>NC_034411.1:11063229-12394978 GCF_002078875.1 Numida meleagris | reverse complement strand
GGGCCCTAAAGCCGCCCGGCTCAAGAGGATGGTGCGGCTGGCGGCCGAGCTGCTGCTGCTGCTGGGGCTGCTCCTGCTCACCTTGCACATCACCGTGCTGCGCGGCGGCGGCGGAGAGCCGCAGGGCCCCGCGGGCGCCGCCAACCACAGCCAGCGGCAGGTGAGTGCCGTCCGGGGAGAGCGCACCTGTCCCGGCCGCGCCCGGCGCACCCGCGGGGGAGAGAAGGCGGAGCCGCTGCCGGGCGCGCTGGGGCGGCAGCGGGAGCCGTACCCGCGGGGAGTGCGGGGCTGCGCGGGGCGTCCCGCCCGCGGCAGTCGGGGTACGGCGCTGGGAACGGGGAGTACGGCCGCCCCGGGCGGTATCGGGATGCAGGTGGGTTGGCGAGGGGCGGAGGGCACGGGGTGCCTGCGGCTGATGGGGAGCGGGGCTGGGGGCGGCCCGTCCGTCCGTCCTAGCCTCCCGATCCCGTGGGACTGACCGCGAGTTACCTTGGTGAGAGGTGAAGGACTCGTTCGGTTCCGCGTCCGATGGTTCTGTTTTAACGCAGCGTCACGTTTTGTAGCGGTGCGGGAAGGCGGTGGTGCGGGGCCGTCCGAGCGCCAAGGCGGGGCTGCGCGTCGCTGGTCAGGTGCAGCGGTTCTTGAGCTCCGTATCCCGGAGCTAGAACAGAAACAGCCACCAAAGCACGTGAGGAGCTGATAGAAAGCATGCGATCGTCACCGGCGTAAATCCACGCGACCCCCCCCCATCCTCTCTATCCGAAGGGAGGCACCAGCAGAGCGCATCTTTATAAACGTGAGGGGGAGGCGCTGGAGACCCCCCCGCACCCATGGGCTCGACCCCCCGGCGCAGTCCCCCGCCGCGTCCCGCTCCCGCGGGGGGTCCCGCACCGCACGCCTCTCGCCATGCCCCGCTGCGGTCCCCCTCTGCAGCTGCAGCGCTGGCCCGACCCTACGGGACGTTTTTGTTTAATATCTTCAAGATTTCGGGTAATAACGCTTTACAAACGACGCTTTCTTTCCTCACGGGCGCTCAGAATGCCTTTTTAAAAGGATGTTCCTTGGAAAAGTAAATGTGGAGAGGTTTTTTACGAGGTGTTTGCTATCATTAGGATAACCCTGAATTTGCCTTTTCTTACCGGGGTTGTAACATAACGAGGGAAACAGCTGGGCAGTGGGCGTCGCTTCCCCGAGGAGCTCTTCTCAGAGCGCTTTCGTGGAGTTAGGGTGAAAGAGGAGGAAAATTTTTCTATTTCACAGAAAACTCAGGGAAGTCTGTGCCTTTAAGCACTGTGATAGCTTTAGTAGTTCGTGTTTTGCCATTTGTAGAATTGAAATTTTTATATACTTCCCAGCGGAATGGATTCTGCATGCTCTGTATTTGGGAGAGCGCGTCCGTGCAGGACATCTCGGGAGGGAGGTGCGCCACTGCGGGTGATCAGCGGGGCAGACGGCAGCCTGTCCGCTTCTCCTTGGGTTAGGGCTGTCCGGGATTCCTCTGCCAGCTGGAAAGCGCTGCAACCTGCTTCAGAAAGTCGAGCTCTGGCAGACGGACGCATGGCAACACAGAGCGGGAGGGGAACTTCGCATGGGTGTCTTTGGGTCCGGGGCCGAGCGCTCTGTGGCTGCTAGCACGGCTCACGCCGAAGTGAAACACAAAATGCCAGTGCATTGCATTCCTGGGTAAAGGGTCAACGAGGAATCAAACCGCACGAAACGGCGTTTACATTTGTTGGTGTGAACAAATAGGCACCTCTCCGGTTGTTACCGCTTATCCTAAAGAACCCTAGTGTTGATTTAAAATACATACGGATATGTCCTGCGATGGAACCCTGCTCCATGCACGCAGCTGGCTGGCTCGTCACCCCGTCCTGCCGGCGGTGCTGTCGAAGCAACAGGTGTTTGTGGGTCTGTAGTTCTGATTATTCCTTTCCACTGGCTTTCCTTTCTCTTTGCCATCCCGGTATGTCTGTGGAAAGAAAAGAGTGTGAGAAGTGATTGGGTCGGTGTTTCATCTGACCGAATGTCATTGTCGTGTCCTGCACAGATCGTGGCAAACACGGAGAAGACTGCTCTGTGCAGCAGCTGCTTGGAGAAATGCATTTTGACAGGGCAGATTTCCGAAATAATATTAAAATGTTTGTGTTTATTCCTGGCTAATATAAAAAGGAAGGTATGATGTTTTAAGGTTTATGCAGTCAGTCTTAATCAATAAAGCAGTCTATGTGTCCGGAAGAAAATCTGAATCGTTAGTCCCAGATGAAAAAGGAAAAACAAACAGGCAAAATCCCAGCACATCCCCAAGCCTTCTTCCATAAAGCTGGTTTAGAAAGAATCCTTTATAATTTCAAATGCTGTGGAGATGTGAGTAGTCTGAAATAGAGACCCATATGCATGTAGTCAGATTCATAACGGGAGGAAGAGCTTTTCTTTCTCCCAGCCTTGCTCCTACAAGCGATGGAAGGATCTTAGAGGAAACATAGAGGACAGATTTGGATTATTAGCTTTTTTTTTTTTGCCTCCCAATTATGTTTCAAATGCTGATGGACAAAGGAAATCCAGATAGAACTTCCACCCTACAATTAAACAAGCTGTGTTTCCACCACTCTTATTTCTGCTGCCGATGCCCTTCCTTCCCCTGTGCTGTGCCTGTTCCCAGCCACCCGGCATCCTTGTGTCCTCGTGGCTGTGGGGAGGAGCGGCCCCGCGCGCTCTGCTGGGGCTCTTTGGGTGGGTGGACGCGGCCGTTGGTATCCTCACTTTGCTGCTGCAGAAAGAAATAGGCTCTCCATCTGCATTGCTGTGGTTTTGTGCTGCTGCTAATGTAGATTTTATGGTAAACTAATGTGAAATGGGAAGTCCAGATTAGAGCTGTAAAGCATCCAGCGGGTTTTACTTACCAGACCTTCCCTCCTATTTTTTGTCCCCTCCTATCTCCACCAAGGGAAAATAGGAGATTTATTGATGGGGATCAGAGGGGGTGGGGGAGAGATGTTGTTTGTGCCAGTGGGAACTCTATGAGGTGTGCTTTAATTTAGCAGACTGAAGGTATTTTGGAGTACGTTTTTGAAATAAGTATCAACTTCTGCTTCTGAGAAGAAGCAAGGGAAGCTGTTATTAAAGGCAGGCAACTGTTGCTTTTAACACAGTTAACAGATACCTTTTCATCTTTTAACACAGTTCTAAGGTGAACGTTAGGGCTTACCATAAATTTTGAAAGACACTCATAATACTTCGTGATCCTCCAAAATCTCCTCTGCTTTCATTTCGAGAGAAAATAAATCCATTGAAAAGTTAGTTCCCATCACTTCTAGTTTTTCCATACTAAGTAAAGTGACCTCATGAAATGAGCCACCGCTGATACGTGCTGTGGCCCCGGAAGTCACGTTCTCTGCTGCAGTGCGTGCAGTAGCGTTACATGGGCGCACATAGTAGCTCTGTGGGTGCACATAGAACTGGCGCCGTGCAAGAGAACGTAGTTGGATAAGGAGCGCGCTCTGTGTCATAGTTTTGTGATTTTCGGTTATTGGTATATATATATACACTCTGCTGCTTACAAACAGGAGTCGTTCTCCAGGTCCGGTAAGGAATACTACACAGAGCTGAGTTTACTTCGTTCTTCTAAAATCATCAGCTCAACGTGGTGAGAAATTTGGAAAAGGTGTGCTGTCTGTTACCTTGGCTGGGATGTGATTTGGTGTTTTCAAGGCTTGCTTTTCCCTGCTGCCCATGGTACTGGAGGGATCCGGGCAAATCACAGAATGCCTTCTTGCAGATGCAGTGGTGTAATTCGGCTGCTGGCTCTCTCAGTCCAAGCAGGACTCCAGCTGTTTACTTGGGGAGAGTTTTAGGCTGAGCTTTTTAAAGCCTGCTGGAGCTCTGGGGCTTTACATTTGGGTAGCTCTCATAGAAACTGATTGTCTAAATCATCTTTGAAAAAATGTTGATTCAGCACTTTGCATTCATGTTTTCCAGACCGTCGTTAGCCTATATAAGATGCTGATAACTGAATGTATATCGTATATTTCATACAAGCACTAAATCCTTCTCTGCCGTAAGAGCCATTCGTACACCACAGAAATGACTTTCAGAGCAGGTGCCCTGTGAGTGAAGCAGGCTGCTACTCAGAAAACCAAGATCCCTTTTGGTGAGGTTGTTACTCATCACAGAGGATGTCCTGGTTTGTGCATTTTGACAGTGACAGTAAAACCTGTCTCTTCTCAGCAGGCCTTGTTGTATAGTTCCTTAGCTGAAGCTCACCCTCACCATTAGCATATGTTCTCCCAGTTAGGCACTAAGCCTAACAAATGACTTACAACATGTGCAGTTCATTCTCTCATCTCCCAAGGGAGAGAATTATGTGTGCTCTTTAGTGGTTTTGCCAGTGGGCTGTGGCTTGTTCCAGGATCTAGAGGGAAGGAAGGGTGATTAGCTTTACGTGTGCTGCTGCTGCCTTTGTGGAAGCAAAGAAATGGGGGTGAAGGAGTGCGGCTGCTGCTCTGAGCAGAGCATTTGCTGTTGTACATGGCTCCTGGGAGAGATTCCTTTGCATGCCAAACCTGGCTTCAGGAAAACCCCAGAAAATATTAAGTTACGTACCTATCCCATTGACTCATTTCCCAGTAAATAAAAACATTCCTGGTGGAAAAGAGTTACTACACCTTCAGGGTAAGATGTGGCAAGCTTCTTAGTAGGTAGTTAAGACTGCTGCAGTAATTTAGAACAGGAATCCAGGAATATTATATTTAGTTACGGCTGCAAGGAGCAATGTTAGGCAGGTACAAATCTAATTTCCTATGTTAGATTTGACCAAGATATTTGGATGACACACATTCTGCTGAATTTCTCTCCAGCTCAACAGCTGAGAGTTACCATGCCGCTCATCTTGCGTCTTCAGTGATAAATACCTGGCATTAAATCACAACGTGCATCTCAATTTCTGCAACTATAACTCAGAGCAGTTTTTTCATAGTGCCTTATACTGAAGAGGCTATTGAAGTGCTTTATTTCATTTTTTCCAACTCTTCATAGTATTTTATGGAGGGGGGGGGGGGAAAGAAGCCAGTGAGTGTGCGTAGTCTTAAAGTCATTCTGGGTCTTTGCTGGGGACTAAGAATGATTAAAGGAAATCCTGCTATGCATGGCTTGGAGCCCCGCAAATGGGTTTGGGCAGCTGACTGCCAATGGTAACAGGAGTGGTAGGTTTGAGTTTGGCTCCTGAGAAAGTCCGGAGCCTTAATGGTGATGCTTGGTGACAATGAGATGGAGAGACAAGGCATGGGTACCTACAGAATCTAGGAGCTGGGTCAGCAGTACTTCTGTTGGCTCGCCTAATCTTGGACAATCAACACTAGTTCTTGAGTAGTTTTTATTTTGTGGTCTTCGTTCACTAAACGTAAGTCTATTCTGCACAGGAAAAACACAGCTAGTCTGTCACAGCTGTTACAGCAATATAACAGCAATACAACAGTGCTGACCCCTAACTGTCATCTGATGGGCACAAAAATCGCTCTACTCCTCCAGCTGATGTTGTCACTCCCTGCATTCAGCTGCATTTCCCCACTCTGTCCTTGCTTACGCCAGCTGTCCTCAAAAGTGGGAGGCCTAGGGTCGAAGCTCTGCTGTTGGTCTTCATGACCCCAACAATTTCATCATCCTTTTACTGTCAGGCAGGAGCAGGTCACTGTGCGCTCCCCTGTGATTTTAAAATGCGTGTTACAACCTGCTCATAGGTAACCTAGCCCTGATGCTCAGAGCTTCATCATACTAAGCTTTTCAACACCTTGCTCTGCTCTGGAATTGTTTTGTTGGGAAGAGATCTATTTAACCAATTCCAGTTATATTAAATGTAAATCGGAAACCTTGTTTTGAATCCAGCAGTTGTTCTTTTGTCTCCACTCATACCTACTACATCTGTATATTAATGATCAGTGCCTCATTGTTCCAAAATGGTGAGACGTTCTTTAAAGAGAACAAGGAGCAATCAAAGATTAGGTGGAAACTCTGGCTGTGTTGCACAGCAGCATCTGAAAACCTCACAGAGAACTTTACAGAAAGTGAAGTGCAGAGACTGCCTGCCGCAGACATGCCCACGCCTCACTTCAGTCCTCGGGGCAGGGGGCAGGAGCTCTTCAGCTACGAGGCCATTCTTGCTGGGAAGTGAGAAGGCTGCCTGGCCTCTGCAGAGGTCGTTCTCTGCATCCTTCTTGTTCACTGAACAGAGCAGACGTGTTGTGGCACAGAGCCTGCTTTCCTGTGGGAAGAGCAGTGACCTTCTGGGCAGACCTGGCCACAATGGTAGGAAATTATTTTGCTGTAACTTTTTATGCTTACGTTCTCCTAAAATCTTGAAATGAATACATACTTCAAATATATATGCAGACAACTTAGACATTTTCTTACACAAATATAAACTATAAAATTGAAGTGAACTAGTTTTTGTTTGTCTTGAAAGTAGAGTGATAAAGAAGATATAGCAGCTTTGACAGGTTTAAATCCCAGAACTGGTTGCTGTATGACCTTCTGTGTGTTTTACCAGTCCTCCATGCTAACGAATGTGGTGGTACCCAGTTGTATCTTGTTTGCTCTGTTCATAGTGTTGCTTAGTGCTTGTTTGGCCTCTTTTGTCAGAGTCGTATCTTGCTGTCTGTTTTACACTAATCAGCAGCCCTTTGTTCTCTGTAAAAGTTGACCTTTTTTAGCATTATTTTTCAGTGATAGAAGCTGTAGGTCACTGATGCATTTCATTCTTTATTTTGTTGGGGGTTTTTTATTTATTTTTAATCTTAATCCAAGTTCTTTGAGGTTTCTTTGTTGTTGCTGTTGCTTGCAAACAATGTGTAGCATCATAGGTCTCCAGGCATGAATGCAGGCTGTAAGCACTGTCACAATGACTAATAAAGTGATAACTTAGAACAGAAAAACAGAAAGTGCTTCAGTAAGTTGCAAAAGGAACTCTTGAATGATGTAGTGATTACTGCTGCACTTGAACACAATTGTGCCTCCAGGATACTGATTTTAAAAGTTTTGAAGGCAAAAAAATAAAAACAAAGATGCCAGGTTAAATGGCGTATTTGAACACATACAGATGAGTAATATTTCCAAGAAGCAGAGTAGTGAGCTCACTGATCCATCCACAAGAACAGAGCATTTCCAGTGTTGGTGTTTCCTTGTACTTTCAGTTTGAAATACCAGAAAAAGAAAGAAAACAAAGTGAAACATAACTTGTTATTGCAACAAGCGATGGCTGGCCGCAGTGGTCAGTGGTGTGGCAGTGTAATGATTGGTCAGGGGAGCTGGTGTGGGAGATACTGGACAACAGTTCCTTCATCCTTTTGCCCTTGTTTTTCTGTGCTTGGGAAAATCATAGTAGTAGGGCATATTTATGTATTCTTCCCTTCTAAGCTGTCAGCAAGATGAAAGCAGGCCTGGAGCTGTTCACCTCTAAAATCCTATAGACTAATGACATTTGGGTCCTCTTTATCTTACGGAGGCATTCATAAAGATAAAAGAGGAAAATCAAAGATTAAATATTTCTTTTGTCACTCAGGATGGGTTCAGTCCATGTTGAAAGACAGAAGTTGTTCAAATGTACCGTGACTTTTACACCTCCGTGCTAGTCCTACATTCTCGATGTGTTTAAACTGACCTTTCACAAAGCAAGAAGAGTCAATGACTTTTGTCGGCTGCAGACCCAGCCAAAGTTCCTCTTGGATTTGAATATTTTACAACTCCGTTTTTCTAAAGAATTGATATGCATGTAACGCACATAATCTGGTCCTCCATCCATGAAGACAAGCTGGGCTTTGGCATGTGGTTTTCTTCTGATTGCATGAATTCATTTCCATCCACCATGTTTCATTGTTAATTTCATACCCACTGAAAAAGTCTTGGACTGTTTTGTCCCACAGTGGCTCTTCTTACGTGGAAAGATTAAAATACTCTTTGTCTGCATGGCTGTTGAGATCAGCACTTGTGACAACACCATGTTGAGTACAGTGTAAGTATCTTTCTGAGCTGCCCAAATAGTATGTCCCACCTCTTTATATCCCTGCTCTGAAAAAGTCCTCCCTTTCCAAGGGATAGTTACCTAGACAGTCCTGTTTGTGGACCAAGATTAACTTCCAGAAAACCTCCTCCAGCTGTCTTGCCTTTGCATTCCCATTGGATTGCATATTCAGGTACTGAACACTGGTATCAAAACACCATTTCTTGTACAAGCCCAGGAAGGCTGAGTAGAAGGTGAGGTCCTTGCACCAGAAGTTGTTCTGTGCTGTAGCCCATGATGGAAAGAGGAGGTGACTGACAGTGTGTTATAATGTAATGGAAAGAGCAGTGAGGAGGGCCCAATGATAATAAGGCTATTTTGGATGTTAATGTTTCAAAAATGCCAAATACTTTTAGTGTCTTTCTTGCCTTAGAAGTAAACCATCAGCTGCAGATTTTGGTATAAGGAAACCAGAATTACTCCGCTGGAAGTATTTGCCTAGGATTATTGTGGGTGTAACGAAGCATAAATTTGCTTGGTTTTATCTGCCACTTACATATCAGTGCGGGATTTTAAAGTCAGTGTGAACTTGATCTAACATTACTAAACAGATATTTACTAAAGGCCTTTTGCACAAATTACCCAAACAAAAAGGAACAAAACAAAAACTTCTCATTATATTAAGGAAAGTTTATCAAAAATAAAAACCAGAGCTAGCTAGCCTGGACTCTGTAAAACCTCAGTGTAATCATCTCCTACATCATATGACTTGCTTATACAGTTTTAACTTCATACAGGGAAATCACTTAGTGTCCATTTAGTGCTACAGCAGCAATAAAGGTGTCCCTGCCAATAGTGTCTGCAGATACAACTCTCATCTGAAAGCGTCTCTGGAAATTACCTCAGTAATCAGCCAGGAGTTGTTTAAGATGCAGTGCATATATTGGCATTTTGTGCAGCTGATTTTAAGATTCGCTGGACTGAAGAAGTCTGTAAAGGTTCACTGCACAGAGCAGGCTATAACAAAGCAGTTAATGATTCTTGTGGCATGAATGCTGCCATTTCAGTTTATTTGAATGACACTGGCATTCCGTCTTAAATATATCACATTTTATTAGTTTTGGGTTTTTTTTGAAACCAATTAGATATTAGGCATGGATATGCATCTTAGCTAATCTATAACCTCACCAGCCCATGCCTTTTCCACTGCAGAGCGTGCAGAGTTTTTCAAAACACGTAACCACAGTGATATTTTTATAAAGGAATGTTCACCTCATGGGATTTTGTTAAGGTGTTCTATTTTTTTTCAAAGTTACAGCTTCACTTTATTGTACATGATGTCCAATAAAAAAGATATATGTCTGTGATTGGACTTTGAAAAAGGGCCATGGTGCCTATTCCATTTAAAGGGAATGAAGTCAAGCAGTAAATTTGCTGGTCGCCCTTTTCATATTGACTGTATCTCGGCCAGCAGTCGGTCTTTGATGTTGCAACAATAGAGCAAAGGCAGAGGAGGAGGAGGATTAGGACCTCCATAATATGAAAACAAGTCTGCATTCATCACGATTTTTATAGAACACGCAGTCCAGGTCTATTGGAGGTTTGCAGTATAGACTCAGTGGTCTGCAGAAGAGTGCAGCAATCTTAACATTTACAGGTGGTTTACAATTCACCCACTATTACAGTCTCTTCTTAATTTAGAGTTTGTTTAGCCTTTCAAGATTTAACTTTTTCTTATCCCTTCCTACAATAGGAAAACAGATGTATGTACAAATAGAGCTTCTGGAGTATCATTTTCCTTTAAAGGGATTGATTGTCATGCAATTTATGAAAGGCTAGCTGCAGCATGCCAATAGAGTATCTATTCCTCATCTTGTGCTTTAGAATCCAAGCTTTTATTTAATGGTTGACATAGATATGTTGAACATTTGTGGAAATCTATTTCAAAAGGGAACCTAGGGCAGCCACACCATGCCCATGCCTTTAGATGTTCTGTAACAATAGCGCTAAAGGTTTCACATGAGCTATTTAACCTTAGAGTCCTGGAGCTTTTGATATGCATTTAAATGGGAGCAGTGCTAGCTCTTGCTCTTGATCAAGACATAGAGAAGGAAAAGGGTCATCCATCTCATGAAAATGCATAAAGTACCAAATTGCACTAAATGCTGGTGAGAATAGGTAGATCTTTAATTGTGGGAAGAGCTTGGAAAGAGTGGAATAATCTGCAGCGCACCACTGTGGCTGTGCATGTAATGCAGGGGCAATGGGAGGCAGAGTTAATCGAGTGTTTCCAGTGATGCAGTGCTGGCAGCAGCAGCGACGCCTGTGCAAGGGATCAGTGTCAGAAGTCCAAAGGCAGCTCTTAAGAGACCATCTGGAGACACACCAAGTGAAATTGCTTTGCTGCACCAAATTCCATTGACTTTTATTTAAGGCATAATCCTGCAGTATCCGGATAAGGCAGAACACCTGGAAATTTCTCCATCAGACTCCAAGGACATCCGACCCACAGAAGGAAAGGGAGGAGAAATCATGCTGATCTGCACATGACAGCTTAGGACTTGATTTAGGGTTGGATCCCGTGCCTTAATAGGGGTTCAGATTGGACCTGTGAGTTCAAATTTGTAAACAAGTCACCTCTTGCCAGCTGAGCTGGAGTAGCCCTTTAGATGCCTTAACTCACCTTCATCCCACTACAAATATGAGGAGATGTACTTCTCTGTGAGGCATGGTGCCTCCAGCCTGAGCTGAGCTAGCCAATCCTGCCCAGGGCAGCTGGGCACTCAGCTGGGTGATTGCGGCCCAGGACAAAGCGCTCCAAGGTACTGATGAACACTAAATGTACAGCTTTTCAGTAAGGAATCTGTTCTTTTATGTAACATCTACCACAATGTCCATTAAAAAAGTAACATCTGGGGCCGAAAATACACACATGGTATTTCTGTGCTCTGCTGTATGTCTCCTTCATCAGGCCCAGATACAGCAGTGTCTTAGCTGTCTTTGCTTTCCCCAGTTTGCCAGCTGATGAAAGCAAACTACGTGAGGCTGAGCCACTATCAGGTGGGAGCTGTGGCAACTTAGAGGCATCACTAGCATTTAAAAGAGTTTGCCCTTGAGGGATCAATAGCTCAGAAAAAGCAGCTGAAATCCGTCAGTGGCAGTGAATTTGAGTCTTGTTCTTCTTTGATCTGACATTCACGGCTTTTTGAATAATGTAAGTCACGGTTGCCTTTCTCACCTACTCCTCCCGCTTTCTTCTCCTGTCTCCTGAAAGGATCCTTGTTTTAATGTGTGTAAGAATGTAGCTATTGCAGTCTTAACATCAAAATAAAATGAACTAATTAGTTGCATAACAGAAGGGCGAGGGTCCATTTAGGATTGCGTCTCTGCTTTTATGTTTTTACTTTATTCCATTTAAGTCTTTCCACTATAAAATAAAGAGATTGCAACTGAAACTGTGCATTTGCACACATGTAGAATAAGTAGGGAAAAGAGTACACCAATTCCCCAGTAAAAACTGCTGCTGTTGGTAAAAAAGAGCTACAATTACATTGTAATCAGGTTATAAACCTCATAGTATTCCCATGACAATTATTGCAGTTTAGCTGTAAGAGCCATATGAGGAAAGAAGACGTTTATTTATCTCTTTAGCGCGGTTAAGTAGCTGGAAGCAAGTTCTGTGCCACAGCCGATGAGGAAATGCTCTTCCAACCTGCTCTGCAGTGCGTGTGCTGCATGCACTTCAGGCTCTCCCTCTATGCAGAAGCAGCTCTTTCTCCCTGGGATCTGGCACGGTGTCTAGGGTCGCATCTCCATTCCTCTAACAGAGGAGGCCAGGACATCTCAAACCTGAACTGCTCATTTTTTCTGCCTTGCTGCTACCTCTGGCTGCTGGGACTAATCGAAGGATGATTTGGGGCTGCTCCATATGGTTCACTGTCAGTGGATCCTGGGTGGCTTCAGTCCACAAACAAGTTTGAAAAATAAAAACACTCAGTCCAAGAATAGCTTAGAACTAACTAGTGACTGTAGGGTAGAGGGGAGACAGAAATGAAGATATTTTCTTTTCACGTAAGTATCAGATTCAAAAGCATCTGCCTTGTTCAGTGCGTGTATGGTATTCATTTCCTGTCTGCAGTCTATTGGAATGCCCCCCGAGTCGTTTGAAATTGAAAATCAAGTCATACTTCTTTAATCAGCTCTAGGAAGTAGCCCCCCTCCTCTCCTATTCTCAGAAAATGTATATATACATGCATAGAATTTATAATATAAAAAGCCCACATTTCCCTCCAGAGTAGATGCTTTCTCTCCTCTTAAACACAGAGAAGGGTCTTCGTGTTGTCTTGACGTGGTGCACTGTGTAGCTACTTGCCTGCTCTTCTTCCCCATTGTGTCACTGGAGGGAGGCCTTTCTCTTGTGTATCTGCTTTCTCTTCTTCTGTCAGGAGGGCAGTTCACGGAGATGTAGAAAGAGGGCATAATGTCCACTGATGATGACTTGATACGAAAATACAACAGCTATTGTGCTGCATATGCGGATGCAATTTACGCTGATGACTTCCAGTTGCTCATGTATCACTCCAAAGCTTTCAGATGGAGAGCCTACAGCTGTACACGCAGCCTTGAAACACTGCTGTGCTGCGGGAGCAAAGATGTGTGCGATCCTGAGGCAGCCACTCAGGTTTCTGCTGCTGTTTTTCTGTAAACTCCTGAGTGCAGTAACAACTCCTTCTAGAGAGTGTTGTGGGGCATACGTGTGGTCTGTAGATATTGAATCTAAACAAGCACTGCCTTTGCTCTGCCTTCACCCTCTAACTTGCATCAAAATGAAAAGCCAGCGTTGATGGGGAATGCCACTAGCAGAGAGTCGAGTAAATTATCCCACAGTGATTCCACGGTGTGTGCTTTGAGCACCAAGACTCTAGCGACTTACCTTTTTTTCAGGCACAGGAGTATTGCCAGAAGCAAAAGAAACTTGGTGTTTTTGGAATATAACGCTTGTCTGCTTTCTTGCTTTCCTGTTACTGGCTTTTGCTTGTGTGATGAAGTCATCACGTAACTTTTGGTCCATGGGGACTAAACACTTTCTAGTCTCTAAAAACATCTGCCAGCTAACACAGCCGGACTCATAGACACTTCTGAGAGCATAGGGTGGATATTCAGTGGCATATGAGAAGGAGACACAGAGGCTAGGAATGGCTGTTTCTTGGAAACTAACAGCTGAAGGCAACTTTTAACCTTGAAAAAGTTTTAAGTAAGGCTTTTCTTTTGGCTAGGGAGAGATGAAAACTTCACTTATTAAAGCTGGTTCACCTAGTGAAATCCTAGCCACAGTGATTTAGTGGAAGAAACTAGCAAAAGAACCTAGCTTAAAACCCATGAAAATAATTTCAGATGTATGTTTGTTCTCTTTCATTTCCACTGACTTTCTGTGTGCTGGCCAGCAAAGCCTGACCAAAAAGTTGTATACAAAATTATTAATACTCTGGATTTCCTTTGCTTTTGTGGTTTTGATTACAGCTTAAGGTAGATTTTCCCATTCTCTTGGAACTCTGTGTAAATTGTGATACAGATTTGAAATTGTGACTTCAATTCAATTTAGCCATGACGTAAATCGATTCTATTTAAAACTATTCTATGCTACTGATTTTGTGCAAGGATTTAATGAAGTCTAAAACAATTGGTACTTTCAAGGAATTTGCATTTTGGCATCACAGGTTATAGGAATGAAATGGCTGGCTTACCCCTCAGTTGGGCATCTGCCTGTTCAGCTGCTCAATCGGTGAGTCCTGTACGGAGAGCTCCAGCCAAGCAGCGATTACAGGGGAGATCTTCAGGGTCATGGAGAACGGCTGAAAGGTTTACAATCAGTTTAGGCAACTGGAAGTATCTGTTAACTACATGCAAAATTTGGCAGCAATCATTGGTCAAAGCCCTACACCATGTTAACTCTGTGTACTCAGTTGACCCATGGAGGGCTGAGTGTGCGCTGAACAACAAAGCATCATTTTGCACTGTTAGGCAATTTGCTAAAGGGCCTCTGTTTTTTCCTGCAGACATCAAATTGTAATCGCCACCAAATCCGTTTTATTATCGAAGTGTTTATACAAACTGACCGCTCTTCACCTCCAAGCTGAGCCACACTGTTGTGTTTTCCAGCTCAAGGAAAACATGAAATACAAGCAAACAACAGAGCACGAAAAGTAGCTGTGCTGTGAAATGTGTGTCCACAACATGTAGGAAGAATTTGCCAGATCTGAGTATAGTATGGTTGGTTTTCTCCTTGAGCTCTGAGGGAAACATTGACTGCCAGAGCAGTTCGGATCTAGCCCCGATGTTTACTGATGCTGTGGAATAGTGGTCTAGGACTTACTGGGCCTAGGAAGGGAAGGTGACCCCAATGCTATGCCCTAAGACCTCTGCGGTCATAAGTCTGGTCCATGTGTTCAGTTCTCAAGATATTCTGTGGAACTAAGGGCTAGAACTTTCTAGTGTAAAAAACTAAAATTCAAGAGCTGTGGTTCTGAGATGAATGTGCCTAGATGCTTTGAGTTGCTGTTTCTGCTGTATGCAGCTCCTGAGAGCTATCTCTGCATACGGCAGAAAATCAGCACTGGTACCCTGGGTTTACACCTGGGTCCCCCCCAAAGCACCTCGCTTCCTATGCTGCGCCCAGCATCGAACGTGCTCCTAGGTTCTGCTCCAGCAGTGGCTGTGGATCACCATGTCTACTGTCAAGTTCTGTCCTAATAACAACACTGTTTCCTATTTTTTGCGGAGACAGTGTTGCTTCAGAAGCCATGCAGCTTCTGAAGCTCACAAATCCCATAGCAGTACCCTGTGGGGTGCCTGCGTTTGGTCTCTCCATAGCCATTTTGTCACACACAGGGGGGTACCGCCAATTAGAAAGAACAGGATACAATGTCATTATACTGTTTTTGCTGGACTAAACGCAGAACTACTAAAAACATAGACCCTGCTGAACAGGACTATTTTGTTTAGCAACCATAATCAGTGGATTTATCTTCCTTATACATAATGTTTAAAACAGATGCTCTATTTTGCAGCCACTTCCTGAAAACAATTGTGCACATGCAAGCCAGTGTAGTCCATTTAAAATGATTTATGAATAGTGATTATCTAAAAAGGGCTATTAATTACTGCATCCATTCATTTGTGGCTTTCTAAAGATAAGTAAGGTCCTTCACCACATTGATTCGTGTGAACGTGAGAGAAAAGTGTGCTTCAATGAAAATGAGAGAAGCTGAGTGGTTGATGTGCCAAGCCTCCAGTGTGACTTCTTCTGGAGGTGGGAGCTGTCTGTGACTCATTAGAATGAATGCAAGTCACACAGAAATTAAATGGGAGCCTAAGTGGTCTGTCTGCTGCATAAGAAAGCCACAACAGAGCTAAGAACAGAACGTGGATCTACTGGCTGCCTGGACGGTATGTGGCATTCATCGTAACGTAGCTGTGCATCTCTGCTTTTTGGCTGCTCACTGCACTGTCTGCTTAGCCAGCACTGTCCTCACCCCTCTACCTGCCGGACCTTGTGTTGCTCATGCTCATGATATACAAAATAAATAGGTAAATGTGTAAACAAAACCCAGGCGTTAGATCACCCGAGTTCATTACAGATCTTGGATCTGCAGAGGTGAAAGTCTCGTGTAGTATCCCAGCATGTTCCTCAGCCTCCCCAGACGGGTTAATTTTAAAGTGATCATTTAGCACTAACCTGGGAACACACGACAGTCTTCAAAATCAAAACAATCTGTTTAGGCAGGTGGGAAATGAAACCAGCCCTAATGGCAATAACGATTTTCTGTGAAGGCCCCAGGCTTCATTTTGTCTCTGATAGCAATATAATCTTTTATAGCGTCTGTGAAGTTTCCTAATAAATAAACGTCCCTTGTTGCTAGTGGTTGAAGATGCTGTACAGGTGCATCATGAAAGTACATTGACAGACTGCCGGGTTCCAATTCAAGACCTCTTGTCAAGATCATTTTACAAGATATTTCAAAGGAGTATACAAGAAATAAAAAAGCAATGATGTAGCTGCAGCAAGGATTTGGTAATAGATTCCCTCGCTGTCTGGGAGCTGTTAGGTTTATACGCTGCCTCAGTTTTCCCAAATTCTTTCAGCTCCATAATTAGCAGTGCTTGCAAATGTGCCCTTAGCTTGGCAAGTGGGGAGGGAATGAAGGAAGGCGGGTATGAAAGAAGTACGAGAGAAAGAGCGGCTCCTCCTGAGTCTTTGCCATAGCTCCAGTCTCTCCTCCCTTATTCTGTCTTGGTTGTTTTTCCAGATCTGGAAATTAAAATAAGGAAGAGAGGATGGAGACGGATTCTTCACCTGATAAAAAATGCAGAGAACTTCTCTAGTCCCCTAGCTGACTATTTTCAGAAGTTTCCATTTCAGAAGTTTTCCCATAACTTTCTATGGGAAAGAGAAACAGCTCGCTTCCCTGCAGCTCATGTCTAACATGACAGAGGTAGAAAAAAGTAAGAAGGCAATGGACAGAGTTAGAATACCCGTTTGATTAAGGAAAAGTACACTACCTGCTACTACAGTAGCAGGTAGGAAATTCTTCCTGCCTGCAGAGTTGTACACTGCTGGTGCCTTTTACCCTGCCACAGTGTAAGTTCCACCTGGATCACCAACATTTAGTTATACTCAAACAGTCCCCATGAATTGTTCTTCCTTGGTTTATAGATAGGCACAAATGCACGGATACGTGGGATTTTAAACCAGATCAGAGTGACTTCATCAAGTCTCATACCAGTTGGTGGCAGAGATGGGAGAACAATGCTCTGGGTCTGTTTTTCCTTTCTTGTACATCACAATGCATCCCTCACACTCCACCCTGTAGAGTTTCTGCTGTGAAGGAGACAATATGACATTTTATCCCCACACTATTTTTTCTAATATATTTTTACCATACTCTCCATTTGCCATCCCTTCAGAGCCTACAGCAGTCAGATATGGGGTACTGAATTATTGCCTTCCCTTTTTCAGTGATGAGTATGGCAAGGTATGTTACTGTGTAATGCAAACAGTGTGGCAGATTCACTCTATAGGGTTTATTTCATTGCCTCGCTGCACAGCTGTGAATAATGAATTCCTGCCCTTCTATACTGTCCACACAGAATACTCAGAAATCCTTAGCTGTTTTTGTACTAGGGACTTCCTGATCCCATGGTGACAGCAGAACTGTAGCTGACAGCAATCATGAGTAACTCCTTAAAAGTCATCTTAATGGAAAGTTACGAATAATCCTGTTAAACGAAGGGGGAAAAAAGTAATTTATCTTAAAATATTTAGATCAGATGCATCATTAGAGCAAGAAACCAATGATGTGCCTGATTTAGAAATGTCATAACTTCAAAGAAACTGAGTCAGTAGTTCAGAATGAAGTGACATAGCTTTTAAAGCAAGGGAAGCAACTCTCTGCTTTCCCAAGAGCAATTGGAAATACAAATTGTGTACACCTAAAAATAAATACTGTGAAGTAAAAACATGTGAAATAACTTAGAAATAAGAAGGGAAGGATATCCCTCCCCAGATTTTCATCAGTTAGCCTTGGAACGCAAACACCGTTTTCTTCAGCAATCACGCTGGCATTGTTGTGAGGACACCCTTCTCCCTGCTAGGCAGGCCTTGGGAGATCCTGTGCCTGAGTTAATACAGGAAACCAGCGAGCCCATAATCTGCTCGTCAGGTGCAGTACAAGCTCACTTTTTATCCATGGCAGCCTCTGTTATCTTTGTACCACAAGTATGCATTTTTTTGTAACACCGCACATCAGCTTAGACACAACACTAAGATTTACCTGTCTAAAAACCAGACCTCCTATTCATTTTAATAACTGAGAGCTAACGGTCTTTTTCTTGTGATACTATGAGCAGATGATAGCTGAACCTGTAGCCAGTGACAGAACATGCAGGGACAGCACAAAGCTGCACCGGGGGAGGTTCAGGCTGGGCACTGGGAGCAATTTATTTACCACGAGATGGTCAAACGTCAGACCAGGCTTCCTAGAGAGGTGGCAGATGGCCCATGCCTGTCAGTGTCAAGAGGCATTTGGACAATGCCCTCAGTAATATGCTTTGACTTCTGGTTGGCCCTGAAGTGGTCAGGCAGTTGGACTCAGTGATCTCTGTAGGTCCCTTCCAACTGAACCGTTCTGAAGTTGTTTCTCACTGACACTGCCTTTAGAAACGTATTACTAGTGTTGAACCAGGGTCGTCTTCTCACGTCCACCCTGAACATGTGGCGTGGTCTATCTTCTACCTCTCTGCAGCGGCCTTTGGTAAGGACAGTTACCATGTTCCCCTTCCATTTCCTTTTTAATGTTCAACAACCCCAACTCAGTGAGTCTGTAATTAATGACAGCCCCTGCCCCAAGCAGCTTGGTAGCGGGCCTGATCAGCCTGATGTCATTTCTTCACCATGACAATTTTCTAACTAACTCCATGTGATATTCCATCTGTCTGACACTATTAAAATCTTTTTATATAGTCCATATTATTGTAGTTGCTGAGCTCCCCACAAATATCACAGGGAGGGAGGGAAGTGCTGTTATCCCCACCGAGGCACAGACAGACCGTGACCTAACAAGATCACACATCGAGCCTTATCACGGAATGAAATGTAGGTCTCTAAAGTCCTTGGCCAGCTCTCCAGCTGTATGGCATGGTAACACACAGAATCAAGATGCTCCTGACTTTGCAAGCAAATAAGGAAAGTATGAAGCTGTATGTGAGAACTGCATTATTTTTTAACAAAATCTCACTTTATTTTTAATAAAGGCAAGATTATGTGCATGACACCCCAGGAAAAAAAGGAGTTAAAAATACCACATTTTTTTGGTTCCTTTCTGAAGTAATTTAATAACAGTGCAATTACTCCTTGTTGATCAGGCATAACTGACAAGCCATTTAATCCTCACGTGCCAAGCAGTTTGAAGTTAAGTTCTGTTAAGTGTTAAGTTAAAGCTCAAGCACATGGGTAAGGAACCTAAAGTTAGCTAAGCGGCCCTCAGTTTTGTTTCCCAGAGCTTGCTGTCATGCGATTTACTTTCTACTTTGTATTAAGTAAAGTGTGTGTTAATGGATGGCCCGCCAAAGACATGTGAAAGCCTTGCCTGGTCTGCAGTGAAAAGCAGCATTCCTGGTTTAGCTTTCAAACAATACAGTTAGGAGCATATAGACTACTCCATGCCTATGAATGAATTTGGAATGAACTTTGTTCATCAGTGCTGTAGACAGATGAGTAATAGTCTTTTGGCACTTTTAGAGTGTAACCATTCTGATCACGAAAATACTATGAATAGTTCAATACTACTAAGTCTGATTTTGCACTTCTTTACAAATGCAATGCAGTGAGGAGGAGAGGAGAAATGCCTTAGTTTTTACTTGAGATTTCACTTAGTCCCAGATTAATTCTTAAATTTCGGTTTATTTAAATTCCTGAATATTTTCCTATAAGTGTGCGCAGATTTTATTCTAAAATCTCTTCAAAGGTCAATTTAGAACATTCTGTGCAAACAAACACAAAATAAAGGAAAACACATTGGAACTGCTGCCTATGTGAGACCTTAACAAAAGGTATGTTAGCTTAATTCGAGCCAGAGGAGCTGGATGGAGGTTGTGTTTAACCAGATATGCTGGCAAAAACATGCTTAAGAAGAGCCAGAACCACATGTGGCCACTCCACTTTAATTGTGCATGTTTTAAAAGATTGGTCTTTAACATTTACCCTACCCATGCTTGCTGTCTCTTTATGAACTGAAAATAAAAGCTCCCCAGGCAGTCATACTAAGACCTCAAACCTAAAATTTTTCAGCTGAGTCAAAAGCAAAACCTATGTTGAATCAGCTCCATGCATTTTTTTGTAGCCATAAGAAGATTTGACGTCTGCCTTTTTTTTTTTTCCCCCCAAGTCCCCAGGCCAGACCTAACCCAGGGAGTGTTTTGATACTGAATGTAGCTCCTCGGTGAGGTCAAAGGCAGTGACAGCAGTGCTACTGGTTCGAAGGCAGCCTGCTGTAATAAACTACATAACCCGAAAGTACGCTCAGCAATAACAAAAGCATTAACCACTGACCCACAGCTTGCTGAAATTCAATCCCACCATTAAGCAAACATGAAAATGAGATCCCAGAGGAAGGAAGGAAGGTTCAGATGTTCAAGACCAGAGAAATCGGGTGAGAAAGACAGACAACTAGATGGAAGTTGTTGCAAACTAAGGAGAGAGAGAAGGAAGCTGTCAGTTCAACACAGTAGGATCCTTTAGTGTCATGAATTTGAACTAAAACTTAGCAGTCAGGGATTTTGCTCCGATTTGGAACAGAGCAAGCTGAAATGCTTTGTAGTTAAGATATCCTTCCACCATTTTAGGGACATAGAGTTATAGAATCGTTTGAGTTGGAAGAGACTTTTAAAGATCATTTAGTCCAACTTCCGTGGAATGAATGCAGAGATTTACAGCTAAGTCAGGCTTAATCTGATATAACTTGATTTCAAAGAGATTGCTTCAGTTCTTCATGCTTTCAGAAGTGCTTTAAGTTAGACACTTTTGTCAATGAGTAGATGTCACTGGAAGCCTGGAATGTTCCAGGAACCAGATAGAGCTAAGCACCCAAATGTGACTTAATTTTATAATGCATCAGGAGGTTACAGATCCACACTAGTGTAACTGAGTATATTTCAGTGAGAATCAGGGGTCAAACTCATGAAACCCTAGAAAATACATCATAAATTCTGTGTGTTTAAAAAACTAGCTGTGGGTCAGTATGCTGTAAGAACTTCGGTCTATCATCTGCACTCTGCAGTCATCAGCAGCAGAAAGCTGGACATGGGGATACTGGCAGGACTGCACCTCAGTTGTTGTTATAGTGCATTATTTTTTTTCCCAGAACACGCTCACTGCAGATGACCGTTCTCCTGAAGACAGCTTTACCCTGAACCCTGAGGACAGAAGAGAATACCCTGATCTCCAGGCTGCCCACCGGCCATTCCCTAAGCAACGATTCAGGCAGGAAAATGGGCATACGTCCTTACAAAGAGATGGACCCAGATCTTTCCTCCTGGATCTCCCAAACTTCCCTGACCTATCAAAAGCAGATATCAACGGGCAGAATCCCAACATTCAGGTACAAGCTTATGCTAACGTGTAATGTTTTATGAAGCTACACAAGATCATTTTACTGAATCAAGTGAACTTTCAGCCTGGTTTCTATGTCATGCAGTCAGAATATCCTGCATCTCTACCAAACAGAGATTGTATATACGCTTTGTCTTAAGTGAATGCACAGATTTCAACTTTTTCTGAATTTCTCTTTGGATATTGTTGATTGCAAAATGTAGGTATCAATACAGACCTATTCACGATATTAAAGGCATCTTTGCTTTTGCATTTTAGAATATATTCTCTTCTTTGATATTAAATGGGTATTTTCAATTCTGCTTTCCACTCTCTGTTGTACAATTTTTTTATAAACAGATTCTCTTTTGGCATGCTATTATAAAGTACAACCATTCCCAAATGTTGTATGAGAATAGGTGTAGCAGAAATGCTAAGTTACGGCCTGAAGCAGTGATGGAGCACCTGGTGGGGAGGCAGGGCCAACCCAGGGGAGCTCAGGCATATGCAGTGCACCCGAGTGACTGGAAGGGGTGGAGCCCGGATCTACCCCTTCCCTGACCTCATTTAAGGGTTGGCAGTGGAAGTAAGGGGATCTCTCTGGAGATTCCTTCCTACTAGAGGCCTTCTAAAGGTAAGACTGTACTTTCTGTCGCGTTACGATAGGTCTTTAAGTTTCTTCCCAAAATGTGGTCCTCTGTATGGAACTAAGCCTTAAAGTCAATTTCTGCTGCGGCTGCCCATAAAAGAAAAACTGTCTGTGAGAAATTTTGTTATACATTATTCCTCAAAGTATTCTTGGGTTTGGAATGGCCTCTTGCAAGCCACTTGCATCTTAAGACTTCAGGGATGAGAAAGAGGAAAAAATGAGTGATTTGTTTTTAATTCAGAACCTTAAAGTAAAATTGGCATTAATAAGAAGTCTTTTGTTTTTTTATCCAAAACAATAAATTGAAACGTTGTTCTGCCTAGGATGTGCTTATAAAAACAATACGCTAATAGAACTAGCTTTCTGCTTAAATAAATTCCTGGCTTCTTGCAGTTCCCCAGCCCACAAAATTACCATCCTTTTGATATGTCTAAGAAGTACATACATAAAGATATAATAGACCTATTCGTGAGAGAACAAGCTGTCTCAAAGTCAACACTCCATTACTTCATAGATGGCTCGCAACATCAAGAAGTCTAACAGATTTGGATCAAGTGCAGGTCCAATACTTGACAGGCCGAGGTAGTAAACACGTTCAACATGTGGTGCCTGTACGTGTCCTTCCAGAAAGCTTTAGGAAGGGAAGGCAGGGAAGCTATAGGGGCCCCAGATTGTGGTAGGAGGTAAATAGTGTAACATCACTGTTTGAACAGCATGTAAACCATGGAGGAGGGCAGGAGGAAACAAAAACCTTCTCTGATTCGTGACAGCATTTAATGTTTAGACTTAGGGAACGGGTAAACGACTGGAGGATGGAAACATTTCCCTGGCTTCTCTTTACAGTAACTGAGTCTGCTATGACCTCTTTTTCCACCACCTGATGCTGGAAATGTGTCAGCCAACTAAGTCAGCAGTTTTGCTGGACTCTGAGAACTGGAAAACTTTTTCCTGTAGACTGGAAAACATTGGGCAACATCATTAATCCCAGAGCTCTTTCTTACACATAAGGATCGACTCTTTCAGAAATAGGCTGCCTACGTTCTCTATTATATTTAGTCAGCTTATTCAGGTGCGTAAATAGAGAGATGCAAATCTTCCTTAAGTTCCAAGTTGACAGTCCTGCAGCAGTTCAGGCCTTACAGAGATAAAAATCCCATTAATTCATTACAAAATCATTCTTAGGAATGACTCTAAAGAAACTTTATTTCTTTGCCAGAAGGTTGTAAAAGGTGGTCTACTCTTTACTCTTTCATGGGGAAAAAATAAAGACTTACAGTGAATTCTTACTCATTAAGTAATACCTTACTTGACTGAATGACAGTGGTGACAGTTAGTGACTAGCAAATTTCTCATCAGCTCTTTGGCAAATGAAAGCAGAATCAATACTCATTTCTTGTTTTGCCCCCTGACAATGGGCTCTGTGAGCTATGGTCCTGAGGGTGTTAATTTGGAATGATGGAATCATTAAAGTTGGAAAAGACCTCTAAGATCATCTTGTCCAGCCATACACCTAACACCAATATTGCCCACTAAACCATGTCCCTGAGTATTACGTCTGCCCTTTCCTTAAACATTTCCAGGGATGGTGACTCCACCACCTCCCTGGGCAGCCTGTTCCAATGCCCATCCACTCTTTCAGGGAAGAAATTTTGCCTAATATCCAACCTGAACCTTCCCTGGTGCAACTTGGGCACACTCCCTTCTCATCCTATCGCTGTTACCTGGGAGAAGAGGCTGACCCCCACTTACCTCACCACAACCTCCTTTCAGGCAGTTGTAGAGAGTGATAAGGTCTCCCCTGAGCCTCCTCTTCTCCAGACTGAACAATGGGCTTGATGCCATTGTTGTCTTGCATGTGCCGTGTGATTGCGCTTGAGACAATCTGCTCCATCATCTTCCCTGGCACCAAGGTCAGGCTGACAGGCCTGTAGTTTTCCGAATCCTCCTTATGACCCTTCTTTAGATGGAAGTCACATTGATAAGCCTCTCTGAGGACCCCCTCCAGTTGATCAGGACCTCTGATAGATGGTGGAAAGCAGCTTGGCTATCACCTCTGCTAGCTCCCTCAGCACCCTTGAGTGGATCCCATCCAGCCCCACAGATTTGTGACAGTCCGAATGGAGTAGAAAGTCTCTTAACTGTCTCCACCTGAATCATGGGGAATTTACTTTGCTGCTCATCCCAGACTTCCAGGTCAGGAGGCTGAGTACCCTAAAGATAACTGGTCTGACTATTGAAGGCAGATGTAAAGAAGGCATTAAGGACCTCAGCCTTTTTCTTAGTGGTCACGTTCCCTGCTGCATCCAGCAAAGGATGGAGATTCTCTTTAGCCCTCCTCTTACTCTTAATATATTTGTAAAGAATAACAAAAAATGTTTTTACCACAGTGGCCAGGTTGAGTTCAAGCTGGGCTTTTGCCTTTCTAAATTTCTCCCTGCATATCCTAGAAACTTCTTTGCACTTTCCCCTGAGTTTACCCCACAACCTTTTTTCCTTTTTATTAGTGTAGAACTGTGTAGACCAGAAATAACCTGGAGACTTTAAAAACCTAATAAACAGATGTAAAATTCAGCCCAAGAAAGCAGGTTGAAGAGAGAACTCCAGTGAGTTCTCTCTATGGCTGTTCATTTGCTGGTTTTCTGTGAGAACGTAATTGCTGTATTATGCCCTAGTTATGTGCTCTTTTGGAGAGGAAGTAGTGGATTTCAGAACACCATCACAGGAATTCAGAAAATACGTCCTCAGGCTACTACTGTATTTATCAGGCGATAATCAAATATAAGTGTAGTGAACTGCCTTCTAGAAAAACCTCAGAAACAATAATTAGAGCCTGCAGTAGGCAAATGCTATTTGACTCTTTGCATGCAAGACAAGGATGACACTAGACTTTCTGTGGTGTTCTTGCCTTGTTAAATCTTGCATCATTTCAAGTGACATCTTATGCTTTAGCATTGCTTTCACAGTGCTTGTTTTAGAGTAACTGTAGCAGCAGCTGTCCAGCACAGACTGGTTGTTTGGTTTGGAGTATTTGATTTTTCTTTATTTTGGTCATTTCAACTATTCTGTCAGTGCCTGGAAGAGAAGGGGATTTCAAATGCTGATCACACATTTCTCTGCATTTTCTCATGTGTCCCTTTCATGTAGATGTCACTTGTTTGACATAAGCTAGCTGAGGGATGCCTACGCAGACCTTGTAAACAGGCAGAATTGTTATGAGTAAGATATAATTGTTCATACTTCTAAGTAACAGAAAGAAGTCATATGGGGGATGTATAGAAACTTGCTTATTTTTCATTTCTGATCAGCTTGTCTCTTCTCTTCCAACCAGCCTTTTACAGCTTCTCAGCTGTTCTCTGAGGCCTCAGGCTCTGTCTCACCTTCCCGGCTGTTCCTCTGTTTGGAACCTCAACGTGCAGTTGAAATTTTGCTCATGTCCCTCCCCTTTACTTCTTACTCCTGGATTCCCACTCTTGGGTAGGTAGTGTTGTCCTGTTGCTTTGCTGCTTTCCTAGCAGCAATGGACACCACAATAAATGAGAAAAAAAGGGGAAACTCCCTACTGCTTGTTAGGCAAAGACTTTTCATTGATACTGATCTTATAAAGAATTTGAATCTTGATCACATGTCACAACCAGTATACCTGAAGTACAACTGGGCTGAGTTCTGGTTGTGATAGATGACGAGACAGGTTCTGAGTAGAAACAGAGTTAGGCATGACTCCTGTCCTTAAAAAATGTCAATGTGTCCTGAAAGCTGAAGCAGAAGAGCATATCATTAAATCTGTTTTGATTAGTATTCTTGCTGCGAATTGTGGCACTGATAATAATTGATAGGAGTGATTTTTAAGGCAGAATTAATGTTGCCTGCTTGGGGAAGTGTTGCGTGAGGACTGTGGGCTGTTTTTGCCCATTGTGCCATGCTGGTATTGCTTTGTTATCTTTATTTATTCTCACATAATTGTTCTGAGTTGGAAGAGACCCTTAAAGGCTATCTAGTCCAACTCCTCTGTAGTGAACATGGACACCTACACTAGATTAGGTGCTCAGAGCCCCATCCAGCCTGACCTTGAATGTCTTCAAGAATGGGACATCCACCACCTCTTTGAGCAACCTGTGACAGTGCTTCTCTACTCTTACTGTAGAAAACTTTTCTTCTATCCGATCTAAATCTCCCATGTTCTACTTTAAAACCATTTTCCCCTTGTCCTATCACAACAGATCTTGCTACAGATTCTGTCCTCTTCCTTCTTATAGCCCCCCTTTAGATTCTGGAAGGCCGCTCTCAGGTCTCTCCGGAGCCTTCTCTTCTCCAGGCTGAACAGCCCCAGCTCTCTCAGCCCGTCCTCATAGGGGAGGTGTTCCTATTCTCTTTGATATATACTCAGTTTCCAGCCTCTCTTTTTTTTTTTTTTTTTTTTTTTTTTTTTTTTTTTTTAAATCTACACAGTACTGCCCACTCTAGGAACATACAGAATACAAAGAAACAAGCCAGTGTGATCTGCTTTAAAAAATAGCTACAGAGTTCAAACTAACTCTTTTCTAGGTTCATCAGTGCCCATTCCCCTCACCTCTGTTTGTATTGCACATAGCTTTTAATGCATTTTATTAGACTTATTTTTTAGAGAAACTTTGTATTTGTCATTTGAAGCTGCTAGTTTCACTGCAATGGAAAGCAACACCCTCTTAGTATCATCACAAAAGATTCAGCAATACCTGTAGCACTGAGCTCTAAACAGTATGTCCTGCCTCTAACCTAGCTCAGTAAGGACTGGAGGGCTGTGGTAACACTGACTTCTTGTAATGCCTTTATGGTTTGATTCTTTGAGATAGTAGCAGAGCAATTGTCCCTATCATTAAACTAAAACCTAGAAAAGCGGAGAGTGCACGTTCCTCTTTTTTTGTTGCTTGAACTGGATCTGTATCATGGAGAACTCCCAGCTCCAAAGACCATCTGCCTGGTCAGTCTGTCTTCTTTGCTGATCTCACTGCAGCAGCAGAAGCACAGCGTAGCTGTGTCAGGAGCTAAACTAGTCCTCTTAGCAAGCTGGAAAAATGAGTCTTGGCAGAGCATGGTGCTGGAAGGCCATGGCTAACAGCTTCCAATACAAGAGCAGTCACCTCTGCAGAGACTTATTGTCTGTCATAGTGTAAAAGAGCTTGCCATGAAGTGCAAAATTCAGAGCAGGGCTTGGGACCAGAATTTGAGTTGAGGGATTCAGGTAGGGCCATCAGAACACAGATTTCAGGATTTGAGTCATATTGTCTTCAGCGAGCAAATTTTAATATCCTTCACTTTTGTCCAGTGAGTCCAGAAAACTTTTCTAAGTGAGCTGTCATGACATTACCAGAAGTAACTTTTCATCACTATAGACATCATTTTAGCTTAACTGTTATGTGATATAAACCTGAATTTATCATTTCCATACTTCATAATTAACCAATTTCTGTTCTGCTGTTACAGTTTCTTCCTTGCTGACTTGCACATATCCATCTTCACAGAATGGCAAGTTCTGCACTGATAATTTGCACATCAGTTTTGTGAAGGAAACAGTAGAAATGTCCCAGAGCCCATGGCTTGCACAATACTGCAAGTGTAGTTCTTCCTGTAACGTAATCTTCCAGTTGCTTAGGGCAATGTTTACACCATTAGAGTGAATTCAGAAACACTGTCTCAGTAAACAGGACAAAGTACTTAGAACTCTTTGTGCACTCCAGCAAGTGGGGATAATATTTATCTTCTGTATATTTTTGGCCAGGAGAAAATTGGATGTTGGTGTCTAGAGACATCTGTGCTTGATACATTTATTTCATTAGAAATTCATTGCAAATCTGTTGTTTTAATGTACCTATGCCAATTGTTTTTAACAATTTTTAGAGGAACATCCTTATTTATAGCTCAAACAACCATAAAAGAAATGGCTTCATTTTAGGCTTGAATACTTCTGGAGATGATTGTGGATTTATACAAGAACCATGTTACCACAGACGTTTTGGGAAGCGTGACAAAAAAATAAATAATCATCTTTGCAGTTTTGATAATCTCTGGAAGAAGAAAACAGGGAAAACAAAGTCTTTAAAACAGTCTTCATGATAAAAATACTGAACAAGGTCTATTTCTTAGTTCTTGAGAGAACGTGTTTTTGTTGGAATCATTACACACATGAAAGCTTTTCCAGAGCTGTCTTAACTGCCCCTTTTTTAATGACTATAGTTCTGGATCTGATTTCTTTTTTTTTTCACTTTTTTTATTTAAAAAAAAAAACAAAACCGTATGGAAACCAATCAAAGGGTACATATTTGTATATCATATATGTATATGCATAGTTATGGGCTAATGTTGTTAAGGTTGACTGTAAGTATTGGAAGAATTCAGTGAATGCTAATTCTTCCAAATTTTACATTGGGATAGGGAAGTAATTGCTTGCCCAAAGTAGTAACCACTTCTCACACCTCTGTCCAGACCCCAGGTACTGCTGCCATTATTTGCTGATTTCCTCCCTGCCTCTGGGAGGTGCCTTAGAGTTAAACAGGGCTGGGCAAAGCATGGATGAGTCCCCAAAAAAGAACAGAACTGGACTTGACTGAAGTCCTTTTTCTTTTTTTTTTTTTTTTTAACTTGCTAAGACCAGCAGGTCAGATGATCCCAGGACTCATAGAATTTCTTTCACTCTACAGTTTTAAGGTTGCAAGCAAACAACTTCGTAATCAAAGCTTAAGAAGAAGAAATACTGGTGTTTGTTAGTCTGCCACAATGGATTTAGATTTTATGTTCATTGAATCAATAGCCTATTAAAAACCTCGCTCATGCTAAGGTGGATCTCTCTTGACCTCTCCTCTCCTTAGACCTCTCTCTTCACGATAAAGGGATTATTAATAGTCTCAGGCCTTAGCTCCTTATCTAGTTCACGGGTGACGGAGCACCTTAGTCCTGCAGGGTCAGTTACAGTCATGCGAAAGGAAAAGAGACAAAGCACAGGGACTCCTTCTCCCCTGCCCGGGTATCACTGAAAGAAGCACCATGTGTTTGCACACACTGTTTGCCTACTCGTGGCTCTGAGTCGCACCAGTGGTGTGTAGTTCCCAATTTCTTCCTCATTAGCTAGCTCTAAGCCATAGAGAAAGGACTCAGAGCTTGCCATGGCACGGTTAAATTCCTCACACCTCCTGTGCTGGAAAACTCATTTTAAAGGCCTTTTTAATAAACCTACTTTGCAGTACACAGACTGATTGCAGACATGTCTTGAAAATAAATTGGTGGCGGTGCTGTTAGAGGTCTGATGAGGTCTTCTGAGCGTAAAGGTCACCTCCCTCTCTTTCTCAATGTAGCAAGTAGCCTAACAGAAGCCCCTGCGTCTCTACGAACCATCTTCTGCTTAAACTGACTTGGAATCCTAAATAAGTGTCTTAAATCCAAATCCTTATGGTTCTTCCAATTTTACCTGGCTGAAATAACGGGAGTTTGCTCTGGCTCACAGTCACATAACTACAGTTTAGCAAAGCAAATGGAATGATTGTCAAGTGCTCCTTGCCTTTTTTCTTTAAAAAAAAAAAAAAAAAAAAGGTTGTTTTGTTGCATTTGTTCTTTTTCTCTTTGCTGAGTCATTACTTACAAAGTTAGTGTGGTCTTAAAAATATTTGTTACCAGAGTAAGTACTAGAGTCATACTCATTTTCACATGGTCAGTACTAAAGCCCTCTGACTGGCCAGCAGTGCAGTGTTACCCACTCAGTAAAATCATTTATTTTCACTTACTGTGAAAACTGTTTTGCTTGGGTGGATGCAACAGTTTTGAACCCCTGAACTAACCCTGTTGTTTTCAAACTTATGAAATCCACTTTAATTCTTGGTCTGCAGAAACTGAGGTTAATGAAGTAATCATTCTGATTCCACATCTAGTCTGGGAGTAAAATATCTCTTGTGTAAAGATGCTATTAGGCTGTCAACTGCACTTTCCCTCGCCCTTTCTCTTTCTCCCAGTGCCGTTTCATACTCGCCTCAAAGTTGTTCTGTTTCAATGGTTCTGTCTGTCCATGGTCAAAGGTAAAGCACTGAACAGATTCAAAATCTCCTTTCTCCAAAAAGGATGCATGGGCATTGCCTTGTCTGTGTAGTTGTGCCTGCAGATACTAAACGACAGCAGCAGTTCTTTGGTTTGCTTCCTACATTAGACTCCTCTGTAAATCAATCACAGGTAGCTGTAGAAACTGTTTTTTCTTGAATGGATTTTGTGACTTTAAACATAATTGTACATTTTCCTGTTCTTAAATAACCCAGTTTTTCTGGAGTACTATCTTGAAAGATTGTTTTGTAAACCTATAAAGCATGAAGAATACATTATAGATGCATCTGATACTTCTGTATTATGCTTAGCCAGTCCAATGTAATTGCTGAACCACACCAGCGTGAAGCATCAGAGCACTTCATGATTTGTCTGTGGTCATTATATGCTTGAATTATAGAGCCACGGTTTCTGATGGCTAGTCCCTATTTCTACCTAAATAGCCACTTACACACAAGCACAATATTTATCTAAGAGTTTCATAGTTACGCGTTGTTCAGCCCAAGTAATCAAGGCTCTCCCTGTGCAGTGTTATATTTGCATTCGTGATGTTTGTGAGTAAATTGGGCAACAAAATTTGAATCTTGGCTCTGGGTTCTGCAGAAGCTGTAAATGGATCATACAGCATTATCTTCTGCAGCACAGAAAGAGGACCTACTTCAGGTGGCGTAGCAGCAAGTGTCTTATGTAGCCACGGCTGAAAGAGCTGCTGGCGCTCAGCCCTGTGGTGTGGTTCCATGTGGCACCGCATGATGGAAAGGCGGTGCTGCAAGGTGGGCAGTGCGAGGGAAGAGGCTGAGCGCTGCTACAGAACAAGGCAGATGCAAACCTGCATTGACCCAGTGCAGACTGTGGGCTCTGTCCTCCACCTTCGTACCCATGGACTTACTTAGTCCTCTGCTAAGTCTGTCCAAGCCCTCAGAACTGGCTCTGCATGCTGGTGTGTTTCATGCTTGTTTCAAATTCAATCCCAGTGTATTTAGAGGAACAGATATGATTTTCTTTTTCCTCATCATAAATGTCCAGGTTTGAACATAGTTTCCCCCTAAGGCAGGAATTCCTGCTGCAAAGGTTTTAGGCACAGCATGGGTTATTATTTTGCGTGGTATTTTTCCTAGCCTTTGTTCCAAGGTCTGATTCAGCAGAGGTAGCAGAAGGAATCACTCAGCCTCTGCATATCTCTGTGCTCAGTAATCCACATATGGTTTACAACATGCTAACCCTATGGTATTACTCAGCCCCCTTGCAAGGCAACATTGGTCATTTTTCTTTGCTGTATAGAAAGTCTCCCAGTGATGAGGAGGTGACAGTGACAGGCAGTCCGGTCTGTTTTGAATCCCATAGGTTACCATTGAAGTGGTGGATGGCCCCGACACCGAGACAGACAAGGACCTTCAGAAAGAAAGCAGCAAGCCTAGCTGGCCAGTCTCGTCACCTGACTGGAGAAACTGGTGGCAGAGGTCCTCCACCTTGACTCGCATGAGCAGCGGTGACCGGGACTACAAGTATGACAGGACTACTGAGGACAGCAACTTCCTGAACCCTCTCGGTGGGTGGGATGGTCATGCACCCAGTCACCGGACACATGAGTCCAAGGAGCAGCCAGAGTATGGTAAGTTTGTGTTCCAAGCCTCTTATGGGCATCTTGGGATTGTAAAATGAGTTTGGGGGAAATGAGAATGGTGAGGCATTGCTGAAAGTAGGCCAAACAAAATAGAATTTTTCAACATGTGGCTTTTGTTCATCAGCTTTTAAATACAAATCTGTGCAGATGCACAAGCTGTACTGTGGTAGCTACATTCCACTAGTAAGTCTATAATCTTGAAAATCATACCAGTTATCCCATAAGAGGGTCTTTTTTTAGTCCTAAGTGTACTTTTTTTAAAAGCAAAGGAAACAAGGTTTCAAATTTATTTTTAGAGTAAGGATAAGTGCAAATTTAGAATCATGCAGTGGTTTGGGAACTAAAATATAATTATTGGATAAATAAGCAAGATCTAAAACGTGGTAGTGTTTGGTGGATACATAAATAAGATGAATTATGTTGGTGCATGTGTGGGGAGTGGTGTATGCAGCAGGAACATTGTGTGTTTGCGTGTGTAATTCTCTTCCAGATGTGTCATGGTGAAAACAATTGTTTTCAGCTTGTTGCATGAAATGGTTGCAGAAACTAGAAGCAGAGTCGAGCTACGTTCTCTCATTGCCCCAGGGGGTATAACTATCCACACAGGAAAGATTCAAGGGAGGTGAATTAATATGTGCCCTTCAGGAGCCACAGGTAGATCAAAGCCTCTCCATTTTATGAAAATAAATAAATAGAGCAGGATTTCAAAGCCAGAGTACTTGTGGCACTTGCATTGCAACAGCTAGATACTGCAGAGTGGTTGTTGTGCGTTGTTTCAGTCTTACTTTTCCCTGTTTATGTCCTAGAGCCTTAACGCTGGAGAGAGCCTTTTCATCAAATGGTGTATTTAAATGCATACCTATGTCTTAAATTTTTGTGGCCAGAAGATTGAAGTCTATCCCTTCTTTTTGTACCTGTGCTTAGTTGTGGGCACACTATTGCCAGGAACTCATATATTAGGTGGCTATTAACTTAGGCAAAATAAAATTGCTCTCACAAATAATTGTGGTAGAATTAATAAGAATTATGTATATAAAAATAGGGAGAACAGGTTGAGATCCAGGATGTTTAATAGTAGCTAGATACTGTGTGCTTTGTAGTGCAGTATAAAGACTAGGTAGGCAGGCCTGCAAATTATCCTAGAGCTCTTTGCCATACACCAGAGCATGCCACTAACTGCAAGAGACTCTTGGCCTTCTGACTAACGTAAAATGCTGTGTGCCATTGGCTTTTGCCAGGAGGATGTAGCAGCAGATCCCGTCTGCAAGGGGCTTCTATGCTATTTCCAGCCATCTGACTGTTCACACCTGGTCACCCTCACTCTTCCTCAACAGGCATGTGGGGGGGGAAATCAGTCAGAAAAAGACTGGAAAGGAGAGCAGGGTTAGTGAGAGAGAGCAGATCTGAAAAGACCTTGAGCCTCTTCAGATTGCTGTAGTGCCCTCCTGTTGGCACATCCCAGAATCGGGTATCTTTGCACACAGACATTACTGCAGGGACCACCATTCTTCCCGCACCACATTAGTTGACACTTGATTCAAATGTGACAGCCTCCCAGGCAGCAGCAATGTAAGAAAAGGAGGAAAAGCATACGAGGTCCCTACCATGAGGAACTTGCATCTAGGCAGCATGCTACGAGTGAGATATATAACCTTTGCATACTCCCGGCAATAAATGTTTAATAGCACCCTACAGAGTTGTCATCAGTCATTACATATGGTACAAATCAAGTTACGTGTTCTACTAACCAGCTCAGGAAGCCCACAGACAGCATGGCAGTGAGGGGGAAGTGGGAAGCGCAGCATAGAGGCCTGTTCAGACAAGGATATGTCCCTGTATCTTGCCAGTGCCTACACAGTCAGCCTATAGCTGTAGAGCAGGGCTGTCTCTGAATCACTAAACTCACATTAGTTTTGCTGCTCACTATGAGTGAAGCCCAAATGAGCAAAGGCTACAAGCTGCCATCACAGGTCAGTTGAACATCCGTAGATTACAGAGAACACCATTAAGCCAGGAGTTTGTAGCGAGACAAAACTCAGCTGGTGCTGCTGAAAGGCAGGAGAGCAGTTAGAATGAAAGCAAACTGGGGTTGGTTCACAGGCTCCATCTGCTGCCCTTCAGAAGGTGGAATGTGCAACAGATAACCCAACAAACATAGGAGACTGAGTCTAAGGTATTCAGATACTTATGGTGGCACCAACTCTCAGTGGTGCAGTCTTGGTACTGTTTATCTTGGCTGTTTACCAGAAGATGATAACCTCATGTTTCCATTGCAGAAGGCTCCTCCTACTTAGGAATCAGATTAGGTGTTACTAAATAACTTGTGTGAACCAGTATAAATTGCATGTTGTTCTTGGTGCCAGATGACTATGTAGTTCATTATATTCGTGGCAGTGTTCTTGTAATATCTGTTTACTGTTTGAGAGGCAGAGGAATAAAACTTGCAGTTTTCAGATATGACCCTCAGCCTCCCACAGTCCAACATTCCTGGTATCCTTAAAGTTAACTAGGTAAGCATTGTTGCGCTATTGCTGTATGTTTTGAAGAGAAGAAAAATAAAACTTAGTTTAGCCACTGATAATAGTTTGTGACCAGAAAACCTACTCCTATATGCAGGAAAACTATGTGAATAGCTGTGTACTGTTAGTCCATGACCCAGCTTTGCAGCTGAGGAGTCTCAGCTGCCAAAAGGTCAAAAGAGAAAGGAAATATTTTTTCAAATAATGCTGCATGCATTTCCCCGAGGAGCATCAAGTGTGAAAACCATTTAAACAGCAGGCTTACGCCTGGCACTTAGCCCAAGCTTCAGGTAGAGACATCTGGATTCCATTCTTTTTTTGCCTTCTTAATAAAAAACACTACACACAGTAGTTTTGGGTAGTAGGAGTTTTGTTTCTTCATTTCCTTCCTCATCTTTGTTTTTACGCAGACTACATTGATGGTGAGGGTGACTGGAGCTCATGGTCCCTTTGTAGCGTCACATGTGGGAGCGGCAGTCAGAAGCGGACGAGGTCCTGTGGGTATGCCTGTACTGCCACCGAGTCACGGACCTGCGACAGGCCAAACTGCCCAGGTGTGGTTGTGCTAGCAGAAGGGCACTGGGGAGAGGTGGTCAAGGGAGGGGGAGAAGAGCCCTACTGTGCATGAAGCCACGGCCCTGTTGGGTCCTTGGCTAGGTAAGAGGTTCTGTTGGGAAGAGGGCATTTATGAAATGGCGGGTTCTTTGCTAGTAATAATATGTCTCCAGATGCAGTTTACCACCTCCTGAGACTTAAAAGACAGATACAGGCTTTTTTTAGCCTATGGTAGTCATTTTTGTGCAGAGTACGTTTTGTATTCCAAAGGGTGTAATCTACTCTCGTGAAACAAATTTGTGTTAACTTTAGAATTTCAAAACAGCCATGCTGTTGCCTCAGTGAGCCCATATTTTGCCATGCTGTGAATGGACATGCCTGTGCTTTGAACAAATAGCTCCCCCCACTTACATGGCATTTAAGATGTGTGCCTAACAGATCCACAGTTACTGTGAGATTCCATATGTATTAACATGAGGGGGAAAAAATTATATATATATATATATATATATACTTGCTCCTGTTTTACTTAGAGATTTTGTTTTTGTTGGGGTACAGAATCTCCTGTCTTTCAAAGTCAACAGCTATGTTAAGGTGGAAACGTTACCTCCTGTCTCTTGTCATGTTGCTTGGCCAGCTAGAGAATTATAAACAGCAAGTCCAGTGCTGCAGCAGCTGTGATAAGTGTTGGGATGAAGGAAGGGGTACTTTTAGCTTCAATCACAGAAGGGCCTGGGTTGAAAAGGAGCTCAAAGATCATCTAGTTTTAACCCCCCTGCTGGGTGCAGGGTTGCCAACCACTAGACCAAATGTGGTCACTGAGCACTGAATGTGTTCAGAAAATACAGCCATGACAAGGAGATTTTCCTTAGCTCCTGCTTTTTTAAAGGCATGGACATTACTTGCTAGTAAAGCAAGCGTCATCATTATCATCAAGCTTTTGCCTTACTGAAAGCAAATCGAGTGCTCAAACCTACATCATAAAAAATTTAAAGCTGCTATGGAAACCTTGTGTCATGCTGGTCTTTAAGTGCTACTGTAGGTGTGTATTTAGGTGAACTTGCAATGCAGAGGTACAGTAGTTCATAGACTCCTAGAATCTTCTGAGCGGGAAAGGACATTTAAAGGTCACCAAGTCCAAATGCCCTGCCATGAACAGGGGCACCTACAGCTGGACCAGGTGGGTCAGAGCCCCACACAGGGATGGGGCATCTGCCACCTCTCTGGGTAACCTGTACCAGTGCTTCCCTACCCTTGGTAAAACCATGCGCCATGGCGGTATCACTAAGCTTACTTAACAACTCAGAAAGGCAGAAGCTGGAGGTCTGGTGTTTTTGCTGGGAAGTGAAATGTGAGGAGGGCTGGGAACCTTAGCTGGGCAGTCAGAGGAGTTTCAGTCATAGACAGATGCACGCATTCATTGCATGATAACTACTTCTAGGCAGTTCAGGAGAAAAATACTGCTGGATTTTCTCATACATCCTGAAGCCTAAATATTAAGGGGTTAAATCCAGAATAATGCATGTAGCCCCCCCCCCCAGTTATATTTTCCAGTATTTATTACCGGCTAGCATCAAACAGTGGCAAACTTGAAAGAGCATATTATGTCACATAACAGACCCCCCAACGATCAGCAAGCAAAATATATTCACTCTTTGAGGCTGTGCTGACATTTTTAAAATGACAAGGGCAAAGCTCAGCTTCTACTGTTTATAATTCCAGCAGTGAATTATTGCCTTGTAATGGATTCTCGGGTATCTATTATTCTTCATCTGCTGGTGGAGTTAAGGCAAAATCATATGATAATTTTATTGAAAAGCTGCCTGAGGCTGTTTTGAAGCTTTGCAAGCCACTATTATGCCGTGGTTCAGGAGAGCAGGAGAAAGTTCACTGGAAAGAAGATGGATGGTGAACAGACTTCATTATTAACTATATAGTTATCATGTATTTAAAAGCTTTCTGCTCTCTGTAGAGGTTTTTGAGTCGGGGGGGGGGAAGAATAGCGTTCAAATGCTTCTTTGAAGGGATGATTGTTTTAAGGCTACATAGCACAGACTGGGAAACATTAGGCTGCTAGGCAGAGCGAACTACAACAGCACCGAAAGGATGCATATATCATATATATTCTGGAAATCCATTTGTCGCTCTACTGGTAGCAGACGCTTAGGTGAGGATTGGGGGAAGATCCTAGTCTTTTCAGACACTGATATTTTATTCCATTGGTTCTATTGCTGCAATATTGCTGCTGTAGCTGGGGGCTGGGTTTGATAGGCGAGGTTATTTATCTCTTGCCTACGCGCACCTTTCAACTCCTAGCACAGGAGAGACCAACAAGTGCCATTTCCGTAATAGCATCTTTCTTCCTTGCACTTCCTGAATACTGTTTGCCTGCATATGGACATGAATTTATACACCTGTCTTCAGGCGTGTTGCTCTATTTTAGAAAAATGACACAAGTGCCATTTCCCTCAGACATCGTGTTTTAGCTAGTGCTTTACAGTTTCCCTTAGGGCTCATGTATTTATTTTGTCAGGCACCTGTATTATGTGCTTTTGAGACAATACTGGTCACATAAAGCTGACCAGATGCAGTGTGTGCAAATGTCCTACCTGAATTATTGGGAGCTGCTGGCAAGCCTCAAGTCTGGAAGAGGAGGGGAAACACTGGTTCCCCCACTTATTCCTGCAGCGGGTTCGAAACTAAACAGTTTGCTGCTTAAATATAATCTAAATTTCTAAACTTAGGAAAGTTTTTACCTTAGGGTTAAGCTAATTCTTTAAAACAGCAGTTAGCTTTGTAGCACCCCAGATTCCTTGTCCATTGTACTTTTAAATGAACACTCCCTCCAACAACAACTTCAGACTGCTTCCTTGACAAACAAGGCAGGTTTCAGAATGGGGGGAGGAGGAGGTGGCGGGGAGACAGTTGATTTTGTTCTGCTCTAGTAGGAAAAACCCACCACTATTAACATGTTTGTTATAGGGATCGAAGATACCTTCCGGACAGCCGCCACAGAAGTGAGCTTACTTGCTGGGAGTGAAGACTTCAATGCTACTAAACTGTTTGAAGTTGGTAAGTGGTGCCATCAATCTTTCAGTAATAGATAAGAAATTTAACTTTGATTTTCCTATATTGACTCCCACTGTGGGTCATCCAAGGTTTTTAAGTTTATTGTAGAGAAGTGTCAGTAAAAATGTTTGTTTATTATCTTGCTTAAGTAAGTATATGACGTGGACCTACTCACTTCTATCACAGAATCTTTCTTCTCTTAACATCTGTGCCTCTTTCATTGTAAAATTGCGAGTCACTGTCCTGGTTCAGAGAAGAGCTGTGAGTGTCCACGCTAATGTCTGGCAAAAATCAAACACTGTTTTTCATTTTGCTGAAATAGCCTTGTATGGAAGATACTATAAAAGCAATTTAGATACAGATGTCACATCAAATACAAAATGGCAATGACTTTTACAAGCATGCATAGTTTTTATAACTATGTGTGCTGCAGCGGGATGAGCCAAAGCAATTTTATAGGGCATGACTTCATCTATCTAAAACTCAGCCCACCTCTCTAACATTCTAATTCCATCCCTCCAATGAAACCATGCAGTGGCCACTCTTACACAGTGGTTGCTGGACCAAACAGCAGTAACAACTGGGTAAACTATGCACTCCAGCACCTCCCTGGTGTGGTGCTGGAGCACAGCAGTTAATGACAGCTGAGACAGGACTCTTTAAAGAGATAGAAAAACAAAATACAGATCACTAAGTAAATATTTTGCAGGAATGTTTGCTGTAAGAGTTTTATGTCCCAGTCCTTGCATTACTTAAGGCCTGTTAAGCATGGAGCAAGAGGTGCAGGGTTTCTTAAAGCCCACAGTATGACATGAACACCTTACCCAACATTTTGGGTAGGAAGTGTCTTAACTGGATTCTTTCAAGACTGTTGCAAAATAATAAAAGGCCAGTACTAAATATACTACTAGTCTATAAATCTCTTTAATTCCAGCTATAAGTCTCGACTCTGGTGTCATTAAGTCCTCCTAATGTACAGACACTGATACTATGTCACATATGCCCCTTTAGAATCTGCACCATTTCTGACTGTATGTGTGAGAAGTCAGCCAAGGTGTTGGTCTCTGTGTCTGAACTACAGCTGCTTGAAATATCCAGACATAGAGACCAACATCTTGGCTGACTTCTCTTCATAGTGAAGAGAGTATGCGTTAGTTAAAAGGAAGACATTATTAGGGCTTAATAATAATCTTAAAAATAATGTAGGCTTTGCTTGCCATCTTGATGTTTCCAGCACCTTAAAAAAAACTTTTAACATCAGAATCTGAAGTTCTTGAAAAGGTGAGTGTGTAGACAAGGGCTTTAAACCAAAGACAGTCTTCAACCCCCTGTACAAGTTCACAGAATGCAAGCTCCCAGTTTCAGTTCTGTTGCTTGAAAACCTCTGCCAGTGTCTCTTGTGCTGCATGGGGATAGTGGGAGGCTTGGCTAGAATTTGCCCGGTAGAGAAACATGAAGGATTGTTACCAGCATGGGTACTGCAGTATAATTTGGAGTAGCACTGCTTGAGGCCCTTGTAGTCAGGAACCTGTTCAATTTTATTTATTTATTTAGATCAGACAGGACAGCATATTAACATCACAGGCAGGGCAGCAAGCTTTTGTTACTCCCCTTTGTTTCTTAAGCAAAGCACCAGTGCTGAACAGTAATGCTTTACTCATTTGTTATCACTGATCATATGAATTGGGTTGCTGCGTTGTATCCTAAGCTTTCCCTTTCCTGCCCTTAAACAGACACTGATAGCTGTGAAAGATGGATGAGCTGCAAAAGTGAGTTCTTAATGAAATATATGCACAAAGTGATCAACGATCTTCCCAGCTGCCCATGCTCCTACCCCAGAGAAGTTGCATACAGCACTGCTGACATCTACGATCGAATTAAGAGGAAAAACTTTCGCTGGAAAGATGCAAGTGGTCCAAAGGAGAAACTGGAGATCTATAAGCCCACTGCACGGTACTGCATCCGCTCCATGCTCTCTTTGGAGAGCACAACACTTGCAGCTCAGCACTGCTGCTATGATGATAACATGCAGCTAATTACCAGAGGGAAAGGGGCAGGTACACCAAACCTGATCAGCATCGAATTCTCAGCAGAACTCCATTACAAAGTGGACATTTTGCCCTGGATTATATGCAAAGGTGACTGGAGTCGGTACAATGAAGCACGGCCTCCAAACAATGGGCAGAAGTGTACAGAAAACCCTACAGATGAAGACTATTACAAGCAGTTTCAAGAAGCAAGGGAATACTGAATAGGTTTTCCTCCTCTTCAAACAGAAAATAGCATTCATTGCCTGGATGCCAAAGAACCGATAACTGCTGCTGCATTATCTCCTTGACAGGGGCTGATCAGTTGCTTTCTAATGAATGTGTACAGTTGTAATATAATACATAACTATTTTTCATAGTGTGTGTAATTTATAAGCACATATCTCTATCTCACACACACCTATTTTTACATACAGACATGCATAAAACTTGTCCCGGATATTTTATACTACAGTAATGTTCATTTAATAATGTGCATTTTGTTTTATTCACCAACAATAATGTGAGTAGGAGAGGGGGGAGCAGGAGGGAGGGGTGCAGCTGCCCTCACCATCAGGACCAAGGCCCCACCTGAAGAGGGCACATATTTAAAAGTTATTAGGGACAAGGGGGTTGAAAAATGAAAACCATTCCCATATGGAAGAGTACAAGATTAATGTATCTACAGCATCAGTTTTCTCTGAGTGATTTCATGACTAATAATGTCTAAGACAGATTTTTTTTTTATTTTTTTTTTTTGGAAGTGGCTATAAACACTCACTAGCAACTGCAATTCTTTCTGTTACCTTCCAGGCCAGGTCCTCACTACCCATCTGGGTAGGCCTGCAGCGAGGGGGAGCTGTGGTTTTCCTGTGGACCAGAAACAGTCCCAGGGCAGGGGTTCTCTAGGAGTTACCACAGCTCCAGCTACAGAACTGCAGCTGGCAGGGCCGGTGTCTTATGCTGGGGAGCAGATCTTCAGGGCAGCTACCTGTAAGCTAAGCATGCTATAGGTCTTTGGAGGAGAGAAGCTGCAGGAGGAAATCCCCAATTTTTACATTAAAGAGTGTTTATTTTTCCAGTGACAGGAAAAGTGGAATACACATTTCTAAGTAAGTTCCCTCAGAGAATGCACCCAGCCTTTGTCTCCCCTTCCTTTTTGTCATATGCTGAGGGCACAGCATCCTACAGAAGAAGTTATTCCTTCAAAAAGCTGTCTGGGAAGAACTAGGGTGAGTTAGAACTTGTTCATTTTTTTCAAAAAAGCTAGCATTATTTTTGTAAAGTATTTATTGAATTATAACAATAGCTCACATATGGGATGTCTCTCTAACATGAAAGGCTGCAGTAGATGGAATGCAATTGGCAAGAATGACTGTTGTTCGGCAAAGATTTTACTTCCAAATTTTTATAAAGCCTGTTTACATACATGATCCTGTAATGAAGCGGCTGATACCTGCGTTTCTATGAAAGGTAAAAATAACACCATGGGTAAATAAATATTTACAGTTCCATTCTGTAGACGTCTGTCTTGCTGCACGTTAATAATGCTTTCATTTGGAAAACTAAGGCTAAATGTCACTAGAGATGTGTATTTTCGGATTGTGTGGTCTGATGCCCATATGTGCTCTGCATGTGGAACTGCACACAGCAGTAAAACCCATCCTGCATTGCAGTCAGTCTTAGCTAAAAGACACAAGGCAGTCACAAAAGACAACTCCTCTCACTATATAGGCGGACACATACATACTGTAGATCTCTGCACTAGCTCTGCTGGCCTTTCAAGTGCAGGCTGATCGTGACTTCCTGGACAGACACATGCATCTCCTCCCAGCATTACCTTATGTGAGAAGTCAGCCAAGTGTGAGAAGCATCAGGATGATGGCAGCCCATGCCTCAGACACCCACTCTGACCAAAGATGGGGCATGTGTGCTGTGAAGCTACCCTTGGTCTGCCAGATCTACTCTGCCAGGCTGCAGAGCTGCAGCACTGCACTTACGCTCCAGCTATCCAGAAAGACAGCAGCCCAAGCAAAGCTACTGTACCTACGCAACAACTGATGCACCGAGGTAACAACAGCAGCTGGCAATCTTGGCCAAGCCCCGGATCTCCCCAGACGCAGGCTCAAGCTGGAGGTCCAGGGAGACGTGGCTATGTTCTAGCACTAACTGGCAGCAACACAACATGGCCAGTTGAGCAAGAGGGTAAACATGGGGACTGCCCCTTAATTTTTACAGGAACCGGGTTTTGTCAAGTCTTGCAAGGTCGTACGAAGGAGCCTCTAGCCATATGTGCCAGTTAAATTGATAGCAGATGGATGAAAAGCAAAAGCAATTCCAGGATCAGGCACTTGCTAGGGAAGACAGGTATTTTCTGCATTACAGGGGAAAAGGCCCTGCTTTTCAGTTCACTTAACTGTGTGGGGGAACAACAGTCTCAGGTTTCTCTGGGAGGGCAATGAGAGGGCAGTCGCAATTCTTGAAATACAAAACATCCCTGCATTTTAGAGATTAGTAAATTATAGTGCTATTGAGAGATGTTACTGTACCATTAAAACCAAACATAACAAATAAAGTGTCAAGGAAGAGGACAAATTATTCTAGAAAATGAAATGACGCACAACCCTTCAAGTCTTACTGCTCCTTTTTTGCCAAGGCTGGAAATGCTGAAGGAGCTGAAACCAGTGATAAGGACATACCAGGTTTTTTTGAAGCATTAGTCTTGGAGAACACATCAAGAGAGGAGTCACACTTCTGCAGTCTTAAGCAATAGTCCTTAAGAAAAACAAAGCTAGTACTATTTTGTAATAAATTATATCCCTTCAGGACAGGGCTGCTCTTTCCTTTTCCAATTTTTCTTAATTTCTTGTCCAACAACCAACAATGTACATGGAATGACTTCAAACAGTAGAATTTAGGAAGGTGCTGGAGATAGCGTGGCCAAATTTGGCTCTGTCTCCTAAATTCCCTATTGGAATAAGACCATAGGAAGACTTTGTGGTCTCACATTCCCAGGCACAGGCCAGTAGTTAGCAGAAGCTGCTGTCATCTTTCTGATGTAGCACAGAGCAACCACGTTTGAAGGCCCAACCAAAGACAGGAGGGGAACTGAAGCAAGCAGAACTACATGACCCTTATGGTATCAGCAATGAGAACTCTTTAGTGGCATCTGAGGTAGCAATCCCAAAAGGAAGCTTAAAATACAGATTTTACATCAGTTCTCTATAGCTGAGCAGTTTCATTTACCTATTTTTCTTCAGCAAAACCAGAGCAAGGTATTATCTCCTTCTGGCCACTCATTCCTCTGCGCTACCTTTCTCTTGAGCCAGTGCAGCTGGCCAGGAATCAGGCCAGTTAACCGCATTACTTGTAACGCCAATCTCCCAACAGAGAGAGATCACTGCACAGCCCCAGAGCCAAGCTGACAGGAGTGCCTGAAGCTGGCACTGCTGCTGAGAAAGATGCATGGCACAGTGCCCTGGGGCAGCCATAAATGGATCAAGTGCGTACCTTTGATGGTACAAAGGACGAGCAGGCCTGCCTTCACGTTGCCCAGACAGCTGCTGAACAGCAAAATTCCACTAACATAACCCACAGTGATGCATATGGGTTATAGGACAATACAGCGCAAAATAAAAACATACACACATTCACAGATCCCTGCAGTTCTGCATTTCTTACCAGCTGCATTTTTCCCCCCTGCTGTGCAGAACGGTTAGCACTGTCAACACAACGCATTCTTTAGAAAAATGCCATTGAGTTGGTAGGACCGCCTTTTCCATTCATAGTGTTTTCACTGTGATTGTAGGGTTGGTTTCAATGAATAACTGATGCACCTGACACTTCTCCTAAGTGGAGCCTGCTGACACCAGCAACAATTCTGTTGCTTTTGCATCCCCAGCAGTGATCCCCTCCTGACTGTTTTATGGGCAAGGTGGCTTCTGCCGCCCAGGGCTGGATAAAGCTTTGGATGTTTATCACAGCTGTGACTGGAGCAGCAGTGGGACCACAGCAGAAAGATTTACAGACTGCACAGCTGTGCACATGATCTTCTTGCCCCAGGTGAGGGGCAATGGCAAAGCCACATTCTCCCTTTCTAATCACAGAGGAAGGCACAAAGCAGAGGGGAATGAGCTCCAGTCTCTCCCTGCACCTGCGCAAGCACAGCCACATCCCCTCCCCTGCACACCCACAGAGCACCAGGGCAGGAGTGCACTTGCAGGGGGAGACCAACAGTAAGCACCAGCATAAGGAGGACAATTTATCCACAAACCGGTGTGAGTGCGGTGCTGCCTGGCTGAAAGGCACTGATGTGACAGCTGACAGAGCATGTGTTTTTCTATCACCCATTTCCCCTTCCTTTCCCCTTTGTAACTTTTAATGGAAAAATGTGTGGGCAGTTTCCATTATGCCTGCGCTGTTTCAGACAAATTAAGGGGTTGGCTAAGAAACCACTGGCTTCATATTTCATAAATAGTATACACATGCGTATATTTTTATATGAACGTAAATGCATTTAGGATATCCTCTAGCCACACACTTTATAGCAGCTCAGTGCCGAGAGCAGCATCTGCAGGAACAGACCTTCAGAAGAGCCCTTCCCTTGGGGTGTTCAGGGAACAGGGCTTTTTTGCATGAGGGGGAGCTTCCCCAGGAAGCTGACCTGGCAGAAGCCATTCTTGGGTTCTGCCTTTTCCTTACTGAGCAACAGCTTTATTCATTTTTCCTTCTCAGCGGCAGTGCTAAAGCCATGTGTGCCTTTTGTGACTGCGCTAATTTTCTATCAGTTTAAGGAATCATACATACTTTCCGTAGTTGTTCTCTGTTGCACAAAGGTTGTGGGAAGGATTTTAGCCACAAAGAGAAGATGTTCCTTCATTAAAATGCACAATTTATACAAGATTCAGGATGTTACATTCTGGAAGTGATAGCAGTATGGCACAGGTTAGATCAGCCAAACCTAACAAATTGTGGGTGGCTCTAACTTGAATATTTCCTTTTTTAAGCCTGGGCAAGCAACACTACATGTGTTAAGCGTCAGAATCTGCTGAGAGACAAACAGTCTGTGTTAAAAAGGAGATGAGAGCAGCTAATCCAGCTGCACAAGGAGAGATCAGCAAGGCCAGGGAGTCCATCTAGCACTTCCAGGATGGTAACAACACCGTGAGCTGCAAGTCTCTTTAACCAGAGCTTAAAAAGGAAAGAGTAAAACTGATAGAAAGTGGGAGATTCTTCCTCCCAAGCATAACCACCTGTTTCTCCAAAATAACTCCTTTTCCCCCCTGCTTGCAGTATGGATATTGCTGCTCCACAGCAGCTTCAGAGCCAGAGCCCCCAGAGAAGCTCACCACTTGGTGGTGAGGCAGAGAGGGGAAACAGCAGCAGCCATCACCACACAGGCAGCTAAAGGACATCCACGCTCCCAAGGGTGCCATGAGCTGCTCTCTACACTAGAGCTCCCTGCTTCTCTGCCTGCAGCCTGTTTTCCAGGTAAAGCCAGTGGTGGCCCTCAGTGAACACTGCTGTAATGAGCTAGGACCCTTTCTGGAAAGCTGCTCCAAAAGACACCACATCACCCTGTTCGCTGCTCACATGAGGGACAAGTAACAGCCTCTTGCCCTACTGCTACCTTGCCACTGTGTCAGCTTGCACATCCCATCTGCGAGCTGTCTGTCTGACAGCAGAAATCAGTACCACAACAGCCACTGCATTGCCCTGACTTATCCCAAGGCACTTCTCATGCCAGATTTTTTTATTCTTGTAGTGAGAAGAGGCTAAACCAGACCTCGTGCTGAAGATAGTCTGTCTCTTCTGGCTGAATCCCAGCACAAAGAGGGCACTTCATACACATGGGCCTTCTTTCATGTTTGATTGCTGGACTAAGACCACATTGTTGTCCAGCTTAAGGGGGAAAAAAGAGCAGAATCCGTACAAATCAGGAAAGAATTAGGTAAATTTAGCTAAGAATGCATCTTCTTACCAAATGGAGCACAATGCTGCTTCATTTAATTAACCCATCTGCAGGAAGTCAGAAAGAACAACCTGTGATGCTCTGTGCTGAGAAAAGTATAGTCCCCGGACAAGCCAAAAAAGGAGAGTGTAGTTTAACCCCTCCAAATGCCAGCACTCGTTCAATAAAGAAACATGCATACATGAAAGTAATGTGTGAAAACATACCCAGACTGATCAAAAATATTTGCACACTGTGTTTGATGACACACAGCTGGGAGGAAGTTTTCATCTGCCAGAGGGTAGGAAGGCCATGCAGAGGGATGCGGATAGGTTGGATCACTGGGCTGAGGCCAGTTGTACGAGCCTTAACAAGACCAAGTGCTGAGTCCTGCACTTAGGCCACAACAACCCCACTCAAAGCTACAGGCTTTGGGCAGAGCAGCTGGAAAGATGCATGGAGGAAAAAAAATCTGGAGGTTTTAGTTGACAGACAACTGAACATGCACCAGCAGTGTGCCCAGGTGGTCAAGAAAGCCAAGTAGCATCCTGGCTTGTATCAGAGATAGTGCAGCCAGCAGGAGCAGGGAGGTGATCATCCTTCTGTTCTCAGTCCCGGGGAGGCTGCGCCTTGAGTGCAGTGTTCAGTGTTGGGCCTCTCACTAGAAGTAAGACATCGAGGCCCTGGAGCATGTCCAGAGAAGGACAACAAAGCTGTCTTACGGGTATCTGCTGAGTGAACTGGAATTGTTCAGTCAGGAGAAAAAGAAGTTCAGAGGAGACCTTACTGCTCTCTACAACTGCCTGAAAGGAGGGTGGAGCAAGGTGGGAGTTGGCCTCTTTTCCCAGGTAACAGTGACAGGATGAGAGGGAGTGGCCTTAAGCCATGCCAGAGGAGGTTCAGGCTGGATATTAGGAAAGATTTCTTTTCTGAAAGAGTGGCCAACTATTGGAGCAGGCTGCTCAGGGAAGTGGTGGAGGAATCACCCCTGGAGGTTTTCAAGAAGCATGTAGTTGTGGCACTGAGGGATATGGTTTAGTGGACATGATGGTGATAGGATGGTGGCTGGACATGATCTTAGTGATCTTGACCAACCTTACTTATTCTATGATTCTAAAATTCAGATTTACACAAAGTGAGCAAAACATTGGTTCTGGCAGTAAAGGACCAGTGGCTCAGGGCAGGAACAGGTCAGGCAGACCATACCACACGCTGGCAGGAAGAATACTTGGCACCAATGCATTGTATGACACAGTAAATGATCCTCTCCTTTATACAACTACTTTTTCCATGACAGCCTTCTCCTGTAGTGGGCACTGCCCAGACAGACATTGTGACACACTGATGCAGCCATGGGCATAGAGGGGCTTGACATTTGCACATCTGCTCCACACCAGCAAGCGTGAGCAGCATGGGACAGGGCCCTCACTCTCTGAAGTCAACAGCAACGATTGATTCATCTTTATTCCACTCTGTTGTTTCGGGAATTGAACTCTTTACCAACAAGAAGCAAGTAAACATTTTCCATTCCCTTCTTTTCCTAGACGTTGAGCAAGAGTAACTTGTAAATTGCTTCCAGCAACTTCAAGACAACAAGGGAACAAACAACTATCAACAAGCATTACACTCGTTGCTTCACACGAAAACAGTTATGAGAATGAAGGGATCTTGACAGGCAGTTGGAAAACGTTCCTTTTTAATGCTAATTTTATTGTATTTGAGACCAATTTTCCATTATTTAAAATGTGCAATGTAATGAAGAGTCGGAATGCCTTCTTTTTGTCATAGCATTTCACACCCAAGGCCTCACAGCACTTTTGTGAATCAAACTCAGCAATCGTTTTGCAAAGCAAATGGTTTAGGAAGTGAAGAACTGGAAGTGGCAGTTTTAGAGTTGTTGGTAGTCACGAAGGAGCCTGTAACAGAACTAAAGCAGTGTACTGGTACTTGGCCTTCCTGGTCCCCTCCTGAGGCAGGCATCAGCCCAAAACCCTCCAGGTCTCCACCTGGGTCTGCAGCACTTTGTCTGCGTGCCCATGCTGAATCACTCCCCAAAGACATTAAGTCAGGAAGGAAGGAGAGATGGTTTCATCCGAGGAGAATAAGTAGGGAATGGCCAATTAAATGTTTTGTGCACGTTGAACCAGGGGGCTGAGATGGGCAACTGCGGCACCTTTATCACCTACCACCACTATTTCAGATACTCACTGGGGCAAGGAGACAGCACTAGCTGTCTTGGGCCATTGCTCACTGGACCATAGCTAACCAGGACCACTGAATGGCTTCATTCCCATGGACAGTTCAGTTCCCATGGACAGGCAGTTCTATTGCAAAAACCAGTTATAACTGGCGCTGTTAGACAAAGAGCTCGAAGCGCAGGCGAACATAAAGGCTGTGCTGCCTCTTGGTGATCCCACACAAGCACATATGGGTGAGGCTTTGAGTACTTCCATGCACTTGCATATAACCATGGGCAATGGTAATGCAAACTTCAGTTATGTGCCAATAATCTAATGAAGGGCTCCAGGGGACTATGGGCTGCAAGCTTAACTATCCCCTTGAAACAAAGCTCATACAATCCCTTCCTGAGAATATTCTGCCACCGGGGGCATAATTTCCAGACAAAGTGGGAATGGAGCTAGTGCCTGTCTGCACATACAGCTTTTCTCACACAAGCACTATGTTAAAAACACAACCAGTTATCAGCTGATGCCTTTTGCGAGCAACACAGTCAGCTCCTGCATGTCTACAGGGGGACTGGCAGGCATGGGCAGCAGGAGCATAGCCAGACTCAGTGCAGTTTGCCATGCTCTCCAGCCTCAGTGCGTTTACATGCCACAATGCAAAGCTTCTCTAAGAAACACATCTCAGGAGCTCCAGTTACTATAAATAATCATAAGCTAAATACCTCTATAGCTTTAAAGCGTGAAAATTCATATCATCTTTAGGTATGCGATAGTACCAAGAGAATTAACCCGGCCAAAGTCAGTACAAGAAAGAAGGGTTGTAGCAAAACTGGGAACTGACTCTAAATCACATTTCCAATAGACATCCAGTTCAGTTTAAAACACATAAGCTGTACTAGTGTTTCTGATGCAGGTATTTTCTAATATTTCAGTGATGATATCTCATTTCCACCATCACTTCCGACCAAAACTGAGCAGCTGCCATGCTGAGCAAGGCAAAGCCTCTGCCTGTATTAAAAACATCTCACAGCCTCAAAGCAGCACCCATATGGGCTCTCCATGCCCTGAGCATAAACTGGCAGGTGCACGCAGCCTGCGCAGGCATCTGTTCTAGGTGGCTCGCAGGAGCGTGCTACTCATGGGGTGGCTTGATGATTTGCTGTCCTGCATCCAGGAGAGCTTTGTTCTCTGTGGGGTGAAACCTCAGCCTTCAGTTCATTAAATGCAATCACTGCCAGAAGAATGAGTCACAAAGCCAATTGTGTAAGCACGCTTATGATGAAAGCACAAAGGATGCATATTTTCTTCATGGATGTTTGCTTGTGTCTGCCAAAACCCTTCTGATGGGCACAGGTGGGTGAATGGGCCCACTGCAGCACAGCCCTGCTCCATCACCTACTGCTCTATCCCGGGTAGGGCTCAAGCAGATGCCCTGCCTGCAACCAGCCACACTGCACTCAGGCAAGTGGTGAGTACAGACCCAGCAGCAAAACAACATCCCTGCAGCACCAGCTACAAAGTTCCCTCCATTGCCAGCCAGGATGTGACCAAGAAGAGGGGAGCAGCAAGTCCTGTCTAGCTGCCATGGTAGCCCCACTAACTACATCAAGGCCCAACTCTTCTTGCTGCCTCTGTCCTCCAGCCCTTTCTAATAGTTATAGGGGAAAACAAGGCAGGGAGGGGAAGAGGGAGAAGCATCTCCAAAGCTCCACCAACAAAGCTGCCGGCACAGCATGCCTTCACTAATAGACTGCAAACAGTACCAACTGCAGGATGCAAAAAACAAACAAACAAACAAACAAAAAAAACAGCACATTCTGGCTCAAACTGGACCATGCTTTTCTCTCCTCATCCTCTGCTCATCAGATGGCAAAGCCTTTGCCAGGACCAAACACCCACCCAGCCTCAAGAGCCAGCAGTGGGGTGAGACACCTTCTGCCAGGACCGGATCCTGTCTCTCTTCTGCATCAGACCTGAGCAGTGGGCTTTTGCTTGGCGAAAAAGAGGCTGCCTGTGGAGAGCACCAGAGAGAGGAAGCAAAAACCTGCGGGTGATGCTGCTGAGGTTGCAGAGATGTCTCGATCCCACAGGGGGACCTGCTCAAGTCCCTGCGGGGTCTGGAGGGAAAGCAAAAGCTAGATTAAAATCAGCTTTGGGGACAGACATGTCTGTACATTGCCATTGCTCGTATGTTTCCACCCAACAGCTGCAAGCTCCTCCGGGGGTATAGGTAAGCCCTCAGAAGGGTGCCCAGGGGTCAGATGCGCTTTGTTCTCCCCACCAGGCCTGTCTCGTGTCCTCACCCCCTGCCTCCAGCCAGATGTGCTCACTGCCGTGCTCCTGCCAGCCCTTGCATCTACCCCGGTGTTAATTCAGTGATTCAAGTCAGGAAGCTGATCCAGCTGAAATCCCCAGCAAGCGAAAAAAAAAAAACCAGTTTCCAGGAGAATGCAAGCACTGCCTTTGAACACAAAAACCTTCTTGATGTGTTTAGAAAAGAAAAACATAGAAGAAGGCAACAGAAGCATCTTCATATAAGCCTCCTTTTAAGTTGAAGAAAAGTGCCACAAAAATACTGACCTTGTAACACCAAAAAAAAAAAATAACAATTGTGCCTCTACAGAAAGAGACATCAGACTATATGGAATTCATCACTGGTTTACTCTTGAAATAAATCAGCTGGTAAAGTTATGATGTGACCTACTTTAATTTGTTGTCTTGAAACTTGATGAGTATGTAAGACTGTTCCTAAAGCCTAGAAAAGGGGAAAAAATGCAAGCACCACATCCAAAACTCTGCACTGACACGTCATCTGCTTCTACATGCTACAGAAGGCACAACTATAGCAGTCAGCAGTACTACCAATGAGAGGAAAAAATCAGGCTGCAGCAGTCTTCATGAGGGAGTCCAGTCCATCATCCTGCCTTAGAGCTGGTCAAAGAGAACGTTTCTGGCAGAGATTTGTTCTGCATACTTTGAGAATCTTCCACTGATGGAGGATTTGCTCCACACCTGAGCAAACTATCTTCTTCTCTAGCAGGTTTTTGCACGAGCCTTCTTCCTTTCTACTTCAGAGGCTGTGCACATTTTTCCTACAGTAATGGACTCAGAGGAACACCTTCCCTTTCTCCTTGCACACACACCCTATGCAGCTGGAAGCTGTTACTCGCTCTCTCCCTACTTCCTCAGTTCTTCTCATTATCCATGAAATGAGAAGTTCAAACTCTAAAGGCACATTTGTGTTTTTGTCCCCACTCACACCCGCTCCATCAGACTTCCAGCATTTGTGTCAGTTTCAATGCGTACTACTGAGTGCATCTCCCTGCTGCCACCTTGCCCTTCCAAGAACTTTAACTGCATTATCTGGATTTTCTCCATTTTATTATTTTTTCCATAGCTTGTTATTATACCAGCAGCCACATCCAAAACAAAAAGGTTAGGTACTAGTACTGTATAGCCCCATCAGAAACCCCAAGGCTCTTTGCTCTTTGCCAGGTGAGATGTGGAAAAGGCTCCACATGAAACACAACATTGCAGGAGGAGAGAGAATGTTGCCCGAGGGCTACAGAAACCCAGAAGTTTGTCAAGTACACCTTTGTGCTTTAATTAAAAATATTTGATAGGTTTAGAAGTCTGTTGATTGATTGTTTATTTTGGAGGGAGAGAGAAATTGATTAAATCTACCTGGATGTATTTATAGCAGCTTGTTTTTGAGATTTCGTATTTTCTGACTTGATAAGATTGTGGCCCTTTAATAAGCTGAAGTATTCAGATACTTATGGCAATCTGGCACTCAAATTGTTTGCTTTAGCACTGCAGATTGCACAAGAGACATGAAAGGTTTCAGCGTAGCTGGAAAGTCACTTTTGATGAAATCACCCATTGCTCCAGGGACTGCATTCTTTACAATTTGTGCATACTGATGATATGTGTCTTCAGATGCATTTTGGCATCCCCGTGCCATTTTCAGAAATTCATCTGGGACTCAGGAACAAAGCAACTGCACACAAACACGAGGAAGACAGAGCTGGCACAGCTACCAGATAGATTTTCTTTAAGGAAGCTAAATCGATTGTTCATTTTGCTGGCACAAAAAGATAGGAAAATGAGCGTTCCTGTTCTTGATGAACTTCGTGATATTGTTAAATCCTTCAGACAACATATAATTCATGGCAAAGCTGTGGCAGAATTCCTTTGCACTTATCCACAGTGTGGCTTTCCCCCAAAACACAGATCTCTGCCTTCATTCCATACATAAAAATGCTGCCCAGATGAACAATAGCTCTAACTTTAGATACAAATCAGAACTCTTGCTTCTGTTTTCTTGCTTCCAGTCCTGCCAGAATTTATTATGACTCCACTGACTGTATAGCTTTCTTGTACTAAAATATATATATATATAAAGCAGACTCTGCGCTGTGAAATAGATTAGCAGATGATCTTCAAGGTGACTTGGCCAGGTCATGCCTTGTGGTTTGCCATGCAAACACTGAAGAGACGTCAGAAATATTGCCCTATACCTATCAATGCCCCGGGTAGCACCAGAAGCAAGTAGCAATCCCAAGGCCACACTGCAACATATCCCTGGCCCAAAGCAGAACAAGGAGGGGGTAACTGAGCTCTGACCATACACGCCAAACTTCAGCACCTTCATCAGTGTGAGCAAGGATTTAGGCAGGGGCTGCAAAGCATCATTAGAACCCATTCTGACTTACCATTCGTTATGGAAGAGAGCAGTGAATCACTGCAGTAGAGGCTTGAAGAGGAAATCCTTAGACACAACAGAACGATTTTGTGCTTCATCTCCCCCCTCAAGTATTTTAGCAGGCAGACAGAGGATTTTCCTCAGTGAAAACAACTACGTTCATTGAAGATAAATACGTGGAACAGGAAGACCTGCATTCCTTGCGCAGAAAATAAGAGTCTGTGAGTGCAGTCTGTGCCAACTGCATTTTTCAGGAACAACTCACCCACATGCAGAAATGGCTGCTGTGATAGTGTCAGGATCAGTGAGGCCCACAGCAATGTGCTATGTAACTGACAGATGGGGAAAGTAGAGAGATGTGGCTTAGTCTTGGTTTCTTCCAAAGGCTGCATTACCATTAAGCCTCTTTGACTCATATTTGAATGACTCATGTCTTCCCCACTCCTTTCTCCCACTGCTTTGTTGCAACTGTACCTTATTCCTAATTGTAACTTTTCCAAAAGTTGTTATTTTGTGCTGAAGAGACCCCTTGAAATAAATGCTGACATGTTTGTCTCTTCAGGGCAAGGATTTGAAGAGCTTGCCCTGTGATCTCTTAGGCACATGCTTAACTTCATATGTAGGTCTCTGAGCAAATTAAGCTTAAACAAAGTAAGGCTTAAATGTAGTCTTGTAGTCTGGACAACCATACACCTACAATCTTTAATATTAACAGTAAAATTATTTTTAAAAGAGCTTGAGGAGGAAAAAAAGAAATGAGAATATTTGTTAACCTCTTCGGGGGGGGGGGGGGGGTGACAAAGACACCATATGTGAGGCCAAAGTGCCCACATTTCACTGCATCAGCCAAAGATGACACGTTTCCCATCTTCTAACTGACTACTGCTGTTTCCAGTGCAGGGGCCTGTGGACATTTCTGAGTTGCACGCTTTCCAAACTTTCCACGTTCATCTCCTCCCCAGCGGCACCAGTGCAAGCACTTTTCCCACACCCAGCAGTTTCACTCAAGTTGCACATGAACATGACAGCAAAGGGCACTGCCTCCATTAAACAAAGGTGTCATGGCTGTTTTCTTTCAATTGTGCCAGATCTACAGGACGCACAGGGCAAAACCAAAGACAGAATAGAGATGTCAGCACACAAAAATTTGGGATGTGACTGAAAAGCGGCAGAGCAGGCAGGCACTTGTGCATCAGGGCTGTGCATGTCAGCCCACTGCTGGCATGCGGTGAGGCTCCCTGCACTCTGGCAAGCGGAGGAGGGCATTCGGCGCCAGCCGAAAGAGCTGAGACTGAGCTTTGCCAGTCTTCCAGTGTAAAAACACTCAGCTCCCTCTCAGTGATTAAAATGAATGAAGAGCAAGACTGTTTGGACAAACATCAGCCAAAAGAAACCTTGGAGGCAGTTAGAAGGCTACTGCTTCATACAATATAGACCATGTTTCCAAATACAAATATTACACTTGGCAAAGACGCTCCTTTGCTTCATGAGTTATGTTGCATTTTTTTGTTATGTTTAAGTTTGTGCAAGAGGTATAAATAGCTGAACTGGTATTAAATGAGCTTTTCATTTTTTTCCCCCCACAAAATATCAACATGGTCCTAACTTCATGGAACAAACGCACACTATATCCTTGTGCCTGAATTTTCATTGCTAATTACAGCAAGTACCATGCAACTGAAAAACAATGTTCAAGAGCCAGACGTGAAAGATACAACTTTCCTATATGAAGTCACTTTGAGAAAACCGTCTGGAGAAGGGCATCTTATTCCCCAGATAGTTTACATGTGTGTATACATGCTTATTTGCCTCACAGAATAGCAATTAGCTTCTGCTCGCACTATGCTAGGACATAACAAGCTTCATGCCCAAGCTGAGAATAGTGCAGACAGAGGTATCTGTTTTTGATCTCTGGACACAAGTGCTCTGGCATGTCGCTCTGCCTGCATGGTATCTCCAGGAAACAATGGGATTTTCACACTTACTCCAGCCACGTGCCAGCAAGGCAGTGGGCCAGGCAGCAGGACACTGGGAAGAGCCTGTCACCTGGTTTGGATCCCATACTCCCAAAAAGCAGTATTAATAAACAGTCCTTGTTAGTGACCTAGAACCATGACACTACACTCCGTACTGCATAGAGCCATCTCCTACAGCAAACCTCAGCAGCCACCCATGCTTCTCCATCTCATCATGATAAGACACTATAGCCTGGAAGCCCATAAAGGCACTGTAAATCTATTTCAGGTTAACTTTGGCAGAAGTGCACTTGGGGTTGGAGGAGAATTTTTTTTTCAGTGAGAGGGAGCAAGTTGATCTAGGTGTTTTTTTTCAAACCCAAACACAACTGCATGGCAAGCAAGAAAACATACCAGTGGCCAAATGGCGCTTTTTTTATTTGCAATTTGACAAATCTGGAAGTGCATTAACACAAGAGACCAGCAGGGCCCTCACTAGCTGAATCCCCAACTACAGAATTCCCAGCCATGCCCAGGACCCAACAAAAGACCTATTAGCACAGCAGCAATTTCTGGCTGCTTTAACCAACTCATACCTGAATGGACAAGCAAACTACTTTTAAAGATGGATATAAATTGAACTACTCAACAATGACGCAACACTAAATGATTGTCTTAGAAACCATTGAGAAGAGTTCAAATATACTGTTAGTTTAGCATTGCAAAGGACTTGTAATTTCAGACAACAGAGAGCTGGCTATTTCCACTGAAAGTCAATATTTACTTATTTAAAAAAAAAAAAACTTTGCAAGTATTTTAGTTTTTTTTATTTCAAACTAGAGTGTTACACCATACCAATAAAGCTGGAAGCAGAGTTTAAGCTATTTTGGGATCCTGACAAAAGGCTAGCTAGAAAGTGATGCTACTTAGCCCACTTATCCTTGTGTTTTCCTATCACAGCTCACTAAGAGCGTTTGCCAAGAGTCCTCAGTGGATCCTGCGTAGATATGAGGTTCCTATGGAAGTACAAACTGAAAACTAAGCCATTTTCTCCTCTCATCTTGCATAGTTTTGCTGTTGGCAGGAGCCTCTCATCAGAATCTGATGAGTGTGCATTGTAGTACAGTTTATAAATTGCTCATTCAGGATTCTTCCTGTTATTTCCCCGTGTACCAACACAGGGGAAAATACTGACCACCATACAGCAGCTAGTGGAACAGAATAGGAAGGGTTTTAAAAAACCCTATAGAAACGCTGGTAATTTTAGCTCCTGACACCACTCTATGGGAGTTGTTGAGCATTTCAGGAAGTGTCTGACCAGTAATAACCATCCTACAGCAGCGTGGCTAATTTTAATTGAAAGGCCTCCATGTATCTTGTAATCGAAGTCTTGTGACCTCATTTTGAGTTCACATCTTTCACAGTGAGAAGTGGACTGTTTTTCAGCCAGCACGACGATCCCCAGAAAACATACTTAGAGTCAAGTTAGACCTACCAAACTTTGTACTCATTTTCTATGAAAACAGTAGCTTCCAAAACACCGGTGTGGGACAAAGCAAACACGTTACAGAGAAGAATCATTCCCTACATTTACTTACTGCTGCTCCTCATTTGGAAAAACATGTATTTTTAACACCGCACAATTAGTAGAGGGTGGTGAGCCTTAAGCTGTCATTAGGGGTTACCAAGTGAGCCAGTGTCTTGTGTCAGTAAGTAAAAAGGAGTATTGAACAAACAGAGTGGGTAGGGGTGTCTTCTGTACTCCAGTGCTGCTCAGTGCAGCAAAGTCAGAGAAACCCCGTACTAGGTTTTTTTTTTCCTGTCCTACTGCACCAACCATTGGTGGTATTTCAGCACAGGTGCCTCAGGTCCCTATCAAGACTGGTGAGCTCAGTTCAGCAATCTGTTCCACCACAGTAAGCCCATCACAAGAACATTATTTTAGACAAGTCCCCCCATAGCAATATCCAAGAAGTACAACATTCAATGCATTGAGTTTTTGTATGAGTTACTTCGGTTAGTGAGACTCCTCTACTATCCAGGCAGATACCAGCTCATGCAAAGCTGCAAAACTTGTATACAAAAGAAGTCAACTACCTACTGTAACACTATGGAAAGCACAGCAATGATAGCAGAACACCGAGAGCCCAGGCTGCAGCGAGAGCAGATTTGCACATATACAACAGCAGCAAACACAGAAATAAAAGAAAGAAAAAAGCTACTTACTTTTAGAAGGCTTCAGGTATACAGAGATCTCCAGTAAGATACCCTTGTCTCTCCCTGCCAACCCTTACATGAGGTCTGGGAAGGGGTGAATCCTGGCTCCACCCCTTCTGGTCACTCAGGAACATTGCTTGCACCTGTGTTCCCCTGGGTTGGCCCTGCCCTCGCACCAGGTGTTCAATCACTGGTTCAAGCTGTGACTTAGCATTTCTGCTACACCTGTGTTTTTTTTTGCTCTCACATCCCTATAGGAGCTGCAGCTGGGAGCCTTTCTGTCTGACTGCAGTTGAGGGAAGGGACCAGGGGCTGCTAAGCCGCTTTCCGGAGGCAGTAGAGCAATAGGCATGCAAGTGGGTCTAGCATGGTGTGGAAGGAAGATCTGGTAAAGGAAGATCTGTGTAAGCTGTGCTGATGTGTACGTTACCTCTATGAATTGTACGAGCTCTGTGCCCTCCTGTGTGCAGTGACTTCAGACGTTCTCTTCTCAATAAAGCCCTGGAAAGTTAAATGCAAACCAGGCTTGTGAGACCTGCCCAGTGTTTGAGCTGAGCTCAAGCAAAATTCCCTGCATTTGTATAGAGAAACAAAAATACTCGGCCAACACTCATCTCCCCTCCTCCAAGCTGCCCACAAAAGACTACTAGAATTTCTTCAAAAATTAAAATCTTATTCATGTGCAGGGAAAAAAAAAATAATAAAAAGAGACACAAAAGTACACAACACTGATGGACACAGCCAGCCTTGGCAAACACCAGTTTTGGCTTCTGTGCAGGGGATAGGACAGCCCAGCCACGGTATGTCTCTCGCTGGTCTCTACGTTCTGTTACAACTACATGTACGGTAGTTGCAACACTGCTGAAGATTTTGTTTGTATTTTCCCATTCATGCTACCTTCCCCAGCTCCTTACTCCACTTTCACCCCAAATCCAAAATTACCCATTTACTTTGAAGCCAGATCACAAGTCCTATTTTCTCTCTCCTAAGATCATTCTGTTAAGGAGTAAAACCTTAAATATGCTTTGACTTTTATTTTTATGCTCACTATGGACTAAGGAGATAATATTAAGATAAGAGTTCTTCTTATTTTTTTAAAGTGTAAAAGTACTGTTATATTAAACATATCCATCAAAAGATATACCTTTTTCACCTGCATATTCTTATCATATAAAATCTTCCTAAATGACCTACAGAACTGCTGACTGTGATTTTCACATAGGCATAAAAGAATATGTGACGCACAGAGATAATTTTTTTTAAGTTATGATCTAAAGATAGAAAAAAGGCACTACTCTAAGGAGTTAGTGGCTCCACAGACAGACCCGAGGCTTTTTTGTCCCCACTTCTCTGTGTAAAATAAACAGATGAAAGCAGCCCACAGCCGCCTTCCAGCACAAAGTCGGATCTCCATCAAGAACTGGATGTGGGACTTGTGTTGCCTTGTGTTTGCACTGGCTGTTGTCTTTCAAAGGTGAAACGCTTATTCCGAATGGGAAGGGAGCTTCCCAGTCATACACAGACATCCGCCTGGCCAGGCACTAGTGTACCATGAGCTGCCATCACTTGTGCTCCTCTAGCTGTTGCAGATAGTGCATCAACTGAATTGGATTCAGAGGTTTAACCGGAGGTGGCTCTGGAGTTCTTCTTACAGTGAAGCCCTGCTGACCATCCCAGGCAGGCATGAGGTTTATTATGCAGGTTGGAAGAAGTTTCCCTGCATAACTCAAAGGCATCATTCAACCTAGGCTAAACACTTGCCCTCTTTATCCTCCTGAAAACTGTTCTTGTTTCCGCAGCAGGGACATGCTTTCATTTAGGTTACTCAAGACTAGTTGTCAAAACGCTCCCAAAGGCCTTGTGTTGTGCAGAGGCAGCCAGTGCTATGAAAACACAGGAGCTGAGCAAGGGACAGGCATGGCCCCCGGGATGCCTGACGGCTCCTCATGTTTCTGTACCTCCCACCATCCCATGGGGCCACACGGCTCCAAACTCCAACATGTTCACAGGTTAGTGGCACTTCTGCAGGACAGCATACGGAGCATTAGGCAGCTGTGATTTAGAGGGTGAGGAAGTAATGATTTATAATAACATTTGAAGCAGGTCATTAAATATGACCCCCTCACTGAAAACCCCATGCTGAGCAAGGTATTTTCTTGTAAATGATTTACCAGCAAGCTTTTCATATTTCTGCCTAGTAGCTTTTCCATAACCAAAGTCAGACTCGCTCACATTTCCCAAGCCATGGTAGTGCTTTTCCTTCAAAATGAGAAGACATCTCAAGCCTGCTGCAAATCGGTCTGGGTAGCTCAGCAAGCACGCAGAATGGGGGTTGTTTCAAGGATGCAGCTGCTTTCCCTGATCTGAACTCCATTTCATTACAAATACAGCCAAAATACTTCTGAAGTGGAAGTAGCTCCGTTTTAATTTTTTCTTTTCCCCCACCTACAATGTGCTCCGTCAATTTCACTCCTCGTTCTTTTTAGCTCCCAACACATCATCCAAGCACCTTCCAGAAATATGCTCACCATTAAGACTGCCTGTTGTCTCTTTGCAACACAGCTCTTTGGGAAAGATTAGTCCTCAAACACATGGCCACAATCATCTCGGGCTGCAGAAGTGTAGAGCATCCTGCAGGAGGCTGGAAATTGTTCTGCAACATCAGGCAGCTGTGAAATCATCAAGGAAACCTACGGCAGTCAAAGCCCAGCAGAAAGCCTGCCTTCCAACACGGGAATGTGGCAGCAGGATGGAGGGAAACTGTTTTCTTATTCTCTTCTCGTCTTTTAGTTCTCAGAAGGAAAGTGTGCTTCCATAGCTTGCCAATGCCTTGACCAGTGCCTTTCTGCTGAGTGTTGTGGCTCCTCCTGCGGTGGCTGTGCCTATACCCAAGCTAAAGCAATCCAACCCATGCCAGAGAGCAGCAACAGAAGGCCCAGAGGTGTTCCCATTTCAGGGCAGAGAAGTCTGGAAGCCATATTGTCCACATCCCACTCTTTAAAGCCTGTACCATGCATAAGTTATACTCATGCCTTTCTGAGAGGCACTTACTGTTTTGCAACAGCGCATAGTCCAACCCAAACTCCCACTGAAGTTCATGGAAGTAATCTATCTTGGGTTATGTCAGCTCTGGCCCAGGCGTCAGTCTCCAAAGGACAATCATAACTGAAGATAAGCAAACAAAGTGCACAGTCTTTTGTTTTGTTTTTCTTCTTTTTAAGTATCATTTTTCATCTGTGTAATTAGAATTGTTCGTTCAGAAATGAGGCTGTATAGTATTGCATGCCGCATGTGACAGCATGAGAAACCAACTGTTTGTATTTATTTAGCTAGTACATTTCTTTTCCCTATTATGGAGGTGGAAAAAAAAAGCCTCTGCCAAAAATGAGAATATTCCCTCTCATCATAAAGATATACTGCTTTCTGATACTCTGAACTTCTGATGTCCCTTAAGGAAGAAAATGCTTTAAAAAAAAAAACAAAGAATAAACCCATACAATGAGGACAGTCTCATTCTTGCTTCAGGACCATAGTATCAGGATATATGTAAGAAGTGTCAGTACTGAAAATACCCACACTTTGATGTCGAGCACCGGATACTTTGTGAGCCTGTTTATACCAAGAACAGTGGAATAAGAAAACATTTTCAAGAAGGAAGGTAATTATTTCTTTGAAGCAGAAACTTGTACGACCCATACAAGGCAAAACTATTTGCTCGTGAGCATGTTTGTAATCTTATTATTTCTAATAGTTCCAGCTTCAGACAACTGCAAGGCAATGAAGCTGCCCCCACGGATGCCAGCCCAGTGCACGTTCTGCAGCTGCTCCAGCACAGCGACAGCCTCGAGCCTGAGACATCCACAGCCACCAGAGATGGCTGAATGGCGCTCGGCATGGGGCTCTAGGTCCTTAACAGCAGAAGGAAATCCGTATCGAACTTTAACCTCCCTAAGCAGCACTTTTGGCAAAAGCCACGACATGGAGGCTTAATGCTGAATATGCATTCCCAGCATCCTAGGGGAGGAAACATGACGAGGATTTAGGTACTAGCACACAACAACCGGCTGATCTCCACCCTCAAGCACTCTAGCAGGATGGAACACGGAGTAGCACGATGCAATGGGACCACGTGCATTAGCTCAACTGCTGAAACCGCGCCCAAAGGGCCGTGTCACTGCGTGCGGTACCGCCCTGCGGCCACGTCAGACATCGCAATGTCCGTGCGTTCTTTTTTTCCTAAGGCGATGTGGTGCCAACAGATGGAGCTGTTCAGAGCAGAGCCTACTCGCTTTGGCAGAGCACGGAGGAAGCAGCGGACAAGCATGGAATTCGAATTATTAAACATAATTAGAGATGAATCATCACCAAGAAGGAGATACACTCTATTTACTACACTAAAGTGAAAAATAAGCTTGTCAACAAAGCTATAGCCCAGGACAGGGAAATCCCAGGGTTTCTCCAGCTCCGTGTGTGAGGATGTTCTCTCCCATGAGACTGGCAGGGCTCATCACACCCTTGTCAAGCAGAGGGTTGGAGCCTCGCAGGCTCTGCTTGCACAGCTTTCGGCACAGCACTGGCTCACCAGGGAGCACACTGGGAGGAAAGAGCTGCTGTCAACCGTTACTGCACTTTTTCTTCCAGGCAAGAAAGACCAAAATCGAATGTCCTTGGCATCCTTATTTGCACATCACAAAGTAAGAACAAGGTCTTGCAGCCTGTCTGCTGTTGAAATATAAACAACCAAAAAACAGAATGATGAGGAAATATAAGCTCTCACTTGAAAGACTTTCTGCTGTTTTGTTGGTTTGGGGTTTTTCAGGGCGTGCAGAATTCATTAGTTATCAGGTAAGGGGAAAAAGCTTGTGTCTTCTTCCCAACCACAGGAAAGATTTCAAAGATTTTGTGGTCTTTCTGTTACCTGCACTCTTTCAAAAAGCCGGTGTATCTACTTTTATACAATGGATACAGAGTTTGTCCTGGCAAAATTATGCCAGAAGTAGATATACCTGAACACTGCCTTGTTCTTAGCAAAAGAATTGCACATGCAACAATGGAGGGGCATCACTGATAGAGAATTTGCCAAGCAGAAAAGCTAAACTTTACCACTTCGGAAAGCAGCTGTGGTTCTTTCATCATTCTCACCAGCTGCCCTGCTGCCAGCGGCCTCCAGGGTTGCATTGGCCTCTTCACACGCTATTCAGTGTAAGACCTGCCATACCATATAATAGATTATTGCCAGTTATGACAAGTCTAGGAAAAAAAAAGGCAAATGAAGTGGTTAAAATCAATTTTTGCACCAACCTAATAAGTTCTTAATCATGAATCAAGCTGTTCTGGAGCACACAATGCCTGGTTCCTTCCAGATTTGTGCCAAGTGAGGCTCACAGCAACCTGCATTTTAGCCCTAACTGGGGAAAAGTTTTATATACTTTATAAAGACTTCCATTTAAGTGAGAAAGCTTAAATTTATTTATCCTCTGTTAATAGCATTGAACTGAGCCAAGGAAGAGAGAAGACAGGAGAGCACAGGACATAAAGATGGGCAATCTTTAGAAGATAGCATGCTGACATAAAAAACCATATTTATGTGAGTATGGTGGCTTGAAAATCTGCACCTAGGATTTCCAAATGAGTAGATAATCACACTTACTAAGCAGCCTGACCACTATTACCGCTAAGAAGTTAAAAACAAAAAAGAAACAAACAAACCTTAAGATGCAGTGTATGGAGAATACTCCTTGACATTTTAAACGGCGGGTTTGAGGCTTTCCTTAGGCACCAAATTATTCTGCTAGACTCCTCTCAGTAACTCAGTGCTAAGAGGGGCAACACTGTCAGAGTGGCAGCAACAGGCTTTAGTACTCTAGTACCAGGGCTGCAAACCGTCTCGCTCTAGCATTCAGAAAGCATCCTGAAGAAACACGTCCTCATGGCAGATATCAGGCAAGGGAGAGTGGTACAATTTATTTTTCAGGGTAAGAAAAACAACAGGTCTTGTTTACTTCATTACCCCTCCAGGAGGGATAAAAGGAAGCCTTCTACATCTTTGTGTGTGTCATTTATGACAACACATAAATGCCTATGACTTTAAGTTTCAAAAAATCAGGAAGTGAAGAATGAAGCCCTTGCTAGGTAGTGCAAGGCCAGCAGGACTAGGAGACATTCTTGCTATCCACAGAAACGTTGCTCACGGGGAGCAGTGAAATGTAAGAGGACCATCCAAGGACAGTCGCCCAACCCAAGACCATTGTTGAGCAGTCCAACCACAGAGTCACCAAAAGCAGAGACAAATGGCTAGAGGGAATAACGACATGCCCTGGGGATAACAAGCAGAGAGACAAGCAGACTCAGAACCCATCTGAACGTGAGCTTATTTTTTTAGAAAATCAGATTGTACATGGTATGGAATTGACAGGATGCTAGGAGACGTGCGAGCTTTTTATGACATGGATGAAAAGCTTATGGTGATTCTTACATGGGTGGTGGTTCTTATGGCCTGACTAAGAAAAATTTTCCACTGAAGTTAGGGCAAAGGTTCACAATAGACAAGATTTACTACTAGCTCTGGAAGCGCCATAGGTGAATCCTAACAGAGGCAAGGATTAAGATCACAGAGTGGGTAGAGTACTGAAAATACACTGACAAAGGACTAGAATTTGAACAGAGTTGAAGATGAAGAGCAGGGACTACTTGAGTGTTGAAAATCCACCCTATTTCTTCAGAGACCTGAACACATTTGTCTGCCACATCCCTGCAGGGCTAGTTCATACAGACACCCCTATCTGGGTTTGTCATCTCCCCAGAAGTAGCAGCATCTTCATTTTAAATGAGTTTCTGTGCCTTTAGATATTTAAAGTGAAAACAATTTTATACTAGCAAAACAAAAAAGGCGTCTTTGTTTCAGAATCAAAAACAATTCCAATAAAATAAATACCAAAGAAAGAAAACAGAATTAGTTCATACCTAAACTTGTAACTCTGAGTCATAATTTGGCCAAGAAAACAATTCAGTTGCTTTCTGCCCCTCACATTTTTTTTTTTTAACAGTGAAACTCCCCCTGGGTTTTTGTTTACCATTTATAGTTGGGACTTTCCTTACTTTGAGTTCTCTTCTAATTTAGGCGACTCCCTCATGTTGGTCAAGATTCCTGAAACTTACCTGAAAATAACTCTTTTGTGTGATGTGCAAAGAGTACACTCAAAAATTATGCTTTTTCTATCCTATTCTTTTCCCCAGGGAATGAAGTGGTTTGCAGCTTTCTAATTGTGACTTTTTTTTCAACTCGTGTATCATAAAGCATTCTCTGCTGTGCCTAGCATTGTTTGTCTTCTGGATAGCTAATTTTCTTTCACAGAAATTACACGACGCATTAATGCACTAAACATGGGATTTGAAACAGTCTTCCTTCCCTCCTCAGACACACACATCGGTGGTTTCAAAGGCCTTTATGTCACCACAGTGACCGTTAATTACCTCAGGACCTGGCATGCTCTTATCTCCCCGCAGGAGTTCACCGCCCTTGGAAAGGACTAGCTTCCAAAATTCAGAAACTATTTCTTCATCGGATTGAGAACTGCACTTCACTAGACTCGATTCCTGCAAAATCAGACAAAGAATGTGATTTTATGAACATGTCAATTTTTTTCCCCAACAAAATTTGCAGTGCGTTGTAGCAGTGAGTCCCCGAGATGGATTGGAACAGAGTATGAGCAATATCCAACAGAAGTACTGATCACACTGAGCATAAAGAGGGGGCAGTTTCACTCTAACTAATCTAACAATAGCCAGAAGGGTTAATCTACCTTCTCGCAGCCCTGTGCTCCTGTTTCCTTGATAACAGACCTACCAAGCCTGCAGCTGCCAGGCCCAAAATGCAGCTCACCGATCCAAGAGAAAACTGAACTACCACAAGAAATAATCATCTGCAAAACTTTAGGAATTGGTCTTGGAGGAAGTTCTAGGTGCTCTGTCTCTCACTTCCCCTTAGCAGGGATAAAAATTCAGATGAAATTAAGAGGCGGAGATCACTTACCAAGCACCATCACCTGCTTGGGAAAATAGGTCTGGCTAGTGAGAATCAGGGAAAAAAACAGCTTCCCTCTGCCTGCTTCCTCCCCACACTCACCTTGTTCCATGTGGAACCTTCCCACAGGCTGCTGCTCCCTTCAGGGAACATGCATCTGCCCCACCGAGGTCTGCCCATGCCTGGAGCACCTCCTCTCCCCTCACACCTTGCTGCTTGGCGCCATTTTGTGCTTCCCTGAGTGTTGCTGAGGGGCTGGGCCTCACCCAAGCTGGCACCCTCGGAACCTTCCGGAAGTGACCCAAAATGGTTAACAGCATTTCCGTTTCGGTGGTAGTACACACAGACTTTACAATCCAGGCTAGTATCATGGTTTATTGGCACTTCACCCTGAATATGGTGGACTTGCCACTGGTAAGCTGGATAAAGCAAACCCAAATCCTTGCTGCTGTACCATGCAGTGTATCCCATACTACTCCAATACCTCTGAAGGGAAGCAAGAACTGTAAAAATTACCACCTTTAGAAAAAATATTTAAACTATAAAATAGTGCTGAAAGTCCTTGGCTAGCAAAGAGCTCCTTCTGGAGCAAAGTTATAGCCTGACTTCAAATTATTTGCAACAGGAAAGTCTGCATGTTGATTCTTCCATCTAATGTCTCAAACTCTGCACACCCACCAGATATTCCCAGATAATCCAGAAAAATAAGCATCAGGCATCCAAACATCTTGCTCAATCTCATTTCAGAAGTCTCCAGTGTTAGCATTAAGGGACTCATAATGTTTGACTCCTCTAAGAGAAACTTCAAAGAGTGATGTCCTGGCTCTGCCAAAGCTGATGGCTGAGCTCCTAGTGACTTCACCAAGGCACGATCTCACTTCAAACATTTGCCTTCACATAGTGCTTTCTGAAAACTGGATATTAACAACTTCAGAAGGCCTTTTGTTTTAAAGAGAGCTGAGGTGGTTTCTTTCTATCTAAGTATGTGGATATTTACACTAATGTGATGGAGTGTAACGCATTGGGCAACATTAGCCTAAATATCTATTACAATATATTGTAGCTGACTGATAGAATCCAAGAGAGGTCGGGAGACAAGCTGCAGGCTCCTCTGTTAGTCCTTCACAGGTTTATACAAACTGGTACTGTTTTCTCTCCAGGCTGGCTGGAGCCCTGCCCCTCCCTCACCCCCAAGGGACTGGTGATCACAATAGCTTTTGGTGTAGGTTGGTTTGTCTCAGGCTTCTCACATAACTGTTTAAGAAGCAAGGTAAAGCAGTTACTTCAAACTCTTTTAGCCTGGAAACTGTGCTTACAGACTCATGCTATCTGTAGTGTTTGAGGAATTCCTGCCTCCCTTGGCCTATTTCTACAAATCTGAAGAGGACTACACATCTGACAGCTACTCGTTGCCCACAGGCCTGCACAGCGTGCATCCTGACGGTTATGAGCAACCCTTGAGACCAGCAGCCAAGATCCAGGAGCCACTTAACCCACCACAACATAGGCGTGCTCTCTTGTGCAGTAATGCATGTCAACACTAGGGTCAGAAGGGTTGGCTAAAAGTACCGCAGCATCTGGAGACAAAGGAGACCGGGCAGCTGGTGCTTCTGTATTAGGATGGGGAACACAGAAGGAAGAGCAGGACCTTACAAGGAACTCTGAACTTAAAAGTTAGTGAAAGAGTGCAGGGCATAGGACATAAAATACATGTACTGCATTGCCATTACACAAGACACTTCTGAGGTAACCGAAAGTATAGTGGTCAAGACACCAAGCCGCAGGAAAGCAAGTCTCACCATAGCTGTTGCTTACGTATTCACCATTGTATCTGGTTTGTTTAGGTGCATGGTCACATGAGAGACATTTATTGGGCTAAACTCACTATTAAGTGATCTAGATAGTTTTTATGGGGATTTATTGCCCAGGTTAGGTGGAAGACGAATGCTGCATCACTACAGGTCCTTAGACAATAAAACCGCTCCTTAACTCACTGCTATCCTGTAATGGAGCAAATGATCAAGCACAGGGCTACTGGAGCAGAACAACCTCCTACAGTTTTCTGTTAAAAAATAAAAAAAAGGAGCACAAAGAAAACAAGTTTTATTAATCAGTGGTGCTACCTATAGACCCACTAGAAATTATGATGGCTGCACCTATTTCACTTCTAATATCATAATACTCAATAGTTTTGGACTCTTTATCCAGACTCTGCTATTAACCTACATTTTAGTTAACAACAGCAGTTACCACAGCTGTGTTAATACCCTTGATATTTTTTAACCATCTTTGCTTCCCCCTCCTTCTTCCACAGCATCTCCCATATCAACCTTTACATAGGGAATGGCTGTAGTTCCAGTGAGCTGGGCTCCCTCTTCCTCTTTGCCAGGCAAATCACTTTCATCTCACACCCTTTCTAGAGATGAATTCATAAGCAGAGAAACATACTCTTTGTACCTACAGAAAACACAAAGTGGAATTCAAATCACCACTAAACTTCACTGTGAGAGGCTATCATAAGCTTTCAGAAGTAAAATTTATTATAACATTAGTGGCGGCACCAACCTGTCTGCTACAAAATAACCAAGGACATGTAATTGTGTGTTTGAGTATAAAATCAAGAGTATTCAAATTGTTTTATTTATATGCATTTCATCTGGTTATCCTTCCTTTATAATTTTAGACAGCTACTGCCACCAACTGTATAATTTCCTCTCAGACTGTATCTGCTTGTGCCAGTGGCAATGGTTACTTGTCACGTACAAGAGTTTACAGATCACTTCATTGCTAAGTGTCTATCCTCACCACTTACTTTTCATTAAGCCCTTTTGAAGTCCAAAATAGACCTGGAAGCAGAATTAGACCTACAATTAAAGTAGCATAAGATCTTTCATTGGCTGGTGGTAGTAGGATGATAGGAAGCTGTGCTCCTGCTTGTCTTCATGATTACTCATACAGAAATAAAAATGTCCTAAGACAGTTTCCTTCTCATGAGTACCGAAGGTAGAAAGTCAGCTCTGTACCTGGTTTGTGCTCCGTACCTTTCTTGCGATTCTCAGGACAAGAATCCTTTTCCTCTAGCCAGACAGAAGGAAAAGTTGGACAATGAAAAGAGACACTGCTCAAGTTCAAACAATAATTCCTGCATAGTTTCATGAAGAAGCCTGGCTTTTTTTCCACAAAAGCTGCTTAGGAAGTAGTTGACTGGCATATTACATAGAAATGAAAGCAAAAGGAAAGCAAAACATACTGATTTTTGAGTTACGATTTTATATATAAATGCATATGTATGAATACACACAAAAATAAAATTCTGAGATAGCATATGGGAAAAAGTCATAAGCTGGTATCCAGGTCTCCATAAAGAGACATTAAGCAAGTAAGTGGAAGAAACAATTTATCAATTTACACATTGTACAAACCCTTCTGCATTCCTTATTACATGAAAGTGAATTTACGCCAATGTTTCTACAAAGGCAATACTGAAAAGCACTTGAATGAAAGCTTAACTCCATCATTTCAACTTCTGCAAAAAAAATGTCATTTTCAAATATGGGTACATACAAACTCACAAGAATTATAACTATTCTTCACACATTATACAGTGCAGATCACCCGCACAATCACGTAATGTTGTATGTTAGAGAAATTTCAGTAGCTCTGACAACTAGACTTTGTTAGAACATTTCTGAAGTGTTGTGCTCTGCACTGCTGAACCTCAACCAGTATAAACCACTACACTTCTTCACTCTATCGGACCAGAATCTGGCTGTACCTCTGAGGATGCAGACGGACACCTCAGCACAAACTACTTTTTAGATAGATGAATTTCACTGTTTGTTTTTGCAACTGAAAAGCTTGTTTCATATTATTTACAAGAATTCATAGAAATATCTTAAACTATAGGACTACACCGATGTCACGATGAAAAAAAACAGACACAAATAAGAACATATCTCAATGTATTATTTAACGTAAGAGTGAAAATGAATTCAGGCTACTAAAAAATGTATTAAGATTTTTATCCATGAGACATTGGTACTACAATCAATGTAACCATTTAATCAGTCAAGTAGGTCTGTTATAGGCAGGCACAACATGACAAAAGAGGATAGTACAATGCCCAATTAAGCGCATACAGTCTGAATATCTATTCATCCACTATTTCTGAAAACAGAATTGTCAAATATCCACCAGGGAAAAAGATGATCTAATTTAGTTTCTCTTTGGCATACTTATCATGATAATGAATTAATTACAAAAGTCTTCTATTGCTGCCAGTGCTGTGAAGAAAAAAGTACTGAATGGGAGATTGTATGTGAGAAGTCACTTTTAGGACACAAGGCGATCTGGCTAACGTATCAGAACCAGTGACAAAAGACAGTTCAGCTGCCAATGCTTCACAAGGCAGACAAGGGTTACACTGTTTTATACTGCAGTTTTGTTGAAGGTGTAAAAAAAATTACAGTAAATTTATGCACAGTACATACATATTACACACAGTTATATAAATACCCATGCTGTGGCTGGACTTTAGGAAGTTGCTTTATCGGTAAGAAAGCTAGTATCAGACCTCCCAACATCCATTCAATACACATTGCACTTCGCATCCAGTAATATGCTCATTTCTGTACCTCTCTTAAAAATAGATTTAAAACAGAAACAAAGAATAATATCGAATCTTTCCATAAACTTTGTTTTCTTATTTACACTGTAATATTCCATTATACATAAAGACTGCATTACGATACATTATCTTCATATAGGATTTTGTAATAGATACAGCTTGAAGCTATTAACATCTTAGTTTGGAAACAGAGATACGACTTATAAGATTATTTAGAACAATTCTAGCCTTAATTTTGCTCTAGTTTGTTTCACTGAAACCATTCTTTGACAAAAAAAAATCCTCCTTATTGGGGAGGAAGAAAACAACCCATGTTTAAACCACCACTGGATTTCCTTAAACCACTGAGAAACTTCAAAACTATAATCATTTTTGCATATTTATATATCCACTTCAAAGGCCTGTTACTTTTAAATTTAGAACATGAATGACAATTGTGACCACATCTTTAAATTATTACTTCGTTTTAACTTTCAGATATTTTTCAAACATAAAACAATGAAAATGTAATCATTAATCATATATAATCTTTGTACAACTGGGAAGAGGTCCTATTTTGTTAGGGAAAAAATGAACACGCACACACTCCCATTCACAGAGTGAGAACAAACTACAGCAGCACTTGTCTCAAGTTATGGAGCGCATGGTGGCAATACAGGGTATAAAGCAAGAGTAGAATTTCCAACATTTGTTAAGACACAAAAAAAAACTTATAGTAGAAAAGGTCATTCACATTCTTTGCAATGAAGTGAGGAATCAGCTGTTCAGCTTTCTGGGCTCTCTAGTCGGCAAACTCCTCCTTCTATTGCGACGGACTGTCCTGCCACCGCTCCAGGAGGAAGTCTTGAAATGTGAGTCTGTGGACAAGTCAAGAGAGCGTTATCAAGTATGATGAGAGGCAAAATTATGCAGGACACAGAGCAAGCTTACAAGTATTGATCAATTCACCTGTTCAATGAATGTAGCCTGATGGACAAATGACAAAGAAACTAGAAAAGCTGCAAACCATTTGGATTCTTTTGTATTTTGTTTGTGTTAGTGTTTAACACCTGAAGAGAATGACCATGACGGAGGTGTAGAAAAGGTAAACTCAGTTCACTGAAAATAGAACAAAGAATTATTCAGCATGAAAACAAAAGAAAAATAACTGTGAAATTCCACACTTTATTAGCCTATTCCTTGGAAGATTCAAAGAAAATTAGTAGAGTATACAGAAGTATGCTTTATAGAAATTCTAGAAAAAAAAAATTGATATTTGTTCTTCAACATCTTCAGCCATGATATAAACATGGCATCTAGTGCACCCTCAGCAAATTTGCAGATGGCACCAAGCTGAGCAGTGCAGTCGATACATTGGAAGGAAGGGAAGCCATCCAGAGGGACCGGGACAGGCTGGAGAAGTGGGCCCATGTGAACCTAATGAGGTTCAACAAGGCCAAATGCAAGGTGCTGCACTTGGGCCAGGGCAATCCCAGGTATTTATACAGACTGGGGAAGATCTCCTTGAGAGCAGCCCTGTGGAGAGGGACTTGGGGGTCCCGGTGGACGAGAAGCTGGACTTGAGCCAGCAGCTGGCAGCCTGGAAGGCCAACTATGCTCCAGGCTGCATTAAAAGAGAGGGCAGCAGGGAGAGGGAGGTGACTGTCCCCCCCCTCTACTCGGCTCTTGCGGGGCCCCATCTGCAGTACTGCGTCCAGGCCTGGGGCCCCCAGCACAAGAAAGACGTGGAGCTCCTGGAACGGGTCCAGAGGAGAGCCACCAAGATGATCAGAGGGCCGGAGAACCTCTCCTATGAGGAAAGGTTGAGGGAACTGGGCTTGTTTAGCTTGGAGAAGAGAAGGCTCCGGGGAGACCCCATTGTGGCCTTCCAATACTTGAAGGGAGTGTATAAACCGGAGGGGGAAAGACTGTATACATGGGTCGATAGTGACAGGACAAGGGGGAATGGTTTTAAACTAAGACGGGAAATTTACGTTTGATGTTGGGAGGAAGTTTTTCACACAGAGGGTGGTGACATGCTGGAACAGGCTGCCCACAGAGGTTGTGGATGCCCCATCCCTGGAGGCATTCAAGGCCAGACTGGATGTGGCTCTGGGCAGCCTGGTCTAGTGGTTGGCAACCCTGCACACAGCAGGGGGGTTGAAACTATATGATCTTTGAGATCCTTTTCAACCCAGGCCATTCTAAGATTCTATGATTCTATGACAGAGATAATCTCACACTTCACAGCATATGGCAGCTGCACTGATGAAAAAAAAAAAAAAAAAAGTAGCCAAAGACCAATTGTGTTTCTGTCAACAGGCATCTTTTCCATGGAGAAAAAGTGCTTTCATTTTCATATGCACTGTTAATTTTGAGCTACAGCAGAGCCATTTTCAGATATATTAGTTGCTTTAATACAGGCCAAAAGCTAAATCAATGTTTAACCAAAGCAGCAAAAAGACTCAGAAGCATGTTTCTACAAACTTTGCAGTTTCCACATTTCAGAGCTGCTGAATGAGTTCTGGTAAAACATAAAAAAGAGCCTTAGCGAAACTCTAAAATGCTGAAAATAGCATTTCCCTGGGTTTGAGGCAGAAAGTGCCACCAGCTCAAGCTATGCTCCAGTCACCCCTCTCACTGAAGGAGGAGCACAAGTTACTCATTTCATCAAGTGATTCATTAACACTCCAACAACTTGATGCTTAAGCAATTATTAATTATTTAATAATAAATTAATTAATTAATTAATATTTAATTAATTAGTAGGGACAAGAAATGACTCCTACTATGATATAAAGCTCACAACATATGTTGCGAGGAATTACCGCTTTCTCTAAGTACAACCAACTATATATTTAAGTTTTTGTATGTATATTATTCCATTTAAAAGATTTAAGTGCTGAAAAATGTATAACATACAATGAGGCAATGGGCTATACGGGGGTTGGACTAAATGATCTTCAGGGACCCACTTCCAACACAAACCATTCTATGATTCTGTGATTTAACAGTCCCACAAATGTAACTTCCATAAACTGAACAGAAAGTTATTTGACGCTGCAATCACAATCCATTGCATCCAAGAGTTTTGTATCTTAGATACAGCTTCTTTCAAATTCCTTTCTTGATAAGGGTATCCTGGTTTCTGCTCTTAGGTGGTCATGTTTTCAGTTAAATTACAGAATGATGTTTAATTAAAAACATGTAAAGGTTTTCACTTTGCTGCTAATCTTTGATCTTTGGCCTTTGTGCTTGATATATGAACATCTTCCTACTTTCAGAAAAATTTTGATTACGACCTTTATTTACCATTTCAAGAAAAAAAGATCCTTTCAGATCCCTAAGCTTCTCTTAAATGTAATTGACAAATTCATTATTTTTGAGATACTTTCTAATAAGATTAAAAAAAAGAGAGAGAAAGAAAGAAAGAAAAACAAATGGAAGAAGGGTATTTTTGATTTTTAAGACCAAAAGACTCATGACATTTTTCCAGGCCTGTGAAAATTTTTGAATGAAAAGTGGGATAGGATGGCAGTGTAGAAGCAGCATTGTTCAAGGGGCACCACAGCAATCTTTCCTCAATGGACGAATGCCACTGATTGTTCAGTGAGATTCTGGAATCAAAGCAAACCCATGGTCCAGTCTAAATCAAGCATCATTTGTAAGTGAGATTGCTTACACAGTGATCTGTCAGAATTATTAGCAGACCACAGCATCAGAACAATAAAAAGCACAGAGGCACAAAGACGATGTCAAGAGGCATACGGGAGAAAACTCACAACCAAAACAGAAGAAATATTAGTACTACAGTTACTATCATAAATCTTCTAATTAATTTTTTCCATTATAACTACAACAGACCTTGCTTTATTTGTGTAAATTAGCTTTCTCACCAAAATTATCAATTAATTTTTTGCATAGGCTTGACTTAACCCACAAGCCAAAGTTAAATGCCTAGTAAACAACTCACTAGAAATGTGAGACTTCATTCAAACCACAGATCAGGCAATTTTTAAAAGTTAGCTATGTGCAATATACCAGCAAGATCTTGAGCAAGAAAAGGAAAAAAAAAGACCAAGAGAGGAAAAATAGATACTTAATGTCTACCAATATATTATCAAATATCTATGTTTAAATAGATCTGCAAAGCATGTTTCCTGTACAAAAACATCTTTTCATTAAAAAAAAGTTATCTATCTATAAAAAGGCCAAAACGAAAAAACTAACACCATTAGTAGCATATGTACATTTTCATTTACAGAAACATCCAAACCACATAACAAAGACTTTCTTAAAGCCTTTAATTGCATGGTTTATTTGCATACTTTGTATGACAGAGCAAAAGGATACTGTTTACACTGACTTTTTACTTTCACTAGTGTCTGCCTTATGTAGAACAAAATCCACACAGATAGGAGATTACAGTATTTAAAATTCGTTAATTAATAAGTAGTATCAAAGGATAATATTGACATGTCAAGACAACTTCAGACGAACTTCCAAGTGCATTCTTACAATTATATGTCCTTTGTTCCTAGCCATAAGAATGAACTAGAGTAAATAAAAATAAACTTCAAAGAACATTGAAGACATTTAAAATGCAACCACAGAATTTATTTGTAACGTTTGTTACATTTCTATACCCCCAACATCATATTTTACATTAAGTCCAGATTGCACAATGGATTAGACTGAGACTGAAAATATAAAAATATTTTTAAAAAAACAAGAACAAGAAAGAAACAAAAAAGAGAAACACTGGAAAGCTTTTGATTGAATTTGATTAATCCATCAGCTTTACAATCTGAATGAGTCCACATCTGGAGGAAATTGAACAGAAATAAGAAAATTTTTTTTCCAGAATTAATCCTCCAGTGAGCTTCAAGGAAGCCTCTCCTGGAGGAAACAAGAGTGTGCTGAGGAAAGGTAGATCAAGAATGACAAGGCTATCCAGATCTTTGGTTCCACAAATAGAAATTTTACTGTCCCCAAGAAAATGTTTTGATTTGTTTCCCTAGGAAGAAGCGAGGTTGGTGAGGGCCTTGTAGAAGCAGAGAAGACAAATGCTAGATTAAGTACTTGATTTTGATTTTTTCCCCCCCACCTATATAGCACAACCAATCTAACAAGCCTTCTGATACCAGTTCCTGCTATGTGTGTACTTGCCATCAAAAAACTAAATAAAACAAAAATTAGTCCCTCTTTCACATCTAACTAAAACAAAGTGGTGGAGCAACTAACTTCCCCAGCCCTGCTTCTACAGACACTGCCTGCTGAAAGTTACTGTCTCTCAGTTTCTTTTGATGTACACCGGAAAGCTTCCCACTGCCCTGGAAGTCCAAAACTAATCAGTCATCCTGCCTTGGAATAAGTGCTAACTGCTACAGGGACAATATATGATTTCATCTTTTCATCAAGAACATTTGATCAATTTTTTAAGTTACGTATTTTTTGTATAACTTTTTTAAAATACTGCAAGTTGTGCCAAGACTTCCTTTACTTCATGTCTCTCAAATAAAGTTTCTGAAACAAATTTGAGGCCAACTAATATCAAAAACTTTTCTCCTTTTGTGGTTAAAAACCTAGTTTTCTCCTTTTATTCATATTGAAGTATTAGTTTGTCACAACAGCTTCATTTTTTTTCATTAAAAGCATACATACAGTGTAGAATTAATACATAAGCCAAAAGACAGACAACTCTGCATGAGAAAACTGATGGCAATCAAATGCTGCCAAGAGAACAGAGTACAACTACCAGATGGCAGCACATTCAGTTCTTAAGCAAGTCAAGGGAGTACTTCATGTGTTTAGTTTTCTTATTACATGCTCAGGATGTGCTTTAGATGGAATAATTTATAAAAGAAACTTTTTCCATTCATTACACTATTGCGATGAAATATAATGAAACAGAGACTGAGGACGTCATGTATGAGAGCTGGTCCAAAAGTAATGCCTCGTATTTTATTATGATGGCCCACAACGTCAGAGGTGAATGTTGGTGGGATGGCAGTAGAGGGTGAACCTTCCCACCAATATCCTGCTACGTGTTGTTGCTGTGCAACAGATGGCAGCAGAGGAGCAGTCTGACAGAATGGCATCTGAGAGAATGGCGCCTGACAGGGAAGCATGTATGAAGCAAAGGCGTGGAAGTGAATTCCTCCATGCAGATAAAACGGCACCCATTGACATTCATCAATGCTTGCTGAATGTTTATGGAGAGCAAACAGTGAATGTGAGCACAGTGAGGCGGTGGGTGGTGCATTTCAGCAGCAGTGACAGCAACAGTGGGGGATCACTTCTGCTAGCGCAGATTTTTACAAGCATGGCATGAAGGCTCTTGTTCATAGCTGGCAAAAATGCAGAGCTCATGGTGGCATCTATGCTGAAAAATAGAGTCTTGTAGCTGAGCATCTGCTCTATTAAATAGTGCTATTGAGCTCTTTGTGTCCGTCGTAGTTTCCAGGGAAATACATAGGAGGCATTACTTTCAGAGCAACCTACATACTTAATTAAATCACTTTCTATCACTTTACTCCTTAAACAAAAGGAATACCAAATCCATATACTGTTAAGAAACTCAGAATCACTCCTAGGTCTACACACAGATTGTTTAGAAAGCCTGCAGTCTTCCAAGCTCAGTTTCATTCCATGGGTCAAATGTATTATTTCACACAATTTGTGCATCTATCAACTTCAGTATGATGCCTTAGAAAACAATGACATTTTAAGAAAGTTGAAAACTAAAGCATTTTAACCTCTTATACAATTAATACACATATTTTATCTAAAGCTATGAACCAAACTTAGTCCTCTAATCAGCTCACAAACTCCCAGCTATTATAGAGATATTCTGAAATACTGCTAATATAGTTTAAAATGTGATTTTTACTGATCTGAATGGCAGGTGCTAAGTCAGGTTATTCTAATTATATTTGCATACCCAGATATATAAAATCATCTACTCAGCTCCGTCCTAAGATATGATAGCCAAATATGAGGAAAGTTCCAGAACTTCTGGCTTTATGAAAGAACTCAACCAAAAAAACTGAACTTATCTTCCCATCTCAAAGCCTGTAACTTCCATGATGCTCCACAAGTCTAATATTTTAACTGGTATCTCAGTACTGAAGGTTATTTCCAACAAGTATAAATATCTTATTTTTATGAGAGAACTGAATGTTTTGCTGTATGTGAAGAGTTATTTTCAAGTAAGATTCTCTGAATGATTCCCCTGTCTCCAGACAAGAGTGAAGATTAAAGGAAAAAAAAAAGAAGTATAACAGTGACATATACTTTTCCTCTCTCATAAAGTTAAAAGACTGTCTCTGTAGCCTGAAATGAATGACTAAATTTTTTGAATTAGTTTTTCTGTTAACTAACCAGACTTGTTAATTTTTTCCACTAATTTTCAAATTAGAATTTGGATTCTTCAAATATGTATTTCTTCACCCAAAGAGCACTGGCTGGCTGCCCTTCTCCACAAAAAGGGCTCTCAGAAACCTTTTATTCACAAAGTAAAATACAGATGCTCATTATCAGAAAACTCAACAACAAACACTACAGTCAGTGTTTGTCATATGTATTATTTTAAACATAGAGGAAAATAATTTTGCCAATCTTTACAGAGTTAATGAAGTTGAGTAAATCTGATTAAAACATCTAATCTCAACAGGAAGAGTGAATTGGAAATGATCTCCCTGTCCACTACATTTCTTCACATTGGAATGTGAAATTAGCTGTCAAAGTTTCTTTTGCATATTACAACCACAACTTCGGTGTACAGAGGAGTTGTTGCTGATGGGTGTTTTCAAAGACAGCAACATACAATACTCTTCACTACTGTTCCCCTCATCTTGCAAACCAACTTGAATTTGGTTCACTAGAAAACTGAAAGAATGGCATATATAGTCTCGAAGTATGAAAACCTGCAATAATATAAAGCTTAGTAATTCACGAACTGAATCATGAACTGTGCCAGAGATTTAAACTGGCAAGTGAATCTGGATTACATTCGGTATCACATCTAGATTTTTAGAAATTAGTCGTCTTGGTCATCTGGCTATTAGAAAAAGTAAAATTTATAAAGCTGAATTACAATAATATCTCAAGATTATTGCAGCATTTGTAATAATAGCAAAAGTCAACAGCATTTATACACAGGTCATATATTAAAACGTATCTCTACTAAGAACCATACAGAGCTGACAAATTATTTCAAGTATAGATAGCACAGGACCAAAACTGCACACTGTTGGTATTAACATTAGATTTTTCACTCAAAGAAGGCACCTGGTCTTAAAACACTACTGAACACACAGCAAGGAAGTCCCTGCTTTCAAGTAAAAGTATAATTCACCACCAGCTATTCTAAATCACTAAGATAATACAAAAATTGCGGGGGGGGGGTCCAGAAAAATACAAGTTCTCTCGCACATCCCAGCCCCTTTTACTTTTTCCACACAAAATGCTGTGAGCTCCAAGTGAGCAAATACTCTGAAGACTCTGCCTGAGCTAAAAGGGCTTCTGCTTGACTATGCAAAAATGTACAGTGACAAATGAAATGAAGACTGTCTACCACCAACCAGAATTTTCAAGAGATACAGTTTATACATGCACATACATTGCAGGCATACATTTGCACTGTTATCTGAGATTGAGGAACCTCTTCTCCTTTGCAGCATCCCCAGCTGGGCTTAGCAGACAAAGAACAAGTAGATACAGAGACTGCAACTCAGAGAAGTCTATCAGCTCATAATCTATCCTTTCCTTCCCGTTCTGCATTTACATCTCAAATCACAGTATTGTGAATTCAAGGAGTACTCTATTTCCCCTCATTACATGGCAAAGGGTCTCAAAGCCCTTCATGCAAAGTGACACTTAAATGGCTCCAACAAATGCTACATCAGGCCATAAGATTTCAAATATTGCACAAAACCCATGACAGTGTGGACAGATCTCCAGGAAACAATACTGTAGTTATCAGAATATTCTCCCAATGGTGACAATAAAATTGCTTAAGCTATCAGGATGTAACCTAATCAGTACAGGAAAATTTGAAACGATTAATTGAAAGCTGCCACAGTATCTTTAAAGAGATCAGAGCTCGGGTAGCCTTTTTAGCTGGTACTACGATCAGCTGCTGGATCTACTGTAGATCCATAAAAAAATACCTGGAAGGTTATTCTGAAGACTAGAATCTCAGAAAGAGAAGAAAGTTTGGGTAAAAGAGTTAACAAATTATCAAAGATCTTGAATTTATATTGAGTCATTCATGAGTCAGCAGCACAAAAGGAAGGAATACATCTACCTCGCTAATTCATAACAATATTTAAACTTCCAGGCCTTCAATCTAGAAGGTAACTTTTGCTGATGCAGCAGTTACCGCTACAAAAGGAGCTAGATAAGTGCAGAGGAAATCCACAGACTATTATTTTCTATCTTTTCTCATGGCTACGGTCAGAAGTTTCCACAGTGGCCTAAAACATTCAGCAGTCCCATTTAATGGCTAGAAATAGCTGAGTGCCAGATTATGTGACAGTTCTATCGTTACACACATGTCAGTGAAAGAACTCGCTTCAGGAGATCTTGGGAGGTCCAGTCATGTTGCTAATAAACAGGCCTCACGTTGAAATAATGTGTCACGGTATTGCTTCAGGAAGAAAGACTGGGACAGGTAACTGCTAAAACAGAATGTATATGTCCCTTAAGTACACCACAGCTGAGGGTTCTAGGTTCCAGCCGGGACGAAGTTGTAGCAATAGGCAGTATACCTCAGTTCCAAGAAGCGTATTAAAAAAAGTTACAGTTGTTCAGACAAAACATTTGTTTCCTTCCACGTCCAGTATGTGAACACTGGTGCTGAGTGATCATTAAACTGCCAGTGTCAAGAGGGATGACAAAAAATAAAGAATACAATGATAAACCAGTAAGGATATGCTTCAAGCAGTTACTTCTGACAATAATGTGAGGACCCAAGGGCATAAGAACATGAAGAAAGTCAGATATCCACTAGGCAGGTAGTGAAGAGGACATTACCAGTGTTATCCATAGCGATGGCGCTGAAATACTTTCAGCATTGAGAGAGCAGAAAGCAAGCAATAGGAAACACTATCAGAGATGACTGCGTCAGCAAAAAAGGTGTGAACTTCATTTATCTGGCAAGCCTCCACACTATTTTTAATGAACAAGAACCTTCAACCTAACATTTTAAACCAGCTTCCAACAGAAAACTGATTTTTCCAGGCAACTGATTTTCCAAAAAAAGACTGGAAAGTATGCTTTAAATCAATTATTAGTCACAGTGCAAAATTGTTCTACAGCTCTTTCGGGCTCAGCCATTTTATGCATTCAGGCTGGCTAGAGAGCATACTCACAGTCTTGTTTGGAGGTGACCTGCCAGCTGTGTCATGTCTAATTGGAAGGAAATAAAGCCCCGTTCCAAGGCTGACTCCTGATCAGTACTTGGAGAGCTCACAACGCTAGAAGCCAGAAGCACCATCAGGTTAGGGTGCACAGTTTTGAGTCTGCGATTCCACTTTCCTTTCTCACTTTGCTTTTAAGGAATTGCTGACTGGTAGTTGGTTGAATATGTTTCCACCTCTTGAGCACACTAGTTTCTGCAGGTGAGCTGGTTTCCAGCTGGTCAGAGTGTGTCTGCCATGTAACAAAGGCTTCTGATACCTCCACAATCTTAGCACTGGATTCATAACCACTAGCTGCTAGGTACAATGTGTTAGCCTCCGATACAGCAAGAAACACACCAAGATTATAAAGCAGGACCTCTCTTCTTCAGGATGTACCCCTTTATGTAATTATGATTCTAATTCATAACAGTGGATGCAGAATAAAACTTGAGTCCTCGACTAATGAAAGAAATAAAAACTGAAGTTCCCTACCTCCCTAGAAAAACAGGAAAGCAACAGGTTTCCGTGCAAGCTGCTGCCTGATGATTTTGCTACGGTACTCATAAGCAAGTGGTATCTTACACTTTTATTTTTATACCATTATTTTTTTCAGGGCAAGCACACAAAATTAACTGTACCAAAACAGTTACTCTATTAAAGAAAAAAGTTTATATATATTTATTTAACTTACAATACACTGTGTTCTATTTCAAGCCCAGTTTTCCATCTATAACTTTGCCCTAGTTGTAGCAGAATAAGATTCCAGCTTTTATGACAGAAGACTTTTTTGATCAATAGAAGTCAGCAGCAAAAGCATTTGTGGTTTTTCTCTGGAAAGCATTTGTAGCCACAGACTCAAAGAAGGAAGAAAGGGAGGGGGATTAACTCTTCAATGAAGGTCAAAAACATAATTTAAAAGTGAACCAAGAGGAGCAGCTGTGTCTGTCAGCACAATCAAGATTACCAGCTGGAGAATTTACCAGCAGTATGAAAACAATGTGCACCAGATGTCAAATGTTGCAACTGTGAGTAGGAAAACATCTCTGGGCACGGTACTGTCATGCTAGTACTCATTACCAGATAGATTTCATATTTAGCATTTATTTATTAATAAGAGTGACACTACCAGGAAAAAATAATAACATTTCCTTAGAAACAGCTTTTGAGCCTTCCAGTGTAAGCCAGAAGCAGGTATGCACACTGCGATAATTTAATGTTGTACATTCTAGAAATTCTCCTTCTTTCACTGTGAATGCAATATAACAACTTTTAAATTTACTATTGAATACTAGAACATCCACAGCTCAGCTTGCATTAGTTTTACTTTGTTCACTCTGAGCTTTTAATTTGAGTTTGGATTCTTTTCCAATAAAACGTAAAATAAATATTAAGATAACAAGTGAGAACACACCTCATTCCACTAGAAATCACTTGACATATATAATGAAAGAGAATACTTCACTAACACCACTACCAACATTTCCTTTACCAGTTTTTTACCTTCTTTCTACTTCTGGGGCATTCTTACATTAAAGAAAAAAAATTACCTTTCACTCCTTAAGTCAGACATCTGTTCCCAATGCTCCAACCAGCAGTTGCACCATTTTTAGTGTGTAAAATTATCTGATGTCAGTTTTGCTCTTTTGTATGTTTTTTTCTGTTACTATAATTATTCTTTCACTCACATTCTCCATTATAGTTATCTCTCAAATGAAATACAGCATCCCCTACGCTCCCAAAAAAGCCAAACAAAAACAGAGAAAGACACATTATAGATGACTATGGAAATGATTCTGTCTCCACCTGCAGCTTCCCCCATGCTGATTCTCATCGTCCAAAAACCTTTCTTATATGTTCTAGTTGCTACATGGTAGTACCTGCCTTTTTCTCCATTCAGTGCTGTATTCCAAAGAAGAGGTGGCTCCTCGGTTAATCTCTGCTGTTTGATGTTTATGATTTTTCCAGTTTCTGCTGCTAAACTCAGTTTCAATTCTCATTTAAAAAAAAAAAAAAAAAAAAAAGGGAGGAAATAGTCTTTTCTAGGAACTAGCTCAAAGGTTTTTTTTAATATCATCTCCCTTTTTCCTTAGTGGTTCAATTCCTTTATTTGGAGGATGACATACCCACAGGAAAATACTGTACTATCCAATAAGTATAACTGAATCAGATGGATATAATTATTCAAATATAAACTGATATAATATGTACACCATTGTAGATTTGTTAACCACTGTAATTAAAAAAAGGGAATCAGAAATGCTACAGCAATAGATACATTCAATTTCCACTGCACCCATTACTTTTTCCTTCTCTTCAAGACAAAACATTTTGAAATATTTCACTAAACAGATTCTCCTTAACCTCTGCACTCATACTTACTGTATTACAACCTATTCTTCATGGCTTACCTTAGCCTTGCCATCCTGCGCAGACATATATCCTACACACATGCTCTCTGTTGTATGGCTCCACAGAAATTCCACTACAATGAAAAAATGCAAGATGTCACAAAAGTGCTTATAAGATGTAATTTAACAAGACAGAATCTTCAGAAACAAGACCAAGTCCAATCATCTTGACCTCTAGCACCGGCTATACAGGATACTCACAGCTTATTTAGAATATAATGTTAAAGACCAACAATTTTGTGTAGTACTGTATACTGACAGCTCATTTAGAATGCAATACTAAAGGCCAACAATTTTGTGCTTGTAGTGATAATGATTTTGAAAACTAAACACTGGCAAGGTGTACTGTTAATGCATGTTAATCCAGAAATCATTTTTCTGAATTTTGAAAGTGGCCTGATTTACCAGCCTTCTAAACAGCTCATTACAGGAATCTTTAATTCCCCAATATGGACGCACACACCCTATATGCACACATACCCTAAAAAATTCAGATGAAAAGCATATTATTCGTATGTTTAGGAGAGCTTTATAAAGAGATCTTACAGAAATTAAATAAGATGCTTTGAAAAGCCATTTTCACATATTTTATTATAGACAGGACTTTTGCAACTACAAAAAGCATGCTTAGGTGTTTTTTGAAACTCAATTCATTCATATTCCTCAGATTCCTTTAATATGATTGACGAAGGTCATAGCATGCTGAGTATGCTTCTCCTTTGAAACATTTTTCCTTGCATAGCAATTAACCATTAGTAGAACATTAAATTTCTGACAATCCCAGTAGACTTGCAAATCCTGACAGATCTGTAGATATAATGACAAAAGAAAAATGAACTTCATTTAGGTATGCAGTTGGCTTCCCTGTAATAGATTCATGATTTACACAGCCAAAGTTTAGCCAAAAATTTTCAGTGATTCTTATTTAATGCAATGTAACTGCATTTCCTGAGGCCAACCCTTCCCTAACACTCTTCAGGGTGTTAGGGTCAACTGAAGAGTCAACTGTCAATGAAATTATTTATTTTTTTTAGACAAAATTAAATTTATTTTTTAATTTTGAGAAGCTGAACAATATTTCACACCAAATACCCTCAAAATATTCCTTTGCCTTTGATAACTCTATACACATTCTCTTACAATTTTAAGATCTGTTTTCCTTCTACATTGTTCACCAAAGATACCATACACTAGCCTGCAACATGATTAGCTGTTTATTAAAAGTAACAGAATTACAATCAGAATCCTACATTACAAACTTAATTCTGTAAGGACATTTCAAACATTTTCTGCTACTTAATAAATATCTTTCCTGCAATTTATTTCAGTAGTTTAAAAAAAAAAACTTGCAATGGAGACAAATGATTTCATTATTTTATACACCGAGTTCTTAAGTATTACACAACTTATCTGCAATTAAAACAACATAAATAGTACATATGTTTAATTATACGTTAACATAAAAAGGCAGAAATTTCTACACACAAAAAAAAGAAATATCTATAGAATAAGCTGTGCTACAAGATTCTTCTTTCAGTGGAAAGAAAATGAAAAAAAAATCAAGAGACAAACAGTCTTTACTTACAATGTACAAGTATGGGGATTTTCATTATAAAATTTGAGGAAAAATATTGTATCTTCCTTAATAAGAACATGTTTTCTTGCATCGAAGTCAAACATTACATAGAAAATATTACTCTCACTTCCAAGTGTAAGAAATTGAAGGCTGATTTTATTTGTTCTTGTTTAATTAGGCTTGCATCGTCATTTTCTAAACTCTTTTTTAAATGTAGAATTTATGTGGTGGGATTCTTTCCACTAGATTAATAATGACATAATCATGTCATTCCTGAATTTGAAAACTGTAAATCAAACTTGCAACATTCTCTGCATGTTTAGCAACCCCATGTCGTGATTCAGGACTCAGCATGAGACCGTCTTGGCTTTCCAATAATTGAAAGACATAATAGAACTACTTAGCAGTCTATTTTTCCAAAAAGACAAGCTGTTCAAGTAATAACTCCAAAAAACGTAACGTACCAAACTTATTTCCAAATTCTTTTCCCATTCAAGACTTCAAAAATCCCTCTGTTGTACACCACTACTATCCCAGCTGTATTGAGTGTATGGTTAAGATTCACCTCACAAATCTCTGGGTTTTTGCAAAAGCAAAACAAATGTACACAAAACTCGTACGGAAGTTGTGTTGATTAAACGCATAACGTGCACATCAACCTTGATTGCTGGATTGACAATCATGAATGCTACTTACTGTACTGAGAAAGATAACATACTGGAGTAAATAACTGGGATGTGGAGTTTCAGTGGGATAGAAGTAGCAATGAACTAAGACAGAAGTGTCTATCTAAAGAGTAGCCTATCAATTAAAAAGAAATTATGCAATTCAAGAATTACCAGGTGAGATGCTAAGACAAGCCTTAATACACAAAGTCAAATTTGGTGTTCAAATTTGTCAAATCAGATCCTAAAAGATATGAAAGCTACCTCAAATCTGTAATGCTTCTGACAGCTATTCAGAAAGCACTTGAGGAAACAAGAGAAGAGAATTAAACTAAAGGAAAAACCTTTCATTCTGGTAGCGCACATAATGAAATGTGTACTACCCAGGCTCACATGACCCAATACATAAACACACGGTACGGCTGGACATATATGCACACAAGAAAGCATATGGTACAAGTGGCACGCCAAAATAATTCACAGGCTTTACTGTTTTCTTGTGGTGCTGTACCTAACGGAGGTCAGTTTCCTGGCTGTTTCTCTGCTAAGGAAAACTACCTACCAGCCTCCTGTAGTACACTTGTTCCACTGTAAAGCAGTGAGATGGATAAATTTTTTTTCTAGGACATATAGGGCTGAAAGGCTCCAACCTTTTTTAACCAATCAGCTACTGATGGAGGCAAAGATGTTTTCTGCTCATCTCAATATAAAGAAGTACTCTTGTTATGTGCGTAGGCAAACAGTAACTGCAGCTTATCTGAACAGATTTTCCTAGGCAAAACAAAAAGAATTTCTAACTACAAAGTGATTTTCCTTCTGAATTTTAAATCTATCATCATCATATTCATGTTTTATCCTGAAAAAAGTAGGAAAAAGTACTTTTTAGATCATATTTTTGGCACATAAGCCACTGAGAAGCATTAAATGAGCATATGCATTATCCCTAGCTAAACATACAATTCTTTGTTTGCAGAGGATATCCTGCCACCCCAAGCAACCACTATTTCTATGCCATGGTTTTAGAGGGGTTCAATTATGCTAAGAATTAACAAGTCAGACAGAGTGCTCTTTTCCACATTTTTTCAGAACAAAGAAGGCATATACTATTATTTCACTTTCTAAGGTTCTATAATCTCAAACAAACTGTAATCATTTTTACTACCCCTGTGGCTTTTAAGCAATGGTAAACATACAATGTCAGTTTTTATTTCATCTTTTACCTTGATTTAGCACCAAACCTCAAGTAAGAACGAGTAAGGAAATATTACCTAGTAAAGTTGGCTTTTCCTGTGATAATTCAGGTTCTGCTGAACACCTGCAAGATCGAAGAACTATCACACCTCCGAGTACACCATCTTCATTGGCAAGAAAAGGTGAACCTGGATGAAATTTTTATCAATAATTATTTGTGGTAGGATTAGTTTCTTAGATTTCTTAATCTCATCACTAATGATTGAAAAGCCTGTCAAGGCCAACCACTGCTTTTACAAAAGCAACTTTTAATTTTTCTTATGAGTAACTTTCTAAATAGGTTTAATGGTTCATGAAAACTTAGTCTTGCATTACATAAATGGCAAAGATCACACTGGAAATTCCCATGGTAGCCTTAAAATGAAAGCCTGAAAATTCATTATTTAATTCAAAACAGAGTAGAAAACACCAGACTCAAGCAAGAAAAAAATATCTGAAACTTAAGTAGTGATTTGCTCACCGCTTTGTGAGCACCTTTACACTCTTTCTTATCTGTAGATGGAAATAATGCAAAACTTTGAATTACAGAAACATAATATGCCACGAACTTTTTGTGTTGCTGCTACATTTTTCTGCAGGCAATGCATATCTGAACATCCCAAACTTGAAATTTAGAATTCAGTCTGGATTCTAGAGTGACTCACAAATTCTCAGCACATTAACATCAGATCAAACACCACTCACACAAGAGGAAAGTGCAAAAGATGGCCAGGCTGTGCTATGAGACACTCCAACTTCAGGCTGCTCTGTAAGACCTAGTGAGCCTCATTGAAGCCACCCCTTCCAAATCTGACATTAGAGAACCTGTGTCATCATTCTTTTTCTGGGAAACCAATCCAATGTAGATCACAACTTTTCACCTTAGCACAGGCAGTTCAAGTACAAATAATGTATCTTTTCATGTAGGATTCAAAACAGTCAGAGGCACATTTAGCAGACCTAGAAACTTAAGTTCAGCTGCTGGGCTTTAGAAAACTTCCATTAATTCTAAAGAATATCTCCCAAACTTGCTCCATTTCTCTGGTTTCAGATGCATCTATTCTCTTTAGTTTTTACTTCTCAGTGGCATTATTCATTAATAATCATTAGAAAAGCATTTCTGACAGGAAATTGTACTCTTTTGAAGTGTCACTGAAGTCAACGATACTGCATGTGAACCTTCAAGACCCTCACTCCTAGCAGACAAAGGCACAAAAAAAAGATTCTGGACTTTAAAGATACATCAGGGAAGCCGGCTACCTCTCAACAACCAGAATTTGTTCTCTAAGACTCTAAATAGTGAGAGTATGAATACATATGCTTTATATGACACAGTTTTATTGTGTTCTTTGGCATCATTCCAGACTCAAATTACAATACTTTAAATCAGATACTAACAATTAGGAATTCTGCTTTATAACATTTTAAAAATACAATGTCAAAAAGCACAGTGCTTCGAAGTAAGTGACTCATGGCACAATGTATCAGTGATCAAAAAGGGAAAAAAGCTACACTGAGTAAATAAAAATTGGAAATTACATTTGTGTGCACAACGTTCTTGGACCAAGAGAGAGATAATACAGAGAAATGGACTGTCAGGCTGAAGAAAATAATGTCTCAATTTTTAGTTCTTTTTGTACTGTGATTAACATAAAGATGGCCACATGTGAAAAAAATCAAGCAAATTTGGGTTACTTTTATAATTTACTCATTTTTCCCTATTTAAGGCACTCTGTAGAGAGACATCATCAAACTGCTATAGATGATCTTTCTTACTGTTTCATAAATATTAGCAGAAAACTCTACTTTTTCAAGTGGCTTTTCTGTTGTTAATTTAAGACATAAGATATAAAAATATTCTATCAGAAGCTGGAAAAGTTTTAAAGTTAGCTGCATCAAGTCTAAGCATTCTTTTTCTGGTTAGTAATTTAAAATGAGATTCCTACAGTTTTAAATAGGAAAACGACGGCATGATTTATGCATGATTTAAAATGCCTTGAGCTGCAACATTAACCAAGTATTTGCGCTTCAGCCCAAATAGATTCTGGCCACGTATTTGCAAAAAAACTGTAATTTTAACTCAAATACATAATTGCAACAGGCATTTTATTTGTTTTCCAATTATTTTCTATAAATAAATTAGTATACTATGTCTAATGTACAGACATCATAAAAGGCTTTGCTGGCCACAAGAACTTTAGAACAGATCTACTCATTTGCCCCCTTTGATTTGTCCACAGCTATTCCTATAGTTTAAATTATTCCTTTAATGCAAAAACAACAGTAAGAACTGGTTTCAAGCTTCAGTGAAAGGGAAACTGTAAAGCTTACCACATTTGTTCTCAACCAAAGGACAGTCATATTCAGATGTGATAAAAAGCTGATCATTACAATACATGTCCATATTGCAGGAATAAAACAATATAACAAATGTAGCATGCTTAATCACAGAATCATATGCCAAAGGAGACCAGGCCTTCCTTTGTAAGGATGAAACACAACCGTAGCGCTGGACTGACACAGAGATGAGCAAAATGGCCTAGAGTGACTTGCAGGCAATCTGAACAGAGTATTAAAACAAAGCGTGTCTTAAAAGTTTCTAATATGCAAACAAAGCAAAGAAGATGAGACCCATTATCTCCCTTATAGAGGTGGAAACAGCGTTACTTGCCCAGTGATGCACAACACATGAGACAAACCCAGAACCTATAGCCTCCTTGCACACACTTCCGTTCGACATCCCTTTCACCACTTCTGCTGTAGGCTGCCTTCCACAGAGTCATCAGAAACAAAACCGCGTGACGGCTCCATCCACCACTCCAAGCGCTTTCACCAGCAATTTCAGCTGAACCATCTCAATGCAAAACAACATCAATGACAAGTGAGGTGCCTCCAATTCACGGCTCTAGCTAGCTTGTGGGACATCAACCTCTAGTGACAGTAAAGAACAGCTGCCTACAGTAATAGTATTACAGCATTCTACACAACAGTAAATTCAAAAAGACTGCTTCTCCTCCCTTAAAAGACTCTAAGCCAAATTAAATATACACTGAACAGTACATTCTTTTAAACAGAGAATGTATATTATTTTCCAATTAACGCAACTTAAAAAAAAGATGGATTCAAATATATTAATATATTTTTTTAAAACAATGACTAGATCTACGTTAAGCAAGATTCCAAACAGTTGAAAGATGTACGTCCACTAATAAGCTTCTGAAAATAATGGTAGAAATATAGTATTATTCTTCACATCTAAATACAATCCATGCAATGTACACAAGAAATAATTTGAGTATTCTCAAAACACTGTGAATTCAAACATCAGGAACATATTTCATTAATTCAGTTCTAAAAATGATTTTATTATGGTGAAGCCTTTGAGAAAAAGAAAGAATAGTGCAGACTTTTGTAGAATAATAATAATATTAATAACAAAAACAACAACGTAGGTAATGGTGTTTTTCATGTATATATATATATTATCAAATTAGTACTTAAATAGAAAGAGAAAAGCTGAAACTGAGTAACTTTCATGTATATGAATGTCATCATGGTTTCACATTAGACGGGAAAAGCGATCTGACTTCCATATTTCTAAATGAGTTTTGCTCTCTCTGTGCTCTTAAGAATGACAGATCCTGGTATTAATTATTTAATTATTAAATTAATTAATTAAATTAAAAATTCAGTGAAAACAAAATATGCCTACTACTCAAAAATACTTTTAATTGCAACAAAGTATAACTGCTAGACAAAGCTTTGATCTCATAGCTTGCTAATCACAAAGCTACAAAAACATGGGCAATATCAGTTCAAGTCTCCATGAAACTCACTGTTCTTTTTTGTTTATACCAGCATAACACTGAAGAATTCGGCAAGAAAAACCCAAACCAAAACTTGCAGTAGGGCATCTGACTGGTCACACCTGAGAGAATGGGTAGTAAAAACCAACCAAATAAAAAATATGTTTTAGTTCTCACCTCCCTGAGTCACAAAATTATGTTTTACAGAACATATGTCCCTCTTTCAAAGCTCAACTATTCTGTTATTGCTAACTGACACATGGAAAGCATTATGAAGTTTTCATTTATATATTTTGTACCTTATTATTCTGCAATAACAGTCTCTTAAAATCACGCAAACATCCTCACGGCAGCTCCACATTCACCGATCCCATCACGTACTGCAAGAGCAACCATAGCTGAACACCAGCCTCAGAACAGGGCTGAAGCAATGCACAGGAATTTCACAAGCGTTAAGACAAGAAGTGGCCTCAACATTCAGGCATCTTCTATAGCTAAAAACACCGAGCAATGTTTTCCTCTGTCTCTTGTAAATTAAACAGCTTCCAAGCTGAAGAGCACTTACTCCAAACCATTTTTTTTAATGATATATCCATATGTGCTAATCATTTCTGACCCTGTGCTACTTCCCAATTTGTAGCTACTAGACAGACACAGTCTAGCACAGATCTGATACTTAACAGTAAAAGAAGTGTTTTCAGTTATCCAGCTGAAGGACTAACCAGTTGTTCATCAGATGTCTGCTATTCATAGTCATCCACAGTAGAGAAACCATTACCAGCTTCCCTGTCTACATTAGCTTTCAAAGTCTTCAGAACATGGCTCTGACCACTGAATGTGGTGTAGTGGAACCAATTAAGTGCTGTAGCGTCCTCCACCTAAATAGTTCTGTATCTTCTTGTGCATCTTTCACAATGTGAGTGAAATTCAGATTTTCTTAGGTCCGTAGTTCACCTACCCAATGCACTTTGTCAGCTTTTGTACAGAACATCTTTAAAATGAAGCTGTTCAGCCCTGTGCTTCCGCTATGTACCACACTATGTATCAAGCTAACCATTTAAACAAACATTAGAGGAAAACATAAGCACTAAATGAAGCCAGCTTTTAATTTCATGCAGCATCATTTGTTAAATATTCAAGCACAAGCTGTCCGAAACCAGAGATTTTATATTTTACAGTAAATAAGTAAGTTAAAACTTCAGTTTGAAATTTTTAAAGAAGCTGCAAGGGAAAGCATCTGTACTTTCAAACTTTATAAGTAAGATTTTAAGAAGTTAAATAACTGAGGATACTGCTATCCAAAAAAAGCCCAATGCTCTTAATAAGAAGTGCAGGCAGGACATAGACAAACCTGAGTGTAACACCAACATGTCATGGTAGTTTTTTAGATGTTTTATTGCATAAATAACAGAGAGCTCTGCTCAGTGCTGCCTGCCATCACACGCAAACTTGTGAAATCTTAACCTTGCAGTGGATGAAATATGTTACATGAAACTTCGGGATCACTTCATTCTTTTCTCAAATCTCTTTCTCTGCATCACAGAGAGGTCATATTAATGCTTCCATAGCGTGCTTCCTCTGCTTGCAGGAGGATACTACAAAGCTTAGAGTGATGCGGCATCTCAGTGTAAAGCAATAACAACGCTGTAACGACAGCTGCTGCCACTCTGGCAACAGTTTAAGCACAAGGATTTTTCAGCCTGTCAGCTTAACTCATAATTGGGAAATCTATGCTCTATGATTCCTAACTGTCCAAGCTCCTTCTCCCAAGGGAGGCATTTGGCACATGACTCCTAAAAGGGAAAGTTTCAGTGTCATCATGGTGTCACAACCTTCTCACAGACATTGTTCATCTGAGAACTGAAGTACTGCTTAAATGTACAAGAACAGATGAACACTTTTCTGCTAAGGGAAGAACAAACATCAGGATCCACCTATGTATGTTAGCGCATTACTTTCTAAAACTTTGTAAGAAACTTTAAAGCAGAATTCATAATGCTGTCATTGCTAAAAGCCTAGATTTCCCGCCAGTGAGATGACACAAACATTTACTCTAAGTCTACATTCCACAAACTTGGCCATATTTGAAAGGAATGATGAGTAACAAAATCCTCTGTTCTTCTGTATGGAAGATATTTCTGTTTACAGAACACCATTCTTCAACGGCTTTAGCATTCCTCTACAGGAGACATCAAGCCCACTCAACTTAGAAATAGTTGAAATTTAATTTCTCCCACCTCTGTTCTAACCATCAATTGTGCATCATTCACAGCAAGTTGGCTCTGAGAAAGGATGAGACAAGCACATCTGCCACTACTTTGTTCATCACCTGCTGTTTAAACAGCACTCACTGTTCAAGCCAGGCATTCCCTAGCTGGAAGGATTCCCAGGACTCTGTGGAGATTTGAAGAGTTCTGTAAACAGGAAGCACCAATCTGATGGCAACTGCCAAAATCAGCTGTTCCTCCCTCCAATACAAGTAACACACATTCTGACTTCTGACAAAACATTCCAGCTCTGCTTTGTTAGAGCTATTAATTTTTTTTGGCCTTGGTCCATCATAATTCTGGCTAAAGCTTGACACTGCCACAAAATAGGGCTTTAAGAAAGACTATCAAGGAAAGAATCCACGCCATTAGCAAGCAGGCTAGTAAGTTGTTTCACCTTATTTTATTGTTTAAGAATGGTGAGTAATCCTGAATCATGCCATACATCTTGAGGTAAGAACTAATACATCAACATCTATGAAAATTGATGGAAAAAAAAAATATTTACTACCTGATGTTTGATGTGCTATGCATTTTTTCAGCTCTTGCATTATATTAGCAAGATGTGACTTTGTGTTACATCTTCAAAATTGCAAAGTCCCTCAAATTTGCTAAAACAATTTGCTACAAACGTACGTGTAACCATGTTACACGTAAACAACAAATGTATCTGGATTTTGAGCCCTTCTCAATCAGTCTTCATCCGCAGGTCAGCTGAGGGCAAACTAGATTTCCTTGTTGCTAATCAAAACACAGAATTCAGGCATTTTACCTATACAAGAAGGCAGCTGTATCCCTTTTATCACTTCAGTGCTGCCCTGAAGTACCACTGAGAACCTTCTCAGGTAATACATATCCCTACCGTTGGATAACAAAAACCTGCAGTGATAAGTTTTGAAAACAGAAATAAGACCCATGGCTAATTAACATAAGAAATTACAAAGACGAATTACAAAACACTTTTCTTCAAGCTTGCCTACCACGTAAAGCATGAATTTGATCCTGTCCCTCCTACTTGTCACTTTCCCCTGTTTCATTAAGTTTTTTTCCCAAGGTAATAAGATATCACACTGTTAACACAGTATCTCTGTCCGGCTCCTCTTTCTCTGCAATGGATAGCTTCAGGTAAAAAGCAAAAAGCTAAGCAGCATTCAATATGTTCTTAAGTCCAATACAAACATTTTCAGAAAAGAAAATAATTTATATGTCACATAATAACCAGTTCACATTTAAAACAAAAACATCTGCTAAGCAAACGGGTGCAAAATATATTCAAAATATATTAAAAGGGGAAAAAAATGGAAGGATGAGCAAAAGCTGGTTGATCACATTAAAGACATTCTTACCAGGACAAACAGTAAGGGAAGCACTATTGCTAGCAGTTAGTAAAAGGAGTCATAGAAAAAAAAAAAAACTCAAAGCAACTTGAAAAAAGGACCTCAACTAAACAGTTCCTGACCTTTTTCACCTTTTATCAGGCAGTTTCTATGCTGTTAAGAAGTTGCAGTAGCTGTTGTTAGTGCTTGCATGCCTGTGTTTGTTAAGATGAAAACAAACTAGTATATTCTACGCGTATGTCAAAAATACCCTTTGGTTTGCTACAACAAACAGCACAGTAAGTTTAAGAGAGTATGGAGACCAAAAATCTGGTTTTCCTGAAGTCAGGTCACTTCCATATAGCAGCTGCAGAGTCCCATCGCTAATTGGTGACACCATCACACCTCATTTCTGAAGACCTCTTAGTCATAAATTCCTGATTTTCTGCACTGATATACTCCTAATTTTCTGCACTGGAATAAGTGATCAAATAAAAAAGTACTTCAATTATAATATCTTTGGGAAAAATTCTAGGATTATTTTGTTCTGCATTTTCACAGCACCTAAAAATGACTGCAATGCAGCAGCAGACTATCAAGTGCAGCCTTCTAGTGTGAAGGTGGCTCTTTCTCTAACAGTCAAATGTAATGCTGTCAAAACCAAAATTACGAAATCTATTTCATAATGTAAATAACAAACCAGAATCTGTCTCTATTAAATTAGAACATGAAGGTGTTTTGAGGTCTGCTATATTTAAAAGGGTTAACATGATGAATAATTTTTATTAATGCTGTTGAACAACCTCTAAAGCATGCTATTGTACACCACAGCCAATGATCCAGACAGGAAATTCTTTCTTCAAACCTCACCGGCTATTCTCTTACTCACATATCAGTTGAGAAATTTCCAAGGGCTTTCCTTTAGGCTTCCTAAAATATTCCTCTGTAGTTTGATTTAGCATTGTTTAGATGTAACACAGCACTAAATTTGAAGCCAACTGCAACATAAGGTTTCAACAGAAATCACAAAAGTAAGCATCCTACCTTTATGTGATAGGGTTAATGGCATTTTAAACAATGTTGTAAAATGCTTAGGCAATTAGTACCAGATACTTACCGATAAACTTGTTTTGCATAGTCTCTAGGAGAGCTTGGTGGGCATCTTCTGTTTGCAAAGCACATGAACATTCTCTGGCCAGTATGGTCCGTACAAGGTGCTCTCCACAACCTAGGGAAATATAAAGTTGAGGAACGGTCAAAATATAGGTAGTATTAAGAAAATATTCTATTGTTATTATACAACATCACAAGCAAAAAAATAAAAGGTGCATATGACAGGTATCTGCAATTTTTTATTATTTTTATTTTTTAAGAGAATGACACTGAGTCATCAGAAAAGAAAGTTGCTCCTGCAACTTCCCTGAAGTTGCTACTGCATAAAGACATAAACCACAAAAGGTTACATTCAGAGAGCAGAAACAGTCAAACTGTCTGACTCGTCATCCTTATCCAGATACCCCAGTTCAACTATAATGAGGTGACTGCAGTTTGATCAGATGCGCAACATCAAAGTGTATTAGGACCAAAAGTCGGTTAGGTAGTAGAATATGTGAAACAGGGTATGTGGAAGTCAAATATAGTCAATTCCCAATTATCTCTATACGTTTCTAGCCAATTTCTCAGTAACCACAAGGATGCAAGCACTGTGCTGTCTCCATAAAAAGACCGGTTCTAATCCAGTCGGTCTTACTAGCTCAGGTGCAAGAATGGACATACACAGTTTCCAGAGACAATCTATGGCTGGAACTCACCTCGCTTCTTTCAGTCGGCACAGAGCCAGAGCTGGTGAGGCACTGGACCTAGGCTGGCTTCAGACAAAAGTAGCTCAGTCTCCACGGGTAACTTTCACTTTACGGGAAGCATGAACAAGCCCAGAACAGAGGAAACTGAGCAAGTCTGGATGAAGCCAGCCTAGATCTGGCACAAAGAAAGAACAAATAAATCCAACCCAAGCTGGCTACACTGCAGCCAGCTGCGTGCCTCATCTCTGTGCTTCCCAGTGTTCTGAGTGTGGAGCACTGACAGCTTTGGACGCATCACTGCACAAACACTCACAGGCAGGTCTAGCACTGCCTCTTGGAGCTCCCACTGACTTCTTGTTCTTGCCACTGCTTCTAAGCCCCAGTAAACACAGAATCCTTCTCTAGGAATCTTTCTGGTTACTTGGCATATAATTATATCCTTCCCCTAAAGTGCAGAATGAGTTCCTCAAAACTGCTAAAATGTCAGGGAAAAAAAAAGACAAAAAGATTCCTTCACCCCCCCCCCGACATTTCCAAGATTTAAAAAAAAAAAAAAAAAAAGAACAAAAACCCTTCTGGAGCATTACGAATGCATTAGAAGTCAGTGAATAAGCACACAGATCAGACTGCAGAATAATTTTGGCTACATGTCCCAAAATCTTGCTACGTTCCACCATCAAAATCCCACCTTAGTCTTCAATTATGTGCTCTTTCAAATGGGCAGTGTCTCCTGGTCAATAGAATTCCATTACATTGAATTGTTTGAAGTGGAGTACTCTGGCATTGAATCTACACAAAATTGGCACTACAGAAAGATCAAAAATTCTTTGTATAGCAAACAGATTAAGTATAAGCCAGTTATAAATTTAGAGGAAAATGGAAGAGCTAAAATAGTATAGCAATTACATAGCAAAGGGAGACAGTTCTTGAGAGCACAAGAGGAAACCATTTTCACAGAGACTGCCAAACTCTCTAGTTATTGAGAACAGTGTCCTGGTTAGGCTATTATCTTCAAGAGGATCACACAATACAGCATCTTCAACAGTGCTTACAGGAAGGTCTGTCAGTTCATTGCCCTACTACTTCCATGCTGGTAACCTTTAGTCTACAATACAATTGAGAGTTATCTCATATTTATCCAAGACAAAGTAATTCATAAAGAATATGCAAGAGGTGCTAGATGCATTTTGTCCATAGATCACAACACAGCTGTTTTTTTTAAACAAATAAAACATAATCATTATGAAATTTAGCTGTAAAGAACAAAGCTCAGTGAGAATATACTCCAGTAAAAAGCTAGCAAGTTGACTTTTTCTCAAGCAATATTTGTTAACACCTTTACAGATAAAATTTATACACAGTGAGGTAAGAAACATGGGGCTTGGAGTTGAATCAAGCAAATGAGCAACAAAAATAAGAGTGAGCTTTTGCCTCTCTAAGTAGTAATAAAAACAGATGTTACTACTTCAGAATTTAAGTAATTCCTAAATCGGCATCAAAAAGACAATGGCCATTTCTTAGTATGATGTATTATCTTATTTTACCCCAAGAGAATGACTTTATTGAAGAGTTCCCAAAACATCAAGTCTGCTACAAAAAAAAAAAAAAAAAAAAAAAGAGATGGAAAACATAATATGGGCTAAGAACAGCTGCAGCCCACTGATGTAATCCAGGATGAACCACAAGCAAAGCAGCCTTGCAATTCTACTAACACATCACACATTCCTACATCCCCACAGACAAAGTGATTTCTTTTTGTTGTATTTATGTCAACCTACAAGGCAGTAAACTTACAGACTGCTGCTGGCAGTGCAAGTAAAAACCTTTCAGCACATCACATGCCAGCAATCTGCAGGGACAGATAACTAAGGAAAACAATATCCCCATTCCCCCTTTTTGAAAGGAAGAATTTCTTCCTTCAGTTTTTAACGTAGGAACATCTATTTTTGAACAAGAGAAGAAAATAAGTAGTGTTTCACATACTTAGATAAAGGTTGGGAAAAAATATATCATAATTTCAGTGATAGAACTGCACTTCCTCTTATCTCAAGTTAGAACCAAATACTACAGCATAATCTGTCTACAAGTTTAGCAGTCCAGGACATCTCCGTTGTCTCAAACTGGGAAAATGCTGCAGATTATACTAGGGCTAGACACAAAACAAATGCATAAGGAATTACAGCAATCGAAACCTGATTTATAACATACAATATAAATGGTGGGTTCACATCTATAACTTGATTCACTTCTAACCTAACCAGCACCAGTATGAGCCAACTTGAGAAAGACTTATATTAACTTGGACCAAGACAGCAACAGTCAGAGCTACTTCAATACATTCCCAAATCATGCATATAACCTAGTGGAAATGCAAGACCGCTTCATTTAACTATCTCACGTGATGCAACCTTTAATTATGAGTCTTACTATGCTTCAGAGTTTTTCACAAAATTACACTGAAATCAAACCAACAGGGATTCTCTAAGAAGAACTTTCAATTCTGCATTAAAGTCCAACTATGCTTGTTTTAGTAACTTTCCTGTAAAGAGAGACTAAATCATTTTATTATGCCTTCCCAGTCAGGATGAGGACTTCTTTGGTAAGCCAAAGCTCATTATATCTTAGAGGCAAACAATTAGCAATGACAGACAAAATCTTCCATAAGACTTCACACAAGAGTGAGTCAAACGAAGATGACTATCTGGAAAAATGTACTGAGTTACCCTGCTGCTTCTCAAAGAAAATCTATTTCATATAGTAAAGTATTTTTCGAACACAGTAATATTGTACAAACACCACGTTGCCTTCTGTTGTCCATGTTTGCAGGCACAAGTTGTTATTCTTTAGGATTACTATAGGCAAAGTGAGCAAAATTCTATTTTGATAAATGAAGAAAAAAATCAAAAGACAGATAAAGATTAGTATTTTGATGCAAGTTTCTAGCTTATTTGTTTTGAGGGGAAATGAATTTAAAAAACAGATTCCTAAAGGCTCCAAGTCATGTCACGAACAGTCTCCTCTGATAGAGGAAGCAAAGAGGGATAGCACACGACAGCCATAACACTTATTTCACACTTAAACCAAAAGATTTAAGAACTCAAACAAACAAACCAATCAATTTCCAACCCTAACTAATTAAGTTATTACCTCACACTTAGAAGTTTCTAACCCTGTCTGAGAACTGCTTTAGCGCTGGACATCATACAAAAAGCAACAGAACCGATTTTCAGAGACAGACCGTCTTGGATCGTGTTGTAGAACAGCTTCTGATGTAGTGTTTCTTTCAAACTGTAAAGCTGACCAGCAATGAAATACTACTTCCCTCTTCTGTGAGTATTTAAACGTGTCATCTCTGAGAACGCCACTTTTCCTACTCAGGCATTCCTCGCTGATTCATATGAGGTCCCCACAAGAACTATCTGAGAATCTATAGCCTTCTTTTTTCTCCATAGTCTCTCTTTGTTCTGTTATCTTATTATAATTTAGCATTTGTGTATGTATCAGTAGTTCTCTCAAGCGACTACCTCAGCCAAAAACACGACAGAAAAATACAAAGCTCCCAACAAGCCTAGGGCACAGCAAGATGGTCCTTCCTGCACTCCATGCCCCATGAAGCAGATGTTGCTGATTAGTGAATCACAGATCAAGCAAACCAGAAGTACCTGTTATGTTGTACAGCACTGTGCAACAAGTGAGATACATGCCATTCTGCAGAAAAATAAAAGATGGGAACCAATCACGGAAACCAGTTACTACATCGACAAATGACAACAATTTTTCCACTGCCATTCATAATTCCAATAGCAGGCAATTCTCTATACAGCATTTCTTTGTTACTCAATGTCAATATATGCATAAGACAAGAAATACACCAGGGTTATATACTTCAGCAGGTACTAATGTGAATTATTAACCCATTTACCTTTCTTCGGTATACTTTATGAAGTTACATAGAAGTATATACCTTGACTCACATTTTTAGCGCTTCGTCAGTGATACGTCAGATCATATTAGCATGAACAAAGCTTAGCAAAGTCAGGTTTTATGAGTATATGAATTAATGTGGTAGACCCAAGCTAAGTTTTTTGCTCTTCAGGTTCTACATAGCTGTATGTATACAAAGAGTTTTAAGCTTTAAGCCCCTTTGAAAGTTTCGTTCTGCTCAGCCTGCCAGTAAACTAAACCAATGCATTTCAATAGCATGCCCCTGGATAGGTACATACAGCAGGATAGTAGCTGTGGAGATAATCCAGATGTTTGTTAAAGCATCAGTCCCTCAACTGAGAAAACAGACAAGTCCATAACACAAAAGGTAGAGCGTAAAAGTTCATACTTTTCCTTCCTAATTGATGTCCTGTAGTTAGTTGCTGTATTCTGTAGTAATCCACTAGTTAGCCTATACAACTTTCACAATCAAACTACTGATTTTCAAGGTTGTTAACATCATTGATTTTCAGCTGCTAATTCGATACTATTTAATACTGAATATCTTGAAGAAAAGGTTAGAAATCTGAGCTGTAATATTTAAATTAGCACAGCTAACCTTCAGTACCAAACACTAACACTCTACCTAATTCAGAGGTTATAAAAATGTTAACTTGCTATAGAATTTGGTTCTTAATTTCAGCTTCATGTAAGAAATGATGGATTAAATTACTGCTTTTCCCTCAACATAGTGACTTCTCAAGTGGATTTTTAATGCTTAAAATAACCACAACAAGAGGGGAAAGAACCCAGCACAATATAAACTGAACATCCCATACAATGTGTGCTCTGCATCTTATAATGTCCTACCAATGGAACCAAGATGGCAAACGAAAGGAAGGCCTTCTGCAAAGCAAGGGCCTCCGAGCAGCGTGTCAGAAAGAAATTGTTTTTCTGCCTCTTTTGATGGGAGATGCTTTCAAGTCAGGAAATTAGAAACAGGTGTGCCAGAGGGCACACACACATCCATGCACCACACTGAAAAACACGCGTTTTCAATTTTCAGACATGAAAGAGACTCCTGTTGAATGGAAGGAGAAATGAAAATCTAGCTTTCTTTCTGCAAGCCATAAGCAGAGAGCTTATGGAGCTTTGACAAGCTGCCTGAGCCTGTCTAGCTATTGAAACGTACGGTACCTCAACACAAAGTGTTGGAGCTTGTTTTAAAGGAGTACAAAATGGAAACTTGCGCTACTCACATTCGAGAATGGAAAAATTAATCTAGTACACTCCACTGCCAAAATATGACTCTTCTCTTTTCAGAAGCTAAAGATAGAAATAACAGGTTATTTGTATTTCAGTATTTCATACAGCAGAGTCTGAACCCAGCCCTTTCAAGTTGTTTCAGTTCTTAGGTTATCATTTTGAGTAGAGCCCAGAAAACAAGTATCAGCTTACAAGTTACCAATTACTGTTTCTCCATTATTTCCTGAAGTAGCTTCTTAGTTTTGCCTAATGGAAACACGGTGAAACCTGTATTACAGTAAGCTCCTGTTGCTAGTACTGGGATCTCTAGGAAGAGATGACTAAAATCCTACAGGACAATGATGTTAAAAACTAAAATACAGTAAAATAAAAATATTTGGCTTGGAAGATATCAATAACAGTAAGTTACCTATTAAAATAGAAATTTAAGGACATTTCAGATTTTGAAATCTAATTCTGAAAAGACTGAGAATGCTACGGTCTAGCATAATGCACTACAGGACTAAATTAAAACAGCATAACTGTTAGCTTGTTGTACTCCTGTCTGCTGCTTCATCTTGCCTTCATACTAGTGGGGGAAAATTTTTACTTACAGACCTGCTGCCAGGAAGAACACCTGCAAGCAAAGTTCTGTGCGTTCCAAACGCATTGATCCTAGAGGGATCAATGGATCACATTCCTGTTGTAGACAGAAAATTCTTGGATGATTTAAGTTCCAAACTAACAAATATCTACCAAGAACATGCAAACTGAATTTTTTCCGAAAGGCTGTAACTCCTGTAGATTTGGGTTGGTTTCAAAGACAACAAAACACAAATCTAACATCAGGAAAAAATCTGTTTGAAGTATCTTCTCTAAGGAGCTCTATCCTTTATAAGGAGCTCTATTCTTTCTACACGTTCAAGTCTTTTCTATGAGCAAAAAAACCTAAAATCATTCCGTAGAATAAGTAATCTTGTTATTCTACAATTTTACAGTCAGTAAAAAAAAAATATATATAAATGCCAATTTATGAACCCATCACTTTCAAAAACTAGATAATGCCAGATAACTTCAGTTATGAAAAACCTGCTTGTTTCAACTGAAGAAGCATTTCAGATGCATCTACAAGAGAAAAAGAATGAAGAATAACTGCAGTTCCTTTAAAAAGGATATACATTTTACATTTTTATCTTTAATGTATTTTGAAAGATTAATTTCAGTAAAATTGAAAAGGAAGGACATAAATGATCTTTTTGCATTTGCCTTCATCAGAAATTTTGCTGCTCTTGACCTCTTTGCAAAAATAGTGCACTGTTCCAAACAACAAACTTTCACCACATCGAATTTCAAGGAAAGGAAATAAGGCAGCTTACGTATTAGCTAACTGTGTGCAACCACTTTCTCCGAATGACAGAATAATGTTTAAGACAGAAACAGAGTTCAGCGTGATGCAGTCTCCATTTCACTGTACACCACCTATTTCTGCTTAAAAAAAAAAAAAAAAAGTGCTTATCTGCTTATCTGACTGCTCCTTAGCACTACTACTTCCACAAATCACCCTCTGCCTGTTGCTTCCTCTCTCTTCATACAGCCTTGTGGTCATAGCACGTTAGTTCAGACTCCACGTGCTACAGAACAGCACTTCCATAAGGCATCTGGACATAAAGCCTGAACTCCTGACAGAAGCATTCACTTCAGAGGTAAATACTGATCTGTCTGGAGATAGATCTTTCTTCCTTTACTCTCTGCTTCACTGCCACAATGACGTAATTCTTCTCCATATGCAGCTGCTTCATCTGTGATGCATTACATTACCTATTATTCCCCAAACCTTACAGGACTAGACTGATTTTGAGAGACAAAACATACTTTTACAAAGAGATGAGCTGTATCATAATGTAGCTTAAACGATCCATGCAGGATATAAGATTTGCTTGTGAAATTACTCTGGACCTGTGAGCTCAGAAGGGCCTAGTTCAAACTGACAAACAGAACCACAGCAGCCACTACTGCCCTCAATGCACAGTCCTACATCATGTGTCAATCTATTTAGATTAAAGCTTCCTTGAGAAACATTTCCTCTTCACATTTGCAGATAACTGTGGTTCCTGCCGAAAATGAGTTTTCAAGTAGGTTGAAGTTTATGGTTTGGTGCCTTCCATAAGAAGAGAGGGAAATGCTGGCTGTGGCATAGCTCAAGCACCAATTTAACAAACACAACCCATCTCTTTACAGGTGGCATTTCACATTCCACATTGCCTACTCTGCTTTGTCAACAATATCATCCACAAAGTACACAATGGACTGGGAGGGAGAACAGAACTGAATAGTAGTAAAAGTTTGAGCAGGAATATGCAGGGGAAGGAAGAGTGAATATGCTTGTTTCCATACTGGCGATAATTTTAAAAACAAGAAAAAGTGGGCAGCACTAACTTGTATGTATGAAGTCTGGAAAGTCACATTTGAAGAACTTTTGTGTCAAGTAAATTCAAGTTACCCAAGAGTAATTTCACAGTCTGATGGAAAACAAAGTCATACCTAAAGCTTTAGGAAAGAGGATTAGTTTGTAAATTCATTACATAGCCACATGGTTGTTAGTGCTGGCAAAGGAACACAGCCACTGTTCACAATTAGTTCAACTAATTGTGAAACAACTTCTCATTTCTTGTTTTATCAATGTGTACAAATATCTGATGGGAGCAAATAAAGATTAGTGAGTCAGACTCTTCTCAGGGGAATCCACTGACAGGACAAGAGGCAATGGGAATAAATTAAGAGACGTGAAATTCAACTTGAACACGAGAGAACGCTTTACTATAACAGAGAGGTCAAACACTACAGAGAGGTTGTGCAATCTCCATCTGTGGAGATAATTTCAAGTGGTTCCTTCCAATATAAGCAATTCAATGATTCTTCACAAGATAAAATGTGCTGTTTTTCTCTTCACTGAATGATTCATCAAAAGAACAGAATATCCAAAACACGTCAGGAAGTACTCTAATGTAATCCCTAAAATGCATCTATGAGAACAGAGGATTTTAACTGGACAGCTAAACAGCCAGTCCTTTAGAATCTCTGTGAATTCACTAGTACAAAAAAATTGGAAGGTGAGTCTATTTACTTACACAAAACACAGTCTGTATAAATATTCCTAAACATTACCATCATCTGAATTGTAGTGAAAGTCAGAAACTTTTCATCTTTCTGCTACAGAATTTTTGTATTTCCTAAATAACATGAGACCTTCTGCCTATCTTCAGAAATGCACTATTAAAAGGTTTGCCAGCTTCAGATTGTCACATATACATACACAAGCACAGAAGCTATGCATGAAGAAAGGGTACTGCTGCTAGTAAGATGTTTAAAAGGAACACAACACATAATTCTCAGTCTGTTCATTTCCACTCAAGAATTCCACTTACAGTTTTGTTTTCAAAGCCTCCCCCCATTATCTGTTATTGTAGATTTTATATTTAAGGCTCTGTGTATCCAAAAAAAGAATAATTACTTTTCAACTTATCTCCCAGGAAAAACATAACCTGCCTCTTTTTGGCACAGTTAGTGGACCAATATTCACAATCACCATGGACGTCCCAGCTGGGGAGGAGATTCAATGTCACACTTGATATTATTTTGAATGAAAAAATAGACACATTTTTTGCATGAACATAACGCAAATCAAAGACATAGGAAATGCTTTCTTAAAGTACAGCCAAAAGACAGACTATTGTTTCTCCTGTGGTTGGGTTCTGTTCACAAATATTTTCCTGCCAAATAAGACCCATCTTCCTGTGCTTACATTCATATACCAACAAAAGACATTTACTAAAGAGATCCAAGTGGCCCTTGGAGTGTGCTTTTGTTGTTGGGTTGTTTTTTTTTGCATGTGTACATGAAAGGGAAGGTTGTTTTGTGTGTATGAGTGAACATATGAACGTGAACAGGTATGTACATGCATGCATACAAACGTGTGAACTTTTAAATTAAAAGACCTGTTTTCTAGTATGCTAATCCAGAAACCACTTTTCCTCTTATTTACATTTATGCTAAACAAAAGCCAGCAGTAATGTCTTTCTAATTTAACAAGCTTTCACTCCATCTCTACTATCGTTCTTGCATTACACTATTAGTTAAGGATGCACAGGTATCTTAGCTATGTCTGTAACAACAACATTCTCTGCATTTCTTGATTTTTAATACTACTACTGAGATACTTACAGCATTCCTGCAGTGTTTATCCTTAAGTTGCCAGAAGTCTCTCAACCACATTTTTTACAGGAAAAAAAATATAGATAATTCAAAGTTTGTGTTTTAAAATGTCTACCACAAACTAAGCAAAATGAGAAAGATTTTTACTTGCTTACACAGGAACTGACTTTCAGACTAACAGATACAAAACTGACCTTGAATTCAGTGCCCTTTACATTCAAAATCATTCCTAAATTCCAATATCTCTCCATTCCTGTCTTCATCTTTTGATTTCAGTTGCTCTACCCCTTTTTAAACTATGTTCATAAAATATGAGTTTTACAATATCCTGCACATTATAAACCAAGAAGTATCTTTTGAAAAGCCAAAAGAAATACAGTCAAAAGACAGTGTGGCTAAACAACGAGGCCAAGAGACTGTTAGAGGTAAGAAAATACTGTTCAAAAAGTTGAAGTCATGCCCAGACAAGTCCAGAACCACCAACTTTGGCACATTCAATAAAAAAGTCATGATAAAAATGGCCAAAATATTTGAGAAACAACTTGCTAAAGATGCAACAACTAATGCTAAATCCTTTCTGAACACGTCAAAAGGAGGAAGTCTGCCAGCATCCACAGGGCCAACAGACGATCAAGATGTAAAAGCATATCTTCAAATAATATGCAACCACTAAAAACAGCTACATGAATTTAGAAGTACTTTTAATGAAGTACATTTATGGCAACCGTTTTTTGCTCTTTTATGAGGAAGGCAGTGAAAGATATGCCTCAAACTGAAGCTTCAAGAGAAGGATTTTACAACAAAATTCATAAAACTTCAAGTACAAAACCAACTGAATTATTAAGTGTGGCGTTCACACTAACACTTTTTCCAAGAAAGCTTCTACAGAGGTCAGTCATCACAGCAAAAAAAAAAACATGCCCATCAAGGATTTAATAACTGAGCTTCCAAATAGAAATAGAAATAAGACATCTTCAGAAAGTCATCGTGACCTATTAAAATGAAGGACATCTCCAGCTCATAAAGTCCCAATGTCACAAACCCCTCGAAGGCTGGATAACACACTGGAGGTGCCAGTTCTACTCCAGCACTTTTCCCGGCAGACCTGCAACCATCCTCTATTTGAAACAGCACAGCATCTGGAGCTCCAGCTTGGCCCAGTGTGTCCATTCCTATGTTCCGGCCAATTCAGAGTGGATTTCAACTTGCAAGAGTCTGTATTCTGCACATTTTGAATTACTATCCCAGACTCCTTTTCCTCACACCAGAGGCTTTCCCCCCAACCTGTTCAATCTTTTTCTTACTGAAGCCTCTAAAATGCAAAGACATGAGCACTTTCATAAGCATGAGCCTAAAATAGTTAGGCTTAAAATAAATGCTGGCCCTTAAAAATTCCTTGCAGAAAACTAATGCCAAAAATACGCCTTTTCTGTATATAGAGACTGATTCAACAAACTCTCCAGAATTTTTCTCTGTAGCTTGTTAAGAAGTCTAAAACACCATAGATGTGCTATGTGCAATTTCACAAAGAATCTTTCAAGAAGGTTCGAAACATTGGGCTTAAAATATATTAGCACTTGGTAATTTAGAGTATCCTAATGACAAAACTTCAAAATGAATTAGAATTGAACTCTTCATTCAAGATTTCTTTTAAAAGTGATTTGATGAATTTTGCTAAGCATTTAACAGGACATATTAAAAGTCTATACATACACTACTCAATATACACAGTAACAAAAATCTAATTTATTTTTCATACAGAAGAAAAAAATCCCTGTAGAAAATACTAGCAGAAACTTCTGCCAAATTTACAACTTAAAGACAAATTAAAAGCAAAAGATGTGCAAAGCCATGACATACTGTAGATTTAAAGACAATATCCACAGATAGAAGAGACAGAAGTGTAGGTGGACAGGACTGAAAGAAAATTTTCTGTATAATCTGTGCTTAGGACAACAACAAAATCAGTCCAAGAGGAGACATGGGGCAGATAAATGATGAAGAGATTTATTCAAGCAGTGGCAAGGGCATGGCTTGATGTGGCAGCTGAGTTCTGGCAGGAACACCATTTATTAAAAAGCTCAGAGCCTTGAAACAGATCTTCTCTTACCAGTTTAGATACACCACTGACCTACCTGATGAATCAACAGCCAACCTCAGTATTCTCTTGAAAAACAGAAGAATGATGTTCCAAATATTAGAAAGTCTGCTATCCAACCCACTCACCACGTTGAGAAAACTACAGTATGTGCACTTCATCAGAATTAGTACTGACTTACAGTTAAAAAAAAAAAAAAAAAGCTAGAGTCTATAGATTTTTTTATTAAAGAGTAAAAATAGTGGAAATTTTTATTGACCACAGCATTCAGAATCCAATATGAACCTGTCTTCCCTAAATAAGGCATGTGAGTCCAGTTTAATAACTAATAAAAATAAGTCAATAAATTGCATCCTGAATGATTACTCAGTGACTAAAACCAGTCTCAAAGCAAAATATCATTTTCTCTACAATTACGTACTAATCTATCCAGAACTTCAAAGAGTCTCTGATTTCATCCACACAACAGGAAAACAGACAAAACTGCCTACCTCTGAACTGCTTTAAAGAGAACGGTACATGGCAGAACACATTCTACATGAATTCAATTTTTAGGTTCCAGTAATGACTTGTGCTTACCAAAATTCTTGTTCATACTTGAGATAAACTTCTGGGAAATAATTTCAGTTCTAAGTGAATCATCTACTTTCACATTTGTTATTAACATATACTGTAAAGCTTTGGAAAGGAAAATTCTTTGCAAATAAGGTTTTGTTTTTTCATTACTTAACAATGTTATGGATCTGAATGATGAGAAGATCCATGTCTGTATGTGATAAGGTATACCTAACCTGGTAAGTAAACCCCATACAATTAAATATGTGCAGTCCCATGCATGACGCCACTGGATTTCCCAATGAAGCACCATGATGAGATAAAACAAGCGGTCTTGACCCATGTTGTCTTAAAATTTCACTTCTAGTATTGTCCTTTACAAAGTTCAGAAGGAAATCTCAAGAACTGCAATGAACAAAATACTGCTGGGGCAGAGGTAGATATTGGACAGTTCTATCAACTGTGAACACCACTACTGTTATAGTCTAGTCTGATTTTAGGTATATGAAGTGACAACACTTATCCTCTCTTAGGAAGCACCGGCAATTTAGTGCTTTCAAAATCTTACTGAGTTTAGGTGGCACCTTTTATTTTCTAAAACTTTCATGCAAAAATGAAGTACGTTAACTCTGTATTTTCTTACTTAGCTTGGCAGTTTCACCTTTTGAATATTTGCAGACGTTTATTCCCCACTCCCACTTCCTGTTGTGGTCCAGCCAAGCTATAAATTTCATCCATTCAGTCTTTCCTATAGCTTAATTTTTCTATTTCTCCACCCCTTAATTAGCTTCATGGTTCACACTGTCAGATGCTCAGGCATCAATATATTTTATAACAGCAGTAACATAAATTACAAAATAAAACATTATGAGCTTCTGAAAATGGAAAAAAGAATGGTATTGATTACAGAAGAGTTCTCACTTCCTGTAAACATTTCTATATCCCACTCTTTCTCTTACTCTCTCTCACACACACAAACTTTAAAGGAAAGCCAGAAACCCAGAAACAAGAGTTTAATTAAACACCGCTAGTCTGAATTTCAAATCACTGAGTAAACAGATGGCCACACTTCATGGACTGCCAGCAGTCTATTTCAGTTAACTGGGATTGGTATTAATGTAATGTCATAGAAGCTGGGAGATTTGAAACATTTTATATTCATGTATGTGTATGTGTGTATAAATTATAAATACTGCAACATTATTTACCACTATACAAAATCGGTACCAGCAAAAAAGCAGATTTCTATTTAAGGCCATCATTAAACCCAGCTATCTCCTTTAAGTATATCAAGATGTTTGTACTTGCATAGACTTAAAATCCAGTTGACATGTAAAGAACAGTTTTAAAAAACTAAATAAAAGTGTCTTTCTCAGCCTTTCCACAAACAATCTCCATCACTCAGCTGATGCTTGATACTTATTCTGGTTGCTGACTAAGATATTTAAATGTATTTGCTTACATAAGCAAGCATTTTCAAACTAAAATCAATACAGTGTTTCTAGAGCAGAAATATTTTTCAAAAATTCTGCCCTTACCATGAGTTTCCTTTGCTGTGCTGAAAAGGATGCCTGCTTTTATTAATACTAAATTTAATGGGGAACACTGACATAAGCTTTCAACAGTGTGAGACAGACTTTAAACCAGGGTAAATTAAAAAGCATCATGACTGCAAAAGCAACACAGGAGATTTCTGATGCTCTTCAGCCTATATCAAACTTCAGTTGCACACCCTGACACTTTGCTTCCACCACCAGTTCTGTAACAGGATTCTCACTCAGCAGTACTCCTGAGAACTGAGTACTGAACTCTACAATTTTCTGTTCCATCTCTCCCTGTAATGAATGCAGATAACTGACGATTAAGCAAGATTCCAAATCATAAATTTTGCATCCTAAGTACTTACAAAAAAGTGTTCCAAGTCATTTTTCCATTTTAATTGTGTTCGTACAACCAGGAACAACACTGAGATGAAATTCTCTTTCTGCAACAGCTTTTACTTCACTTTATAAATCCTGTATAATTTCATCTTAAAGTTTTTGTGTTCTAAATATTCACCAAGTTTTTAACACAGCACAGTTATCTTTTCAATATCTTATCTGACAACTCAGAAACATCTCAGCTTACGTTCTCCAGTCTTACACTGCAAATCAGTTACTAACCTAGTTACCAACTCTTTTAATTACTTTCCTTTTTATACTCCTCCTTCAGTCCTGTTATACTTCGTAGATCTGTTGAACTTGGTTTTACAATTGGTATCTCCAGTGCTCAGAATTCCAACTGACAGAACAGACCTGCATGACAGCAGACTGATAAGCATCAAATGAACAAAACACCTTTGTATGCCCAGGATCCTGGCATTTGCAAATGCAAGAGAAGCTACCCTAATTCTTCTTACTATACTTTCAGAACTTCCAAATAAACATTTTCCAATATATATATTCTAGTCATTTGGTTTTGCCTCTTCCTCTTCCATTTGAGAGATGACAAAGACAAAGGAAGAAATCAGTTAAATATTCACTTAAAATAGTACTTAACTATTTTGAAGGAAAAATGCAATTTGCAGTATTTTTGTATCCAAGGGACCCTCTTAATGTTAAGGAGTCCCAAATTATCTTAGTCCTCTACCAAAGGCTTCCAGTTAGAGAAGCATTCTGCTTAAAACAGTATTAGACTTTTAACAATTGTTTGTCGGATCCCTCAATATATAACAGAGCACATGCTTTCAGTACAATATGAGGTCTTATAGAGAGGACAGTTCACATGGCTGTTAATTTTAAGTACAATGACCAATGTAAGCAACGAACGGAGATGAATTTATGGATTTCAAGATAATACTCACACACACACACACGTATATAAATTAAATGATACAAATATAGACTGTACTATGGAATGAATGTTAATATTTTAATTCACTATTCAAATAAATATTTTACTTGGGTTTTGTATACAAACTACAAGGAAATACAGCAACATTTTGAAATATTTATAAAAGTAGCAAATACCTGAAGTACTCACAGCAGTGGAGTAAGGTGTATGAGCTCCTGTATTTTCAGCCCAGCAGCCACAACCATAAAGAGCTGCCTAAGAAAAGAAGAACATCTTTCATTAATTTAAGTATTCAAGCTTTTCGGTTGCTCTTTTCCCTTAAAAAAAAAAAAAAAAGCCCAAGAAAAATCTAAGTATTAATACAAATGATCAAAATAGCAATTCCAATCCATCATAACTGAGTGCTAACTTAATGGTATACTATTGTCACTTAACTTTACTTAACCTTTCAGAAAATGAGGTACACATATCAAGACAAAGTAATGCCAAGTGTGCCCTGTCCCTTTCACTCTCCTATTTCAAAATGAAATGTTTAATAAATTTTGAAAGAGAACTGCTCTTATGACTGCTCTATATTTCTAAAACACTCAAAAACTCCCTTGCTTAGTAACAATAAAGAATGCCTACATCTCATTTGCACTTTTAATACCTTTATTACTTCTACCAATTCATAAGTTCATTTAAAAATAAAATTACTGGACAACTTCCCTAAATAATGTTGGAAATCCTATTCACAAACACTTCAAGCATTTACAAGACAATCTGTAGTATCAAAGAGGTGTTTAAGGATGAGAAATTAAACATTAATAGCTCTGGCAAAAGGTAATTAAATAAAGAAAAAATTCCTACCTATCAGGTAAGACTGCGCATAACAATGTACACAAATCATATAAACACTGTATATAACAATAACACAAGTGCTATAAAACACAATTGTGAGTCTAAACAGCCATTCCCAACTGAAAACATGGAATCACCTGACCAACTCTTCCAGGATGCTTCAGTGCTAAACCTCCACTGGAGACAGCGGCAGCAACATTTCCTTCTTGGTCAACAACTACTGCACCGACTGTATCCAGTGTTCCTGAGTCATTCTCCTGCAGGACACACCAATAGAAACAATTACTTAAAACAGCACATTGAAGTCAGATTACGCTTCATAGGAGTGTACAAACTAATGTGCACAAAACTAAGAGGCAGGCCCGTCAATAAAACAGATTTGTTACCAAGCATACAGTACTGGTGGTGCCACCATAAGTCTTCCCAAAACACTCCCTTTTCTCAGAAAAGACCTGAATAAAACTTCTTCGGCAACAAGAAGGCAATAAGCATCTCAGAACTCAGTGCTTAGTCTACCTCCCTTTACTCACAAAATCCTGTCATCTTAGTGATGGACACTTATCTATTGAGAAGTGATTGAGGAATTCATTCCTAAGGTGTTATATCAAAAGACTCTCCCAAAAGTTTTGAGGTGGCATTTTCAGAGACTGTTGATCTCTAACTCTATGTAGGATTGAAAAAAAAAAAAGCACTCCTCCAAACAAAACAAGACAACAACAAAACAAACAAACAAGCAGCAGTTTATCACATAAAGAGAAAATTCAGTTTCTCCTGCATAAACATTTATCTGCATTAAAAAAAAAAAAATTCTACATTAACTTAACAAAGCAAATAAACCCAAAGGATATTAAGCTATTCATGTACAAACACTTATTTTCTAGACTAGAACCCAGGGGGGAAAAAGGCATCTATCTATACCCCATTATTCAAATTCAAATCAAGTTCCCATCATCAATGAAAACTTCCTTGGGCAGATTTCACTTGTCAAACAGAATTCCTATGAGATTTTTGCCAGTGATACTCTGGCCACACAACACTTACAGATAACACTTTCAGACTAGATAATAGGAAAAATTTCATTACTGTGAGGTGGTCAAACACCAGAACAGGTTTCCTAAAGAGGTGATGAGTGCCTCATTCCTGTCAGTATTCAAGAGACATTTGGACAATGCCCTCAACAATATGCTTTAACTTTTGGTTAGCTCTGAAGAGGTCAGGCAGTCAGACTTGATCATCTTTGTAGGTCCCTTCCACCTGAACCATTCTACTTCTAATTGAGCTATCATTGCAACAGTCTTGAAATTAAAAATACACAGTTCAATACTACGGTGCTTTACAGTATTTTTCACGCAACTGGAACTCCTAAGCAAGCGTGTCATCCTCAGCTTCTACCCAGGATCACAGTGAGCTTTCTCCCTTTGCCTACACCTACCTCTTCCTGAGCAAGTTCTACACTCAGAAGCTGGTTATATTCAGTATTATGGATGTCTTAACCGTAAGGCAGAATAACTAGTAAGAAAAGAAGAGGTGAAAATTACAGATCTGAACCAACTGGCATCAGGAAGGAAAATCAGCTGACTAGTAGAGAAAGGTTAAAACAAAAACAAAAACAAAAACAAAAAAAAAAAACACCAGGAAAGATTGGAGGAGAGGCAAAAGAAATTTGAGGGAATTGAAGAAAAAAGATGAGAAAAAGTATAAGTTCCTTTGCAAGTTGGAAAGAGAAAGGAAAACTAGGTCATCCTACATAATAATAATTTTTTTAAAAAAAGGTATTATTTCATGGAGATACGTATTTCATACATCCTAGGACTTTCAGCCACAACTAAATTCAGATATTATTAACTCAATTAGAACAACACTATTCAGTGGACTGAAAACATAGTGGGCAGCAGAACAAGCTGCTCCCTGGAGGAGCAGATTCCCACACCTGGAAGCTTTCAAAACCAGAGTGGATAAAGCTCTTCTCAAGACTAATTTTTCTATAGCTTCTCTATACAGAAGAAATACTTACAGGATGCAAGTTTTGTTGTCCATCTCTCACCCTATTTTATCAAATAAGATTATGCCCAGAACAAAAACTAGATTAACAGACAATTACAGATGTGAAAATCAAGTTAGGAAATCAAAGTTAGTTTCCATCAAAGTTAAGAATGCCAGACTAAAAGTCACTGTGTTATCTTAATTCATTTTAAACAAAACACTCGGGGTTTCCATAATGAACAGAAATACATTATAGAAGGATCAGGCTCAGCACAAGTTTTTGATATCATCTGATGACAAGGAAAAAATGTTTGCAGCCTTTTTTGCAGCATCTGTAGAACTATTTGTTCAACCTGCCATCTGTCTTCAGATCAAGCACTCACTTGCATAAAATATTTGCCTTCAATAGCTACATAAATATTTTTAGAGATATTTAATCAAAACATCACAAGCATTTAAAACCAAAAGCATTGCATTAAAACTTTCTTAAGCATTATTTCCTTTAAAAGAAGATCTATTTCATACCAGCAATTGCAGTCAATCTAGTGGTATAGTTTGCTTGCTTTGGTTTCCTTTTTTTAGACAAGAAATTTAGGAAGCTGGAAAACTTTCTTAAGGACACACTTGTTTTAACATGGCCCACACAACTTTCTGAAGGAAATCATCATCACTGAGGCAAAACAATTCTGAATTTTCCTTTTCAGTAACATAAGTTCTTAAATCTCAGAGACAAAAAATGATCAGTTTATAACAACTGTGCAGTACTGGTAACAGAAGCTAAGCTGTACCAGGGTACAGTGTAGAAGATAGCAGCTGTAGCTAAGCTGTAAAGACTGAGATATGTGAAAGACTGAAACTAGACACAGACAACAAAATAGCTAGCTACCAAGTCCCACAAACAGGGAAAACTTCACAGCTCCAGAGAAGCACGGCAAATAAAAAGAGTATTTAACAATTCAAACTTAAACTTGACAAGAATATTCATTTTTAATTATTCAAGTATGCTTATAAATGCTTATGAAAAATTTTCAAATTTTTTTTACAAGAGATCAACTTTGACAGTGCAAGTTCTATGATCACAGTTCATGTGCTCACTCTTGTTAAATAGCTCCTTTCTAACCACTTAGATTTGTTCTGCTTCTCCTGTAAATCTTGCTCTTGCAGAATTTGATTTTTCATTTATTTCATTTTGAAGAATTAAACTTCCTGCATAACTGCAGTTACTTTATGTTCTGTGCAGTAAGATAAGCAGTCCACACAGCATGGTTTAGTTCTTGGCCCCCCTCCATGGACAAGATGCACCCAGAAAACTGACAAAACCACCATGTTACTTTACTGCATTACTTACCAATGAGTAGAGCTTTATTTGACCACCTCCTGTATTACCACCACTGGCCTTTGAGCGTCTCCCACACATTCTGCACATGACTCTGGAGCCCTTGAAATTTCAAACTGCAGGTTGGTAAGCTCATGCACTGGCATATGTTTCAAGCACTGACTTGCCCCTTATTACATGAACTCCAACACTGTGGGAAGATCCCTTCCTCCCTCAGTTACATGTTAATACCATTAGAAGATTAAGTTTTACAAGGAAGTGCCTGAAGTCCTGTAAACAGGAAAAGTTCCAAAACTGTTAAGTAACTTTTTTCCCCTCAATCCTTACTTTCTTTACAGGCCTTACCTCCTTGAAAATTGAAAATTACCATCCTGCTAGGGAAAAGTCCTAACCTGAGAAGAAAAGAGCTGAATTTATCACTGGTTTGCATTTGTACAGACTACAGAGAATGCAACTTTTTCACCAGTTCTAGTATTTGCGTATTATTTATATCAACATATGCAACTAGATAAGGCAGCAGATCGTCCAGTTACCAAAGCAAAGAGAAGCGGCCAATGCTAATGGACATAGGCCCCAGGTAAAATACAGCACAAATACTGTGACAGATATTTTCAAATTGTAAGAAAGGCTCTAAATTCTAAGTAACGAAGTGAAGGAAACAGAGGCACTCCTAGTAGTTTTGCAGTACAAGTAATAAGGGCCAGGTCAATGCTAGATGATGCACATATGCACGTTTACCTGCCTGACATTTCAAATTTCACCCATTCCAGCTCCATAATGCAGTGTGTTCAGGAAACATTATAAAGTGGGAAACACTGACAGAGATTCCATGCTAAAGAAAACGTTTCAGTAAACAATTCTCCGATTGTGTTTACATTTGTTTTATTTCCACTTCAAAATATGCAAAATACATTTTCCATTTCCCTAACAAGACACAAAGTGAGAAACTGGCATTAAAGTGGCAAGGCAGAAAGTTTTAATTTCAATAAGTTATCACTATATCATCCAAACATACGGGTGGTCAAGGAGAAGAGTCTTTCAATGCCTCATTGGTCCAAACACAAATAAAACATGAAATGTATTAGTAACCAGCTGTAAAGTTAGGATGACACAACAAAACTTGAAACACAAACTCACCTTTTCATTTGATTGTCTTCTCTTCTTTAGTTGAATGAGATCAGTTTCTACCTTTTCAGCCAACTCCAGCTTCCTTTTGTTCCTCTTAAAAGCTGCTAAACTAAACCCTATAAAATATTTTGAAAGCATTTAACTAAAAAACTTTTTAAACAAATATTGGTAAGTTTACACGTTGGAGGTCTCTTCCCCCCACACTTTCAGCAAAAAGCATCAATTACAAAGGCCTACAATAAAATATTAAAGTTCCAGTACAAGATGTTTATGTCTTTTCCTAAATGAAAAAAATTCTACTATTGTTCAGCAACGGTGATGGGTAAAATAACTAGTAGTAACAAATTGCAGAACACATATGGAAGCTATACTGGTCTAAATATTTCTCTGTTTGGCAAAGATGTAGCCCTACAGAGAAGAGAATGGAGTAAGTGGATTATATTAAAAATATTGTTTCTGACTGTTGACAAGTAAATAGATACCATGTGAGCTCATACTGATATCCGTAAAATTAGTCTACTCCTTTATTACCTTAACTGCATATCTGCATGCTTACCATATATTAGAAAGCCACACAATAATCAAGCAATAATTTTATGTTCTATAATCCAACACAGTATAAACACCAACTAGGTCTTGAAAAGACAAACATGCATTTTCCACATTGAAGTCCCACATTCGGAAAGGAATTATTTAAAGTTGAAAAATAAATAAATACATAAATAATGCTGAAGAGACCAAAACACCACGTTCGCATTTTTAAAGTTTCAGTTCGTGAAAAATCTGCAGATACTGACATATTTAGCTTAAATTCGTTTTGACTTAATATTGTATTGGCTTAACATCCTCTCTGAAAGGAATAAAAAAGAGGAGAAAAGTATCTTCTGTCACTTGTTCAGATGTGCAAAATCAAGGTATTTGGAGGGCAGAGGTATATAATGATAAGTTACAAACTCAATGGAAGTCAAAAAGCACAGGCTTCCTATTTAAAGCATAAACTTCTTAAAATGTCATTTGAAATGACATTCCGAATATAGCTACATCACATTATTCAGAAGACTGGAACAGCTGCAAGAACCGTCTACGAATAAAATCAATATTGCAGAGCCAAAAGAACACAAAGCTTTCATTTACAATTCTCATGAAGTACGCAGACAGTGAGTATTTTATTTCTTTGAAACTTACCATTTAGGTGCCAAAATCACCCAGCGAACTCTCCTTTAAACCTGTTTTAAGTACATAGAACTGGACCTTAAACTACCACATCTATTCAGGAGCATAACCTAAAAGTAATCAGAAAGCTGGCGTTTCTCTCCAAAAACCTAATGAATACCAGTTTCTTAAAACTGTAAACACATATTAATCTGCCATCACCAAGAAAGGAACTCTTTCTACCATACAAAGTTGATTAACGCAGCTACTTTGGATAACATGTTTTCATGTTTGAAACAAGGACCAAGAGGTAAAAAGCAAAACACTTGATAAGGGGGAGCAGGTGAAGAATCATTTCAGTCTCAAATTAACTGGAAGAAAATAAACAAAACAACAACAACAACAAAAACACCAAAACAAAGAACAGAATTTGTTAAACAGAAGTATCCCAAAATGAACCAAGACAGAACATTGCTTTTAACAGAACTTTTGAACAGGAAAATAAGCAAGTTCACTTCAGTGAATACAGCAGATACCTATGGACAGAGCCTTTACACATGGGTGAGAAAGAGAGTTGCCTGGACTTGGTACTCATAAAAAGTAGTTATTACACAGGCATAAATATGCCTAAGACTGTCACCTACTGCTGCCACTGACTCCTATCAATTCAGGAAAAAAAAGATCACGCACCCAGTGAAGCAGAAGAAATATGCGGGTACACAAGAAGTTTTCTTGGTTCTCTGGAATTTAATGCTATTGCTATTCCAAAGCCTTCTGCAATATTTGCACGCTTGTCAGTTTGAATATATGCACAACAATAGTGTCAAAACTGAGAACACCTGCGCTAGTTCCAAGCTGCCCTGTCAGGAACAAAGCACTGCTATACAGTCTCATAGCATCACCATTCCAGCTATACCTTTGTTGCTATTTATCCAGACACTTTCTCCCAGAACATATGATGTTCTCCAAGCTGAAGAGATAAGTTCCATCCACAGAATTTCTCAGTCTCTAGCTAAGCAATTAAACAATTTTCTGATTTTACCTTGTGCTTTACGATTCTGTCTTTTCAAAGCAGTAAAAAAGCCTGAAGATCTGCTTTGAAGGACTTAATTGTTCACAGTCTTATTTGCACTAATTCAAAGCGGTATCATTAAGCAAGGAAATAGAGAGAGAAGACAGGTCATTAAGTATGAAACTGGGCTAGAAACATACCACTCTGTCCTTGTTTAAAGAAAGCATGACTCTTACATAGCACTAATTCTGGCTAACACAATTAATTCTGAGGTGTCAGAACTACATTCAATTCACAGTTACCCCAACTGCCTTTTTAACTGTATGCTAGGATTAAGACTTCTCAAGCATTTTCTCTCCACTGCTTTTCTTACTTTGCTGACCTCCTGTGGGAACAGCGGTGCACTGTTTGATCAAAGATTTATTCTGGATGAGCAGGTACTAAGAACCCCAGGAGTCGGTGTGGCCTGTGTTTTTTGTGCAGCTTAAACTATGTCTGATGTCACAGCAGACAGACATGTAAGTCAGTTTTCTAGTACCACTGAATGCCATTGGTTGGAAGGAACCTTAGGAGGTCAAGTCGTCCAGACTTCTAGTCCAAGTCGAAAGAGCTGCACAGAAGCTTATGCGGTCAAATTCTGAATATCTTCAGGGATGGAGACTGATTCCCCGACTTCTCGGGGCCCCTGCTCCAGGGGAATATACATATATATTCCTCAGACTCGTGCCAATATATGTACATATGTATAAGTTAGTCAGAATTTCCCATATCCTAATTTATGTTAATCCTCTTTAATTCAATCCCTGTGCAGCAGACACCACCATATGACACTTAAATGAACTAACACAGAACAGTCTATGTTAAGGAAGCTAGCATAATGCTTTCCAAGTAAAACAAACTAATCCTTCCCCAGCTTTCTCCACCACGCTATCAACAAAACTTAAACATGAGCTCCTACCTTGAAAATTACCATGATATTTGTCACATTGGCAAGTTCATACTGTTATACTAGAAGGAGATGTTAGATGATATTCCAGTCGTGGTTCTGTACGTTAGAATTTTGATCAGAAAAAAATGAGGGTCTTAGAAGGGAGAAGACTGTGGGTTAGTGGATTTTTGGGGGGATGGAGGGAGCTTTTTAGGGAGCTGGGAGCGGAGAAAGGTAGTTTGTTAATGTTCTGCCTCTCTTCCCTGAGTTACTTGTAAGAATTCATGTATTAATTCAATTCTTAAATATTATTCAATTTAGCATGAAATACCATACCTTTCCAGACTGTGAGGGAAAGAAAGCCTATTCAGACTTTCCCTGGAGTAGAAATTCTTGTGCTCAGGCCACATTCAACTTCAGCATATTTATTAGAATTAACTTTCTTCCATTAGCAAGTTGATAACGTTGTTTTAGCAAGGACTGATAATAGTTGCCTTTCATTATTTATGGTAAATAATTATTAACAGAGACCATCAGCTCCTCTTTGCAGGATAAAAAAAAAGCAAATACCTCCAAAGTGACTTGAAAATCATGAAATAAAGGACCAGTTTGTAAAACAAAACCTCTGACAGCAATTTCTGTTCCTTCCTCTGACATTCCTCAGACTTATGCCAAACTTCAGATGATCAGATAAGGGAAAACCAACTAATAGCAAGCGACAGGCTGTTTGTCCCCCTTCTACTCCTGCCTTGGTTATGTTCTAGATAGGTAAAACCACTATGAACATAATTTAACTGGCCATGGCTCTGGTTGCTTCATCTTGTTCTGAGGTGACTAAAGAAACTAGAAAATAAAACTGAGCTTCGTGCTAAAGGACTGAAAGACAAAATCAAAATTTTCTGAAAATATCCTCCATGGTTGTCGTTCTGGTCAAGCAACATAATAGGGCTTTTAATTCAATAAGTCACATTTTACAAACTAAAAAATTTCCCAGATTATAATGTACTTGCTTAATGTTGCACTTAAAAGTGCAACACTAGAGAATTATTTTAAAATCAGTACTATACACAGAAGGAAAACGCATACACACAGAGAAAGTTCATAACTCAAATTACATCTAAAACAAAAAATTCAACTGTGCTGTGCAAGGATTCTAAGAAATTTCATTTGTCCTAAATGACAGTACAAAAAACACTCTCACCTTCTCCAACAGCATATTCCAAGCTTGAGAAGAGGAAAAGGACACAACACAGTGCTGAAGACAGGCAAGTTTTCCTAAAACAAATGCAATATAGCTACATCAGCCTGAGGTTGCACCTGAGCCAAGAAGATAAGGGAAGCTTATTGACTGGGGAAGGGAGGAAGCTAGAAAAAGAGAGGTAAAGGGACAGACAAGATTTTAGTTTGAAGAACTCTTGGAGTACAGCCCAGAGGTATTGTTGGAATATACAGAAAGTTATTTAGTACAACCTCCTTTGATTTTGCAGAAGAATTTTGAAGTTTTAGCAAAAATTAGGCCTGTGCTCCGTGATAAAAGTCCTTGAAAATTATTATTCCACACAGTAACAGTGTGTACAGTCAAACTCAATCTGAAAAGACCTGCATCTCAGAAGACACAGACTACAGCCAGCCCTTATGTTTTGCTTTCTCTCTTATGTACATACTGTCATAAATAAAACTACTTCAGAGCTGCTAGGAGAGGGGAAAAAAAAGAATAAAAAGCCCCAAGCTTTACAAAATGATTGTTACTGCTTAAATGCTATAACTCAGGCCTCATCCACATAGAAGACATGAAATGACTGGCAACAAAAGCATATCAGAACATCAGTAAAATTCCAGGACTTCAGTCTGTCACATTTACGACACTGCTCACACGTCCCTGCAATAGGCTACCTCTAAAAATGAATCTTCAAGGACCTCAAAACATCTTCCCAGTCCACATTCTCCCTTCAACCCCACAACTTACCAAGCAGGAACTATCCACATGTACTCTGGACTTAAAAGCTCTGCATTTTGGGTCTATTCATACCCAACAGCAGAAGCACTGGGTGAAATATTTAGTCAAAACAGAGTTGTAGAAGTTGAATAGGGGTCTTCCTGCAGAGTAGGCTAAGTGGCAGAGCACAGAACAGGCAGACGTAGAACTTGCTCACCACCACTCACCTGCATGAGAGGTTGGTATTAGTAGAGATGGTGTCAGAATACATGCTTATTTATTATCTAGAAATGTGGAAGAAAAATCTCACAAGCACATCTTCATGAAGTTAAGAATGTTGTAGGTTTTCCCATTTTGACAAAGTTCCAGTGTTAAAGGGCAGACTGATGAGAAAGAACCACAAAATCTTCATTACGCAATTCACTAGCACAAGATATTTATCTTCCACATATATTACCATGGCTGGGCATAAGTACAGGGTTTTTTTCATGGGGTTTTTGCATCACTAACACCATTTTACAGAAAGATAAGAAAGTAACTTCCAGCAAGCAGGTCAGTAACAGAACACTGTCTCTGAGTCAGTTTAAGGCTGTCATGTGTGTGATACTTGTTTGCCATAAAATTTCCACATCATATATTCATCTCTTGTACTAATCCTGTTGGCACTCTAGAAGTCTGATTATTCCCATAACTCTTCTTATTACATTATACTACGTACAAGTAAAAAATTTAACCCAATATCTCAGCAGTTTATTACATAATGATACAGCAAATAATTAAATAAAAGACAACTGTATTCCTCATTCTACACAGCACATCAGTGCTAATACACCCTGCGTACTCAGCTAAACCATTAGCATTTAAATGTTACTATATGCTCTTCAGCACTGCAAACTCTACAGCGAACAAGTCTCATTTATAACAACCAATTCATTTCCTAGTACTACTTCAGTTAAGCCTCTAGGTTATCCTTTCCCCTAGTCACTTTCCGGACTTCCGTCTCCTGCAGCCCTCCCTAACCTACTTGACTCTTCTGATCCATAAAACAGAACAACTTCAAAAGCAAATTACTGTACTTCATATGCACCATGCCCTCCTTTAACAAAACTCCTCAAAATAAACCCTCATAAAGGAAAGCCTCAGCAATGCATTCAGAGGTCTTCCCCAGTTTCATCCACAGGTAGGATCAGAACCGACCTGGTATTTCTATCTCTAAAGGATGTTCTCCTTGGGACTGTGAGCTTGGAGCAAACTGATCTGCTGGAAACTAACGCTACCCGTGCACACAGGCACATGGCTGCACTACAATACACGTGTACACATACATGCACACTGACAAATTCTCTAAGTGACAGCAGTTGTAAGCACCAGCTGGAATGAACACCAAGAAACTGAGAGCGTCTGGATACAAACAAAGCCCATGATCTGATTTCTAAACCAGCTTTCACAGGCTGCTGGAAATGATGGAAACGGTCCAGAGAACAGAGAAAAATTATGAAAAAGAGAAAGTTACCACTGTCATATTCATAGACTCCGAAAAACTACTGAATCAGACATGCAGAATAAAATGTAAGACTAAGATGCTTTTTTTTTTCCTTTTTCTTTTTTTCTTTTGACAATGGTAAAACTGACATGCATCGATCTGTGAATTCTAGGTCTGTGTTCTTCAAACAAGCCTATAGTGGACAGATTGTTTAATACACTACATTAACACCTCTTGCTTAAAGTAATACAAAAAGTTTTTACTGAGAAGGCCACATTTCCATAAAATTACCATGCTTTTATAAGCCAAATCTATTCACTTCTGTATTCTCAGGCTAAGCTAAAAGTTCATAAGACATTTAAGTGTATAATTATGTTTTCAAATTGGAGTAACAGAGACAGATTTGTAGGATCAATAAATCAGAAATCAAGGTCAGGACAATACCCTTCAATATATTTGCATTACTGGATGGAACAGCAAGCCAGGAACACAAGCACAAACTCCACTGTTCCTATAACAGTTGTTACAATCTGTTATGCAACAAAACATTATGCAACCTATGAGTCAGCAACTCTTGTTTAAAAACAGTAAATTGAAAATACTAAGAAAATTCAAAGAATATTCTTAAATCTCTGGAGTACAGACGGACCAATCATATAGCACCCCCTGGCAGACACTTCTTACAGTCAACTGAAAGAACTAAACAGGAGAATTTTCTTTATTTTATCTTTTTACTCCATATTAAAGGAGGACGCAACTATTGAAGGAAAGAGAATTACAAAGGGATATACTAGCAAATTAGTTAACCCACAGGAATTAAAATGATTCAGTAAAGAATTTTGTTGAGCAGTAGCTAAAACAAGTGGCACAAATGAAGACAGAAGAAACTAAATTTCATTTTAACAAAGGTATTTTAAATGACAAATTAACACCATTTATGCTTCTATTGAGACTAAAGACTACTAGTACTACTTCCCATGTGGCCATAGATTGACAGACAGCAATAAAAAAAAAAAAAGCAAAACCATTCAGCATCAAAAGCATACGCAAGAATTAACCTACCTTTCGCAAAGCAACACTGTATATAGATTTCATGTTCATGGCAAAAACTCAGGGTAAAGTCTTTCTGGACTTATCAGTTCTTACTACTTCATGGAAAAAAAAACCTTTTCCTCAATCAGGCGGGCTTTCCTGCTCTCCAGAAGATTTCCATTCAAAGCATCTTCCAGGAGCTTTGGCTCAACACTTTTCCTAGCTAATTTAGAATGACCATATAGGTGGCACTTAGCTGCTTGGATTTCAGAACTGTGAGTGAACCTACAATATTATATACAATTCCAGGGACACTTCACATCATGTCTTGCCTCCTTTATTTTTTGTGTGTACCAGTGAAACAAGCACTTTCCAAAGCTCATTTTGCATATTACAGAGCAGAGGTAGCAACTTTACTGGTAAAAATAAGCATCTTCTTTCTGAGAGATACCATAGAATCATAGAATTAGCTAGGTTGGAAAAGACCTACAAGATCATCCAGTCCAACCATCCACCTACCACCAATAACCCCACTAAACCATGTCTCTCAACGCTATATCTAAACGTTTCTTGAATACCTCCAGGAACGGTGACTCAACCACCTCCCTGGGCAGCCCATTCCAGTGCCTGACCACTCTTTCAGAAAAGTAGTACTTCCTAATGTCCAGCCTAAATCTCTCCTGGTGCAACTTGAAGCCATTCCCCCTCGTCCTGTCACTAGTTACAAGAGAGAAGAGGCTGACCCCCAGCTCACTACAGCCTCCCTTCAGGTAGTTAGAGAGAGCGATAAGGTCCCCCCTGAGCCTCCTCTTCTCCAGACTGAACAATCCCAGCTCCCTCAGCCGCTCCTCATAAGGCCTGTGCTCCAGACCCCTCACCAGCTTCGTCGCCCTCCTCTGAATGCGCAATACACAGGGCAAAATAAGCAAGCTACCTTGTAAAATCCCCCGAATTTCTGACTTTCTCTCCTGATCCCTGCTATTCTCATCCTAAAAGCAAAGAACCACAACATAGTCTAAGCCACTGCCCTGAGCTAGCCACTGAACCTTGTAGCCCAGTTCCAGAAATATGGCAAACACTTTTCTTACATCAATAACAGTGAAGCAGAGGAAAAAATAAGGAGGTGTGAGGAAGTGCGGAAGAAAGACAGGCCAAACTGATGGACAGGAAGACATATGGTGTCACTAGAAGTGTGGCAATCCGCATGACATCTAGAAATGGTTCTCTTTCATTAAAGAAATAGAGCAGTCATAACATAAACGAGAATACTCCTGCATACACAAAATAAAAATTATTATTACAGTTAAAAAAATAGAAAACGAGGCGGAAGGAAATTGCCTGTCACAAGTAGAATGCCAAACCAACATATAGTAGCACCTACTTTGTTCAAAATAATGATGTGATTTTACTGATGGCACTAAGTTATTCAAGGTAATAAAGCCAAGGACAGGATAGAAGAACAGAAAGATTCTGAGTCAATGACTTGAAAATAAAACAACAGACTTTATTCAGCAGGTCTCAAAATAATGAAAAAGAAGTAGTCCTTCAAATAACCCATAGTTGAGCCGTAAATGTTTTTGCAGATGCTAGAAATTAATATAGGCTCAAGAGGAAAGGACAATTTATTGGCACAAAATACCATTAATCATTACCATGTACCAATACCAACCCAGGAGTTTAGAGTCTAGGATATCAAATGAGGTAGGTACGTATTTGCTCTGTTCTTTTCTTCTTCCTTAAGCACCACTTCTGGCTAGTATTAGATTCCAGTAATTGAGCTAGGTGCTCCTGTTCTTACGTAATACAGCTTATTGAAGCGCTTAGGGTCCCTTCCATCTCATTAGTCAGGGGTACAAGCACGATGCATGAGTTACCATCCTTCTCCTTCCCTTCAAAGGCTGTATACTTAAACAGTCCTATGTTACGTCAAGTAAGAAGACAGTACTCAGCAGCACTAGCTGTGCAGTAATTTGTTTTTTTGGCAACAAATACTAGATTAAGTCAACCACAGCTTCAGATATTAATACCAGTGATTTAACAGGGATCCTTTGTGATATTTCAGTCAGATATTGTATGAAGTGTCATAACTATCATCTCTACAAATAAAATGTCTTAAGGCTGTTAATCCCGATCTCCAGTTTGATGCCAGAGTCAGATCCACAGCTTCCTGAGCTGCTAAAAAATTAACTCCTCCTTTCAGAACCAACTGTACAGAGTACATCTACCTTCACACTATATACATAGTTTACACATTCATACGCAGCCAGGGCTGACGGCATCAGCCATCAAAAACACATAATTACAAGATGCTTATATCACTTTATCTTCGCCGAATCAACTGCTCTGCATCTACTGTAGCTTGAAATTAAAAACTGAGATAAAAGTGGCTCAGTTATTACTAGTGCCAGCAGAGATATCAACAGGCAAAGCTGTATCTAACATTTATGTTGCCAATTTAGAGTAAAGCATACTTTTCATATTTAGGAAAGGCTGCATGATACAGTAAGTTAGAATTTCTAAACTGTAATTAGTGTTAAAACTTTGATCACACTTTCAAATCAGTCTCTCTTACATGGGGCAACAAACTGCAAACATAAGATAGTACAGGCTCTAGTGTGGGCAGGAATTAATAAATTCAGCCCTCCTGCAGTCTGTAGGCAATGCAAGAATATCATACTTCAGTTAAAAAAAAAAAAAAAACAAGAGCAACAACAACCCAGTCACTACACTGGAAGCCAGCAGATTTCTACAAAGAGTAGAAATCCCATTTCCTCGCACACTTGGCAAATCAAGGAAGAGAAAACAGGTGTGCCTTGACATAACCTTGATGTAGTTCAACAAGGAACATGGTTTAAAACTTCATTTCAGTTTGGTGCCCAAATACTTTGATAGTTATCAGAGAATTATGGAGTGTGACCACAAAGTTGATCGTGCAGCTTTCTTTGTAACTGATCATACAGACAGCTCCAACACTGCAAAACGAACCACACAATCCCATAGCCTTACAGTACATATACATTTCTCTTGCCAGCTCAGGTCCAGGAAAAGTGAGAGAGAATAATGTGCCTTCAAGAATATTTTTTCCACGTGCAGCACAGAGAAGCCAAAACATGTGTACCTAGTTCTTGTTGTTAATACTTGTTGCAAGTACATGTCTAAGGCTTGGGTTAGGGTTTGTGTGCATGCTTTTTGTTGCTGTTGTTTGTAATCAAATTACTCTAACATTTAGTAATTATTTCGGTTCAGCATTTTACAGAGCTACTCAACAATCATATGATTTCATTTCAAGTTAATTTACCTTGTATTCTCCAAGAAAACTCTACCAGAGCACTTGTAGCAGGCATAATAAAAAACTACTGATTATTCAATAAAATCAAGTGTATTCAAATACTGGGGAAAAGGCCAATTTTTAAGTCGCTCAGGCAGTATATATAAACCTGGCTGGCAGTGGGGCGTGTGTCTGGGTTGGGGAGTAAGAAGCAGTTGGCAATTTAAATACCAATATTTAATACTATTTTTTTTTAATTGACATTGCAACAGGCAATGCCATTTCTGCATTGGCTTTGCAACAGGATTAACCTCACAAATCCAGTAGTTGTTTTAATGGAAATTGTTTTGCTAAATAGAGGAACGTTGAGTGTGCTAAGTAGATGAAAATAAATTACTAATGTTTTGGAGCTAGCTTGTGAAAATATATCAGCTGAGATTATTCATCTGATGTTTCTCCAATGTAAATACATAGTCTATATTAGGGAAACCAAAATAGCAATGGCCATCCTTATATTCAAGCTGTAACACGTGGATTTGCTCTAAGGTATGTTTTACCGAGTATGAGAACGTTTGCCAGTTAATGTTAGAATCTAATCACCCCTGTTACAACAGCAAGGCTGTGATACTAGAAATAGTGTAAACTGTAGTGCACGCAAACATAGCTAGTCAAGAGACCCTCCTTTTGGAGTATTTCCTATACATATGTAGTAAATACATTCTAAAGAAAAATCCTTTATGGGTTTTTCCTCTTTTCTAAAGTCACAGAAACAATTCCGTTCTGCTCAACTGAGCCCAAAGTTCATTCTGCAAATGCTGTTCTGGACAGGAAATGGATGGAGCAGCACTTTCACTCATGTCAGACTAGAAATCAAAACTTTCTGTTCAAAGTGAAATGCAACATGAATATGTATGAAAATTGGCATGATCTAGTATAACACTGCTACTCTTTCAGGAGTTACTTTTGAGCAGTGAGTATCAGTAACTTTGAAACACAAACTCTGGCTGTTTATCTACATTTAGGACTGCGTCTAATGGCAAATGTAGATCTCAATTTCTCACTCAGAAACAACTTACATATTTTATGTAGTGATGTTTTAAACTGTAAAATAAAAAAAATATTGTGTAATCTTCTGCCTTCTTGGTAACGAGCTCTGACTTTTTACCTGAACAACTTCAACAGGAAATATAGGGCATGCTCTCACCAATAGCAACCTACAGACTACTGGTAATGGCACTTTCCAACAGCGTGGGGACTGAGAAGAAAAGGAATGCCTCTCCAGGAGTACACGCACTAATTTTCAGTCTAGTCTGTAGGTGTAACAATCACTTGATTTATTTTAAATAAAAGAAGGTTCTTGTAAGAGATCTGGAAGCTCTTAGGATACAGTATACTTCGAGTCGATGTGCTGGATTGGGTTATTCCACCATGTTAGATGAAACAAAGCCTAGCTAAGTTTTTTGGTTTGTTCGTTTCTTAGTTAAAAAAGAAAAAAAAAAGCCTGTTTATACCATGATGGATGGAATTACAGAATCTGCTAGTCAAAGTGGCACCTACTGAATTCAGATACACGGCTAGTTGTTGTTTTTTGGATCAAAGAAGGATCACAGCTTGAGCTGTTAATGAGTCTGCATTTTGGTTAAAAAATAATAATAATTAAAAGTCCTTCATTGGATTTAATCCTAGAATCACAGATTCGCTTTAATTAGATGTTGCTAAAATGCAGCTAAAGTAACAGTTCTTAATTTTTACTACTTTGATACTTAATAGAAAATTATTAAACTTAACCATCCTTATACATCATAATATCATATGCTAGTCGAATGTTAAGAACAGTGAAGTGATGTTCACCTCAAAATACGAGGCACTGTTTTAAGTTACTCTGTCCTGTTCTTCCTACTCACACCACCAGATTACTCACTTGTAGCCATGATACCTGGAGGACATGCTGGTATCCCGTGATCAACTGCCCATCTGAAAGCTCCTTCACCAACTAAAAAGCTAGGAGACACAGAAGAGGGAGTTTAAATAAAACCATATAACAAATCCCCCTTTTCTTGCAATTAGTTTTTTCTCTTTGGTTTGGTCATTTTAAAACTGTAAGCCGTCTGCATTTCACAGAAGTGTCAGCTATAATTACAGTTGGCAACCTCATTTAGTTTCATTAAAACACTATGTAGCTCTGACATTAAGTTTACTATTAGAATAAAAACATGTGCTATTAAATTTGAAACAAATTAACAAATTGCATCAGCTTTTAGCTGCAGCTAAAACAGCATGAAACCATCCAGAGTCTTACTCTTTATAACAACTGAGTAAGATTCTGAAGACTAACAGGACGGGGATGAATGAAGTGAGAATGCAAGACATTTCTAGTGAAGTTAGCCAATGCCACAGGAATATCAAGAATTACTTTGAGATATGACAAGCTAAAAATAAGCTTAATATAGATTCAAAAAGATAAAAGTCTATCTCATGGTGTTTTATCAAGCATTTCCAAATGAGACAACTCTGCTGAGTATTAAACATACTCGTGGAAGAAAGAAACGAGTTTGAGAAGTTGTTTTGCAATAAGTACTGAGCATTTTACGGTACGGAGAAAGTACATGCTGCGTGACAGTGAATGATGGCAAGAGTTACATACAGACATGTAGCCTTTAGGGAAAAAAAAGCCTCAATTATTTATACCATTTCCCTTTAAATAAATTAATCTGATTCCTCAAAAAATGGAATGTGGCTAGAAATCACATCTTTTCAGAAAGCTGATGAAAAACAGCAACAGCAGTAGCAACATAGTAAAGGACAACTATTTCCAATCTCTACTTCCTATCTCCGTTTTGAAATAAGAATACCATAACTGTATAATGGACACAAGAAGAAAAGACTGAGGACACAGAGTAATTTCAAAATGCTTCACAGAAACACCCAACTTATGAATGCAAGACTAAAAGCCGTTTAAGCTACACAGAATACTCTTGGGGCACATAATACTATCAATTCCAGAGAACACATTGATACAGAAGATTTGTTGGCATTACTTCTGTTACAAGTTTCTTGATAGCATTATATCTGACATGTGCAGCACTACTTTCCATCTTCCCTATGACATAACCACCACAAGAGATGTTTTCAGTCTTTGATTAAAGAAGGTTAAAAAAAAAGTTGCTCTAGATATGAATTTGAATTGTTAAGCACATACTTCTTACTACTGTTAGTGCAGCTCCAGATGAATATTTTTCATGCTGCAAGATACTGCAGAGCAAGTTACTGGGTACTTGGAAGAATGTCTCCTTTTAAATAAGCTAGTGATCAAGAAGCAATCTCTCACTCACATTAACATCCAAGAGAAACACATGCTGTAGCCAAACCAAAGAAGAAAGTAATCTGCATTGATTAAAAAAAGTTTTCCATCAACTATACACACTCAGGAAGTGAATAAGTGTTTCCTGTTCAGTAAAGTAATTTACATAGAGCGGAAGAGTAGAACAGAATCTGTAGATTTGGGAGGGACCTTTAAAGGCCATCCAGTCCAATTCCCCTGCAATGAACAGGGACATCCAGCACTACATCAGCTTGCCCAGGGCCTGATCCCCCCTCACCATGAAAGTCTCCAGGGACAGGGCGTCAGCCACATCTCTGGGCAACCTGTTCCAGTGCCTCAGCACCCTCACTGTAAAAGACCTTTTCCTTATAGCTAACCTAGATCTACTCTCTTTAAGCTTGAAGCCATTTCCCCTTGCTCTATCACTACAGACCCTGCTAAAGAATCTGTCCCCTTCTTTCCTCCAGCCCCTCTTTAGATACTGAAAGGCCGCTTTCAGGTCACCTCGCAGCCTTCTCTTCTCCAGGCTGAGCAGCCCCAGCTCTCAGCCTGCCCTTGTAGGAGAGGTGTTCCATCCCTTGGATCATTTTTGCGGCCCTCCTCTGGACGCAACCCCGTACTATGAACAGATATTATGGGTCTTACATATGATAACTTGAATAGCACGGATCAGTCAGAAACCTTTCATTTTCCTGACATCTCACAATTGCTTGTTTTACACTTAAAGATAGAAAAATAGTCACAAGTATTTAGAGTGCAAAAAAAGCACCCCAGAATGTTGAAGATGTACCAACATGTAAGTAATATGACTCTTATTCTGCTCACACTTGTGTCCATAATTCCTGGATTCATCTCCCCCATACAAGGTAGACACAGACAAACTACTTTCCTGTTCTTGTCCCAAAGAATCACAGAATTGTAGGGGTTGGAAGCGACCTCCAGAGATCATCAAGTCCAACCCCCCAGACAGTTATTGAAGCAAACACTTGCTGATATCTAACTGAAGCCTCACTTCACTCAGAAATCATCCACTTTTTTAAAAAAATTATTTTAATCTTTCCACTTCATATGTCTTGAAAATACAACATAATCACAAGACAGTTGAAATAATAAAAAAATCAAGACCTCAGTACTCTGTTATCTGTACCACCTGTACCCTCTCCTGTAAACTGATACAGAGACAGTTGGTAAGAGAATCCATAGGACAGACGGCATGAACTCAGTTCTGTAAGTAGCCAAATATTTACAATAAGAACAAGATTAAACAGTCTTCATACCACCCAAGCAATACAAACAATTTTAACAGCCACAGGTGATAGTGTGGTGAGAGGGTGGGAACCAGCAGTCAGGCACTAGGGAACTACTTCCATGAGAAATATCCATGTACTCACACAGAAGAGCTGCAGCAGGCAAGAATGAACGGGTAATACTCACAGCTGGCACAAAAAAAAAAAAAAAAAAACTTACCCTAAACAGCTACAACCAAGCATGATTAGTTGGGGGAGAGGAAAAATAGAGAATAAAGTCAGTGGGCTATACAGAGCAGCCAAAGCCCCACCAAGTCTCAAAAGCCCTTAGGCTAGTTCAGAATACAATTTGTCAAAGGGGAAAAAAAAAAGATGAATGAGATTGTGCTTTGCTACTCTGAAAGTTGGTTCTACTCAAACAAGATAAAAGTTCATTTGATACATCTGCAAGAAAGGTGAGTACTCTGTAGTTGTTACAAGCTCAGAACACGCAGAAGCTGAAAAAGTCCTCCCCAGCAAGAAGCTGATGTTTAGATGTGCTTTCCAAATACACGAAGAGCAGGGCACATTAATTGAAAATAGAGAGAAATTACTCTAAAAATGGCCCTTTGGGAAAATTTTTCACAAGAACATGGTTATCCTGCTGCCTGTTTCATATTGCAAAGAGCAGTCCTTAATATGGGCTGTATGGAGACAAGCCATTCTGAGCTGAATGGAAGCAGCAACAGAAAGTTAGGTTCACTAAAGACGGTCAAGGTGATCCTAAACATAAACTCATTTTATAATGTTTGTTATAAAATGCAGCTATCGCTCTGAAATCACTCTTACATAGAAGTCATTCTGTTGAAATACAGAACAGAGATAAAAGGTGGTACAAGTCTTCAATCCAGGCACTTTCCTGACTATGCACTGCCCTGCAAGTAATTCAACATGCATATCCCACCTGAAGCACTATATGCGACAGAAATAAAACAAGTGCAAAACTATGTAATAACCAAAGGGGCAGAACATACAAACAAACAAAACATGGTATTCTTTCTCATATAGATTAATATTAATACTGAAAAAGGGACACCAACATGAACTTTGAAATCAATAATACCAAGGAGTTCTAAAAAAAGAGATGCTTAAGTCTATTTGTACCAAATTGCAATTCTTACATACCTAAAGTTACGAGCAAGCAGATCTAAATAAGCTTTTTTGCTTCTAAGAAGGTCAGGTCTCCCCTTTGTTTCAGCGTATGAAATAGAAAAAAAACTTAAAAGCTGTTACTACAAAGCAACTCATCCAATATTCTGTGACCAAAGACCACACCCAATGATCCACCCAAGATGTAACTGTGCAACTGTAATTCTGTTCTCTTTTCTAAGTTATACAATGATCTAGAATGTCTTATAGGATAACATGTAACATCGAAGAGTTCAGTATTTTCTATTCTTTCATGCAGAGGTAGAGAATATTCTGACAACGTCAGTCTGAATAAACTATGAGAGAAGGTTTAATAACCTTAGAACAGCTTTAACAAATGCATGCATGCATGTGGGAATTCTCTACTGAAAGCTTTCTGAATTTTAATTTGGATGGTAAGACTGTGTTTTAAACCAGAAGACGAGATATTGTCCCAGAAAAACCCACACTACAGAGCAATTCATGGTAAATTGCATACATACAGCAATGGGGACACTTGATGACTCCTTCCCAACAAACTTATCATCTCAGAATAAATTAGTTCACACTTATTAAAATTTCTTCTACCGAAAATTAGAAAAGTACCATTTTGAACTGTCCCTACACAAATGGGTGCTGAATGGCGGTAACCAAGCCAAACTAACAGCCTCCAGCTGCTCTTTTACAGACAAGACTCTCCATAACGCCGCTGTCACTAATTTCACAGTCAGGGAATTTCTCTCACGTGGTCCTGTGCCAAACATTCTGGTGAGAAAACGTTAAGCTAAGTTAGATCATGCTATAGAAGCTGTCTATATCAACAGGTTTAATTAACAAGACAGGTTCTTAGGCTACGCAGTTTCCTTAAGATTCCCCACCATACTATTTGCCCATGAGAAACCAGATGAAACCTTCATATCTTTACAAATAAAAACCAGTTATTAAAATCCCAACTCTCAGGAGGACCGACAATAATACAGCTGTTTCTTGCTACTTGCTACATATTTTTCCAGCTTGTGCTGCAATATATTTCACTCCCAGAACAAAAATATGTTATATCAAACCCTGCCAAAAAGGCGAGGCATGAAATTGTCAACAGTCATCACCTACAATAACGTAAGATCCATTCCAAACTTGGAATACCCTGAACATACAGGAACATCTATTCAAGCAAGCAGTCAGGTTTCACTGCTACAGATTGTTTCCAAGCTATCTGCTTTTTTCTAATAAGACAGATATTCCAAATTCAAAACAGAGAAGAAGAAATGAAAATATGTATAAGGCAAATAAGGTCCAAAATGTTGGCCCCGAAGACTCAACAGTTCGCTTCACACTTAGAGAAGTGTCTTAGGAAGTGTCTGTTAGCCAAGACCTTGCACAAGTGTTTGAAAGATTCTGTCTTGTCCTTTGAGATAAGAGAATACAGTTTATTTTCCATTCACTTATTTTTAAAATAACAGCAACAAATATAAACTAGGCCATGAAGTTACAGAAAACACACTAAAATAGGACACAACTATCCCAGGTACTCTTCCCTTCCACAATTAAAGAAAACATTGTGAGGGTATAGACAAAACTAAACCACAAATGCTTGCTCCTAGTTCTGGAACATCGGAAAAAAAAAAAAAAAAAAGAAAAAAAAAGCAAACAGAACCAAAACCACAACAATCTCCTTTGACGCTCTCTTTAATGTAACCAGCTAAGCCCTAGCTCTCTCCTGATATCTGAAGAAATAAGCTACTGCTACTGGCAGCAACTAACAATTAAGTTCTTATTCTTTGGTAAACTTCTCTGAAAAAAGAAGTTGTCACTAACTACAATTACTCTTTCTTTAATAAAGAAAACAGGTTTAAATGCAAAATCTGCTTGTTGATGTGTTGGTTTTGGAGTGCTTTCTTTCACTCTATGACCTACCTTTGCAGTATTACAGATACTGAAATAGTTCTTTTCCTCAGTGTTTAAACTGGAGTACTATACTATCCAGATACGGACTGATTATTTGGACATGTTTACACGAAGAAGTAAGAACAGTAAAATTTCTAAAGCAAATATACATATTTCAAACAATGTAAGTGCTGATTTAATCCATGTGTAAATACTACAGTCTGTTAGCAAATAGTAGCAAATTGCTCCAACAGGTAAGATAACCGAGGTAACGGCTTAAGATCAAGCTCTCTGCCTGCTGATTTGAGCTGCTAACGAAAATTAGGATGCTTTTAAGATTAGTCAATTCCAACACAGTTCTTAAACACTTTCCAAAAATGATACAATAGTATTTAAAGTTCTAACATATTAACAGTTTCCTCTTTCAAATAGGTATTATATCAGTCTGAATAAAGCACATTTTCAGTGTTGTCATAAATACTAATAAGTTTATAATAAATTCCAACTAAACACTGCATATTTCCACAATATGGGTTCAAAATAAAGGCACAAAGTCAGTTAACAGTAAACAAAGTTAGTTTACATATTTTTTAAAGTTGTCCTTTTTAAAAAAAGGGTACACAAAAGCAAAGGCTGTAGAATTTCATTTTAATTTTGCTGTACTTGCAGATTTTTCAAAATGATATAGTAAAAAACTCAGGAATTCACACAGAATCACAGAATTGCAGGGTTCGAAGGGACCTCAAGAGATCATCAGTTCCAACCCCCCTGCTAAAGCAGGTTCCCTGCAACAGGTCACACAGGTAGGAGTCCAGCCAGGTCTTGAATATCTCCATAGAAGGAGACTCCACAACCTCTATGAGCAGCCTGTTCCAGTGCTCTATCACTCTCACCATAAAGAAGTTCTTCTGCATGTTTGTATGGAACTTCTATGTTCATGTTTTAGGCCACAGCTCCTTGTCCTATCACTACACACCACCGAGAAGAGCCTGGCCTCATCCATTTGCACCTCACCTCCCTTTAGATATTTATACACATTAATCATTAATCAGTAATTCGGTACGACATAACTTTAGAAATAGCCACACAGACACAAAACCTCACTATGCGATTATCTCCATCTATCCACAATACTTCTACTCACAGCTGCATCGAGTGCACACTATGTTTCAAGATCTGAGAACAAAACTTTGCTTCTTTTTAAAAGCACACTCTTGCTGGTTTGTTAAGCAGCAGCAGCCTTCGTTGAATTAGACACAGCCTTCAAATATTGCATGCAGTACAGACATAACACTAAAGTAAAGGCAAGCAGAACAAAGCAATTACCAAGGCGGAATTCTGCCAGCAGAGAGTTTTCCTTTCTGCCCTTCACACAACAATCTATTTGCAACTGAAACTGGATTCTTGATTCCTGAAAAGAAAAATTAGCAAAAAATGGGAACAAACCATTAAAATATTTTCCACATAGTACCGTGGGGTTCATTTTGGCAATGGAAGAGGGCTTCCTTTAATTTCCAACGCTTTGGTAATTCAGTGAGAGACACACTGTGGTGCTATTTTTCAGCTTAATAACACTGAGTCAGTTGTTCCTTCTCATGGCCTATCAGTGGTAACAAGACTTTCTAATCAACATTTGGTTTTGTTTTTTAAAGAAAGAAGGGTATTGAAATATTAGGAGTGACTCCCTACCACAGAAATCTCAGAATTAAATCAGTGGTGTTCTACAGACCGAAGATGTATTATGAGTATTAATTTTTCAAGATGGAAAAAGCTTTATTTGGATCTATCTGGCCAGAACAGGGATTATAGGATTCAGGCATAGCTTTTTGTCACCCCCCCATTTCCTCCTTCTCTGTGGTTGGAAGGATATATTTTGTGACCAGTAAGCCTTGAAACACTTAATTTTACTATTTACTTTAGATTTATATCTACATGAGGAAGTTATTACCACAGCTCAGAACTATCCTGGGATAAAGAACAAAGGCTGAAACGTTATCAGAAAAGCTATTCAACAGTAACAGTTGAGGCTCTCAAGCACACTTGTGACAAAAGTTCAAGGATCCCTGCTTGTGACTGTCTGTTTTGTACTGAAAGGTAAAACTAGGCCAAAAAAGAAATAGAAAGGCACATTAGTTCTCGGATTCGGTAAGTGCTGTATGCACATTCACGTGACTTCATAATAGTTTCACAAATAAGAAATCCAAATGTTACTGATCATGTGAGAGAATTATAATGAAAAAATCTATATTATACAGGGATTTTATGTCAGGGCAAACTGCTCGACGGATGAGTAGTTGCAAGAATAAACAAGAAGCCTCAGTATAGAGCCTGTGTACCTTTCTAACACTGTAAAGAAAACCTTAGTTCCTTAACGTTTTAATTTGACGAATTAAGCTAAGAGATTCCATGACTGAATTATATAACAGTAAGTTCTTCAAGGAGCCAAACAACAAAAACAAATACTGTCATTTTAATGCTTGTATTTTTTAAATATATCAATATAAATAATTGCATTTTACCATAAGGTTAGCATTCTCCAAAGCCATCTGAGAAAACACACGCCCTCTGAGCGAATGAATACTTTATCACGCGATCATTCTGCCAAGGATTATCAGTGAACTAAGACAATACACTGCAACATCACAAAGCAGTATTTCAGGGAGTGGGAATGCCTCCCTCTCCCTTTTGTTTTGTTTAAAGAGGGAAGAATTTATTAAATGGGGCTATAACGCCACTCCCTCCGAAAACTTAACCAAAAAAGAACAAAATTGGTCTTTGCACTTAAATCAGTAGTTAGCTTTATAATGCGTAGTTAACGTACCACTCAGTGCGCCAACTGCTCCAAAATTTAATGACTTTCCATCCATTATACTGGCATCACATTCTATCTCACCCAGAAGGTTTAAGTTAGAACCCATTCCTGCATTTGTAAAAGGAGAATCCTAAAAATAAAAACAAAACACTGTGAGGCCACAACCAGAACAAACTGTATCAAAACCTTTGCATAATTAATACGATGACACTGATCTCGGTACAGCGCACATTCCTACTGTAGTACTTTAAATATGCCACAACAACATCAGAAAAGAGCAATTTGCAATGTTTATCTTAAATTACTACGATGGAAACCTTATACTCTCTTCTGTGCGATACATCTCAAGAGTAATAACGTGCTAATATAAATCATAATCACACAACAATTTTAGATGATCACTTGTTTGTAAGCAGAAGCTTTACAACATGAGCAAAAATCTTTTCCACAGAGACCACAGCCTACCTCTGACGCTCTCAAGTACGACACAGGAGCACACAGAACTATACGTTTTATTAAAATCATATGCCTATGAATGCATGCAGCCTTCCACACAGAAATGAGGAACCAGCACCATTAACAAGACTTCAATTTGCAAAATTTCTATTTGAAATACTAACACAAGTACAGTCGTTACCATGGTCCGGAAGTTTTTCAAATAACAGCTAAATCATACTTCACACATAAAGTATCGAACAACTTTTAATAAGCTTCCTAGTTAAAAACTAAGCCAGCTTTTATTAGCACTTCCTGTAGTTTTTTGCTGACTCAAGTGTCTCAGATGAGAAGTGTTGCGTGCTGGATTTAAAAACATGCGTTCGTGCAGATGCGTGCTGCCCACGTGCCAAGATGACAACCTCGGAAAGGTAGAAGACCACAAAGCAGCAGCTGGCTTAGCCCACTGCTAACTCCAGACTGCAGCAATGACACCATCACTTAGGTATCTCTAGCCTACAGCCTAAAACTGGAGAAAGGAGACAACGCAAAGCTTTAAGACACGGAACAAGAATTTCATTCTGAAAGTTAGCTCATCTTGTAAAAACTCTTAAGCGCTACTGAGGATATTGTATTCAGTTGCAGAATCACTCTTACTTCGGGATGTATTTAAAAATATTCTGGCAGCAATACAGGAGTGCTGAAGCTTCTAGCTGTGGTCAAATGTGGAAAGCTTGGAAAAGTTGCTCAACGTGAGTAATCCAGAATTACATCTAGACAAATAGTTAAAATGCTCTGTTTCCAACATGCATTAAAGAGCATTCCATCCCTCTTTGATACAGTTTTGGTCAAGGTTTATTTCCAGCTTTTAAAAGGATTTCAAAGCCTACTGGCATTTCTTTCTACACACTGTAATTATAAAATTAATTCTTCTGTGGTAATTCAGAAACAAGCAGTAATAGCCTACAAGGGTGAGTCAGGTCTCTTTTAATCAAACCAGTTAAAATGTTTTTCAAGAACGCTTTTGTCATAAATTACCATTAGTTACTCTGCTGCAAAATATCCTAGCAAAGTCTTTAACTAGAATTAGTAACTTCCAATTCAATATTCATTTAAAGTTCATCTGTGGTGAGCGCCTTACTACAATAATGCTGCTGGCTTTGTGCTTTCAGCTTCAAATACATATCCTTGGGATTAAGATCCTATATTCTGAAATCTTGTTTACTCTAAAATTAATATTTTTAAAAAATTAACAAGAGACAAAGTACTTCATTGCGAAATTTTGCTTTCCATTCCTTTGAGGCATAACAAAAAGAAATACAAATAGAGCAACTTTTATTAGCATCAAAATGTGATAATCGCTTCCCATAATCACATTAATTTCCAACGTAAATGATACTCATCAAGAATGTTCCACAGAATTCAGATGAAAGAAACAAGCAATGAACACACAGTATGAACAAACATAGACTGCGCTACGAAAAAGTTTTAAATTTTCATCTGCAACAAACTTTGCTCTGGCTTCCAATACCTGAACATTAGACTCTCTGAAGTGCTCTATACTCAAAGAAAAACTTGAAACTGCACATTGCTCCTCTGGCCAGCTGTAAATTCAATAAGCATGTGGTTTTGTTGTAAACTGCAGTTTTTAAAAGAAAAAAAAATCTGCCCAAATCCCTTTATGTTTCAAGAGAAATTCAGACTTCATATGGTGGCAGATAGCAAGAGCATAAAAATAAACGGTTCTGGGATCATGAATACAGTTTTGAGATCAAGCACACAATGTAAATGTCTTATGAAGCACCTTGTCCAGACCTATTTTATTAACAAAAGCTGAAAGAAGAAACACGTCCATTTATTTCTCTGCAATGACAGAGTTCACAAACTGGAAAACATAACTGCCTTTATTCAACTTATGAAATACAGCTGATGCTTATGCAGACCAGCAGCGTTATTTTAACAGTATTCTGGGTCAGGTGTTCAAGTTGCTTTGCACAAGTAACCTACCTTTTCTCTAACAACTATTAGCATTAATTATACCTTGATCTAGTCACTATTTTCACTTGAGATTCATAAAGTCCAACAAAGAAAGGCTGTTCACTCTACATTTGGAGCCTACAAAAATAAAACAAAAAACAGACAGCATACCGCAAGCAAACTGTCAGCTCGCTCATAAAAGATCAAGAGCAAGTCTTGCGCCTCACAAAGTCTTTGAAGTGATGCCTCTTGGATTAGATGAAATTCTGTGTAATAGGAGTTGTGTAATTGAGCGGAACTGAGGGAAAAAAAAATCATCTTTTGCGGCACTTCCATGAAAATATGTGTGTGTCTTGCAAAGACTACAGATTTTTGGAATACAGCACTAAAAATTCTAACGCACTCTAAAAGTGATTAAATATTTCAGATAAATTCACTGTACTGTGTTCTACAGCAACCGAATATTACCTAAGACAATTATAAAAACAGACAGTAGAATGATAGCAGGCGTCACTAGAACAGTAAGCAAGACAGAAAAGGAGAAAAGGGATGCTCATAGGATTAATTCTCTAAATATGCTTCAATTTCATCTTAAAGCCATAACATCTTACAGATGTCACTTCAGAATATTTAAATCTACTACAGCAAAAGAAGTTTCTCTTGTGGAATAGCAAAATCAGAAAACAATTTACCCTAGGCACAGCTGAAAGGAGATGTACAGTTGTTCAGTCAAGTTTCTTAAAACGTGCTTTCTTCTGTGTAGCTCAGGAATATGATAAAAATTACAGCACAAAAGAGAAAATGTTTTCTACTGAGGTGGGAACTGGATCACAAAAGAATCTTGTGGGATAAGAGCAGGTTCAGTTAGCTTATTCAATTATATGACTTATAATGATTTATATGATTTATTTTCATAAGCAAGTCGAAAGCCTATGAGTGACAGTTAGAGACCGAGGCAGCAAGAAGCCTTGTCATCGGTGCCTGCTGCAGGCCACCCGAACAAGCGGAGCCTGTCAATGAGGCCACAAAAATGATCCAAGGGATGGAATACCTCTCTTGTGAGGACAGGCTGAGAGAGCTGTTCAGCCTGGAGAAGAGAAGGCTCCAAGGTGACCTGATAGCAGCCTTTCAGTATCTAAAGGTGAGCTACAGGAAAGAAGGGGACAGGCTCTTTAGCGGGGTCTGAGGTGACAGAACAAGGGGAAGTGGCTTCAAGCTTAAAGAGGGTAGATTTAGGCTAGATATAAGAAAAAAGTCTTTTACAGTGAGGGTGCTGAGGCACTGGAACAGATTGCCCAGAGATGTGGTTGATGCCCTGTCTCTGGAGACTTTCAAGGTGAGGCTGGATCAGGCCCTGGGCAACCTGATGTAATGCTGGATGTCCCTGTTCATTGCAGGGGAATTGGACTAGATGGCCTTCAAAGGTCCCTTCCAACTCTAAAGATTCTATGATTCTATAGTTCAGAGATATACACAGAGATATATTTTTTTCTTACCTAGATCTATTTTAATGTTTAAGATAGCACATGAAAGCATATTTGAACAGTTCACTGGAGACCACAAGTACTGTTTAAAGCAAAGAAGCTTTCCAAGTTAAAAGTATGACTGAAGTCTTGGCACCTCGTCAGCACGCCTACCACATACTGAAGTACATACTGCCTGCCTTAAGCTAACCCTATCAAGTACGTTAATTAACACTTTCCAAACATGTGTAAGCAAATCCACTGCTAATCTTCTGAGAATCTGACAATATATTTCAACGCCACATTTTCACAGCACAATACTTACCTTGCCTTCCTTCTTTACTAATAAGGTTGCAGAGAAAGAATGACTGCTAACAGTAGAAAAGGAATTACTTTTTCAGTCATTACTGCCATGTGGAATTAGTGGACCCGGGACAATCACATTACTAAACTTCCTCATTTACATCTCAGAAATTCTTCTAGCTTGACTCCCCATTTCCTTATTTCATAGGCAACCTTCACTGGAGTCAGAAATTCATACCTCTAGTTCTATAAGTGCTGCAGTCACTGCATCTGTCGCAAGAGCACCAGCCTGTAGCTTTTCAATCGCCTGTAAAACAGAATTTTCAGTTGATTATTAGGAAATTCTAATATTCTGCAGCTAGTTTTCTGTAGGAAAGGGAATCTTCATTAAATTAGGTTTAAATCTATGGGGACATAAAAACAAGCAGCACTGGAAATAGCTGGCATGTGCCATGTGAGAGTAGACCCGATGCCTTTTTAGTAATCAGACGTTCCAACACTGCATTTAGTAACAGATTTTTGCACGGTCAAATTTGTAGCAAAATAAATTCTTATGCCTGGCATTCTCAAACATAATGATTCCGTCAAGGATTTTCTAATTTCCCTTCCAAGATTCAACAACCGTCTCCAGTACCATTTATGGCAATTGTCACGAAATTGAACAAAATTAACAAGAGAACTCACCTAGAAGCCAACACACAAAACAAATCACATAAGACAGTGTTATCTCCAGATTTTATATGTGCGTCCACGTTTGAACACACACACACAAAGAGTTCTAGAGCCTAGTATTATTTCTCAGATCCAGACTGGTAAGACCTTACAGTCAGTTATCTCCAGAAAACAACTATGGCTGCATCTTTAGTAGTAAAACAAACTTGCGACGGTTTGCTCATCATACAAGTTATTAACATTGGCTTCTGAGCTTAAGGAACCAAACAGAAACTCAAATTAGACTTATACTCAACAGCAAATAACCTCGACTCAGACATAATTAGCTGGAAAATTAACATCATCAGGGCTAATGCACAATTTTAAGGAAGCTGGTGTTTAGCTTGGATGATTTTTCAAGTTTCTCATTACAAAATTAGATTGGTATTAGGATTGAGACACAGAACTGCAAGATGAAGTGTTAATAATTATTAGACTCCAACTCTGAAAAGCACTTCTGAAAGGCCTGCCAGACTCCCCAGCATGTTCTCTCTGGAGAAAGCAAAAGGCATTAGAAATTTTGGAGACAGGTCTTCCAGCTTCTCATTCAGCATTTAGTACACAGGAGTTGCCAGCTCCAAAGCTAAGTTCTCGGAAGAGATTAAAAAAAATATTTCAATGGAAATTAAAATCTTGCCATTACTACTTTTCCAATTTGGGAACTTAATTCGTTTCTTTGGTCATTTGTTTGTTGTTGCTGCTGCTGTCGTTGTCCTTGCTACCTTCCCTCCCATTAAGAAGTTAAGAGCCATCAAGAAGAAAGGAATTCTATAAATTCTTATATTTATTGAGCATTTTGGACGCTAGAGTCAAAATAAATTCCAAAAAGAGTGGATACTGATGAAGAAAGATCCAGGCACTACATGCAACTCCAGAAATCCCAGAGCCACAGGAAGCTGTTATGAATATCCTGCGAATCATGAACTGTTCCCCAGCTGCTCCTTTGGTGTATGGTATTTGCCACCACCAAACGACAATGTTGCTGCACCTCACCTCCATGCACTCTATCAACTCCTCACAGCAACCATGTTAGCTGCTGCTGCCTCATTTTTTCCCGCTAGAAATACATTCAGTCAGAGCAGCTAAACCAAGATACGTCAATTCATACCGAAGAGACAGTGCTCCCAAGTACACTTTTTACACACCCACTACAGGACTATGGAGCTGGTAAGACATACCTTCTGGCAGGCTCTTTTGCACACATGCTTGTATTCTTTAGCTTTGGATTCAGAATGATAACCCGCACCTATAATAGGGAGAAGGAAAAGAGATTATACCACTTATCAAAATACTGTCTGCAAACAGCAGCAAGAATTATGATGCAGGCAGACAAGAGACATCCTTATTCGGGATTATACTGGCATCTCCTATTCATATTGCAAACTGACAACTTTATGCATTCAAACACACAGTAAAATACAGGGTACTGAGCTCACGTGCATAAGTATATACATTTAAATCATATAATCTGCTCCTATGAACACTCTCCAAGAGATTTCAGATTTGTTCATTCTTAGAGAATTTCCAGCATAGCTATTTCATTCATCCTACATCAATGTGGAGAGAAAAAAAAAAAGTCAACTTTAAGGATTTTCTTTTTTATAAAGAGCAAATATGTGTAACTGATATAGATACGCATCATTCAGAACATCCAAAATTACATTTTTAGTACTAGTTTCTCCAGCCAATGCAATCAAACTCTCCACTCATATATTTACATCCAAAGTCCACACCACTTCATTAACACAATAACAAACCAAAGCCAATACGATACTTCAGTTGATCTTTAGTGAGTATACAGACTGTTTCAATTCCAGCTGCTATGCTTCAACACCTTACCTGCATGAACAAGCACAAATCCCACTCGTTTCCCTCTTTGGGTCTGCTTTGTTTCGGGCTCTTTGACCACCACTTTTACAGCTGTAACCTGAGATGATTTGGAAGGTAACACTTCTACCGAGCTTATCCCCTTCTCCATCATTATACGTTAGGATCAACATCTTCTACTGGAAAAGAGCATGCTTCCATTCAAAAATAAATTCTGGAGTCGAATCATCCTAAAGCCAAATCACATGCATATGTTAGATGCTGATTTCCAAGAGACATATTTCACATAAGTCAACTTCAGCAAGAATTTCTGCAAGACGGGTTTGAATGAAAGAGCACACACCTGCTGAAAGAAGGGCTTCTAAGTTCTCTCTCTTCCCTAGCTAGCAGTATTAATGCGACTTAAGATAACTAATTCAGTTGAAAAAGTCCATGCTGCATGCTGAAGCCAACCTGCAGGCTTCCCTGAAGAGACTTAACTTCAACCTAGTCAAATTTCCAGACATTTCTAGGGATTTGCCGATCCAAGGCTTGCCCACAATGGAGAAAAATCTGTTTTCCGTGGTCTCCCTTTGTTTAACGTTAAAACCTATTAAAACCCAGCATGACTAATTAGTTTCTAATACAATGATGCTTCATAGCCACAATCCATACTTCTTAAAAGTGGCAATCCCTGCTCATACTGAAAATCCTAAGCAGCATTACTATAGTGCTGGCAAAAGCCAAAAGACTACATATAGAATTTTTTGCATAACCTGCATGGCTTGCTGTCCTGAAATCATACGCTGGCATCTGTCTGCATGATTTTGTGCTGTTCTATTACGAAGAGCATGTAGAAGCCGTGTGTTAACACAAAATCCACTGTCATATAAGTAATTAACGCGATTTCCATTGAACTGTAGCATACGAATAACGTGGAAAAGAAACTTTTATTCGGGAAAATTCCCGGCGGGAGGAAGAGACGAACCCCCGCGCGGCCACCGCCTCAAGGCCCAGCCCGGGGGCGCCCGAGGGCCGCGGGCCCGACGTGTCCCCGCCGTCGCCATGGCAACGCGACTGGGGGCGGGGACACCGCGACGGGGATGACGTCACCGGGAAGCCCGCCCCGCCGGAGGCGCGCGGATTGCTGGAGCCCGCGCGGCCGTTACCGCCCCGCCGCCAACAGCGGAGGCTCGGGGAGGAGGAATGGGACGGGGGAGAGCGGGCAGGCGGGAGAGGCCGGGCCGAGAGGAGGCGGGGACTGGCGGACTAAGGCGGGACAGGGCGGACCCAGGCGCGCAGCACTCACCCACCGCTGCCGTCAGCCTCGCGCACACCCGGAACCGTCCGTCCGCCCGTTGCCTCGGTGAGGATGAGGCGTCCCGCCCCACTGCCTCCCTCCCATTGGGTGCGGCGGGCCAGACGACCGGAAGTAGCGTCACGCAGGGGAGGCGGCCGATTGGTGGCCGGAACGGAAAATCCCCGCCCTCTGTCACGAAAGCGCCAATGGCATAGCGGGGGAGGTGGGGCCGGTATTACAGCGCCAGGCGCCCCGCTAACGCTGCCCATTGGGCCTCTCGGGCGGAAAATGGCGTCGGGGTGCACTCTCCGTCCCGGAGGCAGGAAGGGGCTCGGTGCCGGCCTTGCTCCTACTGCTCCCCCTGCCGCCTTTCCTCTAGGGCTCGTTTGCCATAACCACGTCCCTCAAGCACATCAGCAAAAGTGGTTCCTGAAGGCTATCTGCAATAAAATAAAATGAAATTCAGCGATTCTGTGTGTTTCTGGCAGTAGTCCTGTCAGGCAGCTCTCACACTCCTTAGCTTCCCCACCTCCCCCAGCCGGCCTTGGGCCTCTTCAGAGGCACGTGAGGTGAGGGCCCTGCTCTGGGACACCTCCACCACCTCCCTGGCAGCCTGTTCCAAAGCATCACCACTCTTCCTGAGAATAAATTTTTCTTAAGATCCAACCTGAACAGCCTATGGTGCAACTTGAGGCCATTCTGTCTCATCCTGTCTCTGTTACCTGGGAGAAAAAGCCAACCCCCACCTCACCACACCCTGGCAGCTCAGTATCATATTAACGAACTTGCCCTCATTTCCACCCCTTCTTCCACAACAGAGAAAGGGAGAATAGAATGTACTGAAAACAGCAACAAAACAAAATAAACAGGAGAAAACAGTGACAAGCCTAAGTTATTATCCCATGCCAAAAACTGTTAGTATTACATGCAGGTATGAGGAGCTATACGCAAGATGCATAACAAAATCTATCTGGATGTTCTTTTTGGAGGGTTTGTTGGTTTTTTTTCTTTTGCTTTTTTTACAGTTGGATGATTTTAGCAACAGAATTTCTGTCTCATCAAGCACCCTATACTAGACAGTGATGGCAAGAGGTTTTTAGGTTTTATACAGTTAATTAAATGCCATCATGAATTGAGCATTCTCTTCCTTATGTCATTGATTTGGATTAGATTTGTAACATACTGTTCTTTTCCTCTTAAAGCATTATTTGAAATTAAACATTTATCCCTCTCTGTTAGCTAATGTTTAAGCGCATGCCTTAAGGAAGCACTTTAGTAGTGCACAGTATCTATCCTTTCTCATTCTTCACTACTCACAAGCAACAGCATGAAAAAGCATGGCCTTTCTAATTACTGATACATCTGTGCCTGACAGCAAATAGACCAAAAGATGCTACTAAAAGTCCCGTTTGGAGAAGACAACAACTGAAGAAAGAAGCTCATGAATATTTTACTAACTACAGTTTATACTTTTAATAGCTTCTTCATCTGTCTGACTAGATGCTTGGGTAAGTGGTGTCCTCAGTTATATAAATGCACATCTCTTGGATAAAACTATGAACTATTAACACTTTTTATTCTTCCATCTTAGCCACACTTCAGCACTGAGCCAGCTGTTTCCAACCAAAAATATTTTCTCAGTCATGTTCTTCTCTCTAATTAAGCTCAACTGGATCAAAAGACATAAAAAAACCCATTCATTTTTATACTGCAACAGCCATATAGAATTTGCTCATAGTCTAAAGTCCATCTCAACTAGAAATTTTGAAACAGGCTTTTTAAAATTTTTTTAAAGCCACAGTCTGAAGAAGTAGTAGGAACGTATCTTCAGCATTCTCTTTCCTTCTAGGGTAAGAGCAAACATTTCCAAGAAGTTTACATTTATTGTAACTGTAAACAAATAAGCCTTCTTTCCACAAAACAGACAGGAAATTCAAGAGACTTTTTCAGACAGCAAGAAATCTGGAGCAAAGAGAACATCCCAGTGGTAGAATTATAATATAGGATGATTTATCCTCTTTGATCATCTCCCCTGCTTGTAAAATCAAATTATCATGAACTGGGAGAAACACGTTGGATGATCCTTTCAGGCAAAGAAAGTGTAACATGCTACTTCCTTCTGTATGTAGCCTATTTTTTATTTTTATTTTTTAATTTTTTTTTAACTCAGGCAGCCCAGAAAGTTGTGGGTGCCCCACCCCTAGAGGCAATCAAGGACAGTTTGGACGGGGCCCTGGGCAGCCTGATCTGATGGGAGGTGTCTGTCCACGGCAGGGGGTTGGAGCTCAGTGATCTTCAAGGTTCTTCCCAAACCAAGCCATTCTACAGTTCTATCCCTTGCCAGGCTTACGCAGAGCTGCAGCAACAGCCAGTCATATCCTAAGAGAGAGAAGGCACACTTTAACGTTCCTCTCAAGACAACATATTTTTCACACGGTTTTGATATTCTCATGCTGGAAACAGTAGCTTTACTCATTTAACAGAAATGCTTTTGATCACAGACAGTCTGGTACTGTAGTCTGGCATAACTCCCTTAATTTCAGTGGAATTTAGCCAGTTTACTCACCAATCAGACTCATCGTTCTGTAAACTCTACTTACTGATCTCAGAGTTTTCCAAATGAAAGAATATCTTCGTATGGCTCCAAAGCAGAAGAAGACTAAAGCCAAACCAAATCTGAAAGAAACCCAAACAAATATAAAACAATAACAGAAAAACCATAGCCCCCAACAATGTGGAGCCATTCTGCTAATATTCAGCACTCAATGCAGGATGTATCATTCAAAACCCTGCCAATACATCACATATTTCATTAGCAAAACTAAGAAAAATGCAGAGCCAAGTCAATCACACTAATTTTTCAATGCAACATGACTTTACCAAATTAGAGGGAGAACACAGGGAAATTAAAACATAATTGTTTTGCTCTTGCAGTTAACAGTACAATTTAAAAACTTTTGAGTAGAAACAGTGCATAACATGAAGCAAGAGGAATTGCTTTATTAGGTACAAAACTACAGCTTTATTTTCACGTCACCAGAAGGAAAAAAAAAAAACAAGTTTTGTTTTCTGTTGTTCATAAGTCTCTAAATTAAAGTTAATAATTCCCTTTTTATTTTTTTTCCCAATATTTTTTGTAGCTCTTTGTTTAAGTAAAAACAAGTACTAGCATTTAACTAGCAGGCAAAGGGCATTTTCTAACTTACAGTAGCCTTCAAGGCCACTTGCTTGTAACTGCCAATGCCCAACATACTACATACATTGCTACAGGCATTTTTTGAGCAATGGAGAGAGATATCTCATCTGTAACGCACAAGGACTAAAGATCGCTTGAAATGTAAGGCAAGTAGATGCTTAAAAGATGGAAAAGCAAGCAAAACAGATGATCAGATTATATCACGTAATTTCCCTAGAGAGCCTGGGGGAAAAAAAACAAGACAAAGCTTACACTTCAAGAGCCCCTAAGCAGCACTGTACATTCATGCAATTTGGCCGTGACTGCTTCTATTCTGAGTAATTCTATATCAGACTATATCACTTACAGGTCTCTGAGGAAGGTAAGAAGAATGTTTCACAGAAATTTGACCTTTGTATGTAGTCTTAATCCATGGATTAACACTCATTAGGAGTATTGCCTCACACAATGCAAACAGGTAATCATTTCCTCCTGCATTCTTCAACATCTCCTCAACTTGTATCTGTCGAATCTATGCAATGGATGAACAAAATGCAACCCCTCTCATGCAAAAGACAGAAGCTGCTCAAGACCTCATTTGTAGCAAAAAAAGTCTACTTCAGAAAAGGTGATGGCTAGCAGGGAGGTTTGTGTTCATTTTCTAAAAGTTCAGAAAGATGAGTTGTTGGAATATTTGGTGCTTTTTTCTCCCCTGTAAATTAATCCTGCAAATTTAAGGCATTTTACTGCTTATTATTTTATTCTCATGCAAAAAGACAGCTCAGTGTGCTGACAAATATGACTGTAGGATATGTATCTGGAGCACTGTTAAAAGCACATTATAGGCTTAGAGTTAGGAAGAGTTATTTTTCCTCTGCAATCAGATATGACCCACAATGCATGTGCAACTTGTTCTCAAAAAAAAAACAACCAGCATTAAACAAACATTTAGAATATAATTAAAGTAAAAGTTAAGAGCATTTGAGGATTTAGAAAGGCATAAACAGAAGTTGGGAGAAGAAGGAAAGGAGAGGGATGTGGTAGGGGAAAGGCTAGAGATAAGAGAGTAGGGAAAAGGAGAATTAGAAGGTCAAGGAGGTAAGAGAAGCTCAAAGGAGGTAGTAAGAACATCAAAAATGTGTCAGCTGGAGTTAGTGGGGCCAAAGCAATGATCAAGTAGGAAGCAGGGACAAGAGAAAAGAATGTCAGACAATGTGTGGAAGAAGGCGGCCAAAGAAGGCAGGCAAAGAAGACCAGTTCTAGAGCTGTCGAAGCCGTCAGGAAAAGCCAGAGAAGGAAAGAGTAGAACACAGAAAAACAGAGAGAGCAAAGATAAAGAGGTTTTACAAAAAGAGCATAGGAGGAGAAAGGAAGGAAGGTCAGAAAAAATATGGTCATGGGAGGTCAAAGGTCAGTGAAGAGGCTATCACAGATAATGAGGAAAAAAAGAGAATAGAAAGTTGGAGCAGATTATGTGAGACAATACGTGTGAAAAAGATCAGGCACAGAAGACAGCAGAAAAAAAAAAAGAGAAAACAAAATAAACACACAAAGTAAAAAAAAAAAAAAAAAAAGAGGTGGGATTAGGAAAAAGGAGGTCAGAAAAGACCAAAGAAGAAAAGGTCAGAGAAGAGTATGTAAGTCACAGAGGGAAAAAGAAGGCTGGAGAGAAGAAATTTGCAAAATGAAGAGCTGATAGAGGAAAAGAGACATTTAAAGAACAAATCTGATTTTTAACTTTTCCAAGATGCATTTTTGTAGCTACAGAAATTATCTACACATTTATATTAAAATTTCATTGTGCTTACTGAAGCAATGCACTACAAACTTGTACCTATACATCTCTGTTTACAGATTAGATTGGTAAAAAACACAGTATATATTGAACAGTCTCACCATCAGATTCATTTCTGTTAAGATCTCTTACAGAAGGAAAACATTTCATACATGCAGAACTATATGGCTTATAGAGATCAGCTTTTGTCTTCACTATTACCAGGTGCTTCCTCTTCTGCTTGATAAAACAAGGAAGTAACATGAAGTCCATAAACCCTTTGAAAATCGTTGGCCTCATTTCACAGATTTTAACACGCAGTCCAAACCTCAGTTATGAGTTGCTCTATTGCCAGTTCTTTTTCTTCCTCTTTAAAAAACAAAAACAAAAAAACAAAACAAACTTCCACGTTACTGTGATGCTGAGTTGAGCTGTGTAGATTTCTTCATGTACTTTTTTTGCCTCTCAGATGGTGATTGTTATATCTGAAATGGAACTGTCTGACTTTTCCAGCATGGGAGGACATTATGTCATCATGTCAAAGCATGGCAAGGCACCTGCCCCTGTGCCTATGCAGTTTTCCTTTGACACACAGCACTGACCCTGCCAAAGATGAACTTCTGGGCTAAACAAAGCTTTGATTACACTGTGCATTCATCTCTACATCCTGTATGAGGTCCTATGCACCTTTTGCTTCCAGTTTTCTTTTCTCTGTCCAACAGTCCTTTCTTGCAGCTAAGAGGCAGCACAACAGTGGGCCAATTGTGAGCTACGCAGATTTTGACTTTAACATTGTCAAATCTCCTTGAAGTTGGCCAGCAGGTTCAAATTATGGAGGTAGGCTGACAGACTGATAGATGGGCAGCGTGCTCATACCCTTCTTCCTTTAGAAGGGAAGCTAAAAGCGTTGTCAGTTCAGTCCTGCCTTCCTCTCCAGGAGAATGGTGTTTCAAATCCAGATGTCTGCTTCTGCTTGTTTTGTGATGTTTCTCATTAGCTTGTTCCTTGCCACTGGTGCCAATTTCCAAACTGGCCAAACATTCCTTGTTTCTTCCTTATTTCTGATCCTCGGTTTTCTCTAGATTTGTGGTGCTACTCCAACGAAAAGATGATCTTGTTCTGTAAATCATTCCTCAGCATACATGTCTGAAATGAAAGGCTTCTTTTATTTTATTTTTACAACATTTCCACCCGTACCTGGTTTGTGGTCTTGTTCTGCATCTGAGTTTGGAGGTGTACCATCCTAGTGCTATTTCCTTTTGAAAGAGAACTTATTTGCTGCTTTAGTTTATTCTGAATAAGAACGTCAAGCAGAGAGGTTTCAGTGAGGCTTCATCTAACTTGCTGTACTATAAAACAACTAAATAAAATCTGAGGAAAGAATGCAGGTGTATATTCCACAATTTAATTACTTCTTGGAACTTAGAATGATTGTTTTAGTATTGTGTTTCTACTGAATGGAATGGAGGGGGTCAGAGCGTAGGTACTTACTGGTTGACTGAACATCAAAGAGAGTAATCCCATGTACTCAATACAAATTTAAATGTGTTTTCAGCCAGGCAGGCTCACTAACATTCAAACTGGTACAAGCACATCCCTATAAGAAGCCATTTAAGGCGCCGTAGCTGGAAATTTCTCTAGAAATTTCTCAGAATTTTGGGAAGTATCCTGCTCCAGAAGTGAGAGTGACTCTGAGGCCACGTGGGCAAGGGGATACACATTCAATTTAACAACTTACTTAATGCCATGCCAAGCAAAATTGTTTGCCTCAGCTCAGGGAAATATGATGATGTCCAACCTCTCCCTGTCTCATGACTTCCAATTCAGACTCGGCAGCATGACTCTTGTCAAACACACTTAGCATAGATTCCCTGTGCATGTCCTCCATCCCCTCCACTGAGGGAATTCATTGCAGAGATTTGTTGGTAAATGTTTTGATTGTCTTTGAGAAAATCTATGCAAAACAGCATGAGATCCACTCAAATCAGGGCCACTGGAACAGGTTGCCCAGAGAAGTGGTGGATGCTCCATCCCTGGAGACACTCAAGGTCAGGCTGGACGGGCCTCTGAGGAGCCTGATCTAGTAGCAGGCATCCCTGTTCAGTGCAGGGGAGGTGGACGAGATGGCCTTTAGGGGTACCTTCCTACTCAAACTATTCTGTGTTTCTATGATATTCAGACATCTTACTAGTTTGTTACAGCGCTGTCAACAAAGTAAAAAAGAGGGAAGAAACCATCTGCTATCTCTGATATTTACAACCTACTTAGGACTGATGATTTTATTCTAGAAAGATCGTATAACTTCATTTTAAAACTTCAAGGCAGACTAGAATTCGGAGCTGAAGATGCTAAGGTGTGGCCCTTAGGTACAGTGAAGCAGAAATAGAAATACTTAAGGGAGACAAGAAAGACAAGCTTTTCATCAGAGTTCATATTTTCTTAATACTTCTTTTGATTTTTTTTTTTTGGGGGGGGGGGGGGGGGGCAAGAGGAGAACTCTGGACAAAGACCTCCTGATCTAACAAACCTATCCTATCCCCATTTTAAAACAGGAGGCATTCCAGACAACAAATTGTTGAACCTTCACTTTGGGGTGTTTTAGTGCTTTTGGAAGCCTGCTAAAGAACAGAAAAGCTGAGAAATGACAGCAGAAGAGGAGGAGGAAGAGACTTACATCCTTCTATTCCCTTTGGCCCAGATGAGAGGGCAACCTCAAACAATCCATTCAAAGACAGATTCTTGGTTGGAGTGCTAAAGCTATCTGGGAAGCAGCCATGTAGAACTAATAAAAAAAATATATATATTTTTTTTAAAGCAGGAACATAAAAATACAGTCCTATATCAACCATTCCAGATTAGTTCAGGACCTTTGCAACTCTTTTCTACAATCACCAGAAAAAGAAGCTGGATGCACCAGCAAATATGAACTGAAATTGTCATTTGAGTGACTGCATGCAGGAGAAAGCATCCAAAGGCAATTGTAGAGACTGGAATCAATCCACTCAGATATTGGACTATTAATCCCCCTAAAAGACTGTCTGATCTTTGCAGGTAGCACAAGTAAGCCCACAGTGTTTTCCAGGCATGCTTGTTGTTTCCTCTGCAAATGAAGAGGCCCCTTCTTTGACTTCCAGCCAGTAAAATAATACTTTTTCCAGATAATGGGACGCTTTACATGAGGAAAATACTCAAGCACCCTCGACCTGTTTAAATAGCATTCCAAGTACTCCCTCCTGCTCAACACCCACTCACAGTTATTTCCAGTGCTGGTTCCATAGCATCTCAGGAAATGCTAACTCGGGAAGATTGTGTTCCTCTCTCAGCCAGCTTTCACAGTTGTAACTAGAGGGGGGCCAAATCCTAAGGCACAGGAATTATGAGAAATGAAGTTTCAAATACACATTCATCAGCCGCTGCCAAAATAACCACTAGCAGTAAATCCCCGCAAGGTTTTGTCTTTATTCCTCAAATATGGAAAGTGATTTATATGTGTACTGGGTATGTATTGGCCATTGCAGCAGGACAGTCATCTCTCCATCAACCATTATGGGAAATCAGTAAGCCAGGACTCAGAACAGTGGTTTTCAGAGTCAGATATCACTTCTCTTTGAGCCCACACAAAACACAGAGCAGATTCCAATATGACAATTTGTAAGTACATAGTTTAGCAAAACAGGCCAAGCTGGTGACTAAGTAAATCCTGGACTAGTTCTCTCCACGGGTTTTACCATCTCATTATTTTTATGAATTTAGACATGCCTGGTAGCTTTCTGCAGCTCTCCATGGATAATGACTTAGTCCAAACCAAAGTTGTTTTATTGCATTCAAGGTATGATACAGTTTCAGTAGGTCAGTCTTTGCAACAACCTCCTCTTCAAACACTGTGATACTGATCCAACTGCAATAAAGAGAGTTCAAGAGACTTAAGTTCACTATGAAGCCTTAAGAATAATTGGCAGAATCATTCTTTTGGTGGAAGCTTTCTTTCTCAGGGTGTAAAATGGGGGAAAAAAAATCCATTCTCATCCCTCAGTCTCTGCTTATGACCTCTGTCAGCAAATTCACATTTTGGAGAGGTAGAGATCAATACAAAAATCTATGCAAGTTTACTTGAGGACAGAATTTACACTTTTAATCTACAGCTTTAATACATGCATTTAAGTTCATTGCTGTTAGCCTCCTTCTACATACTGTACCTTCCACCTTTCCAAAAATTTGGCTTGCAGCAAAGTAAGGTAGCAAATCTATGATGAATGCATCTTTGCCTACCAAGGCAACATGTTTTGCTGTCAAGTGTAAATTTTTGGCCTCTTAAGAAAACCAGCTACCTTTAAATTTAGTCCCACATTTGTGTTCCTTTTCCATACCACTGGTCTGCTACAGCTGTTTTGATGTTAATACAAGAATGGTGACAGCTATAGAGCTTGTTACAACTCATGCAGCATCCCTCTAACTTCGAACCCCATAGGTGCCCCTTATGCAGCACATCACTGTTCACAGTAGATACTACATTCACTGAAGCAGTTTGTCTGCTCCTCTGGATTGAGGTGATAACTCTTTGGTGAGGAAGATAGGCCTCCATGAAGCACAAGGGTTATGGACTTTTTGTTTTCCCCACACTTGGATATGTTTCAATTAGAAACCCACTAACTAAACAGTTATTTTGTAAAAGCCAAACATTAGAACACCGAAATACAGCACGACGCTTCCCTTCATGGCATTTTCCTGACAGACCACAGCTTGAAGAAAAGAATCCATCAGTAGTAACCGGAAACAAATGCCAGCTAATTTCAAAAGCTTCACTCTTGTTTTTCTCTCTGACATGGTTCGGTTCCTAAGCATTCAGTTTCCTCACACAAAACTTTAAGAGTCAAATGAGAAACATTGGACTCTTCACCTGCCAGCGGCTGAACAGACACGGAAGCTTCTCATTATGTATTTGGGTGTGGTTAGTTTGGTAATTACAGACTTTACTGACCTTCCTTCCAACATCTGGTGGTCAGGATGCCCTTGGTCAAAACCACACCCATCGTTTATCAGCGCACATCTCCCCACCTCTCTCCCTGCTGGTGCCGCTCAGTCATCACTGCCAGGAAAGGGACCAATGGCTCTAGTGTGCCACCCAGCCCAAATCCTGCTCCAGCCCAACACATCAGCACCTGGGGCTCAGCCAGTCTTGCTTGGGTTGCCCAGGCACCGACCTAAGGAGAGAAGCAGATGCGTAGATGAGGAAGGGAAGAAGCTTATGTGGAAGGATTTTGCACTCCCCAAAAATGAATCCTAGCAACATGATTTCGACTTTGATGTACACATCACAATCACCCTAAGACAGTCACTTTACTATTCTTAGTCATTTTAGTAACCAGTTCTGTTAAGACTTAAATTTTCCATGAACAAATTGCCAACTCACTTGAGCAGTGGTTCAGCTGCACACGATGCAGACTGCAATGGATGGTTTTTCTGCTGCAGCTCAGACTTAGAGTGTTCATCTGACTCATGCTGTCAGAAGTCAGTACAAATCATACTTGCCTCAACCATCCTTCCCTTCTCCCTTACCCCAGAAATGTAGAGAGAGGAAGGTCTGAGTGCAATAAGCAGAATTTCAGTGCAAAGCTATGGAGCTGAGCAGTACCAAGCAGTGTGTGGGATGCAGTCCAAGAGCATTTGCCCAAGAAGATGTGACAACCAGCCTTTGCACTGGGAGTCTCTTCAGGAAAGGACCAGGAGCAATGCTTGCCAGTGCGATCGCTGGAGGCTAGGAGCAAAGTTGTTTAAAACTTGCATAGTCTCGCAAGGCTAAAATACAGAGCTGGAACTGTACCGAGTACAGATTACTCATACTCCTAGTGAAGAGGAGGATATAAAGTAATCATGACCTTAAGTGACATTTATCCAGATTAGATTCAGAACCCAGACAAAAATATTCCCCATGTGTAACGCTATGCAAAGGACAGCAAAGATACACTAGACAACAGGCCTTCCTGTCACACCTCTTCTTGCTTTTTTCAGCAGTAGAGTAACATAAACCTCTGCATGTAAATTTGCTCTTCTTCCTTTACTTTTGCATTCAAAAAGCAGCGTCTTTTCAAAGTGTTTTATAAAAAAAATTAACAAGAACTACCCTGCCATCAGAGCTACTACTTTTAGGTACAGAACCAAGGTTGAGACATTCAACTCCTGATTTATGACAAGTGCAAGAACGACCTAATTATTATAGGAGTCTTAAATAAATGTATGTTTGTCCAATTATTTTTGATGAAAATAGTATTTTGAGTGGTTGATTCATTCATATTTTGTTGTTTTAATGAGATGGCACAACTTAGTGTTATTTTTGGACATGAACTGAAATATGAAAAACAAAAAGCTGACATGCTCTTGATTGGAAAGAACACGTTTAATTTTTAGAACTAAGGAAAAATAGAAAACATACGTGGCTCTTCATCTCTAGTCGCCTGATCTTTCTCAATTTTTAAGTAAATCAAACCCTCCTGTGATTTCCACTTGTAATACTAGATCTTTAAACGTCTGGCTGACACCCCAGCATGAGCTCTAGAAGCAGCCAACTTGGAGACAAACTGTGTTTTATCAGACCTACATTAAGTTACTAGAAAAATTAGTTCTGTCCCACTTTTAACAGTGCCATTTTTTAATGTGTTGTTTTACTTAACTGCTGTCCCTTCTGCTGGTTACACTTAGTGAAAAGGAAAAATAAAATCATTGTTGAAAATTCAGAGTTTAGAACTTTCAGGTGCCATTTTCAAGTTTGTAAATGAGGATAAGGCCTAAAACCATCCTTTGGCTTTTTTTTTTTTGCTTATACCAACTGTCATGTTAAGGGTGTGAGTCTGAAACATGGCTGGTTGATGAAACTAACTCATTAGATCACGAGGCTCAGAAAGGACCCCCTTGCTTCTGATCTCCTTCTCAGAGAGGAATCTAAGCACAGCTATGCCCACTCTTAGTCCCAGACTTGGTCAACAGCTTGTGCCTAAAGGAGCACATTTAGCCACTTACCCAAGTCAGCACCTGCCAGTCAGAGCCTCCCCAGGACTTTCACTGAAACAAGTTCATGCAGTCGAAGACGGATGGTTTCTGGAGGCCGTAGATGATGATCAGAATTACTGCTGATAAATTCAGTAGCTGCATTAGAGTTAACACATCAAAGTTGGCCAGTAATTAATTACCAATTCATACGGGTATCATTTGCAAAGTAACACAGCATCTTACCATAAGAGGAGACCCAGCTAATAGGGGCACTATGAGTGACTACTTTTTTTTTTTTAAATTACTCCTCTTGCAAAGGTACTGTACAGGGTAAGTGCATTTCAGAAGCCCAGAATTTGCTTGAAAGCATTCTAACTGCAAATCTTTGAGCACATCTGGGCATTCTTAAGGAGCAGAAATTCATTGATGTCACCTATTATTTGGCAGCAAAGTTATAAAAGGACAGAGCAAAAAAAAAAAGCATTCGTAATTTAAATGCTTCTACTCAGCTACTGCCAGGAAGCCAAACAGCAGTCTGTGCCTACCCTCAGTGCACAAAACATGCTCCTTTGTAAGAGCAGGTGCAACTGCATCAAACCATACATTTTACAGGGCTAGAGGCTACAGAGACTACAGTTAGTTGCCCTATCTCCCTCCAAATTTCCTTTTTCCATACAAATTATGAAAACATGTTACATCAGACTGTCTGTGGACTTGGTATGAAAACAGAATTTGTAAGATAGCACCAAGACAGAATGAAACACTTGCTGTTCCCACAGTTTTTTGGTCATTTTGTTTTTTAATCCTACCCAAGTTATATTTTTGAAAGAAAAAGTTAACACAAACATGAGCTGAGCCATCTTCCTGCTGACAAGGATGGTCAAGTGTACAGAAATGCTTCTATACAGATTTTGCATAATCTGTGGAATTCATTGTCAAAGGATGTTGCAGAGGCTAAAAGTTTAGGTTCAGAAGGCAGCAGATTTGTCATTGAGTCTTCCCATTGAGAAAGATTAAATACGACACAAACAATATCAGCTCAATATAGCAGGCTGATGGAAGACAGAAAGATATCCCAAGGAGTAACTCAGTAATTACAGTTATCATCCCGTTATTGGTCAACATTAACAAACAGACACTAAGTGTCCAAGTGAATCATCTGTCTAAGCTCAGCTTGTGTTTCAACCTTTTGTTTTTATTCCTGGCCATCCAATTTTCCAGATGTTATACATAAACAGAAGCGCATGCCCTACCAACAATTTGTATGCCCAGTCTTTAAGTAATGTTAAGTTCAAGGCGCTGCCCCTAGCACATATTGTAGGGGTATGAAGTGCAAGCTATACTATCAATCACATTTAGAAACACCAGTGCAAATACATATCATATTAAGTTTTACAGCTTTGTATATTACTTCATGTCTGGAAATTGCATCACATACTTTTAATGCCAGTCCTAAGAAACTGCATTAGGTAATTTAAGTTCTTAATGGTGTAAATTCTACTGTAAAATTAACATGATCTTTTATGAAATAAACATGTCACCTTATCCACTGTGTCAGACACACGTGTGAACTTTTAACATTTCCATGTGAAGCATTTTCTTACAATTGTAACCACTGACTCTCCTGTTCAATAGGAATGGAGAGATGCTTCCCTTAGTGGAAGATGTGAATTTACAAAGAAGAGAGATGCTTTAGGAAAAAAACAACATTATGCTGGTCTCTACCTTAAACGCATGCTCAGAGTTTTCTTGCTGTTCCCAGCAGGACATGTTATCCTTGATCACCACCACATTTGGTCAGTTCCAAACTACCAGATGGGCTCAATGGGTCCTGCCATATTGCCTGAAAGACTAAGAACTCACAGAATTATGTACAAAAGACACTGTATTATTTCCTTAACTATTCCAGTTGGCTACTTGAAAAACGTTCAGCTGGTGAGGAAGAGCAACAACACTTAATATTCTAGGTCTGCAAGTGTTCTTCGGCCACATCATTACAAAATAGTCTTGCAGAAAACATCTCCATGCACACTTTCATATTCTGTCCCATAGTGTATCTTGTCCATTTTTGCTGTTAGGTATACAGCCTCTCACATGCTAAATCCAATTCAGTAACATCCTTCATGTACCTAGACATATTTACTTCAAGTAAACACCAGTTCTGATCATCTCTAGTTTCTAAGCTCTGCTTTAATAGAATGCTTTAAATTAGTAGGTCTTTGGAATTAATGATACATTGTAACAATTACTAATTACCTATCACCTCCACAATTCAAATATTCTCATTCTTTTTGATACAGCATTGTACTTCCATTAGAACTGACACAGTACACAATTAAACAAAAAAAATGAAGATAAATTAATTCACAGGGAAAAACGGTATTTTCTACCTCCTGTACTTCACTTCGCTGTTGATGCTTTCATCACTGACACCAATACTAACATTGCCCAGCAGCAGGATTTCTAAAATTCTGTCATCTCGATCTGCTTTTGTTTCTTCCAATACATGCAGTGCTGAGACACTTCGTATAGGTGGAACAATATTAGTGGGAACATAATTTAGTAGGAGAAAGTTTAATTAAAACAAAGTTTTATTCAGGCACAGAAGAAAACACAGTTAAGTGCCCACAACTCCTCAGGGCAAATTTTTAACCATTTATTTCAGGTATATATTAATGACATTCTTCTGAACTGTGTTTTTTCTACTCATTAGTTCTAATGAGATCCACAAAATCTTCAATTACTTATAGGAGAAATGAATCCTGTAGCATGTATGGAATCATTTAAAAATACACAAAAGAAATCTGTACACAATATTTCTTCAATTTTAGTTACATTAATACCTTCTTTAATCAATGGGTATGTTTACAGACTTCAGAATTAATAGCATTAAGACTAATGAGTCTCAGCCCTAAACGCTCTGCAGAAGTGGTTTTCTTATTTTTAAATACAAGCACAATCATGTCTAGTTTCCACAGACAACATCAGTACTTCTATTACCTTTAAGATATTGCTTGATACCATAAAAACCACAGAGCTCTAAAACAAACAATTCCTTAGTTATATGTTCAAGGTGCTGTTTTTCCACAACAGTACAAAACTCTTTGGGGGGGGAGGGGAGGCAGAAAGAAAGGGCTATTGTTACTCTAGTTACTTCAAAACTTGCCACTAGATTTATGTGACCTGAAAATTTTAGGTGGATAGGAATTAGAGGAGACTGTAGTAGCTTCAATAGATGTTGTCAGTTAGAAGAACATGGACAAAAGTAAAGTCTGAATAAAAACAAAAATCAGTTATTTGATTTTCCACTTTTTCCCTTCCCAAAACTGTTCAGTTTTGTTTTTGACAGATTTTACTAGCATCAATAAAGCAGGTTCCATGGATTTCTTAGCAACCTCTTCACTATCCTGTTCTCCTACTCCTTGCTTTCCTCCATAAGAGCTTGATGGTTTTCCCCTTGTCAGCAAGCTTGCTCTTCCAAGATCCTTTTTACTGCTTCTGTCTTCTTGAAATTTGGATTTGAAGAATCCGCATTAGATAAGGGAGAAGTAAACATGGCCTGGAACCTCAGGTCAGCAATATTACTTGGAGGTTGAAAAATCATCTTTATTTTAGGTAACCTTTCCCCTGTTAAGAAAGCTTTGAAATACAGTAAAATATGAGCTGCTTGAAGAGTCGTGAGATTGTTCACCACTCCTGGAACTGCTCAAGTTGTAAGTTTTCATCAAGAGTGGAGTAGAAATCAATAGATACTATTAGTGGAGTGAACACATGTACAAACCCTGTGTATGCCTCTATCAGCAGTCCAAGGAAAGGTTTGTTGTTGAGAACAACTGACCAGAATGAAAGACACAGTTAATAATTATTAGAACAAAGGTACCAATGAGTGTTTATTCAATAAGTTGTACAAGGCCTTGCATACCAGCTTGTAATCTTAGGAAAAGTTTGAATCTGTCCCTCTTCAACCTTGTCTTTTCTTTAAAGAGAGCCTGTAGTTTCCTAGAAAGAAAGATATAAGTTCTTATCTTTCAACTTCGAGCAAGAAGGAAGGATGTGGAGCTACTAAATTCCCCCCCCCCCCCGTAGTTGGAACTAGTAACTTGTATCTAAGCTTACCTAGGTAAACCTCAAAATCAGAAGTACATCATTACCTGGAAGTCACCTTCTATTAAATCTTTCTTTTTCATTGAATTTCTTTCTCTTCTTGCTCAAGTTCTGCTGTTCTACAATCTGTTTATAACTAAAATGCTTTCTGCCATCATCCTCATCATCCATCATAAGTAGGGCCACTTCAGCCTGTCACAAAACAGAAGAGTTCAAGTACACAATGGCATGGTGTTTTCTATGAGAAATATAGCAACCATGTTAACAAAGTCTGTATGATACCACATGCATGAGTTGAAATAGGCTTGTCAGTGCATTTTGTCATCCATATGACATTGTTTTAATGTTTTGAGTTACAGTATTAAATATATTATCATTCATTAAATAACTGCAAATACACATTTAAACTTCCTAACATATCTAACCTAATCTGAAAATTGTATATCATAATATAGGAATCATGAATTGATACCATTTTATATTTGTATTCAAATCACAAAATGATAATTAACATAACCAAATTTAATAAGTATATTTAACTTTTCATTCTGAAAAAGACTGAAAAAACAATTATAGCAAACAATTACATCTTCAAGGTCAAAAAAGTCAGAAGGACAAACGTGCTAGGATAGCTTTAAAGACTTATCATCCAGCACGGTTTCCAGGCCCTTACATTTCAGTGCAACTTAAAGCTCTGTTGAGCTGCATTCAACTTTAAACCTCCAGAAAGATATTCTGGTATAATCTTAAGACGTCAAGGCAACGGCCAACTACCATTCTCCTTGGATGACTTGTTCCAAAAGATCTCACTACTAAAGTTGTACAGTTTTAGACCACTTAGTAGTTCTACACACAAACACATACATGATGCATTTGCAGAATTCAGGTAATGCAACATCTGTAAATCTATACATTTTAAATCACTTTACCTTCTGTTTTTTTTTTTTCTTTAACTTCAGCTTCATCTTCTGGATTACTCTCAGCTGATTCTGCCTTCCTCTTAAAAGCAAAAATAAGACATGCACACATTTATTGAAGCTTATGCATATAGCATAATTTACATGACCTCAATTTACATAACCTCGAATCGCTTCCCATTTTCTTTCTTACTTCAGTGTAAGGTGTAGGAAACAGAATATAGAAATCACTGAATTTTTGCCTAATTCAAGGAGGCAGTAATATTCAAATGGCATAAACAAGTCAACAAAAAGAACAGTTAAAACAGAAGGTTAAGCATGCCAGCTAAGCAAGATAAAAATGTATTAGTCAAATGAAAACCACCCACACAGTTTTTGAAATTTATACAGAAGCCTAAAGCCACACTGTGCTGTCAGCCACGCAGGTGCAAGAAAAACAGTGCAAGAAATACTCAAACAGAACTATGGGGATGAGAATATGATTGACTCTATTCAGACTGAGTGTTCTGATAAAGCTTTCTTACTCTCTTACAATTAACTTCAGATGCATCATGCTGTTTAGAGAGACACAATGACTAGTTACAGCATAAAACATGTGTCAAACATAGCTTCCCATGAGAACAGCCCTGCATATAAATCCTTCAAAATCAGATTATTCTCTTTGGAATGCCTGTAGAACCAGATTGAGAAGGAGAAGAAGGCTTCCTGACCTGAATCACATACTCTGACCTTTGAGCTTGAAATTACATTCCCGGGCAATTTATTACAGTCCACTGCGGGTACTCTTAAGGAAGATGTTTGGCTCCATTTTGTTAAGCCAAATTTGTAGTCAGAATAGAAGTACAATCATGCCAGATAAATGTCAAGTTCTATCACTAAGTATACACTGGAAAAGGACACATTTCTTGAAGAACATTTTTTTCCTCCCTTGACTACTCTCCTGACCATTCCTTAAGAGATTCCAAGCTTGAAATGGATTTCTAGAACAATCTACTGCCACAAAAAAAATATCCAGAGGCACAGTAGCATCAGTTCAAGAACTGAACTGTTGATCTAGTAGTTCCAGAAAACATGCAGGAAAATCAGATTCAGATATAATATTGTTACCTAACCTATACATTTTTTCTCCCTGCCATGCATTAAAATAAAGTCTACATTACCTAGGCTTCAATAACTTTGAAATCTTTTGTATCTTTGCAGAACTGACTACACTACAGAAAAGAAAACAGGGCATGGAATACAAAATGGTAACAATTACTCTAGAATTGTCTCAGTAAATATCTTAGCCTTTCTACCTATCCCCTGAAGAAGTCCCCTCAAAGCATCTTCCCTCATCTTTCATTCCATGTAGAATCACAAAAGCAAAGATAGTTTCTCCTTAAGTGTTCAAAGACGTGTGTTGTTGCAAATGGGGATGAATCAAGAGGCAGTATCAAAGCTCTTTTCCACAGAGGAAGGGGAGAATTAAAAAAGAACTGAAATATGTTGTTGTTTTTTTACTATGATCTTATGCAGCTAAAGTTGTAATCACTCAGCACTGAAAACTTTGCATCATAGGGACGTTGATTTGGTTTCAGAACTCACAAATGCATCATTCATCTTTTTAACATACTCCTGACATAGTTCCACTCCTCAAACACATTCTGGATATCAATCCTTTCCTCCTTTCGCAAACACATCATATAGAATATCTTGAGTTGGAAGCTATCACCTTAATAAGCAATTAAACTGCTTGAAGGTGAATTGTAGCGTAAGGCAAATTATTTTTTTTCTTATTTCTTTTCCCTTATGTGAGCCTAAGACCCCACTGAAATAGACACGCTAAGACTGAAAGGGGACAAGTCAAATTACAGACTTACAACACCTTCAGAAGTGATATATGTATTAATATCAAACAGAAGTGACAAGTGCTTTCCTTTTCCCTTGACAACAGCTAACCAGAATCAAGCATCTGAAATACAGCATCAAGGTGCACATACAGTACCTCACATCTTAGTCCATGGTACTGCTGAGAAGCCACAGGAATTACATGCACAAAAAAACGTTGTGCAAAGTTGTGAATTCTGTCATGAATTTCAGAAGTGCTAATTTGCACATACCTGCATGGATGCTCTTTGGGTATACCAGGCACAAAGAAGTTGCTCCCCTTGCCTCTCTCGAGCTGAAGCATTGCCCATGGTAAAGAACCATTGCCTGCTTTACAAACAGGCTTCAGGAACAAAGACAAACCTGACAAATACACACTTGACTTGACTCCCCAGAACTTGGAGTTTTCCTTTCATAGCACTGATGCTTAAAGAGAATATGAAAAACAGAGGCCCTGTGTCTAACACCTCCTTACAGCCTTGCCTCTCTCCAAATGCCTCGCCTTGTCAAAAGTGAACTTACATGTTACAGTCAACAAGTCAATGCAGTATGGAAGTAAGTATACCACTGCAAAACTGACAGCGCTACTCGGTCCTCAGTTTTCACTCTGGTTCACCTGAGTCTAACATATCCCAGTGCAGGCTTTTCCAGTATAATCTAAGATCACATGACTGACAGTCTAAGAGAGCAATTTCAATCTTTCAGGGGAATTGTGGAAAACTTATGAAAAATTACCATCATTCACATTATTATTGCCAGTACCCTAGACACAAAGCTGGCACGGCTACAGCCTATTTCAGAGAAGATTGTAACCCATTTTCCCCAACTGAATAAACTGGCTGTGCTTAAAAACCACCCCAGCTATGAGACAAAGGCTGTTCTGGGTAAACTTGGTGAAAGCCAGACAAAGTTATGCTGTGTAATCATCATTCAAATGTCAGCTGGCCCTCAGTCAACCACTGTACTCTCCCTTTAAAACTTCTCCACAGTTAGCCACATTATATTCTTCTCTTCTTTCTCAGTAGATTATCAGTAATCCTGCAGCCAGAAGTTTCATTTTTGTAACCTTTATGTTTGTTGTGGTATCCCCAAAGACTTCACACACACTAAAAGTCTATTATGGACAAGAAAATCTAATCATCTATAGATATGATCATTCCCTGCTAAGCCCTTCTATGACACAAAGAACTCCTTACATAAGGCAGAAAAGCTGTTGGTTTGAAGATTTTGCATGCAACACTGAAACATCAAATTTTAGTATGAGCGTACCTACATATTCTTGCTAACAAAGACAGAAATGGCAGAAAACAGCATTGCATGACACCTTAACCTAGTACTTTCTAAGAAACATAGATTTCTAGACTAAAATAAACATGACAAGTCTGCTATCTATTTAGCATAGGATCATCACAATACTGAAACCTTGAACAGTTCTTCACCTTCTATTAAGGCAGGCTTCATGTCTTAAAGACCTATCTTCAGAAATATAATTCATGTTTTCCTACTGTTTTTAAATGTTTCACGTGGAAACATCCCAAGGCTTTCCATAAATAAAAAATATCACAGAAGTATTATAAGTTTATTATTTCACCATTTGATTTCTAAGGTAGCCAGAGTACACTAGTAAAAACATGCATCAGATTAAGAGGAAACATAACCAACTTCTTATGAAAAACAGGTGTTTTTAATGACGGAAACAATATTGTCTAATTGTCAATGGGACCATACGTACCCAGCTGGAAAAATGCTTCCAAGTCAACTAAGTTTTTTTTGTTGTTTTTTTTTTTTTTAATATGGAATACTTACGGGAACAGATTGTTAGCTTGTTCTCAACAGCCATTCCTAGGAATTGGCTAAATAGTGGTCTCTGATTACAGCTAGGAGAAACATTTTCACTACCATTCCATATATCATAGTATGTATCATTTTATCAGGAATATCACCTGCAATTTTAGGTAAATGACATCTACTTCATTTCATCCTGAACAAGCCACCTCTGCATTTTTTATTCTGTTTCTAAAGCACATTATTTAAAGAAGCAAAGAAGTTACCTGTCTTAACTCACCTGTTTTCCCAAGTTCCTCAGCAAAATATGTATTTTTGAGATCAACACCGGATGGAAGTTCATCTTCACTCATTTCTCTCTTAGCAGTAGCCTATAACAAAGCACAGAAATTGTTTCATCTATCAACTAGTACAGTTTCATCAGAATTAAATGTTCCTTCTGTCAGAGACTATGAACATGGAAACCAAAATACTGCATGCTGAATCATCATGAAACTAGAACTCACTAAAAATCACTAGTAGACAATTTCACAATTTAAAATCTGTCTCACAAATTGAAAGCTTTCCTCTTACCTGATGAGCAGCACTTCAGATTGATCAAGGAACATTATTAGCTGCATCCACCCACTAATATAGGCTAGCCATACCAACAAATACATGCACAGGATGTAATACATAATTGCTATCTGATTGCCCTTAATTCCTACAGAGACAAACATTACAAGTTTACTACATCAAGCAATAGAACGAATGTTTCATTTATCTGCCTGTTCCTGCACACCTCTGCCACAGCAGCTGAATACTTCACCATTACCTTCCATGTGTAAAAAGATGAACAGCAATTTTCACATTGTCATAAGGCTATTTGCACACAAACATATTTACCAAGTTTGCATTTGCAATTTTAAAGTTGAATAGTTCTTCACAGCTATTAGCTCTTTGCTGTTACAGCTTTAGTGAATGAGTCTCTGTATTATTCCAGACCAAAAAGGCCCTAACTACAACTATCATGCATCCTAACAACTTCCCACCAATAACATACCATGACAAAGCTACCTATCCTAACGCATTCAGAAGTTACACAAGTTAAAAAGCAGACAGATAAATGAAACTTTACGTAAGCACATGACGTATGATCAGTATCATCCTGAACATCCTTTTGCTCTGCAGATTTGATGAAGCACTCTAATCTCTCCAAAGGAGAGAACATCCACTTCCCACCTCCAAGTCTGATACTTGCCATCTCTGCACCAATTCTCCTTCCTCCGCTTAGTTTCTTCACCATCCCTTTCATACCATCACTCAGAAATCACACTTGGATCTCTCCAGGTGTCCTAAACTAGTTCCCTTCCCCACCCCCACACACTTTCCAGGCCAATGCCTCCTTCCTATTAGTCCTTCCAGCTCTCCTCAGTAAGGAGGAACTGAAAACAGAATTCATAACAGAAAAAAATGAGCAGCCTTCATGGACAGTCCTACCTGTCCCTAGAAAAGCAGGCACAACGTTCTTCTGACCATCTGCAATCACCAATTTCTCTTCTCACACTTGTCTACACTCCAAAAATAACTCAAAGGCTGGAAAGGAGGTTACAGCACATCTGAAACATGAATTATAGACAAGGTCTAAAAATGGATTAAACCATACCTTATACATAGGAATGGAGCAAGTAAAGATAAAGCATCCTAATATGGTGGAAAGATAACACAATTAACAGTAAGCGTCAAGAGCAGTGCCATCACAAAAACTGGGTACTGAAACAGCAAACAAATGCAAGGCTATGACAGAGTAAAGGAAGGATATTGTATAGGTTCACCAGAAATACACCATGAAGAAGCCCTGGTACAACCAGAGCCATCATTTAGGTTTTTTTCCGCAGTACTGTTTCTTCATCTCCAAAGTTGATAGAAGTGGAATCCTGAGTCTCCCAGAAGCAGAACTATTCCTTTGGGTTATTTTTCAGTAGTCTTGGGAAGAAAATTACTGGTCAGGTAGCAACCTTGCAGGTTCTTGCTAAAGACTGTAAGTATGATTTAGGAAATATGTCACAACTCCAGAAGAAAAGCAAGAAAGGAAAAGACCCAAAATCTCAAAGGACATTACAAGATTTCTGATTTATTTGACTGGAAAACGGAATCATTTGATCCATCTGGCACAGAAAGGCTTGGAGGAAAATACAGTCCTTTCTTGTGGTATTTGGCAGTCTCATGAAAGGCATTAGAGTTTCTCCACAGATTAGAATGGCTTAGAAACTACTGTCCAGACCACTTCCCGAGAATAAGAGTATATTTAAGTGGTCAAAGACTTTTGATTGCAGAAGTGGAAAGGAATTGACTACTTTAAGTAGAATTATTAACTGGCTATAGAGAAGACTAATATATACCCTTACCTATTTTAAATTAATGAATCATTAGTCCTTCTTAATCTTTACATACAAAGCTCATGAAAAGAGGGTAAAAAGGCAATGTATGTTAGCATACAACTAAATGATACTTGAAGTATTAGAAGTGTGATAATACCATACCAAACATAACTATCTGCTTCTCACGCTGCTGGAACAGTGATGGAGAGAATATTTGCTTCTCTGAACAGTTAGCTTGAAATCTTCCCAAAGTTTAACGGCTCACAACTGTCACAGTTATTAAGAGCTAGAGAGATACTTCTCTATATTCAGGAAATCTCAATGAGCAAGTTCATCTTACATGTTACCCCTTACCAAAAAGGTAACTAACCCCCATCTCAATACCCCATGCTTTGTTGCAGGTAGATAAAATGAATGGCTGACCAAAATAATCTGGTAACCTTATAATTTGGTAGCCCCAAATGTAACACATCTTATGTAAAGACAGTTTTCCTTACACAGTATAACTCCCTTAATAAAAAAAACAGCTCTTAGCTACTAAAACATCAAGCGCGAAGAATCAGAGCAAAGCACACACTTCCTTGTGCTGCGTGAGGTAAGACTGCTTCAATTACAGGAAACAAACAAGGAAGCAATTATATAGACCAAAACAGATCCGCCTTTAGCCTTTTCTTGTTCAGTGTAATCCATAACAACATACAGTTGGTGTCCTCTGTGCACCTTGCAGGGACATGACTGCCTGCTAGCCTACCTCTGATGAAAACAAATTGCAAAGCTGCCTTTCAGCCTAGCCAAATATTTATATCTCATTTTTCCTCAAAGAAAGAATTAAGTCCAATAAAAAAAGCTGCATGAAAACCTGGCAGAATGCCATCAAGTAAGGCAACTGTGGTCTTCTCCCTCTTCACCTTCTAAAGAGAGCTGTGGGAGCTGGAGAAGGATGCATAGTCGTTGTTGCTCAAATGAGATACGATTACAAAAACAGATGGTTGCTTAAATATAATATTCATTTTGTGCCTAGAAGAAACAGACCAAAGAAAGTTGGAACTACATCTAATTTGTTTTTGCTAGCACTGTGGTTTATTTAAAACTATTATGATTCAAGAATAACTGAATCATTCACAAAGTATGCATTCCATAACCATGCGTAAATATTTGTGCCAAAACTCAAATTTAAGTGAATTCAAATCCGACTTTCAATTGAAAAAAATTCCTAGATTTAACTGTTGTAACACTCTGTATTAAACTTATGGGCAAGAAAGCGATTTTGTACTAAGTCGATCAGAATCAGAGTTTGATAATAAAAGTATGTCAAAAGACAAAACTACTTTAGAACTAGTTGAAGGAGTCTCAAGATTATCACAAAACCTATTTTTGAATTCCCAGAACTCTCCAAGCAGAACATAGTTCTCTTGGAATTTAAATAAGCACATTCGTTCAAGGAAAAATAAGATAATAACTAACATACCTCTCTCCCCTAAGAAACCATAACCTCAATGGTGTGTATTGCCAGAGCTATAAGCTACTGTTCAGCATACAGTGACTACACTCCACCCACAAAAATCTCCCCTTCAGGTGTGCAGGATCTTCTCTCCAAGTGCTGCCTGATATCAGTGAAGGCTAGATGTTGCCAGATACTGGATTCATAAACAAAGATAAAAGCAAAGAAGAATGTCTTAACACTCTTCCTCTGGGAGGAAGCCACGTTATATCCAAAGTACTAATGCACAGGTGCATGGAAGTATATACAAACTTGTAACATCTAACACATTAACATGCACAGTGGTGACAGGTTGACAGTTGGACTAGGTATCTTAGAGGTGTTTTCCAACCTTAGTGATTCTATGATATAATTCATGAAAAAGGAAGGAGGTAGAATATAAACAGGATTTTGAAATCAGATTGACATACTCAGAGCCAAGAGAGGCAAGGCCGCTGAGTAACAGCACCACCAACTAAACTCAGGTTTCCAAAGTCAGAATGCCCCTGTCCTAAGAAGTAAACTCCAAGAACTTTGGGTAAAACCAACGCAGCCAGCTACATTCCAGTGGCTAATAGCTAGCAGAGGTATTGACTGATCTCTTGGAGGTGAATAACTTAACTAAAAATTGCCAATGAATACTTCCGTGATTTCCAGAACCTCTGCTCTTTGAAAATGCTTCAGCTTTTTCAGGATAAGAAATGAGAAAAAAAACTAACATATGCTGCAAAATCACAGGTACAAAACTGACATCAAACATTATGATTACCAATATAAACTTACTGTGTGCATATGCATGTTCAACCCAACATGACCTGAGAACATCTGAAACAATGTGTGGGCATCCATCTGGCTCCAGACAAAGACATATTTATGAGGATGACTTTTGCCACTGCTTTGTAAAACCAAATGAACCAACTAAAAAAGCCCACAATCATTTGGCCTGACAGTGGTTTGACAGATGCGGAGTAGTGATGCTCCTTTCCACCCCTTCTGCAAGAGAGAAGAGAATACAGCAAAAGTCCAAGAAGCTCAGCAGGAAGGTCTAGTAATGAAGGGGTTGGACTAGATAAAATATAGAACAAAACATTTTCTAAAGCATAGTTCAGTAGCAAAAAATTCCACCAATGGAGCCCCCCTGTTAGGGGCCCCCGGATTCCATTTCTGCTATGGTTCCTAAACATCTTGCAATGTTCAAGGTGCAGTTTTAAGAGGCAGGATGCTTCAGCAAGCTTCTTGCTCTCCCTGTGCTACTAAGTTCACCTCAGCATCTCAAAACAATTTCCATTTCCTCCAGTGAATGGTTTGCTCTAGATTCCTAACTAATACATTAGCCTTATTTTTTTTGTTGTTGTTAAGGAATTTAATTCATACAAATTACAAGATTCCTTCTCACATGGAAGGCAAAGTTTATCTAAAAAATGCCATTAAAAAAACACACCAGCACAGTAAAAGAGAGAAGCTTTTATAACTATCTAAATAATGCCTATTATTTATATAGACCAGAACATATTCCTAGCAGTAAGTGCTGTAGCATTTCATAGTGAAGCTGGAAATCACAGTGGAAACAAGAAGTCTGTGCAGAAACCTTACAACAGCAACCAATCCATGAGAACTCAGCTGCCTCAAATGCTCAGTGATACAAAGAATTAGAAGACATTAAGCTAGCAACTCCGGGAATGCAAATACTGACACACTGTGGGCACTTGAAGTAAAACACGTCAATACAGCTTTGTTAGTAACCACTTGTCCTATGCTGCACTTTAAATGCCTTTTCTAAAGAGCTTTGGGAGAATACTTGCCAGAAATTATCAGAATCATAAGTGCAACGAAAGCTCACAGCTATTTTAATGCAATGTACACTTTCATATATAGATCTTACCAAGAACTAGGCAGGACACAAATTCATTCAGTTCAATTGATTTCACTAAATTAGTACACACTGAGACGAGATTTTAAAAAGGAGCATTTACATACAACAGAAGTTGCCCAAGTGAATTGAAACTAACAGCACAAATGAGATATGCATTCCCAGATGGAACAAACGCTTGAGTGGAGAAGGGGCTGGATTCTAGCACAGCTCTAGTCTCACTGTTTGCAATAGCAGATCTGGTGGTGGTGTCCCTACATAGGCTGCGGTCCTACACCCACCAAACCAACACAACACTTGCTGCCCCCAGAACGGGCATGTCACACTCTCCTGCTCTTTGGAGTGTGTAATTAAACCCTCTGTGCAGTCACCAAATGCTCCTATTTGCCTGAATCTAACCGAGGGGAAGATACGCAGTTTCTTCTCTTCCAGAGGAGTTCTGCCATTTTAGCAAACAAAATGAACTTGCAAATGACTCTAACAAGTTCCAGGGCTTGCGTATGCTGGCAGAACGAGCTTAGGGGACAAAAAGAAAGAGGCCACAGAGGAAGTTTTCCCTTTTTGGATGTAGAATGTTGTTAAAATGGCTCATTACATCTCAGGGAAAGCACATACCCATAAACAATACAATAAAAAATCACCCTCAATGTGTTTTCGTTTCAAAAGAAAAAACAGACATTCGTTTCCAGAGCTCAGAATGAGATGTGCTGGGGTACTGCATCGTAAAATTCTGTTTAAATTTCCAGATAAAAATGGGGATGTCACCAAATACAATTAAATAACCTCCAAGTTTTCTTCCTCGTACCTTTCTTTTCCACAGAACAGTCTCAATAGAATACCAGACTTCTCCATTTCTCTTCCCTTAAATCTTCAGCATTATGCAAGCTGGATGAGATTTTAAAAACCATTCTCCAGTTTTATGCGATGTTTCCAAATCATACTGTGTTTCATTTTTAGAAGTGTAGGCACGTTTTATGGCTCTATGGCAAACATGAATTCTATTCAAGAAATTCTATAAAGCGACAAATGTGAAAGAAAGTACAAGAAAAACTGGCAAATAAGTAAGCTACACAGAGGAGCTAGCAGCTGAGGAACAGAGTTCAGTCATATTATTTCTTCTATTCTCTTCATTGTAATTTATCTGGATTTCAATTTAAGGGGAAAAAGAAAAAGGGTCAGTTTATTCTGCCCTTTTCTGCACCTTACGCTCATCCATATTAACAGGCCAATACTGCGTATCTTCCAAGTTACTAAAAGAAAAACTTAAAAGCCTACCTGGAACCCATTTAATCTCCATTTCTAAATCCTTTTCTTCCTGCTTTTTCTTCTTTTTCTTGGATACTCTGCAAAATTATCTCTAGTTTAGCAGCAAAGCTGTGCTTCCTACAGTATCAAGCTGCATGCACAGTAAAACTAGTGTCTAGGAAGGCAGACCACTGTTGCAAGTTAACACAGTGATCTCTGGTCTTTGTCTAAGTTAGGTGTGATACTGCTCTTTTCCATCCCATAACTATAAGATGCTGGCTGTTGGCTAGGAGCAGAAACCTTGACTGTGCAGTTACCTGCAGCTGCTTTTCCAGTTTCCTCACCAGTAGCAGAGTTCTCCTAAAATGAAAGCACCTGCTCACACAGCAAGCAAAAGTCATTCAGTTCTTAAGAGCAAGAAGAAAAATAAGTGATTTGGTTGCCTTTTTTTTTCTTGATGTCATGTGAAATGATAAGAAGAGCCATACTGAATGGAAACTGAAGAGATCCTTGAGCTAAGAAAAACTCCCTCAAAACTAAGTAACAAAAGGGATGCTAATTTGTATTTATGAGAGTCTTGGGTAATCTTCCTAGGAGAAACTTAAGTGGTGACAATACTGCTATACTTTCTAATTTTGATAAAAATGTATTTCTTCTGTCAAAACTAATAGCCTTAAAACAAATGTGCAGCATTACCCTCAAAAAAAAAAACTCTTAAGAGCCTTTTCACTCTATAAAGCAAATAAAGAACACTTGACAACAGCTGCAAGAAAAGGAAGATGAGATGAATACATTCTCAAAGTTTGCTCAGAGTTCAAATGATCTTGCTGCTAGCTTTCAAGCATTGCACTACATTGCACAACATGAGAAACCACTTTCTGATTGATATTAAGGCAGTAATGATTCCTGCTAATAGATTTTTTCAAAGACTTTTTGAAGAAAGAAAAAACAGCCACAACAAAAAGTTCTGATGCACTAACAGTTGCCTCTTATATCCAGTCTTTCATATTTCTTTCAGGTCGGGGTTAGTCTAACCACTTCAGTGGTACACACCAGAGGCAGTTCTTATCAATCAATGGGCAAACCAGGTGACTGTAGCTGCTATGGCCTTGAAGCATCTTGCTGCAAGAGAGGTGTCTGGGCATTGCCACAACCAAATTGCTGAGCCAAGCAGATATAGGCAAAATGAACAGATTTTCAGTCAGAGCTGGCTCCTGTTGACTCTTCTGAGTAGTGACACACCAGCCTGCACAAAGCACACAGAGGTATTCTTCAGTTTTAAGTTACTGGACAACCCCAAGAGCTTGTATGAATGTTTCAGAAGTTCAGTTGACCCTTGTTGACCCTCTAAGAACTTAAAAGAAACCACCCACAAAAAACACACCTGCAAACCTGTTTTGGAAAATTCTCTAAACAGCAGCATTGGTTACACCAAGCTTGTGATGCTTCAAAAAAAAAAAATCACCAGGTTGTTTCGCTTCTGATCTGTTCCATGACATTCTACCAAAGCTTGGCTAAGTCACTACCTGGTAACTCCTGCCCCGGGTTGTTTCCCTAGGAAACATTTGAGCTATACACCAGTGCTAACCCAAACGAAATACATTAAGAAGTAAGATCCTTCTTACTATTGAAGCAGCAATAATGCAGCAAAGACCAAAGTATCTACACAGTAGCAAAGGAGAGAAGCCAACCCAAATAACACCCTGCTCAAGGCATTTTATAAATACGCACTAGTCAGAAACAATATTGCATGTTTTATCATCTTCTACTTATTAATCTTCTAAAATGTTTTTGTACACAAAGGAATACTGTTCATTTTTCAGACAACATGAAGACTGTACTGTCATATGTTAAAATATTAAGAGATGCATTTACATTTGGATAACTAAGCTAGCGAGCAAACAAATTTCAAAACTGTAAAAGGATTTAGTGTTTTTATTTTATTTACCATTACCCACTGAAAATAAGATCAGCAGCACAGTTAAGCCCACAATTCCTTCTTCCAACAGTTCCATTTGTTTTTCTGTATTTGCGCCTCTCCAGCACTGGAGCTGCAGCACCAACTGGCTGCCTTTGTTGAGTCTCGCACAAGGAACCCCATAGTACAGGAGACTGCTCCCTGCTCAAACTCCTGGTGTGGAGAGACAGGCTTAGATATAAACTCCCTGCACATAATGATACCACATCAGGAACAACTAAAATATCAGGAACATCCAAAATACACCAATGAAACTGTTTAATCATAACTCAGGTATCTGTGTGGCAGTACGAAGTAAAACCAGAGATACTATCTCATTCTTGCAAAAGAAAAAACAGAACAAGAACTTAGGCATAGCCCTCATACTGCTTAATCTGAAGCGTTATTTAAAATACCATTAAGTAACTGGTGCTCACAGTCAAAACAGTAATTATGGCCTTGATATTGATGCACACCACAAAGGTTTACTAAGCAGAACAAACATATCCACATAACAAGAATGAGAAGCAATATAGAGGAAACACTTTCTATGAAATACTGCATAACAGATCACTGAAATACTTGACTTTACAAAAATGTTATATAACACTCATAACAACATTCATGACAGACATTTTAACTTGAAAAATTCCATGAAAAGACTACAATAGGACAACCAAAAACTGTTTATAAATAAAGCATTTCAATGAATTGAAGAAAGGAAGTTGAGAACATTTTTTCCTTCTTATCACACTCTTACATTCCCATTCAAACAGCTGACATTGATTTTCCCCTTTTGTCCATAGTGCCACACAATTCTGCTGGGCGGAATCCTGGCTTGCATCACATAGCCCCGTGGATAACATGTCAGGAACACATTAAAGACATGGCAACGTAATTCCTCATTAATAACTTACTTCTCAAAACAACTATTTGAAACTAAACAATGCCAGGTCTAAAATTCATTGTGTGATAAAGTAACTTTAGGTCAATTTCTCTTCCTTCCCGGAAGAAGAGATATTGAACTAAGAAAAGAGAAATGCTTCTCTCTGCATCTGTTGCTCCTATCATACTTCATTAAGCATCATTGGAAAAAAATAATGCTCATGGAGGTGCAGCTTATAAATGTATTTTTTTTTTGAAAGATGAGAAACAAATGGACATTTACCCTGCCAAGACAATGCCAAGTTGGGTTTGCTGTCAAGATTTCCCAACTCCATAACAAGAAAAATCTGTTATGCTCTTCTGCACTCTTCAAACACATCTTTAATTACAAAAACCCACTTTAATGCAGTGTGAACCAATTTTAACACATTTGAAAGACCCAATTAAGGCTTAAAGACATGTTCTTTTCCTTGCCATTCACACTATACATAAAATCAATTAAGAGCAGAGTGAATTTTAGAGTGAAAGCAAGCAAGGTAATTAAGGGATTCGCACCATACAGAGAAGACTTATGAAGCTGGATGAAATTCTCTCTGTATTCTTAAGAAGTTACGATAATCATCAAGCAATTAAAACTTGCTGCCACTACAGTCTTTTATGATGAAATCCCCTTAAATATTTTCTGCAGCTCATCTTTGCCCTCACCACGTCAAATTTGGGAGCAAAGCTTAAGAGTATCAGAAGTTTCATGGCACAGTTTTCTCTACTGTATTTACACTCCTGTATTTACCAAGAAAAGTTACTGCTGCACTGAAAACACTCTGTACATCTCCCCAAAGACTTTCTAAGGTTCAGTGTCCAATCTAGGACATCTCAACAATCCTAGAGTTTTAGACGTCGCACTGAGGGACATGGTTTAATGGGAGCTGTTGGTGATAGGTGAACTGTTGGGCAGAAGGATCTTAGCGGTCTTTCCCAACTTTGGTGATTCTACGATTCTGGTCTCAGGGCAGCCTTTTCAGGATCTCCTTTCCCTATGACGATTTTAGTATGCATAGAGAGGGTCATGAAGAAGCATTCTATTTTATTCTTTTAGCCATTAACAACTTCATGTTTCAAATGAGAATCTTTCCTCTGAAAAGGAAACGCCTCCTGTTTTATGGGAAATCGTGTTATCTCTGAACTGAAGAAATTAAGTAGAAACTTCCAAACTGGACTAATAAATGTCACAATACCCTGAAGAAAAAATAGTGAGGGGTAGGAGGAAGAAGGAAGAAAACGATTTTATACTCAGAGGCCCAAGATATTACCCAGAAAATAGCTATTTAGGAACTAATAAGATTAGGATGACTCCTAATCCCCTCCCTGCATTTTTTTTCTTTTAAATCAGTGTTACTGGGGCTCTACAGAAAGCTGATCTTCACCCAGAACAGAATTGAGTAACTACCTCAACCTCTGGGAAGATCAGTCAAATGTATAATGAAAAGCATCTGTTCTTTAACAGAATTATCATATCAGTAATAAAGAAAAGGAGCAATCATTTAGATGAACTCTGATCTTGCTACCTGAAATCACTCCAATTATAACCATTACATCAGGCTTAATTTTTAATTACATCGGGTAAAGAGATTTTGTATGACAAGCGAGTAAAAAACAGGAAGCACTTCTAAAGCTGTCTCACCAATGAATCTTCTAAATCTTCTAAGTAATCTAGCCCCCAAATCAGTTTATATACTCTTCAATCGTATAGCGTAGAATCATAGACTCGGAACCCTTAGATTTGGGAGGGACCTTTAAAGGCCATCCAGTCCAATTCCCCTGCAATGAACAGGGACATCCAGCACTACATCAGCTTGCCCAGGGCCTGATCCAGTCTTGCCTTGAAAGTCTCCAGGGACAGGGCATCAACCACATCTCTGGGCAACCTGCTCCAGTGCCTCAACACCCTCACTGTAAAAGACTAAATCTACCCTCTTTAAGCTTGAAGCCACTTCCCATTGTACTGCCACCACAGACCCTGCTAAAGAGTCTGTCCCCTTCTTTCCTGTAGCTCCCCTTTAGATACTGAAAGACTGCTTTCAGGTCACCTCACAGCCTTCTCTTCTCCAGGCTGAACAGCCCCAGCTCTCAGCCTGTCTTTGTAGGAGAGGTGTTCCATCCCTTGGATCATTTTTGTGGCCCTCCTCCGGACACACTCCAACAGGTCTGTGCATCTCCTGTACTGAGTACTCCACATCTGGACACAAAAGCACAAGTGTTTCCTTTGTCTTCATATAGAATTTGGGGAGGGGGATCATACTAGTGACATTGCTTATTTGAAGAATCAGAAATAGGTCAACGTAATTAATCTCAACTGTGGCTTTAGAGACATTGTAGTAAGAAAACACATGTTGAAGTTTCTATGTACGCAAAACACTGGAAAAATTTCTGAAGTCGGTATTTCACTCAAAAAAAGAGGAAAAATTAAATCTGAGGGATTCTACAGCTTTCACATTGTCAGGCCCAGTTCAAATTTTTTTCATGATTTGTCAGCATTCTACCAATAACCCATTTATTTCCTAATTGAAAAAGAGTGAATGAAAGATACCATCGCACTCACCACCAACAGCTCTCCACCTTTAGGCCACCACACAAAAGAGTAAGCACATGCCCATATCACAGATGCTTAGGTCTGGAAGAAAGGCAGGTTATTTTCATAGGAGAACGTGACCATAGCTTTTCAGTAATTAGTGTAATATTGTCACTGTAAAAGGAGACGTTCACAGTATTTTCTGATGATGTGGAATTCATACATTAAACTGAGTCATATTCAAATACTGTAGCTAATGACTTTGTGAACAACACTTATTAATGCAGGAACCTTACTTCTTCCCCTTCCCCACTAGCTGAAGCCAAATAACCTTGAACATCCATGTCAAGAAGTTCCTTTTTAAAAAATTCTGCGAAGTAACATTACTCTTTCATGACCTATTTCATCCCATGTGATATCTACTTTAAAAAATGGGAAAACCACTTGTAGAAGCTGATGTGCTAAAATAAAACATTCTAAAAATTCTGTCTTAGAGAAAATTAAGGATACCTTCCATTTAAGAAGCAATGCAAAGCTGTTACTAACGTTCTCCTTTTGCACTGAAGGGTTCTGTAACATCAGGTCACACAACACTAGATCTCTGTAGGCCAAATTTCCTTTGTGGCAGCAGATACTGGTATTGAAGCAACAGCCACCAACTTCTCCCCTCTCCCCCAGCACAAACTCATTCCTGGAATTATGAGTGGATTGCAACAGGGACAATAAAAGCGTTTGCGCAACTGCAACTCGAAGATGCGACATATGTCTGACAAACGATCCCACAGAAATTACTTAGTTCTCAACTAATTACTTCTCCAATCCGCTTCATTTCACAGCCAGATGAACGTTTTGGCTGTCACATAAGACAGAGTAAGAACTGATTGCTACAAGGAGGGGAAGCATCAGTTCAAGCCTGACACCGCCACCAAAAAGGCTCTTACTGAACTACGCCTAAATAGCCATTTCCAGCAAATTACAAGATTTCATTGTGAATAACAAAGTGAGTTCATGCGCAACTTGTAACAGAAGTATAATGAGGTCAAAATGTAGCATCCTGTTTGTAACCAAAAAGCTGCATTCATTAAAGAAACTTGCTTATTTATGGAGTCACAACTTGCAATTCTGTAACATGCTTACATCTTGCAGTATGCTCGATGTCTCAATTTTGAAATGGTAAAGATAAGCAGAAAAGGTTTCCCCCCACTGCTTTTATCATTTATAAGCTGACAATAAAACTAAACAAATTAGAAAAACATCATGAACATTATGAAAACATTGTAAAGATACCTTTGATGTTCCCATTGTAGCAGATGTGACGTACTTTGGTTTATATACAGATACTGAGGCTACATCTGTTGGCTTACCAGAAAATGTAACGTTAACTGGAATCAATCAAAGGCAGATAAAACATGCCATTATACAAATACAATGGGAAACTTCACAATATAAACAGCCTGAGTTTTTCACAAATACGGAACATCAGCACAAAAGAATGTTACAATATAGAGGCAGAAAGCCTAAGAAGGAAACAAAAGAAATCCACTACATGAGAAACTACTTGAGGTTGTGTGGTTGGGTTTTTTTTGTTTGTTTTTGGCTTTTTCTTTTTGCAAATGTAATCTGATGAATTTTATTCAACATTAAAACGTAATGAAGTGGAAAATTAGAAAAAGTACTGTGGAATTTCAGACAGCTGTCCGCTGTAAAACGTTGTCTTCCTACGGTTAGAAGCACGAGAAGTTACACGTTCATTCAGCATGGAACTTATCTTTCATGATTTCCAGGAGTGCCCATAGCATGGCCTCCAGGAGGCAGAGCCAGCTTCTGTCAGATCTTGATATGATTTAGAAACCTCTCCTTTGCTCAGACTAGAAGACTCTTTTATAAGAAAAGGAAATACTAGGAACAAAGCACAAATTTAAATTATTTCTTTCCCAAACGTGACACTTGAAATATTAGAGCTTCCAGCTCATTCATAGGGGCTAGCACAGTGATCTATTGCAGCTTCAGAACAGCAGCAGCTATATTCTTGCCCTGTGCTAAGCAATCCAGGAAAAAAAAACAAAGCTACTTCTAGACCCTTGGCCAAAAAAACACACGAGAGTAGTATGTTGTTCTGCATTCTCAACCAGCATCTTACAACCTCACTTAATTTTACCAATAGGTCCAAGATGTAACCAGAGTATTTTTCCTGAGAATGCTTTCTCTGTGCAGATGCTCTCAAATTTTCCATTTCTGCAAAAATACTCCAGGAATAAGTAAACAAAACAAACACACACACACACACACCACTACACTCCCAATACCTTAACAACTCAATGCATGCTGAATTTATTAAAAAACAAATCTCATTTTGGTTGCAGAATATAGAACATTGTTTAGTGCATATTATTTTAAATTGGTTTTAATTCAGTACCCTTCCCTCCAAGGATACATAAGAAAGCCACTATTAGATCCACTTCAAGTCAGCAAGAGAACAACTACTTTTAAATCCCAAACAAGTACATTTCCTGTAAATTTTATCGGCTGTTTCAAGAGAGTCACATTCTACAACTACCTAGAAGTATTTCAGTCACTTCAACCGATGCTCCCTCAGTTTTCCTTATAAAGCCTGCAAAAGCAGAAAGCAAAACCGTGAAGTGAGCTGGCTTAAACAAGTTTCCATCTGCAAACTATTTCGATTCAGCTCATTAAAAATATGCACCAGTGAAACACCCTGCCCATCTTCCAGTAAGAATAGATGTTAAACAGCATGAAATCCTAACTATCTATTCAGTTTCACTCAAGACCAATTCACACAGTTTGAGTAAAGAAGGTGGCGTGCAGTGCTTTTATAACAGTATTTTCCACATGAACAGTTAACAGACTAGGACTGAAATTATTAAATTCTGATTGTTTTTTAATTACTAGCAGTGTTTAAATCACTTGAATATGTTACATAGCAGCAACTCTTGACTCTGCCTCCTACAGGCACTGGTAGGTTAGAGTCCCTGCACAGGGCATACAAGGTGGCATCTTCACATGCCTCTACGCAGACCTCAGAAAGTAGCATCTAGTGCTTCCTATCAAAGTGTATGAGCCTAGTCAGGTGAGATGGCAGCCTGCTATCTTCACTCCTGGCAAGGCTGGTGAAAAGCATTCTCATACATAAAGAAGTTTGTCTGTTAGGAACATGGCACTAACTGCAAGACCCTCATGATGTAGAAAGACAGGGTAGTAGTGATAAGAAAGTGACATGGCTGAGGAAGGGGATCAGGATACTAACTGTGGTAGCACAGGTGGTGGTTTTGTCATAGAAGGTGACAGCAAAACACAAAAAATGCCAACAAGAAGTTGAAAAGTAAACAGATCAGCAGAAAGGTGGAGGAGACAGATCATGAGGTTGAGATCCCTGCCCATGAATTTAAAGGTACGTGCACAGGTATCACTCTGGGATATCTGGATTTCTAATAGTTACATTCCAGCGTATCCCATTGAGTAGTAAATCCAACCTCAACGCATACCATGAAGTCGACCTCAGCATAGACTAAGATACAATTCCCTGATGCACCAGTGAATTTCTTTCCAGAAATTTTGATTTCTTTTAGAAGCATCCAGATTTCCCAAATATAGAGCAGTCCAGTGGGATGTGTTATACAAAACTGGCTCCAGTTAAGCTGCTACACATCTGGAAATTCAGGAAAAATATTAAAGCAAAACTTCTCAAGTTCCATATAGGCAAGACTTTCAAGCAGAGCAAGAGCCTGAAGAAGCCTGAACAGTGGTAGTCCTGATGAGCTCAGCCTGCCACAGCTGCTGCTGGTAGCATTCAGGAAGTCTCAACCTGGGAATTCTTGTTGGTTACACAGATAAAAATTTTAACAGTGAGCAACAAAGGGATTTTCTTGCATGAATGGCAATTTATAGAGAAAAACACTTTATATATTAGTTCTGGGTTTTTTTACATAAGAGACTTCAATATTTTTGTTATCAGTAAACATTTTTTAAGCTTTATGATAATGCACACATTATACACATAGACAATGAACTATGGTCAGGTGTAAAAAATCCCTTGAAAATACTACAGGATGCTCCAACAAATGAAGTTCTGTAACAAACAGCTGATCAGGACCTTCACTAGGAATCAGACTTATATCTCTCATCTGAAGACTAAGGTAATACCGTTCTTTCTCTGGAAGGACAGTTCTGCAGGACCTTATTGTTCTTCCTCTTTCCACCTCTCTTTTCTAAACTCCAAAGGATATAACTTCAACTGTAGTAGCATTCTGTATACCAATTAAGAAAAACTCTTAGCAAGCCTTTTACAATTCACTGATTTTAGAGGAAAAAAGATAAAGGAATAATTCCATAAACATCTTAGAAGATAATGGAATAAACAGGCTCACTGTTAAAAAAAATAGAATATTTTGAAACAGATTAATAGTAACAGGAACCATAACTTAACCCATTTTACTGTAGCCCTCTTCAAAGAGGGCGTAACACGACAGAAAGTGCAGCAATGACAGTATAGTAGCAAGGGCCTAGGCTGCAACAAGTGAGGACTTACTCAAATCAACAGTCATGGGCACAGGAATAATAATAAAACAAACAAACAAACAAACAAAAAAAACACACTGCTTAGCCCTGGAAGGCCTCAGAGACACAGAGATCTCCAGCAAGATCCTGTTGCCTCCACTTCCAACCCTTAAATGAGGTCTGGGAAGGGGTGGATCCTGGCTCCACCCCTTCTGGTCACTCAGGAACATTGCTTGCACCTGAGCTCCCCTGGGTTGGCCCTGCCTTCCCACCAGGTGCTCCATCACTGGTGAACCATGCTTCGCATGGCCATGGCTTTGCATTTCTGCTGCAGAGGACTATTTGACTAACACTTCCCAGAAAGTTTCCACTACAGGCAAACACTAAAAATGGAAAAATATTATTTCATTGATCAGAATGTAACCAATTCATAAGTAATTCAAAATCGGTGAAAAACAAGCAATGTTGTGCAATAAAATGCATTTAGAAATCTCCAAGTTTATGTACTAGATTGCTCTACCATAAACTACTGAAAAGTAAACTAAGAAAACAGTCTCCCTCTACTAGGCTTAGAAAATGTGACTATTGATGTCAGAAAAACAGCTCTTGGAGCGAACCTCATAACACTAACAGCTAACAGATTTGGAATCTAATTCCACATAGAAGTCTGTTGCTGAAAAGCAGCATGCGATTATATTTTAGGGCTACAAAGATGGGGAAGGGTCTGAAAGGCAAGATATATAAGGAGTGCTGAGGGACCTGGGGCTGCTCAGCCCAGAGCAGAGGAGCTGAGGGGAGGCTTCATGGCGGCTGCAGCTCCTCACAGGGAGCGGAGGGCAGCGCTGAGCTCTGCTCTCTGTGACAGCGACAGGGCCCGAGGGGACGGCATGGAGCTGTGTCAGGGGAGGGGCAGCTGGGGGTTCGGGACAGGGTCAGTCCCAGAGGGTCGTGGGCACGGCCCCGGTGCTGGAGCTCAGGGAGTGTTTGGACACTGCTCTCCAACATCGGCTTTGGGTGGTGCTGTGCGGAGCATTTGTTTTTTTATTTACAAATAGAGGTTATCTACAAGTGAGCTTCCTCTTAGAGGCAGAGGAAGACATCAGAGAACACGTAAAGTCTTTCATTTCTGACCAATTTCATTATCACTTGCATTTTGTAACCAATAATGCCAAAAACCCGTTATGAAAAATACTTTCACAAACTGTTCCGTCAATGAAGGCTTACAATGGACTCAGAAGAGCACACATCTTTGTGTTATTCCCACGGTAACTTTTCACATGCAGAAGCAGTTTTACCTCGTCTCCACGAGGGGCATCTTCACCTAGCTCACCCCAAGGATGCTCAGTTTCTGGCTCCTCTAGAAATAGTTCATCTAATTCATCATCATCCTCTCAGCTTGTTTCGATGTCAGATAACAGCCCCAGATCCCTAAGCGACCCCTTATCAATCCCAAACAGGACTTGAAGGGAGCTCATCCTACGCCGGACCTCGTGCCGGCAGTCCCACAGCAACGCCTCGCGGCGCAGCGCCCCGCTCGGGAGCGAAACCAGCCAGGTCAGCCCCAGCAGCAGCCGGGCCGGCGGAGGAGGCGGAACTGCGGCCGCGGGACAGCGGCGCGCGTGCGCAGAGAGGAGGAGAAGCGGCGGCCGCGAGCATGGCGGCGGCGCGAGCTCTGTGGCGGCCCGGCCTGCCCGTCCCGCTGGGCTGCCGCCGGCTCTGGGCACAGCCGCGGCGCGCGGCCGCCGCAGCCCCTCATGGTGGCGCCTCGCCGGGCGCGCGGAGCCCCTTCGACCGGCGGCTGAAGCGGAAGCAGAAGAACTGGGCGGCGCTGCGGCCGCGGCCGGCGGAGTGCGAGTACCTGCGGGACGAGGTGCGGCGCGGGGCGGGGCTGGGCTGGGTTGGGCGGGGCGCGGCGCGGCGCGGCGCTGACGGGCGGCTCTCCCGTAGGTCGGCGGCGGCGTGGCGGACCGGGTGCTCGACATCCCCAGGTACGCGCGTTCCCTCGGAGCGGCGGGCGCGGCGCGTTCACGCGGCTCCTGACGGTGCCGCGCTTGTCCCGCAGGACGTTCCCTCTCGCTTTGGACCTCGGCTCCGGAAGAGGTTACATCGCCCGGCACCTGAACCAGGTACGGACCCGCCGTGCTTCGCAGCTTGCACAATACGTGCGCACCGCCGCGTGCCACCTGCGAGCCCGCTGCTGCGTGCCGTGCCGCTAGAGCGCAGCGCTGGAGGGATGCCCAAACCCGGCGTCACCCTACACGCGTTTGATGGGCGACCTTCTCTTGTTTCAGGAAGTCATTGAAAAACTTGTTCAGGTCGATATCGCCGAGAACGTTTTCGTAAGTAGCGTTCTGAGTGCTGGAGCGCTTCGGGGCCGTGATGCAGAAAAAGTACATTTCTGATGATGCTTTTGTTCCTAACCCGACATTAGAAAAGCACTGCAGAGTCTGAAATCCCTACAGTCAACGTGGTGGCTGATGAGGAATTCCTGCCTTTCAAAGAAGACACGTTTGATCTTGTTGTGAGCAGCTTGAGGTATGTGGAGATCACTTATGTACACTTTATTAAAAAAAAAAAAATCACACCGATATTAGAAAAGTAGTGCCTTAAACAGCAGGGGTAGGTTAGCTGTTTGGAAGAAACTCTTTACTCAGAGGTTGGTGAGGCCCTGGCTCTGCTGCCCAGAGCTGTGGGTGCCCCATCCCTGCAGGCGCTCCAGGCCAGGTTGGAAGGGCCCTGGGCAGCCTGAGCTGGTGGGGGCAGCCCTGCCCATGGCTGGGGGTTGGAACTAGGTGGGCTTTAAAGTCCCTTCCAACCCATGACATTCTATGAAAATACATGGATATATCTCTCCTTCATGTATTTTAACTAATTTGTTGACTCACAGCTTCTCAAGTTCTTAAAAATAACCCACAGAATGCAGCAACCTGTTAGCTATTTATATGAGCTTAAGTTTTAATTCAGTATCACCACACTGCTCTGCGAGTGTTTCAGACCTCTGGCAGGCTGAGAACTTGTTCGTTAATTTGACAGCTGTATATATGTATTATGTATAATGTATATACTTTTTTGCCTTCCTCCAAACTTCATTATGCTTTTACAAAATGTATATTTCTGGTATTTCAGTTTACACTGGGTGAATGACCTTCCTAAAGCTTTCAGAGAGGTGAGAATTTTTTTTTTTTTAATACAACTGTTTTTAAATAAAAAAACTACACTTATCATTACTCGCGTTCAGAGCTCTATCTATTTCCTGCCGGATAAATAGCTCATGCTGTGCTCAGGTATTTTTTGCACTCTTTCTGGCACTTAGGGGTATCAGTTGATGCTTCTGCTAACTTGCTGTCTCAATTCAATTTAGGATAAATAACTACAAAACATATTTGTATGGCATTTCACAGTCACGACAGCTGAGATTATAAGAACTAATGTAAACTGAGGCAATACTGTTGATTTCGTTGTCTGTTGCACTTAGTAGTTTTCTAAATACTTTATATATAAAACTAGTCTAAAATTGGTTATGGAACTTGTATTCCACGTTTGCCTTGGGTGTTTGTTTTGAAATACAACTTGAACCAGATAAAGGCTTTTTGGTTCTAAGGGAAGTGAATATTTGTTGAGGAGGAAAACCGCAAACGTTAGTGGAAAAAGTCAGATTTGGGATTATTCAAGCTCCTTCCTGCAGGTGAAAACTTCTTTTCCAATTGGCTGCCTTTGGAGCAGGAGCGAGGAATATCTTCTTCAGTTGGATGGTTTCCTCCTTCATTTCAAACATGTCAGTTAGAGTGGTGCTATCCTGTCACCTCTTTGTACAAATAGGAGTACCGTGTTATGAAATAGGAAAATTAGAGACCATAAGGTGTTACATAGGCTGTCAAATATTTTTACCACCACAGCAAAAATAACTAACGCGTTATGTTACCTTAAAAAGGGCAAAAAAGTGGAGATCTTGTCCAACTTCCATCTTGCATGCTCATTTTCTACTTTGGGACCACTGGCTTTAAATAATGGAAACTGTGTTCAACTGCTTATATTTCTTACTCATTGTTTTTGTTGTTTTTTTGTTTGTTTGTTTGCATAGGTAAAGGTAGCGTGGTTAATACCCAACTAAAAACCAGCTGGAAGGGTTTTTGTTTCAAATGAGTAAGCGAGGCAAACTAATTGAGGCCTTTCATTGTTAGCTTGGCTATGTAGTATGGCTCTTCTGCTCAGCCAGCAGTTGTTGCCAGTTCTTTACAAAAAAAGCTGCTGAATTTGTTGACATCCTTGCTAGGAAAGGGGCATGGTCTTACTAGACAGAAAAGCAGCCTGTCAGCCTTGGCATTTGAGTTGCTATATTGCTGTTCTTCCTAGATAATAATAAACTGGAATAACTGTAACAAGAATGACACTACTCTGTTGTGCATGTAGAAGTGCAAAAACCACTGTTGGGAATCAAGGTCTGTATATCTCTTAAGCCATTCATGAAGCACTTTCACTGCCTTTCTCTGAGAAAGTAAAAATAAATGAACTGTCTTAAGCTCTACCTTTTTGGAAATCAGGCAGCTGAGGTTATCATTTCAGGAGTTTCCCACTAAAAGTAGTTTTACCTGAGATTTTAACAGTGCTTTTCTTGTTTCCCATGAATGTAATTTTTAGGAACTTACTCTTTTTAAGAAGAAACGATCTCTTTTTTAAAGAGATCATATATCTTGCAACATTACCAAAAGATTTTTTGCAGCTCCTTTTGTAGAATAACATCAATATTAAAAATCTGTTGAAGCCATTATAATAATTGCTTTTAAGTTCATAAAAAGAAAACACCTGAGAATTTATTTTATATTAACAGCAAAATATTTTCTTTTTTCTTCTGTGTTGTAGATTCACCAAGTTCTTAAGCCAGATGGAGTCTTTATTGGCGCAATGTTTGGGGGAGACACTCTGTATGAGCTTCGCTGCTCTTTGCAGCTAGCAGAATTGGAGAGAGAAGGGGGATTTTCTCCTCACGTGTCACCGTTTGTTGCTGTGTCGGATTTGGGACATCTCCTAGCAAGAGCTGGGTTTAACACCCTGACTGTGGTAATCATTAATAAATGAAAGAACAATCAGAATAATCCGAAACATCAGAGCTGCAGGTGTATAAGAAATACTGTTTCAGGTGCATTAGTAACACGGTGCTTCCTTTTCTTTGCTTGTAGAATTCAGTGTGCTGAATAAGTTTCTCAAATAGTCTGGACTACCTCAGTTTCTTGCTGTGATTAAAGAAACCAACCAAAATGCATCTTTAGCTTGTGGCCCACTAGAGTCTGCGTGGTCTCCATGGGCGAGTGTGTCAGAGAACATTACATTTACTTGGAAGAACTTAAGATGCTCTTGCTGCTCCTTCTTAAACCCAGAAGAAACTAACAGCACTTTGGTTAAAACTTGATTGCATTTGGGCTATTAAACAAAGTTCTCCAGAAAAGTTGAGAGTATATTTTTCTGAGTAATAGTGTTCTATCAGAACAGAAGTGGCAGGCACTGAAAGTTAAAATAATGCTATGGTCCTAACTTAATATGCTCTAAAATTAAGCCTTTGAATTTTTTTAGGACACTGATGAAATTCAAGTAAACTATCCAGGGTTGTTTGAGGTTATGGAAGACCTGCAAGGCAAGTATACACCTCAGAAACAAACATTTTCTTTATCAGCAGTGCAGATGCAGAAGTGTTAGTTTTTGTTTCTTGACTCCAAATGAAGCTTATTGTAGTAGGGGAAGCATTACTTTTTTCCTGGTATCTAGTAGGTCAGGACAGTAAATTCATCAGCAGATCTGTATTGGCAAGCAAAAGTCAAAGACTTGTAATTTGTGGTCTGCTTCTGTTTTACTCCTGTTCTTTGTGAGCCTCTTCAGCATAAGCTGCTGAGAAACCCTGAAAGGAAGACGGAAGCATACATCCAACATAATGACTTCTTTCCTGTGAGCCTGCCTAAATAACAGGATGTTCAGGACAGTGCTGTGGAGGGAGACTAGATAGACCCCCAGAATGGAGCCTGCAGAAAACTCGAAAAAATTGAGGTTCTTAACAGTTAGGTTAGGGTTATAAATGCAGTTGTCATGGATTACAAAGTAGTTGTTCATATGCAGTCAGTAGTCACAGCACAATTCAAGGCACGTTCCTCTGGATCATCTCCCATTATGTAGAGTTAATTCCTTAATGAAAATAGAACTTCTGTTCCCTGCAGAAATGGTGGGATGCAGTAAGTGATTAAAGGGAATTGTATAAGATTAGATGTGGATTAGATCTTCTGGAGTAGTCATTTCCATAATTATCTGTTTGGAAAAATAAAAGTGATATCTCTCAATAAACACTGTGTACTGGGTACTTGAAAGAAGTTATATTAGAGACACAAAATGCTTGAAGCCTCTGGCTGGAAAGTAATAATCCAAAATTGTTCCTAGCAATACAAATACAAACAGTAGATTGCAAAGCATTGGCAATAAGAGGTTTGGAACCATACAGGTAAGAATCTTTGCTGCTTTAGATTGTACTCTTGAGATTCAGAGGATGCTGTAGTTAACTGGTTAGTAAAAATCTGCATGAAACTCATGCTATATGCTGTATCTTCTTTTTCCTAAAGCTAAAACATCTTTTTAGGTATGGGAGAAAGTAATTGCTCTTGGAATAGAAAGCCTTTGCTACACAGGGATACAATGTTGGCAGCTGCAGCAATATACCAAGGTACGTATTTGGTGGGTGAGGCGTTAACTTGAAATGACTCTAATGACACATTTTGTCTTTTTCTCTGCCTTCTCTGTGAAAATGAATACTCTTTTAATACATGTATTTTTAACCTTAATTACAATGACAATTTGAGCTACGTTGATAAGTCAGTATGTGATGTTGTTATTGTCCCAAATCTTTCAACCACAGTCCATTATAATGAATGTGCCATGCTTACTTCTACTGTTTGGGAAACTAAGCATTTCTTAATACTGCTGTTGTGTGTTTTCTTTTTCTGGCAGAGATGTATGGAAACAGCGATGGCTCAGTACCTGCCACTTTTCAGATCTTCTACATGATTGGATGGAAATTCCATGAGTCACAGGTAATGTGAAGCTCAACTATTTTCTGTTTGAAGGTGCATTTTAAATGACTTATGCTTTAAAAGGATTTTTATAAAATATCTTGAGATGATCCTTCTGTTTTCTTCTCTTTTCATCTTAGGCAAAACCTGCACAGAGAGGTTCTGCGACAGTTTCATTTGGAGATCTGGCAAAAATAGATAAACTTCTTCATCAGAAATAAAGGCTGTTTTCGAGCTCCTATAAAACCTGTCAGTGCAGGTAGTCTCCACTGACTTTGTTACATTTTGGAGTTATAGTCTGCACACAGCAGGGAATTTTAATGCCTTTGCTACCTCAGTTGTGTAAGATGGTGTTCATTTTTTCCCCCAGATAAGTATTTGAGCAGTATGCTATGGGAGTACATACTCTCCCAATTTGATTAAGTTACTGTTCTCAAATTTAACTCCTTTTCCAGTATATCAGTAGCACAGTCCGCTCCAAGTATGATTGGCAAGTCGTGAGTGTATATCGCTCTGTATCATCTTCAAATTATTCCTAGAGGATGGTAGATCATAATAAATAGATTTGTCACTAAATACCATTCTTCATATGAGAGCATCAGCAAACACACAGATCTAACTTGATATGTTTTTTGTTAGCTGGAAACAATGGGTGAAAAGAGACTGTCAGCTTTGGTTTGAATGTTTAACTTGTGTAAAAGGAAGTGACTAAGTTCTGTACTGTAAAAGTAATCTCGAGTTGCTACTTTTCACCTGCAGCACACAAATTCAGTTACTTCTCCCTCCACTTGTAAAGACAGAAATAATTATTTCTGTACGTAAGTAGGAGAGGGTATCCACAGAGAAGACTTATACTTCATTCCAGCTTTAACAGAATCTATTACAATTTGACTAAGTTTGCCGAAATGAGTAGCAAGCAGAGAAGCCAGCTAGCACACAGATGGGCTTGTACACTTCACCTTAATTACAGTCAGAGAATCATGAACATTGGAAAAGACCATTAAGACCATTTGGTCCAACCATCAATCCATCACCACCTTAGCTTACAGTGGGCATTCTCTGGAGTTGCATTCTTTCAGAGTTGTGAGGTATTTTATGCCTACTTTTAGAGGCTGAAAGTCATGGAGTATAATTTTTTTCCTCCTTGCCTGTTGCACAGGGGCAACTTTTCGTGTATATAACTGTATTACCAGGAATTACGAATATGGCCCATTAACCTGACGCGTTAACAAAGAAAGTTTACCAAATGATTTCATTTGATTGTAGTACTGATGGAGATTGGTGGGAAGGAACAGCGTGGAAACTGCGTATAACACAATTTTATTGCTGTGTCTAGGTGTTGTATTGACACTAATGTAAAATAAAGCTGCTCTTGGCCTGCTGTATGGAGATCATCCAGCAGGTGGAGATGGACAGGATGGTGTGCAGTCCAAATAGCAAAGGGCAGAAGCCTCAATATTCTGTCAGGGATCATTGAGCTATAATTCAAAGACAAATGCAGATACTGAAGTTACCACCTACTGCTTAACCAGTAGGTCATTTTCAAAATTACAAAATGCTGTTGAGAAAGAAGCTATTCATGCAGTGTGGCTAGAAGACACATTCAGCTGGCTAGAAGACTGATTTAAAAGCTGGGGGAGGCATTCTCTACCAGGGTAGAGAAGGTACAAAATATCCTGATAAGGAGGGAAGAAATCTTCCATTATTGTTGACAAGTCCAATCCATAATCTGGGAAGGAGCTCATCTTCCATTTTCTTTTAGATAACAGTAACCAGTAACACTCCTCAAAAAACAGAGAGTGCAAATAAGTCAGCCTGAGCACAGAGCAGGCAATGTGCATTAGCAAAGATTCCTTCTCAGGAGTGGTGAGGCATTAGAACTGGCTGTGCAGGGAGCTGGTACAGTCACTATCCCTGGAGATGTTCAAAAAAGGTAGAGATGTAGCACTGAGGGACATGGGTTAGAGGGCATGCTGGGGATGGGTGGACAGTTGGACATGATGATCTTGGAGATTTTATCCAACTTTAATGATTCTATGATTCTTAACATTTCTAGCTCTTAAAATGAAGGCTGAAAGAAGAGCTCGTCTCTCCAATGGTCTCTAGTTTTCTCATAACCCTGCATAAAATCACTCTCCCTATAATGCCCCTACGTATCAAGACCCACTGTATAGTGTTCAACTCCCATATAAAACCATCCCATACAGTATTTGTTTCCACAGATAATGTTCCCTCCATAGCACTAATCTCTGTCTATGCAGCTCCTTCCATGTCACAACCCCATGTAGCATTTGCTCCCCATCTTATATAGTGCTCCACAAATAGTGCTTGTCTCACCTCTCACATAATACCCCCATAGCACTCGCCACCCCTTATAAGGCCTGCTGTGGATTGCTCTCCCACCTTGTATAACACCCCTTGTATAGTGCTCACTATGCCCCCATCCTATATAATGCCTACTTGTACAGTGCTCCCTTCCCCTCCTATGTAATGGTCACATTATAATACTCACAAGCCTAAAGTTACAATCCATAATTTTTCACAAACTAGCAGAGATTCTTCCTACCTTGTATAGGATCCTCCAGGGAGATGCAGCCTAGATCTCTTTGCAGGCACCTCTGGGGCTTTCTCTCTGCATTGGCTGCAGCCTCCCCTTGTGCTCATGGTTCCAAGCTCACCTGCAGGGAGGGCCAGGAGAGCTCTCTGCACTCAGGCTTGCTGTGACACACAGGAGGAAGGGAAGCCCAGCTTTGGCAGCTTCAGCGAAGAACTTGCAGGATCTCACACAGCCACGAAGCTGGCATTCCCCCCAGCCTTCCCACATCTTCATTTACAGTCAGCTGCATTCACGTGGCAGCTACTGAAGCCTTTTACCTGAAGCCTCGCTGCTTGGGCTGCAGAACCATCCCTGTACTCCCCAGGGGTTCTGCTCGGGGCCGCGGGAGAGCCAAGCACCTCCTCAAAGGAGCCCCATGAACACAGCACCGCCTCACCGCAAGTGTTATTTATAGGAGGCTCCTTCTCACACGTGCTACCTAATTAGATAATTAAGAAGAGAATTAGCTGAAGACAGGCAGCACGAGCAGAGGTGTTTACAGAACTGAGTTGAAGACGCCGTTGCTGACCCACGAGGTTTGTGTGCGTTTTGGGGTGCAGCTCGGGGCGTTTGCAGGCTGCCTGGGAAGCCCTCGGCTCCCCGCAGAGCAAGGTGAGGCTCCGGGAGCGGCGGTTCCAGCGCAGCACCACGGGGCGGCAGCGGCGCTGCAGGAGCGCGGCAAACACGGAACCGCTGGGGGAGGTTAGAGCCGTGCCCGCTCTGTACTACTAGACATTATTTTGGATGCGAAGAGGTTTCCCGTCCTTAAGCAAAGATCCTCCCGCAGTTGGCTTTAGGGCTCCCGCGGTGTGCAGCAGAGGTGCTGCCGGCTCCGTTCTCCAGGCTGGGTGCTCGCCACGACGCCAAACCCAGCCCTGCTGCGAGCTGCACACACACAGAGCCACCAGAGGCTGCTTCCCATAGGCCTTTATTGGGAACGTTACAGGAGTTTGGTACAGGCACTGTGCGTTGGTGTTCCAGAGCAGTTACCCAATGGTCCAAAGGGGAGGTGGGAGTGGGGAGCAGCTGACGACAACCGTCCCGGCCTCCAGGAAGGGCATCTGAGAGAAACAGTCCGCTTCTTTGGAAGCCACGGAGTGAGGGATCTGGTTTACAAACAGGCTTAAAAATTAATATATATATATATAAGAGCAACTCGGAGCTAAAGTACAGCGATTACTGGTACATATCTAAGCATATCTGTTCAAACCCTTTGTCCAAAGCTGGAAAAGGGAGGGTTTAAAAACTGAAAAGACAGTTAAAAACAAAACAACAGGGATTCCATGCATTAAGTTTTAGTGTTTTGTGCAATTAAAAAGGGATGAAATAAATATAACTTAAAAAAAAAAAAAACCCACCAACCCAACCTTTTCTCCATGACACTAAAGGAGCAGAGGCAAGTCTGTAAGGCACTTCTGCGTGGGCTGCTCCCGAAAGCCTGACAAAGAGCTGCAGCACTGCGGACATTTCCAGTGGCGCGTCTGGAGAGATACGGGCAGAGACAAACCTTGGGGACCTCGATACTTGGGACAGAGGCTGGGGCATGGCCACGGCTGGCTGGATGGCCTGGTCCCCACTGTCACTGCCAGAAACCGACCCACAGCAGGGAGCGGTGGCAGGGGGTGGCCCCCGAGCATCGCCCCTGCAGAGGGATGAGCGGGGCCTGGGGCTGCAGCTCAGCCCCGCCGCCTGTCAATAGCTGACCTTTAGCGAGCCAGCGCTGATGCGAGCAAGCTGCTTAGTTCAAATGTTCCAGGAAGTCAAAAAATAGCCTCCGCCCTGAATAGGGAACTGCTTGTTTTCACAGGACTCGGAGCGGGGAGGCCGGACGCAGGCTGGGGAGCTCATGGCCGAGAGCAGAGCCGGCAAGCGTTGCAAAAAAAAAGGGAAGGCACAGGGGTGCCTCCTCCATCCCTGCTTTGCTGATCAAGACTGGTGTGGCACCTTGAATGCTGCTTGTCCCTGTCACCCCTAACCCCCGCCTGCTGGGCAAGAAACAGGCCCCAGGGAAATGCTGGAGGTGCTGCAGGTGGGAGGGAGGTCCTGGGCCAGGAGCAGGTGCTGGCAGCACAGCCCCTGTGGCAGCACAGCCCTTAGCGTTCACCAGAAGAAGAGCAGCCAACCTGGTTGGCTGCCTTAGGTTTCAGTGGTATCCTCTATACTGTTTTTCTCCCTGCAGCCCTAATGAAGCCTTTATTCCCTGTGGAGGGTTGGAAATGCCTGCCGGGGAGAGCTGGAGGCAGATCTCCAACACGCAACTCTGAGCATCACCCCCATGCCACTGCAGGCAGGGGTGTGCCAAGGCCAGCACCTGGTCGTGATACGTCCCAGCACCTGGCACATGGCCCTGCCAACTCATCAACAGTGGAGCAGCCTCCTCAGGGCTAGGGGGATGGCTCCAACACAAAGAGAAAAACCCAAACCTGCCTTTCTAGTGACTCTTAAGGACTCAGCACAGACAGTTTCCTAGGGCAAAAGGTGCTGGCAAAGGCAGCTACAGGATACCCCCCACCAAGAACCCTTCACCATCTCCAAGCCCTGCTCATGCTCCCTGTGTATGGGAGGGACCCAGGCATGGCCAGAGGCGTTTCTGGGATGAAGCCCTGAAGCTGGAGCAGGGAGGGCCCTGCAGCACCACAGAGCCTGGCTGCAGCATCCCCTGATCCACAGCTACCTGGGAGGAAGATTTCCTGAAAACCAAGCTGCACAAGAGGCGAAAGCACATGCCCATCTAACCAACACCTCCCAGGCTGCCACCGACTCTGTGAAGCCAAGGTTTCAAGTTCAGCATTTGTTCTGGCAGGTTAGCTTTGTATTTACATGTGAGGGGGGGAACCCTAAAATAAAACAAAACCACAACAAAACCACCTTAAATAGGGAGAGTATAGCTTTAAAATTGGAAGGGCAAGGGTTGGAAAGTGTCTTGTAGTGCAGTTCATAAGAGTCAGTTGGGGGCAGGTTTGGGTAGTGGCAGAGTCGGACGCAGGCTTTAATGCAAGTCCTCGCTCTGGGACAAGTCTGTCAGGATCTGGATGAGGTTGTCCAGCCCCCAGAGGTAGCCGTCCTCTCTGTTCCCTTCCACCCAGGGCACATTGTGCTGGAGAACTTGTCCCTCGGGCAGTGGGGTGGTTTTCCCAAAGTCGATCATCCAGACTTTGGCTTGTTCCTTTTTGTCATGAATGAAGAGGAGGGAGCTCCCTATTACCTGCAGAGAGAGGACAGTTAGTGGTGCACTGGCCCAGCCATATCCTCCTCAGCCAGCTGGGGGGCAACTCAGGCTGCATTTGCAAGAGGTTACGTCAAGATTTTGCATGAGCAGAAGCAAGATCCGTGCTTTGCCAGTGGTGTTTGCACATGCAAACCAGGTATTCAGAGCGGCCGATTTACTTCAATCCCTGCTTCTGGCAGGAGAAGAAGGTCAGCAAAACACGGACACAGAAGGGAGAGAATGGAATTTCAGAAACTGAGGCAAGGTCCTTGGGGAAGGAGTGAGATGAACCTCAGCCTTCCAATGGAGGCCTTCCCAAGGCCGGCTCTTGGCAGCTGGCTGGCACTGCTCGCGCTCACCAGCCCTACACGCATCACTGTGGAACGGTGTACTCCCAGGGCAAGGGGATGGCATAGCATTCTGCCCAAAGCACTGTTCTGTCACACCCAGATCCTCCCCCGAAGCTCTCAGGGACGTCTCTTGGCCAGAACAGAGCATCTGAAGGACAACCTTTTGCTGACATTTTGCTGCCTGGCCTGGGTGGCTGGATCCTCCCACAGCTCCCTGCAGGAACCCCAGCCCCAGGGGTGCGAGGAGCCTGGCAGCCCCACTGTTGCACTTCATCCTGAAGCAGGACAGAAAGTTAATGCCTCTTCTTTGTAATTTTTAAGGCTTGCAAGCTGCTTTCAAAACGTCTTTGAAAGGCTGTTTTGTTTCTGTGTTTTCAAATGGACTCCTGGCACTTCATTTCAGGGAGCATTTTGTTTCCATCACCGAACTGACCTGACGCTCTCAGAAGTGGTGTTTCCCTGTGTTTCTTTCCCCCGCTGCCTTTCTGCGAGCAGGGGGATCTGCACCCCGGTCCTTTCGATCCAGGCATTCCTGCCACTTCTCTTCCCAGCAGGTGCCAAGGAAAAGCACTCTCAGAATTTGCTAACCAGATGCACCATCAAATACTCTGCCAGTGCTCGTGTCCTCCCAGGGAAATGTGCTGACCGTGGTGCGCTGGCTCAGCAAAGACAGTCTGGGGAAGGTCTGCAATTCGTGGCTAAAATGAAGCCTTGTTTGAAGGCATGGAGAAGCTGACAGCCACATGGTACCTCACCTGCGCGCTCAGGCAGGAGTTTCTATACAGAAGACCTCTACACTTTCACACTAGGAACTTTTCCCAGTCATATAAAACCATAAGCAGCTTGAATTCCTCCTAGGTCACTTTTAATCTGTATGAAAATTGGTTTCTATTAGATTTGAGCCCATATCAAATGCGTGAATATTACATCAGTCATCTGCCGTGTTTCCACATGAGATCAACAGGTATGAAAATATGGATATTAGAATTAATTCAAAGTTCTAGAAAAGTATAGCCTCTGAATTCAACTCCTCCTCTCTCTTTGAACAAGCTGAGACAAAACCAGTCAGGTCTACCTACGTGAGATGTGAGGAAGGAACGTGCGTGTTACCTCGTGGCACTTGAAGAACGGAGACGTCTCCAGGGTGGCACGGATCCCCTTCAACCGGTTCAGGTAACTGTTCTGCAATGACAAAGGAAAACAGGCCGTCAGCTCTGCGGGGAGCCTGCAGGGAAACTGCTGCACAGGGCAGACAGAGGGCTTCCCTCCCAGAACCCTCCCTCTGATAGTGCATTTGTACCGAGAGATGTTGTCTCCTCTTTTTTGGGGGATCCACCTCTCCCTTTCACCTCTATAACATCCCATGGCTCATGTATCACAGGTGAGAGCATTTGCTTTGCTGAGCCTGTACTTTCCCTGAGGCACCCATGGTGCTCCTGAGGAGGGAATGCAGCAGGCCCTGCTGTGCATGCACTGCCAGGCTGCTTTCTTTTCCCACTTGCACTCATTGTAGGAGGTCAACACTTCTTTTCACTCGCCATTTTATCACTCCGTCACTTGAGGATCACAAGATACTTTTATAGCTCAGTATCAGCGCTTCTGCAAATTCAGTATCACACGCTAGAATTCTTTCACACAGTCAGCATGCAGATTGAGACCCAGGAACCTGGTACAAGCACCCCCGTGTGCTGCTGGAAGGCCCCTCAGGTAATTCATCTCCAAGGCTGAGACAGAAAGAATGGGCACAGAGCATGCACAGCAGGTACCTGGGCAATGCAATGCAACTCACTTGTTCTCACTGTGTGGGGAGACCTAGGGTGGCAAAGGTTTGACCAAAGAGCCCTGTCCCGAGCCAGTGCATGATGCACTGGTAACCTAATTTGCAGATCCAGGAATAATTACTGGGTAACTACTTCCAAAGCAAATGCACAGGTCTGAAGGAGGCAGTACCCAGGGCCACTGCAGCTGCAGCAATTCATCTGTAGGCTTTACATAGTACAACTTAAAATGGAAGTCCTTTGTCAAACAGGATATTTCACGTAGCCTGTATAAATTGTTTACAGCCAGATCTATTACTCTCTGGACAATGTGGTGCTTGTGCCCAGGGCTTCCAACCACGTGGGGAAGCCCACCCTGCTGGGCAGCAGTCCTGGCCCTGTCACATCTCAGGCCAAAAGCGAGGCTGGGGTCTGCCCTCAGCCCCAGGAATCGGGGGACAGAGCCTCTGCAGTGGGTTTGGGGGCTGAATACTGAGCATTCTCAGTGGCCTTTGACCTGGTTGGTGCCACTGCAGCAAACACGTGCCACCTTCCAGCCTTTTGCTGCCCTCCCCCCACCCTCACGTCAGGATGGGGTTTCTCTTCCCCATCTCTCCTTTTAGAGAGCTTCCCTGAGCTGCAGAGCAGCCACCAGAGGAACCCTCTCCCTGCAGCTCCCGCAGCATCTCCTGCTCACCAGAACGTTGCGGTTCCCCCTAGTGAACTCCCTGAAGGCCTCTGTGACCTGTTCCTTTGTCCGTGTCTTCTTGAAGTCCCGGTTCACAGTGCCATCCTCCTTCTGGAAAGGAAAGCAGAGCTGTGAGCGGGATGGGCAGGGAGGCAGTCGGGGGAGGGGATGAGCGTTTCAGCGGCCACGTGTGTCCCCACGCAGGGTGTGGGCAGTGGAGTGAGGAGACAGAGGCCAAAAAAACATCCCGTAGGAATGATCCGAGGAAGACGAATAAGGATGAAGGAGCAGAGCACAGGCTGGGCAAGGCGAGCCCAGCACCAAGAGCAGAACCCGTGTGCCATTCAGGACCTCCTGCCCTAGCAACTATCCTGCCTGTGGGCCACATATGCTGGGCTCTCACTACCTGGCTTTGGCCGCAGCCACGCGTGCATGAGGACTCGCTGAGCACGCACACGACGCATAGGGGAAGTGGACAGCGCTGCCATACATCCGTCACGTGAATCCTGATGTGGCGGCTCCAACGTCAGCCCACCCTCTCCCAGGGGGATGATAGACATCAGTCTGTAGGAGTGCCACGGCATGAATTCCACACGTAAGGAGCACGACTTTTTCCACAAAGCGTCCCAGAAAGGAGATGGACTTCTAAGTGCTCATAAAAATAATGCAAACTGCATATGGCCTCTCTGATAAGGCAATCTAGGGTTCGCGAAAGCCAAGCAGGCTGCCCGTAACGCTGCTCCCACAGTCTCCTCCCTCCCACGGCTTCCTTGGCCAGCCAGATGCTGCTGCCACAGGGCCGATGACTGGAGTGACATTTCCAGGTGTCTGAGCCCCGTGGGGGCTGGCTTCCACATAGCACAAGTGTGAGGGGGCTGATAAGAGCTATGGCCGCTTTCCCTGCCAGCAAGTCCAGTTGGTGTCGGGAGCACTGGGACGGGGCTGAGTTTGGCCACTGGCCACCGGCACCACTGGCCGAGGGGCTCACAAGTTGCCTGGCTGGGATATGACAGGCACGGGTACTTAAGAGCTGTTATCAGCCCCCACCAATGGCCCCAGAAATGTTTCTGCAGCAGTAGCCGACCATGGCCTTGCTGTGGGAAGCAGTGAACAACTCTCAGGTCACAGTAGGAACTTGAACAATATTTTTTTTTGTGGAGAGTAACTCTCCAGAAAGCTCAAACTGGGTCAAGAGGGATCATCTGTACTTCTTTTAACACATTAACGTTGTTAATAGCTCCTGTTCATAACTCCAGAAAGTTAAGTAAGTGGCACTAACTAAATTTTGCAGAGGAAGATTTCCATTTTGGAGAAGAAGAACCATAACCTCGAGGTCACCTGGGAAGTGGGAACTCAGCTGGCAGAGTCTCCCCATCCCTGTCCCCGTCCTCACTGCCAGCCCTGTACTGCCCATGCTGTAGTCATTCTGCTGCCGCTCCCCTCCTCCTGCTGTGCCCCCTCCAGCCCATGCCCCCAGGACCAGACCTGGTCCCTTCTGCAGGCACCCAGCTGCTGGCTCAGAACATGCCTCCCTCATCAGCATCAGGCCGTAAGTGATGCGTTCACCCCCACTTCTCCCTCAGCAGGAAAGAAAGCAGGGGGAGATTTGTGGTTGAATGTCCGCAGAACAGAGGAGATGCAGCAATGTAGCACGACTCACCTGGCTCCAACACCCACAAATGAGCACAAACTGCTAATGTTTTAGCTTAGGGGAATATAAGCCAGAAGCCAAGGGATTTGAGGAGAATTACAGTAATTAGAACCTTGATCAAATTAGCCAGCCCCCAGCAGTGGTGGCAGGATTACTCCTGGAGGTCAGCACTTTCCAACATTTTAAAATTAAAGGGCTGTCTCACTGCTTGGAAAAAATCCATTGCCAACATCGTGCTGCAGCTCTCTTACAGCTGACTAAAGCAGGGTGCAACTCTCCCCCTTCAGCCCTGGCTTTTATGTCCCTCTACAGCATTTTCTGGCCTGTGTGGGAACAGGATTTGTTGGTTTGGGTTGTTCCTTTTTTTAATTTTTCATTTCAAGTGTTTCATATATGACCTGTTTTTGCTATAAAGTCCAAAAACGTCCCCAAAGCACAGACTGAGAAGCACCACTGGAGGCCAGGGATATATCAAGTTGGCCTATAAATAGGCAGATATTCTTGATTATAGCATGTAAGCAGGGAGAAGAAAGAGCGCACATGAGCCTTGGCTCCAACTGGCCCACTCCCGTTTTATATAGCTGCAGTTTTATAATAAGCACCAGTAATGGGAACTAGGCAAAGGGTAGGCTGGAGCGGCTTGTGGCGTGCTTGCAGATGTCTGCAGCAGAACAGGGATTTTGAGGGCTGGGGATGGTGACAAAGAGCTGCCTGACCCACTGCAGGCCCTGAAGAGAGCTGCTGCAGGGAGCAGCCCAAGCACAGGGCAGGCAGGTGCTCCTTGGGTTGCTGCCTGCTGAGAAACACTGCAAGGGCTGAGCCCCAGAGCAGCTCCTTGGGCGTGAGAGCATGGTCACGTTAGAGATGAATGAAATGAGCTCTGCTGGCCATGAAATGCATCTCCAGAAATATGCATGGTAGCTCAGAGTGAAGGCATTGCCCAGCTGCAGGGAAAACAACAGAGTGGCTGATTTAACAGAATTATGGTTAAAACTGTCACCTTTCATTGATGCCCTGAGCTCAGCTGTGCTTTCAGAAGAGCACAGCCAGGTGCCTGGTCAGCGACCCCGATGTGACGCTGTCCCGCCACCAGCCTGCTCTATGTGTGCATGCTACTGCGGGTGGTTACCAAAAGGCCCTGGCACCTCTTCCCCCTGGCTGTGCACCCGCGGGGCAGCCTCACCTTTATCCCCTCAATCCTGAAGCCCAGCGTGGCAGTGGAGCTGATGGTCTCCCTCCACTGCATGTAGCGGGGCTTGGTGACTGCCCGCAGCACGTTCTCCTCCTCGGTGGGAGCATCGGGGTCCACCTCAATCATCTTCTGGTACATGTCCTTCCTCAGGCTCGGCTTCTTCCGGGCCTTTATCAGCTCTTCCTCCAAGTATGTTCTGTAAGGAGATGGGGAGACATTAGCAGGGCCACAGGGCTATGAACATCTTTACAGATCATCTTAGAAGGTTTATTCCAAACCTTTCTATGATTCTATGATCCAGTTTGCACCTCAGAGCTATAATCCTGCTGTAATTAGCATCCCATCATCAACACCTGATCCTTACCAAGGAACTAAAGCCAGCCTAGCAATGACAAGGGAGGCTATACCTTGCATGCGCCCACAGCGTGGGGCCATCACCCTCAGGACCCCAGGATGCAGCTGGATTTAGGGAAGGAAAGAGGCTGCAGGGGAGTGCACAAAGAGCTTGCTTTTATGCATCCTCCGGAGGAGCAGCTCCGTGTCCCAGAACTCACTGACTGAGATTTTCTTCACTCTGGCAGGCAGGAAACCTTCCTCCAGAAAACAAGACTTCCTTCAGCAGCAATATGCCACTACCTACCTCCTCTTGCAGCTCCCAGGGATGCCTCCGCTGAGACCAGCTGGTGCCCAGACTCTCTGCAAACATCTTGCCAAGACGGGAGAGATGTCCCACCAAAACAACTCAGGAGAGACCCTGTCTGTCCCCTCCTTTCCCCTGTAGCTAAACTTCACCTTCCGCACGCCATGCACAGCTCTGCAGAAGGGCTGAGCCCTCTCCGCAGGCTGCTTGCAATAAAATCTCGGCCAAGGAACATGCAGTTTACAAAATACAAGGGGAGGATGCTGGGCAGCCCACGGAATGAAGTTTGTGTATTTCTGATGTTTCTCTCAGAGGAGGCATATGATCACAGAGTAGCCATCCTCAGGGCAGCAGTCCCTTTGAGAAACACTGCAGATAAAAAGGCTTGAGCTGACATCACCAAACCCATGACTTTGGGGCAGGCAGAATAAAACAGCAGAACAGAGAATCAGTGTTCTCAGAAATGTTGCTTATACTGCTCAGAAAGCTAGATTTCCTTGATCAGAGCAACAGATAACCTTCACGTACAGTTTGGTCCCTGGCATTGCTCCAGGCTTGACCCATAACCAGGCCTTAAGTCTGACAAAGCTTCCTTTGGGGATGACCAGAGACTGGTAGGTCTTCTCCTGGCACAGATGTTGTCTCCTTGTCCACAGTGGGTCCTGTCTTGCCCCCACGGCAGCGCGGTACGTGCAGCCTGCCTTCCTCTCCACGCCCTCCGGTGGGAAGTATTCCTTGCCTCCCCGCTGCCTGACACCCCAGGTCAAGTTTCACATTGAGTGTTTGGGAGGAGAAAAAAAAAAACATTCCTCCCTCCCACAGAAACTATCAACTTATCCAGCAGTGCAAGCATCTCTGCCACACCTGAGCCACCCTGAAGCCAGTAAGGGGGTCTGAACCTGTGTTATCAGGTCCTTCCCAAGCCCACGCTTCCTCACACCCCTCTCCTCATGCTGTTGTGGCTTAGCTTTAGCTGGAGGTGGTACTCTCACCTGTGTGCTTCAGAGGGTTTCACCCTCTGTTTTCAGTATCTCAGAACCCAAGCGGTGCCCCAGAGTCACTCACCTGACCCCCATCTTGCAGTCCATAACGCAGGGGGAGTCAAACTCAGCCAGCAGATCTTCCATCTGGTTGTATCGCTCCCCGTCCTTCATGACATCCCCGTGGTAGGCAGGAACGTAGGGCTTCAGGACATCGTTCATCAGGCGGTCAAGGCAGCGCTGCTCTGATTCACAGTGCTTCTTCAGTATCCTGCCGTTGGCTGCTGCCTTGAAACTACCTGAGGGTGACAAGTGACCGTGTGGCACTAAATCTGGGTGTGGGGTGGCAAGGGGCCTCCCCGAAACAAGAGGGGCAGCCCAACACATCAGAAGCATCTCCATGCCCAAAAGAGCGCCCGGCACTCCCATTGCTCTCTACCTGCATGTCCTGCGAGCTGGATCCAGGGGTACTTCTTCTTGAAGGACATCACAAACGGGGACCAGTGCACCATGTTCTTGATCTTCCGCCATGATTTGCTCTAAGGGAAAAAAAAATTGTGAAGGTGAATGCAATGTTTTAAGCTTTTGCTGTCCATAAAGTCACTCCAGGCAGCATGTGGCTGTCTTGGACAGAGCAGGAGGCACCGGAGCCAGCACAGAATGGAAAGCAAATAGAGAATCTGCTCTTTTCCCATCACCCTGCGCCAAGGCAGAGTCACTGGGCCTCAGCACTACATTCAAAAATCACGAGTAACTTCTGTAAAGTGGGCAGCCTTTCTTCCAGCTGGCTGCTTCTGATGATGACAGCCCAGCCATATGCATCACCTTGTCTTCACTCCCCCATATCCCAACACTGTGAGGACATTTGCCCATCTTCGGGAATGCATTGCTGCAGCAGATCACACAGACGGAGTGGGGAAGGGAGCCCAAGGTTCCTCGAGGGGCAAAAAGCTTCGCTCCAGACCCAGTGGCTAGGAAGAGATGCTCACGTGCACAAAAGCTCACTAAGGCATTTTTTGCTCCCCACTGAAGGACAGCTGCTTTATCAGGTTTGCAACATGCCCATGTCTGACCTGCCGGCTTTGGCTGATCAGTGACCACGTTTTGGAGAAGAATTTCTTCCTGACGTGTTGTGTTCTTTGCCAGATGGATTGCACAAAACTATTTACATTACTTCAGTGAGAGTGTCGTTGGATATATGAAAGCCTCTCTTGAAGGCGTGCTCCTTCCTGGGGAGAGGTTTTCCCTGGATTGTTCTGGGGAACACACTGCTAACAAAAGGCAGCGACAATGGAAGAATGCCTTCTTGTAGAAGAGGAGACAAATAATTTTTATCCTGGCCACAAGGAGCTACTGGGTTCAGCTGGAAGTCCACAGATAAATTATCCTCACTTGCTCCACTCCTAATGCATGTGAGGGAGCCTTCCAGAAAGCCCCAGTAATATCTTCCTTGTGTTTGGAGAGCTGGCCTCCATTCCAGTAACACTTTGCAGACAGGCAGAGAAGAGCCAGCAGCCCCAACTTGTAGCTTGGATATTTGTCTGGAGTGAGCTCACAGAGCAGGAATCTATGCTGGGAACTGCTGACATGTTTAAAAGGATAGGAAGGAGCCAGACAAGGATGTCAGTGTCTGCAGTGTGGAAACTCCACTGAGTTACATGGCACTACACCCCAGCCCTGAGGCAGCAGGGCACTGCACAGAGCAGGTAAGGGGCTAGAAGTGGGGAGCAAAGCCCTTTCCCTGTTCCCAGCCAGGAGGTGAAGCTGGCCCTTCCCCCGGACTGCTGCCAGGGACCGGGAGCATCCCAGCACATGCTTGCACCAGTATGGGAGTGCAGCAGCTTGACATGGAGCTCTGTGCCACAAGGGGTGACACCGGGCATCCCCTGCGCCCAGACCCCTCCGCATAGCAGGTCTGCTTGGCAGCACAGCTTGCTGGCCTTGGCAGGGCAATTCCCTACCTGACATGAGGATGGATGTTTTTATTTCCAAGCACTGTGCCAGAACTGGTGTACTGTAGCTGTTCTTTGTTCTCCTCTTGGCAGAGAGCAGGAGGGAAGCTGGGGGGGGGGGTCCCTCTTTTTGTTTTTAAAATAGTAACATCAAGTCCTGACTGATGTCATGAAAAATGAGGGAGGAAAAACCTCCAAGGGAGTCTGGACCCCAGACAAGCACAACCCACCTTGTCTGAAACAAAGAGAAGGTGTCCTGCTACCCTAGAGCAGCTCTGTAAGGCCCTCAGTCCCAGGAAACCAGCCAAGGCAATGCAACTCCCCAGGCCAAGATTTTGTTTTTTGGGGGGCTACAGCTCTGCAGCTAAAACCTTGATGCACATCAAGACGCAGGCAGAATGAAGCCAAGAGCCCTCCAGAGCAGTGCAACCACTGGTCCCACTTCGCTAGGGCTGCCCAAGCAGAGAAGTGCTTGGCTCACACATGCCTTTGGTTAGACATTTCCAACCCAAGTTTTAGGGCTGTGGCTAAGGACCACGTTTTCGGCAGCATCACACACACACACAGGATCTTGGCTCAAAAGTCAGGCCAAGTACAGAGGGCTGAGAAAGAGATGCTGAAGCCTCACTGACTTGCAGGCTCTGGCAGGGCCGTGGGGCTACGTCTGAAGAAAGCAAAGCTGCAGAAGATGGTTCTGATCTGAACCGAGAGCACTCGGTGAACAGGGGTCTCCCACTGTGCCCGCTCTGTTAGGATGCAAAGGGAGTGCTCAACCATTGACACTGCAGCCATACACATACATCGCCTACAGCTGCTTGTGGCATCCAAACGCCCCGCTCTCCCCAAATTCCAGCCCCCAGCTGCTTCCCCTCCCCAAAAACTCACAAAACTGTGCTGACCAATTGAGCTCTTACAGCAGCTGCATGTAACCTAGACAAGCAGGGGATATGCAGAAAGTGTCTGATGCAGTTTGACACTTCTTATGTAAAACCTTTTTGAACATCAGCACATGCCGATCGATCGGCTGCCACGCTGCAATTTAGTGACTCTGAAAATAAACGTGGTGAGAAGCAGCACCATTCGCGCCCATCGTCTGCCACGTGGAAATGAAGCTGAGCACCTGGCAGAGCCAACTCCTGCCTCTGCCTTCTCCCAGCCCCTCACCATCTCATGTCAGCTGCGGCATGGTGAGCAGGGCCAGAGGAGCTGAGCCCTCCCCGCCAGCACCCACAGCTAGGCAAGGGGAGAGGAGAGGAGTGCTGGGAAAACAATTTTATCTTCTCTGTGTTTAACTTTGCTTATCTGAAGCTTAAGGCAAACGCCAGGCTTTCCCCGTCTGTCAATAGAGCTTTATACGGAAAGAACAACATGGGAGAACTCAGGCCAACCCCGAAGGTCAGAGGATACGTTGTGTTTAATTAGATTAAACAAAAAAAGTGACTGATGAGCTCAGTGCTCGCTGCACATTTTCCCTCTGGCAGATGGCTTTCCTCTCGTGCCTGCTCGGGGAGATGCGCTTTTCTGGCCACTCCCTTCCCCTTCTCAGCACAGGGTTTGGTTGGTGCTATGGGGAGCTGAGGGTGCTTTGCCCTTCCATGCACCGAGCCAGAGAGATGGGCAGAAAACAATTTCAACTGCTGGAATTATCACAGAATCATCAGGATTGGAAAAGACCACTAAGATCATCGTGTCCAAGCACCAACCCACCCCACCATGCCCACTGACCATGTCCCTCAGTGCCACATCTCCACATTCCTTGAACACCTCCAGAGACAGTGACCCCACCACCTCCTGAGCAGCCTCTGCCAGTGCCTCACTGCTCTTTCTAAGAAGAAATTGTTCCTAGTATCCAACCAATTATGACTTCCTATGGTTTGTCAGGACTGAACATTCCTAGAAATAGCTGGAGATGGATCCTTTTTATTAACTACAGCGTGCACCGCTGGAGTCAAGGTCATGCAGCTGGAGCAGGGAAGAGAGGAAGCAGCGTTACATGAACAGTTAGACAAGAATTTCATCCCTTTCTCCCAGGAAGATCCTGCAATAAATGAGGAGCAGAAGACAGGAAAACTGAGAGCAGACAGCAGGGCCTCACTGATCTTTGTTTTCACATCCACCCCTTCCAAAATGGGAACTTGCAGCTGAGCGCCGGCTGCCTCCTCAGAAAGGGGCTTTGGTGAGGCCCGGGGGATGCCTCGCTCCTGAGCTGGGCTGGTGAGCTGCTCCTTGTGTCCACAGCCTTGTGGTTTGACAAGCAGCAACTCAAGCAGCTGAAGAGAGCAGACTTTGCACTGGAGAGGCCTCCTCTGCAATAAATAAATAAGTGGGGGAGCGTTTGCCCACAGAGTTCACTCTGTGTCGGCTTGCTCAGGGCCACATGCACACAGCCAAGGGAAAGGAAGCCATTTCGTTTTCCATGTTTAAAAGAATGAATGTGTTTTCTTTTCGTCTTTTGAAAGTAGTTAAGGTTTCCCTAGTGATGATTGTTTCCCTTCACTGGGAAAAGTTCCATCGGGGAGGCAAGGAGGCCAGCTCTGCTCACTGTGCGGGGCGCTGGAGGCAGAGGGCACAGGGCATGGCAGGCAGGGACCTGTACGCTGCCGGGTGCCTCCTCCGTGCCCCCTGCACGCGGGATCCCTGCCAAAACCACTCATGATGTGCTCCAGGTCGCGAACACGGAGCTCAGGCTGTGCTCTGCTGCTGGGCAGCCTTTTGGGAGGGGAGCCCAGCCAGCCCCATGTCTTATGCAGTCTTCTTCCGATGCAAACCGCCCACATCCACACCAATGTGGCCAAAGTTGCTGCCTTCTCTGCCATCTGCGAGAGATTAGCACGAGTGACAGAGGAGCCTTGGCCAGTACGCAGGGAAGCCAGGAACATCTGCTGGGATCATCGAAAATTATTCCAGCCTATTGGAAAAAACAGGAGCTCGTTGCAGGCTCCCCCTTCCTGCTTATGATTCTGGAGAGGAGAAAGCCCAGATGGGTGTCCGTGGTGCTTGGACGCGGCCTTCCCTCTGACAATAGGAGGAAGCTCCGTAGCTGTGGGACCGGCAGCAGCACCCGACGTGCGGGGACGGCCGCAGCCTCCCCCTGCTCACTCGCAGTGCACAGTGATGCATGGGCACGCGCCGGGGGCTGAGCAGAGGCAGTGCCAAAGCATCGGGTGGGAGAAAGGCAGAAGTGGCACTGGAGCTGCGGTTGTCTCTGCGAGTGTTCCTTCCCAATTAGCAGCCTCCCCTTCAATCAAGGCAAAATCTTCCTAGCACGGATCAGTCGCAACTGGCTTTCCAGTAAAGCTGGATGAATTATTAATTGTACGCATTAGTCCAGCCTACTTTCCTGCGCGGGAACTGATCCAGGTCTCTGGAAATGTCTTTGTTACTCATTGGGTACATAGAAGTTACATTTGTTAAGCCATTTTCGGCTTAGAGAATTCAAGGGAAACAGAAACAGTTGTTCACTTCTGGTGGACTGCTAGAAAAGTCCCTTGCTGCTGCTTCTCCAGCAAGCAGATCACTTTTAAAAGGCAGCCAGTGATCAAAATGCTCACCAGCAGCACAAAGCAGGCCCACGGCCGGGCAGCGGGTCGAGCGTCCGGCTGAGAGAGCAGCATGGCACAAGTCAGGGAACCCTCCCTGGGTGCCAGCTGCCAAACACGCTCTCCTACAATTTGAAGGCAAGTTTTCAGGGATTTACACCATGACACTGCATTCCCAGTCTGCTTAGAGGAATTTGGGACTGAAGCACCAAACACAGAGCAGCATCCATATGCAGAACAAAGGCGCTTCTAATACTTGTGCTTTTTTAGTCCAGTTTATTCTTATCTGCTTCTGAATGTGACCCAGAACAGCCTGGGATGAAACCAGCCTGCTCCTTGACATGTGCTGTGAAGTGAGCTGGGATGCCCAAAGCAACACCAAAAATAAAGGGTGGTTTGGAGAGATTTCCCCCAGCTTAAGAGCCTCACCAGCACATGGTAAGGCATGAAGACTGATCCCCCTTCTCTTCAGCCTCCCTTATGAACAAGCAGGGCAGCCTCAGACTTCTAGTGCCATGGTGGCCGCCAGAGCTATCCACATGGGGATCAGCACTGAGGGCATCAATATAGATGCTATAAATACAAAGCTCTGGGAGCATACTGTCCACAAGCACAGGTGACGGACAAGCAAGATTCTGCAAAACCAATGCTCCGTGATGAAACATTAACGATGCAGTCTGCAGGAGAGGCTGGATGCCAGAGGCCCAGCTTTTAGATGTGAGCTTTTCTGTTGTAGAAACTCCCAGAAAAACATTGCCACAGCTGCTCCCTTGCTCTGCTTGCTCATGGAGCTCACTTGCTGCTCTGACCCTGCGTGGCCATGACCGAATGCCACATTACAGAATATGCGAGTGGGAAATGCACCCTTCTGCCATGAAAAAGTGCAATGCTCTGAGAGCAGCCTATGTGCTGGAGGCTGCAGGAGGGGGACATGGAAGGGAAAAAGTCACGGTGAGGGCTATGTTAATTTGCTTAGAATAAATATGTTTTTTAAAATTAGTCATAAGCCCTAACCACGCCTGCATTTACTGGGTACACAGAGCGTAAAAAGCTGGTTTAAAAGAGCAGTTACAAGTTTCATAAACATAACAAAACCATAAAGCTGAATGTTCAACAGGAATGACCTTTTAATTTGCCTTTAAATCAGTTTAGCACTTTCATTTGTGCTTGGAGCCCCTTGTGTTTGGATAGCACTTTGACGGAGCAAAGTGCTCTGTAGACTTTATTGGCTCTCATGTCAGAGAAGCTGGTGCTGCGCGGCTGGAGGAGCCCCTGCTGACACAGCAGTGCTGGGAGCACCAGCCTGCCTCAGCCACAGCTCCATGGCTTTCCAGCCCAGCCACGTGCCAACATACAGGGCTGGCGCAGGGGGAGAAAAAGAAGATTTCAGTGGTAAAGTCCTAAAATAATGAAGAAGAACCATGCTGATCCTCAAACAGCACCATGCTCAGGACTACGTGCCACCCTGTAGGGCTGAGGCTGGCACAGGCACGTGGAAGGAGTGCTGGGATGAGGGACAGAGAGTCTCAGAGCAGCTGGACTTAATGGTGCTTATGGGTCCCTTCCAGTTTGGGATGTCCTATGATTCTAAATGAGTAGAAGACTGCCTCCCGCACACTGTCATCCACGTCCTGGGGTGTGGGAAGAGAGGGTCCGAGCAGCACAGCGGTGCTGGCACCATGCTGGCTGCACGCAGCACACCCAGGGGTGGCCCGGCCAATTCAGATTCCTCATTTAAAGAGTGAGATCTGAAAATACACATTTGTCTTTTTCTTTTTCTTTTTCTTTTTTTTTTTAAGCGAAGTAGTTTCTAAAATAAACACTTCTCTTGAAAGAGGCTGTATTTGAGGTGAGCAGCAGAAGCCAGGCACACGGCATGGCGTGGTGTTTTAAGCACATAACTCCAGCACCAGCCTCTGAGCACCGGTTTAGCAAAAAGGAGCTTCCCTCCAATAAGCTGTGACATCCTTTCAAGAAGCAGAAATCATGGGTTTCGCGTTAAAATCCAAATAGTCTTTCCCAGAACAGCCCTATCAAATTGAAGAAAAGGCTCGAGCCATTTTCTGGTCCAAATAAGGACAAGAAAGTGAAGGGTAGGAGGCTGTTATATCTAGCCATATAATCACAAAGGCGCTGGCGGATGCGATACAATGAACCCATTATAAACGTGGGTGGAACAAAGATAGAGTTTAGCTCATTGTGTCTTAGCATTTCTAAATATATTTTCTCTTGGGGGAAGAGTGAGCGAGAAGAGAAACGAATGTAGGGAAGGTGCCTGGTTCTCCATACGACCGGCGCTCTGCAAGCCCATATCTGCGAGGCTGACACTGTGGGCAGCAGCAAATCCTCCTGCTGAAGGAGACTATGTTTAGCTCTGAGGGTGAAGGAAGCAGAAGAGGAGGTAGAAAAATTTAGTCATCTTCTTCCCTCAGACACTTTGTTGTTTGTTTACTTCAGCAGCACTTGAAGGACTTAGTCACTAGATCTCCGACAAGCTATTTTTAGTTTTTTTTGAAAGACAAGAAGACAAAAAGGAAACTCCTCTCCACGTAAGTGGGGTGATTTGGAGACAGCAAGCAGCTAATGGCCAGGACTTCACCCTGCAGGGCTGCTGGAGAAGTCCAGGAGAGGGTCTGTTGAGTGCAGAAGCCCGCTAGCATCTCCATTCAACAGCAACGAGAAACAAAAACGCTGAGTGCAATCAATAGCTGAGCATCCCCAGTGCCTCAAAGGGCCCATGCCCAACGCCTGCACCTGATTCCCATCCTCCTGCCCCCACAGAGAGCAAGCCTGCCGGCATGGTGGCAACCTGGTGCACTTTCCATTCGGCTCAGGAAGCGTTTTTTGGAGGTCTCAGCAGGCACCCACAGAGCTCACAGCTTCCGGTTGCTTTCAGTAGAGCTTGCAAGTAAAGCTTAAGCTTTACTACAAAGCAACATAAATAGGTCCTTGTTCTTCACTGACATTTGGTGCCATACAGCAAAACTACACATTGTTAACCTACAAATGGGAAATGCTGCAGCAGTGTTGAAGAAATTCAGCGTTTTTCCTGTACTGATAGAAGCGCAATGGCCAAGTGCCAGATGCTTCTGCCCCTTCTTTGAAGACTGAAGGAATTCCTTGCAGAGCTCCTGAATTCCCGCTGTGTTAGCGGGCTCCAGTGACACGAGCAAGCCCTGGTATTTCCTTGTTCTCCCTCGCCGCCCTGCGAAGGGCCGGGGGGATGCTGAGCACTGCGTCCCATCGCAGCACCAGACAGACAGCCCCGCGTGCCTATGGCCGAGCTGAGCGCGGGTGGAGGTTGCCAAGGCAGCTGGTGACGCACAGCTGGGCCCCGCTTCTACATTTTTCCATTACACGGTGTTGAAGCTTGCAGAACAGGAGGTGGCTTTCTTGAGCAAGCTATCGAGAGATCAGCAAGACGCGGCAGGATCCTGCAGGGCGTGCTGCGCGCTGGTTGCACTGCGTTTGAATGAAGAAGCACGGGACGGAGCCAGAAGCGTGCCTGGTGCACAGTAAGAGCGTGTGTGAGGCTCAGATCTGGCTGCACTGCTGCGCTTCTCAGAGCGTTCTGAAACAGAGCACGGTGTGGGCGTGGGACGAGGCACATCCAGATCACAGCTCCGACCGACGGCCGCCACACATCCCGCCACACATCGGTGGCCCTGGGGTCAGGTCTCCCCAGGAGATGTTTGTTGCCCAACTAATTGCAGACTTCCCCCGGCTGCTCTGCCATCCCCAGGGCTCAGTTATGCAGGGGCTCATCCACCACCCGCTGGCCAGAGCTGTAAGCCACCAGGCACAACAATTCACAGACCACACTGCCTCAGAGGCGGGCGGAGGGGAGGGGGGCTATCAAGCCAGATGTTGGACGTACCTGCTGGGTACAATTCTAACATCTTGGGGATGCTCTCTAGCAGCCTCACTAACTGTCCGATGTTTTTGTGATTTCATGGTGGCACTAAAATTAGGATGAGCATTTTAGAGTTAGCGTTTCCTCTTCCGTTCAGCCACTGCTGCTGTGTTAGCAAACCTGTTTGTGCATCCCCCGTGTGCAAAACCAAAAATCTCAGCCTCTTGTCCCTGTGCGGTGTCTCGTGCCCCACAGGCTGATCCCTGCGTCCCTGCTGGATACTGAGAGGCGGCTGCCGTGGCCAGCAGCCCCGGCACGCAGCAGCATGCTGGCTGCAGCACAGCCATCCTTTCATTGGAGTCAGGGACCAGTGGAGAATTAAAGCATTCGTTCAGTGGTATTGAATTAAGAGGCTTAAGCAGCCTTCCCTTCCTGGAGGAAAATAGAAAAGGGGAAAAAAAAAAAAAAAAAAAAAACCTCCACAGGCATTTCCAAGCCTGTGGTCAGTCCTGTTGGTGGTTAGAAATGGAAAGAAGGTATGGAAAGGTGATTTCAGCTATGGGGTGACTGCTAAAAGCTCCCCATACCTCCTCTGGAGATTTCCTAAGTGAAAAGGCTGTCCAGCTCTCTGCAGAAGAGTGCTGAGACCTTCACAGCCACAGACCGAGTGATATCGAGATCAGTCAGAGATCACAAGTTACCCACTGATGCTTCAGCTTGGAGCTAGACACCTTTTGGAGACTTTGCCTCCACTGCCCAGTTGGCTAGCACTGCTTGGGGCCACTGCTCAGCAAGCGAAGGAGAAGATCCCACATTGTTAATGCAAACAAAGCCACAACTATGTGCAGTAATGTAGGGCTGCCAGAGCTGGGGCCTCTCGGGGAATGCAATGCCCAAGGTTCCACAGCCTTAGGAGAAAGGAGATGAGATCTGCAGAAAATAAGTTGTGCTGCTTTGCAAACATACTGTCCCTGTCACGTGAAATGGAAAGCTAACCACAGCAGTGTTTGCATTTTTTTGCATGGGACCATTTGAGATTCACTGTTCCTTCACCTGCACAAACATCAAGATGCTCTGCATTAAAAGCACATCAGGAAGAGGAAGTGGCATTCCGATGTGACTGAATTACTGAAAAGGCTCCATTTGCTCCTCTTCCAGGAGGCAAAGCTCTCCCAGCTGTTGCCACCACAAGCCATTGGAGTCCCAGTGACAGCACCATCAGTGGAGGAGGTTCACACACCCATTGGCACTGCACAGCTGGGACATAGAGCAGCACATTCATAGAACCATTTGAGTTGGAAGGGACCCTTAAAGGCCATCTAGTGCAACACCCCTGCAATGAACACGGACACCTATAGCTCAGTCAGGTGCTCAGATCCTGGTCCAGCCTGATGCTCAGTGTCTCCAGAGATGGAACATCCACCACATCTCCGGGCAACCTGTTCCAGTGCTTCTCTACCCTTACAGTAAAAAAAAACCTTCTTCCTTATGTCCAGTGTAAATCTCCCCTCTTTTAGTTTGAAACATTTTCCCCTTGTCCTATCACAACAGATCCTGCTAAAGAGTCTGTCCTCTTCTTTCTTATCATCCCCCTTTAGATACTGAAAGGCTGCTACCAGGTCTTGCCGGGGCCTTCTCTTCTCCAGGCTGAACATCTCAGAGCTCTGCATGAGAGCTATGCAAATACTGTGGCTAAATCCTTCCCGTTCTCAATCCCAAACATAACTGTGCATGCAAAAACCATGTGGCTCCTGAACACCCCGCTAGCTACTGCCTGGCTGGTGGCCACAATTCAATCACCTCCACGGGACAGAAGAGAAGGGACCCCCAGCACCCAACACAGCCAGCTGAAGCTGGAGCTCGCAAGGGCAAATTTAGAAACCCCACAAGAGCTGAAGCTGGATTTTCAAATGCAGACATGACTGCCCAGAAGTGGTATGGCTGATGCACCCATAGAACCATAAATCTCCAAATAAAAGTATATCACTTCTGCCAGTGAATGCCTATGGGACAAGGAGCACAGTGCAGTCCCTCTCACCAGGTTTTGACATGGGCATAAGCATGGAAGGCGTTCTGCTTTATTCAGCTTATAAACAAGAGCAAGCATTTTAGTAGTAACAGCCAGTCATTCTGGAGTGGAAAAGTTTATGTGCTGGAAACAGTGTCTCGCTAATGAACCAAGGTATTTCTAACAGCCAGCCTGTTAGAGGTACTAACAAAAGACGTGTTGAGGAGGTGATTATTTGTGACACTGTCTGACACCAGCAAAGTAATCACAAGGCAGTGACTGGCACGGCCTGGAGAACAGCTAGATTTGGAAACAGTGGGGGAATTCTGGTTTCCTGCAGAGAAATGTTGTTAAAAAGGGGTCATCTAAAGCATCTGGAAAGTGGCAGCGATGGCGAGCAGCCAACAGTCTCATTTGGAAGATGCTGGTCCCATTAAAGCATTGTTAATTTGAGTCCAGGCAGCTTCAAAGGCAAGGAGCAGAAGCACTCACAGGAGTGGGGATCTGGACAAAATCAGCAGGGAAGCTGCAGCAGTGCTCTAACTGCACTGCAACAAGAGCTGGGGCTGGGGATTAGCAGCAGCTTCACCGCAGCACGGGCTCTCCTGCTCCAGCAGAAGTCTTTAAATGCTGGGGGACAGGTAATGCATACGTGGGGCATGCTCTTCTGCCTCCTGCCATCAGCAGAGGACGATATAAAACGTTATCTTGTCTGAGTGGCTGGTCTCAAGAGCTGGATTTAGTGAGTAAGACCTGGGTCCAGTCGAGCGTTTCACTGGAATATATATATTAAACAAATGTTCTTCAGTCAAACCTCCCTCTTGTACAGCGGTGCCGTGGGGAAGCGCGCTGCTGCAGCCGGGATCAGGAGAGCAGCCCACACATTTGAAAGCATGGGATACCTTTGTCCCTTTGCAGAGCCTGTTTAAATGACTCTAACAGGACCTGCAATATATGCCTACAGCTTTCAAAGCACAGAGGTGCAATGCCTGACAAAAATTTAACTTTGCAGCAGTTTAGATCCATTTAAATGAAAGGAATTTTGTGCCTTTTCAGCCCTGCAAGAGAACACCCCATGCCAGCTGAGCATCCCCTACTCCGTGCAACGGTGGCTGAAGACATTTCCCTTCCCAACCTGCTGCTATCCCACACACACACAGCTTCTCCTGCTCATTCCCTGACGGACATTGAAGCGACACCGGGGACTTGCCCACTCTATCTTTAGCAGCCGGGAGAGCTAAGAAATAGCTGCATGCTCAGCAGGAGCCCCACGGCCCAGGGCACCCCGCACCGCCGGGCGCGATGCCGGCAGCATGCCCAGCACCAGCCCTGCCTCTGCTCCACCAGCAGCCAGAGCCCGCCGTGCTATCACTCTGGCACACTCCTTCCCTCCTTGGCAAGACAGGCCGGAGCTAAACTTTTCCAGTGAGACGGGTAAACAAAGATTTTGCTTCTTCCCCCATGAGAAAATTTAGCCCAAGAAGTCACATGAATGCAGCTGCATCCAGCATGTACATTCAAACTGGCCCAAGCTGCTGGCAGGGTATGGATATACAAAACCTGAGTCAGGACAAAGCTCTGCCTGGGAAATGCACTTCCATCCATGCGTGGAAGTGCACCAGAAGGAGCCCAGTCTCTGCAGTCTGCCCGAGGACCAAGGCTGGAAAGTCACCCTGCAAAGTATGTGTGCTCTGGAGTATGAACAAATCATGAGCAGTTTGCCTTGGAGGCAGAAAGGGATTTACTGATGGTCATTTTCTGCTATTAAAGCAATAAATCAATTCATCAGTCAGCCAAAAACCAGAGCAAAGAATGTGAACTTAGGGAAAACAGGAAAACAGAAAAGTGTTATTAGACCAAAGTATTTTCCAATGATGTTTAGAGGCAGTTCTGAGCCCAGCACCACAAAACCTGCTACCTCTGAAGCAATGCCAGGCTCCCCCTGCAGCTATTTTGCTTTCTCTGGGCTTGCCCACCCTGCACAGAGCTTTGTAGGCTCCAGAACACTGGGAAATTCATCCAAAGGACTTGAAGGAGGAGGCACGTGCATGTCCTTTCCCCTTTCCAGGGAGGAAGGCAAGACAACAGCACAATGTGCTGACTCAGCTGTCTGCTTGGCTGAGCCCAGCTGCCCTGAGCCTGCATTTCGTCTGCCGAAAAACAATTTCCACCGATGCCCTTATTACTGCATCCCCACTCGTGCTCCTTTGCTTACCTCTCTTCCTCTTCGCTGAGCTTTTCTGGATGTTTTCCAGTGGAGGACATCATCCCAGTAACTTTGGACATTTGGGAAAAAGCAAAGCAAAGCTCGGACCACCAGTCCACTCCTGCTTTCTGAACTCAAGGCCCCGCCACGATGTATCCTTACAATGCGTTTGTGCTGCAGTATGCTGGAAATCAAAAGCTGTGGTGACGACCCAGCAGAGGGGAAAGGAGCAATCAGCCCTGGTGACTCCTCCAGTCACTGAAGTAGCACTGTTTGTTGATGTAACCGGGACTGACTCAGTGGGAACAAGCCCCCTGGGGAAAGGTCCTTCTGAAGAATTTGTTCCTATTATTTACTCTGCAGCTTAATCAGGCATCTCCACAGACAAATCAGCAAGTACCTCCCCTCCCTGCTTACTGAAAATGAGGTCATTGGCCCTGATTCATTTACAAAGAGCTCCCCAGGAGCTCAAGAAAGTGAGCTCTCATCTTTTGCATCCTGGGACTGTCATCACCTAAAGCACATATTTTAAGTGCCTGAGCCTGAAAAAGCGAATTCTGTCTTTTTTCTTTTTTTCTCCAGGACACGCTTGCTTTTCCCAGGACACGCTTACTCCAGCTGCAGATGACAAACTGAGAGAGATGAGAACACGCATGTGTTGCTACATCTGCATGGGAAGTCAGGTGGTAATGAACTGCGTATCCACACCACATTCATCGTCGAGATTTACTATCAGGCACAAAGCTCTGACAAGGAAATATCAAGATTTGGCTTTGTTCTCCCAGCCTGATGCAAAGCTTTCCTTGAACTTTAAGCTTCTGTCTTCACTGTTGAGCAGTAACATCTGCTACTTTCACGGGATCCAGAAGAAACTTCGCAAGAGCAATCCAGCAGCCAGCCCTTTAGCACAACATCTCTAAACTGCAGGGCAACCATATTAAATCACGCTCCCTTTCAACACACACGCACACAGAGCAGAAGAACAGGAAAGGCAGAGGCTCTGACACCTAAAGAGCTCTGGTTTGAGATAGTGTTTCTTGTGAGTGCCATTTGTTCAAAAGTAAAATCCTTACCCTGCATCAAATAAACTCAACCATGACTTTTTAAGAAGTAACACAAACCCACTCACCCTCCAATCAGTCTCTAGCGAGATACATGTCCCTGGCTCACTTGGACACCCCGTTCCCCTGTCCCCATCAGCCCCATGCTCCCTGGGGGGGTACCGGAGCAGAACTGCAGTCCCTGGGCTCCAGCAACAAGGGATGCTTTCACGGAAAGCAATTCAGCTGACAGCTGAGCTACGGGCAGACAAATTGGTGGGAGAAGAACACTGCAGCTACCCAGAGAAGCTGCTCCTGAATGCCGCTCTCACCTGGCAGGTTTCCCATGTTGCGCAGCTTCCTTGAGTTTTGCCTTAGATTTTTGATAAGACACTGACACAAGGAGTTTATGTACAAAGGAACCGTGGTATGCAAGAGCAGCGCCTACATGAGCACTAACGCCTTTGGAGCAGGCATGCAAGCGCTTTTATCCACAGCTTATTGCACACAGCAGCTTCGTAAGCTGCAATCCCAGTTTGCGTGGCAGCTGCTGATCCCTGCCTCCTCCCTCTGCCCCCATTTTGCTTCAGCAGAGCATCTACATGCAGGAATCCTGCAGGAATCCATCAGAGCTGAGATAGCTGCCATGGCCAGCAAAGAAACCAAGGGCTGAGGGGAGGGGAAGAGACAACAGGCCCACACATCACTCAAACGCAGGTTTGAGATCTCTGCTTCTGGGTTGTGCCCCACGAGGAACTGCAGAGGTGCTGGAAAAGCAGCGCAGCCTGGCAAGCCTCCTCCCTACTTGCTCACAACGACCAGTCCCCTTCAGACAGAGGCAATGTGCTGGCACCCCGTTTCCCCTGCTGTGCAGGTGAAGGAGAGCTGCTTTACATACACGGCACCTGTGCCCAGACCAGCAGGCAGAGCAGTTGCTCTCTTCAGCCTTCCACCAGTAAATCCCGTATTTCATGCCCTATCCACGCACACTTGGTCCTCCTGTTTTTCTGAGAAGTGTCGCAAGCGCTCATCTCTTTTTCTTTCGCTTCTAAAGAAACGCCTGCGCCCAGCATTTGCCAACCCCAGTGGCATGGGTTGTGCCTTTCTCCATCCCTGTTACCACCTGTGGGCAGTCGCTGGCACCATTGAGGGCTGGTGCCCTTGGTACTGGAGCCTGAGCTCTGCCACTGCCAGAGCAGGGGGTGGACAGGATGACCACGGTCCTTTGCAGCCACACCAGCTTGCAAATCACAGCAACGTGTTTCCAGAGCACTCCAGAGCAAAGAGCAGGGGGTGAGGGGTGAGGGGAAGAGGCTAGTGCTGGTGAGGACGTGCGGGGAGGAAGGCAGAGCAGCCCTTTGCTATTAGAGCCAAGCGCACCTCCTGCTAAGTGAGTGCCCTCAAACAGTGTACCAAGCTCCTTCCCTACCTGCTTAACTCCAAAGAACCCTGCCTGGCAAAACATTTCCATATAACACTTGGTTCAGTGAATCCCAGGTATTGTTAAAAACAAAAATATCCTGCAGGTCAACGGGAAAACCTAAACTGAGGAGTGGTGGGGTGAGAGGACACACTTTGGAGGATGCAAGTGCATTAGGCAAAGGGAAAACCAATGCAGAAGTCTAATGGCAGACCACAGAGGCATCACAGCTCATGTTCAGAGGCTGCCTAAGTATACTCTTTTATGACAGATAGCCTTTTTATTGTGTGAATCAGTGAAATCAAGTAACTTTGCCCCTCTGTTCACAAGAGCACTCTCTGCATCTCCATCTAGCCAGCAATTCACAATTTCCCACAGCAAAATTCTCTGTGCTGTGAGAACAAGCACCTCAAGCCCCCCTGCTTTCCCTCTGAGAGCGCAGGTCCCCAGCACCCCTGAAAGCAGATCTCTGCCCTCCCACGTCACCTTGCTCCACAGCACTGGGGCATTCCATGCCCCCCTGCTTCTCCCACTTCTATCACAGAGCACCCGCAGTGTCCCAGCCCTGCCGGCACCTCTTGCTCCTCCCGGTCCGTCCCCACATCCCTACCTGAGACAGGAGATCCCACAGCAGCTGCAGCAGCCCATTGTCGCTGGCTCGTCCGGGGCCCCCCTGCATTGCAATCCTGCCCTCCAGCAGCTCCAGGAGACGCGGTGCCCAAAAGCTAGGCGCTCTCCTGCCTCATGGTGCGCTCACCCAGCTCTGCGAACAGCTCTACGCTGTGCCCCAGAGGCTTTATAATTCTCAGGTGGCAATTCCTTAAGCTATAGGCAGTTTTCCCAGAGGTTTCCCGGATCTTCTGAGCAAGGCTATTTGCCATGAATCAAACAGACTGCTTAGTCACCTCTGTTTGTCCAGCCAGAGCCAAGTCAGAGCTGCTATTTCACAGCACGTACTGTACAAAGTCACCAGTTCCTGTAAATTGGATGCACCGCAGCAAACTGAATTGTATATTGTTTTCTATATTGCCCTGTTCTCTGCCGGACTGGACAAAACTTACTTTACAGTCATAAATAAGAAAAGAATAAAAGCAAGCTAGGAAGTCACGTTAGGGCTGGTGGGAGGTGTCTGAGTGGGCGTTGTGTGTGCCTGAGGAGGGCTGACCAGCACTCCTGAGCCTGTCACGGGCAAGGGATAAATCACCAAAGCCAGTGGTTTTGACAGGGTTACAAAATTGAAGTGCCATCGGGTGAGGAGGGCTGAGACCCTGCAGACAGTATCCAAATCAAGAGCTGCTCTCCACCCTTGCCTGTCTCAAAACAGGGTCTAAAACACAGGTGCCCAAAGTACCTGGATTTGTACAAAGCATCTGACACTGTCCCAGCTGACATGCTGTTCCCTAAATGAGAGAGAACTGGATTTGACAGACGGGCCACTTGGTGGATAAGGAATTGGCTGGATGGTCAGACTCAAAGAGAGGCAGTGCAGTGGGTAGCAACCCTGCCCACGGCCGGGAGTTGGAACTGGATGGTCTTAAAGGTCCCTTCCAATCCAAAACATTCGGATTCTATGGAAGTCAGTGGGTACTGATGAAAATGCTGGCCTCTCTGCCAAATGCCCGTGCTAAAATGGAGCACACTTGGATTGCCTGCCAGGGAAGCTGTGACGGATGCCCAGGACGTTAATTATTCCCATGGAGCTGTCAGCCCTGGAAGGGAGGCAGTGCTCACCAGCCCCAGCTCTGGGTGCATCTCACAGCTCCCAGCACAGGGTCCCCACGCCGCTCCAGATGCTCACCATGGCTGCAAACATGCTCACCAAAAGTGCTAAGAGCCCAGTCGGTCTCATCTAAACACAAAAGTGCACCCCCACGTCGGCTGGGGGAGATGCCAAGCAGCCCAGCAGGTTTGCAGCTCTGCTTTCATCTCTCATTCCCTGCTGCTGCATCCAAAACAGGGCATTTCCTGCGGTGTTTGCAGTAGCGGTGGGGCTGCATCCACCTCCACACTCCTAACTGTGCATCTTTTCTGCGCAATTAAATTACATCAAGCTCTTTCCTCTTGGAAAGCTTTGTATTTCAGTTCTCCTTCCTGTATTGATTATGATATATAATGTTTGACCAGTGTGACATTTAAATTCTTGAAAGCCCTCTGGCAGAGGAGGAGATATAATCAGGAAAGCACGCGTAATAATGTTGTGATAGCTTTTAAAGTAAACAGGAATCGGAGCCTGCTTGTGGTACATCCTGTACAATAAAAGGACGAAAAGACAAACTATTACCACTAAAACTGTATGCAGAGCACCCAATAAAACCTTCTGTATTTCAAAGGCAAAGGAACTCTCTGAATCCTGAGAGGCACAAGTCAGAGAGGCTCCAGGCAGAAGGGACTGACAAAAGCAGCCAAATCACTTCACAGAACAAGGACACAAGGTTAATAAAGAGATTGCAGAGCCCTCGCTGGCACTGCCAGCGTCCCTCTGCATTTGGTGCATGGGTTTAGTGGCAGAGACTTGCCAGAGAGAGGGGGTAATGAAAGATATTCGGGAAAATTAGAAAAGGCAAGAGAAGAATCAGGACTAGCACAATACTCAGGAAGAAATCCAAATCCAGGGAAGCAATGCTTGGTTCTGGGAGCACCAGCCATGCTCAGCAGCTCAGGGTCTAGCCCTGAGCTTCCTCCAAAGGACAGAGCTGGCCTGCCTTCGGGGCTACAGCGCCCTGTAAACACCACACTGCTCCCATCAGCCACTCAATGCAAACAAGTCCCTGTCAGGCCGTAATCCCAGAGTGGGAACAAAGTGTCCAGAAAGCCTAGATGGACATTTCATGCTGACAACAGAGAAACACAAGGGCAGACAAGATGTCCCCTACTAACGGAGGTACAGCCAGAGCCTCCTCAGACAGGTCCTTGCAGTGGAGCACCCCCGCACACCCAGCAATCAGCCTGCTGCTGGCAGGGAGGCATCGAGCAGAGCTGGGCATCAGCGTGAAATAGTGATGGTGCAGGGGACACTGCTAGCTCTGAGATTTGCATTGAATGCCACACACAGCTCTGCCAGGCTGGCCCCTGACTAGCCATCCTAATGAGGAGGCTTTTTGTGCTACCTTTTGTTGGCGAGCTGCACAGAGGTGCTGTGGGTTTAAAGGTTCGCTAGCTCTGTCTCATTCCTCCTCCTTGTTTGCTTCTATTTTGACCTTGATTACTACAGCAACTAGGGATGCTTGTCATTTTTGTGAAGATAAAAGCAAAAGCGGCCTTTATACTGGACCAAATCCTGAAGCTCTTTTCCAGTTTTTAGAATCCTTATTTGGAAAAAGCTTACCTTCATTACAGTTTCATCAAGAGCTTTGCTTTCCAGTAAGGACGGAAGGGAAATTGAAAGACAGTTCTGGAATTGGATCCACGTTGTGCAAATGCGATGCAGATGCTGTTAATGCACAGCTGGAAGCACTCACTGCACGCAGGAGTGGACAGAGGATGTCACTTCTGGTCCCTCCCACTTGGCAGCGCCTGTCCCCATCTACGCCTTGCACCATGACGCAAAGGATGTGGCTCTCTGTAGATCCCTTCTCATGTCATGTTCGTCATCCCACGATGCAAAGTTCACATCTCTGGCTCTGAGGGTTACTGGCAGCTCTGAAGGTTCAAGCAGCGGCAATGCTGGTGGCTACTGCATTGCAGTCATGCTTGGGCATGCACGTGCCATAGGTGCTCACGAGCTATTCCTGTCACCCCCTGTGGCTGCAGCACACCAAGCAGCTGCACGGCGAGAAACAACGCTCATCTGCATCAGACAGCAAGCTTTGGTTTTTGGGCTTTGCGTGCCTGCGCGCGCGCGATTGTGCTCTCCTCTCCCCCTCACATCACTTACACTGTCTTGCCTAAACACAAGGGCTCTTCCACCTGCATGTCACTGCACCTCACGTCAACTGAAAGGGGTGGCAAGGGAAATGGAAATCTGAAGAGGAAATCCACATGCCCCACTTTGAGCGTTGCACAGAGACGTTTGTATTGGGGCTACCCTGTTTGCCACCAGAAGGAAACGTACTGCTGCTCTCTTCTTGCATGAGAGGCTAAGGACTCCCTTGCCGTGAGGCGATGCAAATCTCTGCAGTCACACATACTCTGAAACATCTGCTCTGCTGACCTGCTTCATCTGCTTCAGCAGTTACTGTGGGAGGTGAGCAGAGAAAAAGGAGGGGAGGCAAAGGCACAACTGAAGTAACAAGGGCTGTAATTCATGGAGCTAATTGTTGCAAGGAGCTGTATAGACCCTTGATTCAAACTAAACATGGAAAGAGATGAAACTCCTGCAGGACTAGAAATGCTGCCTCTCCCCAGAGCAAAGCCCAGGCCAGAAAGCAGTCAGTTGTCAGAGACAAGCTTTATTGTCCCGCGTGCGCAGCAGAGCCTGGCCGCAAGCTGGCAGAGCTCCCAGTGCCATGGGATGCTGAGAAGAGCCAGTCCCATTCCCCATGGGGGAAGATCCCTGTGCAGGAGAAAAGAACTGCAGAAATCCTGGCACAGACTGAAATTCTGGGGTCATAAGAGGGCAGTGCCAGAGGGCCCACCCAGGAGAAGCAGATTTTACTGGAGTGAGGAAGCAAAAAGCCATGGTTTGCCCCAGCTCTGGCAGAGGACAGGACAAGGGCAGGGAGTACATCTCTTCCCAGGGGACCATGCAGCCCACTGGTGCCTGATGTGCTTCCAACAAGACCTGTGTGGCCTGCCCAGATCAAGAGGAACGGCAGTGAGTGCATGGAGGGTCTCAGAAAGCAGATGGTGTGGTCCCAGTAAAATCTCACCCCACCTAGGTCAATAGGAATGCAATTCGGTCCCCAAGACCCCTCAGGACTGACGGTGCTACCCGCTACCTCCAGCCCATCAGCTCCCTGTTCTGCGGCCAGTGCATCGGCTTCACCCCAAAAGCTAAAACCAGAGCCCAGGACAGGTGCTCTCAAGCTCTGAGCAGTGCTCACGTAGCTCCCAAACACACCATCTTTCCCAATTAAACTGCCCCTTAAACAAATCCACAAGTAAGCCCATATTGATATTTTTTTAGGTCTACTTCACACTTCTTTGCTTAAAAAATGTAATTTAAAAACACCTCCTGAAAAAAGCGCACCTTCCCTCCCCCAAGCCAAAGACCCCAGCTGCACGCTGCCAAACAAACATCCCAGTACCTCGTTTCTCTCAGATTCTCTTCATTTTCTGCCATAAAGCATCACGAGCGGCACAACCTCTCTAGCTAAAGCTGCAGGAAAGGGTGGGGTTTTGAACACAGCCCAAGCCGGGCGTTATTTTTGCAACCATTTGAGACAGCAGCCAGACCCTCAGCTGAGAGCTGTGCTGAAACAAAGGCAGCCTGGGGGCTTCGCATGGGGGAAGGCTTTGCTCCCCAGCCCCATGGGTGGAGGATGCTCGGGGATGCCCCGTGGCTAGCACCTTCCCGGAGCAGCCATCCAGCAAAGGCACAGGCTTTGCATGATGTATACTGGAGTTCACACAGTTCTGGGGGGAAATGCCTCTCCTTCGGGTCCCACTCCTGAACCCATCAGCCACGGGGAGCTGTTGTGCAATGCCGCCCACACAGTGCAGAAATCCTGTCTGGTTCCTTTCACATCATGTGCTTATCATGGCTATTGAAATTCCACAGAAAGTCAGGAACTGGCTTACTGGGATTTTGCTGATCCTCTCTGAACTTGAGCAAATGTAGTGGGATGATACCCTATAGCTCTGGTGAGACATGGCTGTGGAACAACAGGGACTGCAGCCCCTGTGCTGCTCTCCTGAGCATTACCAGCAAGTGATCTCGAGACTGACACTGGCCCTTAGAAATTCTTGTCTTCAGAGACCCCAGGGCACAGAAGCAAATGAAAGCATAAAGAAGAAAACTAACTGCACAAACAGGAGGATTTTTAATGCACCTCGTGCCTGAGAATGAACTCTGCCCCTTGCTGGTATTAGTTCTGACAGATATGCATCTTTTCTTGGCTTGCAAGATTAAGAGCTTCCACATTAAATCACATGGTGGACATAACTACTGAGGGTACGTGACTTTGGGATGCACGCTCTTCCAAGTGCTCTTACAGGCAGAGGGAATGTGGCAGCCTGCAATAAAGGATGGAGCAATATAGGAGTTTGTTTATGACTGATCTGATCTAAGCACTGAAAGCATCACCATACCCTGATTTAAAATCTGTTCTCTTCCATGGCGGAAGAACAAGCTCAGGCATCACCAGAGGCTCTCAGATTCGCAACTACTGTAAGCAGATTGCTGCTTCCCATGCACAGAAATACCTTCACAGGCCTTCCTACAAATAACCAAAAGCCTCAGCTACAGTCAGAACCAAACTGCATGCACCCTCCTTGTGCATCCTTCGAGGGCAGTGCCAGCCAGGGACATGCACATGCACGCCACTGTGACGACACAGCAAAAGGTGAGCCAAGGCTCCTGGAGACCTAGTGGCAGAAATGTGGCCGAGCCCGGGGCAGGGACAACAAGGAGCAGGGAGCTGGCTGGACAGCCAGAGGGTGCCTGAGGAACTGCAGCCTGCTCCAGTGCCATGACCGAATTTTTAAGGGTTCAAGGTGCAGAGGAGTTTTGCACAGAAGACAGGAGACATCCATGTCTCAGACAGGTCTGTGCTGTACCTTGCATGTACAAGTCCCACACCTGGGTCTATGCCCCCTGTGCATATACATGGAGGAGGAATGAACGCACTCAGCTCTATAACGTGAGGCTGCTTACATTCATTCATTGTAACATTTTTTCCTTAGGACTGCAATTCATCTCACCTATTTTTAGACATGTTCAATGTAGATGACCGCACTGATGCGAGTTAACTCCTTTTACAGTCAAGGCAATGCTCGGCCACAGCTCCGCTCACGCTGTGCAGGCAGCTCACATCAGCTGTGCTCTGCAGGGCCCATTTCTCTCTTCTGATGCCAACACGGTGTTGGCTCAGATCTAGCTGCTTGCCACAGATCCCACCCCAGACATCACTCAGTGCTTTGAAAACCCTCTGAGCTCTCCTTGCTTTCCCCTGCGCTTCCACAGCACATCTTCCCACTCCCTGCAACTTTCCACGTGATTTTTCCCTCCTTTTTCCTCCTCCTCTCCCTCCCCTGGTCAGCTCCTGCACCCAGCTTCCATCCGATCTCCCCTGTTCCCTCCACCCAAGCCACACATCCCTCCCATGCCCGCCAGTCATGGCTGCACTGCTCTCTGCGCCTCTGCACCCCGAGCACCCCAGAGCTCTGCCCGCACCCTGAGGTGCCCGCTTGCTTCCCTCGCCCCATGCACCCCACGTCCCCTGCCGCCCGCCACGCAGGCTCACCCCACGCAGCTGCCCGCCGCCATCCCGGCTCTGCCCGGCCTCCTCTGGGCGCCGGTGTGCTCTGCGCAAGGAGAAGCCGAGCCGCAGGGACGCCTGTGACTTACACATGGCTAAAGCAGATTCCCAGATGGCTTCACAGCTTCCCCTGCATTCTCTTCAGTCTTCCTGGTCCCAGCGGTCATTTCCCTTCTCTACCTGCCGTTCCCTTTCCTGCCGGCCTTATCTCTCTCTCTGACCCTGTGCTCCCACGCCGCGCTGCTCCCTCCCTGCAGCCGCCCCGACCCACTCACCATGGGCACCCCCACGGCCCCAGGGGCCCCCCACACTCACGGCATCCTCTCTGCTTGGTGGCTCGAGCCGGCCTGTGCCTGCCTGAGGGTGTTGCAAGCGGGGGACAGCCAAGAGGGAGATCAGCAAAAAGCTGGGGGGTGTCTGCGGCTACACCTGACACAATCCCAGAGAAAATAACGCTCAGAAAAAAAGTCATGCTCTATTTCCAGCTGGAGCGGGTGACGGCATTGAAAACCTTTGTATGCTTCTGGGAGAAAGACGAATGGAAAAAGGAAATGGTGACACGATGAGGCAGCAAAGAGGCAGTTTTTGGGACCGACAGAGATAAAGGGAAAAAGGAAACAGGAAAAAACAGGTAGATTCTTAGATGCACTTGGCATGCCTTTACAAAAGTTGCACTTCCTTTGAATTATTGGTGCTGCAGATATTTTCAGCCCAGCTCCGCTTCCCTTGAAAGATGAATTTGGCATGCACTCAATTCTCGGATGAGCTTGCAAAACATGAAAGAAGTTGCAAGTGTCACTAAAATGTAGGACCGGCCTCCGTTCTGAGATCAAGAGCTGTGCATCTTCCTCTCAGACAGCAAAATGGTGTCTCTCGTCCTCTCCTCCCTCCTCACAGCTCCCCAGCTCCCTGTGCCCAGCTACCAATAACAGCAGGTTTATTTTTCTTCCACGCTGCACAGAAGCTGTTGCAAGGACCCCGATCACGTTGAGAGATTGACTCATCTGGCGCCTGAGCCAAGGACACCAAGGGAAAGACTTCTGCTTCACCCCTGGGTGCACATCATATATGCCATCAAAAAGAAATGCTTTGTTTGCTTACAAATGTAGCAGTGGTGAACCTAAGTCCCCTTGGCATGAACAACAGCTCTGATCTAGAACGAGAAATGGCAGACATTTCAAAATTGTTGGTTGCACTTTCACAAAACGTACTTGCACCACTTTTTCCATTGATCTGATGACTCTGGTTACTCACACAGCTCCTCAGACTGCTTCCTGTTCTGCTGGAGAGCTGAGCAGCTGCATTAAGAAACAGGGTAAAAACGGATTCTAACTTTATTTCGAGGTCATCAGAAATAGCTCTGGTGGATGGTTCCTTTTTCTGCTCCATAATGTATTTATATCTTTACTCCCATTGGAGGGTAGGGCAACCTTGACCCGTCCTCTTCCTTGTGGTGCCAGCGCAGCGAGCAGTGAGTGCTGAGCCCCAGCGGCGCTGCTGGCGCACACAGCAGCCCTGCTTTGGGAAGAACTGGGATATGTAATCTCGGTGCCACGTTTTCCTGCTCGTCTGCCCGTGCTGTGCTTTCTGACAGATCCCGAGCCATTCCAGCTGTGAGGGGCATTTTGCAATGTGGGCGGCCCTCCACGGTGGAGCCATTTATACAACATATACTAGCCCAGCCCACCCGTTTCATGTTACTCTTACTAACCTTTATCCCTAGTGTTAGCCCACCAGATTCACTGCAGATACGCCAGAGCTGATTTGGCCCAGTCTCATCTCAGTCTTCCAATCTAAATGGAGTGATGCTCTGTACCATCAGTTATTCACGAAAAAAAAAAAATGAGAGACAAACACAGCTCAAGGAGTCAGTAAGCTTTGTTTGAAGGCCTCGGTTCCTGCAGTAGCAAAAGTAAGCAGCAAGGGACCAGCAGACAGCAGCAAATAAACACTCTGCAGTGAGAGCAGCTGGAACCGCTGCTGCAAAATCAGCCTCCAAGCCACACCTGGAGTCTCCTGCTATTCCAAAAAAGGCAGGATGTTTTTAAGAATAGAAAAACCTGCAACATCTGTGGTCTTCCATTATCCAACCTGAAAATTAATATTTCTTAGGGGCTTTAAGGGCTTAGCAGTTGTTTTCAGAAGTATTTTGTCTTTGTAGAACTTATTCCAAAAAAATCACAGAGTTATCTATGCTGCTTTACAGATGAGAAGTGCCATGACACTGTTAGTGCTTCCTGGGCCAAGGCGTGTTTCTCAAAGCCCCGCTCTGTTCAATAAACACTGACACCGAGCAGTAACATTCAGCATGCGTGTCGTAACGCGCGGTGTCTTACAGCTGGCCAAGCTGTTTAAACTGACTTGAAGTTTAATTCCCAAGACAGTAACTTCATTGCACACTATACACAAAATGTTGCTGTTACGCAAACCGATGTTTTCTGACAATAGCTTTCCTCACTAAAGCTTATACCCTGGAAATACTCTGTTTATGAGGCCAGCAGTAGATTTAGCAAGCTTTCCAGAGGCAGCTGCTGTCCAGAAGACTGTATCCATGCGGTACACAATCTCTGCAACTGCCCTTGTGCAATGCCACCGAAGCTCCTCCTGCAGATGGGGCACCTAAGGAAAGTGGAGACGGGATACAGCCAACCTCTGCTTTGGGATTATCCCCTTTAAACAAGTACCAGCTTTAAGGACGCGTTAAAAAGAAGAACATCCTTGCTTCATTCCCCTTGCTGAAATGAGGACGCAAATCTACCAGCTGGAAAGGAAAAAGAACAGAGCAGCATCTTAACTCAAGAGGCAAGCTGGAGAACGTGTCAGTGTACCCAGCGGAAGTAGATTTAAGTCCAAACTCCCGTAATGCTGCTAGAGAACAGAGTGCTTGGCATCACTTCAAGACCTTTGCATCATTCAATTACATGGTAGTTTAGGATGGTTAAACAGCCTTGCTAGGCATTTTCCACACACTGTCAGAGCCTAATATTTCTGGTAAAAAGATCTGTACAGCCTTCACTGGATCATTGTCTCAATGCAATCATTCACTTGAAAAGCTGAGATGTTTGCTACGATCTCACAGTCTGCACTGACAGGCTCTGCACTGCTTTCCCATTTTAAGATTAACATAGTCAGATGTTCCCCCACCTCCTGGAAGCTGCTTGTGTCAAAGATCTTTGAATCCCCTTTACCTGTGGAAAAAGTCCTCAAACTGTATTTCATGCAAAACTGAACAGAGAAGCAACGTGGACCTCCACGTGCAGTTTGCACGGCCTCCGTCCTCCAGTCACTGCTTTTGTCTCTGTCTGAGCTCTCACCTCTCAGCTTCGCCTTAGAGATGATTCCCAGCTTCCACGGAGCTGTAAGGGTCAATGCCACCTGCCATCCCAGGCTCATGACACATGTACAAACAGGAAGGCAGATTCTGCTCTACTTGTGTATGGGCTTTTTGTTTCGGCCGGGGTGGGGAGGGAGAGCTGGCTTTCTCTGTTTGTTACAGGAAAGCAGAATCAGCTTACACACTCTGCCCTTCTGGCCTTTCTTTCCATTCAGCCCATTTCTCGACCGCGGGAAGATGCTATTTCAATAGCGTGTTTGCCCACTCCTGCAGTGCACTGCGTGTTCTGCCTTGTTTTTGCCACCCCCAGCCCTCACATTGAGGTGGCTGAGGCTCTGAGTTTTCATTTTCAAGAAGAAAGTAGCCTTACAGCTAGCAGAGAAAGGACTGTTACATTGCTTCAAGTTTAAGAAAAGGCAGAGAAACTAAAAAGAAACAAATCCAGAACTTACCCCTTCACTCCCCTGGAAAAAAAGAAAAAAAGTGTTTTTTAGGGCTATCCTCATTATTTTGAGGAGACCATGAGCTGGCAGTGTTTTAACAGTAAACACATGATTGAGAGAGCTGCAGAGCTGTTGCACACGAGCTGACCTCGCGTTGCTCTGTTGCAGGCACTCACTGCCCACCAGCAGGAGGGAGCCACAGCCCAGCTCCCACCCCTGCGCAGCCCGCTCCTCCCCTGCTGGGCTCCACTGGGGCACCACCAGCCCCTGCCCTCCCCGTACCATTCACCCTTCAGTAATGTTACAATTCTGCTGTAATTGTAGGAAAAGGTATCTCCTACAGCCCCTGACCAAGAGAAGATGCTGCTGAAAAGTCCTCCGTTCTGCACCACAGCACATGCTTTGTGTCCGCACCCTCCCAAGGCATGGAGGCAAGGGGGTCAGGAGAGAGTCAAGGTAAACCCCAGCAAAGGCAGCTCCGCTTCAGACACCAAGGGATTGCCTTCTGCGGAGGAAATGGCACGAAATGTCCCAACAAGGCAGAAAACACAGCAAGGGACAGAGAACTCGGCGATGGCTCATCGTGCAGCAAACGTGCCCGTTCCTTCCCCTCTGCCTAGGGAAACCCTGCTGCACATTTTGGCTGCAGCAGAGCATCTGCTAGCTGTTTGCTTGCTGCTCTTTAATAAATCAGCTGAATGAGCCCAGTGTGACTGCCGGGGGAGTGAAAGTCTGCCATTCAGCTGTGTGCAAACTCTGGCTTTTCTGAAGATTTCTAGATCAGATTTCAGGGCCCCATGAGTTCAGGTTATTTTTCTAACCGAGGTTCCACATCGCATCTTCCGGAGAAGCTGCCAATTATCTACAAAACCTACAGCTCTTATTAATTTGATACCACAGGTTTCAGTCTGAATCACAGCAAAGGGTGGCTGACCTCAGATTAAACTAAAGCCCGCGCTCCATGGTATTACACCGAAGGGTTGGCCAGCATGGGAGCTGGATGGAGAATGGCTTTCTTGCTATCAGAACTCAACCAAAGAACTAGGGGAGAGGAGATGTCTGGGTCAAACCAAACACAAAATGAAATCGTGGGGCGATGGAAGGAAAACTCTGAAATGTCTCATTTGGAGCCACAGCAAAAGGTGGTGTTTCATTTTGGGTTATGTATCTTCTAAAAAACCCTTTCTCTTTTCTTTTTTGAATGCGTTTCAATGCCGAGGTCAACTTCTAAGTGAAAAATGCCATTTTGAATCAAATCTACATTTCAAATACTTGCAAAACATAAACAAACCATTCCCAAAATGAAATACTTCATTCTGAAAGTGTCAAAATGACACACACTGCTATTTTTAACATCCCTCCCTCTTCCCCCACCTCTGTTGTTTTGTTGTTTTTTTTTTCTAGGCCAGAAGTATTCAGGAAATGTGTTTGAATTTGTGAATCATTTCGCTCCCCCTCTCCCTTGACATTTGCTGGAAAATGTACTCCATGCCAAAAAATTATTCCTCCAGCTCCAGCCAGCTCCTCCAATGTCTGTCCTGCCAAGACTTTTTCTGGACAGGACTGGGGGTCCAGCTGTCTGGGGGACACACTACAGATGTTCCTGGGCTATGAGCATGACAGAAGGGCGAACCCCAGCATCTCTTCAGGCAGATATAGACCCTACTGCAGAACAGCCCTACCCTCTGCTGCTGCCTGAAAAAAGCCCTGCGACCAACCAGGGAGTTGGCCTCCAACAGAAGCCACCACGCAGAGGGAGTTCCTCAATGAGGCTGTACTGGCTTCCGGGTGCCGGGGGAGAGTGTAGAGTTTTGGTTCTCTTGGAAAAATGTTCAAGTCAACATCGAGCGCCAAGGGTGAAGGGGGTGTGCCTTGGGGCTCGGAGCTGCTTCCACACAAGTTTATGGAAATGCTGGCTTTGACTTTGATGGAAACACGACTGTACCCAGGCTTGCAAGGCAATACAGAGACTTGATTCTTTGCAGGATGGAGATTTGTAGAACAATTTATGTCTCTGCAGTGCGAGTGTAAATGTTACCGCTCTCATTTGCGAGTGTTTTGCTCCTACCTCGAAACCTTTAGTGAGTGGAAAACTTGGATCTCTCTCAGTCCTCACGTCCAACCTGCCTGTAAGCCCTGCAGCCTCCTCAGGATAACATCCCTAACAGCATCTTTCCAACCTACCCACCTAGCTAAAACTCACCTCCGGGGCTCACCATCTCCTATCTCAGTTTCACATCTCCATATATCTCTGCAGACTTGCTTTGCAAAGATCCGTCAAACCCACTGCTGAAAGATGACTTTCTGATTCTGTCATCTGGGCCCTCTGCAGCTCTTTCAGCCTCTTCATCTCGACTCGTTCCCTCTAGGTGCATCAAGCCTCAGCTACTTGGCTTTTCTTTCCAAATGTGATTTATTCTATTCCCATCACATATTTCAGTGCTGAAAGGTCAACTCCTGCGTATGTTCAAGCATGAGATCAGCCTATATTAAACAGGCACCTCTGTGTTTTTTCCCTTTCTGGGAAGGGTTCCCATACACAAGAACAGACCTGGGATGTGGAGTTGTTTTTAGGCTCGTTAAAAGCTCAGAGACTCAGTACCAGATCTGGCTCGGCTGTACAATACAGAACAGACAAAACACCCCAGGTGGCACTGTGCTACCTCTGCACCTCTCTCATCGCTGGCCTGGCACCTGCTTCATCTCACAGACACTCTGGTGACCCAGATTCACGTGCTGTCTTCAGCAGCTCAGAAAAGCCATCCTAGCAATGGGGAGCAACATGAGAAAACAGAGACCAGAGGAGAGAGGCCAAAACCGTTCTCCTCGAGCTGACATGTAGATGAGGGGCTGTGCTTTTGCTTTAACCTCCTGTGCAAGGAGGCTTCCCCAAGAGCCAGCCGACATTAGCTGCATCCCCCTCTGAGAGAGGGTCTCTTTCAGCTCCAAGCTGGTTCTCCACCTCTTGCTCTGGAAGGAACAAACTGTAAGCAGATTTTTCTTCAGCGGTGGCACATCCAGCTCAAAACCTGTGGCATACACAGTTTGTGCATGAAGGTGGCAGCGTGACACCTGACAAGGCATTTCTGTGGGCTTTGCAAAAAGATCAAGATTAGATCTCACGCTGCTGAAGGTATGGAAGGAAAATGCAGGATTTGTCAAGCAGAGAAAGATAAAGTGGACTGAGAACATTCTGTACACAAATTTCTAGGAGAATGTTGAAGCAATGGAGATGGGAGATGACAATAAGAAAGGTTTTTTCAAACAACCTGTTGCACTGTGCTGCCTTTTAAAATACAGCAGATTCAGGTGGATTAAGATTAGCAGCCATTCCAAAATCTCATTCCTTTGTTTTCCTTCTGGATGCCCTCATCTCCACCCAAGTAAGACATTCCTACCACGAAAGCGCAGGCTGAAGGGCTGTCAGCTCCAAGTAAATACAGCTCTGAAGAGATAATAACTAACAACTACTTTTCTGAAGCTGCTTGGCAATTGCATTTCCGAGTGCCTTCCACTTCTGTGACCACACGCCTTGCTTTCAAGGCATACCTGCCGGCAGCAGCTGAGATGGCTCTAAGCAGCAGGAATGGGCACGGGGGAGGCTGTGTGAGGTGCAGCTGGGTGCCAGGCAGGTGGTGGGATGCGGGGGCCAGCACAGTGCAAGCAAGCTGCACCCAGCTCTCCTCTGCCTGGTGCTGCCAGGAGGCACCGGCACCTCCACGTGTACCCCTACCAGTGGCCCCTGCTTGAGCACAGTTGCCGCTATTCCACATCCCCATCTGTACCAGCACCCAGTCACACCACAACCCCACGGCCCTTCATGGCCACTTGGTGTGGGTACTGAGGATGGCAGGAGGTATGAGGCAACACTGAAAAATTGGGTCCTGGTGGAGATGAACTATACAGGCATGGATTAAAAAAAAGAAATTGGGCTCCATTTTGGATTTCAAAGAAACGTCTGAACCTGTGGGGTCTTATTCAGGCTTGACTTTAATTATTTCCCAGGCTCTGCCTTCTAAACCAGCTCTGTAGTCCTCAGTAAGAGCCACTTTGCAGTTGTTATTTGAGTTCCTTGCCAATCTGTTGTTGGATTTTCCACTTAACGTTATTAAGGGATTAAGTTGTTTGTCTCATCATCTTTTATCTGTCCTGTTGAATTTCCTACAGACAGACCTTAGCCAGACCAAAGCAGATAGAAGGGAAAAAAACCACCAAAACACTTTCAAGATACAATCACAGTTCAGGATTTGTCCTTATTACAGTTTGAATTTATTACTTTGGATATGTAAACTTTGCTGACTCCTTAAATCTGGAATGTATTAAAGAAAGCATGAGGCATTACAACATGTCATGCTATTATACTGTCCTGATTCAGCTACAGCTGGGGAAGAAATATATAACGGGAGATCCTGCAGAGTTAGACATTTTAGACTCAGATCATCAATTGCCATAGAGAAGATAAAAACAAATGTAGCTGAGCCTGGAAAGAATGTTGCTAAAATTGGACAAACATTTAGCGTGAGTAGCCTAGGGGTGCAATAACTTTGCCTGTAATTTAACAAAACCCACCCACATAAAACATACCAAGAGAGATTGCAGATTGGACTCTGATCTGTAGTCTGCCAAAAAAGCAAGACTGACTTTTTCTCCCTTCCTACAGATGCAGGTTTGAATGGTCCCTGCAGAGTGTTAAATATATATTACCCATAATAGCAACCATATTACATTTGGATGTATTGTTAATTCTCCCTAGGCTGCTCTGTGCCTTGCTTGCAGTGGGAGGAAGCCCTGGATGCCTGGTGGGGCTCGTGGCCGCCGGCAGAGCATTCCTTATGGTGCTTGTGGTGGGAAGGAACATGCTCATCCCCACCTCATCCCCACCCACTGGGGCTCAGCTCTTTTAGGGCACACACAGGCTCCCTCACCCACTGTACTTACGTGCCCATTTAGTAATGATGTTTTCTGATTAGCTCAGTGGGACAGAACCTATTCTTACACCTCCCCAAAACACCTTGACAAAACATGGCTGCAATGAATGGGGCTTAGCAGTGAGCTAAGTGAGCTAAGACAAGGCTCTGCTCCCACGCTCTTTGCAGGGAATGGAGACTTTAGCAAGGAACAAGAAAAAATGCTCAACCTTAAATGCAGTTTCCAAAAAGCCACCGTGCAGATCTCTGCTTGGAACACTCCTGCCCCAAAGGCTGTGTGCATCAACAGACAGAACCTGCGTGGGGACTGCTCCTCTGTTCCATTAACTCAGCTTCACATTGGGCACACTGCAAGATGTAACTGGATACATGCAGGGAAGACAAAGGGGAAAAGCGATCAAAGACCAAATCTGCAGCATACTCCTGCTGGCCTCAGCGGAGCTACAACATCTTTTATCAGCATTCTATCTGACCCTAACAAAAGAAGTGAATTGTTTAGCAAAGGAAGAGGGTTCTTTGATTGTATCTTGCTGCAGATGAATTGCCCAAGCAAGGGCAAAGGGACAGGAAGCGAAGGGGGAGGAGGAGGTGCTGCTGAAGGTAGGTGCAGCTGTTGCTCAGCCTCCTGCTATCCTCCACTTGGTGCACATTTCTGCCTGCTCCCTGGCATCACAACCATACCAAGAAGTAGTGCTGGGTATTCCAGGTGATGATACACTGGTCTTCATTCAGGCAAAGCCCAAAGCATTTGGGTTGAAGGGAGTTTTGTGACAATAAAGCCTGCGGGACAAGACCTTCCTCTGCTTCGCACAGTCTTAAGATCCCCATTTTCCAAAACGCCAGGTGCAAGATGTAAAGCAAGGATGAAACTCCAGAAGCCAACAGTGAACCCCACATCAATTCAGTGAGGTCCACTATGTGGGAACTGCAGGAGCTGACCTCTCTGCAAACCGAATGTGTGATCTGAATGGTGAAGAGAATCTGATTCTGTACTTTGAACCAAACCTCATTAAACTGTTTGTCAGCGTGGCACTTCAGAGCCCTTAAATGTCTGTCTGGGGGATGAGGGATGCTTAACTACAACTTAAGAACCACAACAGTGCAGAATGCTAATGTAGTTCCTGTTGTGTCGTGCTGATCAGATGATGCATTGCACTACAAGAAGCTTCAAGTGCTAAGCACTTGCTGTTTTACACCATAGTTCTCCTCCCAGGAGCAATCCTCGTGTTTTGGCTAAGCACGTATCACGGATCGGAAAGGAAGAACTGAATTCCTTCTAGCAGGCTCTCTCCCCATCTCCACATCATTAATGAAAAGAATGTTCTTTACTATTAAAACCAAAAAAAAAAAAAACAAAAAAAAACAACCACACACTTCTTTTTTTCCCATAGCTGAAATGTCTGATAACATTGAAATCAATATAGCGAGAGGAGAAAGGTTAACATGGGTCTTAGCAGCCTGCAGCTACTTCTGGTTTTGGTATTGCCATTCAGTGAGAAACTACAGGGCAAAGAAGCCCTGCACAGCCCACAGCTGATGGCAGCAGAGGGTCTCTCTGCAGACACAAAGCCATGGAAAGAAGAGGCTGTAATCTGCATTTTCCAAAAACATCTACCACATTTAAATGCAGACTGAAACTTGCAGGTGGAGACGGTGAGTTTCTAAATGTACCCATGCCAACTGAAAGGTGCTGCTGAGCATTCAGCCCCTCTGCAGAGCAAACTGCACATTTTGCTTCCTGAGCACCACCTGAAGAGCCAAATGATGGGCACTTCCATTCGAAAGTGGTGGACCTCCGACTGGACCCTTTGCAGCCGCTGTGCAAATGCTGTGCGTGACCTGGCCCTTTGTGTGTATGACAAATGCGAATGAAATTCTGATAAGCATTACAGAAGACTTTCGTGAACAATTTAAGAACAGATTCCCATCTTAAGAACACTCTTTGGCTAATCCTAAAGATACCATCGGAGTAAATAGGAAAGGAAGGTACTGGAAGAGGGGACTTTTCCTGAGGAGACATCCAGGGAAGCTGAGCGTGATGAATTCTGTACAAGGGCCAAGCCAAGTGACCCAGCAGGCATGGAAGCCCACGGTGCCCTAGAATTCACATCTGAGAACAGGGATTAGGCTGCTAAGTTACTTGTTGATTTGCAAATGTTAACATTTAGTTTTCACCGTCTGTTAAATATTAACATATCTTTCTTAGAAAGCTTGGCTGGGCTTTATTGGATGAAAGCAGGTTAAATTTACTGCACAAATTTACCTAATGCTATAAACAAAAATAATCTCTAACAATTACAGAAGACTACTCTTAGCTGAAGCAAAGTTTAACACTGTGCATAGATGCCATTATTTCTCTAGTGAGTTAGAACAGATTTACATGTAAAGAAAACATTAGCTCAGCGCTGGCTTTCAGTCATTGCGTGGCATGCAAGAGCTCAGCGCTGCGCTAATATTTTCTTCGCATGCAAATCTGTCCTAACACATTATAGAAATAATATGGAAAACATGAGACAGGTGCTGACTACAGTTGGATTGTTTTTTGTCTTTGCAAGGCTCTAGAATGTTAAAGACAAAACTGTAAAGTTTCCACTGATTCGAGAGTTTAATTTTGAGGGCATTCAGCTTAACACCACGTGGGTCCAACCAGCAAAGCTCCCGACATCCTGCAGTTCCCATCTGGAGCTGGAGATCCTAGAGATGATGAACCTAATGCTTGTTCTTGTCCGTTCTTCCTGCACCTCAGAAATGCTTTAGGCTTTCTTCCCTTTCTTTATGAACTTCTTCAGTGTGAAATTGTTTTAAAAACAAAATATGCAAGAGACATCAGCTGTGCTAGCAAGTAAGGCATCTGCTATGCACCCTGTCATTCCTGTGCTGTCAATCATGGATAACGTTAGCAAAGAAGAAACCCTTCTCAACGAACTTAAATGTGTTGATGAAAATGGATCTGAAATAGCACTGCTCATCTCCCATCAGGTTATGGCAGCATCTTCACTTAGCCTCCATGGGTGGGGGCCCATAAGAAAGCTGCTTTTCTGCCGAGAAGGCCACATGAGTAGGTAGGAGATGAGCTACCAAAGAGAGTGCAGTGCTTCGTGAATTCCCAAGAGTGCACAGACTCGGCCTGCTGACAGCCTCATGCCCTGCCCAGCCTGCCAGGCACGGGTGAGTCAGCCAAAACACGCCGTGTTGTCAGGTCTGCTGAATGTGCAGGAGCACAGAAACACGGAGGTGCCCACCTCAGCCTCCTCTGCCTCTGAGTGTTCCCACAGCAGTGCTGAAAGAGGCTCCGTCCTCAAAGAAATGGCATGGAGCTGCGTTTGGGGAGGGGCAGGTGGGAGTTAGGGAAAGGTTCTGCCCCAGAGGGCGGTGGGCATGGAACAGGCTGCCCAGGGCAGTGGGACTCAGTGACCCCTGTGAGTCCTTTCCAATTCAGGATATTCTGTCATTCTATGATTCTATGACTCTCTGGCACCTCACCCGGTAGACTAAGCACCTTTCCTGGGCACCGCTGTGCAAACTGCTTAACAGTACACATTGCCAAAGCAAGCAAGCATGCTAATGTGCTACACATTGTATTGATACTGTACTGGTGATACCACTCAAGCTCATAAGCTTAGGAGCTTTTAATACCAGTGTGACAGGAGGAAGAAGCAAAACACATAAACACAGTGAGCATAAAAGTACATGTTCACAAGGGCTTGCACGCATCACCATAGCCATGCAGTCATGGTTTCTGTTACACAGAGACTTCCTGATCACAGTGACAGCTAGGAAAGGGAAAGAAGGCGTGTTTAGTTTGATGGATTTTTATAGGAACAAACCCTGCTTACATTGTGGAACATCTCAAAAAGAAATAAGCAAGGGTCCCACAGGCCCTTGGCTGACGCAAACCCTATCTAGACCTGGCTCCTTTCAGAAATACAGCCAGTGCAAGTCAAGCAAATAAATCAATTAAAAAACTGCTGGTCAGCAGCGATGCCATTACATTTTCCAAATGCTCTAGCCATTTTGCACATGTTAATGGAAGTCTCTAAGTAAACCGCTCTGCCTATCGAAAGGAAGAGAGGTTTCACAATGTACTGGGAGCTTCTTGATTACTATTCAGTGTATATCCTTGCGCCTGCACAGCAGCTGTGAGAAAGACAGGAAGAGGAACACTGTAGTATTTTGCACTGTTTTTCCAGGAAGTTTATTTTTTTTTCCCTTGACATGGCATTTTTCTCTAGTACACACTTGCACAATTTCTACATTTCGTTTGACTCCTCTTGCCTTGTTTCTAGCTGCTCAGGAATTGACAAACTAGAGGATTTAGTTCAATGATGACGATTTACTGTAATAATCAGCATGGGAATAGTTTCTGCTAAAGGAATACAGCCTGACTGGGGCCAGCTGTCCTGCTGCTGAGCACACCTCGGTCTACCAGTTTTTCCTTGGGAAGAGTAAACAGGGTCCCCCAGGAACAGACAAACTCACAAGCCCATATTTTTCCACTGAAGTCAGCGGGAGTCACAGCTAGAATGGGGCTTCTTTGGGGTGGGAAATCCCCTGCAGGAGCCAGGTCACCGCCCTAAGCTAACTGTGCCACTTGGAATTGGGATGGGGAGCACCATCTCCCTCCCCTGCGTATCCAACCTGTCCAACCACACAGGAGGGAAGAAATCCTCCCCCAGCACAACACGTGCTGTGACAGGGACCAGAGCCCTTCCAAAAGTTGCAGTGTCCCCCTAGCTCGGGCAGTGGGTGGGGGGAGACAGCTGCTCCTTCCTGCAGCTGCCCAGGCTGTCGTGCAGGGTACGCAGCAAGGGCTGCCCCACAGCGTGTTGAACTGCAGCATGCTGGACAGATAGTCCTCCCACGCAGCCCAAGAGGTGTCATTGCTTGAGTATCTTTGAAACCCTGCAAGCATCAATAAACAAGTGTGGGGTTTCTCTAGCAGCAGCCCACAGCCCGGGGAAAGCCACAGCTGAGAAAGCCCTTACGTGGAGGTTTACTCAGACCTTAAGTGGATTTGCAATTAGACAACAGCAAAATGTCAGACTGCTCTTATTGTCACTGCGCTTCACAAGTCTTTCACAATCACGGCATAGCTGCTGTTTCCAAGTGCTGCACGGCCACCGTGCTCCGGGACCAGGCAACACACTGAGCAAACAGTTTCAGCAAACCAGCGCTGAGCCTGCAGCAGACAGTCAGCCACAGAGCTGCTGCAGGTCACCGGGGTCAAACAAGGCGACCTCACCACCTTCGTCCCTTTCACGAGGAGACACCATTTTCTTCAGCATGCAGACCCAGATGCAGACGAAGCTTCCTACCTGAAGTACACCAGAGGACGAGGCTGTGCCAGATGCAGGGATCTGCCTCTTCCCCAGGAACACCGGGAGGAACTACAGCAGACAGCCGGACATCCCGAACAGATCGGCTGAGCCTGACAGCCACCAGAAAGGAAGGGCAGCGGCAAGCCTGCTGTTTATCAAATCTGTAAACAAGCTATGGAAGATGTGCAGTGCAGAACATATCTGCAGTGAGAACGGCTTTCCCACTGCTCACCATTCCTCCTGTCCTGCAGGTTCCCAGCCCTTCCCTGCATCACCTGGCACAGATGCGCAGCGCCTTGCCTGCCCGGCACCGACCTACTCAGCTCAGAGGGGAGACGGTTTGGAGATGGATTGATTTTCACAATAAAGCACGAGTTGCAGAGAGCGCTTCTCACACATTCTCACAACTCGTTTCCAGACAGCGCATGTTAAAAGGAAATAGCGAGTTCACAAAACACAAGAGTGTGCAACCTGAGACTGCTTAGGTAGCTGTCTTCTGCTGTCACTATGGATTCAAGTTGTTGCTGACCAGTTGCAGTCAGCCCAAGGCCCCAGGACACTTTCTGTAGCTACATCAGGGCCAGCTTTGCCCATGAGAGAACTGTTCTCAGCAGAACATCAGTGCCACCTGGCACAAGGAACAGCTGTCAGTGCGGAGGACGGAGCAGAGATTACTAGATTACTACAGCTCGTGCACAAAAGCAGTGGAATTTAATCAGCAGAGGCAGCAGTAAGATTCAAGGCAGCGATCTGATTCATCTGTCAAGAGCCCCAAAATACAAAACTGTCTGCAAACACGACAAGCCACACATTCATAACTTCATTAACCATGCTTTTAATCAACTGCTGCTCTGTCCTGAGCGGAACTGAGCCCGAATTCTTGGAACAGAACGAAGCATGTAGGAAAGCAAATATGTTTATTTCAGTCTGCTGAGTGTTTGGTAACCACAGCATGTCAGTGCTTCATGACTTTGATAACTTTACTCTGCTTTGGTCTTCCTTGTGTAACTGAGCTTAGCAATCGAGTTTCACTATCGCATATCTATGGAAATTAAACAGAGTGAACCACACCACTGACAGCTGACGGGCCATTACCAGGCTCTTTACAAGCAAGGAGGCAGTGGGCATCCCTGCATTTTTCAGAGTTTGTTGGTGTGGTCTCAAACTTCAGCACTGACCTCAAAACAGGGTGATATCTCCCATCTGGATGACAAGCCCACATGCCAATCAGAGAACCTCATGACAGCCACCCTGGGAGGTTCAAAGCCCTCCAGAGAAGCAGTGTGACAGCTCCAAGCAAACCTCTGCGTGGAGCATTCAGACACAGGATGAATTCCCAGCGTGACACAACAAATCCCTTGGAGAATGCCCCAAAGCATATTCTCCAAGGAGAACTCTCTGCTTTAGGAGTAAGACGGCACCGACGCTTTCTCTTACCTGAAGCCTCCCAACCAGCCACGCGGGAAAGAAAGATCCCAAAACAAATGAACTTAATATGAATACCTAAAAATATGCTTACCTAAAATATAAGATACTCCATAAGCAAGAGTTTTTTTAATAAATGGGAGGTATCAGAGATTCTAGAGAAATTTGCTTCCATATGAAAGGCACACAGACACCATAGCGAAGGGCATCACCATGTATATACAAAACTTAACGCTTGACCAGCATGATTTCCACTCTGAAGAGGAACTAAATTCTCCCTTAGGCTCATGCAGATCACGGGAATCCTCATGGGAAACCCAGGGATGCAAAGCTCATGGAAAGCCAGGGCTTGTAGCCACGTGTCAGCAGAAGGCTGCAGCCCATAGGTGCAGGCTAAGCGTGATGATGGGCAGCCAGCAGTGCCCAGGGAGCTCTGCAAGGACTGCACGGTGGGATGACACCACAGGGCTCTCCCACAAGCACTGCATTTTCAGATCAGCAACAGGGATGAATCTTTCTTGTGAGAGAAAGCAAGCACCACCAAGGAAATGGCAAATTTCTCTGTGGATCTCTGCTGCCACAGACCTCTGCCCTCCCACAGCACCCATGCCACCGCTATGGGGCTGTTCCCCCCTCCTGAGGGCTGCCCCAGGACTCACCACTCGGGGCTTCTGCTGGTCCAGAGTCTGCAGGAAGGCGGGCGCCTGGTCCAGGGTGCGCTCAGGGTCACTGGAAATGTCCTCCTCAGACTCCTCCCAGGACGATGAGAAGCCGGTGGAAGAGGCTGATGATGAGGACAGCTTCCGGACGGGTAGGCTGCCGGGGGGCACGGCGCCCGCCTCCTCCTCCGGGCCCCCCAGGTCCGTGATGATGACGGCGGGGATGCTACCACCAACAACTGGGTTCTGGCCCTCCAGTCCTGAGGTGGCCATCACCACCTCTCCTCGCTGCAGGCTGGGACCTGATGGCTCCATCCCCACCGCCTGCCCCACGGCCTGCCCCTCCGTCACCACGAGGCCTGCAACGCTCGGCCGATCCTGGGCCCCACCAGCGTCAGGGTCCTCGCTCTCCCCGTAGGCCCGTGGCCGGGGTCCTGTGCCAAGCCCCATCACTGGCACCGTGGGGCTGGCAGGCCGACGTGAGGATGGCCGGGGTGAGGAAGGCCGAGGCGAGCATGGCCGAGGCGAAGAAGGCCGAGGAGAGGATGGCGGGGGGCTCCACAGCGAGTGGGCCCCAGAGCTGTGTGCCTGGATGTGTGCCTCGAAGAGCCCCACTTTCTGGTTCACCTGGACGTTGTGCAGCTCCCGCTGCAGGCGCCGTGCCGCAGGGGAGCCTGGCGGCCCATCTCCTCCCCGGCTGCCCCGCCGGCCCCTGGGGCTGCCCAGCTGCGGAGGGGGCTCCTCGGGCGGAGGGAAGAGGAACGCGGAGCTGAGGCGTGGGGAGCGGGGTGGCACGGTGGTCGGGCTGAAGGCAGGGAGCGGGCAGCAGCTGCCGGCTGTGGCTGTCTCGGGGCTCCTGGGCAGCGATTGCCTGGGGGGAGGCGGCGTCTTGCTCCCGCTGCTTTTCACCTCACTGTTGCTATTCATCATCACCAAGCTATTGAGCGCATAGCAGTACACAGCCATAGTAGTCAGCCGGGGCACACAGGCAGGCCGCCGCCTCGGCACTCAGGCTCAGCGGGGCTGCCGGGGCTCTCTCCACGCCAGGATCAGCAGCATTGCTGGGGAGCAGCAGGGGAGCTGGGCTGGTCCTGGTCCACAGCTCCATAAAATGGGACGCCTGGAAAGAGGGAGAGGGAAAAATGAGAGGGATTCTGTGCACAGTGGGCAGCCATTCCCGCAACAGTTAGGGAGTGATGGCCCAACTGGTGGGAGCTGAAAGCTGGAAGCTTCTGAGTGCTTGTCCCAAAAGCTGACATTTTTGGAGGGAAGCAAAAAAGTCCAAACAGCTCAAATTTGCCACCTTCTGGTTTGTCGCCTACAACCAACGGCGACCCGGTCTCACACCCTGACTTTGTTCAATGATACCTGCCTGCCCAGTTGGTACGGGACAGAAACACGTCCCCACCACCGCCCTACCCACCTACACGCAACAGCATGAGCGTGCACAGCTGCACACGTGCTCTGTGCCATTTCCCTGCACACACCTCCTGGGCCGTGCAGCCGCCCCAGTAACAGCCCGCGTCCCGCGCACGGAGGCAGCTGGGGTCGGCTGCCCTGTGTGTGCGCAAGAGGGGCTCTGCTTTGGCTCTCCGCGTCCCTCTGCTCTCCCGCCTGCCTTCTTTTGTGCCCGTTTGCTCCGTACGCCTCCGGCGCCACAATCCTCGTCCCGTGCCCGGCAGTGGGAACCCCACGACATCCACACAGAAACGCAACCTACGCGAGGGTGTGGGCTTGTTTATGCCCCTATGTGCTAACCCCGGCGGCGGGCGTACACTTCTTCGGAAGTACCGCGATGCCATCAGACGCGCCCTCCGCGCATCCCCGCGCGGCTCCGGGCAGATAAGCGCCCGCAGGTCTCCGCGCAACCCCCGGCACCTGGAACGCGGCTCCCGTCCCCTCCCTCCTTCCCCCTCCCTGCCGGCCCTTCCAGAGGGCAGCCCGGGGCACCCGGAGGAGCTTACCTGGAGCAGGCTCCGCGCCCGCCTCAGTGCGCGCCGCCCCGCCGGCCGCAGCGCGCTGCCGGAGCCATCTCCGCGGGCGCGGTGCGCGCTGAGCCGCCGGAGCCCCGCGCTCCCCGCGGATATATCGCCCCTCGGGGCCGGGAGCGCCGCGTTCCCCGATCCGAGCTGCGGCCAGGTCCGCGAGGCGGCCGCGGAGCCCGCTCGTCGTGCGGCCGGAACGGCGGGGAGAGCAGGAGGAGCAGGAGCAGGAGGAGGAGGAGGAGGAGGAGAGGGAGAGGAGCCGAGAGAAGGAGGAGAGCGGAGGGAGGGGGTAGGAAAGCAGGAAGGAAGTTGTGAGCCTGTCTGGGGTTGAACTCAGCGGAACAAGTTTCTTTTTTTTTTTCGCTCTCTCGCTCGCTCTGTGCTGCTTGGCAGGACCGCTGGAGGGAAACACTAAAAAAAAAAAAAGTTTCCATTGTTAACTAAGAAAAAAAACCACGCTTCGACCTCTGTGGGTTAAAGATACACGATCCGTTTTCCACCCCTCGCCCCGGCACCCTGTGGCTGGCTCGCTGCGAGTTCTGCACCCGCAGCCCTGCGCGGGGCCTGACCCTATGGGGCTCCCCATGGAGCTCGGCACAGCTGGCAGGGGGGTGAGGAGAGACCAACCCTCCCGCTCTCCTGTTGTACCTCTGCTGCTCTTTCCAGCCTGCGCACTGTCCTTCATATTCCTCCTCTGTGTTCAGTCACTGGGGCACAGGCTGGTGCCTGCACCCATAGGAGCGAAGAAAGACTTGAAGGTCCCCGATACCCCCATGCACCCACCGTAAAGCAGAGATCAGCCTAGCCATGTCACACGGCATCCCCTTTTGCCCCTGTCACGACAGCTCAGTCCTGGAGCTATTCAGCACGTTGGACGCTCGCATCAGATCAAAGCCACCAGGCTGGGCAGCATTGCATGAGTACATCCCCTGACCACCAGTTGCCAAAACCAAGGGATGGAAGCTGCCAGGCGCATCCATTCCTATGGCTCTGCCCTGGCTGGGCAGGGCAGCTGTGTCCAGGACACTGCTGTCCCCTCTGGGGCAGGGGAGGCCACAGACAGTGCTTCCTCAGCTCCTCAGCCCCTAGGCACGGGTCCCACTTGGCAAAAGGAGCAGGCTCTTGGCTGTGATACAGTGTGATTTCTGTATCAAGATAACTCATTGGAAATAGTTGTCTCTGTGTCAGCACTTCAGGAGAGCAGGCTGTGTAATTTGCTCTCAAAGTAATGTCAAGGTCAGACCTAGATGGCAACTTTTGGGTTGGTCTGGACTGGCCACAGAAAAAGACAAAAAAAAAAAAAAAAAAAAAAAACCAGCTGCTGGAATTTCACAGCTAGGAATTTTCCCTAGAGAGGGAAATGGATGTAGCAGCGGACCAGCTTTTTGTCATTAAGGCATAACCTCCTGAGTGTAAACAGGGGCAGAAAGGTCTCTGAATCTGCAGAAGGTGCGGACTGCCAATCCCACAGGCAGACAGACGGACACCCAGAAGGAGCTTATGTTTGTTTTTCCAGTAGAGAAATGTTATTTTGAATTCAGGGCAGGAAAAGAGATTTTTAGACTTTTTCCACTTGAGTCTGTTTCCTCAGTGTCTGTGCTCAGTTAGGAACTGGTCTTTCATGAAGTAAAGTGTGTGATCAATCTTTCTCAGCAAAGTGACCCCACTGAACATAATGGCACTATTCATGGGCACGAGCTTACTCATGTGTGCAAATATCTGCAGATTCCATTTCTTGTTGCCCTCATTCCCTCATGTCAGCCAAAAGTAGGAACATCTGAAAGAAAAAATAAATTCAGATAGATAGATGCAGATGAACAGGTATCTTCCTTCTTAAAAGAGCTTAAAAGGGCTGCACTGTTCTATGCTAATACAATATTCATGTACTTGCAAGCACTACTGTGTATCTGTCTGCATGTTTTGACTGTTCTTTGGGATTATTTACATTGAGAGAATTCACACCAGCATAACCATGATGGGTGCTTAAAGTCCTTTCTTAAAGTCAAAGAATCATAGAATCATAGAATCACCAAGGTTGGAACAGACCTCCAAGATCACGCAGTCCAACCATCCACCTATCACCAATACTTCCCTCAAAACCACGTTCCTTAGTACATCTAAATGTTCCTTGAACACCTCCAGGGATGGTGACTCCACCACCTCCCTGGCAGCCCATTCCAGCACCTGACCAATCTTCCAGAAAAGTAGTATTTCCTAACGGCCAACCTGAACCTTCCCTGGCGCAACTTGAGGCCATTCCTTGTAGTCCTACTGCTAGCTACATGGGAGAAGAGGCCAAACTCCATCTCGCCACAGCCTCCCTTCAGGCAGTTGTAGAGAGTGATAAGGTCTCTTCTGAGCCTCCTCTTCTCCAGACTGAACAATCCAAGCTCCCTCAGCCGCTCCCCACAAAGACTTCTGCTCCAGACCCCTCACAGCTCTGTTGCCCAAATCTGAACACAGTACTCAAGATGCAGCCTCACCAGTGCTGAGTACAGAGGGATGATCACCTCCTTTCTCCTGCTGGCAACCCTATTTCTGATACAAGCAAGGATGCCATTGGCCTTCTTGGCCACCTGGGCACACTTCTGGCTCATGTTCAGGTGAGTGTCAACCAATACCCCCAGGTCTATTTCCTCTATACAGTCTTCCAGCCACTCTGCCCCAAGCCTGTAGTGCTATCTGGGGTTGCTGGGGCCAAAGTGCAGGACCCAGCACTTGGTCTTGTTGAACTCCATCCCGCTGGCCTCAGTCTAGCTATCAAGCCTGTCCAGATCACACAATTCACACAAATTCAAGCCCCTCCTAATATTCATCCTATTTGCAGAGGTCAGGACAAGGGAGCGGTGAACTCACTGCAGCATATTTACTGATACAGAACTACATAAGGGGCCTTAAAATATGGCAGAATTTGGGTCAAAGCTACTCTGTGGGCATTACACACAGCAACAAGCTTCTCTTTATGAAGGAAGGGGCTAGTAAAAGTTGAAAGAGAAAGAAATATACCTGGGGATAAATACCTTTTCAGAATGGGCAGGTATGGGAGGAAAATAATTGCTTCCAGATTGGAGCCAGGCAGCAGTCCACACTGTGCAGTGAAGAAAGAGCAGGCAGCTTTCAGCACGCTTGTTTTCAGTCATGTGGAAATCAAGCGTCTGAGTTTAGACTGAGCGGAAAGCATGAACTGAAACACAGTGTTAGTCCAAACCAGGGACAAGGATGGAGGAAAGAAAGCAGGCAAGTTTCTTTTCTAGACTAGATGGATGTCTCCAGACACCAACGTGGCTGTAGGTGCTTGGTGCTGCTGAGGACCCCCTACGTGCCTTTGGCACTTTCGCGTTCAGTGCTCTACAGAGAGAAAATAAGGACAGCCCCACTCTGACTCACTTGCAATCTCAGCACACATCATCAAGCAAAAGCGCAATTTGCATTCCCAAAAGATCTCGCTTCTGCTTAATCCATGTTCTTCATTTGAATTTATACTTCTTGCTTCCAAAGAAAGTCATTGGAGTGTGTGAGGTTATCAAAGCAAGCTGGGTTAGGACTTCATATGCAAACACTTGTGTGGGCACCTTCTCCTAATTCTAGAGCACAGGGCCATTAAAATGAGCAGACTCTTCCACTTAGGAAGGGCTCATGTTCGTGGCAGGATGTACTTATTCCTGAAACAAAGCAAGGACAGACAATTAAGGTCACAGAGCTGTCCTGGCTGTGTAACATCTCCTGCTGACACACAGCTATAAGCGTTTTGGAAAAGAAATATCACAGCTGTCAAAACTAATGGCCTCTTAGAACCTCAGTACACTTGAAGGGGGACCAATTAATTATTGTGCCTTATTTAAAAATAGTTGTTCCAAATGTGCTCGCTGCACTCAGTGAACGTGAGCAAGTCTCAGCACTTTACACTCCACGTGCATGGGATATTCCCCTGATCTGATTCCCTTAGGGAAAACTAGAGAAGATGTGTACTGCTTTAAAGAACACATTCCCCAGTCCAAACAACAGTAACAAGAAAAAAAATAAAAACACAGAAATTATGGAAGCAAGGTCCTGTACTGCAGAAACACCTCCTTCCGTGGAGAGGGCAGAAGAGTTGCATGATAGATGCTGGGCATCCTACTCAGATGCTCAGAGGCACTCAATTCATATGGTGTGGGCTGTGTTATAAAGCTAGAATAGGACAGAAAGGACCCCAATCCAGTTGTAAAAACAACAACAACAACAACAAAAGCAGAAAAATAGCATAACAGCAGAGTCATAAAACACCGATTCCTAAAATACTCTCCTTCTTCCATTCTTCCAGACTAGCTGGCTGGCAAGCGAAGCCAGAGACTAAGGCTCTGGTGTTTGTCTTGTATCAAACCTTCTGCGCTGCTTCAATGCAAAAACAGCTCAGAAAGCAGCAGCTTTTCCCAGCTCTCAGTGACCTCTGAGCTGGGTTACCTGGTCGTTTGCTCCCGTCCTCGTGTCCCGCAGGCACATATAGGAAGGCAGAATTAGGGAGGGCCTTGTTAATATTTGTATACTCAGGAACTAAGAACACTAAGAACACCAAGGGCTCTGCAGAGGCACTAGTAGCAAGTTGATGTGATTCTGGACAGTCTGTGTTCTGCACCCACGTCTGTCTGAGCTCATGCATCCACCTGGATCACAGAGGAACCAGTTCTGTTCTCTGGGAGCCTCCTCCACACATTCCTGCCCACACCTCGCCCTGTGCTGCACCAAGCAATATGGCTCAGTGCGGAACTGAATGCAGCCAAAGGTCTTGGTGGGCTTTGGAGGAGGACCCATGTAGCCATGCACAGCACCTGCATGCAGAGCATTAATGCAGGGTTAAGAAGATCAGATTTTGCTGCAGGACTTTGGTGAGCTGTTATAGAGCTCAAGAGATTTAAAACGTATATATGGAAAATATTATTCATAGTGAAGTAATCTGACAAAGAATTACATACAAAGACGTAAGGCAAGAAAGGTTAGGAAACTCTATCGCAAGCACAAGAGTTTACTTTTCTCTTGATGCAATGCACACAAGTCAGTGGCCCCTTTATTTTTCCCCCAGCTAGTAAACTGCTCAGAATGAAGACATGAAAGGCTAATGTGAATGCCCGCTGGGTGTTTTATATGCTGATATGCCCAACAGTTCCACTGTTCTGAGTTTTGCCTGGTGCCAGAGAAGAGCCCAGCGTGCACCATAAGTGCGGTCCTCTGAGCTGCAGCAGGGCTTTACATTGGCAAGTAGGCTCGTGGTTGCTATTTGCTGATAATAAGAATACAAACACATGCATATCTGGGGAGTGACCTGTGATTCAGCATTAATGTTTCCTTTTTTTGCGCAGACCAAACAAGAAGCACGCGGAGAACATGAACTCTGCATTGTTACTGAGTTTCAGTAAAAACGAAATAGCAAAGGGAAATCCATCCCTGCTGAACCCTAAGGCCATTTGAAGTTGTACCTTGTTCTGCGGTTGTGGGGATAAAACAACTGCAGAGATGTACTGCTTCATTGTTTGAAGAGGTTTTTCCTACTTGTGGGTCACACTTACTCCACTAGGCTGTGACCACATAGCCTTAATTGGGCAGCTTTGCGTTTGTTTGAGACAGATATGATAGTGGCAGGAAAAAAGACGAGCTATTTATTAAATGTGCAGTTGTGTCACACAGACCGCTTTGGGTTTCATAGTACACAGCAGGACACGCAGTCTCCAGGGCCATGACATTCCACTGCACCTAGATGGACGTGAAATCACAAGGAATGCTGTCCAAGTTTCCACTCTGCAGTGAGGGATCTCTGTTCTGAAAAACTGGTAAAGAGAGGGCACAGAAGAGGCCATAATTAATGATTTTAAAGCCCATACTGGGATGTGGGCATTTAATTTAAAACAAAACGTGTTGGCTCTCTCCAAGAATCTGTTTTTGTTTTCATCCAAAGCCCGTGGTATAACAATCCTTTTTAAGGATTTACCACAATATTCCTAGTAGTGCACACAGAGGAAGGGACAGATGCTTGCTGTTGTCTGTTCCACCATGAAAGTTAAAAAAAAAAAAGATCTTTGCATGAGTGCAGGAGAATTTATTAAACTGGCAGATCTAAGTTGATTTTACATAATTTTGAATAGCTAAGGCAATAGAGGCATGAAAATAATCTTAAATGACGTTGCCATACAACAGTGAACTGTCTGTGCTACTTCTGTATGTGGTACTGTTCACTGGCACATGACAAATCGCTGAGGTCGGCAGCCCCCTGACCCTGAGGAGCAGCTGTGATACGACAGTCTCAGGAGAACACCAGTCCTTACTCATAAAATTGTCTCAAGGAAGAACATCCTTCCCAGACAGACCAAAACCTGTAGGCTGGCTCATGCTTCTCCTCTGGATAGCTGGAGGTAAGTAAAGTCTTTATGGAAATAATAGCATACATATCCTATTTCAGCCCTACCACAGGTATATCCACTTACAATTATTAACAATTATTAAGGATACATACTATTATTATTTTCACGCTCAGGCATAATAAGGGTTCAAGTACACATTGCATGACCAGAGGTACTCCTAGGATGATCCACATCAGCACACAAAAACTGCTGCTCAGTCACTTTCTCTTCCCTGCATACCAACAAGCTAGCACATCTGCACAGATGCTCACTTCTGTAGTACACCCTTGCTGGCACAGCCTCTGACTTTTTGGATAGTATGAAGAGCAGTTTTCCATCCACAACCTGTCCTAGTACCAACTAGTACTCAGAGCCTTACCTCCCTGCTGCTCCTTGCCCAGCTCTGGAGACATCCCTCCTCGGAGCTGTGCATTGCCCTCTAATTACCTCCCCTCTGTGCAGCAAATCCAATAACACGGCTGCCCTCTCACCTTCCCTAGCTGGTAAGTCTGGGACAAGACTCCTCTAATTCCACCTGTTTCCAGGTTGCTTCTGAATTGTCTGAGTTATTCATCTCTGATGGAACACACGTAAAAGATTTTTAAGCCACTGCTGCACACTACAATGTTTCAGATTTTTGACATTTCCCACATTAATACCATGTTCTCCCAGACCTTGGGTATGTTTCTATGACCAGTTTACATCTATGTGTAACTGAACTGAAGCATTTAAACCCACATTTAGGTGCCTGCGTGAGAAGGCAGATTTCAAGAGTATAGATGGTCATTTGCTTTCCCAGGAAGTTTGCCACTCTTTTCAGGTGTGCCCTTCTCTGCACTGTTCTTCTGTGCTCCAAGGAAGGGAAGAGGGCTGTCCATTCCTCTTTTCCTTTGGAAAAGGTGAAAGATATCACATGATCTGGCAGGAACCAGAGTGAAGCTGCTTGAAGTTAGATCTCTTAAAAGCCATTACAGCTGGAAAAGGAAGATGAAGATCTGGCCCAAAGAGGAGAGATTAACTGTCCATTTCTGAGCATGCAGAATGAGAGCTGATGAGCCAGACTCTAATGGGTTCCTAAAGACTGTGTATTTGCTCCCCGCTTCCTGCCAGGCTACAATGGACAATACAGAGTTCCAGTTGGCTGCTCTCTTCTTCCTAGGGGAATTCACCTAACTGCCTGAGTAACAAACATACTGAGATGCAAAAGGCCAAAGAGGAGGTCTGCAGGTCCTCAGCAGAACCACAGCATTCTCTTCCCACCAGCTCTTTAATCCTTTTCCATCCTTTGCTCTCCTCCTTTCTGGACACTTCTATAGAGACTGGTAGCCCTCACTGTTTGAGATGGATTCTTCCATGCTTCCTGTCAGCAGCGTTCAGGACTGGATTACCAAGGACTGCTAAGACAGGCAGAATGGAGCATGGTGCCTCAGAGCGGCAGCCCAGCCTGCTGGCCTGGTGAGCTCAGCCAAAGGCACTGGGAAGACTGTCAGCTTTTGTGGTCTTCTCTCCACCAAGAACAGAGCACAACTTTTATTCAGGGATGTTTTACAAGGAGCAGGAAGGGAGTACCTCCGAGGATTAACTTTACACATGCATCTCCCTGTGACAAAATGTTAGAGGTTTGCTGGTTCCCTTACATTCTCTCCTGCTGTCTGAGGACAGCCTTGTCCTGAGTAAGAGAATACCTCCTCAGGAGATGTATTACTAAAAGCTGCCAGAGAAATGCTTCGGAATGACCCTTCCCAATCAGAGAAACAGTATTCTGGAAACACCCATCATTTATTGGCAGAGATACTTCTTAACTACAGAACCAAATTTCTTTAACTCTCCTAAGGGTCATTTTTGAACTGGATTTGAAGTGCATTTAAAAAAAAAAAAATCTGCCAACAACACACTTTGTTTCCTTCTGTTTTACATTTCTGATATTTCCTAAAAAGAACAAAATGTTGAAACAGTGAAATGTTTTCTTTTTCGTCTTTTTACAGACCCACCTGGCATTACGAGACAGTTTACTGAACAGCTCTTCTTCCCAGTGAAGGCGATGGATGGGGTTGAACAAGAATTAGAGGATCTAGTGAGGGGCCATTTGTGTCAACAGCAACAGCGGTAATCAGTGAACTATCTAGCATTTTTATTATTTCAAACAGAGATGTGAAGGGAAAATGGTTCAGGCCATGATTTCTTGTGGTTGCTGGAACAGAATTTAAAGTTAGACAAATGAAAATTTTGATTCTTTGCAGGAACAGCCCCTGTGTGAGGGAGGGCCCTGACTTTGGAAGGAACATCTCATGAGCATGGATACTCGGACTTAAAACCTTCAAGAAAGCCTGTTAGAGAGTGCTTTAGCACTTAAGAAAGGGGTGCATTGGTGCTGATGCAGCCCAGGGTATGCTTGGCCTTCTGGGCTGCAAGCGCAGATTGCCGGCTCATGTTGAACTATCCATCCACCAGTACCCCAAAAATCCTGCACCACAGGGCTGCTCTCTATTCATGCATCACCCAACACGGATTCATGATTGGGATTGCCCTGAGCCAAGTGCAGGACATTGCACTTGGCCTTGTTGGACTTCATGATGTTCATACAGGCCCATCTCTCCAGGCTGTTCAGGTCCCTCTGGATGGCATCCCTTCCCTTCAATTTGTTGTTGACACCACACAGCATGGTGTCATCTGCAAACTTGCTGATGGTGCGTTCAGTCCCACCACCCTTGTCACTTACAAAGATGTTAAACAGTACCGATCCCAGAACAGGCCCCTGAGGATCACCACTTATCACTGATCTCCACCCGGACCTTGAGCCATTGACCATAACTCTGAGTGCAACCATGCAGCCAAACCCCTATGCGTTGAGGGAACCATCTGTCAAATCCATCTCTCCAATTCAGAGACCGGGATGTTGTGTGGGACATTGTCAGATGCTTTGCATGAGTCCAGGTTTTGTGAATGTTTTGGAAAGCTGAGTTAAGGTGAATGACAGAGCTGAAAAATCCATGTTAACTTGAAGTGCTGAGTGCCCTAGAAAACCTTCCCAAAGCCCTTGAGACCCATGCCAGGGGCGATTTGCTGCTCAGTCCCACTGAAACTCCTAAATTGTCACCGGTTCTGTTTTCCTTCCACTCCATTTTCCCACCACCTCTCCCTCAAGCAGATGATCAGTTCCACACATGGAGAAACCTCCAGTAATTTTTCAGAAGCCAGAAGACTGAATAATACAAGACTGCAATTGGGCCCTTAGGATTTAGCGATGAATCTGACAGGAACAGAGAGAATTGATGGTTAGGTCAGTTCTAAAAGAAATGATTTAATTCAACCAAACACTTGGTAAATTCTTCCCTTCTACTTCCTTTATGAATGCGGTTATTTGTCCCAATAGTTACATTCACACTTGTCCATGTCCAAACTAATTTCTTTCGCATGATTAATCAGCAGCTGGAAACAGGTGATGTCATGGTCTCTGACACCAGATTGTCATCTAATGTTACATTTCTCATGAATTTTTTTAACTAAATAACTTAGGCAGCAATGGCTTTGCTGGCTGATTGTCAGCCCGAGTCTCTGCACAGAGATTTAACATTCCTCTGCTCTGTTTTCCCATACTTCCCCAGCTTGCTGATGGAAAAAAATTAACTTCCACAACAAGGCTCTGAGCAGAAAATACAGTTGCAGTGTATTGAAGAAAAACATACATCAAGGACCAGGGGAGTCCTCACAAGCCTGGACAACCAGGAAAAGCAATGCCAGGGCGACATCATTTCCCCAAGCTGATCAGACAGACAGATTTTCGTTTCAGATGAAAAGCGGATGGAAGTAAGTCAGATTCCCTCAAATGCCAGCTGCCAATAGGAGCAAGCATAACACTTGCATTTACATGGAAACGAATATGTCTCAGCTTTTAGGCACTTTGGAAAAAGGACGATGGTCTTTGCAGGCAGGGCGCAGGACACTTCACTGTTGATTATATTTGCCTGGCAGTTGTTAACAGACAATGTCTCCCAGGTTTACCAGAAATGGGAGTTTGCCTGGAGTCAATATGGCACTTCATTTTCCATAAAAACACTGATTTGTAATTCTCATCTTTTTCTCTATCAAAACTCTGTCCTGCTATTCTTAATCCTTGAATGATTCTCAGTGGTTTGTTGTTTTTCTTTTTCCCCTAATGTTTGGGGTGAGTCAGAGGCATTTGCCTGGTAAAGTATGCTGTAAAAGAGTAAGGTGGGGCCTTGTATTCTCTGAAATGTAGGATGTTTCTTATTTTTTGGCAACTTCTATCTCCAACAGAGTGCCCGTTTAGAAAGCCCACATCTGGTCTAACCACTTCTGAATGAAAAATGCTGTCTTTGACAAGGTAGTCTTGATGACTTGGTTTTGAAATACCTCAGGTGGTTCATTTTCCATCTTAATTTTCAAGCACGTTAGAGTATACAGCACTATGAGCATACATGTTGATGAGTTTGCGTTGATTTTTTTCATCGAGACATTAGCTGCATTACAGGTAAACTGAATTAAATAGCCATTACTGCATACAATTTTCCAAATAATTACAGAAGAATGAGATTAGAGTCAAGTACTTTCTGCTAATAGGTTTAAGCATTTACAATTGTGGAAGCTTTTTCATTAGTAAATGCAAAATTATTGCAGCAATTCAGAGTACCAGCAGGATTTGAAAGACTTTAATTAATTTTAGTTACATTTAAAGTAATCATAATTTCCAAATAGTAAACCAGATAAATCCTTGGGAAGATTCCACTAAAGTGGATTACATCACACCTGAAATAAGTTTTGGCCTTTCCTCTGGTATTTAGAGTATCTCTGAAAAATCCCCAATGGTGGATTTTACAATGGTGGTTAACAACTGCAGCAGGAAACACAAATGATAGCTCACGAATGTGATCTAACTGCGTCCAAAGAAAATACCTACTGGTTAGAATGGGCTGTGAACCAGGTCTTACGTTGTAAACCTGCTTAAGAAATTCAGCTGTCTCTTCATTAGAAGCTGATGAAGAACTCTTTTAGAATTCCCTTCAAAGTTTTTACATGCACTGTCTCCCAGGAAGTACTTTTTCCACGTTTCCTTTTTAAACTTCTACTATTCAAAAACTGAGAGTGAGGATTTACATACAAGCTTCTAAATGATCTACTGAACTTAAATCAGCTTCCAATGCTTAGACACCTCCTGTACCAGACAGTCCTTTTCCACCAGGGCTGCAAATTCCTACTTTTCCAATCATGAAACAAGATGTACTGGCTATGCAGGCCCCCTGGGCTAGCTTGCTTCCCCTGTGTAACCCATGGCTTTCCATGTCTTTGCTGGCAGCATTCTCTTCTCTTGCTATACTGTGGCCATTTCCCTGCCAAGCTCCAACACACCCTCAGTGCCCCTCTTGCAAGCCCAAGAGCACATCTGCAGGTAATGAGGTAGGACCCCAGCATGGGAAAAACTAAAGTAAATGTCTCTACATGCCCAGTACCAAGCTAATAGAATGTAGTAGATCTAGAAATAAACTAACTGAATAATTAAAGTTTTCCATTTGTCCTGTCTTCTTTCTTCAGTTTCACAGTTAGTGTTCCAGTCTAGGGTAGGCAGATTGCCTTCAAGGAGAGGAACTGTGTTGTTCTAGACAAGCAAAGACCAAGGATACAGGCACCCGTGCTTCTCCCCACTTCTTTTCCTTCCTTCGTCCCTCCTTCCCTCCCTCCCTCCTTCCTTCCTTCCTTCCTTCCTTCCTTCCCTCTCCCCCACCCCCTCCCTTTCTGGGATTAGATAGGCAATGCAACAACATAGGCATTTGTTTAGAGCTCCATTTTGCAATATGATCTCTATTCAGATTTCATTGTTTTTATCAGGACTTCAGGACTGTAGATATCCAAGAGATTCTTGATTTTGAAGAAGACAGACTTTAAGGTTTTTTTGTTATTCTTTCCTTGTCTTCCCTGTCTGTTGTTCTTTATTTCTCCTTTTAGTTCCTTCTTGCTCCTTTGGAGGAGACTGGTCAGCTCACTTGGTGTGTAGAGTCTGTTTTACAATTTGCTGAAACTGTGAGAGGTTTTGGTGTTCATTGCTGTGAATATCCAAGTAGATATACTTTATGATTCATTTTTTCTGCTATGAGTCAACTTATGCTTGCTTCAGATTTTGCAAGAAATATTTTACATTAAAAAGCCTTCCAATCCCATAATCTAAAGTATACATCAAACTATTTGGCACATGACTTAAAACATGTTATATTTCATATATTTTTTATGATAAAGCAGAGGCCCTTCTAGAAAAGTCCCAAAGAGACTGGTATCATTTGTATCCTTTTTCTACTCTCCCACAGATTTTAGTAGAAGATTATATCCTATTTTTAGAAGTCCATTGGACAGTTTAAAACCAAAACAAAATAACAATCAAGAAGCAAAGAAAAATAAGAGATCCTATGAACTTGCCTGTTTCAGAAGTATAGCTTTGTTTGAGCCAAAAAAAAACCCAAACCAACCAACCAACCAACCAAAAAAAAACAGCAGAAAAAAACCTATTTCAGCATGTCAGAAATGTATTGCCTTTTAACAAGATCAAATTATAAGACAAGAGAAATCACTGCATTGGGCAAGGTTCCTCCCTTTGACTAAATCTGGCTGATGTAGAACAACCTTGAGAAGATACCTCTGTGAGAAAGGAGAGATGCAGATCAGATCCTCTCAGATGGAGGGTGTATTCAAATCTGGGTTTTACACTGCCTAGATGAGCGCCTGCTTTTGCAAATCGTGGCTGCTGCCATCAGCAATTTTATGTTAGCCTGCTAACTAACTTTTTTCACTCTAAGTAAGGAAAGCTTTCATTTGGGGTTGAATAATGTATGTTCTACAACTCACAGCAACATTTTACACTTTTTCTTGGGAACACACACACAAAAAAAACCACCCAAGATATCTCTGTCACAATCATTTCAAACTGATTTCAGCCCTGTTCTGATTTCTTTGGCTCAGCCACAAAACTGAAAATGTATTCAAATGACATTAGAGGCAGAATTTCCTTGACATAAATGACATGCACCTCTATAATAAGGAGTTTCTCTGTCCGAGTTTATTCTCTGAGAAGCAACTCAGGACCCAAGAAGATTCCCATCTTCATGTTGTATGGACGTTTAGGAACATTGAGCAGGAACTGGGAAGCCAACCTGGACTACCAGCACCCTAAAACAGTGACCAAGCCACAAGCTTTTTCTCCTTGCTGCTCAAATCTCCCACTTCCTTTCTGCAGCAAAACTATTCCAGCTCTGGTGGCTAAAGGTTCCCCTTGGTGTCAGAAGCGTTAGCTTCCTTATTCCCTTAGTGTGCACAAGGCAGCTATCCAGAGACCCTGAGACACAGCTCAGTACTGAGATTAGAAACAAACAGAGGTTCTGTGTTTGGATACAACCTCTGCAATGGGAACAAGTTCTTATTTTCAAGGTCTAGAAAAACTTCTCATCTGCAACCACCTGCCAAAACATCTGCTGGGGCATAGCCTGTTTTAACTACAGATCAGGATCTGCAGGCTAGACTTGCTTCAGCAATCACAAGGAGTCTTTTCTGAATAAGCAGAGTAGGCTTTGAGCTTACGAAAAGTGTCACACTGGCCTTCTGGGACAGAAAATTATTTTAATAGATGAAATGATCTGACTGGCTTCCAAGACATTTGTGCTAGGTGGAAGAATGAAATGATGAGGTTACGGAACCTCCTGTATGAATGTTGAAATAAACAGGAGTATGAACAGCTCCGCAGAAAGACATGGGAGGCAGAAATCTTATTTAGGGAGAAAAGCAGCAGAAGGCAAGAAGTGATCTAAGCATTGGCATTCCATACAGTGTAGAGGGCACTGCTTACCTTCATTAGAGAGATTTTGCTACCCCTCCCTGGATATCAAGGCACTTGTAACCCAGTGCAAGTCTCATTTTTTACATTATGCAGATGAGAAAATGAAGGCAGAGAGAGGTAAAGACTAACATACTTAAATCTGGCCAGTGAGTTTTGGTGTCCCTGTTTCCACATGTGTAAAAGGAACCTGATCTGGACTAAGCCATGACTTTCATGAACAATGTTTTTCATGAAATGTGAAGTATTTTCTGTTCAGCATGTACAAAAAAGAGGCACAAGATGTCTCAAATTCAAAATCTGAAATGAGTATATATTGGAAAAGCTGGTCTCGTATGTGCTACTTTTGCTCATACAGAAAGTGACTGCCATTACTGTTTCTTTTTCTAAGTTACAGCGAAGGTTGATTTCTTCTTTTCAAATGATGTATTTGATTTTTATGTTATTTATTATACCTTTTGTATTAACACTTGAATACAAACTGTAGGTCATCCATGCATAACACGGAGGTATCTGTGGAGTTGCATTTGCTTTTTCCAGATGTTTGTATGAGCATCTGCCTTAATAAGGAAAATGTATCTTACATATAAGTCATGAAGAACTGTATTTTGTTTTGGGTATGGGTATTGCAGCTCTTCTGACAGCACCACATCCATCTGCTGTCTGAGCTTTATGCCTCCTTCTGTGACAGCACAGATGCTAGAACTCCTTAGTGACTACCAGGCAATGTGTCCACAGAGCGGTGTTATTCTTTTACCAAAGATTTTGAGCACAGAAAATCTCCTGAATGAACCAAGCAGAAACCAAGCAGACTGCCTGCCTGGATTTTCACAGGGCTGCTTTGCAGGACCCATCAGTGAATTCAGACTGCTTCACTGAGCGCAGATCCAAATTCTGATGCAGCACCTCCCTTTGCTCAGATGCTCACCTGGGCACAATGACAGCATGTTCTCCATCCTGCTGTTTTCCCCTTCTCCTTATATGATGACCACATTGCTGCTATTTGTGCTGTGCAAGTACCCAGTTCCTCATATGGATCTAAGAAAAATCAATTACGCTTCCACAGATATGAGACATTTTGGAAAACCCATAGCTTGTATTCAAATGAATGTTTGTGATTTTTATTTATTTGCATTGTCCTTTTGTCTGCACTTCCCTATCGGGTAATGACTTTCTGACAGGCTAACTTTACCTTGACAATGTCAGATCTATGTGCTACTCTCTTATACTTCTCTCTCCTTGACAACTGTGTCTCGGCATGCTGTTAAACAGCAGCTGTGCTTAGACCCAGACCTGGCTGAAATGACCTGCAGGCTCTAACAGGGCTTTGGGAGACAAACACAGTCAGGCTCAAATTGATAGAGCTTAAGCACCTGCAGTCAACTCCGGGCTGTCTATGAGAGTTGCAGTATGACTGTTGCATGAAGATTGTTTTTACTATAGTGCCTGCAACATTTTGCTGCTCTGGAAACACTTGCTACTGGTATATGAAAACAGCTGTGAGATGTACAGTGATATCACCGTGGCAAGATGGGAACACCAAGATGATCTGGTTGAAAAATGGCGATGAAATGGAAAATGGCAAGCGTAACCGTGCCTACAAAAAATTACTGAGGTATGATTCATCAGCAAAGTGCAACACCTTGCAGCATTTAAAAATGGTTACCTTCTGAAGTTCTGCTTGAAGCAATTTATGTTTGTCATGTGGGAAGAAAGGAGGGAAGTTACAAAGACGAATCATAGAATGGCTTGAGTTGGAAGGTATACTTCTTTTTTCACACCTCGTTTAATAATTACCCACCTGCTGTAGAGCCATTTACATATGTACATGCTGACACCCCAAAATGAGGTGCTGCAAGGAAATAAAGGGAGCCCTTGCTGGGGCTGGTTTGAAGGGATGTAGGGTGCTTAAGGGACAAGGGGGTGGGGGGTTGTATCCCCTTTCTGTGCCATTTGGGGCCTCTGTGCACAGTGAGGGTGTTTTAGGGTGCCCAGCACACACACCCAGGCCCATCTTGGGCTGAGTAGGTACCAGTTACTGCTATTTCCTTAATTTTAGACGTATACCTGAACATCCTTGACATATAAGAGAAATCTTGTGGTACATTTTTTTTCAACTTACTTACAGTTTCATTGTACAAGAATAATAAAGCTCTATGGTTTTGAAAGCCACAGTGGTTTAACTGTAGGCTTAACTTAAAACTGCTTTGTCTGATCAGTAGACAGCCCCTATGTAAAATCTTTTATTTCATTTATCTCGAAGTGAAATAACTTTTCAGCTACCGCATAACTGAAAAATCAAACTGGCTTGATCCAGTTTTACTAAGTTGGTTCAAAAACCTAATTTAAGACTTGATTAAATGCTATTAATGCAAAGCTAAATAAACTACAGCCGGTGAAGGCTATTTTAGGAATGGCTGCTGCTGCTGAAGGAGTAGGGTTTTAAAACAAACTTAATTAATTTACTTTAAAAGTTAGTAAGATAAACTATTCTAAGTGTTTCCACGTAGAGAAACTTATGGAAGTATGACAACAGATCCTTTGGAAAGCTGCTGCTTAACACGAAGACAGGAGCGAATTTCAGAAGCCACAGGAAATAAAGCTTCGTGGGGTTGTTTTTGTTTGTTTGATTTTTAAAACTAAAATCAAAAAAGGACATTTTTTCCACTTACCACACATGGGAATGAAAAATCTCTTTTTGTTACATTCACTCAGTTTTTTTTGCTATTGCTGCTACAGTTGCAACTCCAGCATTGAGAACACTGATCTGTGCTAACAGAAACCAGCTGGGCTGAACCAAAGTGCCCCAATGGCATGGTGTAATCTGGCAAACAACAGGTCTCAAAACAATTGCTCTGCTAGTGTCAGGAGGTTTCCAACATGAGACATTTCACAGATTAATTCTCAGCAGAGGGCTATAGGACCACCCAGTGTATTTTGCAAGAATCTGATGACAATAAAATCTCCAAGGATTATCACGTAGTGTAACAGAGTTCAGACTGGAAATGTGTGCATGTCGAAGAGCTAATCCAGCTACAACGACGCCCATGCATAGAAGGCCTCTGCCCCCTAGTGTACGTACAGTAAGGCTCTCTTTCATAGGATATAGGGCAGTGAACCTCCTTGAAATACAAAGAGGAAGCATTTCTTTGAATGTTAATGTATAATTCACATGCCTCATCCACGTCCTCCCCCCAGTGACTGCATGAGCAGAGAGCCCAAGTAAATTGTTCAGGGTCATCTGCATTGTTATGGGGAACATCTTGTTTTGTCTGACATGCATTTTTAAAAGCTGTTAGATGTGTACCTTCCTTTTTACTTGGACTGACCTTTTCAGTTAAAGTCCTTATTGATTTACCATTGGCTTCAGGCAGAGCAGAGTGGTATTAACTCAAACTTTTCTCATTCATGTGAATAGGTCTGCTGACTTCTTGGAGCCTGAGACTGTCTGAAGGATTTGTCCTGAGGTCTGGATGGCCAAAGAGATACCAACCATTAAAGCCATAATACTTCTTTTCAAGTTAATGCATTTGTCCCCTAAGGAAATATTTGACTTTTTAGCAAAACCACACAAAGCAAATACATAAAGAGACAGAAGAAGCTGATTAAATGACACAGTGGTCCCGAGGGCTCCTCCCCTAGACCTGTGCTTAATGGTCCCACAAAGTTTGTAAGGCTCAAAGCAAAGCAAGACTTTGCTGGTATTGTGTTGATCTGGATGTGTCACCAATTGCTTTCTGACTGCTGACCTAAGCAGATTTAATTCCTGTTCCCCTCCCAGTACCTTGGCTTTGTCTGTTTGATTGAGCTCTCATGTTTGACTAATTTCTACCTACATGAGAAAGTAGCCATCTATAAAGTTTCTGTAATGCTACAAATGTTGGAATCAACGGACCATGATGATCTTTGATCTGTTTAATACCATAGGAGATATGTAGTTCATGAACATTCACAGCATAGTGTCAATTGCCTACTGGTCAGTACTGACATACAATTTGGATGCACTTCCAACAATAAGACCTGGGGGACTTCAGATATTTTGTCATTGTGTTAGGCAGAATGATATACCATGCTCATCAGTACTCGAGCATACATCTAAAATGTCTGGCTGGATCTGAGGCTCCGTGGATGCAGCAACATGAGATCACTCTTTAAAAACTAACACAAACTCGAGACACCAGTGTATGATTCCAGCCCACAGCTGGCACTCCATCATGAGCCCTGACTATACACTAAATGACCTTACAAATGAGCAGAACTCCTACAATTACAAGGAAGATGTTTACTTTGATACTCAGTAACAAACTTTTCTTGAGGGACTGCAGATTTAGTGTGCAATAAACCAAGAAAGACTCTTTCAAGGAATTGTCTATTCTAGCATAAAACCTCAGATATGCTGGGCCTGACTCTACTCAGACCTTCTGGGTAGGCATAAGAGGCTTTTTATGTTGGTTGTTTCTTCGCTGTTGCTGTTTTTTGTTTTATTTTAAGATAGCGTTGTGTCTGTTTCCATTCGAAAGCTGAGAGAGCATCTCAGTGTTTGAATTTGTGTCGGTAGTTCTATTTACAGATATTATTTATACCTCCTGAAATAAAACAGTTGCAATTCCTCAGATGTATTTGGATGACTGTAACAGTTTATGACCAAAAACTCTTCAAGATCTCCTACTGGAAATGTACAAAAATGAATCAAATTATGGCAATTCCACAGAATGTCCTTATGTACTTCAGTAAGGCACTGTGATCCCCCAAATCAAAAAGCTGTGATGCAGCTTGTCACACGGCCTTCTTAGGAACTGGCATACTTCACATTATCTGTGAAAGATCCTTCAAGGAAATGACTGCGTAGATCTGTTTAAAGAAGAGAGAAAAAGCAGAAATATTTTGATGGCCATATAAACACAGCGTGTGGGGGGGGGGGCCTGTTCAAAGAGTCTTTTAACACACTCTTGGGTCAGATGCTTCTCGTGTTCTCATGTGATGAAGCTAGAAAAAAAGCAAACAAAAAAACCCAAACATGTGAAGGGAGATTCTGACCGAAAGCTGTATCGCAATATCTCTCAGGAAAGTATGGACTGAAATACCTCTTTGCCATCATATTAACCACTAGTGCAGAAGAGGAACACTGAGTTATGCCAAATTTTTGTCTCTAACCTCCAGGCCAGAGACCTGACAAGAGGTCTTTTTAAGTATTCTTCTCCCTGAGGTCTTTATACTCCAGAGAAGTCATTCTAACTGAGAACAAAGCTGCGAACTCAGCTTCCAAGAGTCTCCATGAGAGGCCAGTTGGTCCCATTCCAGCCGCCAGGCAAGAAGGCTGGTAGTGAGGGTGGGACAAGGCCTTGTTAGAAGGGAAACGAAAAGACTTGTCGCCATTGTCTTGCAGCTCAATTATCAGCGATGGCACCAAGTGAAGGTGAAGCTCTGCCTAAAATACTGCGTGCCTGTGGTTGATGTTACCCCTAATAACAGCAGCAGCAGAGCAAAGTGGCTCTGGCACCATTTGTGGGGGCAGAGACATGAAGTGATGAAGAAGTGCTACAAAGCTGCCTGGATCTGAATTCCATGCTGTTACTGGTTGGACATGATCATATAATGGCCTTTTCCAACTTTAATGATTCTACGATTCTGTATGGCAATAGGTAACAAAAGATGAACAGGAGCAGCACTTGTGCTGACTGAAAACCTTTTATCTGTCTGTGTTATCTTGCTTGCTGTTACGCTTGACTTTTTAAAGCAAAAATGTTTACATTCTGAAAATAAAAACTTCTTGCATCCACAGCAAATAATGCTAAAACGTTTGTAATGTCACATTTTTCCTACTTGCTCCCGCGGGGAGAGGCCTAGCTGCCCGCGGGCTCCAGTGCCCCTCACGGCATCAGCCGGCAGAGCCCCGCCATGACAGGCAACTCCACCGCCGGGCGACACGGTGGGGAGAGCTCCCTCCCTATTGGCCGCCCCTCTTCCCACCCACCCTTCTCTGCTATTGGAGGAGACTGCCGGATGGGTGGAGACGCCCACTGAGTGGCAGCTGCACCGGCGAATCGCGGTGGAAGGGCACTCGTCCCCGCGGCCAGCGGTGCGGCCAGAACACGCTGGAGCCAATGGGATAGGAGAGAGGGGAGGCCGGCCGGGCCGGGTAGGGGCGAGCGCAGGTATGGGGGGCCCGCGGGTCGGGCGCCGGCTGCGGAGTCTCCGCCTGAGCCGGTTCGCTGAGGGGTGGGCGGGGGGCTCCGACACGGGGCTGCCCGGCGGCAGCGGGCATCGCGCATCGCGCTGCTGGGGCGGCGTGCGGCCGCTCTGCTCCGCGCTGGGCCCGGCGTGAAGGCAGGGCACGGCAGCAAGTAGGTCCGGCAGCTTTGCTGGCTCACGCTGGTGGGAGTCGCATGGCTGTGTGCGTATGTATAACGCTTACTGGCGTGTAAAGTAGAAGATCAAATACCTCTTTTTTTTTCTCCGGGGCGGTACGCCTGCCTGGAGCAGCGCTGGGACGTGGCGTTGGGCCGCGGATCGCTGAGCGCGGGGAGCAGCTGCTCGAGGTGATCCCGGCTGGGCACTCCGAGAAGCCTCCGGCCGGCGTCTTCCGTCGGGAAGCCTTCTGTTCTCCTGTTGCCCGCCGCCAGCTCCGTGCGGCGCACCTGGATGCGGCCGGCCATGCGCTTGGATGGACGAGGACGCTGAGCCCGCTGCGCAGCACCCAGCTCGCCGCCTGCACGCCGTGCCCTTGGGAGGAAGGGAGAGCGTTGGTGAGCCTTAAAAAGGAAAGAGGGGGCTGCAAACCTTTGCTGTCGCACCTCCAGTTCTGTTGTCTTTGCACGCTGGGGCAAAGCAAAATGTGAATGGCAATTACAGATCCTGTCTGTTTGGATGGTGCGTTTCGAGTAAGCTGTGATTTTAGCAGCATGCATGCCATGGCTTTATTTGTTGGCAAGAATCTGAAAGTCTTTTCTCTCGTTTTTTAGCGTGCCAGTTAGCCGTTCTGAAAGTGTTTTCCTCCTCTTTGTATTTACCAACAGCACTGATTGTTATAGCTGAAACTTAGGAGAACATCAGGCTGTCAGTGTCAGTCCAGAGTTTTCTCTTGATCTAAGTTCAGCAAAGGAGAATGCTTCTCTCCATCTGATTGTCATCAAAGAGAACAGCCTGTATAAACAGGAGTTTAATAATCTACTTGAGAGTTTAAATATTTTGCCAGGCAACAACAGCTGTTTTATGCTGTATTTTATGTTGGTATTTTTTTTTTTTTTGATGGATGAAGTACAAAGCAAAGGATTTGGGTTTGCTCCAGCACAGTAGCATGAAATAAGAGGCAAGCCAAGGCTCGACTCTGATGCTCGGGGGAATGGGCCCAGTTTCAGTGAAATCTATAAGACTGCTTCATCACAACAGAGGAAAGCTGTCCCTTGCACAAAGGGTATCTGCAAAGAGAGAAACAGTAATTCACACCTTTCTGTAAGCTTCACAGGGCTGCTATAAAGCAGGACTCACTGTAGTCCCACCTCAGCTGCTCCAGTAAAAGCTGCACTCGACTACTGACCTAGTTTTTTTGTCCCCTTTCATCTTTGCCACGTGACCTTGAGAGTTTGGTCTTTCAGCTCTTAAACATCTTATGATTTTTGAATGTGTCCTAACAGTTTGTATCTGTCCACAGAGGAAAAGAGGAAAACCTTGCCCGATACCTGTGACTTACTGAGTAAATTTGAAGACTGGTACGTGTTGTTCCTGTCCTTCATTTACTGTATTTGGTAGACAACGCTCTTTAGTCATCTGAATATAGATAAAGCATCTTTGGGAGGCAGAAATCATATCTGCAAGACCTTTTCCTTTTGTTTATTCAAAGAAACGATATCAGAAGAGTGTGTGGCTTTGGTTGTCAGGTGCTTTGTTGGCGTCCTTCCCATTCTTCAAGTGAGATCCTTGGGCAGAGGCTTTCTCTCCATTCCCTTTGCTCAGTCTGTGCTCAGGATGCAGTTGTGAGAGTTCCCGGGCAGGTCCTTCCTTCCTTAAAGGAGAGACTGCTTAAACCAAAGCTCTGCGGGGCAGTCAGCGCAGCCTTGGTGCCAGTTCACGGTGTGGCTCGGATGAATGAATGGTGGCATTAGACCGACTCACAGGGAGCCAGTGTGGGTGCCAGTCCTGCTGAAACCTGGCTCTGCCAAAGCCATGGAAAACAAGCGCCCATTGTCTCTTCAAAAGAACTGGATTGCCAGTGAGCACCTGATGTTGGCACTAGAAGCTGAGGATGGTGGGACAGCCCCTTTGGCAGTAACACAGATTTAGGTCACTTTAAGGCAGCTGTGAATACAACTTTAGAGGATTTGTTGAGAGGATTTGTTGAGGGCCAGTGGCTCCAGTAAAATCCTTAATGCTTTGGGGACAGCTTCACTTCTCACTGAAAGCAAAGCGCAGTAAACAAGGGGTGGTAAAGCAGCATTCAGGTGTAAGTCTGCCTGCCGATGAAAGCATTGTTATATCTTTGCCACTGTCCTTTCTGAGAGAGAATAATGGAAAATGTCAGGCATAAAAATGTCTGCCTGTTTTACAACATGAGACTCTTTTTCCAAGTAATCATGAGGGTCAGTAATTAGTGGAGTATTTGTGCTGTCTGTTTTTAACTCTTCCAGTGGGCATGACTGTGATGTGCAAAGTAGACTAATTGGCTTCCTCTTCTGAAATCTGCAGCGTTGCTTTGCTCACATAGCGCAAATTGTGTTGCAGTTTCTTAAATATTGGGAGAAAAAAATCTTTAATATTTTTATTGGGTTGTTAAAACCTGAATATTGGTTCCAAACTATGAAAGAGTAAAATCTAATTATTATTTTTTTTCCTTCCCCGGTTTCTTGACGATATCAGGAAGTTTTAAGAATTATTTACGTTCCACAGCTCACAGATTTAAGTACTTAGAATCCCATGGCATGCATATTTTAATCTGCAGACGGGTCCAGAAGTATGTCATGCTTGAATGATTTCATGTTACATGTGTATACAACTTCTTTAAAGAAGGCCTAAATCTAACTGAACCAGAATCTAGGCTCTCACTTGGAATCTATGAGTTCCCACATGCTGAGTGGGAATAATGTGTTAAGCACCTGGCAAATGGAAATTTCTGGCTCGGTAAAAGGAAAAAAAAAACAGTACAAAAATGTAAGTGTTAGGCAGCTTGCTCAGAAGGAACATGGTATTACTGTAAAGCTGACAGGCCTGGCTTCAGGGCTGCCCCTGCATTTGTTTCCCATAAATGTACAATTTTTATCACCGAAAGAGGAACAAAATGAGAGGAAAAGGCTTGAAGAGAAGGCAGGAGAGGAACAGTTGTCTGAAAATTCTTTGCTTGGGCGGAGTGAGTTTGCTTTCTAAAATATCTTGAAGGTGCTAGATGTGTTCAGGATTTTGTGAAAGACAGCGGAATGTCACACTCCTTCCTCTTTCCATCCCTTGAAGTGAATTTCAGTTTCTTTAATGAGAACAAGAATGTATCATAGAGCTTCAAGGCACCGACTCTAACCTCTCAGGCTAGCTGGTAGACAGCAATATCTACTGGTTGGCCTGCAAGTGCTTGATGCAGATGTGACTGTGTCCAAGTCACGTGGCTTCTTCAGCTTCCTTCTCTGAGCTGGATTAGTGGTCTCGTTTTGCTTACGGATAGGTGGCTGAGAATCAGGTCTCTGAAGTATCCTTATTTACTGCTGCTGCTTTGTTGAGCTGACTTAATAAGTCATAAAAGGAATTTTTGCTATCACCTATCTTTAGAGCTTCCTGAAATCATAGCTCTAAGGCTGTTCTGTATTAGCCTTAGCAGGGGCAGAGCCCACCTCCTTTCTCTTGTGTCTTAAAAACAAAACAAAAAAAACAGCAAAGCAAACAAAAAAACAGCTGTTCTTTGCTTTCTGCACTGTGCCACTCCTTTCTTTGTTATTCTGCAATAGGTGGAAAGAGGCCAAAAATTTCTAGCCCCCGCTTCCGTACTCCAAGTTGTTGCCCATCCCGGTGGCTTTGCTTTTAAGTACAAGGTGATATATAAAGGGGAGGGTGGGGGAGTGGGAAAGAAGTGGCTCACTTAAAGGATCAGGTCTTTCCCTTTCTTTTCTCCACGGTCCCTGAGCAAAGAGAAGAACTGCTTCTGAAATTCATCTGGTTAATCAACAGTCGAAACAGGGAAGACAGCATATAGCTCCTGCTTAGTGGCTTATGTAAAGCTGAGGCTCCAGGTTACTAGGAAACTTCTGCTACCTGCTAACGCTTGTAGGAGTGTTGTGCAAGAGCTGAGCTCTCTAACTTGTTTAGCAGTCAGCCAGCATTTGAAGTGAAGCGTTGTTTTGGCTCACACAAAACAAATATTAAGCACTGAAAAGCCTCCTTTGTGAATGTCAAGGTGCTAATGGGAGAGGCAAAGCATAGAGGCAGAAACTGTGAAAGCTGTGGCAGAGAAAAAATGTTAAGTTGACCTGGTCCAGTTGGGTCACTGCTGCGTTTGCTGTTCTCCCTGACTGCAAAAGATTTTAACTGAATGGATTGTCATGTCTGATGTGACAGCAGATAAAATCAGCAACTAGGAGTCACACAGTCTGCCTGCAGAAATTGTGCTTCTTTTTCAGGCTTCCAGTTGTTTGTGCTGCAGTATTTACTGTTTCTCTTTCCTTTGGCTTCCTTTGTCCTCTCAGTCCTGTGTAGTGCTTGGCTGAGCCCCTCCTGAGCGCTCCCTGTGAAAGCAACGATGATCACATTCATGAACAACTCGGACAGTGAGGATGAGCCCTGTAATGAGAGAACATCTCTGATGTCTGCAGAGAGCCCTCCAGTACCTTCCTACCAGGATGGCCTGCAAGCCTCAGAAACAAGGGAAGCACAGACACATAGGGTAGGCATGCATCCTTCTTGAGAGTGAAGAAATGGGGTATGATGATAAATGTAGTCCTGTTACCCTCTCAGTCCCTTTCAGCAGGCTGGCTTCTAGGACTGGCTTTAGACTGTGTTATTTCTCTAGTATTGCTCTTGGCCAGCAGCTGTAATGCCTGTTCCTATTTCCTCCACTGTGACTTTTCCCCCCTTTTACTCTCTGTATATACTCCTCCCCTTTCCTTCCTTTTGGTGAAGATACAAGCTTTTAATCAGGACCTGATGCATGCATGACTCTTGCAGGATATCCTTTCCAGCCTTTTTGTTTTGCCAGAAGTGTTGGAACAAAATCTAGTCTTACCGCTAGAGAAGCAGCACGGTAAAGCAAGCACAGTGCTGCTGTGGGAGCAGGAACTGCTCAGGTTTATATCACCTTAGATAAAATTTATTCTCTCCCAGTTCTCTGTACCTTGCCCTTCATGTGCTTGTGTCAGTCTTTCCGTATGTGCATTGAAGAGGCCCTTAGATATTCATGGTTCTTGTTTTAAAAACTCTGTTGCAGCCTGTTTGTAATGGCATTTCTAGTTGTATTGCTCAGTTGGTACCGTCTTACTAGGAACAAGTTGGTATGCTGTGGTTGCCCACAGAAGCATCATCCAGTATGATGGAATGAAGCTTTGAACGCAAAGTAAAAAGTCTTACATATTTGCTAATCCTTCTTTTCAGAAGAGGCAAACAGGTAGCAGCCGTAGCCCTAACAATGTTGCGGATGAGGATGCGTCTGACTCGGATGTTCGAGTGAGAGAGAGTGCCTTGGAAAATGAAGAGGAGGAACTGACTCTGAAATATGGAGCAAAGCATGTAATCATGCTTTTTGTGCCTGTCACCCTTTGTATGATTGTTGTCGTCGCCACCATAAAGTCAGTGCGCTTCTATACGGAGAAAAACGGGCAGCTGTAAGTGGGGTCTTCAAAACAGCCTCTGAGTACGTGGGATCCCTAGCATTACGCATACCTTCCATGCACACGCATCTGCGTACACAGAGTGCTTCCTTGGCAGGCTGGGGGAGCCTTTACACTGCTAAAGGTGGCTGTGTAAGCATACCAAGATCTTACACAGATGAACACAGCATACTTTTAGTAAGTTTTTTCTGTACCTGCGTTACACTGATTCATTAGCGCTGTCATTAGGCATTAGCCTGTGAGAAGCATAGCAATGAAGTTGCTTCATACTGCGGTATAAAAGACCCAGGCTTAACTCCTAGTCTGTTCACCCAGTGGCTGGCAGCAATCAGGGAATAGCATGTTCATTTGGATGAGTGTCTCATTTCCTGATGACATTTTTGTTTCCTAAAGACTCATGGTGTGGATACATAATTCCATCCAGCTCTTGCTGACTGTGCCCGAGAGTGTTCCTGGGGCTCTAACTGCACTTGCCATGGTGGGTAGAGAAATGGAACCAAAGAAAACGGGGTGGGGATGTGATGAAAAGGAGTAAAACAGTCTAAGAGACTCCTACAAAATGTGGAAAGAAGGGGTCCCTCCTGCAGGTCAGTACCTGGGATGTATCCTTGTCATTGTTGTGAAGAGGGTCCATAGACATGAACTAAAAACTAGTGGCCTGGGGAAAAGTTCACAAACTTAGTCATTTATGCTCTAGGAGTTTTTCTTTAGAGCTTTGCCAGCCACAGCTGCTCTGTAGGAATGTGCTTTTGTTAAAAACAACTAATCTTCAGTTGATAATTAACCGGAGCCCGGCCCCTTCAAAGGATACTTCTCATGTTTACTGCCCTTGGCATTCCTATTTCCCTTTCTTTCCCACATACACACAGAGCTCCGTTTTTATCTTGGGGCAATTATTTAAAAGAGAATGTATGTACTTTACATGGCTTTGCTTCCTTTTGCAGGATCTACACCCCTTTCAGTGAAGACACCCCATCTGTGGGCCAGCGTCTCTTGAACTCAGTGTTGAACACTATCATCATGATCAGCGTCATCGTTGTCATGACTGTGTTCTTAGTTGTGCTTTATAAATACCGCTGCTATAAGGTAAAGTATTTATGACAGAGCTTTTTCTACACGTGTTCTGTGAACATGTTCAAGTCCTTGCACGTCAGTGAGAAATTAAGGCACTGCATGGGCTAGTGAACAACTCAGTCATGGCAACAATCTCATTGGAGAGAAACCTTTGCTAGCAGTGGTGGAGCTGTGCTCTGGAGCGTGCTTGGCTGTTATTTTGCCACTAATGTTAGGATATTAAAACAAAGCCTGTTACTTGTGCTAGTCAGGTCTGAGTATTCTCCACATGGTTAAAAAATTCGGCAGCTTGTATTTATGGAGCAAGTTGTATTGTTTGCTGCAAATGCCTTCTCTGAAATCTTGGACAAGTCATGTGGGAGCTAGTATTATTCTTGCTTGTGGAGGTGCTGGTGGAAGAGAAGGATTGAATGTAGAGTGAAAGGGTTGGGGAGAACTGGGAGCAACTGGCTGTCTCTCCTACTTTACCAGCTGTGGGGAAGGTCTCTGGAAACTGGAGAAGTAAGAAAAGAAAGCTGGACAATACAAAGTTCTGTTAATAGTGCATGCAGTACTGCAAACTGTGCACTGAGCCCCTTCAGTCACTGTCTTTTCTTGCCCTTACTAGTTCATCCATGGTTGGCTAATCCTGTCCTCTTTTATGTTGCTGTTCCTCTTCACCTACATATATCTCGGGTAAGTAGAGATGTTGCAGGTAACCTGGCAATTCAGAATTAAATCTTTCACCTCTTTGAAGAAAATCCCCAACTTCATGAACAGAATGTCTTTCCCCTTCTCCAAATTGACCTTTTTTTTAAAATGGAAACCTAGATCTTTAATGGACAATGCCTGATTTTTACAGTACATACTCTCCAAAAATCAATGGGAGGTGATACAGTGAGCATGAAGTAAACTGAACCTTGTTGTGCAGAGATGCATTGATAGCAACTCTCAGGAAATATTGTTATAAACTGCTAGGATCCTAGGATATCTGTTATCAATTGTTTGAAGAGATAATGTCACATGAAACTGTTTGGTTTAGGTGGAGGTTCCCAGTACATGCTGTCAGTTTGTCTTTAGCCTCTGAGAACCAAGTGCAAAGGAACTTTACGTGCTGAGTTGGTTCTCTGGTTTGCCTTATCCTCAGGCTGTATCTCTTCAAGCTTGTTTCCTTGCCTCCAAGCTTAGAAAGAACAAAGTTTTTAACTTGCAGTTTATAAATATATATATTTTTAATTCATCTTCAGTATTGAACATCATACTTCCGGTGGGTTTACTTGTATTTGATGTCTTACCTAAAGACCTAAGTCTTATAGCCTATGTTAAATCTACTTTTGAAATCTGGTCTGCTAAAATCCTTGGAATCACCTCAGGACTGAGGCAGTGTGGTCCTTGCCTGTACTCACAGGGTGCCCATCTCCTGCACAGGGAACAGAGAATTAAGAGCAGCAATTGGCTGCAAAGCAGGTTCCCCTCTCGTGATGAGGCCTGCTTCTGTCCTGCTTCCTTTTGGTGTTGTAGGAGGCTTGTTTAACTACAGCTAGTAAGATGCTTTGTGTGTCAGGTTTTTTTTTTGGCTATATTTTTTGCTCAGCTGAATTTCCTTGTTGTATTCCAGTGAAGTATTGAAGACATACAATGTGGCCATGGATTACCCCACAGTTATCTTAATCATCTGGAATTTTGGAGCTGTTGGAATGATTTGCATCCACTGGAAAGGTCCCTTGCAGCTCCAGCAAGCATATCTCATTATGATCAGTGCTCTGATGGCGCTGGTTTTCATTAAATATCTACCTGAGTGGTCAGCATGGGTGATTCTGGGTGCAATCTCAATCTATGGTAAGTCCGGGTGGTGAATCACAAGGCTCACGGAGAAGTTACTCTGAGGCCATCTCAGGGCTGTACATGTAATTCAGAAAATGACTTTATCATGCTTACAGCTTTAGAAAGAGGCAGATGGGCAATTAAGTTGATTCCCTGTCTTGTCTCTTGTTCACGTAGTTACTGTACTCCTACCATGTCTTTCCTTCCTTAGAGTGGAACACTGATTTGAGGAAGTACTGAACCACATCTAATTGGTTGGCAGGGATGGTTGGATTTTTATCAGTAGCAACCTGATAGTCTTGCAGGTTTCAATTACCGGTTATGAAGAAATCACAGATTTTGGTATGAGTTAAAAGTTTGAAGAGAACCTGCAGAACAGGAGGGATCTGCAAGGTAACATTTAGATTGGTGAGGAGCTATGACGGAGAGAGAGAGAGAGTAAGCAAAGAGGAATTGGATCAAAGGGCTCGATTCACCTGAAAAATAGACTCAGTGTATGTAGTGACAGATTGTAGAACACGAAGTACTCCCAGTCCTTCTCTAAATAAATTTAACTGTTTTGTGTAATCTGGTCATCTACTCTCATAGAAATAATGCGCACTCAAGAGGCTCTTAAAAGTATTAACACATTGAAAACTCTTATTGTCCTGTTAAGCCTTGGAGATGGTATTTTAAGTGAAACACATTTTCAGAGACGCAGCTAGAATCACACAGTGTGGCAGAAAACTCCATTCAGGAAGTCATCCAGTTAATATTGATAGATGCCAGTATGAGGGCAGTATGAGGGAAGAATAGTTTTTCAAATACTTGGAATGTAAAATGTGTTACGGCTTAAGATGAGATTGTCTGGCCCCTTTCTGTTTGCAGATCTGATTGCTGTTCTGTGTCCTAAGGGGCCACTGAGAATGCTGGTAGAAACTGCACAGGAGAGAAACGAGCCCATTTTTCCTGCATTAATATATTCCTGTGAGTAAGATTGGAATATTAATGTTTTTAACCACATTAAACTTGCAACCTTTCTCTATGTCAAATCAATAAGCACTATTTCAGTTACTTCCTTGCCCTCAGATTAGTGTGCATTTATGTCCTATAAGACACAGTTTGTGGAAGACTTTGTTTACCGCTTACATGGTATTAACTCTAATTAGCCACAGGAGGGGCAGGTTTGCCTTGTGAAGCTGAAGCGTTCAGAAGTCGATTTATCTTTCCATGAATACACTGCAGAACGTGCCTCTTTGCTCTGCATACAAAAGCCTCGAGTGGACAACAGTGTTTGCAAAGTTATTTAGTTAGATGATACCCTCTCAGTACCCATATTCCTTCTGCATGTGCCTTACAGACATACTTTAATGACGTTCCATCTTTTCCTGTAGCCTTCTCTTCTGTGCATAGTATAGATGGAAGTGCTTAGAACGTACTTGCTTTGTTTTTTTCATTGTGTGGCTGCTCCTTTCAATTTGTTCTATTCAAATATTGCTCTGCAAACAAAATCAGTCATCCCTTTGCTGGCTTTTGTAGGCTACTTAGCTATGATGATGTCCTGTGCACTTATTCACAAAGGCATTTGTATGCTTAAGATTAGGTTAGGTAGAATGTGGGAGACTTAGGACTCCAAGGATCTGGGCTCACGAGCTTCGTGGACCTCAGTGACTTCCATTACATCTTTTTTAAGATGAAAGAGTATTTCCAAATGTTGGGTGCCATGCTGGGGATGCCTACAACTTGGCTCTCGTGGTTTTTCAAGTATTTAGTGCTACGTAAATGCTTTTTTGTGTTCCAAATAGAGGTTCTGTTGGCTTCACCTTGGAATGGAAGTGAAATGTAAGTCCATTTTATTGGAGATTCTGTTAGACTGGCCTGAGACAAACTAGATGAAGTCTCCCAGATATTTTAGTTAACATTTAAGAGTTGCCTTAAAGGAGAATGCAATTCAACAAATAGTAAATACTGAACAAGAAGTTCTTGTGCAGAACGTCAGTGTCTCCATTGCAAGACCATGTTCTGTGGATATCTCTAGATGCAAAAACATCATGTTTGCTGAACTTGTAATGGAATGGCAGACGCTGTGTTTGCCTTGGCTTTTTTGTTTCTTAGTTTAGTTTAGCTTTAGTGAAAACAGGAAGACTGATGTACACTTAAATAAAAAGCTGATATGAGTTCCCTTCCACTGATCTCAGAATGGCTTGTATTCCTTCTTAAGTTAGAGATCTCAAGAATAAACCCACAAACATTCTTCAGTTGTTATTGGAACCAAAACAGAAATTGCCTGTATTTTGACAGGAAAAATAATTACACAGAAAAAGGCGGAGAAAACTGGCACTGAGCTCCACTGTCTCCTTTGCTTGTGTGGTTTACCTTTAGCAGAAGAGGAGGAGTATGCCATCTAACTTAACCTCTGGTTATATTTGTACTAGCATCATTTCCTGGGCAACTGTTCCCTTTGAACAGAGGAAACCAGGAGGAAAACAAAGGAGATGAGGACCATTGTTTTGTATTTTTGCTTTCTTCACCCTATAGAGAAGACAATACTGACTTGTGCTCTGAGACTCTCTTAAAAATTGAATAAATGCAGTGCTTTAACTTTCTCTCTGACCTTGCCTTCTAAGGAACTAGGGAAACAAACTGAGAGCCAGTACCATTTGCAGGGGCAAGTGTTTATATTCTCAGAGATAGCTAAACACTTAGTTGCTCTGAGCTACAGTGACCAGCGTTCTAAGCAGCTGATAACTTGCTCTCTTTCTTCTAGCTGCTATGATATGGACAGTTGGAATGGCAAAACCAGACATGGCAGCAAAAGAACAAAGCCAGCAGACATGGGATGCAGGTATGCTTGCATGTCATTCTCCTATATAGAGCAGTGGCTCATAGAAATAATACATACATTGAGACTGCAAGTAAATGCACATTCTTGAATCTCAAAGGACACACTTTTTTTGTAGTATTGCTACATTAGTTGCAGAACTTAATGGTGTTCTGAAACCTGCTTTTTGAACTGGCAGCAAAGATTATTAGATGATGCTGGAAGTTCCAGTATTCAGGCTACCTTTATTCAAACAAACAAAAAACCCTCTTGAGGTGTACTGAAGTCAAAGGTGGAAGCGGGTACTGGATTTTTTGTTTGTTTAACAGCTTTACCAGCTGGCGATGGTTAATTACAACGCAGGCTCAAAACGATAATGCCAATGAACTGGTGAACTGGAGTGCATTTCAGTGTGTTGTATTCAGACAAGTGCCATGAAACAGATGTGCTCTTACCTAGCTCTAAGTTCAGTTTGGCTTACCCTGCCAAAGAAAATTGACATTCTTACAATTACCCTTGGGTAAAGGTTTGGACAGTTACACAGCAGTAGCTGATGTGTTCCAGGTTTATGTTCTAGCTGATCCTGTGGCAATTTGTGTGCCACTGCTTATACCTTCTTGAAATGAAAATTAAACTGCAGTTTTGAGAGTGATTGAATAAAATCTGACTTCTGGTGTTGAAAGCATTTCCTGTCTGGTCCTGTTCCACTTGAGAACAACTTTTTTTGCTACAGAAATACATTGTATTCTGAGGTTTGATAATGGCACATACTGCTTATTTTCAGGCTAAAGTAGCTGATATGTAACAGACCACAGGGACACAATCTTACTTTTAAATCTAGCACAGAGCAGGAGCGAACTACACTGTTGGGTCTACTGAATGCCTCCGTGGAAACTTTGTGTGTCCCAGGTCGTGGTCTGCTCCCATCTGCAGTGGCAGCATTCTGTCATGCTGGCATGAACTGGAAAGTTCGTATGAGTGCTTCTGAAAAATAGGAACTGTCAGCTAGAGTCATGTCTCACAGAGCAGATGCTTCTGAAAGCACTGACGAGAGGAATGGGAAAGATGAAAGCTACTGGTTAGATGTGTTTAACAAGATTAAAAAAAAAATTGTGAAGAAGGAAATACGTCTACTTACCTCTGCATGACCAGCCAACTCCAATGTCAATGTGATTCAGGGCAGAACTTTTCTCATAAATGGCTGTTCTCCTAGTCATCCATTTTTTATCATACTACCAAGGAGGGAATACCTGAGCACCTCCATGCTAAAGAAGTAACAACGTGGCAGTATGTGTTAGCTTTACTCAGTTTCACTTGTCACTTTAGCCTGCACAGACAGCAGATACTAGCACGTCTGACAGTTTGATCCATGGATTGGGAATTGAGGTGAAAACTCCCTTTGTCTTTAATGACTGGTAGATAAATGCTTAGTTCTGTGCATTTACTTGCTTGTTTAGGCCGCTGAACTCCTGGATAGCAGCCAAGCGAGCTGTGAACATGCAACAATCTGGACTGTTTCAAATAATAACATGCATGTTTTCATCAAATACACTGAATGTCTATGATTGAGCTGGTTTTTTTTTGTTTGTTTGTTTTCTTCTTGGCTAATTTTTTGTGGAACCAACAAGAAGATGGGAGAGAGAGCCACGGTAGCACTTCACACTCAGACTCTCAGATTTTGGACACAAGGAGCCCTGCTCCCAGCCATCCCATCACTTTAGAGGAAATGGAAGAGGAGGAACGTAAGAGAAGCTTCATACATTGTTTTCAGTGCGGTCAGGATCAGAGCCTGACATTTTTACTCATGGTGGTTAACACTGTAACTCATTTGGGTCTAATTGCAGTTTATTTGAAAAGCTGTGACGTGCTGAGGAACTAAGGTCTTGTATTACTTCTTGCTGCTGCAGTATCTGTTCTGGGTTTGTGGTTCCAGTGACATACCTCGGCTACGCAGACAACTTAAGCAGTTCCTTCTTCCCCTTGCATCCCCCTCCTTTCTGTCTCCACGCTTCCTCAGTTGGTACAGCTGTAAGGCAGCACAGGGAAGCACCTCTGAGAATTAGGTTATGTAAAAATAACTGGAGAAGAAGAGTTGGAAGTCTTGGCCTCCTCAGTAACCTGTGGAGGTAATCCCTTTTATGCCTGTGCCGAATGCAAAAGGTTCAGCTTGGTTGGTAGCCAGGGTTAGCAACCTTCACCTGGTCCCCAGGGGAGAAGACTTGGTTCAGGAGGAAGCAAAACAGAAGTAAAACTTGTTTTCTTTCCCTTCCGCTTCTTGCAGGGGGTGTGAAGCTGGGCCTTGGAGACTTCATATTTTACAGTGTGCTGGTTGGGAAAGCAGCTGCCACACCTAGTGGAGACTGGAATACTACGCTGGCCTGCTTTGTAGCCATTCTCATAGTAAGTGAGCAAGTTCTTAAAAACTGTTCCAGTCTTGTTTAGCACAGCTAAAGACTGCTAAATCACTCCGGTCATGTCCTGGGTACTCAGGTGAAAGCATCCATGGATTTCTTAGCCCAGTGCTCTATCTATAAAGACAGGCTGTAAGTGACTTCTAGGAGAAGCTGCATGATACAGGCTGGGAGGGAGGATTCCTCAGAGCAGAGCCAAATGTGGAGATGGTGCTGGTCAAACAGACCCTAGGAAAACAGTAACAGCTGAACAGCTTGCATGTTTGCTTCAATGTTAGAGACTGGAGACTTTGTCAGAAGCGAGAGTCAATATTACGAACTCCATGTTGATTAGCAGGTGTAGCCTAGGAGGCTAACTCTCTTTTGCTAAGGAGAACTGTGACGTAAAAGCATGAAGGCAGATTTCATTCTTGTGTTTGAGCTGGAAAAAAAAAAAAACAAAACATAAGGAGACTTAAAAATCCATGGCAATTATGAGTAAAAGCAGACGACTATCATATTGTACCTGCTTAAGGACTCAGGCCTGCCAGCTCTAACTACTATACACTGTTGAGCTTTCACCTAAGTAGAAAGTGATTAACAGTAACTAGCTCTTTACACCAGCATACTTGCTGAAACTAAGAAGAGCAGTGGCAGGAGTTCTAGAAGGTAAAAGAAAATGAATTATTGTGTGCTTCTTGAGCTTCCATTTCCGATTCTGCCCCAAGGGTAGAGAATTATAGTGACTCTCAGTTATGAAGAGCATGGCTCAGAGAACACTGGAACTAGAAATCTAATTTTAATAGTGTGTCGACTAGCTTTCCTGATGTGTCCTACCTCATAGGTCAGAGACACCTATACCGTTGCCTACCTCTGTGTCCTCGGGTCTAGCACAGGGTCCCTTGACTGTGAGGAAAGCTCTCCTCTGTCTGTCAGGCCTTATAGCCTATTCTGTGTCTTTTAGGGTGCTGTTAAGTTTGTTCTGGTTTCTTTTCAGTTTCATAATTCTGGTGCTGTATGGCTTTCTGGTTCCAAAACTGTCCCTGCAGCGTCCAGGCACATCATTTAATTACACTACAGAGCAGGTGTAGGCCAGATACGGTCCATGAAGAGTGTAAAGAACAGAGCCACGGGCTCAGCTGGCTTGTAGCCAGCCATGCAGCCCAGAAACACTGATTTAAAAATAAAGTCCCACCTGCTGATCCCTAGCTAACGGATGTTTTTTGGAGCCCAGTGTGAACGTCATCTCTGAAGTTTCATCATCTTAAAGGAAGAAAAAAGGGCTCAGATAAGAGAAGCAATCCATACGTAAATACACTTCATCAAACCGTACTGTATAACCCAAACCTTTAAAAGCTTCCACATGTTTTCTAAAAGATGGATTTTGGCCTGCTATGAAATAAAGAGAATTCACTGATTATAGTAAGCGACCCGGTCAAAAGAACAACAGTGGGATATTTTTTGTTGATTTTCTTTTTTCCCCAAGAGACCTTGAAACATGTGATGGTGTTAGAAGTATGTGCTGCTGTGTGTTAGAGCCGTCCAGTGAAACTCCTTCCAGTTCAACAGGACTAAATGGTTTCATCTGCTGGTTCAGTAATTGGTACGGAATGGTGTAGAACAAAATGTGAAATAACCTGAAAATAAATTAACCTCTCAATATGTCAGCACAAGCTGTTTACACTAATATCTGGAGCTGTGCTCCAGATTGCTGAAGAAAATACTTGGCCAGCTGTTCAGAAAGATGAAGATGGGGGGAAACGTATCTCCTTGCATTGGTAGTTTGGTGGTTCAGGCAGGCTTCAATTTCTGCACAGTGTATCTAGCTTCCTTATACATCGGATTGTTATGACACGCATGTTTCTGGGCTTCTTACTTTATTTCCTTGTGTTTTTTATTCTCTCTGGCAGGGTTTATGCTTAACTCTTTTATTACTGGCTGTTTTTAAGAAAGCATTGCCTGCTCTTCCCATCTCCATCACCTTCGGCTTGATCTTTTACTTCTCGACAGACAACCTTGTGCGACCGTTCATGGACACCCTGGCCTCCCACCAGCTGTATATTTAGAAGAAGTGGGAGTTGAAGAATTCTTTTTAAGCTTTGCTGTGGAGTATGGTACACTGTTTGGAATAAGTCATAACCTTTTTCACCTAGTGCCATATATTTGTAAGGAAAACAGTAACTCTGTGACATGATGTGTACTAAAAACCTAGTTACATGTTAAGCTGAACTTTCTCACAGGACTCCCAACTCTCGGACTCCAATGAAAAGCCTGGCTCATTGCAGATGTCAGAGCATTACTTAAATGTTAGTTAATGTGCACGCTGGCTCTTGTGAGCAAGGAAACCTATATGTAGTGTGGGGTACTGGAGAGACGAAGGGTCTGATCTGTGCTTCCAGAAGCTCAGGCGTTTTAGCCTTGGAACTGCAGTCTTGTTTAACTGCGCTCTGGAATTGTTAGCACTTCACACTTTGGAAGTGTTGTGCACACGTGTAGTGAAAGTCAGTCATGCTTGTAATTAGAAAAGCACAGCAGTCAGTGTGCAGAGAACAGAGAGGCGCGTTACACCTAGTGGTGAGTGCTAAACAGATGCGTGATGCCGGACTTCGTAAGCGAGGCTGTGTCAGTGCCCCAGATGTCTGTTTGTTCTGACCCTCGTGAGACGTGGCCGCGGCAGTCCTAGGTGGGATGTCAGCAGTAGGATGTCTGAGCATCAGGCTTCTGTTTCTGAGCGCATCCATCACGGCAGCTAGCAGCTGGAGGCAGGGCTGACTGTTAAGCAGATCGGATCCTCAGCGTGGAAATTACTGCACAGCTCCCAGTAAATCAGTTGACCTGTAACATCTTCTGTGTATCTCTGGTCTCATTTCTGTACGTTACTGTAACCGCTCCAGAGGAGGATTTGCCTTCCCTCTCTGAAGAGGTCCTCATACGCTGATTGAAGCTTGGTTTACCTAGTTTTTGGTACTGTTGTTTAAAGAGGTTTTTATTACAAATTTTAAAATAGCTATTTAATGTAAAAGGAACTCTTTTAAAAATACTGTCATAGTTTGTATCAAAATATGGGGGGGCAAACAGGAATCTGCTGTGACATTACATAAGGCGCCATCAATGCTGGAAACATTGACACAGCCTCAAGTGACTTCATTTAAAAAAACAGCAACAAAAAAATCACGCTGCCTGTTGCCAGTAAAGAAGAACAGGTCTGACTCTAACCTTACTGTTATTACTTAATTGCTATTTTCCTCCAGATTTGAAAAACATTTTATTTCTACTCTGAGGGTCATTTGTAGCAATAGGCAAGTTCTGTGATTTTTTTTTTCTTCTTACTTGAGTGTGTAACAAACAAGCTCTGTTTTCTTTGACAGCTGATCAGTATCAGTGTTTAAAATTGTAACGTTATGCAGGGTTTTTTGAACAATGCAATGTCAATGAGAGATACAGAACTTCAGCTCTGAGAACACTTTTTAGATAAGGCTTTGAAGTATGCCTTTTTAAGATAATGTTTTTTTTCCAGTAGACTTCTTCAAGCTAATCTACTTTTTGATATTTTAACAAGAACATCAGGTAGGTGCTTCAAGCTAATCTTCAAAAGCACGTAAGGTTTTTTGAGTTGTGTGTCTTAGTTTGGACAAGTAACTAATTTTTGCTCTTGGTTTAATTTTCTGTTCTTACTACTTACATTTGCAATGTTTGAATGTAAAAATTGCAGACAACTAATTATTACTGATAGGTATTTTCCTTTGGAAACAAACTGTCTGCTTGTTTTTTAAGGTTTATATAAATTAATTTTTCTTTTTAACAAATACAGTAATGGGGCCAAATCAAAATACAATCACTTGCAATCATGATTTTGTATTTTATATTGCATGGTGTAGAGGATGTGAAATAGTTACGTATATATATATGTAAGAAAAAAATCCTGCTTGGCTTAACAGGGCTGTAGCATATTGCTAGAAATTATTTATTTTTCTGAAAGTGAAGTTGATATAAGAAGGAAACTGGGTGGGTCCTTCTTACTGAAGTATCATTAATAGAGCTTGAGTTTTATGTAGATTTGTGCTTACAAAGATTGGCCCCTCACGGAGCAAATTCTGCACAACTTATAAAATAATTTAAAAGATGACTGAGCAATGGATTCTGTCAGTGCAACAAAATGTACTCGCTTGGTGAGTAAAGGGGTGTGTTGTGTGTGTATATACTGGAGTGGTTCAAACTGTGTAAATGTTTATATGTATTTACTAATATATATTCACTGTGAGTGTGTGTATATATGTATGTATATATACACATACAAGAGTTTTAAAATGATATCAAGTGATCTCTCGTCTCATCGGACATTTTTACTTGCATATAAAAGTGAAGTTCTGTTCATGTTGTTAACACCGCACGGGATGGCACAGGGTTAACGTTGTGCCCTTCAAAAGGGACGGACTGTAGCCTAGGGGCTACATGAGAAATGGGCCCAGGGATCTTGCAACTTGAGTGAGCGTGTGCGTGTGTAGCGAAGCGGTTGTCTGTCGTTCCTGCACACTCCTTGATTTCACCTTGCTGCACGCTCTGCTAAACTGCAGTCTGACCTTGGAGAAATCCTAAGTATTCCTGCTGATGTGCCTCCATGAGAACGTACAGCTGTCAGGTAGGTTAGGATGATAACCACCTTAATGTGGGTGTCACTCAACAGCTTGAAGTCCTACAGGAGATGCCATGCGTCTGTGTTTTCCTACATTTACCCTATCACACCTTCTTTCCAGTTTAAAATGAGTGTTTCATTGCATCTAGACTAAAGCGTGGCTTGGGCATATAACAATCCCTAATGTGTAAGATTGAAGCAGTATCCAGGAACAAAAATGCAGTGGTAAGCCTGCCTAATGCTGGGGGATATGCAGCATTTACTGCCTTCCTTCCATTTCCATCTTATTGCAACAGATTTTCTATCGTTTCCCACTAAATTCAAGATGTTTGCCCTCAGCTGTCAAGGAGTTAAGTGAATATGAACTGTTTACTTTTTCCTTCGTACAACTCATTTGTTTGACAGGTGCCCAGGAGCACATTTTGGGAGGTGTCAGTGTTCGGTGCTATTTATTGCTCAGTATTAAAAAGATATAAATAAATCAAGACTATGAAGTGGAACTAGCTAAGCTTCTTGATATAGAAACCTGAGCCACGTATGGGGCCAAGCAGTGGGAGTGGAAGATTTCCAGAACTGAGAACTGTTTGAATCCTATCAAATGCAGCCTGAACAATGTGTCAGCTTCTAGGCCAACTTGGGGTTAGGGACAGTACAGAAATACATAGTGTGAGCCTAGTGCTCCCTAACTGCTGCCTTGCAGGACCTGAAGAGTCAGAAGGAGGCAGAGCAGGGAAAGCGTCAGGCCTATCTCTGGTTTCAGTGAATTCAAGGAGAACCCTTGCTCACCCTAGCATAAAATCTGAGCAACTGTACAGCTAACTTGCATTTAGGAAGGGTAACAGCAAATGTAGAAAACCGGTCCAACATTTTAATTTTCACAGTACTCATCCTCAAGCTTTACAAAGCTAAATGGAAGCAATTACAATTCTCCCTGACTTGGTAGAGCTGCATCTATTTATGGAAGAACTCAAGTCATCATTCAGAACCGATTGGCAAGCAGGGTGTCTGAGGCTGCAGGTAGGTAGGTAGTCAGGGTTATTTTTAAAGCCACAGCTTTGATGTACCAACAAATAGTTAATAGCAATAAAATGACAGTAATGTGAACAGGATTATTCCAGAAGGAACTCCTTGCCCTTTTACCATACTAGAAAACACATGCCATCTCTTTAAGCCCCCACCAAATACGGCTATTTTGATCTTCCTGGAAATGGAATCAGAGCTATTCTTGTTTTCCAAATATTGTGCTAATAATTAGTCTCACAGCAGTGTTATATGCAGTTTTCAAGAGGCATGGAAACCATTTGATTTTCTTCCTTAATATGGAAAAATAAATCTGTGATTTTTGGCCTTATGTGATTTGGGCGAGCAAACCGAGGACCAGAATGGCAAACACTATGACTAATTTCAGAGAATTCATCGTGCAGGCAATCCAAACTCTGGGTCGTGTGGAGAACTAACAGGGAACAGGAATCCAGCAAATGCATTTGACTATAGAGGCTGCAATCTGAGGACTGTTAGCCTACGGATTAATACAAGGTTAGAAGAAACAAAGCATACCTGAGGCATAGGTTAGATCTACCAAAGAGAAGTAGGGTGCTGGTTTATCCAGGATTATCACAGCAGTGCAGTTATAAAGACTTCAACAGGGTGGAAAAATCGGGGCTAGCAGGGAACATAAAGCCGTATCAAAAGCACTTATCTAAAGGATTAAGTTACCTTACTTGCTGTCAGTGTGTCTCTGTGCTTTTCAGTGCTATCATGAAATAGTTCTGCTGCAGAGAGCAGAGAGAAGATCTGTCTCCCAGGAAAGGAACCGCTCCTTGTGTTGTGAAAGCAGGCCACCAATTAAACTAGAGTGACAGTTCTCCAAGTCCGTGGAGTGGATGGCACAGAATATAGTTACATGCTTCATCGTTATACTGTTTCTAGGGGGACTGCTGAAGTAAAGGGACATCTCTGATCCCACACCTTGGGCTCCTCCAGGCTAGAAATTCTTTCGGAAACATCTGAGAGCTCACTCTGGGAGAGTGAACCTGTACTGCTGGTTCTTGGCGCTGCTGTGCCTGAAGGCAAGCTCTTTTCACAGTGTGCAGCTACAGAGCATGTTGAAATTACTCTGCTGTGCTTCCAGTGAGGCTTTCCATGCGCTACTTTAAGAGCCAGGCTTCAAGAGCATGACAGAGCAGAAAATTACCTGCAGCTTTGTTTTACAGATAGGAGTAGAAGCATTTGTCGAGGGTCAAATGAAGGGCTTAACCTGGATGTCTGGACCATTTCTTGATGTGTCATTCTTTCCAGAGGCGTTAACTGCAAGAGTGCCCCCTCAGCTGAACTCAGATACGTGTCAGTCACTAGTGAATCCTTCTCTCCAGCTGTGATGACACAAATATAGATACTAGAGATCAGATTACGTAGCCTTTCTCAGCTGACCTCAAGCGTAGGATCAATAGCCATAACAAAGCAGAAAAAGGGTCAGTCAGCATCCAAAGTTAGCAGTGATTCGGCTTGCCCCAGAGACTGACTGCTAAAAGTAAATTGTTAGGACTCTGTGACTCACCTTCCCGCAAGTGGACAGAGTCTAGGAGATTGCCTGTTTGCCACACAGGTGCTCAGAAACCCCCCAGCTTGTCCTCTCTCCCTCGTGTTCCATGCTGTGTGTTGGAACAGCAAGTCAAGGTGCCAGGAAGGACCAGGAAGATGCAGAGCAGCTCTTGGGGCAGCAAAAGAAAACCCGCTGTCTTGAGGGTGAGTCTAGGCTGGGGCAACGCTGCTACAGCTATGTGACATGCAGCCATGCTTTGCCAAAGGTGGTGCAGCAGCTGTGTTGGGCAGCAAACTACCATTAGCTGTCAAACTGCCATGACTAGTGCTAATTCTTAGTTTGGGCTAAGTTCTCCAAAGCCTAGTGAAATGTTCTGAAACAGCTCCATTTCTCCTGTATTCTCCATCCTGTCTTCCTGTTTAGACTGATTCTGTGGGAACTCTTCTAGACAACCCTTCTGTCCTTCATCTAAGGGTCTTCAGAGTGGCTCAGTGCAGGTGAGGGACTTGCTTCTGTTTGCCTAGCTTTAAATTAGTTTCCACGTTTAACCAAGGAGTGAATGGCTTCACTAGTTATTATCTGTACAGTGAATCCTGCCTGGAATCTACAAGGAACTGACTTTCTACTATGTTTCTGCGGGCTCTACTGTGGTACATGTAAAATCAGTTAGGTGGCAGAAGGAAAAGGTAAAGCACACACTAAACTATACAAAGGAACGCAATTTACGGTGAGCAAGAAGAATAGACCTGTCTAGCCCAGGAACAAAGATCTACTGCCCAAGTGTTGTTTAACCAACAGAAATGCCACATTCTTGAGGCACACAGCTGCTGATCAGACTGCTGCATTCTCTTTCATCTCATCCAAAAGGCCTTTGCTCAGTATCTATAAAGCGCTGTGGTGCAAAAGAATCTGAACATTGTAAGCAGTACTGTGAATGTTTTACTGCACTGGGAGAGGTTTTGTCTTGAAATAAGAGAAATTCTTTACACTGAGAGCAGCCCATCGCTGGAATGACCACCCCAGCAATATGGTAGAATCCCCATCATGAGGTTTTCAAGATGCAGTTGGTCAGGGTGCCACCTGAGCTCCCTTTTCCCACAGAATGTTGGTCTTGATGATTTTCCAAGGTTCTTTCCAACCTGGGCTCTCCTACGTCTTGGATTAATTGCTAAGGTGGCAGGAGCCAAGTGCGCTGTCCCACGAGCAACCCGAAGACAAGGACTAGTATCGCTTTCTTCCATTTAGTGCTCTTTGTGCAGTCTTGCCACCTGTCTCTGCCCTTCTCTCAGCGCACTCCGCCCCCACAGGCTCGTCTCCAACTTTCCAAAGCACCCAGTGCCCACTGCAGCCACGTCCCAAAGTTTGGAGGGAACAGTGGCTGGCACAAACCACAGCCGGGTGGTGCGGTGGTAAGCGTAGTGTGCTGGTCAACTTTTTTCCAGCTATCCTCTGTCAGTGATGAACATGTTTGTAGCTTTGGCTTGTTGTGACTTGTTACCACCCCATCTAGAGAATAACAACTACTTCTGTGTTCTTTCATAGTGTAAGGAAAAACAGATACCTGTGTGTAAATTTCCACTTTGAGAGAAGATGTTTGTAACGCTTTTTTTCTCCCAGTGGGAAGAAATCGTGTTATCTGGCACAGTGAGAACGTGTGTGTGTTGGGGGGCAGGGGCAAACCCTGGTGAAAGATAAAGAGGCTGTGATCTCTGTCACGTCCCTGAGAAATCTGGGAGGATGCTCTTTAAGATGCCTGAAGAGTAGACTTGATATTTATTCCCTGATTATTAAAGACAATCCCAGCATTAGTGGGCCTGCCTCCACTTCCTATTAGAGGTCAGTACTGTATAGTAAATTTCGTGGAGCTGTATAGCTCTAGTGACAAATACTCTGTCAAAAGCCACATCGTGTATAACCTCACAGCAATCCCTGCCCACCTCCTCCTAGCAAGGGGCCTCAGCCTTCCAGCAGCCCCACTGGCCTCCCCTGCCTTCTCCAGCCATGCAGAGCAAGGCCGCTTGCTGAGAGCCCTGGATTGAAAATAGGGGTGGAAGTTTGTGAAATACCTGTCCCATTCCCGGCAATGCATCTTGGACAGAAAATGTTTGTTGCGAGAACAGACACACTGACTCCTTCCAAGAGAGCTAAACCATCACAGAATAAATTTCAACAAAATGAAATTGAGCCTCGTCTCCTTCCATTTACAGTGAGGGGAGAGAGGAAAGAAGGTCAAGTACAAACAAAGCCTGAGTGTTTGGGGGTGAAAATACACAATTCAGGAGTCAGGGCGTTCCAAAGTGCTATAAAAATAGCTCATCATTTGGATCCTATGATGATAGTGGATGTGCATCTGCCACTGACTGAAGTCAGAGGGATCTCATTTCTTTACAAGGTTGTTGCTCTCATTCTTGGCCATAAAGCCATGTAAATAACATATGGTACAAACAGCGTCACTGAAACCTGCCAAAGTTTTGAAATACTTAGAAGTTAAGTACTGAAACCAAGCCACCTGTCCAGTAAGTTCTCCTTGAGCTGTTCCAGTTCATCATCATTGCAGCGTTACGTTGATGGAACACCATAAATCTACGCAGGCAGATATGACATTCTTCCTGCCCTGTAGAAACATCCCTCTAAAGATGAGTGAACACATCTGAAGGTGAAGTTTTCCAAGACGTAGCTTATCTGAGCTTTCAGTGGTTGCTTGGAGGGGAAGAACTGACGGAAGCATTTCCAAAGTAGTTTTTGCCTTGTGGTTAGCTGTATGAATGTTAGAGAAGGACGGTGACGCATATTTTATTGTGGTCAGAGAAACAGCTTGGGCCTGTCCTATGCCTATGTAAGAGGATTTCTGTGCATTCTCTGAATAGTCCTGATGCTCATCAACCTGATGACAAGACCAATAGTTGCTTAATTGAGAATACATTAACTCATTTTTTTCCTGCAGGTCAGTTGTCTGCCTACTAATTTCCCATTGCAGTGGAACCCTTCTGACTGCAGGGCCCAAAGATCCTTCCAGGCTCTGGTTCTCTAATCTTGTTTTTCTGAAGTTGAGACAGCCTGACCAATTCCTCTCCTGTGCGCCTGGGAACTTGGCCCACTTTGTACAAAGCTCTGATAGAAGCCAGCTTTTTCTGAGTTCTTCAAAGCAGTCAACATCAGAACTGGCAAGCTTTTTTTTGGGTGTTCCCTGGCATTCAGTAAGCAGTGAGCTGCTAGCTGATGAGCAAACAGACTTACCTCAGAAAACAGCAAGCAGGAGAAAAGCAACCTCACCCAAAGCCTGACAGAGAGCCTGCTGGAAGTCACATTTAAAAAGTCCTAGATTCTATCTTCCCCATGTTGCTCTTGCTGCTTTTACCGAGACCTGCAGCACAGCTGTTTCTGCACCTCATGAAATTACATAATTAAGCCCTTTGTTATGTAAGTATCAACAGGCAATACAAGGTAAAGATATGATGGCAACGTGAAAGCATCTGCTACAGAGCCATAACTTCTAGCTGCTACATCAAGCATTCTCTAGAGGTGCTCAACATTTCTGGATAAGGCAGCAAATACATTGAAAGTTGACTGAATGTAACAATACTGAATAAGATGTGAGAAGCAAATGAGAGCCATAGTACCAAAGATATACTGTGGTTGAGTTCTTATTGCATCTTGTTCTCATAGGCCAACAAGAGACTCCTAAAACTTCAGGAACTTCATTTTTCACAGAACTGCTCAGGCTTGCTCTGCAAATTCAGATCTGCATTGCACAGATCTGCAAAAGGATACAAGAATGTAACACAGAAATTACAGAGGATCTAGACACTGAAGTACAAACTCATATAACACCCTCATTCTGCTGCCACATCACACTGGAGGCACTAAAGCATCAATGGATGCCAAAGTTTTTAATGTGAAACAGAATCGGAAGGGGTGGCCCGGACTGACCCCTACTGAATTCACATCCACATGTCCTGCCTCTGAAAACAGCTTGCACAAGGGAAGACCGTACATTTGTCTGGGATTTGGAAAGAATGGATGAGTACTCTATTCTCATTTCCTATTGCTGAGCTTTTCCATCAGGTACAGCATAACAAGTAGTAAGAATAATATTTGTGAGGCTAGAGAGTAGAAGGCAAGAACATGTGTAACAACTAGAGTCTCAGTGTGAGGGTGGAATGCATAAAGTTTTCACAGGCAGAGAAGGAAGCTGAATTTGGATCTTTTAAAGCCCGTGGGGGCTGTTAACCACTAGGCTATTACATAAATCACTGATATTTGACTCCTTGGTTTATTTTTGAAGTAGTTTGCCTCTCCTTTCTCCAGAAATTCAGAGCTATAAATTTAATTATCGGTAGCACTAAATATTGATTGTATTTTACCTTTTGCCGTTACTCTTCAGAGTACATGGCGATCTTGCAAGACTTCTGCCATGGAACAATTCTCCCTGTGCACTACATACGTTTGCCTTTTTATTTAGGATTGCGAACACTGTTAGCCAACCAAATCCCACAAATTAGCCTCTGGATTACAGATTTTGAATCCTGTGTGTTTTGTTCTTATCCGCCCTACAAAACTAAATGGTAACAAGAAAAAAAAAAAAGATATAAAGTATCAATTTCTGCCAGCTTCAGTCCAGTTCTTTAATCCCAACTCTTTGCGTTCCAAATTCCATGGAGAACAGATCGATCCTTCTCACTTCTTCAGTCTAAGTATAGAAGAAGTCTGTCTTGCATTCAAATACAAGGGGTCTTTTAAGGATGCAGAAAGCCTGGCAGTAGAAGGTGTGATGCAAATTAAACAGCAGCTGCAAGAATGGTTTACCACATGGGAATGAAGTGAACCAGCCAGGCCTGTCTTGGAAAGATGGGGAGAGCTTGATCCTTTGCTTGCTCTGCCTACATCTCAAACTACGACAGCGTGTTCATGCAGAAACCCACGGAATTCTCTGTGCTCAGCACAGTGAGTAAGGTATATTTCACAATTAATGCTGAGCTGACGCAAATTAAGTGGTGTTACACAGAGACTTAGAGGTGGCATCCAAATTCAGTGCAGTTGTAGATGAAAGAGCATACTTTAAAGAAAGATATCTCAAATACATCTGTTTCCAGATGAGGGTAAAGATTACCTTTCTTTTAGAGAAAAATAACAGCTAATTCATATGTATTTCTGGAGATGTCAGTACTACGTGCTTAGAGACAAAATTCTCAAGGCTAGTATCTTATTAAAGCCACGTTTTTGCATCACCTAGCAAGTCTAATCTCTATCCAGTTCTCCGGCACGAAAGCGTCATGTTTGGCCTTTGCATTTCAGACATATTGTGTCCGTGCAAGGCCTGGGTGTAGAGCAGTGAAGCCAATAATGAATCTTAACCTTTTAACTTCAAATTTAGCCTATCTAGCACTGACCGAGGCTTCCTTCCAATCCGGATAGCAGCTGGGTGATGAGTTTTACTAAACGTACCTGTAGCTGTCTGCTCAGTTCCAGGCAGGGAGCTTCTCATGGTTCAGTCAGGAAGGCGAGCAGAGCTTGGGTAGGATGCTATCCTTTTTTTATCTAAAACAAAACACATGAAGGAACGTAGGTAATATTTAAGCAACGTTTTATGTGTTCATAAAAACCAGCCAAATCACCTTTGGTATCAGCAGCTGGAACTAAGGGACACAATTGCTGCCGTGTAGGGAGGCCTGGAACTAGCAGCTGGGCAGGAGCATTCAGCAGCCGTGGAAGCAACCCCTGTATACAAGAGTGCAGCCGCACAGCAGCACAGCTCCGGCTGGCTATGAAACATGTCCTTCAGTGTGGATTTCGGGCTGCTGGTTAGCTTACAGGCTGGGCCAAAACAAGCAATTAACACGGCTGAAATTGAAGCTCAGGGCTGTTTGTTGGTCACTCCTGTAAACTACGCTAAGACTGGAGGATACCTATGAATCCTCTTTAAGAAGAAACGAACTATTTAAGCCCCAAACCTTGTGCGAATACACCCCTGCAGTCCCGCAGCCTTGCAGCACACGCAGCACTGGGCCGCGTTGCCGGGTGTCCGTCAGGCAGGAGAGCTGCTGCCAGCAACAACCACCACAGTGCTTACCGCCGGCCCCGGGACAGCGCGGGGAGCCCGCCGGCGGGAGCCGTGCTGTAAGGCAGCGCTGCCCCCCAAAAACGTTTCCTCAGCACGGAGCCCCGCGAAGCGGCGCTGCCTGCCGCCCGCCCGGCACTCCGCTGACGGGATACCGCCATCCCCACTGCCATCTCCCGCAGCCAGGCCCAACCCAGGCGGCCCCGGCCCGGCCCGGCCCCGCCCCGCCCGCCCGCCGTGCCGCGGCACACGCACCTCACGCGCCTCCCGCCCAGCGCCCGCCACCGCCGCACGGACCTCACGGGCCTCACGTCCCCCTGCAGCCGCCGCGCGCCCCGCCCTCCCCCGCCTGCCATTGGTGGGGGCGCGCCGCGCACGGGCTCGGCACGCTCCTCGCGGCCCCTTCCGTCGGGGGCGGGGCGAGAGGCGCGGAGGAGCCAATGGGAGAGCGGAGGGGGCGGGCCCGAGGCCGGGGGCGGATGCGACGGTAAACAGTCGCGCGGGGCACACGGCGCGGCGCTGGGCCCGCGGAGGTGACCGTCGGGGCCGGCGGCAGGTGAGCGCGGGGGGGAGACGGGCTGCCTCGGGGAGGCGGCACCCGGCTCTCACTGCGGTGGGACGGCGAGGGGGCCGGCGGGGAATGGCGACGGCGCGGAGGGCTGGAGCTACTGCAGAAACGGGCCTCCGGTACGGCCTTCCCGGCCGTAAACCGCTTCGGCGCTGTGCGAGGTGCCCGGCCTCCGCTGCCGGCCGTCCCGGCGTTTGCAGAAACGCCCGCTGTGTGGGAAGGCCGCTTCTCACAGCCCGCCGGGTTTCTCTTGCGTCTAGGGAGATCGTCGGTGTGCAGCTCTGCGGTCCCTCGCGGGGACGGAAGCCTGAACTCTGCGCTCAGCTCGATGGGAAAATAAACTAGTTAGGAAGTTAGATCTCTTTATGAGAAGGGAGCATGTTGTTTTGCTTAATGCGTAAGCAAAGGCGAAAGGAAAAGGGTGCAAAAGATTCTTCTTTTAATAACCTGACTTATTAATTTTCTGTAAAGCATGAGCTATCAACCTCTGAGCTTTATCTTTTCCGTTGCTTGTCTTTAGATTGCTCTGCAAAGCTGGGTTGTGTTCTCTGAGCATATGGAAGATGATTCTTAGCACCGAGTGCAGAGAGATTATGGTCAAAGTCAATAGTAAATCAGTAAGAGGCCTCAGAAGGGGTTCGGGAGTTGCTTGGAGTTGAAGGCTGAAGGCAGATCTGTCCCCTCAACAGAGAATTTGGGGCCTTGCGTCTTTCCTCCGTGTCACAAGTACTTTGTCTCTCACTTTTGCATAGATAGAAGGAAAAGTTTAGCAGGGGCTCGTGTGCTTGCCGGTCTGCTTGCTCTTAGACCCGAGGACTTATTTCTTCCTTTTGTAAACGCTTTTTCCTTAATGTTAGCAATGACCTTAGCAACCTTGAATAAGATATGCTTAAAATAAACAGTTGCACGTTGGCCAGTCTTAATCAAGAGGAGGAAAAAAATAGGCCACCGGCTGTGCTTTGAAAGCGTCTCCCTTTCCAAAATAAAGTGGTGTGATAAGTGGAAGAAAAGGTCAGATGTGGAGAATTCCCTGACATGTTTGCCGTCTGAGTGCTCATCACCTTGTTTTGTTGCGGTCAAGGAGAATTCTGTGCTGTGTAATGCAACTCTGCTTGTTTCATTTGTGATATTTAGAGCAGGTTAATAATAGCTCGTATTGAATCTATGCAGCAAGAACAGAACTTGTTTTGGCATCTAGTCTTCCAGCAGTCCTTTTACAGGCAAGCGGTGGACTATTTTTTCACGCCTTGTTTGTCAGGCATTTGTGTTTGGCCAGTCAGTAGAGACGTGTGGAGCTGAAGGAAAGATCTTAGATTCCCAGTTATTGTGTGCCCGAAGTGTTTGATGCACTTCTCAGCATAAGAGGTAGCACTAAATGTGGTCCTAGGGCTGTTTTACGTTGTGCAGGCACTGGCTTCTACTTATGAAGTTCTGTTACTGTGTTTGTTCTGCCTCTACAGTTTCTCCTGTTTTTTTTTGTTGTTGTTGTTTTTGTGTGTATGGATTAGATCTTCATGTAGCTTCTTTGTTGTCATTCAGGTCTCCTTTTTAACCAGTCATACGTCATGTTTTTTTGATGTGCTGGGCAAATGTACTGTAAAAGGGCTTAATGTAGGATTCTGAAATGTCGCAGCTCTTCTGCTGTTTGAATTATGGCATTTGGGAGTATTAAATCCTCATTTAAGTCTGATACAATCCAAGTGCTTAGTGATTGGGACTAGGAAAGAGGTGGAAAGATTGGATAGTAAGCTGCAAGTGAAATGATTATTTCTTTCAGAGAACTCCTGAAGTGCTTTGTGATGGAACCCTTTGTTTTTCAGTTTGTACCCATTGCCTTTTGTCCTGGCACTGGGCACCACTGAAAAGAGCCTGGCTCCCTCCTCTTTGCACACATATATCAGGTGTTTATACACATGATAAGATCTCTGTTCAGCCTCCTTTAGGCTGAACAGTTCCAGTTCTCTGCCTCCTCTTAGGAGAGGTGCTCCAGTCCTTTGATCTGTCTTAGCGGCCCTCTGTTGGACTCTTTCCATGCAATATGTCCGTGTTTCTCTTGTACTGGAGTGCCCAGAACTGAACCCACCACTCCACGTGCAGCTTCACAAATGCTGAATAGAGGGGATGGATTACCTCTTCTGCCCTGCTGGTGAGACTTTGCCTAATGCAGCCAATGATACCATCAGTCATCTTAGCAGCAAGTGCGCGTTGCTGACTCATATTCAACTTGGTGTCCACTAGGACCCTCAGGCTCTTTTCTGCTGAGCTGCTTTCCAGCTGGATGGCCCCAGGGGTTGTTCTTCCCCAGGCACAGTACTTGGCGCTTCTTCTTGTTGAACTCCATGAGGTTCCTGAGGTCCAAGAGGACAATATCCAGTGCCCTTCTCTCATCCATCAGGTTGGGCATTTTGTTGTAGAAGCTTACGAGGTTGGTTAAGCATGGCTTCCCCTTGGTGAATTCCTGCTGACTATGTCTGATGATTTCCCTTCATGCACTCGGAAATGGTTTCATCACCTTCTTGGGGATCGAGGTGAGGCTGACCAGCCTGTTGTTCCCCAGGCCATCCTTCTTGAAAATGGGAGTGATGTTTGCTTTCCTCCAGTCTTTACGCACTTCTCTCATTTGACATGATTGACCAAAGATTTGTGAGTGGGTTCCATCAGGGCCCATGGGCTTCTTAATGTCCAAGTATTCCCTCACATGATCATTTTCCACCTAGGGTCCATCTTCCTTGCTCCAGCCTTTCAGCCTCACCTCTTGGACCTGGAATTTCTGAAGGCCAGTCTTGCTGAGGCACAGAAGGCATTCAGTACTTCAGCTTTTCCACTATCGTGTGTGACCAGGTCTCCTGTTTCCCTCAGGAGAGGGCCCACATTTTTCCTAGTCTTTCTCTTGTAATTGAGGCACTTGTAGAAGCCCTTTTTGTTGCCCTTTGCATCCCTGGCCAGTTTCAATTCCATTTGGGCTGTAACTTTCATAACTCCATCCCTGCATTCTCTGACCATCTCTGTATCTCGCAGATTACCTGTCCCTGCTTCTGCTGCAGGCTTCTGTTTTGTTGCCAGGCCTCCTGGCAATTTTATCTGTTGTCCTTTTTGTTGAGACGAATTGCTCTTGAATTTGGAAGTGGTGATCCTCGAATATCAACCAGCTTTCTTGGGCCCCTCTTTCCTTGAGGGTTCTATCCCATGGGACTCTACCCAGCAGATCTGTGAAAAGGCCAAAGTCTGTTCTGAAGTTAGTTAGCTTGCTGTGCATCCTCATCACTGTTCTAAGGATCTTGAACTCCATCGTTTCATAGTCACTGCAGCCATAACTGCCAGTCTCCAATAAGCCCCTCCTTTCTGGTGAAAATAAGATCAGTTTGTGTTTTCTTGAAGCATTCTGTTTTGCCTACAGACCTCTTGTTGCTTCCTGTATTCTTTTTCTTCTTACAGAGAGGTTCTGACACAGCCAGAAGGAGAAGCATTACTGGTGCCCGAACTATGTGAGTTAAGGGGTCTATGAATAGCCTGTCTTGTAAGTTGCTAAATTTGATCATAACCCTAGTCTTCAGGGCAAAGTTGAAAGGCACGGGATATGTATAGATATGTACACCTCCAGGATCAATAGTGGGAGGCTGTGGTGTTTGACCTGCTGTTCACAGTGATAACGGAGGGGTTATGTTCACTGTGTGAGCAGAGAATGCATCTGTGCTGCCTGAAGATGCATGTGTGGAGTGCCTCTTCCTGGCTTCTTAAAGCAGTGACTTGAGATGTAACGTGCTTGGTTCTGTCTCTCTCTGCAGAAAGGGTTATAAGAAAAAGGTCATCTTACGCATAGGAAGATAGATTTACAATAAAGTTACAGGGTGTATCTAGTTTTCCAGAAGGTTATAATTAAAGTGTTCGACTAAAAACCTTTGCTGGTTCTTTGTTTAATCCTTTAAATATGTCTGTTAACAATATACCAGTAAGATACTCGGCAAACTGGTCATGAATCTGAGTGTTTTTCTGCATTATAGTGGAGGTGTTCTGTAAGGATTGTTGTGCTCAGAACAGAACAGTGATTCTTTTCCCAAGTCCAACACTGAGATGCTGTGTGACTTTGGGTAAATTACCTGCTATCTTCTAAAATAGAGGACTTTCCAATCAATCTTGTTTGTGTAGCTTTCTGAGATCTACTAGTGAAGAGTGATGCCTCTTTCAGTGAGAGAGGAAGAACTTCTATTTTCTCAAGAAAATGAGAGTCTTAAGTAATGAAGTATTTGAGCCTAAAGGAATCTTGCTTGTTTGTGAGACATAGCTTTTGTATCAGTTTTCAGTTTCCATATTGGATTCTGTGTCCTTTAAGAAGGTTAAAACTTGAACTAAAAACGATTACAACATGAGAGTGTATGGTGGGGTGGGAAAGACAAAAACAACCCAAATCAGTAGGCAGCCTTGTTGGTTACCTGTGCAGAGCTTCATGCTATGGGGCTGTGCACCATCCTGTTGACATCCAACGTGGAGCTGATGTTCGGTGCTATCTTCTGTCCTAAATGGTAAAGTAGCTCTGAGAAAGTGCAAACATCTGGATTTGATCAGCAGAGCTTTAGCATAACATTTTCATCAATACTGCAAGTTGGAATTCTTACATATTGTGGGAAAACATTGTTTTTGAAGGGATACTTCGTGCTGACACTGGTAGAGGGATGCCTCAGAACTTGTCAACTCTGTGAACTGTGCTTTTGTGCGAGTTTGCCATAAAAACAAAGGTGTTAATACAACTCGTAGTAGTTCTGTTTTTTAAGTGTGTGCTTAAAATATAGTATAGACATCTACTTAATTCTCAGGTTTTGTGGTCATGCTCTGTTTTTATTTTAATAAACAATCATCTGTGTTGCTGAGTGAAGTGTTCATGTGTGTGGGAAGCAACTTAGATTTTTTCAGAACTACTCATGATTAAAGTTACACCTGTACTTGCAACTTTTGAACCATACAGAGGATGCAGTGCATTGGCTTATTCTAAGCACTGCCCAATGCATAAATAATAGATAACAAAACAAGAGCCCAAACAACAAAACGAAAAGCTTTGTCTGGCTGGAACTGAGTGAGTTATAGATGAGTGTGAGTGGCAGATGGGCCACAGTAGTACTCCACAGGATCGATGAGGATTAACGTAATTATTTGTGAAATTAAATTAGTTAGGTGGTAACACAACAGAGCTTTTGATCCATTCCACTAAGAACAGCTAATGAAAAGTCTGCTGCTTTTGTTTGTGCCGCTTCAGTTCCTGGAGGAAGAGGGACTGTAAGTGCTTCTTTTCACTCAGTGTTGGGTGAAACGGGGAATAGAAAAAAAATAGCGTCATAATTCCAGTATCAAAGGCATTAGCCTCCATTAGGAGTCAAACATGCCACTCGTTGCATCCAGAAGACCACCTTTCTGGAGAGAAAAATGATGAATTGTAGTTAGTGGCTTGACAGTCCCGTTTTAGAGACTGTATACTCCAATTAGAGAGCCAAACCAGTGTTGCTACATCCTCGATGTAACAGAGCTAGAAAAAGTGTAAAAATAGCATAAATCTTTATTTGCCTGAATAGTGCATTTTAAAGAGCTGCAAGTGAGGTAAATGCAACTTTAATTTGTCCCGTCATTGCAAATACTTAATCCCTGGCAGAGCTTATTCTTGGGGAAAAGCAAGCGAGCGGTAGCCTTAAAATCAGAGAGAAAACTGCTTCAGTGAAGTGGGAAAGAACTTGTGCTTGGGACAGAACTTATTAGTGTATTGTGTTGAGATCTGTGGAGGAAAGTAGAGGAAAGCAGCTTGTAATGAGGGAATGCACTCTCTTGCTAGGATCTGAATTGTGAGTGAATTATTTCTAGGTTATGATTGTGGCAGAAGGAGCTGCTGTTAATTCCAGGCATGTGGCTGTGACCGTGCCTTTGCATGACCCCAGGCAGCGTCCAGAAAGAAGTCTATGGAGCAGTCGGTCCAGAGCATTCACTTTGCATTGATGTGTCTGTGCCTAAAATAAAGCAGACTGTGTTTGCTTCTAAAGTGTCCAAGTATTTTATTATTATTATTTTTTCACTCTTAGGTTGTGTATTAAGCCATTTATGGGGAAAATTGTTCATGCTGGATTTTGAAGTATCTATCTTTTGCCATAAATGACTGCAAAGCCTTCTGAATTTTGGTGGGAAGATATATTTGTCTGCCAAGCAGCCAACTCTATCAGTGCGCGTAGTGCTGTTACAATGATTAGAGAGTAAGCAAGTTCTGCCTGCCTTTCATAGGTGTTTGTCTGAAATTGCATTGGCAAGCTCTCTTGTATAAGAATAATACTAAAAGCTCTTTCAGAGACTTGAAAGAACTCAGCTTAAGGAGGCTTGAATCAAAGCCACAGGGCAAGAGGCAAATGTAGGGACCCTTGGAATATAGGCCGGATCTTGGAACAAATTTCTTCTGGAGCTGAAGTGTGTATGAATCATAGAATCACAGAATGGCTTGGGTTGGAAGGGACCCCAAGGATCATCAAGCTCCAACCCCCCTGCCACAGGCAGGGCCGCCAGCGTCCACATCTAATACTAGACCAGGCTGCCCAGGGCCCCATCCAACCTGGTCTTGAACACCTCCAGGGATAGGGCATCCACAGCCTCTCTGGGCAGCCTGTTCCAGCACCTCACCACTCTCATAGTGAAGAACTTCCCCGTGATACCCAACCTAAATCTTCCCTCCTTCAACTTAAAACCATTTTCCCTTGTCCTGCAATTATCTACCCTTTCAAAGAGTTGCAGTGAGGTATGGAGAGCAGGAAGAATGAAAGAGAAGCAGGGTAGGTCTTCAGTTTAAAGGATGATGAGGATGATGGCAACCTCTTAAAATGCTGTTTTCTCTGTGCCCAGTATGGTTGAAGAGTGGGTCAGCTGCAACCCAGGGAATCCAGCTAATGAAAACATGTCTAAGCAGGGACCTGGAAATCTGGTATAAAGAAGATTGGTAGGGAGGTATGTGGTGGAACTGAAGAAGGCCATGAGTGAAAGGAGCACATGAAAAGGCTGCTACAGCAAAACATGAAAAGAAATGGAATGCTTACTTTGAAGTTATTGTCTCCTGCTGGATTTATGGCCACGAAACAAATGTGCTGAATAGCTGGTGACGTGTATCTTGTCTTGTGGGATCTATATCTTGTGGTTGTGGGATTTTAATTTTGTTTTTTGGTTATTTGTTTCATACTGGTACAACAATCCGTCTAGTGTTGATGATGTGGTTTTAACATTGTTGCCAGGATTATAGCCCTTGTGTAGATACAACTAAGATAGCAGTGATTGCGATAACAGAAATAATGGAGTGGCAGAACACATAGAGACTGTTTAAATTATTTTCTTCATGTGCATGCAATTATCTGCCTTACTGTGATTAGTTTGTTTAAAAGAGAAGTTGGAGATAAAGAGGGAAGTTAAAATTTTGTGGAGACCTGAAAGAAATGTGGGCTATTGCAAAACTACTGTATAGTGGGGTGTGTGTGTGGAGTTTGTTTAAATTGACAGTAGATGAGCTTCCTTCTTGTGTGGGTAGCATACTGTTGATGGTAGAGAAATAATTCCCTTACACTGAGAGAGCTGTATTTTTTTTGGAAGAAGACTTTCAAAAATATTTCTGGTGTATTTCTGTACAGTTAGAAATCTCCTTGGCTTTAATTTTTGTCTTGTATATGTATTTGTATGTATACTATGAATAAGATTTTTGGCTGTTCAGGATTAGGGAGGAAAAAAGTCTAGGAGTCGGTCTAGTCTGTATGTTTGTAGAGCATTTGCCAGCATGGGGAAGAGAAGGGAGACCGATGGAGAAGTGTTTTGAAAAAAGCATAAACAGCATTTGTTAGCTCTCTGTTGTGAGGCTGTTTGTTACTGTGCTTGAGTGTCATGTTATACTTGCTAATCTTGCAGTCCGGTAGTTGGCATGCTGATAAAGGAAGGAAAGGTCGTTTTTCATCGAAGGAAAGTGACTTGCTAGGTGGGTGGGCGTTGCACTCGGGAGCATCCCAGGCAGCTTGCTTTATTACTTGGTTTAGTTGTGTGACATTACAATAGGGTTCAAAGACTCACGTGATGTCAGGAAGCTATTTACCTACCAGGGTGGTATCTAACCCATATCAGCCTTTCTGCCTTCTCTCTGCCCCACTGTGGATCTTGTCTGGTGTCCGTGGGTGGCTTTGTTCTGGTCTCCTCCATCACGTGCTGCTTGAAGGTGGGAGTGCTTTCCGTAGAAACTGGGGAACTGTGACACGGCCTATGCTGGGAAAATAGCTCTTGACTGACATTTGTCAGCTGTCTTTGATACGGCTTTGCAGGCACTTTGACAACTTGTGCAAATGTGATGACTTGTCTGTATGCATGCAGAAAGTGCCCTCCTCTGCCAGTTCTAGATAGTCCTCAGGAGACAAGTCAAGTGTGATACAGACTTCCGATGCTGGAGCCGATTCTGTTTGAAATGACTCCTTTAAATCACTTTGATAAAGCTTGCTTAAGCTGCTTTTTATTGATTTAGTAGTATCATAAACAGAGCTTAGTGTAAGGGAGAAAAAAATCCTTTACCTCCAGCCTGCACTGGGTTTTAATCTGTGTACACTGTTGGGGTTACGTATCAGTCTTCTGCCTTGGAAGTACATGCTTCGTGTCTTCCAGTTTTCATATTTCCTGTTCTTACTTGTGCTTATTGCTTTTCTATTGAAGAAAAAATAATTTCCTTAGCTGACAGGGAGCTTTCAAGTTTAAAAAGTGCATTATGCAGCATTAAACTATTGGTTAAATGCTGCAGGCATTCAGAAGTAACGGTTGTTATAGGTCTGTAGCTTACGGACAGGAGTCGTTAGGTTAACCACAGAATAATGACCTAGGTGGACTTCATTTTCATTTTTAGAGCTAACTCTAGCCTAGATATGCTGCTAACACTTGATTGTCCTTCTAACAACCACTCTTCAAAGCCTGTAGTGTGTAATACTTCCTGGCTACGGCAATTGTTTCTGATTTTGATCACTGATTAACAGTTGCTAGATAAATACTCCAGACACCACAGCTTACTCTACATTTGCCTAACGTGCTTACAAAATTCAGCTATAGGACACGTTTCTGAGACAGGCTCTGTTTTCCTGGAAAGGTTGCTTGTTGTTTGCAGCAGGATGTAATGCCGTGTGGACTGTTGCCTTAGTATCGCTCATACCACTTCAGTGTGTTAACTTTTATGTTTGTTGTATGTAGATGTTGAAAGGTTATCTTCTGAAAATGAATTGGTGTCTGTGTACCTACCTAGGAAATAACTTAAATCTGTGGCCTTGTAATGCTCAGAGGTGAATGAAATAAGTAGGTGAAAGTCTCCCTTCTGTATACTTAAGGCATATCCTGGCCACTCCTGACTTTCTTTTACATGAACCACAGACGTGAAGGAAAGCCAGTGTCCTGAGCCTGAGCTTAGTTCTCATGCAGGTAAAAGAGTTGGTGTGACTTGTTCTTCTCAGGCACACTGTCCTGCATCCTACAGTGCTTGCTTTGTATCTGAAGATACTGAAACTGATAAACTGTAAGGAATCTGAGACGGTGCCTCTCAAACAGGAAGGGATGTGGAATAAAAAGATGCAGCATCACAGTGTGATACTTTCAAATTGAGTGCACGACTGTGGTAGGTGAGTGTTCTGAGCCTACTTAAGTTTCCAACTAAAAGTAGTAGTGTGAGTTGAGGACTGAGCGGACAACCTTTGGAGGACAGACAAAGCTTACTCATTGATGTGAGGGTGAAGAAATTTGGCTGTGTAAAATGAGCAGGCATGACTCCGGGGCAGGAATGGGATGTGACAGTTGTCGGTACACTTCATCCGTGCTATCAGTCGCTGAGAACGTGTTCCATGTCCTGGTAATCAAAGGTCAAATGCTAATGCTTTTAATGCTTTTTAAATATTTGGAAAGAATTAAGACCATCTTTGCGGTGTTGCTGAAGTGTATCTGTCTTTGCTTCCTCTGGTCAGTGGCAACTTAAATATTCGCGTGAAATCCTGGAATGCTGTCCTAATTCATGGATAGTCCTAAGAAGAGTTCTCACCTTGCCTGGTAAGGTGACGGCTAACTAGCTGTCATTCAGGCTGGCCAAAGTGTTATCTGAGCTGCAAACAAATCTCACGGTGGCTGGTAGCCAGAGTGAAACAAGATTGTCTGCTATATGCCGCTAGCTCTTAGGTAACGTGAACATAGTTGTGAACTTGTTCCTTGACCTCTTACCTTGTTTTGTTTTGTTCTGGTTTTTTTTTTTTTTTTTCAGCAGAGAAAAAGTTCAGTCATGGCGGGAGATGCCATCATGGTCATGAGAGGTTTGACAAAGCTCAGTAAAGCAGTCCTGGAAACCCAAGCAGGACAGCTGCGGCAGGTGATCCTTGGGGGCGATGCAGTTACCATTGCAAGAAGTCTCCAGGCCACTGCTGAAGAGCAGTTTAGTTCTGCCTGGGGGAAAGTGCAGGTAAGAAATCTTCTAATGTGCAGTCTAGTATGGTGTTTGGCTTTTGCTCCAGGTACTCCCTGTGCTGTGTAGAGCTGAGGAAATCCTGTCATAAGCCTAGCTCTCTGAGTTACTAAAACAACTAATACAGATGTTGGAGTGTGCCAGGAATTGTCCAGGACTTCAGCTGTATGCCATAGATGCTTGGACAGGAGTGTAAGGGGATGGTTATTGTTACTGTGGAGCATACTGGTTTCCATTACTCAGTGTTTGAGGCCTGCTGACAATGCAGTGTGCTTTGCTTACCTAATCTTGTCAAAGATCAAGGAAGAGTGGCCAGTAGCTTTGTTATTTAAAGTCTCCTTCAGACTTCAGTAACTGATTACCTCTGCTTTGACTGAGAGAATGAGCTCTTGGAATTTATTGGCATTGTTGCTTCCTTTCTTTACAGGATTGGTACAAGTAATGTGTTTCAGAATAGGTCAGATATTCACGTGTTCCTCACTCACAGCTCAGGCTGGATTTTCAGAAGAACAGGCTTGCAAATGAGGAATATAAGGAAAGCCAGACTTTTTTTTTTTTTTTTTTAAGCAGTAGCTTCTCTTACCAGACACAAGGATGGTGCATTTATAAGAGCTTCACATTTGCTGTGTTGCCATCTCTTGGAAAAAGTGGGGCTTGTCCTCGGGAAAGAACTTATCTACATCAAGAGTAATCATCCTTTAGAACAACAGTGTGGCTCAGATAATGATTTTAAAACAAAAGCTAATGGGTGAGGTTTTAATGATATTTTATGCAGTAAGCTTGGGCTGTCCTGGCAGCTTCCTTAGGCTTCAGTCCTAGAACCTGTGTCTGTTACCTTATTTCTATTTAAGCTTGTAATAGCTTTGTCCTGAGAAATACCCTGAGTTTGTTTCTTTATGGGGACAATACTTTGTTTTGCCTTTGTCTTCCTTTTGCATTCAGGAAGGGAGAGAATATTCTTCTGTTTCTGTGCATGTTTCTCTACACAAGAGAGGTCAATGTCAAAACACCTACAAGAACTCTCACACTGCATTCTGAGTAGAAGTTGCTTGAGAAGCTGCTGCCAAAAGAACTTTATAAGAAATTTGCAGTCAGAAGCGACAATATTTTTCTCTTTTGGAGAGGAAAGCTTTTACATTAAGTGAATGCATTTCATTTCTCTTGACTGTCTGACCTGCTTTTAAATTTAAAACTATGAAAGTAGAGAAGCCTTCTTGCTCAAGATCATCAGTCAGTGCTTGGCCACAGTCCCTATCTGTAAACAGATTTCTCCCCTGCCCTTGCTGTGAAGTTGAAGTTCAGAATAGCATGAGACCTGCTGAATAATCATGAAGACATTCGGGTGGTGGTTTTTTTGTAAGGACAGGAAATGCATTTAGTGTTTAGGAGAGAGTCTAAAATGCACTGACTGTTTACCTGACCACAGGAGGACTAAAATTGTGTTGACTGGGGCATCTCCAGGTACTGGTGTTTGAGAATCTATCAATGAATTTGCCCGCATCAGTGGGGCTGGAAGATGGCCAGTAGTTCCAGGTGTCCTCAGCATCTCTTCCTTTTTTTTTCCTGTATTATGCTATGAATGTGACAGAGTCTCAACAAGTTAGTTATTTGACTTTGAGCCAAGCTGCATGCCCTTTTCTGAGGACCATGGATGAGTAGGGAGCAGGTTTTAAGTTCTTTACTTCAAGTATTTCTATTACTGTTTACAGGAACTGGGCAAACAACAGGAGAACTTAAGTGATCTCGGTGAGGATTTTGGGAAAGACTATGACTTCTTGGCACAAGAGCCATCAGATGCTTCGAGGGACTTCTCTGCTGCCCCCAGCAAGCCTCATGAACACAGCAGTGAAGGCCCTGCTTACTCTTACACTACAAATGGACCTTTTAAAAACGTTGGTGAGACTGGAGATTCTGGCCTGGGTCAGAAGCCTTTCCCTCCCAAAGTGGATGCAAGGTTATTTGGAGGCTTTAGGGACCCTGGAAATCCTTTTGCTGCTGTCTTTGGACAAAATAGGGCTTTTCACCAAGATCATTCCTCTGTTGGTGGATTAACAGCTGAAGATATTGACAAAGCCAGACAGGCCAAAACTGAGCAGAAACCCTATAAACAGATGGTATGTGTATGTTTGTGTGTGTATTTGTTTTAATTATAGGTTCTTGTTACTATTCTGGATTATCCATAAGTCACTTTCTCCTGTGTTTTTATATTTTTCTTTTTCTGAAATTCCCTTTTGGGGAGGCAAAGATAGAAGTGCCAGCGATTCTTAATCCAGATTTCTATGACATCTATTCTGGTAGTTGATTTTCAGACTCTCCTTTCACACCTACTCCCTTTGTATCCAACATTCTGATGTGAGAGGATGTTAAAAATGCCTATGCAGGGTTAGGCTTAAACTTCACGTTGACAGGAGTTCTTCTTTAATTCACTGGACTGTGAAGACTCAGTGTATTGATGCAGTAATGAAGGGTCTGTATTTCATCCCAGTTTTTGAGGTGAAGTGTTGAGAAGGCATGGACAGTTTGTAGGCTACTGTGGTTTGAAGACTGCCCTGAAGGGTCTGTCTTCTCCTTGAAAGGCTCTGTCTCCTTTAGCTAATGGTCTTGCTATGGCCATGAAGAATGGATTGGACCTAAACTTCTCTCAGCAAAGGCCGTGGCTTCCTGCATTGTCTTGTGGTCCTCCTAGAAATGGATGGAATGTTGTCCTCAGCGTTGGTAGATGGGAGAGTAGCATAGAGCCCTGAAGCAACAGTTGTGATCTATGCCCTTGTACGAGCCAGCACACAAAACCCACAGCAGAATTCACAGTGGAGGTACTTGCCTTCTGCTCTAACCTGCCTCCTACAAACCTAGCATCAGGTGCTGCTGTGGGTTCACTTACTCAGGGTATTGCTTCAGTGAAACTGTATGCTTCTGCTTTGGCTGTTTTGCGGGGAAATCATCTGCGGTCCTGTCAATCTGATGACTTGCCAAGAGTTTTAATTGCGTGCGTAGAAGAGAGTGTGGCATTGGTTGAGATTGTACTGCTTCTCCAAGTTCAAAACTTAAGGGCTATGGAGGTAAAAAATGAATATGGGGTTTCTAAATGTGGTTTTCGGCTTTTCTGTCTTTCCCACTCTTGTCCATTTCTTAGTTTAATGTATTTTTGAGTTTGGTGGCAGTATTTTGCAGTGTGCTCATTTGAAAATCTCCCACTGTGTATTAGGCTTGGTGCTCAAGAAGAGCTTTCTGTAGCACAGATATGCTCTTCAAGAGTTCTTGAAGTTGCACTCTGTATTTGCAGGTAACTGACTGTATACCCAGTTCATTGTGGATTTCTTTTTTTTTTTTCCTTTGCCCTGTCTTTCTCCGGCAGCTAAGCGAACGGGCCCGGGAGCGAAAGGTTCCTGTCACGAGGATCGGGCGGCTTGCCAACTTTGGAGGTGAGTTTGCACACCTGCATCTGCACAGACTGCTTGATGGCTGGCTGTGACAGTGCTCCTCCTAAAGCAGTTGTTGGTTCTATTTTTGTGTTAAGCTTGCTGATAGAAAGGTGCTTTCCCACAAACACACTGTTTGGCTCAGAGCTTGATTAGGGCTTTTTCATTACAATTACGGCTCTTAGCCTTTAGTCAGAATGAAGTTGCACTTTTCATCCTGTCTTTGTTGCTCTTTTATCGTCTCTGACTGCCGAGGAAGGTAGTACTTGTCTGCCTCTCTTTGCTACTGACAGTCCTCACTGGATTTGAGTTGTTTGTTTTTGTGGTCAAGGTCAAGTAAGTTAAAAAGATGCTGAGGAGGTCAAAAGCAGTTTTCATGTAACTGTTCCTGGGGTTCAGAAAGCTGAATTCCCATGCTGTTGGCATTATGGCCCTCACACTTGAATTATCCCTCCTCCTTGTTTATCTCATTGCATATTTTTCATTGTCCCCAGATGTACTAGGGAATACTGATCTCTGCTGTGACATGAAGGCATTGCGAGGTGATGAACGTATTATTAACAGGGGGCAGAATTACATGGACAGCAGAGTTCTGGGAGCAAAGAACATGTTGCTGGAACAATTAAGGATGCTTTTTTTTTCTCCAGTGCTTTTCTTGCTCTCCCTACTGAGCTCACGTTTCTGTGGTGTGAGGCACTGCTGAACTTCGTCACATTTGTACGTTTTCATATGCTGCTTGCTGCAGCTGGAGTGACTACTGGTAGCTGCATTTATAGTACTAAATATCATCCTTCCATTATTTATTTTATTTTTCCATACCATAGTTTGAAATGGTGAAACAAATTATTTGACTGAAGATGACTGAATTTTAAGTGCAAAAGATATTTACTCAGTGGTCGTGCGTAGCTTGGCACTATTGAAGAGTCTTCAGAAGTTGTTAGTTCTGTACCATAAATCATGGAAAAGACACTAAAAATATTTTGTTAAGGGCTTTTAAATCTGTGTAGTGTAAAGTTAAAGTCGTGGCATTATGTAAAAGGATTTTTGTTTATTACACATTTCTGTCTTTTGCTCTATGCCTTTAAATGTCTATGTGCAATGGAAATTGGAAGGTTGGTGTGAAGGTAAACCACCTCATAAAGATAAGATGGTGTGGAAGCAGCCCTGCGTGCAGTCCATGCAAAGGCCTTGTAACGAGCACTTTGAAGTCAGAGGCAGCTAAGGAGTACAAACAAACGTGGATGTTTAAACAGTAGGATCATAGGATCATACCCTTTTGAAGGGCTTTATCTGAATATAGTTTTGCTTCCTCTTATCGTGGTGATGCAGAGCTGGGGAGATGGGGGGTGTCTATTCTTTCCTCTGTTCTTCTGAACCCCACAATTTGAGTCTTCAGCATGACCTGAGCCAGAGCACAGTGCTCTCAGTAGTGCCTAGTGTGCTTTATAAAAGCTGGCCATCCCGGACTGGCCAGGCCTATGACACCTGGCTGCCATCTAATCAAGCTGTTTTGCAGCTGTACTTACGATAATGCTGTTTAAGATTAATTACAAAAAAAAAATGCTTCTGTATGTAGTTAAGATGAAAAGTATTTTCACTCTGACCTGCTTCTTATTTTAAAGGATTAGCTGTTGGTCTTGGCATTGGGGCACTGGCAGAAGTTGCAAAGAAGAGCCTTAGACCTGAAGACCGTAATGGTAAGCTCCTTCTGCATCCTCATTCTTTTTTTCTTTCTTCCTTTTTTCCTCCAGCCGCTGACTGCTTGCATAACTGTTTGAAAGACTGTATTCTTTTGAAAGATGAGAGATTGGTTAGTTCTTTTGTTTTTAACGTAATCCTTCTATCCTTTTCCTATTGAAGTAAGCCAGAAGCTCAGTGTGTAGACTGTGTAGTTTATTTTCCCATAGTCGCACATGAGCGTGAATACTGTACTTGTGTCTGCTCTTGGACTGTGTTGGTACAGCAATGTTTTTGAACTGTTCAGTGAAACCGTGCAGTTCTGTCAGTACACAAACTGTAAAAGAGCCCTTATGTCTGAAAACGTCATGCTGTTATTGGCTGTGGACTCTTCGAAACGTAAGGATGTTCTGCATAGTAGGAGTTTAGAGGATGGCTATTCTCTTCTGCTCTTAAGAGAGACAAAACACTTTGTGCACATGCTAAATGGCATTTCCCTACTTCTAGTATCTTTCATTTGTCTTTCTCTGAACAATTTTTGTATACATGCGGCTTATTTGAAGTTGGAGGTAAAAATGTTTCTGAGTTATACCTGGCTACGTTACGGTGGTTTCTTTCTAAGCTTATGCTTTGGTAGATCATGGTGGTACAGAATGGTACCATGCAGGTGAATGGCTTAGGGCCTAAAAAGTACATGGTGTTCTTTCCTAGAAAATGTAGGATTATTATAAACTTATGGTTCAAGGCACTTGTTCCTTATCAGTGAAATGCTTTGGTGGCATGTTGCGGAGTATAAAGTTGTTAAAATTATTGCAGGCTGTATGGTCTTCAGCTGCTCTTCATGTTTAGATTATGTTCATATTTAGATTATTTCCAGTGATGAGAAGGAACTGATAAAAAGGATAAGCTTTTGCAGTTAGAAGTTTAAAAGAAAAAAAAAGTCAAATTGTTTCTTGTTCAGAAGCATTGCTTTGTGATAACTTACAAGTACCCAGCAGTTCCAATTTACTCTGTGGTCATCAGTATTGTACTATGAGGCCAGTTTGTGTCTTTCCCACTCTTTTTTTTTTTTTTTTTTTTTTTTAGCAGTGAGGGAAGGATAGAGACTGGGGAAGTGAGAACCTCTATTCCAGGAGGTACTGGAGTGGCTTAGAATTAGAGAAATAAAAACCAACCAACCAAATTACAATTCTGTACCTCGCTCCCTGAAACAAACAAAACCACCAAGACCACAACAACAACAAAACAAATGCAACCCCACAGAAGAACTAACACATTCCTGGTGGTGGTGGGGAAGGAAAGGATTGTGAGCTGCCCAGGATGCTACCTGATAACATGTGCATTTTTGTATTCCCTTACAACTAGGCAATGCAGAGCAACCCAGCAAAGAAGGAGGATCCTTGGCAAAGAGTTTTCTCTCCATGACCTGAGGTTTTTGAGGCTGGATGACTTTCTTTGCTTTGATTTAAGAGCATGCATGTAGGCAAACATGACCCATCCTCTAGAGAATACTTGAAATCTTTTGCTTTCAGCGCTTGTGATGTTTGACAGGTTGTTCATAGCTGCTGGAAGTTAATGATTTGCCTTGCTTTAAGCGGAGAAGGAATTGCACGGTTGCTGGTATTTCTCTGCTTGTCAGATTATTTTCTAATTGGGCACCCACTAAAGCATAAACATGAGCTTGCAGAGCTGTGAAATTCGCTAGAGTACATAAGCTTTGTTTCTCAGCCTTACAGCATGAAAAGGGATATATATATATTTATTTATTTAGAGGGCAACAGACACTTTTTTTTCTTGAAATAAGGAAATTGTAGCTTAAGATTTTTTTCCTCTTGCTAGGGAAATGATTGTTTTCCCGTGTAACTGTAACCTGGGGCCAGAAGTCTGCTCCGCAGGCTGAGTCATGTTCTGGAGAAAGTAATTTTCTTGAACAAACCTTGGTTAGTATATATGGCAATGAAGGCTGCTGACTTAGATGCTGGGCAAGGGAGTTGGAAAAATTACCTGGGTTTTATTTTTAGCTGTCTTACTTGCTTTCATTTTTACTTCTTGTCTTGCTGTTGTCTGCTTAGATCTTGGAGCAGTGGTTATACTGTGTAGAGGAGAATTGGACAAGAGTGGTAAGTGTTGAAGTAAGGCAGAAGGAAAAGACTATTTCAGCCCTTATGCTTTCTTGGAGTGTCTCAAACCAAGAACATAAGAAGGACTCTGGGTGATCTAGGCTCTCACTCTTGCTGCTCTTCAGTTAGCTACAGCCTCTAGCTATAGTGTCCTTGGACATGATTTCCACAGAACTTTACAGTGGATATGACTTTCTCTAGGGAGACCTCATTATGATCTTTCAGTACTTGAAAGGAGCTTACAGACAGGATGGGGACCGTCTTTTTATGCACGTTTATAGTGATAGGACAAGGGGGGATGGATTTAAACAGAAAGAGGGGAGGTTTAGGTTAGAGGTTAGGAAGAAATTCTTCACTCAGAGGGCAGCGAAGCACTGGAACAGGTTGCTCAGAGCTGTGGGTGCCCATCCCTGGAGGCGCTCAAGGCCAGGTTGGATGGGCCCTGGGCAGCCTGAGCTGGTGGGGGCAGCCCTGCTCATGGCTGGGGGTGGGACTAGGTGATCTTTGAGGTCCCTTCCAACCCAAACCATTCCATGATTCTGGATGAGACCTCTCTCCGAGGGCTCTGCCCCTGCAGAAATGCATGGCTGAGGACACGAATGCAGATTTGAGTCCAAGATCCCATTTTCTTACTGCTCTTTCTGGCAGTACCAGCCTTTGCTATTGTAGGAGGAAACCTCTTGCATAGCTACCTCTACCTCTTTTTTTTTTTTTTTTCTGTAAACAGAGAAACAAAAAAGTACCTCTGCACTCCAGTGATGACTTCAGCTTGAGGCAGTTATGCCCGGGTTAAGACATTTTTCTGGCTGCCAGCAGCCAGGCAGCTCAGGCTAAGGTGCCTCTCTGAGAATGACACATTATCCTGTTTTCTGGAAGTTATTAGATGTTGTTCCTCTTGCTACTGCTACACTATATTAACAGTAATTTCTTGGAACACCAAACAAGTGGGACACATATGATGAAAGGCACGCCTGAGAATTTCCCACTTGCAGTGGCACCCAGGAGTGACTGGAAGGAGTCTTCTCCTGATTTCCTTCCCTCCTGCTCAGTCGGTACAACTGAAAACGTCACACTTGTAAAGCAGCTAGAAACATTCATCCTTCAGACACAAAATTGCAAGCCCAAAACTCCTGAGCGACAGGCCACTCTAGTGTGGTTTGTACTTCTGTTGTCTTGTCCCTGCTGTTACCAGAGAGACTGTCTGTTTTCCTGCACGTTCTCTAGTAACAATGCTAGCATAAATAACTTCCACCACCAATTTCTATGTGGAATTGCAGGGGCCTTTTAAAGGGCCTGAAGGCATATGGCTGCCGTCTTTAAGTGCATTAATAACTGGTTTGGTTCATCTTGCTCTTTTATTAAAAAGGATGGCTGTGCTTTATTTCCAGTGTGAATTTTCTTGTTAGGCTGATTTTAAAATATCCTCTTGAGTCACTGGTGTCTGCAATGGCAGTCACTGTATTTAGTGCATATGTAAAGTGCAAGGCTTAGAGGGAGTGGGTATGGGAGAGTAGAACAAATTAGCATGAATAGAAATGAAATGCTGCCCAGTTAAATATTGCCATTACTAGCCGAAAGGCGCTCTGGATTCAAGGTCAAATTTGTAACTTATTAATGACCTGTATACTAGGCTGTCCTGATAGGCAGTGTGCCAGGCCTGGTAGAGCCCCAATGGGCTGAATGTCAGCCCAGGTTTGAACATATGTGTGTTTCTTTAAGGAAAGAAGAAATAACAATCTCCTTGAATTATTAGTCATAAGTGCTTAGGTTATATTCTGAACTGTTCCCTTGCTCCAAGGTCTGTGTGGCAGATGGTCCTAAAAATAAATACATGCGATGTCATGGAATTGTAGATTGGCTTAGGTTGGAAGGGAGCTTGGAGATCATCTAGTTTCAACCCCCTTGGCTGCCAAGGCCCCATCCAACCTGGCTTTGAACACCTCCAGAGATGGGGCATCCAGAGCTTCTCTGGGCAGCCTGTACCAGTGGAAAAAAATATTCTGATCTTGAGGTGGAAAGGAAACAGTTTCTAGTATCAAAAGTTGCTTGCCATCTCTGGGAAGAACTCAATGAAAATTGACACAGGGCATATTTTGATGAACTGTGTTGCGCATTATACCTGTTGTCTTCCACCTACTCGTGGAAGACTACGTCTGTTTTCTGTGTTGTTTCTTCACTGACATCTACATTAAAACTGCTTTTGACTCTCACTTTCAGGTTAGCTACTTGTTCGTGCCCACTTTCAGCAATGTACATAAACAAGCAACAGCTAATCACCTACTCCTGGACAGATTGTTGATGAGGTAGTACCCCTCTGGTCTTGATTTGAATGAGTAGCTTGGCAGGAAAAGAGAATGAGGAGTGCCTGTGTAGGGCTTTTTCTCTGATTAAACTCTGTTAGGGTTCATTTTCTTCTGGAAGTGACTTTAATCATTAACTGACTCTTTCATCCTGCTGTACTCTCAAAATAGGGTATTTGCGTGTGCAGCCGTTATGAAGGAAGGTAGGGCTTTAACTTATTACTTTCCTTAGCTCCAGTGTGTCTGGAGCTTGTGAGAGGGACTGTTTGTCTCATCATTACTAAGGACCCAGAATTTTTCTTATGGGACAGTTGAGAGCCAGAACTCAGAACATGCCTTCAAGCATTCCAGTATTTTTTTTTATTTTTTTTTTTGCCCTGGCCAGTCTGAGCTCTCTCTGTATACATTCCTGAGAGCTAGCTGGAGATGGAGAGGATCTCTTGTTGCTGTAATCACTGTACAGCACATGAGTAATTTCCATCTGTCTGAGATCATCACAGCCATTGCAGCTGCTGTGCCCTTTCAGGATCTGCTTGTTGTATTTGTTGGCTTCAGCTGTTCCATCCTTTGTGCCCTTTCCTCTGAAGTGTTGAAAACAGAGTAGCTTGAAGATCAACATATCAGCTCCAGGCTCTGTGGCCTGACTATAAGGCCTGACCTCCCTCCTGCTTGGCTCTCTGTCAGCAGGCGCTGAGCAGCAGCTCCAAGAGAAGTGGTTGGTGGATGTCTGCCCACCCCTTCTGTCCCTGCTCTGTGAGCTGGAGGAGCTGTCCTACTGGAGAAGGAGTTCTGGGTTGCTTCACCCAAAGGGATCAAAAAATCAAGTCACTCTTTCCCTCCTCCTTTCCTCCTCCTTCCCTTTCCTCTTTAAAAAGAAAGAAATAAAAATCAGTCAGTCTTTACCCATTACTGGGGACAGGAACGTGTATATTTGAGTCCGTATATTTTGGACCATGTTTTACATAAGCTGTCGCTTGCATTGGAACAAATAAATGTAGCAACACTGGGATGTTCTTCTGTCTAAATTCGGTATTTTTCTCAGTAGCAAGTTGCCCATAAGAATTGGTGAGAAATGGAACACATGCTTGAGGATGTAGGAGGGAAAGATACTTGGAATTGATTTCCTCTGACAATTGTCAAAGAAGAATGCGGTATCCCAGATGAGAGCTCCTGCTGGGCTTCTCCTGTGAGAACTATCTCCTTGGATTTGACTGGCTTCATAACCTGATCATAAAATCTGCTGCTTTTTCAAGATACTGTATGCAACCATGATGTTTTGGGGTTACGGTGCTGGGACAGTTCATTTTACCTGTGCATCAGGAGACAGTGTTTCATTTTGATTAAGAAGATGACAGTTATGGACTCGGAAATGTGAAAGCTGTGTCTGCTTTCTACAGATGCCTAGTGCATGCTTTAGAAGTACAGCTGCACAGCAATATGTGTTCATGTATGAATGGATGTGTTTCAGGCAAGAATCACTGGATATGGGAAAGTAGGTTGGGTGCTGGTATTGGTTCTGCTCCCACCCTGTGAAATGCTAGCACGTTTTCAGACAATCCCAGTGTGCTGTCAAGGTTTTTGACAGTTCCCTTTGCTGTGTTTCACCCTTGCTGCTCTTCGGAAGCTATGGCTATACAGCAGCCTATGTCATAGAACTTGGGAGACCATTATGTAGTGCGTTAGACTGCACTATCTGGTACAGCCAATTCAAACACCAACATCCTGGACAGTTTTCATAGCCTCCAAGGATATCTGTGGTGCTGTGGCTCATTGCTGTTGGCCCTCAAGCCAGCAGTGCCCAAACTGGAGCATGATGCGTATATCCACAGTTCGTGCCCCTGGGTTGCAGTGAAGACTGGGTTTTAGTCCTAGTTTGTTTTTCTCTGAGGAAAGGCAAATCTCCTCTTACTGAGTTGAGGGTGATTTTCATCCATAAGTTTCTTCTCCTTGCCCTCAGGAAAGAAAGCAGTGATGGATTCCAGCCCGTTCCTGTCAGAGGCCAATGCGGAAAGAATTGTGAGAACCTTGTGCAAGGTCCGGGGAGCAGCGCTGAAGCTGGGACAGATGTTAAGCATCCAAGGTAAGTGGGGGCATAGGTCCTCAGCTACCCTCATTAGCAGCACTGGCTGGTGGGGGCAGTTGGCTTCTTTTAATGTGTTGTGAGCTGTCTGAAATGTGTCAGTGCAAAGTGAATGTGAACGCTAGGCATGTGGCTTTCTAATGTGAGAACAGGGACAGTGATATGTTTGATTCAGTTCAGCCTAATCCCAGTCTGAAATAACTGATGTATAGATTACATACCACTGCTTTCCCAGTGCCCCTGTTGTAGATCTGAGCTCAGTCAGGCACACAACTGAAACCAACTGAAAATAAGATGACTCTGGAATGTATCACACTCTGCTCACAAGCAGGAGAAAGACAAGAACGTGATCCTGTTCTTTGTTCACCAGAAGTGTTTGAGGTTATATCCGCAGCCCTATCCCAGTACAGCAACCTGTTTGTGATTTACACGATCAGAAACTTCGCTGATAATCTTATCAAGTATATAAAACACTTTTCTTTCCCTCTTGAAGAGATTTCATACTGACTTGCTGCATCAGGCTCTGAAGTCAGCGATCACAGATGAAGGCATGAGAGACAGCTGTGTCTCTACGCTTAAGTGTTAGATTACTCCTGGAAGCCAGCAGTTGTATTGATTTCAAACCTTATCTGAACCTGCCTGCTTCACCTTCCTGCCCAACAAAATGAAGAAGGAAAGAACCAGCAAAAAATAGCTTTTCAATTTGTCTGGAAATAGCTTTTAATCTGTCACTGAAACAGAGTCAGTTGTCTGAGAGTTTGAAGTACTCAGCTCGTTTGGCTTGTGCTTCTACTTGAATTTTTGTAGGTGTTTACTGAGGCTGGATCTTGTGTTGTATTATATAACTTGAGCTAGCCAATAGAGCAAGTTCAGTTCAGTGTTCCAGAGTACCCTCCTTGTGGTATTACATCACTGTTCATTTGCTCATCACGTGTTCTGAGTGTGTGCTGGGCTGATGGCAACACTAACAAAGCTTGGTGGCAGGCAGCAGCTGGTTTGTCAAAGGCTGCCACCTGTATGCTCTTTTCTCACTCTCCAGAAGCTGCCAGGTGTTGCTACCAGCAGTTCACAGTGCAGATTCAGGAGTTCATCTGTTCCTTGCTTTGTGTGGCCAGTGCCTCACATATGTGGGGTGAGTGAGCCATGTCTGGAAATAGGCTCTGAAGTTAACTTACGTACTGTAGATGGAGATTAACTTAAAATTCTTAGGATGCTGTTATGAGTTGCACCTGATACGTGCCCAGAGCCTGGTTGTAGAGGTACTAGCCTGGGATGTGAGTGAATAGGGGACAGCTGTGAAAGACCAGCTCTGAGGAACAGAAACACTCTGGATTTTTGTCACTTGTCGGCTGTCTCCTAATGTTGCTGAGCTTTGGCAGGAGTTTGGGACACATGCCAACTGACTTCACTCAAGTGTCAAGAACATACAGGACTTTAGCAACCTTAGTGGCAGTGCCCAGTCCTCATCTGACTCTTGTGACAAGGGTGTGGAGTGCTGCTTTGCTTGGGGAGATCACAGGCCCTAGAAACCCTGCTGTGGCACAGTCATGGTGAAAGATACTTCTAGCCGTGCAGCATATCCCATTCGTGGGTTAGCTATTTGCACAAGAAGTTTTAGCACAGTTCCTGCCACTTCTTGGGCTTCTCTGTAACCTAGTGAGTTTGAAATGGCTTCTTCTGTTAACAGGGCTGAGTGCTAATTGAGTATAGGTGCTCTGTGTTGCCTTGTTGCAACTGAGCACCTGCAGGCTAAACCCAGAAGTTTCAAAGTGGTGACCTTAAAAACCTTGATGTCCACTTCTGGGAATCAAGAGATCTGTTAGGGACCCACATTCCTGAAGGTCACACACAGAAAGGATGCCAAAACCACTCTGTGAAGGTGCATGTGCTCTGGGAGATAATTGGGAGATTTGTCAGTTTTAAGGGGAGTTCTGTTAGTGCTTTTTAATGTTGCTCTCTGCATTATGTATTTTTACTCCCTTCCCTTTTTCCCCCATGTTTCTTTCCACTCCACTTCCCAGGACAGACAGTGGACAGTGCTCATAAAGTAGCTGTTTTTCTTGTTTCCTGGGACAGACTTAAAGCTGTAGGTGTATTTGTAAATGCACATCAATGATGCACTTTTATATGAATATCAGAAACAAATGCATAGGTTCTCAAAAATAAGGCTGCTAGCCTGGGCTTGTTTCCAGAGTTGGGAGAGCAGCAGAGAAATCTCATTCTTCTACAAGTCTTAATGAAATCAAATGTTTGCCAGAGCAGGTGGCTTTTCCCTGTTGTAGAAGCCTTTTGCTTGCGGGAGAGGACCAATCTGTCAAGACCCCTCTTCTCCCATGCTTTCCTATGGGGTAAAATATGTTTGCTAAATGCCTTCTGACACTTAAAAACAAGTTACTTTTAGTTGTCTTTTTGGTCGACACAGCTGCTTTTCATTTGAGTTGTTTACAATAGCAGATGCTGAATAGTGGTTACTCCGGGTCCAGCACTTGCGTAAGTGGTGTTTTAATATTGCACAGCTTTCTAGAGAAACTGCTGCCCCTTGGAATGAATTGGATTAAACCACACCACGAACACGGGGTCATTGGGATGACTCTCCAGAGGGCTTCTCCTGCAATCTGTGTCCACGACACGGCATCCTGTCTGACTTGCTGTACTGCTGTCAGCAAGAAGGGCTGGCGGATGACAGGCCTGGGCAGAGCACTTTGCTCTTTGGGGTCGTGCAGCCTGCCATCTTACCAAAAGCCTCCGAGCTGTGCAGAGCTGCCCACTGCTCTTGGTGGTGCTGCTACTGAACGTGTGGGATCTGTGTCAGTACTCTGTTTCTCTGAACAGAGACAGTGACCGTCACGACAACGGAGGCTTGATGACAAAGTATAAGAGGTTTCTCAGCGTATTTTCTGGTGTATTCATACTTCCTCTTTCCATTGTTGAGAGAGGATGCAGAAACTTTCTCTAGCTGCAGCAGGAGATAAGCTTAGGAGAAGTTCAGGTAATATGCAGTTTTTGATGAGCGTGAAAAGGAAGGAGGAGCTTTTTCCTCTCTTGCTGCCTGCCTGCAGGACTTCTGTATGGCTCATTTCCAGAGGTGTGGTGCTTCAGGAGGTCTGCCTAAGGGTTCGCTTCTGGGCATGGTATTTATGAACTAGAATTACACCTCAGTGAAGGTTATGAAAGTGCTTGGGGACAGGAGAACCTGACTTGTTTAAGTGCAGACGTCTGTTTCTTTGCATGCTGAAGAACAAGTAGAGAATGCAGTGCTTGTGCTGACTGCTGTTTGCTTTTTCCCTTGGCAGATGATGCCTTCATCAATCCACACCTCCAAAGGATTTTTGAGCGTGTACGTCAGAGTGCCGACTTCATGCCAATAAAGCAGATGATGGTGAGGAACATTTCTTTTCCTTCCTGCTTACTAGGTAGGAGGGGCAATAACAGAATAAATGTCATCCGTTACGTACCTTGGCGGGGAGGCTGACAAGTACTTCTATTTTTTTAAGAGTATTCCTTCAGTAGAGGTTGCGTCTTTTCAATTGTTGGTGACATCTGATTCCTAATCTCAGCTATGTGCTGCTATTTCTCTCCCATACATAGAAATTCAGCTCTGGGCAAAGGAAAAATGTGGGTTTTGTATGTCCTGAGGCTATGCTAGTGGAACTGGAAGTTATACACAAATATGATCATATGGCTCTTGTTTAATGTAGCCTCATGTTCTTTCTCATGGATGTTAAACCAGTGTTTTGAAATGCCTAAATCCCATTTTAAAAACAAACAAGTCTTAGTCTGATGGAAATTTTGGCAATTTTGTCCTTTTGGTTATATCTAACCCAGTTTCAAGAAGAGTTAAAACGAAGCAGGCTGTTTGCTTTCCCTTGTGTACATGTTCTCTTTCTCCCTCTCTCTCCCTTGGATAATTAAGATGTGAAGGGTAATGTGGAAGATGTTGCTAGTACTACTTACCTTCTGAAAGACACTGAGCAGAGCCAGCACTTAAGTTTGGCAGTCTGGCAGTATAACAAAAAAGCTGTTAATGCAGGTTGTGGTGTTTAATTTTCAATATTGCCTTTAAAGAGAATCACTCTTGCGTGCCTGGATTGCTTCTGATCAGCTTGGTGTGATGAAAGAGAAGGGCTATCTAACTCCTTGCTTGCTTTCTGGAAGATAACAAGTGGCCCTAAGAAGGCGGCCGCTTTTATTCCTAAGACTGGGGTGTTTGTGCTCAGGATCCCTGCTCTTCAGGCCACAGTAACACAGCCTCGCATAGATCTGCTCAGAATCAGTGTAGTGAGGGGGAACCGCTGCTGGCTGGACTACTCCATGCAATTGCATGCTCACTGAGAGGAAGGGAGGACAATCTAGAAAGCAGAGTGTAGGTACTCAGTGCAAGTGACCTTAGAGAGGAACATGATTTCAAAAAAGAAAATCTTAAATCCTTGCCTTCTATCTCCTAATGCTTTCCATTCATTCGTAGAAAACGCTGAACAATGACCTTGGCCCCAACTGGAGAGACAAACTGGAATCCTTTGAAGAACGCCCTTTTGCTGCTGCTTCAATTGGTCAGGTTCACCTGGCGCGCTTGAAAAATGGGAAAGAAGTTGCTATGAAAATTCAGGTGGGCTTTACAGACCAGCCTCTTCTCTTGCTTGTGCTCCACAGAGAGGCAGTGGAACTGCATAAATATATTTAGTGCTTAATAGATTAAAAAAAAACCCTTTCATGTAAATGAAACTTGGATCTAGCAATGTCATACCCTAATTCTAGTGGAGGAGAAGGACAGAAAAGGCTTTGCAGCTTGGGCCAGTCTCTGAGCCTAGGTGAGCGGGAGACCTCTCACATATCCCTGCAATGTGGGGCTAATGGTGGTGTCAGACTGCTTGTACCTGCTAATGCTGTGTGCAAGGGTTCTACCTGCTCCATGGTCCCAGCTTGTCTCTGAGATATGCACAGGCCTTGAGAAGAAGCACATGCTTCTTCTCAAACTAACAGTGTCCAAAGTGATCTCTGAAGTTAGGCCAAGGTAATAGCAATGGAAAGTGGCACCAATGTGTGTTTTGCTCCACAACAGTGTAGACTGTCTCACATCATTACAGACTAGGTGAAAAAGAACAGGAGGAGGAACCTTTGCCAGAACTGGGCTGAGGTCTCATTGCTTGCCATGCTGCTATGCATGAAACACTGGGGCTATCAGTGGCATGTGCTTTCAGCTGTGTTAGGGAAAAGGCTGATTGCCACCACTGGAATTTGTGTGTCTGAGGGATTCGTGTGTTGCTGGGATTGATGACTCAGGATTTCTTTCACGTGTTAGAGAGTCCATGTCAGAGGAACTGAGAGGTGGTTCTCTTTGCCAGGGGTGAATCTCACTCGGGCTCTGTGTGGCCCATTTTAGATGCAGGGCATTAAACAAAGGAAGGATGTGTGGCTCAAGTATGCCCTGATACATATGTAGGCTGTAGATAGGAATCAATTTTATCTTACCTGTACAGCTAGATTCCCTGAGTTTATCCAGTCTCAATGCTGTCCTTTCCAATTCTGTCCTGCAGTACCCTGGAGTTGCCCAGAGCATCAACAGCGATGTTAATAACCTGATGACTGTCCTGAGCATGAGCAATATTCTGCCTGAAGGTAAAAAGACCAAGTCTTGTCCCTCTGATACATGTTCAGTTCTGCCAGCGCCTTTCAAAATGCATCTTGCTTACTTCTCTCCATACATTGGAGAGAGGAAACAGTGGAAAGAATTTAGAATTCCTTAGTCTGCGCAGGAGGTGATTTCTTACAGAAAGCAGAACGTAGTGGCTGTGGATGCAGGGCCAATTTGGGGAGCTATACTCCGCTTCCCTTTCCTGATGCAGAGCTGCCACTGCATTTACTGAGTATGTCCAGTGTTCACTCAGTGGGATAGGAGGTTCACCTGTTAGTTTTTTTCTTGGTCATGCTCATACACACATGTACATGCATGCTGTATGTGCACCTGGCAAAGTAAAGTGCTCTTGTCTGTGTGCTCTTTATAGTCAAAGACACACAGGGACTCTTGGCAAAGTCTGAAGTGTCTGGGTGTACTCCCTTTTGATGGCTTTCTAGGCTTGGAGCATGGCAGTGGTGACATAACGTAGTCACGCTTTGTCCCTGTTATTTTCTGGCACAGTTGGCAGAACTCGTTCTTCCCTGTGCTTCCTGTAGCCCTCTCTGCCTGTCATTCTCCACTCATCCAAAGTTGCGGAGAGATGGAACTGTTGGACTGGGCATTCTCGGAGTCCCAGCACGAGTACACCCATTTTTCAAGAGTGAATGCAGGATTTACTGCTTTTTTTCCCCAAACACCTGTGTGTGGCAGCTGTAAATCACAGCGGGACTGTACAAACATTGTCCTTAAGCCAGGCTGCATGCTGACAAAGTGATGGTTCCCCTGTGGTGTCTGGGCAGGGCCCTGCAGAGGCTGCAGTCCCAGCTGTGTGTGGCCCAAGGCTCAGATGGGTTTTCCAGCTCCAAGACTGGGAAGATCAGATTTGGCAGTTCAGGCCCTGGCCGTGTGCTGCTGCAGCTCACTCATAGTCATGCTAACAGTTTTTGTGTAGCGTTCCTAGTTGCAGGCAGGTACAGTCTGGAGGGTTTTTTGTTTTGTTTTTGTTTTTCTTGCATTTGCCAAGGCAAGTTTTTGGGTGCTTCTGCTCCTTGGTGCGTCTCACTGCAGAGCTGTGTCAGCACCACACAAGAGCTGCCCTGAGCACAACACAACAGCAGCAATAGGCAGCTTGGGTTAAGGGCTGGGAGAGCGGGGGAGGTGGGTCGGGCTGTACAAGCACAGAGTGAATATACGCTGCTGTGCAGCAGCTGCTTAGCTACAGCCTAGGATTACTTGCAGACCTGTATCGACTTGAAAATGCATGTTGGTCTCTGGGGCTTCTGCCACTCTTCAGCCCAGAGCTGGCTGGACAGCAGGTTGTCCCTCAGCTGCAGCTCTGGCAAGCTTAATCTGAGGAGCTTTTTTTTTAATTTCCCTGTAAGCTTTCTCTATTTTCTGGTGTTTGGCTTTTAAGGTTTGTTCCCTGAACACTTGATTGAAGTCTTGAGCAGAGAGCTGGCCCTGGAGTGCGACTACCAGAGAGAAGCTGCCTGCGCCAAGAAATTCCAGTACGTTCACACCAGTGCCTTCAACCTATCTCTGCCTGTGCGCGTGAAATGCAGAGAGGTGCCTTAACTTCAGGGGCAGGGGGGAGGTGAATTGCATGCCCTGAGGACACAAGGGAATAGTTTGTGCTCATGATCCCCTCGTGTTACCACCTCTTCTCAGCCAGGTATGTTTTCATTTAGCTGAACTGTTGCTGAATGTTGAAGCTAGGGGATGCAGCAGGCAGCTGGTGTCCTCTCTTTCAGCATGAAGGTACTGTAGTAACTCTTGAGGCCAGGCTGCAGTGCTGTTCTATGTTACCTTATGCCTAGCTGTAGTAAGCTTCTCTTTCATTGAGGAGGGTTTTCAGTTCAGCCCTCTCACAGCAATTATTGCCATCAGCACCAGCTGCTCCCTTTTCTCACTACAGCACTGGTGTACAGATTGCTTTTACACTAAGTCTGGATCTGGGAGTGCTGCAGGAGGCTGGATATTCCTCTTTGCCCCCTGCAGAACTGTTCCTGTGGCATGGCATGGCTTGCTCTCTCTGTTTCTTCTGTTAATGCAGTCTTGCCCTGAAGTGAAGTAGGTTGAGCAAAGGAGCCCAGTGCCCTCATTATCCTAATGCTGCTGCTTCAGCAGAAGATGTGACCTCAGGAATCATCAGCAGCTGTAACACAGTGGCATGGCTCCTGGTGACTTGATCCCTACTGTAACTGCTGAGCAAAACGTCCCCTGGCAGCACAGCAGTGCTGCCTTAGGTCGCATGAAGGGGCTGTGTGTTACGCAAGGTGTTGCGGAGGGACTTGCGTGCTCATGGCACTCCTAACCTTTTCCTCTCCTTTCTCCATGTCCTAGGGAGCTGCTGAAAGACCACCCTTTCTTTTACGTCCCAAGAGTGGTGGATGAGCTGTGCAGCAAACATGTCCTGACCACAGAGCTGGTGTCTGGTTTCCCCTTGGATCAAGCTGTAGGGCTGAGCCAGGAGATACGAAATGAGGTACTGCTGGGTGGTCTCACTTTTCATGCAGCTCAGAGAAGCATGCTCGGGCCTCCCTGCTGATTGGGAGGCTGAGAGTTTGTGGAAGGGCAAACCCTGAAGACTACAAAGCAGAGCTGGAGTCTCTTAAAAGCTTTCTGTGCAGTGAATTAGGGAGCAGTGCTGGGCTCTTCCTAGTCTGGTTTAGGCCTTACAAACACTGGCAGTCATGCACAGGGAGCAGTTTGGAGAGGATGAGTGGCGAGCTGGATGAAGGGAAGGTAGCCTGAGTAACTTCTAGGTGCCTTGTTTCTCTTAGATGACCCTATTCCTCGGAGGAATTGCTAGCTAGGGGAAGAAAGGTTTTGTTTTCAGCTGTTCCCTTGGGTGAACATGCAGAAGTATCTCCCCCCACATGCCCAAATGGCTGGGCATCACCTCTGAGGCTGAGGTCTGCTGGAAAAGTACCTTGCAGGAAAAAGGAGCGAGGATGTGGTGGTGGCCAGGCATTGGTGCTGAATATATCAAGGGGCCAGAGTGCTGTTGTAGGAGAAGCAGCTGCTCTAGTAGCAGAAATAACTACCCTGGTATTTGGGTATGGGTATTTTTTTCTGCCTTGGTGTGAGTTGCCAGCTGTTAGCAGGTCACTGGGGAAAAGTGCAGATCTCGGCACCATGCTGGGCTTGAAGCTGTGCCAGAACTGGTTGCCTGTGATCCCTGAGCTGCTTGTCCTCTTGAATGGGCTGCTGCACCATCAGGGCTACTTTTAACAGGTTAGCAGGCAATGACTTGATGTGGTGCAGCTTTTCTTCCTTTAAGCAAAGAACTGAAGTGATTGGCATAGCAGACCCACAGCCTTCTGACCCCAGTGGCAGCGTCTTGTAGCAGGGCCTGGCTTGTGTTTGCTGCTCTCTTCCGTTTTGAAACTCATGCTTCATTGGAAGACAGGCAGAATGAGGCTGGCAGTTCTTCTCCAGAATAAGCTCTAGCTTAAAAATCCTCACAGAGAAGCTTTGCTGTACGTAACAGCAGCAGGCTGGCCAGAGACTACTGTTCTTGACTCCCCCTATGCCTGCCAGGCCCAAGCTGTATGCTTACTGCTTCTCCCTTAATAGGCTGGACCTAGCTCTGTACGTTGTTGAGCAGCTTTACAGGAAGAGGCTCTCCTCTTTTAGGTTCTTTTGCACCTTTGACTCAAAATGCTGTGAAACAGGGCATCTTGAGTCCTGTGAGCCACACTGGCTTCCCTTTGGCCCAGCTCTGCAGGGCTTTCCTTTACAGGGTAGGCTGTGATGCCCTGCTGGTGTTCACTTCTGCTGCTACAGCCATTCTTGCTCAGTGAAGATGCTCCTGAGAGGCAGCCTCTCAGCAAATTCAGAGTTTTGCAGTGTGGAGCAGATAGTTCCCACCCGTGTGGTGACATGTTCCTTGTGTGCTAATAATGTGTGCTGTTAATTACATGTGTGAATAGGGCTTCCACTTTGCTGACTTTTTCTTCCTCTGATTTTCAAGATCTGTCACAACATTCTGGTCCTGTGTCTGCGGGAGCTGTTTGAGTTCAGGTACATGCAGACTGACCCGAACTGGTCCAACTTCTTCTATGACCCACAGCTGCACAAGGTAAGTTCAGGCAGTACCCCTTCTGCCTGAACAAGAGCTGCTTTTCACTAGCTCTTGATTATTCCCCACTCCCAAAGTTTAATGGGTTTCTGAACATGTTGAGTGTCTTCTGATGAAAGGCTTTCCTTAAGTGGTTGATGCTGTCCTACAAAAAGGTCTGTCCATTTCCAGGTGGCTCTGCTGGACTTCGGAGCAACACGAGGGTTTGATGAGAAGTTCACTGATGTTTACATTGAGGTGAGAGCTTGCAGTGTGTCTTAGAAGTATTTGCAAAATTCATTTCTCTTAGCTGTATCACTTTGTGTTTGTATTTGAATCTGCTTTCAGCTGTGGAGGGAAGCAGGGATGGACATCTCTGTTCCAGTTTTATCCCTCACTTTTATCCCATGCCTTATGCACGTGCGCTGCAAACCTCTGACTTCCTCTATTCTGATGTTTAAAGTACATGACAAATGTGGAGGACTGTAATGCTGCTTACAAGAGGACTTAGGCAGCAGAGTGTACCTGGAAGGGCATGCTCTCTTCTCACTCACTCGCTCAGAATTAATTTTTATATGAGGGTGTGCAGGAATTGCTCGTTCTTCTCACTGTCTTACTTTTCCTGTCACAGATGCATGAATTTCTGCAGTCATACGTGCTTCCTTCTTGATCACCTTTTTCTGCATTTGCTAAATTGAGCTGCAGGGGCCAGCAGACCTCACCTAAAGCTTCTCACAGTTAGTTCTGTTGTATTTTTGCAGTGATGAAGTGATGGGTTCATGCAGCTTTTTTAATGTCTTATGTTCTCTGGCCTGTGCACAGTTACAGGAGAGAGCTTTGCAGAGCCAGTAGCTGTATGTTTTTTTTTCAGTAGCTCTTAGACTGTAGTCTGCAAACATGTCAGTCATTACCCAGATCTCCTAAAGTGATGTTCCTGTTCAGGTAATCAAGGCAGCTGCTGACATGGACAGAGAGAGAGTACTGAAGAAGTCCATTGAAATGAAATTCCTCACTGGCTATGAAGTCAAGGTATGGAACGGAAGCATCTGCTTTTGGTGGTGGGCAGTGAAAGGTTTGAAGGACGCAGATCTTTAACTTCTACAGCTTTCCTGATGGCTGTGTGAAAGCCCTGTTGCTGGGCCGAGGGAGGAGGGCAAAAAGTTTCACCTTCTGTTCTCTCATTTCTTATGGCAGCAAGAGCCATAGTGATATCTCCAGTTCCCTCCTCTCTTTAGCCCCCAACAGGGCCTGCAGGTGGTGATGCTGCTGAAGTCTCATGGCTGGGCAGACAGCTGCTTGAAGCTGCATTAAACAGCTGTTGATTGGTCTGTTGGGATCTGGGGGTTATCTTCATTGTGGGTATAGCTAGGTGTTTCTCCTAAGCTGCAGTTTTTAGTACTAGCACTTCTTTTCCTCCCTGGTATTTAAGATGTTTAGTGATGTTATTTGTGCCTCTTTCCTTTTGGGCAGGAAATGGAAGATGCCCACTTAAATGCTGTCCTCATCCTGGGAGAGGCTTTTGCGTCTGAGGAGCCTTTTGACTTTGGCAACCAAAGCACCACTGAAAAGATCCATGGTTTAATTCCAGTCATGCTGAAGCATCGGCTTGTTCCTCCACCAGAAGAGACCTACTCTCTGCATAGGAAGATGGGGGGTTCTTTCCTTATCTGCACCAAACTGAAGGCCAAAATTCCCTGCAAAAACATGTTCCAAGAGGCATACAGCAAATACTGGAGCAATAGGGGCAAGAAGCCAGAGGATTAGTAAGAATGAACTAATGTACCTTGTTCTGAGGGCACAGTTTGCGCCTTGCAAAGAGCGTTCTAGCCTCCCATGTGTTGCGTTGTAGTTCTCCATCCTCTTGAGATGCAGCAGCCTGGGCCCTGGAAGCCAAGCGTGCGTTTCACGAGGACAAAGTTTGTTCTTTCATGTTCTGTCTGTTCTACACTAAGACTGCCAGTACAGTCTGCAGCTTGCAGGAAAATAGCTCGAGTGCTTCTGTACTGATGCACCAGCCATCTACCTTGAATACGTTTTTAACATTGTGATGGTGGCTGCATAGTGATCGGGTTTTATAATGAGTAGGTGAACGAGAACAAGAGTGGAATTCAGTGTTGAAACCTGTTGGTAATTCTCCAAAAAAACTTTTTTTTTTTAAAAAAAAAAACCCTTCACTCTTTCATGCTAAGGTGGAATTCAAGTAGTTTTCATTATAGAATGAAATAGGTGTACCCTACCACGAGGTGCCCCTCCCCCCCCCCTTTTGCCCTGGTTTTGTAAGTCAAGTGGTGGCAGCCCAAGAACCCTCCTGGATTTTACTGACACTGATTTAATACAAGGGGGGTGTGTGTGTGTGTGTGTACACAGGATGAGGTTTTAAGCTTTCTGCTCCTCTTTGGCTTGCAAAGCAAACATAGGAAACATTTAAAAAAAAAAAAAATCTGAGAATTGAGTGCCAAGATCTTTTAAACACACACACATTCTCACACAATCCTTGGTTCTGGGAGACAAATACTTAACCAACAGAACTATATCTCAGCACAGATAGTGGGTTTCTTCACTGTCTGTAGGTATCATCTTTCCTGATATTGAGTTAGGTAGGTTCCATCTCTGACACTAATTGCTTGCTGGACTCTTAACTAACAAGCAAGTCTGTGTTTGTGGCTGTTTTCTGGTAACGCGAAGCTTATGGCAAGGCAGCCAAACACTTCCTGTCTCTCATGAACATTTCAAGCTTTTGCTGATATGTCACGTTTAAAACCAGACGCACAATTTTCAACTATCGGAGTCAAGCTAGCAAACTTACTTTCTTAGATTTTTGTACAAAGCCCTGTACCTGTACGAGTTCTGATTTCAATAAACAAGTGCTTGTGCGGTGGGCCTGTGGTTTTTCCTGTCTTCTGTTGGGGTAATGAATACCGCAGTGACCAGATGCTGTTCTGTGGGATAAATGGCAGCAGAGAAGGGGAAGCTTCCAAGTGTCTTCCTGTTTTGTTTTTTGGCTCCACAAATTGCTGTGACACTTGCAATGCCACCCATGGCCTGTTTATTCCCTCATCTTTCCACCGCAGCTCTGTCACACACTAACAGCGATGGTGATAAGGTTACCAGGAGCCAGAGGGATGCCAGCCTGAACATCTGCCTGCCCACCAGAAGCTCCTAGCAACTGACTTTTTTTGTTTTTCCCTTTCTTAATCACTCTGTTACGAGTATTCTGGACACGGGTCTTTTTGCCCTTCTCCCACTTGTGAAGAAAGTGGCAGTTAGAGTTGATGCTTACCTGGTGCTAGTACAGCAGGCATCCTCGGCAGCAGACTCCGCTGATCCTATTGAGTTAACGCAGAGGGTTGTATGATCTTAGACTTTGGTACACCGTGAGAAATCCTGACTGCTGATGCTTCCAGAGGTAAAGAACAGGTAAGTGAATAAACAGCCTCTCTCAGGAGGCTGAGACATAGGGGAACAGGTTATTGTATTACCTTTCTTCCACGATCGTAAACATGGACCTGCTTCATGTAAGACTGTTTCAGAAAGATCCAGTACTAAAAGTACTCCGCGGGTTAGTCCTAATACCTGTGAGAAGTATGAACTCCGCTAGTCAGTGAAATAATAGTTTGGCATAAAGCTGATTAACTTTGGTGGAGTAGCTTTTCTTGGTGCTTTGGGTTCTGATCTATGTGATGTAGTTAGTCTCCTCTGGATCTACACCTTGCAGCTGTAAAAATGGTGGAATTATTGGAGATATTAATGCTTGCATTAGAGCTTAAGAAGCAAAGTGCAAAAAGCTGTCATGTGCCTTGGACTAGGTGAGCTTCAGAGCAAAACTTCTGTCCCTGAAGACTGACAGCTGCTATGCGTAGAAGACTTGTGAGGAAGACAAAAAAAAAAACCAACCAACTGCATCACTGTTCAATTTTTCCAGTGGGCACAGCTGGGTGAGATTTGCTATGCGGTCATTTGTGTGACCACAGCTCTGTATGCCATGCTGGGGCACGAGTGTTTAATTCTCAGCAAACAATTCCCTTCCCTAGAGAGAGACTGTTTGTTTAAGACTGAACAATGGAGTTGTTTTGCATTTGCCTTAAGGATAACAAGTGGCGGAAGGTGAGCTGTTCCCTTATTAGGAAAGCCAACCAGAGCTCAGGCCCTAATTCTCCTGGCCTTTTGTGCATGTTCCAAAAGCTTTAATAGTTTCTGCAGATTTGGCCAGAATTTTGTGACATGAGGAATTACTCTGTTATACTCAGAAACAAGAATACTGTGCTCAGGCTCAGTCAAAGGAGTCATGACATTTTACAAGGTGCAAGACCACCGTATCACTGCTGCTTGCTCTGTGCTGCTAGTGAATTTGCTTGAGCTACACAAGCAGCGCATGGGTATGAATATTTCTCTGCTGCAGCAAACTTGTAAGTTCTAGAAAGCTCCTCTTGCAGAAACAATTCGTAGTTCCACAGGGCAAACCAGAGGTTAAATTCACTTCTGTGAAGCTGCGTGGTAGCAGCAATGTACAGACCTTTTTACCCAACCTGCATATTGCATCAAAACAAACTGAGTGCCAGGGAGCTGAACAGGGCCCCTAACACACAGTTCACTTTCTACTTCTCTAATGCCCCAATCCCTTGACAACAGAAGGCCCACTGCCATGCAACAGGAAACCAAAGGTGCCTGCAGAGGTCACAGCACAAGGAATGGACGGCGTTCCACCAAGCTACAGCAAAAAGGATAAGAGTTCAGGTAAGTTTTTCTGAAAGGTGATAAGCTAAGTAGAACTGCACACCCACTACTTTTCTTCCCCATGTCCTTGGGCAGATGCATTAAATATGCCTGTTATATTTTCAAAAACACAATTACATTACCTCCTCGATGCTTAAGCAGAGGTATGGAGAGGAAAGAAAAGACAAAACATCTGCATTTCTAACAGTTCCCTGTTTTATTGCAGTACATCAAAGTAGGTTAATATTAAGTGTTACCAACATAAAATATTGGTGGTAAGTCATTTTTACATTGTTGACTTTTCCACCTTAAATATTTCTGTGCAAAAGAATCTACATCATTGTTCTGTAGCAGAGAATCTCTTACAATGTCCCCTACAACATTGAGGGCATTAAACAAAACAGTGAGAAGAGGCAAAAAGCAGAATCTTTCCCCCACACGCACACTTGTCAGCTTTTATAATCTAAAACAAAAAAGTGATTACATCTATGCCATGCAAAACTGTACAATAATATTACAATGAAAAACCTAAAAAATCCCATATTTTAAAAATAAATGATATGAAACTGTCATACATAAAAAGGCAGGTATAATTGCTCTGAATTACCAACACTGGTTTGTTTGTGGATTTCTTCCCTGTGGATGAGACTTTCTCAAACGCAAAGTGAGAACAGGTTATACAAAGCTGTGGCTGGAAAGAAAGACAAAGTGGAGTTTGAATTTAGCACGGAAAGTCCGTAGACCTGCTTCTGAGGGCACCTGCCAAACGCAGCCTGAACACAGCCGTGCCCTTCTGCACGCTTTGGTTCTAGTGCAGAAAAGCACCCCTTTCCTTCGAGCAACCGACTCCTATGTAAAAAGAAGAAACCCAGAAACCCACAGCAGAAGCTACACCTGCCACTTTGATTCCCAGGCTAAGGAGGTAGGGGTAGTTGCACTGTGATAGATTTGACCTTTAACGTAGTTGTATAAAACTAAATGATGTGCACAAAACGGAACGAGTAACTACTTCTACCCAAGAGCGTGTTTGTTCTGTCATTCAGGGTCCTGCTGTGCAAGACAGTACGATGCTGGTTGGTGTCTGTTTCTCTGTGAACAGGCCAGGCGTTTTATTTTTGAAAGGCTCCGTGAACTGCTGTTTCCATAAGAACACGATGCTCTGGGGATTTCTTTGTTACGACAAGACCCTGTACTTCCCTCTGCTGCATACCTGAGACTAACACAGCTGGCCGTTCAGTTTATCAGAATCAAATCAGACACGGCAAGCTTTGAAACTCGCTAAAATGAGCAAAACGTGCATTCCTAACAAGCTGCAGCAGCTAACAGAGAGGAAAAGCAGCCGCTTCCACAGCAACAGACATGGGTTTCTGGAGTCACCAGCTGTTTTCTACAGGTCAGATACAACGGAGCAGAGTGTACTCTAACCCTGCTTTTGGGTGTAGGAAACGTGGAAGGAAAGCTCACGTCTGGGTCCATGCACGTGCAGGGGAAATCTACTGACCAAACCTTTGCGTTCTCTAACCTGGAGTCCTTAGTAGCTGCCTGAATCTTCAGATCCTTTGTTGCCACCAAAATTATCAATAAAAAGCAAAAAACCAACAGCCCATATGTTTAAGTAGTGTCATAAATGCAAGATACCTTCAGTCTCAGCCAAAAGGAAAAAATCAGCTAGACACGGAACTGCGTACACAGAACATCTGCTACAGTCAAAGTCTGAAGGGGAGGTTTCAAGCTCCCCGGACAAGTTGCAGCCCTCAAACTGTGGAGGTGAAACAATGCTACAGTGCAAAGCAGCAGACATCAAACCTTAAGAGACAACTGTCATTGAGATACCAGGCAAAAGTCCTACAGTTCAAATGACCGAGCTGCTTGCCCCAGCCCAACGCATAAAGCTCAGCTACAGAATGCTTTTGTTTTCCGTGTTCGTGCCAACAAAAAAGATGAGCGTGGTTTAAGATTGAGTGTATAACCAAATGGTCCCCAAGTACATAAAAACTATTCAAGTCCCAGGACGACATTTCTCTTTTCCAATAAGTGATGTGGTCATTTGCTTTTCAACTGAGAGAACAGTTGCTGTTTCTCTTTTTAACAGATGCGTATAAAAAAGCACAGTACCAAACTACTGATTAAACATAGCAATCCTAAAGGAAACTGCCCAGGCTTAGAAACTGTGGTGCACAAACAGTGTAGTCCTGTGGAGCTCATCCTGCGGAGCATCGTGTCACATAGCTGCCCTCTGCTCTGCCTGAAAATGCCCATTTGTTGGGGGTTGGGGCTAGCAATAGCTTGCAGGCACCGGGCGTGTTTGGTCGTTCTAATTATTTGCTGTGTCGTGGCCCTTTGGGTTCCATTTTCAGACAGAGCATTAACTCAACTGCAAAAACATCCACACAGACGATGCGGTGACCCTCCCTCAGGGGACTCGTCGCACAGGCGGCTCTACCTTACGTGACTATTGTTTAAATGCCTTCTCTCGATATCAAAATAAGGTTAATGTTTAAATACAACATACAGTAAATACAAAACTAGTCTGCAAAGGCTTTGAGAAGTGTGTGGACATGCTTCACCAAAAGGAGGGAATTGTGGGGAAAAGCAGTGACTATACTGGAAGCAATAGGCAGCCTGTAAAAAGAAGCTGATGCGGAGTTCTAGTGATGCCAATAACACTCTGCCTCTCCGTCCCTCAGAAAAATGAAAACCTGTTCTGGGAGGAATTCATTTCAAGTGCTTAGCTGCTGGCTAAGGCCTTTAACATTAAAGGCTTGCAACAGTAGTAGCTTTGAAGTGAAAACAAACCACCACTACCGTCTTGCTACTCTGAAAAACCCAAACTGGAGAGAGACAGGTTTTGATATGATGGTTATTAAAACAAAACGTTGAATTCCTGTCCTAACGTAACACTGAATGAGCTTAAACTCAGACAAGCCTCAATTTAGGGTGAAAGAGAAATCTTACTGAGGAGACCCAGCAAGATAAAATGGTACAGGCGATTAGCGCTGCGTCTCATCCCCTGTCCCACATTTAGCTCATATCTGGAAATTACTGTACACGGTCTGAACTTGCCTATAACTTCCACTACAGAAGACAGAAACTGGAAAACTCCAAACATTTCTGTGTGGGTGAAACACAATATTACCGCTAACTGCAAGAACATGGAATGGTTTAAGAGCCATAGCGAGTTTCTGAAACCCACAAAAAACAGTATTCTAAATACAAAAAGCCCTTACATGTTTGAGAATGGTCATAGTATAATGCCAGCAACAATACTACTGAGAAAAGAGGCTCATCTGAACACTCCTAAATGAAAAATGCATCTGTCTTGCTACCTAAAGAGAGAGAGATCTTCCTCTTACCGTCCCTTTGTACGTCAGTCTCTCACTTTATTCCGGTGACTGCATGACCAGCTTCGGCTTTTTACTTATTTTTGCAACCTCAGTGGGCTCTGTCATCCTCTGCAATACTTTCTGCCTTCCTGGCCTGCTTCTGGAACCGAACAGCAGGTGAGCACATAGAAACAACTGCAAATTGCACAGACCCACAGCACGGGTGGGGAGGGAGCGGAAAACCAACCTTACCCACACGGCAGTTGTGGGCGACCAGGCATCTGTGATGGCCACAGTGTGAACAGTGTGAGGTCAGTCTTCAAGGTTCGTTGTTGCTACAGTGACAGCAGAGCCAGCAGTAGCTAGCTTCAGGGTAAGAGCACTCATTTGGCTGATGTGTATTATAAACTAGTATTTGGTAACAACAGTAACAGGTTTCTGTCAAGGGATAATGAAAGAGATGTGGAAGACCGCTCCCTTCCTAGTGAAGCCCGGTGAAAGGCTGACCCAGGGAAACAGTTTTCCTGCTGAATCCTGTGGCGCTGAGCTCCCCTGCTGCTGTAAAGACCTCTACTGCAGGTTTCTCAGCTGCACAGCCACACACCAGCACCCAGCGCAGCCAGCTGGCTGATGGGCGCCCTCGGGTGTCGGGGCAGGAGGTTGCTTTCCAAGCATTGTCATTTTTGCAAAGGATGGGGATTAACATGACCTTAAGAATTATAGCCTCAGATGCTACTGCCAGAAATAAAGAACGCTGGGAAAGAACTGCAGGGGCTTCTCCTGGCAGTGCAGCGAATGATCCGCGAAAGGAATATCTGTCCTGTGAAAGGTTTTAGGCCAGGCCTCCAGGTCTGTATATCTCCAAGCTTGAAAACAGGGACAACACAAATCTTAAATTAAAGGCTCTCTTAAATAAGCATCCATCTTCTGCTGCATACACAATGCTTTTTTTTTTCTCTTTTTTTTTTCTTTTTTAATATATACATACATATTTTACTCTAACATCTGTGTATTTATTTAAACTCTGTACTGTAGTAAAATATGCATCATCTTAATAAGGATTTGCTGGCAACAATCAGATTGACATTCAAACGTGGTGGCTGAAAGCTCTTATGTGCCTCTGACATACCGATCATTCCCCATGCAGGGGAAGGGGTCTCTGTCCTGCTTCTGTACAGTACAATGAGCTATTGTATGAAAAACAATCCCTCTAGATTTTCTCTTGCCGATACTGGTCTGGTCTATTTAAGTTCCTTTTGAGGGAATCATGGGGTACGATAAATATATGTCTTTGAAAATGAAAGCAGCTGTAACCGCAAAAGATGAAACCAATACTAATACAAATCTACAGCATCTGATTATTTACCAACACCCTAGCTTTGCTCATTCGCTGCTGTCAAATCTGGGGAAGGGAGGGTGAGGCAGCACTGAAGACAACCAGCTTCTACCTTCCTCTCTATCCGACTCCCAGTTGACTTTCGAGTGGGGAATGAGGAGGGTTAGGATGGTGAAGGTGTGAACTGGAGCAAGTGAAGGGGACAGCAAGCTGCTGTGGTGTCAAATCTGAATGCTGAAGCAGTTCATGAGTCCCAACTCACGTGGTCAGAGCTCTCCAGGGAGAGGCTCTTGGTCTTGTGAGGAGAAACAGGGCTGGGAGGGCTGCTGAGGTTGGAGCTGTTTGACGCAGTGGAGTGTCTCGGCGAGTCGGAGTCCTGCAGCCAAAATACACAGAAAAACACCAGTAAGTAACAGGATGGAAAGTTTGAGTGAAGGTGTCCGAGCAACAAGCGACTGGATTCAGAGGTATTCACATATTTTGTTTGCGTCCAAAAATACTGAGGAATTTTCTTGGCAGGGGGTGGGAATTAAGAGTAAGCTGTCAGATCAGTCTGCTTACAGCAGGCATAACCTGATGCAGGTAGAAGGACACAGCACCTGTGGAATCCTTGCAGATTACACATCACTGCATCAACAGTGTGTGCAACTTCAGGCTGTGAGCTACATCTCCTGTCTTTTCACAGATTTGAGATGCTCTTGCACTAAACAGTAGAATCTTCATTGTATAGGTTTCATCACAGTTTCTCCTGTGATGCCCCAAGGATATTAATTCAAATCATCTAGATCAAGTTAGTCCAGTTAGATCTTCCACAGTACAGCAGAATGCTAATATGTCTGACCTGTATTTGGGTTGGCACTTGCCTGCCAGTTTTAACTGGAAGGATATGTTTTCCGTACAGTGAAAAGCCTGTGTCATCTCTAATTTTCACAGTTCTTGGTTAGAAAACCATCTGGGGAAGTTTTTCTGGCCAACTTCAGATTGAGCTCTTCTACGTAAAACATTCTTGGTTGGAAGGACTGAGTTTAGCACTGGGTAGGATTGCTGTCCTATTGTAATGATAGTCTCATTTTGCACAGTGTATAAACGATTAATACCAGTTTCTGCTCTAAATAGAATTGTTACATGATAATTCTTAAGTAATCTCATTAACTTCAGACGCTCAAGAGTGAATACTACGACAAAATACCTGCTGTGAAATGTTTGCTACTACAGCTTAAGAGTCTTTGCAAATAAAGGACAGAAGGAGTACTGGCACTTCAAGCCATGAGAGGTTGCAATCAAGCTGTTAGTCCACTGAGCCACTATCTTTGGAAGCCTCACTGCTCCTGTAATTCCATGTAAAGAGCACAATGAGAATTTTCTGCATGTCAAATACCGGGACCAGAGTTGAAAAAGAGTCACAGAATCATCAAGGTTGGAAAACACCTTCAAGATCAAGTCCAAACATGAAGCCGAACTACCAAGTCCCATCTGTAAACCACGTCCCTTAGTGCCACATTCACACATCTCTTCGGTACCTCCAGGGACGGGGACTCCAGCACTTCCCTGGGCAGCCCGCTCTAATGCTTGACCACCCTCTGCGTGCAGAAATTCTTCCCTATGTCCAGCCTAAACTTGCACGGGTACAACTGGAGGTTGTTTCCCCACACCTTATCACTCATCTCCCGAGAAAAGAGACTGACACCCTCCTCGCTGCAACCTCCTTTCAAGTAGTTGTAGAGAACGATGAGGTCTCCCCTCAGCCTCATTCTCTGCAGACTAAATAACCCCGATTCCCTCACAAACTTTGTCTTCTAGTCCCTTCACCAGCTTTGTTGCTTTTCTCTGCACACGCACAAGCAACTCAATATCCTTGTAGTGAGGGGCCCAAAACTGAACACTATATATGAGGGGCAGTCTCACCAGTGCCACATACTGGGGGACAATCACATACAAAGTTTGTCTGCACAACTTGAAATATGAGAAATACAAGTTTGCATTTTTGACAGTGAGTTTTCATTTCAACAGTGATTCCCAAACTCGCAGGCAATCAAGGAGTTACACCGAACCCATGACATAATTTAACTTCCTCATCTTTATCAACGCACTTAGGTTGTTTCCTCTTTATCCTATCACTCACCTCTCGCTCATAGTCCCTTGTTGGCGCATCACTGCCTTGGTCCAGGCCACCAGAGGATAACGAACCATCTGAGGGCGATGCCATAGGCTGACGCTTTGCTCCATAGCTACCTCCTGAGAATTCCCTCCGCAATGCACTGCCATTTTGTGCAGATGATCCTAAAATGTGCAGAGGAATTAAACCATTGCAGACGCCCAGACACGGTGCTAGAAAGTTGTTAGCTGTTTGGCTGGCTATTTCTGCTTTCCTCTGGCATGTCCCAGGATGCTCAGCTCGTGGCTTACAGCCTACGCGTGCTTTTATCTTGTCTGATGCCAGATGCAGTTTTTCTCTGGTCCCTCCCTTGACACGTCAGGGTTAGCACACAGCACAGACGTAGTCACTATGCCCCTAACAAAGACAGCAGTTGAAGAAACTGCTGTGGTGTCAGCCTCGTTCCAGGGACCTCTCCCCAGCAGTGGGTAGAGTCGTACCGGCACATGCAGACTACAGCAGACATATGGGCTTTCTGAAGTCTTTTGCCTATTTTCACATGCTCCATTATTTAGTCACTTGCCTCTTCTCAGCACAGATTGTTTTGCTGACTCTGGCACACAAGGACAGCATGGCAGCACTAGGAAAGCTGTTTCAAACGCAATGTGATTCTTCTGTACCAGCAGCCGGTTCTCTACTACGTCCTCTTTGCACTAGCAGCAAGAGAGGCATCAAGAGCTCTAGAGAGTTCAGCAACAAAATTAATAAATGTGGAGCTTGTGAACAACTTGTCAACGATTTACACCACTTCAGCTGCAGCAAAGAAGTCCCAAGGGTAAGAATGTCTTTTTAATTCTAAGTGCAGTTTTAAAAATTTGACAAATTCCACAGGTGGGAACATCAAAACTGCTAGCTGCTTACTGACGGGCTTCTTTGAAAGCGAGATTTTTTTGAAACTGTCCTGCCTGCAGAGGGAGGACAGCCAGCCATCGCCTCTGAAAGTCCTGTCTTGTGGCAGCACACACAGAAGCGGTGCAGGTAGCTCTTCCCTAACACACGTGTGCACAGCCCCAAAGCAACACAGATCTGATTGCTTACTTGCTGCTAACCCACTGCTTGCGCTCATCGATCGTCCTGGTTCTGTGCGGGATTTCGTGATCGATGGGATACTGACAGAGCCACTGAATACGGTCCGACTTTCCTGAGGCCGAAGATTCTGCAATGCAGACACACAACAACATGTTTCTTATTGACTGCTGGCTCAACCTTGGACGTTAGGGAGGAAGGCCCCAAAATACAACAAATCCCCAGCCTTACCAGAGCTGAATTATCTGAGCAGCAAGTCAGCAAAATTTGCAAAGTAATATTCTGCAGTTTAGTGCAGAGCTTGGAAGCACACACAGCTGACAATGAAGTGCTGAATTACATGGACATATGCAGACAACTGAAAAGGTAGGTCTAATCATTCAAGAATTTCCTTGAAAGGATGGTTTGCAAGCCTCATCTGCCGTAGATGTAATTCCACGTTTATTGCATTATGCATTCTTTCTGAGCACATGCTTCCGTGGATTTGTTAAAATTTCTCTTTGATACCATCACTTGTGGCTTGCATGCGTAATTTTGTACAGACGTCACATGAATCCCCAGTGCCTGCAGAGTTATGGACACATACTGGATCAGAGGATCAATCTCTCCTTCAGTTAACTGAGGTGGTTCCAAAGATATTAACAGCATTTCTCCAGACTGACACCAGCTGAACCAAAGCCAGAATCAGACTCCTGGTTTCAGTCTGCTCAGAGCACCCACCATGGGTCTTTCTATGGATTGCCATTATCACTCCTGGTCTGCAGTCTAGGAGTTCCAGTGAGATTTTCTTAAATTGTCACTGAACTGAAGTGGTCCTTTACTGAGGGAACAGAGAAAACAGTGTCTTTACGGCACCTCCTTAAACATGGGCTATGTCTTTAAAAGAAAAAAATACTTCAATATAATTTCGGGGAGATTTTATTTCCGCTTCTGTTAACTTACAGCTGACTTTAGGGGAAAAAGCTTCGCAGGTTATTTAACCCATCTTCTGTATATGAGCTGTCTTCTCTGCCTAAACAAGAGACAAATGTGATTTGCACTATTCAGTGATTAGCATTAATGAGAATTAGGCTTGGGAAACCTGTACAGCTGCAGACTGTGACAAGAGCTGCAGGTAGCCATGAGCACTACCTTGTTTCCACTTCAGCCAACACTTCCTGCACTAATGGTTATTTCTTCCTATTCATATGTAATAATTTCCCCACCCTCGATTTGAGATAAAGTAACCAAATAAAAAACTACATTTTCTATTGCAATTCCTATTTAGGCTGAAATGTTACAGAAGAGAAATTCCCACCCCCTGCATGGGTATTCTGAAAGACCCTCAGACACCATCCATTTCTCTAGCTGTATTCTAACATGGGTAATTACATAGTGGCTTTGTAATGAACAGGTATTAGGTGGTGCAGACTTTATCAGATAATTGTTACAACCTGCTGCCCATCCAATTTTACAGTGATCCTTAAGAGTCACTGCTGTTACAGACCTTGTTGCTATTACAGTCAACTCGTTGCTTTTCACCCTCCCAGTGGCCTAGGAATGACGGATTTTTAGCATGCAAAAACCAAGAATTAAAAAACTCTCAAAAACCAACAAAATACATGAGAGCTTACCAGTGAAAAAGCCCTGATTAATTCTCCCTGTAGCTACTGCTGCACTGTTTTCAAGAAAGTCTCTTTTGAAAATCCCTTGAGGATCCCACTGCTGCCTCCTGTTTCTTTGTTTCCCAAATGAGGACAACCAACCTACTCTGCAGCACTGAATTTCTTTCCTGGTGTCCCTCACCATACCAAAAGTGATCTGTGCTACAGCTCCATGCGACCAGCCTGGCTGTGCATCAACACCAGAGGCCCCACGGTGATACCAAAGGAATCAAGGGGCCAGGGAACAGCTTACCACTGTGTGTTGAGAAACAGAAAGGAAAGCCAAGCTCAGCAGCGCTGAACAGTACACCGGAGCTGCACGGAAGGGGCTTTGCACTTGTAGAAACCTATAATATTTCATGCTGCGGGGAGAGCAATTATATGTAATGATAAGGCGACTGACCTCCTTAACAGTGACTGAGCAGACAACACACAGGCACCAGTGGAAGGAAGGAATGGGTGCGTTAAAAATACTAATTTATTTTATTAGTGCAATCTAATGATTATTTTTTGTGACCTCAGTTTGCAAAGTCCATGTAATTCCTTGTAGAAAGTTTTTCCACAAAGCAAATCCTCCTTTGTTCTTCGATCTAAAATAAAAGAAGCACATGCTGGAGACCCTGGCACTTTGGACCCAAAGTGATATGCACACAATGCAGAAAAGGGATTCAAAGAAAAATAGATGGCAGTTAGCGGTAGTTATCAAGCAGCCAAATGCAGCAAATTAAAAACAGAGGAAAGAAAAACAAAACCCGAGCTTGCTTTACTTAGAGACAAAAACCCCTCATTTGGAGCAACAATCCAAATCCTATCAGGTGAATTCATCCCCGCTGCTGAACCAAATGGAGAAATGTGAAAGGATTCATCTCTGAAGAGAAAAACTCAGCAGCAGAGAAGCTGCTTGCTGAGCAGTTACTCGCCGTGCAGGAGGCAATGACCAACCGGTGCGTGCAGCCCCAGCGGGAGGCAGCGCTGCTGAGCCCCAGCTCGTGCCCACCACCAGTCGCAGCGCCCACGGGGAACTGTTTGCCTGCATTTCTGTCTGTGGTGCTTCTTGTGGTTTGTTTTCTTGTGTTAATTGAGGTTTGGTTCCTTGCGATGTAAACCCAAGCTTTTCTTTCACAAAATGGCAGGACATGACTTAAGAGCCTATTTTAAGGGCTCATTTTCAACTCTGCTACAGACACCAGGTTCCGATATTTGGTTGGTCCCAGGGTTCCCCAACCCCTGCAGAGGGACCGCTAGCATTCTTGTACTAAAAACCCCAAACACAGAGAGGATATGGACGGACACAAAAGCAAAATCTATGGCCTCGCTTTCCAGAGACAGCTTACAGCATCTCTTCTCTGAAGCCAAACAGGGACAAATGCTTTCCTTCACACAAGCCTAAACCTCCAGTGCTCGAAGGAGCAAAGAGGCACAAAATCTCAGTGCTCCAGGTTGCCCACTTTGCTCGTCTCTCCAGTTTATTCTAGTGGGCTGCAATGATAGGAAGAAGGATGCTTCTGAAGCAAAGAGGAGAATCGTTATTGTCTGAAACATCTGGGACCCAATCAAATTGATTTCAGGAAGACAACTCACATGAGGAAGGGAAGGTAGAGGATGGGCCTCAGTCTGGTGACTGGGGTATTAAACATAGAAAATTCTATACTACAGTTGGATTTAAAAAGCTGTTAAAAACCAGAGCTGAAATACAGCTTTGGTGATCCTACAGTGGCTCTCCAAAGGAGAAACAAATTCTGCTTATCAAGACTTTTTTTTTTTTTTTTTTTTTTTCCATTTTGATAGAGCATTCCTCATTTGTATTTGCATCTATCCTACAAGAAAATCCAGGACGTATGCAGACCTGTCAGCACAGGGTGTCTTCCAAAATGCTGCAACTTCATTTTTGGATATTAATGTCTGCGACCACTACACAACAGTGACATGAGTGTACACATGACCAGTCAAAGTTCACGGTGTGAAATTTTGTGCTGGGGCTTTATGGAGAAGATATTTTCCTCCTGCATTTTTAAGTTCTCTTTAGTATTGGATGCAGATATGCATATAAATCCCTTCCCAGTGACAGGGAACTAGAACAGCAAGGCAGTCTGGCAGTGAAGGTTTGCTGTATGTGTCTGAAGAGTGTCTAAAGGCCACAGAAACCAACAGCAGTGTTTCCATTGCAGCAGCAGGCACAGCTCAGACACACACAAACCCTCAGCAACAGTCCACCGCTACAGAACCACCCATCATCCACCAGCTCAGGCTGCCCAGGGCCCATCCATCCTGGCCCCGAGCTCCTCCAGGGATGAGGCACCCACAGCTCTCAGCAGCAGTGCCAGGGCCTCATCACCCTCTGAGTAAAGAATTGTTTCCTAACAGCTAACCTAAATCTGCCTTCTTTTAGTTTAAAGCCATTCCCCCTTGTCCTATCACTGTCAGACCGTGTAAAAAGTTGGTCCCCCTCCTGCTTGCAAGCTCCCTTCAAGTACTGGAAGGCCACAGCAAGGTGTCACTACAGCCTTCTCTTCTCCAGACTGAATAAGCCCAGCTCCCTCAGCCTGTTTTAGGAGAGGTGCTCCAGCCCTCTGAGCATCTTTGTGGCCTGCTCTGGACCTGGTCCAACAGCTTCATGTCCTTCCTGTGCTGGGGGCCCCCAGCCTGGCCACAGCACTGCAGGTATGACCTTACGAGGGCAGAGCAGAGGGAACAATTGCCTCTCTGGCCCTGCTGGCCATCCCTCATTTATACACATCTACCTCACAGATTATTCAAGATCTATCTGCAAATCTGTTCCAAAGCAGAACAGCAGGCCACAGCGCAGAACACGATTACAACGCAGCAGGAGGTACATGTGGGCTTGTTTTAGTACAGCTTGTATTACCACAGGATATTGCAACCTCACGTAAGTCAGGCCAGGATACACAATACAAGAAAAAAGAAAGTATCACCTCCATCCCCCAGATTTTATGTTCCAAATGGAAGGATACTTACAGCAAAGTATCTTACCTCAGCCTCTGTTTAAAACCACCAGGATTAAGAGGATCTATATGAACAAGTTCCCAACATCTTTAAGTTCTGATCTTTCTGCTTGTACATACTCCAGCTTTTTTTTTATCTGAACCTAGAAACCACCTAGGCACAATCTGTGTCTCTCTCCATCTGTGTACAGTACTGGGTAACAATGAACTCCCATGATTTCATTATAAACAAACAGTTTGGACAAAGTTTGGTCCTGCAGAGACAGATCCAGAATCCTTTTCTTAATGCAACCTGATACACAGCATCCTGTCCCTGCCACTGAGTGCTAGAGATGTACACTGTGAAACACAAATATTATTCAGATTTCCCACAACTTCCTGGTGACTAAAAATGCCATTTTCATAGCAAAAGGCTCAGTCCAGTTGTTAAACACTTTTTTCTTTTTAAAGCCATGAAATATCTGTTTTTTTTTAGCTTGTCAGAGCTGTTGAAAGACCACAGCCGGCAGCAGAAGGCAAATCCGCTGTGATAGAAGAAAGCAAAGAGGTGAAGGAAACCACTTTACAAGGGTTTTTCTCCCATGTTAATAGCCAGGCAAAAGGAAAACCACACAGCGTTAGTAGAGTGAACACCTGACCCAGCCATTCATACCCTCTGAGTCATAAAGTTTGGAGTACCCAGGGCAGAGCACGGAGGCGGGGAAAATGCAGTGTTTATGGAATCGTAAGAGAGGAATTTTTCGGCTGAATTAACAGTCATGTGGTAGATGTGCTCAAAGTTGCTCGGAGAGGAGATCAGACGGGAGTGATGATGAGGGAATTGATAAGGGGAGCGCTGCTATCAAAGACAACAGAGAGAGAAAGCAATGAAGGATGATTGTACAGGTTACACCAGCAACAGCAGTCTGCAAGAGCAGTCAAACACTGACGGACAGCCGAACAGCAGCCCTGCTCACTCGTCAGCACGCAGGTTCTTACATTGTCACCCCCAGTCCTCTGAGCACCTTCCTTACATGGTATCACATGGGCCTGCCGCCCTTGCTGTTGCTAAAACATTAAAAACAAATAAAACTTTTAACTCATTGGGAATCGATTCTATTATTTATTATAATTTGTATTTCAAAGAGCACCGCAGTTGTAGAAGGTGCTTTACAGACAGTCGAGAAGCAATCAGTTCCCTGCCTTGAGGAGCTTACAATCTAAAATAGACATAACACAGAGGAAGGTGAACACAGGTGAGATGGAGTGGGGAGAAAAAAAGATGAGAATACACAACAGTTAAAGATTGTAAGAGATTTCCTTCCGTTATTCATGCACTTTAGCGGTTCCATTAAAATTAAGTATCACCCATACAACCAACACAGTGTTTCTAACGGGGGTGAACAGTGTTTCAACAGGATAGGGACACAGACTGGGTGGGAAGGCGAACTGGTTAGTCAGACAACTGGGACAATTTACTCTGTTGTAGACAGACAACACAAGGCCTACTCCTTCTGTGTAACCACTGAACCTTACAGTGCTTTAACGATGCGTTCAGACTTTGCTCTGCCATCTGTGTGCTGCAGAAGAGTAGGTCCTTATCAGATAAGGTGCAAAAGTACTGGGAAATTCAAACGTTTTTAACAGGTCAACTGAGCAATGTGCTCCCAAAGTGTGACACAAAAGGAGGAGAAAAGTAACCCTGCTTCTTGATTAAACGGGAACAATTTCTAATCAATCTCTACAGAATGCGCTGATACAAGTGCTCTCATTATTAAAACTCGTGTGAATCTAGATTTAACAGAAGTGTGTTTTAGGGCTCGATCTCACTCCCTGTGCCATCTGCACATTTCCAGCAGGTCAGCCTGCTGTGTACGTGGTTTGCCCAAAGGCCACCAGCAAATCAAAACACCAATTCTAATTTTCCCTTCCCCATGTCCAACTGATTTTATCACCTTAAAAGAAACAGATCTGGGTACCACTAGAAATGTTAGGACTTTAAAAAAAGAAAAAAAAAAGGTAGAAATTCAGCTTACCCCTCCACTAAACCTAAGGCACTACTCTTTGTATGTGGAACATATTGAAGTTTGAAAGAACATTAAATAACATTTCAGTACATATTAGCAAACATTATTGTTATTGTTCTTCATTTCTCTCAGCTGGTAAAATCCAACTTCGTTTTTTTTTAAAAAAAAAACGCACAGGTATTATGAGGCTTTGCATGTTAAATGAAACATCAATTACCACATTATGGCATGTAAGACATAATACACATTAGGTTGTTATTAGAAAGTTTAGCAGCATCTAAATATGAGTACTAGAACCCACCATTTCAATAATGGTCCATGAAAGCAGACTTTGCCGAGTCACCTGCTACCAAAAGAACCGGCAGCAAAGCCAGCTACATTCTTAAAAGCCAATAAGGGAGAAAAGGGAGAGTCTAAAATCACAAGCTGAAAAGCAGAGGGTAGGCCAACTGCAGACCATGAAGATATTTAGCCAGCATTCATGAATGTGAAAAAGCCACGATAAGGCAACATTTTAAAAACAATCCTTGGAACTCTCTCCATGGATTCTGCCATTAGGTGCAAGCATGCAGCTCCCACTTTCTTTAAAGAATACCAAATATATATTTACTCTGAAAGTTTCTCACTTGAAACAAGCAAAGCTTCACACATAATCTGTAATGGAAGTATAATGGCTCATGTATGATGAGATTGAACTGAAGGATAACGTTCAAATATAATGGCAGTTGAGACTAGCTGTTGCATGTAGAATACTCAGGCATGCAGAATATGAAAGCAAAATCAATCCTGTAAATCTGATGTGCACAGAGAGCTGGTCTGTGCTGCAGTTAGTGCAGTTCCAGATTTCAGATCTTCACTACAAAGGAGCATCCACGATAAAGTGGCTTCAAGGGACAAGAGGGCAGAAGGGAGGCCAGACTGTACGGCCAGCTAATTGGTGACAGGCTGCTAGGGAAGAAAAACACGTACAGAAATAAGTTTGGGGATATACTAACAGGAACCATTCTAAATTGTACACAGCAAAACAACGACCCCAATCGAGTATCCATGTCAATAAAATACAAATATGCACCAATTACAGCTCTGCAAATAGTAATTAAGAATTTCCAGTTTCTGTTATGCTGTAGCCCACATCCTTGCTTGTCAAAGCCAGACCCCTAACTGCTAACGATGAAGAAAAGAAGAATGCGAAGTTGCCTGATAGCCTCTAATATATTCTCTTTTAAATGTGATCTCATTCTGAGCCTTGGGAACATTCATTTCTGTGCGAACATAGGACTATGCTGAAGACAAAAGTGTCCGTCACAGAGAGACCGTGGGACTGAGTGAATAGGCCACAATTTGCCATAAATACATCTCGCTGTGCATGTCACGTGCCTGTTGCATACCAAGACCTTGGAAACAACACACAGAAAAAGCAACTCTTCTCCTTGTGTGGCTGCATCAGCAAGGACATTCACATGCAGACGGACATGCTGTGCATATGGAGGCCTCTGTTTTGTACACAACACATCAAATAGACAGTAATCATTTTAAACTCTCCATTTATCTGATTTTCATTGTGTACTTTTACAATTCAAAGTAAGCTCACTGAAGTTGATCTTCTAAAACACATCACAAAGGACAGCAGTAAGCTGACAGCCAGCAGACTCCTGTTGGCCCTGCATCCAGCAGGCAGTTACCTGCCTCCTGGCATACAGCAGCCTGCCATGCAAGGGCCGCTGCTACCACTTCTAATGCTGTGCTCTGTTCAGTTTTAGGCACTCTGCCTGAAAAAGGTAGCAGAGGCAGGTTAGTGGGACTTGCAGAGACAAGTTTTGATTGGGATCACTTCATGTAAACATATATATTATATTATATATGCATATATATATACACACTATACATACATATGCATACTATGTATATAGTGTATATCATAAATAAAAATGAATAAATGAAAATTTAAATTGTCATTTGTTTTAGAGAGTTCACTCATGGATGCTAGATAAAAGCCAGGCTGAGCTGGCTGTTAGTTTGTGACAATATAATTCAGTGCAGAGATTAAAATATCCATTTTCTATCAAATCCTATTAATAAGGACCTTTCTGCCTACATAATACTACACTGAGTTCCATGAAAGCTCACCCTAGATGAACAAATTCCTATCAGCAGATTCAGCCAAATCTGAAATGACTCGAATAAGTCAGAAGAAACAGCAAGTAAAAAGGCTCAGTCCATCATTTTCTTTCACTTTCTGCATTCTTTAAGTGGCATCGACTAAAGGAGTCGGATGGCAGTCGGAGAAAACCACTGACCTTGCACAGCAGGTTCCCCCTAGTGGCAGCACCCTTCCAATGCAAACATGTATTTTATCATCCCCTTTGGGCAAACAAAATGAAACATTCCCATGCTGCAATTCTTCCCACATTTCTTTAAGGATAAATACATTTTTCTCTGAAAAATTATATCCTATTTCATATACGAAGAAGATATTCTGGCTGCAAAATCATCACACGAGCTAAGAAACAAAAAAATCTCTTCACTGTTTGGAACAAGGTCTGAATCTAATGAAATAATGTTATGCCTTTGAAAAGAAACTGTCATACAGATGAGCTGTACCTAAGACCGGATGAGTATTCTTTACCTCGTGAACCAACCTTCCAGAGAATGTCCTATATCTCTCTTCCCTTTTTATTCTAATTTTTTATCTTTCAAATAAAACATTGGACTCAAAATACAATGTTAACTGCAAACACAGCTCCTTGTCCTCTGTTTTCATGCCAGAGAAAACAAAGTAGGCAGCTTGGATCAGACCAAGCTGAGACTTATCCAGTCAAACACCTTTCAGGAAATTGTTAGAAAAGAGAAAGTTGCCTGGGCAGAAGTAGATTTTGACAGAATTTCTTTTTCCTAATCTCAAGTTACGCTCTTGAGTTCACCTACTTTTAAGTCCCATGGCTGGTGCTGTCCTGTAAGGAATACAAACAATGATACTGCAAGGAGCTTCCAGGATAACAGACCTCAAATTTGCTTTACCTGCAGTGACTTCTCCAAGCATTAAGACTACCTGCGACAAGGGAATTTCTAATAGCAACTTTAAACAGAAGCCGTAGCAGCCAAATGAGAGCAGAAGCCAATTCTACACTGTTAACATTTTCTAATGTTGTCTTATTAAGTGTAGAAAGTGACTCCTAAATTTCTTTTAAAACATAATGTTGATGGGTAATAAGCAAAGTACCAGCCATATCTCCAAACATGACCTTTGACCCAATACAAGACTCGTGTAAGTGGAATGAATTTAAAGCTAAAAGCCATTCAATGATGACACAGCTGAAGAAATATTTATCCAGGTAAGAATCTGGAAAACCCCTGTCTATAGGTAACTTTATTCCTTATTTTACAGTTGCCAGATCTGGGCAACATTTTCATTAGGAATCTTCTTGGCTTTTGATTCTCGTGAACTTTCAACAATTGTGTGAAACATGACATCTTTTGCCCTACATTTAGCAGTAGTAGTTTATTTTCTCTGCTAAGGAAAAGCCAGAGCTATCTGAAGGAACCCAGCAGAAAAGGAAGAGTTAAAAAGAAGTCTGGATCTGCATCCTGCCCTGAAGCAAATTATCATTACTTGTTAAACATAGCACACACATGTATACACAACCAGGTGAGATAAACAGTCACTCAACTTCCCTTGGATTTGTCTCGTGTTTTCTAGAACCAGCCTGCTCCTTCTCATTTTTAGTTCATTTATAAATACACGTGTATACACAAAATACTGCTTACTGCTCAGCTGCGTTGAGTCTACTGTAGAGAGACTCTAAGTGTCTCTCATATGAGATTTAAAGGAAATCCTTTCCCTTCCCCTGCCTATCCTCATACAAGTGAAGGCTAGTGCCAAAAGGGTTCACGTACAAGATAAAGACCTTACAGTACAGTGTAACAGAAAACACCATTTTTTGCAAAAGTGAGGTAAAGTGAGAACCTAGAAACCAGAAGTTAAGCTCCTAAACCCATAAACTACTGCAGCTGCAAGGTTTCTTTTCCAGTCTGATTGTTACTTCCTTTTAGTTTTCCATATACTGAAAAGCCCTCCTACGTCCTGTCTTGCCTTCAAGCAATAGTGATGATCATTTTAGACAGCACTGCTGTAGTGACTGTAGAATGGCTTAGGTTGGAAGGAACCTCAAATATCATCTAATTCCAAACCCCAGTCGTGGGCAGGCTGCCCCAACAGCTCAGGCTGCCCAGGGCCCATCCAACCTGGCCTGGAGCACTTCCAGGGATGGGGCACCCAAAGCTCTGGGCAGCAGTGCCAGGGCCTCACAGCCCTCTGAGTAAAGAATTTTCTCCTAACATCTAACCTAAATATTTTAGTTTAAAACCATTCCCCCTTGCCCTATCACTGTTAGATGGTGTAAAAAAAGTCAGTCATCCTCCTGTTTGTAAGCTCCCTTCAAGTACTGGAAGGCTGCACTGAGGTCTCCTCGGAACTTTCACTTCTCCAGGCTGAATAAGCCCAACTCCAGTAATCTTTCCTCTTTGGAGAGGTGCTCCAGCCCTCTGATCATCTCCTCTGGACCCACTCCAACAGCTCCGCATCCTTTCGGCACTGTAGTGGCTCCAGGCCTGAACACAGTACTCCAGATGGGGCCTCACAAGGGCAGAGCAGAGAGGGACAATCCCTTCCCGCTCCACGCTGGCCACCTACTTTTAATGCAGCCCAGGATACTGTTGGCCTTCCAGGTTGCAAGCCCACACTGTTGGCACATGCCCAGCTTTTCATCCACCAGAGCCCTCAGGTCCTTCTCCACAGGGCTGCTCCCCATGAGTTCTTCTCCTACTCTGTACTACTCGTATCTGGGATTGCCTTGATCTAAGTGCAGCACTTTGCACCTGCCCTTGTTAATCCTCATTAGATTCTCATATGCTCACTTTCTGAGCATGTCCAGGTACCTGTGGTTGGCATCCCTCCCTTCTATTTAGTCAACAAATAAGCTATGTGCCTATGTCTTATGGAGGTACTCATACAATCTATTAGTATCATATAATCTAATCTTTCTTACAGAGTTAATTATCGTATCTTCAATCACATCTATCATGAATAATTTAGAAAGCAATAGAGAACACACAAACAAGATGCTCAACATAGCTTCAAGTAAGCTGTATGACAATATCCTAATATTAATTCATCTGTTGCTCAGCAAAAACTTCACTAACTTCCAGGTGAGTATTTCCTAAATAAGGCTTTGTGGAAACAAACATATGTGTGCACTATGGTTAGTTTTCAAGCAAGGAATTCTGTTTCACTGACATTAATTAATTTGGGAAGAAAATGAAAAAATAGCATCTTTTTCATGGAAAGAAATTTGGTCACTATACACTGTTAAACTACTGCACTTTCACTGTCAGGAGAAGGGGCTGTAAAGAGAGGTAAGGCTAAATTGGAGGTAAGGATGGGAAGAGAAGAAAGGAATTGAACTTACAGTAATATAGTTCATGAAGAAAGGAATTTCTTTTTCCATTTCCACACAGAATCCTGGCACAAATCCTCTAAATTTTGTACCTTCTTATGTGTTAGAAAAACTATACTCAGCACTGAGAGACCAATCTGTCTTAAAACCCAGGAGGCATTAGTCATTCCTTCCTTCACCCTCTACATTTAAGTGCCATCCTCTTCATTTAATCACTAACACCTGAGCATGTTCCCCTTCATTTTCCTAGTTACATTGCCACTGATATGAAACAGATCAAACACTCTCAACATGCATCCAAAATTGTAGTTGTTTGTCTTTCTCTTACTTGCAGCCTCGGCTGAAGTCAGTTACTCTCACACGTACTTCTGCACTTACCATTGGAAGGTCTTTGAGAATCTGTATACCATCTCCAGGACCCATATGTGCTATGTGGTTAAAATTAGTTGGGTTAGAAATTAATTTATTTCTCATTTCTGGATCGCGTAGCATCTCCCTGGAAGAGAAAATACCATTCAGGAATCTTGTTCAAGTTGAAGATAGCCATTCAAAAAATAGTTACAGCTTCGATTGTCAGCTATTTTAAATGGAAATCAACTATTTAGCCATTTTAACAGTAATAAACTCTTGCTATCAGCACTGGTACGAACAGGCTTTCACCCTGAAGAGAGAGCTTGGGGACAGAACAAATGAATGCTGTTTTGCAGGCTAACAGTCTATACACCCAACAGCTACTATTAAGAATATACTAACACTATGAGCTGATAAAAAGCTCTGTAAGATGAGCAAGAGCAGAAGCTGTGATGCTGTATTACACGCACATATTGAACCTCTACACTGTATGTAGAAACAAACTACAGCTGTTTCAGATCATCTGAATAAATGAAATTACTTGAGCAGCCAGTGCACATCCATTTCCAATCTGGTAATAAGCACAAATTATACGGAGGATTAACACACTGCTAAAGACAAAGAAACACCTGAATGAGCATTCAGAAAGCAGCAAGTGAAGTACTACATTGGCATCAGCCACTGTCCTTTAGGGATGCATGTACAGAAAACAATCACAGGTTGAACACTGACCTCCTCTGCTGCATCCTCTCCTCTTCTGGCACTCTGAATGAATAGCGGCGCTTGTTGTTGATGTTTCGAACCATTTGCTTCCGGCTGTTATCTGATGTTTCAGGAACCACCAGTTCATCACCCTCTGGAATCAATATGAAAATGATTCAGTGGGCCACTTCATTAGACATTCATGGAATATGACTCCAAAGACATTTTCTCTCTCTGCCTTTCCTAGTGCAGCACACCACTCATTTCCCATGAAGCCTGAATAAACACTCCTTGATTTATGGGTTTTCTTGGTCACTATTACTCTGTTATACAAAAGCAGACTTAACTCTTCTTCACACACAAGCTGCCACAACCATATTTTCCTCAAAACAGCATAGATTAATTCTTTCAAACAAAATCACTATCTTCCCTTTTCAAGGAAAACATTCTTGAAAAATCTTCATAGTATGAAACATACTTTGACACATAAGCAAACCTACAATGTGTCTTCTCACGGTGAAGAACCAAGAGCCTGGAAACATTTAGGTGGGCAGGAAAGGATCTCAGTTCTCTCTCTCAAACTTTTTTTGGCAGCTTTTAGTGAAAGCCACTGAAAGTCTTGTTCTGCCAATCATCTGGAAACTCAATGCAATATCCCGTTTCATTCATTTCCTCAAATATTTGAACTCTGATATTTTTTGCTGCAACTGTGGGAAGAGGGAATATTTTTCTTCCATATGTGTAGGTCTGGGCAAGACATCTTCAATAAAAATGTGAAATGTACAGCAGTGATCATCATACAACAGGAACATCATTTTAAATGAACGCTGCAACTGCTTTGCCTTGTTTTGCACACATGGAGACCAAGGTTAAACTTAATACGCTTGAACATATCCAGCACTTACCGCTGAGAACCAGAAGAGATTTTGTATGGAATTGAAGCTTCCTTTTTCCCTAAGATCAACTGCAGATTTCATGACACATCCACCAAATTGTTCCTCTCTACGACTGCTACTCCTTTTGCACTAATTTGCTCACAGATAATTTAAGTAAACAATGAAACACTGTCAACAGCAGTAGACTTGAGTGCTTATTTCCACTATTTTCAAAATAGTTGCTAAAACATATATAGCTTTTGATTGCTAAACAGCATAGATCACATGGCCTCTCAACTTAAGTAAAGCATATTACTTGTTTTTTTGCTTAAGAAGTGTGCTCCAACACTGAAAAAAGGCCAAAAAGACTCATAACAAAAATTCACTTATAAAACTGACATTTTGGCACACAATCATGTGTGCCCTAATTAGAAGTTATGAATATATAAAACTATACTTTTTTTGATCCTTGGGAAACGCTTCTTTAGGTCAAGTATAGTATTAATTTCTATCCAGTGCTGCCAAGTTAACTATTAATGCTTAAACTACGAAAATATAGTTAGATGTCATTTTGGCAGGTAATACTAGGTCTGGGGGAGAAACTCGTCATTCTTTTATTTGCAGACTTTTAAAAGTTTTCATTGCAAATTTAAAAGGAAAAAAATAATCGGACTACGTATCTATCAGACAACTGTATCATTACAACTACTGTGGAATCTATAAGCATGGCTTTCTACCAAAATGTTCTTTCTAAACAAAAACTTTCATGACTAAAATCAGCTCCTCTTTACTTACCTGCCATTTTGTTTTTGAAATATATTAATCTAACTGTCTCCAAACCTAAAAGGTTGAGTGATCCTTCTGTATTCAAGGGTCGTACCTGAAACAAGGAATAACAGCCTTTTAATAACTCATATTTATATAGTGCATCTTATTGTAGAAGCTGCAAGGAGCAATAAAAACTTTATAAAAGGAGCACTGTTATAAAATCAACCAGAAAGCAGAACAGCGTAACCGGTAAAAAGTAAAGTTCGCTTCAAAGAAGAAAAAGAGGCTGGAGGAAGCAATGTTTTCCTCTCTCATGATGCATGCACGCTCTCAGAAGTAGCAGTTGTGAGCCATTAAATCCTCAAAGCTGAGGTAAGGGCAATTTTAGATTTTAAACTCCTGTTTGGAGATCTAGAACACAAAGTTGTCTAAAATTCCTTTTAAAGACACAGGCTCAACATCATTCCTACGAGCATTTATATAAATAGTTCCATAAGAAGCCTACTTCATATAACAGTATAGTTTTATCTGTGACATGAACAAAGCACTAAGCTGTGCTTTTAGTTTTTGTGTCTCATTTACACTTTTTGACCTCTTAAGAGTATACACAGATTGTTAAAATCTACTGATATTTGTGACCTACAGCTTCATAAGGAAATATTCCACTGTCCAACTGTGTTAGAAACAATCCCTTCCCTCCCCAGCTTTAAGATTAGAATGGTTCAGTTGGAAGGGACCTTCAAAGATCATCAAGTCCAACTGCCTGACTACTTCAGGGCTAACCAACAGTCAGAGCATATTACCAAGGGTATTATTCAAATGCCTCTTGAACATGGATAGGCATGGAGCATCCACTATTTTGCTACGAAGCCTGCTGCAGCTGTAACACCTCCTAAATACCAAGGTAGTGCCAAGTTTTCAAAAACTTCTGTTTGATAAGCGATCCAAACCTGATAGAATTCTGGCTGTAATACTTCTTTTAATTCAATTACATTTAAAACAAGCAGTTTTAATGACAACCTCTAATGCCCTTAAAAAAAGCACTGTATGACAGTAGCAAATAAAAATCGAAGTGTAGTCATATTCTTTAGCTGATACCAAAACAGCAAGTTACCTTCTTGAGAGGAATAGTTTGAATCCACTCCATGGAGTTCACGTCAAAGATATCAATTGCATTTTCGCTATACACAGAGAGGTATGGTGCATTGTAACCTGAGACGGAATGATACATTGTCATATGCTTTTAGACAGGGCTGATGACATATAACTTCTCAGGGTCTGACCATATTACTACTAACAAAAAATAAACACATGAAACAAAACCACAATCCAACAACAACCTTGGCTTAAAAAATACATTGTAACTAAAAAGAAGGTCATTAAATTTATTGTAAAAGCAAACCAGCACCAACAAAACACTTAAAACCTTCACAAAATTTCTTTTAACTCTGCAGAACCAAACTATTTTTACTACATGGGGTTCCAATTTGCAATACCAAACACTGATGTGGTTCAGTGTTTTTTTCCCTCTAAAAATTCTATTTTTAAGAGTTTGTATTTAGTACATGATGTAGAAGGAAAATACATTATTGCTATTTAATAACCATCATTTGATTGAATGAGTTTAGTCTTTGGACTATATACTAAATGAACATCAGTTGGAACTAAGCACCATGACACAGTGCTCATGTTTCCTACTAGCTTCAATTCTCTTTTTGTATTTTCCAGACTGTAAAGGGAATTCTATGCTACTCATCTGGCACATGTCCCCAGCATGAAATTTGTTCCACTGGGACCACTAAAGAGAATGCAGTATTTCCATGTCGACAAAAAGACTGCCATGGTCTGCCAAGAATAACAAAAGCATCAAATTTATGTTTAAACGCAATCGTTTTGCTATAAAATATACCTCTGTTCTCAGTTGGAACAACATCAAATTACTTCATTTAAGGTAATGAAAAAACTTCCACAAATGTCCATGACATAGACATGCCATACATGTGAAAATATTTGTTTTTTAATCAAATGTCATCTTTTATTTTGATTCATTCACTAAGTACTGATATTGTAATAATCATGCTATTGCTTGAAAAACAGAAGTGACACACAGCCTGTAGAAATGGATCCTTTCACATTCAGAAGAGGCTTCACTCAGACCAGGTGAAATGTTAATCACCCTCTGCAGTGTGACTGTAGTGCTGTCACAGTGAAGTAAGAAGGCTGGCTGTCTTAAAAATCAACCTAAGACTGTGCTCATTTGCAAACATTCTGAGGACAAATTTGGCTACTCTTCAACTACACTTAGAAAGACAATAAAAAGAGGAAGATAGGCATCACGCTTTTCTTTTTCCTCTGTCACAAATATAAAGTTCCAATTTTGAAAAAAACATAATAAATGCTTAACAGATCTTATTGGGAATTAAAATTTTGTAAGACTGCATGCTTTTTTTCCTTAAGGTTTGGAAACACATTTTCTACATCACCTGTCACACACTGTATTTTGGAGAGGAAGAGGGAGAGGAGGGGGTAAAAAATTAAAAACTGAATTAAAAAAAGAAGGAGAGAAAGGAGAGAGAGAATATGAACAAGAAACAAGCTGAGAGAATGATGGAGTATCAAAAGAAAAGAAAAAAACACAATAAGCAAGAATAAGTACCATTAAGAGAAAGACACCTTTAACTATCAGATCCTGATAACTGAACATCAAGAAAGTTTGAATCACAATGCTGAGACAAAGTACAATCAAATCCTAAGGCTTTAAACAATAGACAAATGCAAAAGATCACAATAGCCTCTCTAGGACCTAAGGCTTTAAGCTGTTATAGAGTTCAGGACATGTGTCTAGAAATGAGACATCAGGCAAGTAAGAAAACCAGACCTTTGATTTCTCTTTATGCTAGCTACAACAGCAGAGGTATGTTACAGAGCTTGCAATACTAGTATAAATGAGATCATGTTTAAACCCTCTGATTAGATTTTAAAGCTGCTGACGCAGAAGCTGAGTCTTCATTTAACTGCTGGGCAGTTTTCCTTGTATTTCACTTCCTGTGGATATTAATAAAAGCAGTGATCACTTCCATGTATAATAGCAAATTACAGTGACACACAGAGCAACTTACAGCAAGATGATGGAGTTGCAGGCCACATCAATTCTTGTTGTCTCGATCTTCGGCCCTGGCAGTCAACGTAAACCCCTACGCTGCTAAAACACAGCAGGTATTCTTTATTTGAGATTTCGACTGCACAGATGGCATCGGTTGGCTGCTGTGAGATAAACGATAGCGTGTGGTCATCTGGATGGAGCAGACTGTATGGGCTGCCTTCTCCATGAAGGGGATGTTTTAAGAAACCTGACTGGTAGCCCACACAAAGACGCTCACTGAAGATCGACATCCACTGGACGTTCCCCTGAACTTGGATCTCCTTGATCTTTTTGTGACGGGTCTTACTCTGATTTAGTTCGTAACAGAGGACCTGCCTTTTCATAGCTACACACAGGCATGTAAGGGCTCCATGGCGCACGTGTCCAGAAACTATTGACTGGCAGCCTTTTGTTTCTGCCAACTTATAAAACTCAGTCTCCCTTCCATCCAGGGCTGTCATAGGGAAAAGTCGCACGTGACGGTTTCGTCCTGAGATAACTGCAATGAGCTGTTCGCTTGGGATAAGCTCAATCTGATGAACCTTCTTATTATCACCAACACGGATTATCTCTAAAATAAAAACAAACAGAAACACCAAAACTCAAGTATACAACAGTGAAATGTGAACAGATTAAAAACCTTGTGTTGGGTAAACACAAGAAACTCCCTTTATTGCACTCTTGCTTCATTTAAATATACAAGAATAAAAAGTTGTATTCTAATGATACCAAATCTGGTAATGGCTGGATAAACTTTGACTCTCATCAGAAAAAAGGAGAAGCAGATGCTTCAGCAACAACTGCAATATTATGAAGAATTCATTTTAAAAATGGTCACATCTCTCCACTACTGAACGTGAGGTTTAATTTCCAGCACTAAGGAAGAGGTTACAGTGAAGACCAAGGCAACCTTCCTTACTGAGGCGTGCAGCAGGAAAAGAGGAGGCAAAAGTCACAGATACCCAAAACAGAAAGCACACAGAACAGCTTCTTGATTATCTGCTCCCACATGGGGCTGTCCAGCTGGTAATACAGTAAATCAAGTAAAATGAAACTGGGGGATACAGAAAGAGAAAAAACCTTGTGAAGACACTTTCTGATTATTAAGGGAAATTATTACCAGTTCCCAATCTCTTACCGTCTTTGGTGACATGCACAACAAATAACCCTTCTTCATTCCCCAGTGCTATTCTTTCATGGTCTACAACATTAATTAAAAAAAAAACACAGTTATTTTTCTTTCAAAATACTTTTTCAACAAGTGTGATAAATGATCAACAGTTTTTCAATATTCTAAGATAAACAAATAAAAAGCCCTAACCAACACATTTGGTCGGCCTCTTCTCCTAGGTAACTAGCCTAGGAGGCTAGGACAAGAGGGAATGGCCTCAAGCTGCATGAGGGGAGGCTCAGGTTGGATATTTGGAAGAATTTCTTCTCAGAAAGAAGGCATTGGTCAGGCATTGGAACAGATTGCTCGGGGAAGCAGTGGAGTCACTGTCCCTGGAGGTGTTTAAGGAAAGGGTAAATGTAGCACTTTGGGATGTGGTTTAGTGGGCAATGTTGGTGGTAGGTGGACGGTTGGACTAGATGATCTTACAGGTCTCTTCTAACCTTAATGATTCTATGATTACATGATCTAACAAAACATTAGAAACCACCCAGGCTTTCAAATTTCTGAAAAAAACACCTTTTCCCATTTCTCCTGTTAGTATAAGTAACACAAGAAACATTATTTTTAACAAGTCTCTCAGACTATTTAAGCATACTACTGACATTGAAATAACTAAAACATCACATTCAAACAAGCTGAGTTTAACATATTTTGTGCGGTCGCATTTAAAATGACTAAGCTCTTTCTCAACTCTCAAGTTTTCTCTCCGGTCTCAGAAGCAGACTGAAGTAAAACCAGTGATTTACACCTATTTTATGGTTCTAATTTTGCCCGTTTAAGGAGTTATCATTACAGAACAATAAAACAATAATAACCAACTGTTAGCCAATATGGCTCATAATTATGAATGTGTGTGTATGGGGGAATGTTATTACAGAGTCAGATTTCTTATTCATTTCATACCTATGATTGCTGCTGACTGTGTTGTTTTGATGAGGGGTAAGGTGCTGTCATAAGCTTCTTTGGGAACATAGACTGAGCGGTCTTTGAGTTTGTTCTTCTTCAAGATCCTATGCAATTCATTCAGCACTCCTACCCACTTGCTTTTTTCATTCTCACCGTCTGTTAGAATCAGGATTGAACACTTATTACTGGTTGCAGAGAGTTGGGAAGCTGTGACCTGAAAAAATTTTAAATATATATTTTAAATATTAAGCAATAAAAGATTTCATCCTGATCATTTATACAAGAATATCAAATATATTTAGATACTCTTTTCATTAGCTGTCTGAGCTAAGAATGCACGAAATATAGCCTTACTTAATATAAAAACTCTATCACAGTTAGGAAAAAAGTAGCATGAGTAACTCAGCAGAATCTGAAAACTTTATTTTCCTAAATGCATTTATACTTATTCTGTAATTTGGAAACACACACTCTGAATCAGATAGACACCTGTTTATCACAGTAATTTTATCATGTAAAGCATTTCTTACAAAGCATTCTGTGTTTTTTAAAGGACAACAGTTTTCATTGTTAATTAATGTAATAGGAATGGTATATACATAAGAACGACTTATGGTCTTTTTCATGTACTTGGTACAACTATTACAGCTAAAAGTGAAAGCCACTTTGGGATATTTATCTCCTCTCCGCATGCAGAGTGATGAACAGTCTGAAAGCAGGAAAGTCAAGGAGTGGAATACAATGGTACAGTAAAGAAATGATATGGGAATTAACTAGACACCAAAGATTTTTCCCTGAGGTAAAATCTTCAATTCAATATCCAGAAGAGTAACAGAAAAAGTCAGTGATGGCAAAATCCTCGCATACCAGGTAACTGACAAATTCTTATGAATAGCTTACACTGGATTTCTATAATAACTACTTGATGAGGGAGTTTTCAGAGATCCAGCGCATACATACAAAGAATTAACATATAATAAAGGCTTCAGGATTAATTCAACAAATCAAACTGAGAAGCAGAAAGCAACTTTGGGAAATGAAAATGTAGAAAATCATGAACAAAAGAATTCCAAATGACAAACAGAAAGCTGAGAAACACAGGTCTTAATGAAAAGATTAGAAAAAAAATAAAACCTATTAAAATGGAGATGGGAGCTTGTCTAAATGTCTCAGTGCTATTTTCACCATGAAAAAATGTATGATATATATGGATATACGGACAGAGCTTTATGCATTGCTACAGCTATGAATACCACACAGTCAGAGCTTGCAGAAGTAGTTAAACATTAGTAAGCACTCTGTGAATGCACACTGCACATCACAGAGTGAAATCCTCTCTTCCTGGGTTAATAAGTTCAAGTCATACTTACTCTAAAGATACAGGGGATATCTTTTCGATTTGCATGGATGACATCCGAAGCCAAGACAGAACTCACTGAGAATTCTTCATCCCTTGTGGAGACCATAAACATTATTGCAAAATAGTTAAACAGAGTAAAACCTGTGGCTTTTTTTTTTTATTTATTTTTACTTAATTTCCATAGTACCAATAACCTTGATTTGTTAAGGGCACAACAAGATAGTAGTGAGATCTAATTTTGGAAGTTATCGTGACTTTCCCCTTTATCTGCAGATGAAACCCACAAGTGCATTGCTACATAACTAATTCCAGGTATATGCCGATAGAAAAAAATCTACTACAAATATATGTTTTTGCGTCTGTTTAAATTTAAACCTTTCAAAAATCAAACTACAAAGAAGAGACTAAAGTAAGAACATCCTTCTAATAATTTCGTAAAAATCCAAACACCCTAGAAGTTTTAATATACCCATTTATAGCTTACACATCCTCAACCTTCAACGACATCAGTAGTACTTCAATAATGCTGAAGATGAACAAAATACAAGTCTTTCCGCATAGAAATTTATACTAATTCTACAACAAAGGTCAATCTGTCTTCAAAAACTCTAATCAACCTGAAAAGAATATAATTCTGTTCTTCACTCATTCCAGATCTTCTACACAGCTAAAGAGATGAATTGCAGTATGTGAAGTAGTAATGAAGGCTGAATTGCCACCCCCCACTCCCATGGCAAGCTCCCACTCAGCACCAAAAAGCTTACCTCATGTCTATGACCTGACTCACTACCACACTTGGCTGGGATGCTTTTCCTTCTGCTATGTCATACAGGAAGAGTTTAAAATCACAGATTACTGCCAGTGCTCTCTGCCAACCTTTCTTTACTCCAGCTGGTTTTGGTACCTATAGCAAAATAAACTTTGATCACCTCTCTTTAAAAGCGTGCGCAATCAAAGATCAAACTGACAGTAACAAAATCACAGAATCATAGGTTGGAAGGACCTTAAAAACCATCAACATCCAAGCCCCTGCTGTGGGCAGGGTTTCCAACCTCTATATCAGGCTATCCAGGGCCCCATCCAAGCTGGCCTTGAATGCCTCCAGGGATGGAGCATCCAAACCTCTCTGAACAGCCTCTTTCAGCACTTCATCACCATCTAAGTAAAGAATTCCTTCCTAACATCCAAACTACATTTCCTCTCTTTTAGTTCAAAGACATTCCCCCCTGTCCCATCAATATTAGACTGTGTAAGAAGTTGGTTGTCCTCCTGTTTGTAAGCTCCCCTCAAGTACTGGAAAGGCCACAGTGAGGTGGGCTGCTCCCCATGAGTTCTTTTCCTAGTCTGTACTCACATCTGAGATTGCCTTGACCCAAGTGCAACACCTTGCACTTGGCCCTGTTAAACTTCATTAGATTCTCATGGGCTCACCTTTTGAGCACATCCACATCCCTTTGGGTGGCATCCCTCCCTTCTATGGCTCTCTCATCTAGGCTGACAAGCTTTAATTCAGTGATAACATTAATCAACATCAGAAATAGCACAGGTACACTAGGAGAATGAAACACAGGTATACTGATACCACAGTACAGTATTTAGAAATTTTAAAGCACCATGGATTCTTTCTTCCTAATCCACAAACTCACACAAAGATACTTTGAGAGAAATATATCCATCTCTAGTTGGTCAACAAAGATCTGCCTAGTAATTTTTAAATTATTTCTTTACAAGTATACAGGTCAACAACATCAGAGTAGTAGCAACAGACAGTACTAGCAAACAGTATTGGTCAACAGAAAGACTCAAAAACTCCCTGGGATGAGATGATGATCTGGTCTCTAGAGATGGACTATTAAAGATCAACTCGAAGCACAGTGGCCAACAGAGAGAGAAATACACTTGAAAACACCAAGAGCAGCTCTGTAAAAAATTTAAGTCTTAGTTTCCAAACTGTTACCTTAAGGTATTATTAAACCATCCTCCTCTAAAATTAGTTTAATTCCCACTCCAGAAAGAAAAAAGTTAACCTAAGTGTTCCCAATTGCAGCCACCTGATACTTACTCGGACATGTCCTTCATAAGCTGTTCCTATACCTTTCTGTGGATCTATTCCCAAAGGGCCCTTAGTCTGTTCGGGAGGGATTGGACATACTGCAGGGGCCTTGTCTGCACAGGTCACATGGCAGGAGAATCCACACACTTTTGAGGAGGAAAAGGAACAAATGGATTTAATGTTTATTTCTTGCAATGCAAAAGCTATGATAATGATGACAACATACACAAAATAACACTTTTTTTTGGCTAACAACCAAATATTTGTACTGAACTTTGCTATACTGAGACAGAAATCTTAATTTGTGCACTTGGTCTGATATGATCTGAATTCAGAGTCGCACAGTTTCAGAGCTGTATGGCTACAGTCTGGTTTCATTCAAGTAAGAAAAATTAGAAGCTCATATTGAAATAATTTCCCTATGATTTTTTTCCAGGCCCATTTCTACTAGTAAACAAAAAGCTGGCAACTCTACTAAGTGATGTGTGTTATTCTGTGTATACACAAACCCAGAATAAATCAGTCCTAGAGAGAAACAAAATTGGTACTAAATGGAAAAAATGCCTTACACAATGACCTCACAAAAGCAAGACTGCTGTCAGCACACTTAACCACTGACTGTGGCCCCTTACTGCCATTTTAAATAAACTCAACTAAACTCTTCTGCCATGAAACAGAATTAGCGTTCTAGCAGATAACTGGGTAATCTTTTATGTGAGATATTCAAAGCGTTTGACTTCCACTATTAGAAGATGGAAGGCTGAGTACATATTCTGTTATTCAAAATGTGAACAAAAGACTACTGCACTATCACACCACAACATTCATTGTACAATCTGCATCCGTATGAATTTCAATTCCCATTTCCTGCCTTACTTACCTTCACAAGTGCAGCCCTGTCTTATTAAACCAACCATTAGAGATGTGCACTGATTGCATTTTGTTGGGATATTAAATGATTTCACTACAAACTGGTGGGCTTTAGGCTGCGAAACAAGCAGAAAAGGATATTAGTATCTGCAATGCTTCTGAAGAACAGTTATTTTCTCACAGTCATAAGGGTGTTTTCTGAAGTGAGATATGAGTTCATAACACAAAGGCTGCAAATACTCCTTATCCAGGCTTGTTACTGATAACTTAAACCATTCTCTGTAAACAAAATCATAGAAACCGGACCTTGCCTCAAACATGAGTTTGCTTATGCCACAGATAAGAAAGCTAACAAAATAATCCCATTACACTGATTACAAGTTGAACATGTACATGTATTTATCTTCCAAGAGACATACTCGATGCTTCATTGTAAGGAGTGTTGCCTTACTTCAAAGAAAAATATCAAACTTTTTCAGAATTCTCATTTTTATGCCAGAAAGAATAACAGAGTTCAGTTTTATAGTGCTGGGCCCAGGCTGTTTCAGACTATCAGAATTAAAAGCTAGAATACAGATGAAGCTGATTTTAAAAGGGATTTCCTTTTTGGTAGTTCTGAGGAACACAGACTACATAAGTCCATGTTTTAATTCTTACTCTCACTCCAGAGGATAGCAGTGCTGACACTATGACATCAAGGCTAAGTGTCTAGGTACCGTCTTAGAATGATTCATAAAAGGCCTCATATAAAAATATGGAAAAGTAAATGTACAGACATTTGTTTTTCTAAAAAAACTCCCACAGAAGTAAGAACTAGTAGGTGGAAAAAGGACACAGCACAGGGTGGATGCAAAAGCATTCTGGATAAGGTATGCAGTGGTCCCAAATATGAGAATTTTGGAGGCTACCCTAATAGGTAGGTATACTAAAATTTTATTTACTTTCCTGTTTTTCACACCACATATCACAGATAAGGCCTCAAATGTCATCCGTATTTAATAACAGTTGTACTGTTAGAATGGAAACTTTCTGCCTACAGATGGCTTTATTTTGAAACTTGCAGGGAAACAATACTTAGCTTTAAAAACCAATGCAATCTTAAAGTAAGAAGGTTCTAGAGGGAACATATTAAATTAGAAAAACAATCATTACTTACTGTTAAAGCAAAACATTTGCAAAAATAAAATGATGTGCGCAGTAAAGTCTGTTTTGCATGATTCCACGTGCACACACAATATTTTTAATCACTCTATTAAGATGTTGTCAACAGAACACTGCTTAACTGTCTTTAGCCTTTCTTTACACAGTCCTTATTTTATTCTGCAATTTATCAAAACAATGGAATAGATATATCAGAAAGACTGACTTCATTAACTGCAGTAAAAGTCTTTTTTTTTTAATATAATCAGAAGATTCCTGAGCTATTGAGGCACATCTGAAATTTTTATGAGAAATGCTTTCCTTTAAGAACTTCTCTCTTACTCCTCAATTACTTGAATATATGCAATTTGCCATGGACTGACCAAGTGCAAATTAATTTCAACAACTTACATAAAATCAGCATCTATGCAGGCAAAAGCCAGAGAACAGAAAAAAACTGAATTCCTTCTCCCAGTGTTGCAGTGCTAATTGTAGTACTCATTATGCTGCTTAGAAAAAATCCCCCCCAAATCTATGGTTTCATTTTAGCCTCAATCTTTGTCCTTTCGCAATATAATTTTCTAATTAAGCTAATCTGAGACTGTCCCATAGTGACACCGGTTTTACTGTTTGCAGAGAATAGAGGCAGGTTAGTCATACAGATAATGGAAAACAGTCTTCCTAGAAAATCTTTTCATATTCTAGTTCATTTATGTCTTTCTAATGTTCAAACTAGTAACCAAATGTATTAACATATTGATAATTAATACTACATATAATCAAATGTAATAATTGAATGCCTGTGTGTTGTTACACTGAAATGCCTACTATAACTTGTCAACACCACATAATGTAAGAATCAGGCTGTTAAATTTTAGGAAGCAACCAGCTTGCATACTAAGAACCCTTCCAGAGAGTTCTCTCAAGATAACAGAAGCTGTGGCCCAGGAGTGATATTTTTTCTCTTACAATATAAAACTTGAGAACACTTGACTGAATACCTTTGGTGCAGAGAGTCCCGATCCAATATACGCTGTCCTCATGGTTGGTGTGTGAAGTGATCGAGGAGGGTGATCTGTAACCTGAACGTAGTCCCCAAAAGATCAATACAACATCAAATACACACTATCAAAGACTGCTTGAATAAAATAAAAAGATTACAATCTGCCATCCACTCCATCCCCAGATACACAAGCAAAGAAACCAAACTAACTAACGAAGGACAGACTCAGGAATACAAATCTTATTTGTCATAAAGAAGATGTGCGATATTCATTTCTTAAATGTCTAAAATTGTTTTGCATAATCTCCATTTGATTATTTTCTAACACAAAATAATCAGAGAATTTAATATTTTAAGAGGGAAAGGGGATACTTTATTATAGTTGCAGAGACTTGCTAATATTTTGTATTAGTAAGCCTTTCAAGCAAGGCTCCATAATATGCTCTTATGCAATATGACATAAACTTTGCACAAACATTTTTGAAGTGTTCATAGCTAAGAATACGTTGCGAAGAGAGAGGGTATCTAGTACCTGATTTCACACAGTCTCCATCCTTCATCAACTAACCAGGTGTAAAAGCTCCCCTAAATACAGCTCACTGCTCGTGCAGTCCTAAATGCCTCAGTCTCTGCAGAATGAGTTTAGTTCTAAACAAAAAGACTTGCTTGAGCAATTTTTATATGAGTACTCCTTAAACAACAAAAAAAAGCCAGCTCCATGTACCTCAATTGGTTCGATTTCACTAGCTGTAGAAGGAGATCTTGATCTTGAATGGAGGTGAGACTTAGTATCTTCATCCCGTGATGGCGTATTGGATAATGTAAAGTTCTCAACTGAATCAATCTAGCAGAACAATTGCAGAGGAAAAAAAAAGAAAACAACCAAAAAATAAATCAAAGACATCACTAAAATAGAAATCTTTACTCTTACCAAAACAAGATAAGGAAGCAGTAGAATTCCTTAGAGAGAACGGAGAGAGAAAAATTCAGTTTTAAGCAACTTCTTAATCAAGATACAAAATCACAACAAAAATTACTAAATATGAATACATTATGGCTTCTGATGAGAGGTGAGCACATGCATAAGAACTGCTAGTTCAAGGGCCTGATAAATAGTCAAGATTTGTAATTCAGCACTTTTAAAGGGTGAATATTTCCTAACTGCAACTGTTTTTTTGTCCATCAGTAAGAGAGACCTGTTCGGACTGAATTCCCATATAGCCTATGAAAATCACTGCAACCATATTTAGAAGAAAATTAGGAGAAAAAGTAGAGCAAATAATGTATCTCCTTAAATCAGTGTTTCACAGAGAATTGAGGTTTTTTGTACTCCATTTGAACTACAAAAAAGGAAAATATACTTATTAGGAATATAGTTTCTTCAGGGTGCTGTTTTCCTAGACCTTGACATACAATGAAACTAAGCCAAACACAGGATTATACTGGACAGCATAGTACATACGTTGCTCTGAAAGTAATGCCTCCTATTATTTCCATGGAAGCCACAACAGATACAAAGAGCACAATAATGCTATTTGATAGAGCAAATTCTCAGCTACAAAAGACTCTTTTTCAACAGTCACCACCAGGAGCTCTGCATTTTCGCCAGCAATGCACAAGACTCTGCATGCCATGCTTGTAAAAATCTGCACTGGCAGAGGTGACCTCCACTGTCACTGCCACCGCTGCTGAAATGCACCACCCACAGCCTCACTGTGCTCACGTCCACTGCCGGGTCTCCATAAACATTCAGCAAGCATTGATGAATGTCAGTGGGTGCCATTTTTTCTGCATGGAGGAATTAAATGACACCCCTTTGCTCCATATGCACTTACATGTCAGATGCTGTTTTGTCAGACTGCCCCTCTACTTCCATCTGCTGCACAGCAACAACATGTAACGGAATATTGATGGGAAGGTTCAACCTCTGCTGCCATCCCACCAACATCCACCTCTGATGTGGTGGGCCAACATAATATAATAGGAGACATTACTTTTGGAGCAGCCCTCATGTATGAGTATGATTTGATGTCCCATATAACAAGTTATCTTCAAGAGAATGCAAAATTCTTCACTGAAAATAAGACATATCCATATGAAAGTTTTCTTTGTTAATTTCGATTTTAAGATTAAAGTGAGATGGTATGCTTTTCTCTCCTACTAATAAAGCTAAAAGCTGAGGCCTACAGATGGCTCCGCTACATGTTGGGCTTTTCTGGAGCAACATTATCAACTGTTCCTCATCACTAAGGATTTGGCTAGCTTGCACACAAAATAAAATCTACAGCAACCTTTACAGAATATATTTGAATATTCCAATTTTTTTCCTCATTTGGTATTGACATCATAATAGGAATTCCATGGACTTTACTCCTTTTTGGGTATAAAATATAATGGCAAGCCAATCTTATACATTCATATACTGTCCTCCAGAAATTTAGTCATGGTAGCGAACAGGTGCAGATGAAGCTCTCTCCTGTTGTTTGGTTGGTATTTTGTTTGTTTGTTTTTCAATTGTAGTGAGTTAAGTTTAATGGCCTCTTCAAAAAAAAAAAAGGCTCATCAGCTTAATCAACATAGGCATATTAAGATGCATCTTCTTTCTGTAATGAGAACAGACTTTCTCACCATGCGATACACCCGTTTTCTACACACGGATCATGTATTTCAAGCACTGAGGCAAAAATCAGCAGTAAAGCAAACATTTTGAACTCAGATTTATCAGAAGCAAATTATAATTGGAAGCTTTACCCAGAATCAGAAGCACCTACGCCTTGAAGTCGTAAATCCCTAGATACCTTGAATTAATTACTTTAAACTTCTTTTTTTCTCAAATGAAGTCTTAATATGCAATAACATGACATGCACTCGAAGACTGTTTAACCCCCAAAATTCTAGCTACTTCTTAACAGCCTTATTTAAAAAATAAACCCAATGAGTAACCACAGGAAAATTTTTCATAGCAAGCAGCAGATGTTCCTTGTCTTCTGTAAGTTAAGATCAGAGATCGTATCTATAATTGCATAAACATTTCCACATACTCAGAAGGTTCTCCCTTCAAAGTAGCATCTGCATACCAAAGAATTTTCATGGTGTCTCTTAAAAAATTTGGTACAAGGATAATATAAATGATGGAACTGTTCTGGAATGTCCTACAAAGCCTTTGTGGTACAAAAACAACTGCTGAACTAGTTACAAATCTATTTTTACTTTGCTTATGAACATAAAAAGCCCACAAAGCAGACAGAACCTGATCTACCATTACTGAATTTGAAGGGAATTTAACCACCAACTTCACTGTAGAAACAGGGCCCTAAGCTGTATTGCAGTAATCTTCAGGTTCCTTACTTCTAGAAGAAAGTATAGAAGCAACTGAACTCAACTTAAGTGGGCCATATTAGTACCACTAAAATTAGTTTTAAACTAAGCCACTGGGTTATGAAAACAGCATTTCAGATCAAATTGTAATAGCCCTGTTGACTTCCACCGCTCTGTGTTTGGTGGTCTACATAATGTCACCTGTGAAGGCCTGAGCCAAAGCTGGCCACTGTGCCATCTGAACTGGAGCCACAGTGGGCAAAAACAAGGAGTTACTGTAAGCTTGCCTCAAACATTGAGATGTCTGCTTTGAACTACACAGGTCAGGTAATTATTGGACCTGTGAGTACCACTGTTCATTGAAAATTCATTATAAATGCTTTCTACGCTTTCCTGTTCCTGTTATCTTATATACATAAAAAAATCAAAAGCAGCAATATGAGTTCAAAATGCATACCTAGTACCAAAGCAGCCTGACAAAGCTTGGATAACACCATGTTTTAAAATCCACTTTGTTCTTTTAAACATCATAGAGCTTTCCAGCTTAACAGACTATAACATATACAACACTGTTTTCCTTGTATGCATTTTTCCTGTCCTCTTCAACACTCAGTTTCCCTCTTCCTATTTATTTTTGTGCTATTTTCAATTACTTGCTACGATAAGCCTCCTGAATGCTAAAATTCTACCTTCCATAGGAAATTCCTGTAACCCTACACACACTCTCTTCAAACAGACCCTCATTCGGCACCTGCTCATCCTGCTTATTTGACATCTCATCCTGCAGCAACCTGAACAGCTCTCACAATGAACTTCCACACTGAAATGAAAAAGTAGACAAAGCTACTGTGATATTCTGCTCATGGAAGTATTACCAAATCAAATTATCCAAAAGCTTTTAGTCCAGGGCTGTAAAACAACAAAAAGCACAGCAGCAGCAGCAGCAGCAAACAGCAGCACAAGACATGCAGACGATCCATACATTAAACGAAGGCATGTACACAACAGGCAAAAATAAAGGGCTACATAGAGTAAGACAGCCTCTTACACGTCTGCCTTTGTTAGCTGGAATACAGGAAGGAGAGCGCTTTAACAAAGAAAGGAGGAGAATATGTTACAAAACCAAACAGTGACACAGAAATCAGCTCAGTATTCATTGCTGTATGCTTCCAGATGTAGTTTTTAGACACACACAGAGACATGTTCATTTTTAAATGTATTCTCAAAACAGTATTCTGGGGCAACAAGAGGAAAGAAGCATCACAAAAAGGAACAGTTATTTTAAAGTTTGTAGCTTTACACTGGACAGTAACAGTGAAACTGTAGACTACGTTACATCAAAGACACAAAATTTGCAGTTAGAATCTCTGTGTCCTGAACAAGATGAACAAGGCAATCTCTTGTAGGCACAATATGTCCAATTTGAAGTATTAAGGATTATTCTAAACTTAATGATGAATGTGCAGGTACAGTCAGAGCACTCTCCACACACTACTGCGGCCTACTTAAAAATGAGAATTCAGAACATGATTTATTCTGCTGCTATTTACAAAGCCAAGATTTGTTTAGTTTAACCAAAGCCCACAGGAAGATTTAAGACAGCTATTTTTAATTCATAATGTGTTACTAACAGGAGAAAAATAATCTTTTATGGCAAGTGAAAAAAAATGATTTTGTCAAGGGAAAATGGAATTCCATTTTATTGTTACTAAATAATGACTAACTCAACTTTAAATAAAACAACTCGATTGCTTCCATTAGCTGATAAGATACACAAAGATCAACCTTCATAAAAAATAAAATAAGCTCAAAGCCCACTGCTCAACAGTGCCATTATCAGACACTTCCAGGGAACACAGCAGACTTAAGCCCTACATGACATTACCAATAGTCTGCAACACACAAGGCAACAGGGGCAAAGATTCAGAAGAGAGTACAGTAGAGTCACTCTGGGGGTGATTGCTCTCCCATCAAAATCTGAATCCACAGACAGCAAAACCTATCCCTACTCCTTTTCACGCTCTCCCATGCACAAAGGAGAAACAAGGATCATTTCTGGACATATCAGCTTCCGCTACTAAGAAGATTTCAGCACCAGTTCTGTAGATCTGACTAAGTATTGAGGATTTAAGGAGGAATAGCTGGAAGCAGCAACAACTGCAACTCTGAATGCTGAGCTACTTGGTTTTTTGCTCAGTTTCTGCAGGGTACAGAGACAGTGAGATATCTATTTTTTACTTCTCTCCAGTGGAAACGCACGGCTATTGTTTTCCTCACTGATACAATTAGCATTAACTGCAATTATTCTCAGTGTGATAAACAATTACACTATTTGGATGGCACACACAAAATACCGTACCCACCCAAATAAGTGTCAAATATAACCAGCGAGTCAAAGTCAGTGCTGCTTACACCCTGTCATTTTGTAATGAAGCAGAGAGGCTAGAGAAACGTTACAGGCCACTGGTAATATTTACTTTGGGATCCTGATTATAGGAGAGGCTTTTCCTGAAAACCATCCTATACTGAATCTAACCTAAGGACTTCCAATTCTTCCCTGGACTTAATTTAAAGAATCCATCCACTTCACAGGTTTGACTGAGCATAGATTTAACTCTCCTTGAGATGCTACAGGAAACATTGCCTTTCAAGTTACTGTCAAAAAGAGATATTGAAAAGGAATGGAGGTCATGTCCAGCAAATAGGATGCTATGCTTTTCTTTCATTAGTGGGGGAGGGGAAGAGGCTGAGGGGTGTGGACGGAGAGAGGAGTGAGGCCCTGATTTTAAGTTCAGCCAAATATACGGACACTGAACCTACGTGATTAGCTGAAACACAAAAAGCATTCACCTTGATAACTGAGGCTAGGTATTACGAATCCATGAATGAATCCAATAATCATCCAAGTAAAGAAGGATGCAGAACTGACTTTAAACACAATTTAATTACACCACTTCCCACTACTAACAAGGTGATCAGGCATTTCTTTTTGAAAAAAGAAGGGTAACTCAACAGGCGCTGTACTTGTCTGTAAAGCACTTTTCTCATCTTTGAACAGTCAGCTCTCTGGTTCTGGAGTTTTACCAGAAGATTTGTGAGAAAGCATTCTGCCTCTGTGTTAGAGAGGTAAGTCCCTCGCCAGTGCAATCCAGAAATGTACTCCTGCCCAAAGCAATTGAGAAAAAATAGCTGTTGGCCTCAACTTGAAGATACAGTATCAGAAGTTTGATTCTGCATGTATTACGTCATCCAGATGCAACACTACACACATCAATACTTAGAGTTATTCTGAAAACTAAAAGATGGGTACCAAACAAGATTTTCCTCAGAGTGTGTGGTCCAATCCCTTCATCGGTCGTTGTAGGAGAGTATCAGATACTTTTTAGAAGTACCTTTCTATGAAAGAGCCTGCTGATACAAACTAAGTGTTCCTAATATTATGGCAACATGCAGAACACTTCCTTAACCCAGTAAAGGATATAAATATTCATTTATTATACATTTAACAAGACAGGAAGCTACACTTGTAATATTTTGGTGCAATAAAATTCCAACAATACCAGCAAGACAAGGTTTTCTATATGCTATAGAAAAATGAGGACAAAAGTCTGCTACTTCTGTAGAATGTACAAATGCTCATCCACATTTTGGCTATGGTATATACTTGATTTGCAGAAAAAAAACGTCTAGATGAAAAGCGTTCTTTCAGAGTTGGTACAAGGAAATGCAGTCGGTAGAATAGATCTATACATGATAACTTTGTTACATCATTCGTAACAAATACCTCTAGAATAAAATAAATTATACTGCATTTTAATGCGAATATGATTACTGTACCTTAAATGCTATACATTTGTGTATGCGTATTTCACATACACCCAAAAAACACACAGATGTACACACAGTATACAAAGAATGGTAATGGGTGGTTTTCTACAAATGATGTAGAGTATTTAAAGCCTCTCAGCATTTACAATTATGTGCTTATTACTTCAGCCTGGAAGAAATATAATGCAGTCAATTTTCAGCTTGTAACTTCATTTCCTTAGCAAGCAACTAATCAGGGCAAATTTTTAAACACTGCTGTGACTAAAAATTAGCATCTGAAATGGCAGTAAAAAGAAATCAAGGAGGTCACTTCACAGTTAAATTAAGGGTTACTTGCTACAATATAGGCTTAAAAACAAACATTTTCATTGAAGTGACCAGATGAGTTTTGGAAACAATTAATGACAGATGTAATGACATGAAGCAATAGAACTAAATAATATAAGTATGCCAGTAATTTTAGAACCATTTTCTAAAGTAGTTACGGCCCAAAACCAGCTTCCCCCCATTAGAAACAACCTTCTCCAGTATAGAATTATTCACATAAAGAAAAACATTTAATTCAAAATCACATGATTATCTATATAGACAGGTGTAAGTACTACGGATACAGCTCTCCACTGCACTTGCAGCATTTTATTTGACTGCATTATTGTTCAAATACTCCAAATCAATCAAATGATCTCTGTTATCAAGGGATTTACTGATTTGAAAGTCAAAGACTTACGTCATCCATAAAATCAATCAATGAGGATGAAGAGGAGGAAAAGGAATCCTAGTTTAATGAAAACAGCAGTAAAGAAAAAAAAAAGGAAGGGAGAGAGACAGAAAAAGAGATGGATGAAGAAAACGGTTCAGTATAAAAAAATACAAAAATAAACAACTGAAAATGACAAGGGCCAATACGTTACCTAAATAAGTTTTCATTAATTGCCTTCTATAGACAATTAATAATCTACACATATAAAATCAAATGTTTTTCTTGCATTGACTTGATAAAACAAGATTCCTACACTCCAACCAGATTTTAATTTTAAAAGTAACTGATAAGAGAAATAATTAAAAAAAGAAGTGAAAAAAAATGTATTAACTATGAATCAAGAGACAACAATGGATTAATGAATACACAATAAAAAGCAAGTTAATTTTGGAAGATTAATAACATCAGGCTATATGTGATGCACTTGTATACACATAAGAAAAAAACAAGTGCAAATTTTACCACAAATGTATAACCGTGAAGGTGGTGCATTGTCCCCACTGAATTTAGTTTAACCAACATTTCATCCTAGCTGTTCTTTTAAAAGAACAACAATGCACTGTTGGCTGTTGGTTAAAATAGAGGATAGGAAACGTACAGTACTGTTTCAATTTCCCACATCCATGCTTTCTACCTAAACTGGCCTTCATTCTAGAAGTGACAAAGGAATTAAACAGTTTTATTTTTTAAGAATATAGGATCTGCGGAGAGGAAATGAACAGCAATTATCTGGGTTTTACAAACCTGTGAATGAAAATGAATAAAAGATGAAAACAGCCTAATAAATACACAGTATCAACGACTTCACAGAACACATTCAAGGATTATTTACATCTTTTCTCTCATGTTTACCAAACCAGTATTCACATTACTTCGCATTATTCTGAACACATACCAAAGTCATTTGAGCACCTCTGCTTTGTGTGTTTGCTATGAAACTAGGAAAATTTCTGCATTCAACATTTTAGGGAGAATTCACTATGATTATAAGTGTTCAAGAAAAGACAGCCAGCTCTGCAAATGACAAGCAATATTCACATACTGTCATACAGAAATATATATGGGGCAATATGATCAGAACAGTAACAAACTCTCGGCAAATATGCATGTATTCTGTATAAAACAGCGACAGTAAAAAGTTCCACTGACTTATTGAGAGAGAGAACAGCTGTACACTTACTTCAAATTGATCCAGAGCAGAGGTAGGCGCATTCAAAAATGCCAAGAAAGAATTCTGTGAGTCTTGGTGCTTTACACCTAGAAAACAGCAGCAAGTTTTTAAGCTACAGAAAAATGACTTTTTCATGGAGGACCTTTGCCTTGCCGAATTCAGGGACTGGGCATCCACCTGAGCCAGCTATATTTTTTAAATGAGTTGTCTCGTTTGGTCTGTTTTCCATAGAAAAAGGTATTTTTAATAGTTACACACCCACTAAAGCAAGCAACAAGTGTTTTATACACCTTTTCCAAGCTAGGATGTACGTGGTGTGAATCGAACATGAAAACATATTTTTGTGTGTATTACACAGGAGGCACATGTTTCTAATGTGCTTATGGCCATCTGCAACACGCACTGAATCATATAGGCTTAAGCACTAACACAGCAGGTGTCACCCCTGCTCTGTCTGCACATTGGACAGTCTACTGTGACAAGATCGTAGATAAAAGCAAACAGTGAGGTTCCACAAAAAGCACAGAAAACATGCTGTTTGAGGAATACACAGTATTTTCAAATAATATGGTTCTATATAAATACACTGAAATCCTAGAAAAAGACAAAAAAATTCTCTAATTCCCTACCTCTTAACAGAATCATATTTAGTGATCATTTCCCCCACCCTCCTAGGATTCTGCAATACATTTATCAAGAGCAAAGCATGGCAGAAATCAATCTACACACACAAGAAAGTTAGTCTACCACAGAACACTGACTGCAGTTGAATCCTCAACACAGTTAATGATTCAAACTTCTACATAATTCTTCTTACAAACAAGAATCAAGTCCAAAGATAACAAGGATGTTGAATTAAGGTATATTTCTATCAAAATATTTGAATAATTACAGTAGAATCTTTTACATTTACTTCTGGAAACAAAAATAATAATTAACTTTTCCTAGAGTAATACTCCTTTTTTTTAAAAAAAAAGTAAATGTTTATCTCTGCTTGCACAAAAATAATAAGGTATTAACACAAACAATACAAGATAAAACATTAATTACGAATTCTTAACAGATTGTTTCATGGAAAGATAGATTTCATAAGCAAAGTAACTATGTACAATATTTAAGATAGTTCAAAAATCTAAAAATAAAAGCTAAAAACGACAAAGCATTATTGTCCCCATGAAAATGCTATCGTAAGTTCCCCTCCAAACACTGAGCAGTACAATCCTGATATCAGCGCTAACATCAAGATGAACAATTAACAATTCCCTAAGTGGTATTTGCAAATCAACTCCAGTGACTTCTGAATATTTTGTGTAAGTTTATATCCTTTTTAGCAGTCAACCAACGCTTGGAGGCCTACATACAGGTAATGAATGTTAACTACAATACATTATTGATTGTCATGCCAGTAGGATGCAAAAGCTGAACAACATTTGAAATCCCTATGCAGCAACTGTTGCTAGAATTTTGAAACTCAAGTTCAAGCAGTTTCCTACAAAATAACTGGTAATTCCTTTTGGCCTGAAAAATCACTTCTTCCCTTGTAATTCATAAGATACAAACATTAGAGATACTATGGGAACTGTAAAGAATCAGCCAAGTCATTAATCTTACCTCAGTGATTTTTTTTCATTTCAGAATTACTAAAAGTCTCTTTTCTAATGCAAAATACTGTTAGGCACATGCAACAGAAATCCCAGAATATTCTCTTACAACCACAGCAAAGCAAACATGACCACACTGATCACTACATGTTTACAAAGCCAATCAATGAAGCCATCCAAGAAACCAGTGAATGAACTACATAGTGTCTCTGCGGTTGTTTTCTTTCTTACATACTCCAAATGTTTATAGATGAAGAAAACAGTGATTAGTGCTAAAGTCTAAATACCTTCATTCATCAAAAATGGAAAATAATTACAAATAAATCCATACTTCCAGAAGTTTTCTGGCAGTCAAACACCATACATATGCCAAATAAAAGTAATACAATTTCAACACGGATAATAATCTTACTGGTTCAAGTGTATCAACAAAACTAAATCATATTACAAGTACATATAAGCAAATTCAACTGCTGCGGGTACATCTTACCAGGCAATAGCCGTGCTCACATTTTGTATGCCAAAGTTTCTTGATATCATATTTTAGAGGCAAGATGACACTTAATTGATAAGATGTACCCACAAATGCGAAATATGTTCTTATTTAGTTGGTTATCAGTTGCCATACCCTTTTCTGATCTAAGTTCTTCTGTCTCCTTTTTCAGCCTTTCAATATCTGTCAACAGTTCCAAGTTCTTCTTCTCAGATTCTTGCAATTTACTTCAAAAGAACATAAACAAAAATCCTATGTAAATACTGAGAACCAATGTTACAAATCACTACTTCTTGGTCCACCTTTGCATGCTATGTGGACTACTGCTCAGTTAAAAATCAGTGCCCAATAAGCTACACGATCTCATCAAATGCAAGAATGAATTCAGAAACCTGCTTGGACCTCTTTAGTATGGTATCTTAAAGATACAGAACAAGCATTAATTGCCCCTGTTTATCCATTAGGTAGGCTCACATCTCTAATTTGTGAGTAAGTGTGTGAGCCTGTATTGTGTGAATAAGACCATGTGTATTTATGAACTTATAAACTGACTTTTGATTTTGTTCATTCATAGTACCTGTGATACTAATAGATTATGTATTACAGTTAGCTGTTCCAGTTTTTTCTGAAGCAGTGCTTTTACAGCAGGTAGGTTACATTGCATTCTACAGCATTCATACAGCAGTCCTCATCCTTGCTTATCAAGGAAAACACTGGCTTTCCTAATCTTAGAGGATCTACACTGCTGCCTGCCATCAGGTTAACCGGTGTGAAAACCTCCCGGTTAAGGTGGAAGTGGTATTCCCACTTCACAGATACCTCAGCTCTGTCCAAATGGTTTCTTAAAGCTGCAAAACAAGTCAGTACTCCAGAAATATGACTACAGAAAAACTTTTCATTTTGCTTGTATTTGAAATTCTTACATCACATCCTATCCCTTCTCTGCTAGGGGCTGTTTCCATGCTTTGGATTGTCCTTTTATTTGTTTAGGCACAGCAAGATGACAGAATTGCTCCTGTAAAAAATATTTTTGTAGAGAAAGTAAAAGGAACAGGATGCGTGCCACTCTAAGAGAAGGCTCAAAAGTCGTATTTCAGCTTAAGCACCTACTTCAATCTAAACCAACTCAAAGGACTAGCACTGCAATAGTACAGTTGGATTCATAATTTGGAAATATAACTTCTATTACATTATAGTGCAGGACCAACTTTCTTCTCATGGCAAATTTGCTATGCTTTAGTTTAAGTCAAATTACAACATATGACAGGAGCTATGCAAACAGTATGCATGTCGTACTTCATCATATTGCATATTTCATCTATTATGCCTCTGCTTAACAGAATTAATGGCTTGTAGAAGGAATCGGAACCACAGCTAATTCACGCCTACTTTTTCAGCAGAACTTAGCTGTAACCGTTAGTAACAGTGCAAGCTTGTTCTTAAACATGCCATAAGCAGAATTCTCTTGCAGGCTCAGAAAATCTCATGTTCTGTATTTGATTTCTGTCCAAACTAGCAAAGGAAACAACAGGTACTAGTTTCAATGGTGAATGCTATGATGAAGACCTGCACCACCAAATTTGTGTTCACAGGGTTCCAAGAGATTTCTTCAGTATTAGTTTTTAGGCACCACTGAACTGAACTAGATTTAAGCTAGAGTCCTAGAAATTGAACGCCTTGGTACTAGTTCCCTGCTTCTGTCATTCACCCTACTTGGAATAAATTTTATAATTTAAGTTTTAAAAAAACAACTCAAAAAAGGGATCCAAGGAAGGAATAAGAGCATTCATAATCTCCTACAAACACATATTGCTGCTGTGCAAACCAATATACAATAATAGCATTTTTTCAAATGAGCCAGTATAGCCATCAATATAATGGAAAAGAACAAATCCTAACCAACTCTGCATTTGAACTTGTTACCTAAACTAAAAGACATTATATTATTAAAAACAAAGTGTCCCCTCTGAAAGCCTTCAAGATTCCAAATCTTCAAAGGAAGCATCCAGCTGCTTGCACAGTGAAGACATATACTGTATTTTTTCGCATTTAGATATAAGAAATTGGCATCATTCATTATCAAATTTTGACAGAAAATGTAAATTAAATGATGGCTTGTTGACACTCTCTGGGAGATAACAAAGTAAATTTCCACTAGAACAATTCAGTCTTACCACTCTGTAGAGATACAGGAAGCTTTGACTTTATTCAACTCATCTTGAATAGCCTGTTTGGCCCGGATTTCAGCATCAAGAGCTGACTGCAGTTCCAACCTTGCAGACATATCTAGCTTTGCAAAACGCCGCATCTTCCACGGCATGTCCTAGTAAAAAATGATAAAAGGGACAAGGAAGAGTAAAGCAAAAGAAGGCAGAAAAGGTGAAATGTAACTAACTTCAGCAATTAAATTTCTCAGTCCACTATGTTCTTGACATAACAGTTCCTTATTTTCAAAGTAATCAAAAAAATTCTAGAGGATATTCTTATGATTCTTAAACTCAAGTAATAAACAGGCAGGATGGATATCTTATGCTGTCATAGTCTCGAAAACAAAGAGACTCGACTCTACTCTGTGAATTCTACTTTTGGTGTGCCTCAATTCAAATGACCACTATGAAGGACAGTCACAAGTGAAAGACTTCATGTTTTCCGTGAATCATAGTATGTATTTCCTTCAACATATTAATATATGATTAGAAAGTAGCTACTTCAGCAATATCATAGATAAAAGTTACATTGTGTGATAAACAATACATTTGCTATTAGTTATTCAGAAGGGAAGCTCTAGAAAAGCTTAACTTTTGACCAACACAGCTTCTACAGACAGAATATTATTGCAGCTGAAACCATTACCATTTTTAAACAAAGAAAAGATCTGATACATAGAATTAAGTCTTACTGTAGCTCTTGCACCCAAACTGGAGTTCCTCAGGGCCTCTAGTTCTTCCGTCATTTTAGAGGCCAAGGCTTGAAGATAACCTCGAGCATCTTTTTCATCACTTACCCTAGACAATCACATTAGAAGAAAAATACATTTTAACTAAAAAATCTAAACAAAACCCACAGTTCTCTTCATTTCTCTTAGTGTACTGACACAGGCTAAGCAACAACCCTGCCTTAAGCCCCTGCACAGGGAAGGTAAGCTAACTTCCAAACCTGAGGAACTGCACTGACACACAAGACGAGGGAAAGTGGATCCTCATCTCTGCTCAGAGCAGGAGAAGTTTCTCCTTCGCCCCCAAAGCGCCCCTACACAACAGATACGAGGCTCTGGGGCCGGAAAAAAGAAAGGTCATGGCTAATAGTCAAGACACAGGAGAAGACGAATGCTTAAAGTTGGTCAGACTTTCTGAGGATGCACTCAACTCCACTGTCAGTATCACTGATGAAGATATTAAAGAGTATTGGTCCCAGTACTGACCCCTGAGGGACACCACTTGTCACTGATCTCCATCCAGACACTGATCTGTAGACTGCCACTCTCTGGATATGATCTCGCAACCAGTTCCTTGTCAACTGAACAGTCCTCCCATCAAATTGATACATTTCCAATCTGGAGAGAAGGGAGTTATGGGGGATCATGTCAAAAGCCTTACTGAAGTCCAGACAAGTGACATCAGTGGATCTTCCCTTGTTCACCAACGTAGTTATGCCAACATAAAAAGCCACTAGGTTGGTCAGGCAGGACCTGCCGCTGGTGAAGCCATGCTGGTTATCCCATATCACCTCCCTCTCTTCCATGTGCTTTAGCATAGCTTCCAGGAGGATCTGCTGCATGATATTCCCCAACACAGAGGTGAGAGGCTGACAGGTCGGTAGTTCCCTGGGTCATCCTTTCTACCCTACTTAAGAATGGCTGCAACATTGCCTTTTTTCCAGCCTCTCCAGAAGGTTGAATTTGCCCCTAGTGACCTGTCTGCAGAAAGGGATTTCCCCTCATTGCATATAAAGCAATACAAGTTTCTCTTGTTGATTTTATAGGGTTCATGAACACAATGAATATGGAAAAGGTGCTACTTCAAAGTCTGCCATTAATTAATAAAAATAAAACAAAGCTTCAATGAAGTTTTACAAATGGCAAGAGAGGAGAAGCTCTCACTCTGGACTGCCATGGGCTTGGGAGGAACAGAAGAGCTTCACCATAGTAAAAGCTACAGGGTAAATATCTACAGGTTGCAGAGACTTCTGGGTGTGCAGTTTAAGATTTATATAAGGAAGATTGCTTTAATCAGAGAAGCTAGATACTACTTGCCACAAAACTCCCACCCAACATGAAAAAGAACCTAATTATTCTTTCAGCTTTATCTTCTTTGTCTCCTGCTTACAATTTAATTCAAAGGGTAAGGAAGAGACCTAAAAACATAACAAAAAAAAACCCCTAAAAACCATGTCCTGATTCTACTGAAGTCAGTAAGATAGTTTTGATATGGATGAGTTAGTATTTTTCCCAACGTATGTGAGAACTCAATGGAAGCAGACTATCATTTTTTTTTCCCATAGCATTCTAGATGTAACCCATTTTGATGACTAGATGAGAAGATCTTGTCCCATACAAACCACTTATGATACAAGAGTGGGCAAAAGGTACAGAAGTTAGCATAAGAAGCTTAAGCATAACAAAATGGATAGTAAAAAGAAAACGGAGTGCAAGTAGAACAGAAAGACTCACTTTCCAGGTGAGAAAGGAAGTCATTTCCTTTTACCAAAAAAGTTTTAAGTAGACTCTTCAGTGTTTAAATACAGTAAGGAGTACAATTTACAGTAGAGATATAGTGTTGTCCACTAGATGGCAACATGTTCTCCAAAATGATTTACATGTTGAACAAATGTGAACCCAGGAGCTGGTAGAACTTTTGGATTTGTTACTGTTTTGCTAGTGATTATTATGCTGCCGTTGTTGGAAAGTAACAAAATAAAATTAAAATTTCATTTTGTACTTGGAGACAACATCATGGCAACCTTCCAATAACCACTGACAAACATCTCATAGCCTATTTATCATGCTACTCGGGAAGTTGGACTATCTGTGTCCATATCCAGAATGCTTTACAACACAAAATGAATTGGGACCAGAGATTTTTATTTATTTGCTAAACAGAAGGGATCTTGAAGCCCTGGGATCATGTGCCAAGCTGCACCATATTTGATTTAAAAACCTCAGGGAAGTCTGAGGGCCGTGACTTTTAGTTCTTCCATGGATTCTCAAAACTTTTAGATCCTCTCCCTTTCTATCACTATCCGTAAAGCCTCCAACTTTTTTCTTCCCCAATCTATTTAAAAGAAACAAACAAATCAATCCTATTTCTCTAAACTTTCAGAACTTTGCGTTGCTCTCAAACACTGAAGTTTCCTGCTACTCTCTATAATTTCTATTTAACAGATGAATAACGTCTGATTATTCCTACTTTGAACACCATGAATCTCATAACATCTGATGTTTCCAGCTGAATTTCCTGCAAATTTTTGATAGTTATTCCCAGTTCCATCCTACTCTATATCTCTTACACAATTTGTGTGTGCTTTATTCTGAGAGCAAGTAGATTTCAAAAATCAAAGAACTACTGCAGTACTTTTTAATTTTTTAAAAAATGAAATTAATGATCAGCACAGAATCAGTCACACTGCAGTTGGTGGAAAGAAATCTAGTTAATAAGGAGAATATTCACTAAATCTTCTCTGTAACAATAGCCACACCTTCTGGCCTCAGTTGAATCTAAGCTTAATGTTTCACTCTATGGGTAAATTAGGTAGGATTTAGTTCATTTTTACATACATACTCAGCATACAGAGTAATTAATTTGAACTTGTCATTAAAGACACCATTTCAATCAGTGGAGAGAAAACAGACTTCTATAGTATTAGTTATGGGATTGTCTACCTTTATGACTTTTAAAATTGACTTAAAAGCCTCCTAGAGAAGCTAGTAAGTTTTTTGACAAGTACTCTAGGAATCCCTACCAAGATTTCCATCAATCTCCGTACAGCAATAAATCAGAAATACAGTACCATGGCGGTTCAAAAGTTTCCCTTTTAAAGTGACTGTGTTAGCCTCACATACAATGAATTTCTTCCCTATCTCCCACAGGAAAATTTATAGCTGACTATAAAACCCTCAACATTTCTTATTCTTGTCAAGGAATGATGAGTGATTTGGCCAATATAAGCATGTCATTATAATAGCTCCATTAAAGCTGAATGATCTGTGAAGGTCTACTGCTACCACATTAGAATTTGCAATGAAAGTTTGATTGAAGTATTTCTATTAAGAAGTTGGCTATATTTACGGTGTCTTGGGGTAATGATAGCAAAAAGAGTTTTGTACATCTGCCATAAACAAGATGCAAGAGACTACAGTAAGAATGCAGGGAAAGGCTAAGGGGAACACGATAGGTCAGTTTTATAACTTGCACATTGCAAAATCAAAATAGGAAAAAAAAATTAGAAAGTCACAAGTAGTTGTGAAGAGAGCAACAGTATTAACTGCCCAAAATGTGAACTCAAAGAGTACCACACATGTCCTGAGAGAGAGCTACAAGATGGTAAAGCACTCAAAGCGAAGGACTCCTTAGGCTTAGGTTACTTAAAACAGAGCTACCACAAATACCTTGAACTCACAGGGAGTCAAACTGCATACCAAAATAGTAATTAATTGCATATACTGCCTCCTATCCTTCATGAATCATGGTAGAAAAATTAGACAGGAGGACAAAAAACATTTTAAAGGTGCTTTAAAGTATGCACCCAAAATATATATTTACCCAAAATATATATTTTAATTCAAAATCATATGAAAATCTGTTAGCTGGGGAGAGGGAGCTCTAGAAGTTCTACCCTACTTTGTTAGCTCCAAGGCATGCTATTTCCACACTGAAGATGCAGACAGGTACAGATTTAATTTGTACGTTCTACCAAAGAAAATACAGACGTGCGACAGACTAAATTAGTTTTAAAAAAATTACAGACTTCTCTTTTCAAATGTTTACCATTATAATGGATACTAATTTATACAGCAGCCCAAGTTCCACAGCAAAAAAAGTTCCCAGATAAGGACCTAGTTTTAGTACGCAGTGCTGAATTCTAAGGACAGCAGAGGGACATTACCAGATCATCTGGCTAACACGTGGGAAATCTGAAAACAGTAAGAAAGAAATGTGAGCAACTGTATCTCTTTACAATGCTGAAAAATTTCAATACAGGTGGAAAGAAATATGAGGGGAAAATTGAGATATCTAAGGTAACTAAAAACTGAAACTAAATCATGTTTTTTAATCTCCTTAATGTTTGCCCACAGTATTTTTTTGCCTTTTTTAAAACGATACTTTAATTTTTAGTTCCATACTTTTTTAAAGACACTGTACTATCTGAAGAGATTAGTAAAATGCTTTTAAGAAAGTTATTCTTGCATGTTGCTAATCTTGTTTCATTTAGTATCTTTAGGGACACCAAAAACACCAATCCCAAACCTCTTTTCCTCCCAAGTGATGTCTGATGCGTGCAAGATGCCTTATTGTGTATCTGAACCACATCAGTAGTACATCTTAAAATATTAAACACTCCCATAAATTGGAGAACAGACTTTCTTAATGGCTGCTGGTACACTTTTACATAGTGTCAAGAAAAACAATCCGCATTTAATGCTGACTTGTCTTTTTCTGTAACTCTAAACTTTTATGAGTGCTTTTCAACAATATGGAATGCAAAATAACAGACTTGTGTCTCTTCTTACCTTGATTTTTTTTTTCTGAATAAGTATTTCCAATCAGCTACAAACTAACACAGTTTTAGCAAATAAACGTATACTCATTTCTCTGATGCAGGCAGTCAACTATGCTTAGAGTGATGACAGAAAAACCTGCACAATTGGACCCCTTAAATTTTGTAATCTCTGCTTTGAATTCAATGCCTTGACACACTATGAACTTCATAATACAGATCAGAGTTATATTATGTAAGAAACAGTTTAAAACACTTCCAGAAAACCAGAGGACAACCTTGCTTTCCAGTTATACATCGCATAGTTACATTCAAAGGCAAACTTCCCGTGTATTTGAAGAACAAAATTATACTGGCCTTACAACAATCAGCATACTAGGGTTCATTAAAATAAATGTTTCTGATTCTTGCTTTGGCATAACGAGCTAGATTACTTAGTTACCATGAGGCAGAAGAAACAGGGAAGAATTCAAGTAGTAAATGAAAAAAAGACTAGTATGATGATGAAATGTTCACAGAAGTGGAAAAAATGTTGAGATACAAAACATTTCATAGATACTAAACACTACAATGAGCAATACAAAGGGAGGGGAGAGAAAAACAGCAACTACTTAATAGTTTCAAGTTGTTATTTTTTTTCCCTCCATTTATTAGAAGTGGACAGAAGACTTTATAAACACAACATCATTATTTAACTAAAGTATTATTAGAAACATCACCTGACTGGCACTGGGACTGTCTCAAATCTTCTGCCTTTCTCCCTTGTAAAAATCACATAAAAGTTGCACTGCATTTGTTTCATTCTGACACATGCCAAGCAGATGAAGGACATTAACGCTGAGACACAAACGCTCTCAGCCACCGCTTTTCCCAGGCTAGTTCCTTCTTGGAGGCGTGAGCTCAGCACATGATTCCTTTCAGCATTCTTCCAAAGCCACAAGCCCCACCCAACAGCCATGATTACTTTGTGCTTCAATCCCTGTATTTGAAAAGACACTTTCCTTCTTAAGGAGGAACACACTTTTCCAGATATGTATATTATTAAAATCTCAGGCGAAAATACAGCAGAAACCCAGACAGGTGTGGGATTTCACCTAAGCACTTGCAAACGTCAAGTACAAATGCAAAACTCAGCAACAGCCCTACCACATACTGAATACTCACCACTGGATGATCTCAGTAATTTGGGCCTCCCAGTGGGCCACAGACTCCTTTTTATCAGCTAGGTCTCTCATTTCTTCTTCCAGCTGCCGGTTATTCATACTCAGCCTCTCAAACATGGTGGTGAGCTGAATGAGAAATTAAACAAATGGTTAAATGTATAAGCTATTGTGACTCCATCTCTCTACAGACTCAGAGCCATGTGTCCCTTCTCTCTCTCAGTTTATATATCTGCTTTAAAATTTGGTAATACCCATCACAATGAACACCACGCAACAATAAAACCCAGGATCTTTTCTCATTTATGACCTCAGCTGTACTTGAAAGTCTTTTTAGGGACTAGAACTACATTTTTGCTCTAACGAACAACACATTAGTTTCCAGAGAACTAGTCTCCATATAACTCTACAACTCTTAAAAGGTTTCTGTTTCACACCATATATGTGTGGAATGCTCTTCACATGAAAAAAAAAAATAAAAAGGCAAAATAAGGGCACAAAAAATGTCACAGCTCAGATAAAACTACTGAATCTCTCTCTTGTCTAGTAATCATGGAGAATGAGGCTTAACAGATACAGCTACAAATCAGCCAAGAGATTCTCCAGGTATTTCACATTCCCCTATTTTTCATTTTACTCACTTGCAGACGGAGAAATTGAAATTAAATGCACATCTGTAAGTACAAAATGGAATACCTAGCAATTAACCTTCCTTGCATTCACACAGCTGTCATTCATACAAGCACCTTCTGCAAGACAAAAGCCACAGCTAACCTGATTTTGTATGGGAAACTAAGCCTTCATTATGCTAAATATTCCCAAAATCAAAATGGAATTAGACATCAGATAGACTTAATAGAAAGGCCTGATGAGGAGAATAAATCTCATGTGAAACGTTGCTTTTTGCACTGAAATACATTAACAAATCAAAATGATGAAAAAACGCTGATTTTTATGCTATTCTGTCTTTTTCATTCCTTATATGAATACATAGCTACATATTTATCATTTCAATGGGCTTCTCATTTAAATGTCTGTTTTCTCAATGTCACTTCACAAGATAGATACAAAGCTAATCAAATTTTAATAAATGGAGAAAAGTGAAATGAACAATTCAGAGATAACCTAAATATACAAAATCTAAGTATTCCTTGCTCAACACGCTTCAATTAAATTATCTTTCTGTTTGTATCTTTTTAGTGACTCAAAGTAATATACAATCTTGCCAAGCAGGAGAGGCTCTGCTATTTAACACTAACTGACAGGCAAACAGACTCCACATAACCACATCATTTAACATATAACTTTATATGTGGATCACACAAATATTTTTTTTTCTTTTTTGGCTTAGAATATTGTATCAAATTAATCTTAGCAAACTTAACACTCGGTAAAACCATATAACTTAATTCTGACCCATATATACCTATACCTGCAGATATACATTTATATATATATGAACACACTCTCAAACTTAGATGCCTGTAGATATTCTCTATTCAAATATTAATGACAAATTTTTCTGTAATATTAACTTCTAGTAAGAGTTTGTTAACCAATAAAGCTTTGCACTGTCAAATTTGTATACAGCCTATAGAAATTGTAAACTCAGGACTCCGCTAATCAGCACTTACCTTATCAAGTTCATTTGAAAGTTTTTTATTTTCCTCTGTTAGCAGAATCTTTTCCCGTTCATACTTCTGTTTGAACTCTGTTTCAAATTCCTCTCTTTCACTTTGGCTAAGAAATAAAATGGATTAGATTTAGAAAATTTCCTTTCAAAAATTTATCGCACTCTTTATTTAAATACATAACGATCAATACAGATAGTAGCTGAAAGGAAAGTACCACACTGGTAATACCTGAGTCTATCAAAACTAAAACACATAATGCGTGACACTACCATTTTAGCACTGCAAAACAGTCTTCAATTTTATCATCAATTAGCTTTCCTTCAATACAATATTAAAAGAGCTCCACCAAGCCATTGTTTGTCAATCCCCTTGTACACAGTTTACACTTTAATGATTCTCTCAAACACTGAGCAGCTGAAATTCTGCAGACTGAAGTCTGTGTCAATATTCTGAGACATTCCAGACAACTTCACTTAAAGTTCACAGAAACATTATTTTAATTTACACGTTTCCGTAGTTCCGGGTTTCATACAGAATGACAGGTGAAAACAACCTCGAGTGAAACTAGAATGTACAAAAGTTAATTACAGCAGCTGGGACTGAGTCGCTGATAAGAAAACCTTACATGGGCAGCAAGCTTCGGACACAAGGACATATTTGAACACTTAATTCAGTTATTGTATTACTATCAGCAAAAGGTGGAGGGATAACTTTTACACACCCAATATGACAAGATTCTAGTTTGGGTTGGGCCCGTCTGTTCTGAAAAACTGTTTCAAACAGCTGTTTCCCCGAACCCTTTCCTTCTCTTGTGGGTGTCATTCAGCAGAAAAGAATGACTGCACTGAATCTGTGCAAGTTCGATGTTGTAGTGAACTTGAGAACCTGAAATTAAATTAATCTTTTGACAAAAAACATTGTCGCTTCCTTAAAGAGGTGTACTGTCTCTTCTCAGACTCACTACAATTGAAAGTTTCAGAAAGATGGCATTGTAGCATCTTGTATTCACTGTGACGGGAAATTGGTGCAAAGTTCATGTAGGTTGATGGAACTGCACTATGAATGCCACAGGTACAGAAAATACCCATTCAGTAAACATCACTGTCCGGCTTTAAAGGGTCTAAAAAAAATGCAGTTCTTTAAAAAAGAACTGTGTAAAAATAAAATCCAGGGGAAACTTGGTCTTGAACGTTGCCACTGTTATTCTGGATACCAATCAGAATTTTATGTTGCACAATAGAGAAATTATAACCTCACTTCTTTTTCTGAGATGCGTAACTAGTACAAATCTACCAAATTACAAGAACACCCTTAAAAAACAGAGAAGCGCCAGGGGTTACAGTGAACCCAGTTAAGAGTAATGCTGGTTTGAATTTCCTATCCCTAATTTGAAATTCATTTCGTGCTTTGACTACTCTTTGAAATCTAGTACAGCATGTTAGATTCATGGTGAAATCTTACGTTGCTAGGCATCCTTTGAAACATAACACTACCTCCTGGCGAAGTAACATACTATCGTTACTGTTTAAACGCCAAGTTTGAAATTCACCACCACTCCTTTTCTGCATCAAGAGATTCCCTGCATATGATGAGCCGTCCAGGGAAAAGGCAGGAAAGGATTAAAGCATTGGCTGTCAGGGAATTAACAACAGGTCTTGCTTCTGTTTGCAAGGCAGAGATTCAAAACTAATTTCTCAGAGTGTAGACCAAACTTACTTATAATTTTTTTACTTCTTTTATTTAGCTTTTACATATTTATGGTTTTTTTTTTTTTGTGGGGATTTACTTATTTATTTATAGCTTTTATGTTCTGTGTTTGTATAAAACTTGTTATTTTAAGGCCTCAAGGGTAAAAGCAGTCAAAAATGGTGGTGAATTATGGATAGCCACCCAACATGTTTGTAGTTTTCTGTATTTCAGGTTCTTAATTAAACTGCTAATTGTGACTAATCCAGTGAGCCAAATTGCTATAGTATGGTTCACAAATGAAGAAAATAAACAAAGGAGAATGTGGATATAATCCATCATACCCAAATATCAATTCAGCAAGCCACAGAACTACGACAGACTCCAAAAGCGTATCTTCGACAGCCAAGAAGATCAAAATAACACATTTGCTTTGAAACCTAGCATCCTCCTCTCCCATCAAGCTTTTTCTCTCATCTAAAATTTAGCTGTGCGTCCCCTTTTGAAGGTTAAGAAATGATACATGATCCAGATTTCTTTTTATTGGTAAAAACAAAGAAAAAAACGCACTTTCACAAACCACATGCAAGCAACATGAAATACAGCTTTATGATATCGCTTTGTCACTTCAGCTCTTAGCTGTGGATGTAGAAAGTGGATTAACATTTTATCTTCCTGCTTTGAAAACAAGAAAACTAGACCTAAAACAAACACCAGCCCTCAGGCTTCTTCATATCATAAATCTAAAAAAGTAAACACTGTTTCATAAAACTTTCTTGCTTTGTAAATCTATCATTACTAGACTCAAAAGAAAATTCTACAGACACGATTTATTCTTCACCCTAGGTTTTTTGCAACTTCTTCAGAAATATTTCATAATAGCAATTCTAAGAAACTGAGTATTGTATTATACATACTACTGGCCTGATACCACGTCCTTACATTTCCAATTTTAGTAGTCCACAGTTTATCAGACTTTTTGCAAAGAGTACAGAGGGGTAATTTCTCTCCTTTGAACAATTCTGCTGCTGAGATAACAAGAAATAATTCCTGAATTTAAAGGAAACAAATAAAGAAATCCCTATTTTAAAAAATGAAATGGAAACCAAAAGCATGCAAGTTAAAAAGAAAAAAAAGTTCCCAGAGTAGATTCTGACGGAGACCTTACTGACCCTTGCTTAGAAAAACACACAGAATTAACTTTAATACTATAGCCCTTACAAACCAATGCAACCCTATCCTTCTAACATATACTAAAGTTTATTTCTAAACTACCAAATACACTCCAATGTTGTGCCCACTCCAAACCTATTGTTTAAATAGCTCTACTTATTTCACCATGAAGACTTCAGGTGTTTCCTTTTCAACACTTACACTGAACAACACCTCTGTAATTCCTTGTTGGCAGACTCACGAAAAGCTTTGTATGCCTGATTACAAAAGCTAACCACAATACATGCAAGGAGAAAAAAAAAAAAAAGCAGCTGTCTCATGAGAAAAACTACCAAATACTATGAACTGAACAGCAATTCTTCCTTTCTTAATATTTAAGCTTTCCTTCTAAATCCGAGAACCACTACAGATGTCAACCTGTAGCATACCTTAAACAGTGAAATTCTGCATTTCTGTGGAGACACAGTGAAATTCTGCCTGTTTAACAAAACCCAGCTGAAGGTGAAGTCTTTGCTAATCCCTCCTGCTGCGCTTGGACACCTGACTTGGTACAATGCTTAAGCCCTTTCCACTAAGGGCTAAATGTTGGATTCTGGGTATGTGTTACATTTCTGTTCATTCTTTACAATTTTTTCTTACGTCAACATTTGAAATGCAGAAATACATGACTACATCACCCTTCATTTCAGATTTTGATGCAGCTCATTTTCTATTTACAGGGAGAAGCTGGACTGAAAGACAGTTTACAAAAAGCTAGCACAAAGGAGATCCGTATTGCTAGGCCATTTGTCACTTAGCTAGGTGAACAGGTAGTTGTAGCCTCTGCAGCTATGCATTAGAATGGTTCTGATAGAACTCCAGGGAGTTTTCGTACTGGTTGATGTTTGAAGGTTTGATCTCTAAGAACAGTTTAGGTTGCAGAAAGAAGTATTAATGATTCTTTCTTGAACATTCCCTCCTTTAGAGGCACTATTGAGCTGACGTCATTAAAGGGGCATCATACTATCCCCTTTATTGATTACAAGGCAGCATAGCCTCTTCTGTATTTATAAGCCATAGGTCAAGCAAGACCATTAAGTTGTGAAACAACAAAAACGCACTACTGATGGCATGCTTCATGCTTCAACACAGAATGAAGCAGCAAACTGCTGCAATAATATGTCCAGCCTACAAATTTGCACAGGCTTTTTGAAAAATGCTTTTATTTTTTTTTTACTGCTAGTTTGTATAAGCTTTCAGTAGGAATCTCTCCCTTATGCTTTCTCTAATATCCCATCTTATCACAGCAGCAAAAAGAAACACCTACTTCCAACGTCTATAAGGCACTCTGATTTTTATGAACGCAAATGAAGAACACATTCAAGATATGACTATTAGTATTTTCAACACTACACTGTCCAACAGAAAAACTCATTTCTACTGATGAATACCTCAAGAAACATTGTCAAGGCTAGTTAAAAGCTCCACTGCATGGGAGACAAGAAAGCAGTTCTCTGACAAATTACCACGTCAAAAGAGATAAAGCAGCTTATGCCTACAGTAGTCTGATGACTGATGTTAACACTGGATACAACCCAGCACGGATTAGTCCTAGTCCACATTAAGTTTCTGTGCAAGCAGAAATCTAAGCAATAGTTGATCTTTAACAAATTTGTTCTGCATGGAAGAGTGAAAATACCAAACAAAAAAAAGTTAAAAAATTATTTTAAACTGCAACACAAATATCTGGGGTCAATATAGCCCGAGCTGCAACTCTCAAACTCGAGTTACATGCCTTGAAACCATCAGACAGTGCCAGAGTTCTGGTGTAACATTAACCGTTTCATTACAGCGCTGTGGATTTTGTTGCCACTGTTGTTTCACTTTTAGCTCAGCCAAAATCAACCTACCTGCACTCCAATTAAGGAAATGATATTGTGTCTGGAAATACAAAAGGAGCCTTAGAAAGATGTTCAGCTTACAGTTAAGGTCCATAAAATACTCACTTTTCTCTTCTGGTTTTCTCTAACTTGTCTTTCAAAATCATGATCTCCTTCTTAAGGGCAAGCTGCTGGCTCTCTGCATCTCGTAGCTCCTTCTTCAGACTTTTAATTTCATTAGCATGCATTATTTCACGTTTAGATAGTTCCTCTTCATAGAAAACGCTTTTCTTTTCCAGGTCTGCCTTTAATTTAGTGATCTCTTGCTGGTGTTCTATACTGCTTACCCCGGGTGAGCGACCAATCTGTTTTTGCTAAAACAAGCAGCTCCAAGTTAGCACTCAAGAATGCTGAAAACAATGCTTAGCAGCAACTCAACACTCTTAAGCCTGCGTTAAGAAAATATCCCACTAGAGACTTCACATAAAAACATCTACCTCAACTTTTCAGAAAATTTGTTGATTGTAAATCTGAGCTGTACTTTTATCATTTTGTGATTTAAATGCAGTAATAGTTTTCAAAATGGAGATCATCACTTTAAACACCACATGCCACATTCTGACTCCCCTTACACGTGGTCAGAAAGCAACCGCAGTATTGAAAGACTTCTATGTTCCCACTCATCCAGCTCACAGCAACAAGACCAAGCAACTTTCAGGAATACAGAAAAAGGACAATGATATATAGTCAATATATTTCAAAGCACAAATAATTTCTGGAAAAGCTATACAAATGCAGGCAGAGGCTTAACAGAGGGCTAAATTCTAGCTACGAAAACACTATATGGATTGCATCAGTCACGAAAACCTGACCTGTTTTACTTAAACTGACCGTTTACATCACAGCAGATTAACAGGAAAAACAAGCTTTAAACAATAAGAGTACTTACTTCACTTTTCTTTCACTTTGCAAAGCTCTCTTGGTGAGATCTGGCATTTCAACAGTCTTTACACATTGCTTTAGGGTACGTATACATTTGTATCAACTGCACACTCACTAAATTCAAAGTCCTGCTGTAACAGGACAGACTGTGGCATTACACATGCACTGAAGTCCAAGTATGGAAATGTAGATACATTTACATTTAATATAAATACATGCATAACTTGGTTCAGTTTTTTTTTTCCTATTTTTAATATGGGAGGAAATGTAGTCTAAACAAATAAAGCAAATTACTTAATAAAAAGACTGCTTCAAAAAAACTGCAGATAACTGAAAAACCTTCTTGCTTAGGATAACTGTCACACTTCTAGGAGATTCTACAAAATTTTGTAACTAACTCCATTTTTATCATAAGTAAACATAGCTTTCCTTAGTTTACTTTGCTGACGTATGAACAGATTTCAAGAGCTAAAAGTCACTGAAGAAATTCAGATAATCTGAATACTGTTACGATGAATTCTGTGAGAAAAAGGTCTTAGTGTCAGTCTAACACTGTAAGAACCCCCAACTGTATGAGCCAGCTACATGCTGCTACCTCACTGTTTTCTCTAACTTACCCTCATCAAAATGACCATCTGCTTTGATCAAAGAACAAAATCCTGCTGTTAGGATGCAGAATGGCTTATCAGAGAAAAAAGATGCCATACTAAATGGAGATGGTCTGGAGAGAAAAGGGAAGGAATTCTCTTTCATATCCACACAGTAAACTACTGAACTTGCTTTTTACTGCCCAAGAAGCTAAACTGCCTACACGCATATAACAGTGGAGCATGTAAAAATTTTTTTTGCAACACCATGGTCTTAATGGTTTTTCACATTTTATTTCACAATTAAAAAATCCCATTGGGTGAAAGACTGAAAAAGCGAGCAGCCTCCTGGAGCCCGCCAGGAGCCGTGTGGCCCTGAGGCTGTGGCTGCTGTGGCTGCTGGGCCTTGCTGGGGGCTGCTGAGGCCTACTTTTCAGTAGTGCCCAACAGCACAGCAAGGGACAACGGGCACAAGCTGGAACACAGGAAGTTCTGTATGAACATGAAGAAAAATCTTCATTACTTTTAAGGTGACAAAGCACTGGAACAGGCTGCCCAGAGAGGTTGTGGAGTCTCTTTCTCTGAGGATATTCAAGACTTGCTTGGACACCTTCCTATGTGACCTGCTGTAGGGAACTGCTTTAGCAGGGGGCTGGACTCAATGACAACCAGAGGTCCCTTCCAACCCCTGCAATTCTGTGATAAATCAGACGTTGCAGCAGAAGTGAGAGCTCGGTGGTACTGTACAATGGCTAACAGAACTAGACTAATAGAAGAAATACAAAATATGTTTTGAATTGATGTAAGCACAAATTCCAAATGGATGTTTTCATACATGCTTCTTTCCAGTGGACAAATAGTGCAACTGAGACATAATGCATCATTTGGCACTCAGACAGATGCCATAACTCAGTGCAGGAATTCTTCCTTCTCTCTCCCCTCTCTCACAGGCACATACGAATAATAAAGGCACCACACAGCAGCTCTTTCATCGGACACATATGAAGCTGGCTGAGTGCAAACTGACAGCAGAGTTGTAAATAACAGTATATGGCTAGACATGTACATCATGTACTACAAACAATGTAATTGCAACAAAACAGACAACAAGTTTTGTACTCGTAGAATAAAGAATAATCATTAAATATTGCAGTAATAGATCAGATGGCATGGAAAAAACTTACTATTTAAGTAATCTAGTATTAAACAAACATACTATTAAAAATCTTGGAAGACTTTTATCTTGGCTTTAATGTGATTAGCCTCTGGTATTTTGTATTGCTTCAAGATTTGTATCTGACATTCTGCAGATGGTAATGATAATTTACCATGCTAGGAATACGAAGAACCTTAGGACTGTGATGCAAGTAGAAATACTTCCCAAATGCAGCATATTAAAAAAGATTCAATTTTTTTTTTTTTTTTTACAATTTATATAAATGATCACTTATTTAGATTACTACATTATTCCTCTCAATTTAATAATTTGCTATTGCTCAGGTAAGAAGGAAAGAATTTCTTCTTCAGTATGCTACCTAAAAATTTAACATACAGAATGTAGTCTAAATTTGCTTGAAATGTACTTACAAATTTAACAAACTAATAGAAAAGCAGTCAAAAATTAGCACCAGAATCACTTAATCGTAAAAACACACTCTCTGTGTAATTAGTCCTTTTCAGCCCAGAATCAGCCCAGATGAATGTTTATTTTGAAATTCTAGCATATGAATGTACTTAAAATATCTACTAACAGAAAGAAAATATATGTGTTCGTAGTATTTCTTCTGTTAAAGAACTGAGCCTTCTACCTATGCAATCCAAGCTTCACCTGCATCACTGAATCTACATCTGGTACAGGTCTCTGAAGTGCTAAAGCCACAAGGTATGAAGCGCAAAGCACTAGGATTTGGGCAGAATTTTGGCTAAGTATATATCCGAATGTTTCTAAGAACGTTTACCGAAGTAAATAGGAAGGGTAAGATTTTCTAGCGCATCTATAAAGTGCCATAAAAATACAATAAACATGCCCAACAACAGATGAAGAACAGAGAGACATTTGTAGGTATTTTTGTATTATATTTGTAGATAGTATTTGTGTATTTGTAGGCATCCTTATATTATCATATCTGATGAAAATCAAGCTACAATTTCACTTTCCTATTCTGATAAACTTGCCTTGTTGTTGCAAATCAGCTTACTACCTTTTCTCTGTAGATCTTCAATAAATTCCTCTCATGTCTGAGAGAGATATACTGATATACAAACTCTTTCCTGATGGCGAAGATTCATGAAAGCAGAACAAATACATCTTAGTTTTCAGACAACAATCTGAACTGACAGCATCAGGAGCTCTAAAAATTCAAATTTCACAATGAATGGATTTCCTTATTTACATTTAAGGAAGGAAGGCAAAATAAAAGAATGTGTGTTCAAAACAAAACAACATTCTGTGCAGTGACTTAATGTTGACAAATGTTCCATGGAATTCTAATAATGAAACTATTATTCATGTGATTTATGACCAGAGTAGACCTAACTTGAAATTTTGTACAAAAAATTTTGAACTATTCTGGGAACAGCATTTTGCTGTAAATGAACAACAGTCCCAATGCAGAAACAAAAAAAGCTTCCCCTTCAATTTTTGAGAAAGTCTAATTGCTTCAGAGCATTGTAAACAATGCTAGAGCATAGAATAAAATAACAGTATTCTTGGCTTATTTAAATTTCTGTTCCTAAAAAAAATGTATACACGTGTGAGCAATCTAAATACACTAAAGCTTTTCCTTTACAGTTATATCAGTTAACTTCCATTTTGGAGAAACCCACCTTTCTTTTCATTTACAACACAGTACATGGAACACCTTTACAGAAACCTGCAGAGGCTTTATCTCCATTCTACACTAAAAAATGCTTTTAAGAGGTAAACAAAGTAATAACTGAAGCAATTTGGTAAAAAGATTACTGAGAAGCTCTTCAGTGAGCAGTGAATACAGTGGTGTGAAAACTGCAATAGGTAAATGTTAACTCTTCTGGACAATAATGCAATTCATGCTTGCATCAGTATTCAACACCAACTGAAGTGTCAAACTGACAATACCTTTTTGACTTACAACTGAAAGCAAACAAACAGATCCAGTTCTCGTTGCCTGCTAAGTTTGCAGGTGTTAATACTAGAATAGACTAACCTTTAGACCTTCTACTTCGCTTTCCAACTGTTTAGAGTACTGTTCGCTCCGCTCTCGCAATTTCCTGTCTTTGGATGCCTCAGCAGCCGCAGCTTCAGCTTGGACTTCCAGCTACAAAAACACATGCATTTATTAATGGGCAGGGTTCTTACATTTTTTCAAAACCTATTTATGATTTTCAGTGAGACAGACACATCTTCAGCACTAACCTGGACACTTCAAATTCTTATTTAAAAAAATGGTACTGTTTGAAATAAGAAAAACTTAAAAGATTTACAAACAACATTAAAAAATACTTCATCAGAAAACCTTACATATAACTACTATTTCATAAATTCTAAACTTACTACTTACTTCTTTTTTAAGTCTCTCTGTTCTGCGTAACTCTTGCCTTAAACTTTCTACTTTTTGCATCACCACTTCCATTTCTTCTTCCTTATCTCGGAGCTGGCGGGCAAGCTTTTGTTTTTGAGAGTGCAAGTCTGTCAGCCGCTCGTTCATCTCTGAGAACTCCTGCATTGCCAATTTCCGCTGGCTGTGTGCATCTTTCAGCTCTTTGGCTTGGGATTTTAATCTGTCACTAGACTCTGCCAGTTCCTACAGTTTAAAAGAAGAATTAAGTAATAAACCTAGAAAGCTGCAAGGCCAATTCTCTGGATGTGCACCTAAAACTTCTCCAAAGTAAAGAGAAAATAGATAGATACTCATTTATGTTGATAAATGCATCTACGATACAGATTGTATATAGATTTTACTATGGATGTCAGTTAAACTGTATAAACTTATACAAAGTCTGAATTTGCTCCATTATTATAGGTTCAATACAAGCACTCACACTAAAATATAAAAAGCCTTGCAGTCTGAAAAAATTTCATCTGCCAAGTTTTTCACAAACTACTTAAAAATCAACAAAAAGCAAAGCACTCATCTTAATTGATAAATAATGATAATAAAAAAAGTTTTTGCATTAGCTGAATGGAAAACTCTTGTATGTGAGAAATTCTACTTTTGAAGCTTCTGAGAACTGATGTGCACATGGCAATTAAGATTTTCACACACTATACCATAATATAAAATATTACAGAATGTTTCAGATAAAACACTGTGTTTAACAATTAGAAATGATAATTACCCTTTCACAAGAACCTACATAAGAATACCGCTAGTCCTGTGGTGTAAAACTTTCACAAAATGTTCTGTCTTACATCTGTGCTACTACACTATGAATGCAGGTTTATATGGTTTAATGACGTTCAGCCAAAATGGAGTTGAACAAAGAAGCAAGGAAAGGCAAGTCTGAAGATGAAAAGAAAAGCAGGAGGAATAAAGAATATCTGGCACCCATACAAATTTAACAGTATTTTCTAAGGTTGATAAAAGATGTCCTAATCACTGTAAATTGTTTTAGAATGGCCTTTCTTAGACAAGCTGGGAGCATTCAAGATTTTAAGAACCTTATGAGTTAAACAAAATCAGTGTTAAACACAGATGGCAGGTCAACACTGAACGTGGACTCTAAAATACTGGGCTATACAGATTATCATGACAAAAAGCCCAGCGTATTTTGTACCTTATAATATTTTCAATTTCACTCAGTCATGAACACAAAGTAGGCACAGAAGACTGTGCAATAAATAAAAACAGAGGAATCAGTGACAGAGAGAAAAGTCAGTATTTGTTACTGTAGTTATTTCAAATCACTTTTCAACTCTTTATATTTGGGAAATTTTTCGTATCTCTCTTCTTGGAATGCTTCCACGACACATTCCTAATAGCAAATTCTCAGCATTTTTTTCCCTGCTACAGTCTCACTCATACTTCAAATTAAATTATTTGTCTGGAATTGTTCTTCTCCATCTTTTAACCACTATAATTATAGCCTTAGTCTAATGCTACAAAACTTTCTTTGCAGACATTCCAAATTTAGATCAAGGAGTAGTTTATTATCAGGAATTAGTCACTCAGGACCACCCAACAGTGGTTACAGAATGCTTTAAACAGTGTCCTTGTCTTAAAACAAGTCAGAAAGCAAAGTAGGTCACACTACACATTTATTATCTACTCATTAATTTTATATCTTAAAGTTATTTTAACCAAAACGAAAGCATAAAAATAGTCTTTAGGTTTTAGAATAGTCACTGGCAAAACACTTACCTTATTAAGATCTTCCCTCTCTTGCTTCAACGTTCTAACCTGTTTCTCAAAAGCCTTTATTTGTCTGGAAGCATCGTCCAACTCCCGCCTTGCAGTGCTGGCCTCTTCAAGTTGCTGTTCTAGATGACCAGAATCTAGAAAAAGCAGCATATTTTAAATATGTTAAGGAGAAAGTTATCCTACAATAGCACTTTCTAGCTGCTTTAAACCTCCCTCCAGTATTTACTCCTGTCTCAACCACAAATGAAAACAATTCTTACATGGTTTCAGAATAGGGAGCAAGTTGTTTCAACCGCTCTATTTGCTTTCAGCAGCATCGAATAGAAGGTCACAGATTACCGTAATGCAACACAGAAAACGACAACTTGTCTTTTTACATTGTAACAATCAAACACACATATAACTCTATTTTGCACTTCAACATGACCTAAGCATTTGACTTGTGTGCACGGTGATGTAAGATACAAAGTACATTTTATTACACTGTATCTTAACTATAAACGGGCTCTTTCCTCGCCACAAATTCCTCCAGAAAGAACCAGCAAAAATAATAGGTCATCCAAGAGCTGGCAAAGATTCTCCTTGTTGGTGGACTTAAAATCAGCTTCAGGAGATTTTACTTATTTCTAGTGTGGAAACCATCTGTATTTATGTGACCCGCTTTATTACTACTATATATACAAGAGAACTACCACAGCCAGTTTCTCACTGTCAGTTATACAATGAAAATACATCACAAAGGCAGAGATAAATAATGTCATATGAATACTCTCAAATGCTCTAACATAAAAAGTTGAAATCCATAAAATATTACAGAAAACTGAAAATTCTAACTAGCGTTTTCTTTCTAGGATTTCACTCAAAAACAGATACTTAAAGCAAGATATATGTGAAGGTGGGTTAATTCTAAGTTCTAGGAAATCTGCAGACATTTTGCCTTTGATTTCAGTTGTAGCAGGAGTTCATGCTACACATATTTATCCACAGAACAGTAGCTCATCCATACTCTTTAATATGAGCCTTTTACTACATTTTCACAAATGCATCCCTAAGAGACTGGCTCTTAGAGAAGTCAGTCAGAAAAATACATTTCTAAGAGTTGCAATTCCTGAAACAGAACAATTTTAAAAGGAAAAGAGCACCATTATCTTGTCCTCGTACAAATATTCGTTGTTGTTTTAATTCATTGACTCTTATTCAGAAATGTAAAAGCGTGCATTTAAATAAGAGACGTAGCTCAGAGCCATAAATTATTAACTGCCTCCCTTATGTAGGCTACTCTGAAGTCACCAGCAAAAAGAAAGTTTATATACAGCCCTGCTGAGCCAAGATAAATCTCTCTTCTATGCATGACCTACTTTGTTCCATAGCTCTGTTTTCTTCCTCTATTGCTGCCCTTTACATATCTGGCAATGTTAAAGATTCCTCAAAGTTTTCTCCTATGTAACTTGCTGAACAAAAAAATACAACTTTGACCTCAAAAAGAGGAAGCATATGGCTAGCGTCATTTCACAGAAAACTAGACAGACAAAAAAAAAGCTCCATTTTTCTAAGGTTCCTCTTGTCACAGTCTTGAATTTGACACAATTTCACATTATTCTTATTACCTTTTTAAATGGCTGTTTACACCTACAGTTCCAGATAAGACAGAAAAAAGATTTAAGAATAGAACTAAAGCTGGTTGTAACATATGAATAGTAAACAGCAATTTTCCATCTAATCGCCCTAATTTTTGCTAACACTTTAGCTAATATATGCAAACACTCACTGTAGGAAGTTACTGCATTACACTTAAATGCTGAAGAGATGAGCCCAAACTATAAAGTTCAGCTCTGCACCTCAAAATCTACCTTCTTAAAGTTCATCAGATCTAGGCTTGTGAAGGCCATCCAGAGAGTCTGAAACTAGCTCCACTGAACTTGCATGAATTCAGACATGCTCATCATCTGTTTTGTGTCTGTCTTCTGCAGTTAGTTTTAATTAGTTTTAACATCTATCTCATAAAAACAACAACATCAAACCAACCAAGCAAAAACCCACAAATCCATAAGATCAAGTATAATAAAACATTCTCTTTTTCCTGTTTTATCAAACTACCTTGTATTAGTAAAAATTCAAGGCACAGATGCATGCCTTCTGTTGAATATATTGTGTAGACCAGTGAAGGCATTCAAGCGTATACCGGAAAAGTTACATAGTGACTGGATGGATTAGATGATTCTGCATGTTCTTTACTTGATCACATTTTTCACTTCCAACCCCAAAATCAAAGGCATGTGTGTTTTGTAGGACGAAACATAAAAATATGTATGCAGCATGAAAGAGAAAACACTTAATGGTTACTTTTGGGGAAAGTTTCTCAGTATTAACTGCCATTACCAGACATTGACTTCTTTTATATGTAGAAACGGATATCAGTTGTGTTGAGAAATGTTTCACACCTTGTCTTTGTTTTTCATCACCAAAGAAAGGGAAAAATACCTGCAAGAATGAACTAATATCTGAGCCGCAGCTCAGTAAGTCAAGAGCAAAATATAACTTAAAACTGATACTGCTGCTTTTCTGTGAAGGGCTGGTCCTCTGCAAAAGCTGTTCTAATAAACGTTGCTATTCTGTGGTCCTAAGGAATCAAAAGCAGAGCTGAGAATTGATTCAGAATAGAGATTTCCAATGATGCCATGCCCTTCATCATTACAACATCAAGTAGAGGGACTGGAAAGAAGTTTCACAAAAACTTTTGTCCTGACACACCTATAGGGCCTAGTGAGATCCTCCCTGAGGTATTTAAGCTATGTTCACATTCAAAAGCAATACTTAAGGCACAGTGAAATACTATCAGAGAACATGCCAGAGAAGCTGTCCAACTGCACATCTATAACACAGACTCTTTCAGACAATGTAATTTTAGCAATATATAATCTACGCACTTAAATCTGCAGATCATACATAGTGTGCCTCTGCCCCATAACACAGCAGCAGAGTGTAAACACACCAAGTAGAACGTCTGGAAGTTAAATTCAATTTCTTCTTTCTATGGGTGTCCCTGCTGGCATTCCTGACACTTTCAGGAACTGAAAGTTTTTTCACAAGTGCAAACCAGGTCAACATTTTTTCAGTTCCCTTGAGACTTTCTCAGTGGGTATTCCCTTGGCACAGGTAACTTATGGGCATATAAGTAGAGATTCATTAACCACCTCTCGTGTCTGATTTTTCCCCACATAAAATCCAGGCATTTTCCTACCTAGGTTAATGAGAGAAATCAGGTTTGTCAAAATGACAAAATTATGTATCAGAAAATAAACTTAATTTCAAAGAAAATATAAATACTATCAAAATTTCCAAGAAAAATTTCCAAGAAAAGGAGGGAAAAAAAAGTAGAAAAAAACTTCCATCAAGTTGTTCTGGTTTTGGCTTAGATAGAGTTAATTTTCTTCCCAATAGCCAGCATGGTGCTGTGTTTTGGATTTAGGATGAGAATAATGGTGATAACACACGGATGTTTTAGTTGTTGCTGAGCAGCACCTACACTAAGTCAAGGAATTTTCAGCTTCTTGTGCTGCCCTGCCAGAGAGGTGGCTACAGGAGCACACTAAAGCTGGAATGGGACAGAACCAGGATAGCTGACCCAAACTGGCCAAAGGGATCTCCCATGCCATATGGTGTCATGCAGAACAATTAAAGTGGGGCAGCTGTCCAGGGGGTTGCTGTTGCTGGTGACTGGCTGGACAATGATCAGCTGGTGGTGAACAACTGCACAGTGAATCCCTTGCTTACTTTATTCTTGATACTGTTTTGGTTTTGTTCTCTCTTTTTTCCCCTCTTTCTTATTAAACTGCCCTTATCTCAACCCAGGAATTACTGCACTTGTCTTTTCAATTTTCTGGCCCATCCCAGTGCAGGGGCGGGGAGCGAACAAACAGCTGTGTGGTGTTTAACTGTCTGCCAGGTTAAACCACAACACAAGCATTTCGCAGACAAACTAAAAAAAACTGCTAGGCTAGCATCTTCACTTCTCATGTTTACCTTCATAATCAAGAATCAACACCTTCCACACCTCCAGTTTACTTGCATACAAAGCAAGAAATACTAAGGTATGCTACAGTGACTGTGACTTGCAAAAGGACTACAATGACTTTTGATACTGTGAAAACACACAAGTGCTCCACCTACTCTTGTAGTACATTGAGGGGAAAAAACAAGGTAATAGAAATGAAAATTCTCAAGCAGTGCCTGATCACATCACTGTAAATTAGCAGTACAACTTTTTGAATCCAGAGGAACTTTACCATCAATAGTAACAGCTGAAGTCACTTGAATTACCTTTCCCTCTTGTAATAAGAATTACTTAAGTATGGAATATTAAGCTGAATTTGAAGAAAATGTTTCACTGCAAGCGAAGAGAAGGGTATAATGAGAAGTAAAAATACACTGGGAAACTCTCTATAAAAGGAAAACAAAATAAGCATTATCTTAGAGAAGTCACAATTTTTGCTTATTGTTACAGGTTTTATATTAATAACTTACCTGTTACTTGTTTCTTCAACTTTTCAATTTCTTCTTTTAAGTTTTTAATTTCTAAATCTTTGCTTGCTGCAATTGGGCCATCCACTGTTGAATACTGAAGAGCCTGGACTGTCTGAGTGGACTCTAGAAAGAGATGCAAGAGAGAGGCACAGAGGTGGTCAGAAGGATGTTACTGGTAAATCATAGAAATAAATGAAGATACAGCAAAAAGCCCCTCCATTGCAGCATGTTAGATGTATGCATTTAAGGCCATATCCCAAATGTTAGCACTTAATCCACAGACACAGAACCTTAAATCAAAAATTATGATGAATATTTAAAAAAAAAAACACAATTGCAAATAAAAAATGGCTTTTATTTTTCCAAACAACAGAGCAATATACACCTGAGAGAATTTAAGCACTTGTGTATTAAGACCTTTCCCTGTCCCCAGCAAGACCATGTCTTACTCCTGTAAAAAACTATCCTGTAAAACACATATCAACATATTAGGATTCCGCAGTTTAAAATTTGGAATGGCTAAGTGCCAATTTTTCAGCATTTGTCAGGTAGACAAATTAAGTTCTTTTAGACGTAGTGCAGAGTTAGGATGTTGTAAGGAATTGCGTATATTTCAGGCATAAAGGCTATCAGAAGTTTAATTTGTCAACAGAAATAATAAATAGATGTTTTTTTCCGCCACAAGGCATTCCAGGAGGTTTTGGTTTTTTTCCACAGGACAAATTGCGCTTCACAGAACTGTAAGCTAATTAGGTCAGAATAGTGACTGAAATATCTTTTTATACCTTGCAGTTTTCTACTGAGTTCAAGTTTCTCTTGCTCTAGACGTCTTATTCTCCTCTCATAAGCTTCTGTTGCTAAACTGTCCTCCAAAGTTCTTTGAATGTTGGCATCAAGATCCATGGAGGGTGGTCCAGCTGTCAGTCTTAAACAGCTGCGGTCTGAAAGCACACTGGGAAAAAAAAATTCAACAGTATTTGATTTTACAACAGGTTGTCTTTAAAATGAAAAACAACAACAACAACAAAAACAAACAGTAAAGTTGTTTAAACTCTGAATTACTACGCAAATCATTTGATTTTATAACAGGTCGTCTTTAAAATTAAAAACAACAACAACAAACAACCAAACAGTAAAGTTGTTTAAACTGTGAATCACTATGCAAATTCTTATACGATATATTTACACAATAAGAGAACACTTGGTTAGTATGTGCTTATTAGAAATTCTTTTTTACCTAGCATGACTGATCTCAATGTATTTTCAATTCCCGATTAAAAATGACCGTCACTGACAGTCCAAGTTAGCCAGACAGCAAAAAGTGACCTCCTAGATATTCGTAAGATTACAGAAACTGTTTATTTTAAAATAATTCATGAAGTTCCCCAAACATTTTGAACATAACAACTACAATAAATGGCGTGAAATTTTCATGTGAAAACCAGGACATCTATATATCAAAAATACTGTGAAACCCTGGGTCTGTGTATACTCATGTACGCTTGCTACCTATGTAAATAATCCTTTTGAAGTCTACAGGCGATCTCACATTACCAGCATCAAGCACATGTGTTTGCGGAAACATGGCTGGATTTACAACAGCTGTAATCATTATTTATTTTTATAAATGGTTGTGGAAGAGTACATGGGCTTTCTTGTTACTGTTTAATTTAGCAGCAGAGATGAACATGACAAACACTACATTAGCACCAAGTATTGTTTCCATTCAGACTTACAAGAGTGTAAAGTGACTAGAAATAAAACAGTTTTCTAAAGTCCTTTAAGCCAAGTTCCCTCTGGATCCGCACATCTGATGTTATCTTTGTCATACTGTTATGTGATCGACTTCTTACGTTGTCTGAAAACCACCTCTCTACACAGTTGTTGACCTTTATACTGATGTAAATTTTACCTGCAGAGAGTTCATTCTTTTTGGACAAACTGCATTTTAGCTTATAATCCTTTAATCTCCTCAACAGACCACAATGTTTAGTTATTTGTTTGCAGTGCATATCAGAGAGAAACAGAATATTATGTCACTATCCTGAAAATAATTTCAAAACTCTTACTTACCAGCTACTCGTATATGTGAAACCTACAAATGGTAAATGATGGCCAGAAAACGCAGTGTGTGATGGAGGAGGCATCGTCTCCTAGAAAAATGATAGTTGAGAGAGTAATATTCCACTGCACTATAAAAAAAAAATTGAGTTTAATCATGTGTGAAGTGTAAGTGACAATATCATATTATCTGGACTCTCAGCTATTCTTACCTACAGCTCAAATATGAAACACATCACCTAAGTCTATCCATAATAGCATGTAATACAGAAAAATATGGCAGGTTAGCCTAAAAATCTTTTTCTAATTAAATAAGCTATCACTAGAAAAAAGGAGAATACAACAAATTTTAAAAGGCAATTAACTCCTTCTGTTTTCCAAGAAGCTCTTAAAATGCAGCATACTTTTTTAATTCCCTCTTTCACATCTCTCTGCTCTTCAATCAGCAGTGCTTCCTACCCGTAGATTTACCAACCTCTTTTCTGTACAGCCTCTCTATGTTTCGAGAGAACAATAGTTCAACAGAAAAAAGTAATGTAACAAAATTTTCTAAGCCCATTAGTGTTATGAACATTTCTATCATCCGTGCTTTCTACTCTGCCAGACAAAAAACTAAAAACCAAGACAATCTTTGAGTTTTCTCCTCATGCTAAAATGACCCTGTTGCTATATTTCTGGAACCATTAAGAGTTTCCAAAATTCATAAGTATACCGTTAGAATTTTCCTGTTCAACCCAAAATGTCTGGTTTATGCTGTTACTAGAGGTGGCCTCACAATCTGTCTTGCATAACATCTGCTCACATACTGGTCATCAAAAGAAACCCCCCTGTGAAGAAGCTTATTGCAATTAAAGTGCTATAAGGTTTGAAAGATAAGAAAATGTAATGATTTTTTTCTGAACTCAAACAAAAAAGAAAGGATCTAGTTGTGCATGCTGTAAAATTCACCAGGACAGAATAGGGAGCAAGAATGCATTCAAAAGAAATCCAAATTTACTTTTTTGGTGGTGGTATCAGCTATATTACATCGTAACTTTGATCTTTTAGCAAAAAAAGACTTTCATATCAAAAAAAGAATTGCCAGAACAAAAACCAAACCACTGCTATGGCTAGACAGTCAAAATACATCAAGTCTGTTGGGCATTTGGAAACTAGGGACAAAACCGAATTACAAAGCCTCATCTTTCCAGTAATCGTTAATAAAAATATAAATTACTACACTCTGCAGTTTGGAAAACTAAAATTCTTTACTCTCCTTTTATATTTCGTTCTTGCTTTTCATAGATTTGAAGTTTCAAAAGCTTCTATGTCAAGAAATTAAAAAAGATTAAACCCATAACTGTAGTCTATATGACAGTCTTCAGCTACCACACAGGCATCCATATGGATTACACTGGTTCTAAAATATCCTATCTATTGATAACGATGCAGGAATTTGAAAATAATTTCTTTGCTGATTTCGGAGTAGTCAATAAAAGTACTAAATCAAAGAGTGAAAAGCTGAAAACCAACACAACTCAGGCTGCCTGAACAACACTGTGTTGTCCTTTTGAATGTATGTGTTCTTTTAACATACATTTCATTATTACGCATATAATTTTTCCACATGACCACCGTCTCTTTCCAAGTCCAGGTAAAAAAAATAATTGTTGCTTTTCAGAGCTGCCTTTTAGCTTCAGTATTGGGCATTACTCATTTGCCGTATGTCATTCAAACCTTCCAATGAATAAAAAAATAATAATTCTCCTGTGCTTTTCTGTGATGCTCACATCTGTAGTGTACAATAGGTGAATGCAATAAACAACAAGTGAACATACACTAGTGTACTAGTAGATGAAACTTCCTCATAACATGCATATGAAAGACGGATGGGAAAACATCTCGAAGTCACATATAAAGAATTTGAGGTGAAGAAACATTAAATACAATATCAACTAGTTGAAGCAAAAACATACCATACCCTCTACCATGCAATGCCTTAAGCTATTTTTCTCTGAGGTTCTGAGATACTAGGTGTCAAAAGGAGTGGTAAAAGCATAACCTTCTTAAATTAAAACAAAACAAAGCCCAACCTCACACACTAACAACAGATTTCTGCATCCTTCAATAAATAAAAATGCATTTCCACATAGAGAACAGAAGGCTTTCCTCTGATGCTAGAATCCCTACCATCTGGCAGAGGTCCTGTTTAAAAGCACAGAAACACTAGGATTGTTAAAAATCATTAGTTGCAAAGTTTTTTTTAGCAAAGGTAAAACTAATTATTTCTCAGTAAGATTGTTCCTGAAAATAACTTTTTTCCAAAACTTTCCTAAGTCAGAAAACAACCTTGAAAAATTTTAGTCAGTAGGAATCGAAATGAAATTTGGCAGAGATATGGGCAATTACAAATAGAGTGCTACAATAATACACATTATGCAAATATAATACAAACATCAACAATGCTCTACTAGAAACAGTGTCCTGTAGATGTAAATGAGTATGTAAAAAACACTCTTTATGGAACCTGGACACAAAATATTGTCATTGAAAATAACAGATATATACATTAGAAGGTTACAATGACTTTACAATTTTTAATTGAAATTGTCCCTACACATACATGCTTGGAGCATCAGCTTCCAAATAATGAACACGTACCTCCTACAGGTTCTTCAAAGTTGCATTTGACTGTTCTTTGTGCAGAACATAGTGAACACACAAAAAAATAAACTTCCATTTACATATACTTTTGAAGTATACTACAAAAACAGATCTGTCAAAACGTTAATTCTATACTTACAGAATTTTTTAAGCAATCATCATCCACATCAAAGTTTGATGTATCAGTGGGGCTGCTGACTTCTGGGATGTAAGGTGCATCACAGTTTCTAATGTTGTCCCAGTCAATCCCAGCAAAAAATGGATGGTTCTTAAAGTCTTCTATCCCGTTCTGCCCAAGTCGATGCTCTCTGCTACAAATTAGCCTTCGGATGAGGTCCTTTGCGCTTTCAGAGACATCTGTCACTTGAGCAGGAAACTGGAACCTCTCCTTAAAGATTAAAATAACAGAAAATAGTTTATTACCAAGAAAAAGTTGGAAAAATCACCCTTCTGAGTGATAATTATTAAGTAGAAAAATAAATGTGCAAATACTCAAGTTATTAAAAATATACAGTAAGGTTTCTAGGAAAAAGACTTTCCCCAAAGGATAGAAACTATCAAAATTTTTTTGTATCCTGCTTTGCCTTGTTTATTTGAATTGCTCTTGAACTGTTGGATTCTACAGCTGCCTCCAGGTGGAAGAACATTTAAGAATCTGCTGCCTAAGCCAACCAACGTATCCAACAGAAAAAAAAAAATAGTGCAAAAGGAGCGAGGCAATGTAGCCAAGACTTACTCCAGTAAGTGAGCTAGCAGCCATTTTGCTAAATCCAGATTTTTAACTTTGAACTGTTTTATCCCAAAGCAAATCCATCTGCAATCCATAACCATAAACTCTTTATATGGAAACATTTTATGTTCTACATTAATGAACATTAATACAATTATTACATAAAAATCCATTTTATAATATGCCTCCAAGTTACCCTATTGCTTATTAAAATTAGCTTAGAGAGAGACAGAAAGAGAAAATGCACTAACTTTGTGGTTCATTATTTTCCCATAGGTCTCCACCAAGGACTCAGCATAAAAGGGTGTTTCTCCATAAAGCATTTCATACATGCAAACGCCTAGGGACCACCAGTCACACTCAGGCCCATACTTCCCTTTTCCATCTTCCATGGCCTGCAAAATTTCTGGAGAGATGTAGTCTGGCGTCCCAACAGCTACTGAAGATTGAACCTGTAGAAGTTACATTTGCAAGGCTAAGATCAGCTTCCATCATTACAGACACTACTGGCTGTGGCAACGTGTTTAAATTTCGCCTCATGTTCTGGTTATAACAGTAACACCCAAAACCAAAAAAAACCTTCTGAATTTATAACAGAATATTAAAGCACTCAAGACACTTCATTAAGAAGCATCCCAAGGATACGTTTTTTAAAAACTCTTCTGTATATCCAGTAACAGAGAAAGAACAAAATGCCAGTGCTTAGGCTAGAATTATTATTCATTAATTATATTTTAGTTAATGACATAAATTAAATCTTTTTAACACTCTGGGGCATGATTTGCACCACCAGCACTACATTCTATTCATACCTTCTAGATACTGTGCAAGTTTAAATATACTACTGAAACATGATGATGATATGCAAATTGTATCTAGCCCTGCTTATACAAAAGATTCCACTTCCAGTAAAAAATTAGAGCTTAGAGCTCAAAGCTGTTCATTCATGATTCATCAACAAACACCTACTCAATACTGATAGTGCAGCACCCCTTTATTAATTAATTGACTACACACATCTAAAAAGCTTTTAAAATACAGTAAATCCAAACAGCACATACTCATATCTTGAGCTGAGGTTAGCTGCAAACCAATACCACTATAATTCTATTTGATTTAAAATAAAGCACCTTTTCTCTTTATTAACACATATTTTAGTGGCTAGGAAAGGACTGAAGAAGAAGTGCTCTTTCTAATTTACCGTTCCATCTTCCATCAGTTTCAGACAAGAACCAAAATCTGCTAATCGAATATGGCCATTCATATCCATCAAGATGTTGTCGGGTTTAATATCCCTGAAAAACAAACAAACAAACACACCACATTTAAAAATTAGTACAACAATCTACTGTATAATATATAGCCCAATCACTAACTCCAACACTCAACATCAAAAAAACAGAGAAAGAGTCAGCAGATAATAGACAATCACATTATGTAAAAAAATTTACACCAAGAGTGTTTCATGTCAGGACATGTAGGTCAAATCAAATAATATGTTAACTGTAGTAAGAGTTGTGTAGTCCAAATCCTCTCACCTTTCACAGGTAGACAGAACGCATACACACTCCACTGCACAGCTGACTGGGGGAAAGTACCTATGCTCTCTAAAACCTACCAGAGGGAGTTTCATTGTTTAACTCGTAAACTAAGTTCAAACGTTGAAATTCTTTTTTACTCTAAAGTACCAAGTTACCATTTTAAAAATATGACAAATTTTTACATTTATCCTTACCCAATATATTCAAAGATAAGTTATGACTGTATGAGTAAACAACTACAAATATTTTCTCAGTTAACAGTTATTTTTATGATGCAAGAACAACCCCCTAAAACAAACAGAATGCAAGTTCTAACTTGGCTTAAATCCCATAAAACATATGAATGAATTTAATCAAATTATTTGCAGACAGATTTCAAAATATTCACGAGCTAACATATTCACACGGGAAATGACAGCAAAGTCTTTTTCTGTTTCTGTTTTTTATAACATCTCAGTTTCCATGAATTTCATTAAGTGGTTTGCTTTGGAAAAGACCTTAAAGATCACCCGGCTCCAGCCCCCACCCCTGGTGACTTCACCAGCTCAGGCTGCCCAGGGCCCATCCAACCTGGCCTTGAGCACCTCCATGGATGGGGACCCACAGCTCTGGGAGCTGTGCCAGCACCTCACGGCCCTCTGAATAAAGAATTTCTGCCTAACATCTAACCTCAGTCTCCCCTCTTTCAGTTTAAAGCTCTTACTCCTTGTTCTATCACTAGACTCACTGATAAAGGAGTCCTTCTCCAGCTTTCTTGTTCTGCACTTCATGACTTATGCTTATTCCATATCAATTAAGCCATCAGTTTTCTAACAGTCTTTTACTCCAATAAATACTTTCACAACTATTTCCATATACAATAATTCACATCTTGCATCTGGCACTGAACTTAAATCCTGATTCACTCACAACTTTAAAAAACTATGTTACAAAGGTAGACCTGTTACTACACCTCGCTTCTTTTTCCCTGTCTCTTCAAAGCAACATTTTTGTTGTAACTAAAATCTGATTCAGGCACATGACTGCCTGTGGTTCACATGCAGCTGGGTGAGGAGGCGTGGCTCTGTTTAGTACTGAAGCTGCAATCCTCCCGTTCTTCATGCCCTCTGCAGTCCCTCTCACCAGAACTGACAGCATGCAGAAGATGCAGAGAAGTGTCAAGCAGAGCTGGAACACACCAGCACATCCCAGGTCACAAGCAATGTGCAACCCTGCAGCTCTCTTGATTCAATGCCTAACAGTTTGTGTCTTGTGACTTGAAAAACAGATACTACTGAGCACGAAGAACAGAGTTGCTCTTGCCTCTCATACACTCAATCTCCTTATTTAAGTATAGATAACACTGTTGGTATCCCAGGTTCCCTCGTGTAACCAGGCCAATGACTAAAATTCTTATGCAAATAAAGCTAAGAAAAAATGATGTACCATTAACTCAAATCTAACTCAGAACTCAGTTTCTGATCTACTATCTACTATCAACTCTTGGGACTTGAATATATTGGCACAAAAATGTTAAGAGGCAAGAGATAGAAGCTCAATTTCAAAACTCAAAGAAAGGAGGCAGTGGCCCAATTTTAGCCACCTTATAAAAATTAAAAAACATACAATAACAACAGGACGCTGTATATGAAACTAAACTTTCATATCTTGCATAGCGAAGACGTTTTGTTACAAAGTTAACAATAAAAGTTAACAAAGGGCATTCTCTAAATAACCTTGTTCCACTTGATTTTTGCTGACATTGAATATGCCAAAGAATTGCAGCCTCCAGATTGAGATACTTTATTTTGCAGTGACCTACTAAAAACATGTTCCTAAATGAAAACAAACACGTGCTGTTGAGACCTCTGGAAATCTAACTTCAGCTTAAAATACTTTGCAAAAACATCCATCAAGTTCCTTTTAGAAGCTGGACCTAGTTCAAGCCAAATAAAAATAGGAGTCACCGTTGAGGCTCCATTTAGCCATGCTCTATCTTTTAATATATTCCTAAGAGAAATAATAATAGTAATTATGATAATAAAACCAAACCGTCTCCCCCCTGCCTCAACTCACAAAGCAGCAAAAAAACAAGAAAAAGCTCACTCTATTGTCTGTACTAAGCAAAAACACAACTGCAAACACTGAAAGCACTCAGAGGAACAAGTACTTCTTCCACAGCCACATTTGTAAGGCTCAGCAATAACTTTACAGGAGTAATTTTTACAGTTACGGGAAAAGGCCAACTTAATTCATACAAATTCTTTTCAGCACTTCTAACAAAAGGTATGGGTTTTGAACAGCCGTTCTGAATCCAGCTGAATTACATTAATAAAATACAGTTTGGAAGACAAGAATTGCTGGCACCTGCAGAGCAGAGTGGGCTATATGCAAAGGGAAAGTCAGGAAAATTATCAGCGCCAGTGGGGAACAAGGAAGGGGAGTAATTATTGCCAGTGTAACCGAAGAGTTAGAAGGAGGCGATTATGTGGGAAAACAATGCATAAACCCTGCACCTCCACCAAGCCTGCAGTTGTTAGATGCCATTACAGTTGTGTAATGGCATCTATTCCAAAATTAATCTATAATTATGCTTTACATGAGAGTTTTGTTTTGAAGATATTTGGTACCTCTCCTTTGGTCAGAACTCATTCTTCTATTCTAAACAGAGGATGCCTTCCCCATGTTCCTTGGCTTATCTCAGCTTCCTTCTTGTATGAGTGGTGCTCTGCTTCCATCTCAGCTGTAATTCTAATCTTATCACCCCCTGCCTCCTAAATGCATCTTAGTATTTGCGATGTCTGGTCCTCCACTGCTCATCAAACCTAAATCACCTCCATCCCGATTCCATTCTTCCCCTGTCAGTTTCTTCACTCCTCAGTCCTTGTCCTCCCACATGTGTACGTGCCAACATTTTTTCTCCCATCTCAGTTCACAGCAGTCAGTATATTGCATAATCATTTCTCAGATTCCCTTCCCATTCCCACTGGCTTCCTATTCCTCCAATCTTTACTTCCTCTTTCCTCATCATCTTATTGTTCTGCTGCACAGGAATCTTCTTTGGCATTGAAAGGAAGAGCACTATTCATTCTTACAGAGCAAACCTACAGCAGAAAAAAACCTACAAAGAACACAGGATCCAAACCTGCATATGTTTATTTTAAACTTATAACAACTAGCATACTGTGAGAAAAGTTATAACCTGAATATCCTGGGAGGAGGCATGGCTGGAAGGAGGAGAATGAAAATTGATCCATGACTGAAGAAAGATCCTCTCATGAATTTCAGTGGTATCTCAGAGCAGAAGAATTTCTTAAAATGTTTAGAAGAATATTTTTTTTCCTAAGTAATCTACACAGGAAAAGCAACACATGCTTCCTGATTTCATTCCTGGAAAGAGATGATGCTACTTCAGGTAGATACTCAGGATGCAAAATTCCAGAACAAGCATCTAAAATTTGGCCAAATTATATGGTTTAGAGTAATACGGTTTAGTGAACAGACCACTAGACTGAATCTCGACAGTTAAGAGTTTCTAGGTGATTGCAGATGAACTATTTCTACATCCCTCAAAGACAACACTAGCGCTCAGTCAAGCCACTAATAGCTGAGGAGCACTAACATTGTAGTAACACTAATTAGTTTCCTGCAGGAAAAGAAGAAGGTCTCCTCACTTGAGATAGAAAATAATAATTCCCTTTCAGTAAACATAAGCATTTGGAAGCCGTTTTACAAACAGATCTATAGTGGGAACAAACAGAATTTGGGGACATGCTCTGACCTAAGGAGACCCTAACTGTGTTCTAGAAAGTCACAGACCGTTCAGCACTACTCTTGAGATGTACAATGGGTATGGGTTGCTAGAGTCAGATACAGTAAAAAGCAAATCCGTTACACAAGTTCTTCTTCTCACCACAGTGAATTATGGGGGGGTGGGTACCCAGCATACCCAAGGAAATCTGGACTTTCTCTCTATCGACTTACTTGCAGCATTGTCACCAGAGGATGTGATCTGAGCAAAGGCTACTTTTCTGTTTGTTTCAACAGTACTGATATATCAACCTCAAAGGAGCCAGAAGTCTAGAAGAATGAACTATTTAACTGTTTCTTAGTTTTTGTTGGTTGTTTTTGTTTTGTTTTGTTTTTTAGTTGATTTGGTCTTGATTATATGAGAAAATTGGCACTGTATAGCAGCTTGGACAAACTGATGCTATTTGTATATTATGCAGGCTTTCGTTATTTGCTTCTATTCAGCTGACAAATGCTATAGGAACAACTAGTTTGTGTCATGCTGGCACCTTCACTTATACAGAAAACAGAAGTGTGGAGGCTTCTGATAAAAACTGAACAAATCTTTAAAGAATCATTTCTCAATCTTTATAATGCTTCCTGGATTAATGTGAGGAGCTTTTAATTCTTCAGATTGGCTTGTTTATTCAGATGACTTCATTAAACTCCCTTTAAAGTAAGTTTACTTTCTTAAGCCATAATTAAAACCCAAACATTTTACATAGGAACTGTGTTAATATAAACAACATTCTAAAATGAGACAATAGCAGACATTTGGATTAGTGCCATTTATTTTGATTTCTATGTTAATAAGAATAGAATTTCATTTGTTCAGTAAGACTCATGACAAAGTATTCCCTCTGAGACTTGCTAAAACCCATAGCACATTCCAGTTACAAAACAAATAATGTCAGTGCATTTTTTTTTCCAGGAATCATTTCTGATATTAAGTTGTGAGGTCTTGCATATTGAAATTTAGGCTGGAAAATCTCCCAACGCTCTTTCCAACACAAATTATCTGATGATTTTGAGATTTCAAAGTACATTCAAAGTTCCTGATGTTCATCTATACCATTGTCTGAATCACTGAATCAACGTTATTCGGTTATTTGCAACACAACAAGCATTTCCTCAGGTCTACAGCACAGGAAGGAAGGATTCCAGAAGAATCTTAAGCTAAATCAGGTTGGACATGAGGAGCGACTTCTTTCTTCTGCGGGTGGTCAAACACTGGCTTCCTAGCAAGGCGGTGGATGCCTCATGCCTGTCAGTTTTCAAGAGGCAATTGGCTAATGCCCTGAATAACATGCTTTAGCTTTTGGATAGCCCTGAAGGGGTCAGGAGGTTGGACTAGATGATCTTTGAAGGTCACTTCCAACTGATCCATTCTATTCTAATTTTGTTTCACGGGCAACCTCACGGAGGCAGAAGAACAGGTAAGGGAAAGGAAATTACCCAAAATATATAGTGATATTTAATGCAAAAAGTGTGATTAAGTAGCAACTGTATCAGCTAATGCCAAAGATTATGTTAACAGAAAAACTCACAGGCCCACACATTTCAGTTTATGTGATAAAAACCTCTCTGGCACTGAGGAACTTGCAATCAGTACGGATCACTGTTCTCAGTAACTGTACAGTAACGATGCAGAATGTGCTTGGTTTGCATTCCTCATCTGCAATTTATTTACCTCTTATTTTCAAAATAATCAGGTGGAAATGGAGGAAGAAGTGAGTCCTCCTCTGTAACTAATACAAACAAAAAGCAGTCAGATAGGGCAAGAGAGCAGGACACATCCTCCTTGGTCTAAACACTTTCAGATGCTAATGGACTGTCCTCACAAGCACAGATGCTCTTAAAAAAGCACTAGAACTGAAATGACAATAAAGAGCTACATAGGTTTCTAAATTCAACATCTGCAGTCAGCTGAGTCTGAAGAAAGAAGTGAACCTGCCTGAAATTGAAGGAGTAATTTGATAACAGAGCTACCAGTTTATTTTAGGACACTGGTTAAGAAAGTGATAATTTGCAGAACAAATTTTTATTTCTAATGTAAACATTAGAAAAATACAGAAATGAATTCACTCTTCTAAAGAGATCAGACACTCCAAGATGTACTCTTAAGAGCGATACAAAAGGAATAGGTTATATTAAATTATTTTCAGATGAACAGCATATTGTTCATGTTACCAATGAAAATCAAAATACAGCAGATGAAAAAATAGATTCAGGTGCAAGTGCTGGCACAGAAGGACCAGACAACATATTACTAATTGAGAACATCACAGTAAATTATATGTTCATTATGCATGCAAGAGAATTCTCCTAAAGCATAAATCAAAAAGTTAAAAGCAGACATCAATGGTTACTATTATCTATTCTTCAAGGAGAAATATTACTATCTCCCAAGTTACCTCCTAAAAAAAAAAACCCACCACATCAAGACTTTAGTGTCAAAATGCCTGGACTTTTTATCCAAAACTCCTTCAAAACACTGGGTTATTCTTAGCCAGGACAGGTTTTGCAAACAATTTATTTCAATCCCTTCTGTTATTTCAGACAGGCTTTTCTTCCACACTCCTCCTCACATAGAAATGTTACAACCATGATAAAGAAAATGAAGATGTTTGTTTTTGGCAGCATTTCAATGAAAGGAGAAAATTTGGTGCCTGTGAAGTTTTTACTAAGGTATTCAGCAATGTCATACTTGCAATGCCTGCTTTAGATATGCAGAGTGAAACAAGTGGTCATCTTCCATCAAGAATGGCAGTCGGTTGATTCATTGTTTCAGTCACCGCTACAGCCTCTGATGTCCAGGAGCTTATTTCTATTTTCCATTACAGTGAGCCAGGTTATATCTAAGTTGCCATATTCCAACAACTAAACCTTATCTAAATTCTAGTGAGCATAACTAGAAATACACTCCATCTGGCAGAAAGACCAACGTGCACTGAGCCAAATTAGATGCAGACAGTTGGCAGTTATTCTTTAGTAATCCCAATAAGATAGGCTGCACAAGATAACACCCTGAGAACATGGAACACATTGTACTTCGTTAACTGTTCCTCTTACCAAGACTCTACTGTGCCTTCTCCTAAACAGTCACTCCTCCTTGGGGTGGAATCCAGGAAGTGTCTATTCCTATAGATTTCCAAATAATTTAAATAATTTTGATTATGACCTTATAATTTGCATACCACCCAAACAGTTGCATCATGTTTGTATACTAAACAAAACCTGCTTCATGCGAAGCTGACGAACTAAAGCTTTAAACTGAAAATGATACAGTGGCCATGTACATAGCCTTGAAGTCTATATGAACAGTCAAAGACTAAACACTTTAGGATGTATGCCTTAATAAGCAAAGAAACCAGAAGAAAAAAAAAAGAAATGCTATAAACAATTGTATTTCAACCTTGCAGTGCTTGTAGTGAGGTGGCTCTGGGTTGTTTTTTTTTCTTAGACAATATATTAATACTATAAAACTCCATTGTTTTCTCATAAAGTCTTGATAATAAATCACTATGTATGTGTTGTTCCAGGAACATCCAGTAATTCAACTCTGGAAAAACAATCTCACTATTCTCAGCAGCAGGAGATTCATCTAAATCTCATTAAAGCCAGTGGACAGACTCCCATCAATTACTGGGACAGCTCAACAAAACCAGGACGATAAAAGTTTAGATCTGGTATACGATCATACTTACTGATCAGCGTGTGCAATTTTATATTTATACTGCTACACATCCTAAGCAGGATTTAGTCTTAGTCATACTACAAAACTAAACGAAACACAATATAGAACTCAAGGTTTCAAGTACTGGATGCAGCACATGCATTACCCAAAACTCTCATTGACAACACATACACATAAATTATATTAGTTTGCTTACTTCAGCATTTAGGTGTTCATTGTTTCAACATCTATCGGATGTAATTAGGAACTGAACTTGATATTACTTAAGACTACAGTTTCTGAGAAAGCAGAATTGAGAGAAATTACCTCATTTTTAGTGGGTGCAGAAGCTGCTACTTTCCTCTTTTAGCACAGAGAATTTGCATTACCTTCTTAGAGCATACAATGCAAAGATTGAAAGCACTGAGTGTGGGCATCACAATGTAATGTGTAAAGAATTTAAATTCCAGTTAAAGATTCTTAAATTAGACATAAGAAAGCGCTTTCATAATGACGGTAGCACACTACAACAAATTGCTTAGGGAAATTTCATCAGATCCATCACTATTTTTTTCAGAACCGGTTAGACAAATATCTTTCAAGAATAGTTTCGCTCTAATTTCATCTCACCTTGCAGCAGTGGAAAAGCATCAACCTCCCCAAGTCCTTGCCCTTTTCTCTACAGTTCTACGCTGATCTATTTCTGCTGCTCAGACAAGTCCTCTGGACACAATGCAGTATTTAGCTTATTGTATCCAATATATCTTATGCATTCTCAAATGCTAATAAAGGGAATCGTAACAAACAACAAGGAATGAATACATCAGCCAACACATATGCATCTTCAGTTTGTTCAGACACTGATACTCATTCCTGAACGCTTGAACTGACCGGAGTTAGTAGCTTATAAACAAATGCTCTACCAACAACACTATAATATCACAGCATTTTATTTTTTTTTTTACCTAGGAAAAATCTGTGACCTTTGTGTATAGGTATTTGCTTTAAAATAACAGCCATCTCAAATATGATAACAGTTTAGAAGTAAAGATAGCTACTTTTAGAAACTGCCTATATCCACTTCTTTTTCTACTTCCCAAAAAATAAATAACTTGAAAAATTCCTTCTGATTAGTATTTGGCAGCTACTTACTCCTTGTAGCTATTATTTTTCATCTAAAATGCTAATCAGCTGTCAGAACCAGACAGCCAGGGAGAAAACTCTCACATTCAGACTAAATACCATCATGCTGCTAAGGACTTAGATGACATATCAAGGTGCAGTCTCTTGCATGTCTAACCATAATTTCCATTGTCTTGTCAGTTTTACAGACTGCAACCAGAAAGACAGTGTGTCATTTCAGAAAGATTTTAAATGTAGTACCTTACAATGCTGATTTACAGGTGTTATTTTAAACACCTATGAAATCAAAACATAAGTTGTAGACATTACTAGAAAAACACTTCCTTACGGCAGAGAATCACAGGCACATAAATTCAGATTGCCAATGCATTCTGGAAACGATAACATTTCAGATAAAAAAGTATGGAACTTAAATGAAATAGTCTGACTACCAAGCATTAGAAGTAAAAGGAAAAAAAAAGAAAGAAAAAATGGACTAGGATCTTGCAGAAGAACAAGAACACAGGAGATAAAAATTTTCCCTCAGTTGTCTTGTAGACCAAACAACTTTGCAGGTAATAAAATATAAACTAAGGCACACGTAAAGAATTGAGCATTTGATCTTGAAAATAGTAGTATCGTTAAGTAATTAGTCATGCATAAAAACTTGAGAGCTTTACACCTTTGTGCCTCTCAGGTAATTCTAATAGTTTAAAATAGCTATTTCTAATAGTCTCTCGGGATGCAGAAAATCTAAGGCATAAAAGTTTTGAAAGATGCGCAAACCAAAAATGGAAGAAAAAACAGGAACTTAAATTACCATGATACTATACGTTCAGTTGAAGGATATATACTTGCAAGTTCTATGGGCTTCAGACAGAACGTGCCTTCAGCCTCAGTATTAGTAACCTGAACATTTCCGCACTGGAAATTCCAGTTCATAAAACTCTCAAAACCTTGCAATGATATGGCAAGTAAACAGGCAAAACTGCCTTGATCAGACTTGACATTTAATAGCAGACAGGCTTATGAAATTGGCTCAAATGTAAAATTTCCTTTTCCTGCTCTAAACCCTGACAAATACAAACCCCTTACTGATCCTAAAATACACAGCAATCAAGGCTAGTCTTTGACATTACCGACACTGAAAAACAACAAATGCTGGAAAGACTGGCCTCAAACCATTGGATAACACAAAGCAAGTTACCATCCACAACGCTAATCTTTTGCTTCTGTTTTCTCTGCGTAAGAACTCCGGCTATTATAGAAGACTATTCTAATAAGCATGACGTCAGGGCACAAGTCAGCACCCGCAACAGGGCACAGAGTACAAGTCTTCTCCTTGTACCTCAGAAGTATGGGAATCACAAGATCTATGACCCTGTTGCCTTAAAGCAGTCTTTCTTTCACATAGTACAAAGTGTCAGCTCTTCCTGAAACTGCTAAGTACTACTAACAGATTAGCTACCTGTTTTGTTCTGATGAAACCCAGCATCATCATATGGTTTCTCACCAACATCAGCAGCACCAGCTATGATAGCAGCTTCCCCTTAACAGCCCTTGCTTTTCTTATCTGAGGACTTTGTCTTAACCTGGCTCAAGAATTAGTCATATTGAAATTCACTGCACAACAATTCACTCCCATTTTTACAAAAGGAAGGCCTGGGGAACCCCAGGCTGATGAGTCTGATTCTTTATGCCTCAGAAGATCACAGAGCAGATCCTCCTGGAAGCTACGTTAAGACACATGAAGGAGGAGCAGGTGATACAGGGCAGATTGTGCCTGGCCAATCCGGTGGCCTTCAGTGATGGAATGACACCATCAGTGGGCAAAAGGAAAGCAACTGATGCCATCTACCTGGACTTGTGCAAGGCCTTTGACATGGTCCTGCACCATATCGTTATTTCTAAATTGGAGAGACTAGGATTTGAAGGCTAGATTATTCAGTGGATAAAGAATTGTTTGGACGGTCACAGTCAGAGGGTTGTGGTCAGATCTATGTCTGGGTGGAGGCCAATCACAAGTGGTGCCCCCCCCAGGGATCAGTACTCTTCAATATCTTTATCAATGACATAGTGAGATTGAGAGCACCCTCAGCAAGTCTACTGGTGACACCAAGCTGAGTGGTGCAGTCAGTACAGCAGGAGGAAGGGATGCCATCCAGAGGAACCTGGACAGGCTTGAGAAGTGGGCACATGAGAACCTACTAATGAGGTTCAAAAAGATCAAGTGCAAAGTGGTGCAGCTGGGTCAGGGCAATCTCAGATATGTGTACAGACTGGATAAAGAACTCAATGAGAGCAACCCCATGGAAAAGAACTTGTGGGTCCTGGTGGACAGGAAGGTCAACAGTATCCTGGGCTTCATCAAAAGTGGGATGGCCAGCAGGGAGAGGGAGGGGACTGTCCCCCTCGACTCTACCCTCATGAGACCCCATCTGTAGCAGTATGTCCAGGACTAGGGCCTCCGATACGAGAAAGACACGTCATGTTTATTCTGCAGAACCCAACTATTTCCCAGAGGAGGGTGAAGGCAAATGTTTAGTTTATACATTTACGTCACTAAGTAACTAAGCCTACACTGAAAACACAACAATAAGAGGCCTCTATGAAAAAAGTGATGAGAGGGAATGGATTGCTCTGCTGGCCTACACCAGCAGGGCCCTGAAATAAAAAGCACTTGCAAATGGGTTATGAAGCAGAAGTCTTACTACACAGTAGACTACAAAATATTTGAGAAAGAGAAGTTGAGAAACATTTACATATTATTGAGGAGAAAAAAAAACAAAAAAGATTTCATTGCTTCACCTCCATCAGTTATCTTCCAGTTTTCTAATAAACTACTAATACATAAAAGCAGAGGACCTAGCTGAGGGCATCTCTAACTTGCCCAGCTGTCACAATGCTTTTTTTGGATCCAATCATTCTGTTTATAGTTTCACATTCCTCAAGAGAAACTCCACACTGATCGCATTCGTCAGAGAAAGCGACCATTTGAACAAACACTTGAGAGAATGAGACCCTTCATGTTCAAGGCCAAAGCTGCATTAATATTGAGGAACAACACTAAGCACGTGATACACAAATAACTATCAGACAAGTGTACTCAATCTTGAACACAACTTGCTCTTTTTGTAACAGGCTATTAGGTGGATATGTAAACATACTTGCTAAAGACAGACTGCTAAAAACAGCTCTCACAAAATTTAAAATATTAGGTTTATTAACTTAAGATTCCAGTGTAATTACAACAGAACACCAGGTAGCTTGTTTGAACTCTGACAGTCTCCACTGACAGTTATTTTGGGGTTGCTAAACTGTATTCTTTTGTATCCTTCTACATTTTTCCCTCCAAAATTTAGACAGAAAAATGACAATTCAAAAACATTTGAAAAATACTATTTTTGCTACATTTTGTCAACACAACTTTATCAAAATTGCATTCTGGCTTCTAAGGACTAAGTACACAGATTAAGAACTCCACCACCACTGCCAAGCAGCATATTCTAAAGATTAAAAAATTAAAGTCTGCTAAGTAAGGCTAATTCATGTCAAAGCTTTTAGTTTTCTAATAGTATCATGAGTTACTGGAGGGTAAAGAAGTAGAAAGAGTAAGCTCCTTAAGAATGTTATGTCCATCTGTGAGTGCCATCTGCCAAAGAAATCCTGAAAGAAGAGGCTAGAGAGGAATCCAGAATATGCCCAGCTGTCATACTGTAAATTACTACCTATACTAGAAAACGTTAATACGTATTTATAGGCAGATAAATGCTTTCTTTTGATTCTCCTTTCGGATAATCTTGCTTTCTGCATTTCAATACAACCATACATTGTCTGAGATGTGATTGCACTGAATAATTCTAAGAGTAAACTAGACAACATAATCTGAGGGCTTGATTGTTTTTGACAATGACAATCAACAAACATGTTTTGCATTTTTTTTTAATGCATTGATGATACAAAGTAAATCATGGAAAAAAACTCATTCAAAAGCTGTCAGGGCAATACAACAATTTTTAATATGTATTCTTACTTATGTGCATCTGTACTGAGAAATATGGTGTTTAACTATCAGCAATATCTGTAAGCTGAAGCAAGATGCAAGCAGCAAATCACTCCAAAATTTCTGGGACTGATCAAGAAACAAACTAACCTGCTGGGTCCATATTACATTCTACAGCAACCCTAAACTTTTTCCACCTTCCTCCAGAAGTAAATACACAAATATAAATACACCAAAAATTATGAGAGATAAGGGAAAGGGAGGTCTGTACATAAATGAGTTTTGAGATCACTGGATGCCTTTCATTTTCCCAAAGGAAGGATATACAGTCTTAATACAAGGTTGATTTTATCCCCTCTCCCCTCCACTTACTTGGTAGGCAATAAAAATCATGACAAAGGTGTAAAAATATATTAAAGGGCAGAGGGGATACACAGAAGAAAGTACAATGTACTTAAGTCATGTAAAAAAACTACAAAAAACTCAAGAATAAGAAGGCATTACTTTAGATACGTGAAGTAAACTCTGGAGGCTAAAGTAATATAAAATGTTTACAATGAGAAGAAATGCCATCCTGAGACAAGTATGTACATCACACACTTGCTATTGCTGTTGCAACTACATGAAGAAGCACTGTTATATCCTATATATTTTACTGGTCTTCCCCCCAGGCCAGTGTGGCTTTAGATTACCCTATTTTTTTCTTGAAAGACTGCCTAGCAGAAAGAAGAATGCTTCAGAAAACAACACTGCTACACAGCCACCTCCATGTGCTGCACAGATCCTTTTTCTTCTTCCTTCATCCAATAAAGTCACACTCAGTAGCTACACAGATACCCGTGATTCCTCTTTTTTCAACAGAAGTCAGTGTTGTTCAGAACGTCTACTGAGAAGAGAAGTGGGGTTAGGGGGAAAGCTACTGAAGAATAACAGAAAAAAGCATGGTTTTTCTACATACAACTTCCACTTAACTGCACCCTAAATTAATAGCACATAGGTTAAATGCTAATGGGAAAGCAGATTCTTTCAAAGTCAGCAATTAAAAAAGTAGAACAGCGGAGAGCAACAAATCTACTACTCCTGAAATAATAGAACTAGATTTAGGATATTCTCTCTTGCTTCCCCATCGCAACTTGATCATGTTCTTTATTGTATCGCAAATATCATGCTACATTTATTGCCTTCTGATTATTTGCATAAAATGAAAAAAATTGAGAGAACTCTACTTTCATGTCATTAAAACCAGCAAAAGATGCTGCAGTTAAATACAAGTAAAGCAAACAAAATTTTAAGTACAGAGAAAGAATAAGAGCATGCATGAAGGCATGCTTACATATACTTGCAAGAGAAGGAAGAAACTGTCCTTCACTCGCAATTTAGATCATTTCATGCTATTATGTATTCCATGTCAATCACATGCACAGCTGCTAGTTCAGCCTGACCAGTGCCGTTGATACAGGCTTTAGTCCAAGCCGAAGCCCACAAGCTTTGCTGGGGGACAGTAAAAAAAACAAGTGAGTGTCCCAGAGGAGTGGGGAGTTGCAAAGTTTAATACCCAAAAGAAAGAAGCAAAGACTGTACCTTATCCTGTGTGTTATCATGTATCCAGATAAGTAACTGTATCACTACTTTCTCATGAAACCCTCAACAAAGTCTTCTACAGAGAGAAACACACAGCATAGAAGAACCCATCAGCAGAAGGAGCCAGAGAGATTAATAAACAGCTCCAAATCCATGACGAACATACAAATGAAGGAACATGCAAATCCTCACACCTCCATTGTAATGCATTCTATTAGTATTTTTTTACTGCACCATCTAACACTCCAGAATACATCTTCTTTTTGAACAGATGCAAAGTGAACATCATGCCCAGTCGCGATGCTGAGTGCGCCAGCCAGGAACGCAGTGCTTCCCTGCTGAAGCACCCAACGCACCGTGTCACAGCAGCCACGCCTGGCACAGCATTCTCACCCACAGGACCAGCCTTCCCCAGCCTGAATGATAGAGCGGCCGCCAAGGAATCTTTTGAGTCAGAAGCTCTACCCTGACAGGTAATAAAAGATACGTTCACGTCGATATTTGACGTGAGCTTTTCAGCTGTTCAGAGTTAATTCAATGTGAAAAGCATGCAGGTTTATTTTTGGTCCAGGAGGATCCCAAGGTAGGAATAGAAGACTCCTAGAAAGCTCCTGTGCCAGTCTGAAAAAGCTTCACTGCCTGAGCAGCCTTTTTGCTCTTATTTTGCTATTTTGAGACAGTATGGGTATTTTACTTTTTGACAACAAACTCACATTCAAAGCAACAGACTTCTGACCCACATCATTTGGATTTGGAATTCACTTTGGCTTTTCACACAAGGGGGCTGTGACCTATGTGAGACGTGTTTCCAATTCCTACACTGATTGTTGAGGAGATTATTTCAATAACAGCCAATTCTATGTTTTTTTTCCCCAATGTACTCTTTTATACTCAATGTCATAAAAGTCATGAACTGCAGAAGTTAGAAGCTTGACAGAGAAAGAATTCTGAAGTCTTTAAAACGCTGGGGAAAAAAAAGCATCCTCTGTAGAGAGCTGAGCAGTAAGGTGATACATGTCTGATTGTATCAGATCTTCTGGAGCAGCCAGGTGAATCAGAAGCCTGTTTCTCAGTGAAAACCACTGAAAGTGAATCAAGGTCTCATCTTTTGTAACTTCTCAGTGTGTATTGAGCAATGAGAAAAAATACGGTAGGAAACTATGACAGTACTATTTTTTTCATTAGATTAAAGCATTATTGATTTGATATACCTAAATTATGAGTGTTATATTAAAGATACTCACACCAAGAACTACAGCTATTAAGTGAAAGCTGCAGTTGAATTCCTATTATTAAAGGAAAGTCAGAGTCTACCATTTTCAGGCAGTTATTTAGGAATATTCAAATGTACAAAAGAAAGCTAAAACCATAACCCACAACTCTCAGAAACCACTCATATTTTCAATCCCTTTTTGCCTCCCTCCCATGCTTGTTTACCTTCTCATCTCCTCCTCTACTTAAATAGCCGGTCACTTGGAGGATCAAAGTTGCTATTTTCAGTCATTTAACCTACAGTTAATCTCATTGTTGCTTGTCTTTTAAGTAGAATTAGTTGCCTACTGCGCATCTATTGGCTAACAAGGATACTGACAGTAAGTCCTTGTTTATAGGGAATGTTACAGGTGTATTTCAGAACTCATTAACAAGTAGTTTTAACCAATTTTAACACTTGCTTTTTATAGAGTGAGTTAATATTTTAACTCATATGATTTTATTAATGTCTATATTAATCATTCTCTGCCTGAGGCTTTCCTTTCTCTGGAATTCAAATTGAAAAGCAAACTCTCTAAAGTGGCAAACAGGAGTACAGAACTTAAACTAGCAAGTAAACATATACATGATTTATTCAAGTCATACAGAAGCAGAGGTAATCAAAAGCCTTCCTTGGTCGCATGTGCTGCATACAAACCGCTTCAGGAAAAGTATGAATAAAAAACAAAGTACAAATTCCAATAATTAAAATCCTGTAAAACCTCCCTTTACTTTCAAAAGCACGGAGTGATCGATCACTCCTAACTGGTGCCTCAGCTCTAACCAGGAAGATTTTTCTGAACCCGCCATCACCCAATGGCTTCCAGCACCGTGCTTATTTAAAAAAACAACAGAACACAACGAAGTTTTTCCACAGTTCTCAACATCATCAACATTATTAATAATCTAAACAAAGCAAAAAAGAACAAACCAAAAAACAATACCTCCTGCTAAAGTTAGCAAGGTTGCCTACATGCTTGAAGACTTATTTTCACAGATTTGAAGAAAAACATTGAAAAGTAAAGGACACTTTAAATACTGAATTTTTAGTACTCCGTTTGAGACAATCTATTATAAACAGATGAACAAGTGAATATTTGGTTCCTTTAATAAATGAAAACACTGCCTAAAAATGTCAGCTGAAATTATCTTCTCAAGTCTGGAGCGAAAGAGAATACCGACCAGATATAGTAGTAGGAAAATAACACCCAATGTTTCCTTAACACAATAAAAGCAAAACCTCATGCAGAGATTTGAATGACATAAATATGTAGTTATGGATATAAAATCATGGTTGAACAAGGATCAGCTAGGTTAGAATTTTACAAACACAAAAAATAAAAATCCAACCCTTTGCCTCTCCTGAGAACTGCATCTCAATTGAATTCAACTCAAATATTCTATTTACATGAAATTCTTCAGCAGCAAATGGAAGACCAGACTGTGCAAGTAATTCAGCTATCTTTCTCAAGAAACACTTATGTATAAAATAACTAACACACATCTAGCTAGCTAAATTCTGAGGATCTTTTCCTACAGTGCAGTTGCATTCATAGTTTAAAGTCTTTGTTGCAAGAGAAAGGGAATTTCACCACTCTCCACAGCTACTAGGAGGTTGTAGCAAGGAGAGCATCAGACTCCTTTCTTGAGTGAAAAGCAGTAAGATGCAAGGACATGGTCTTAAGTTATGCCAGGTTGGACAGGTGGAAGAATTTCTTCATGGAGACAGTGGTCAAGCATTAGAACAGGCTGCCCACAGCAGTGGTTGACTCCCATCCCTGGAGGTATTTAAGAAAATGGCAAATGTGGCACTAAGGGACATAGTTTAGTGATGGGACTTGGATTCCAACCATCAAACTGACCTACCAAGATCCTGAAGGTCTTTTCCAACATAGATAATTCTATGGTTCTGAAAGACCCAATAATGATAAAAGACAACAATCTATTATTGACATGTTTAATAAAGCATGTTATAATAGGAGATCACATTTAAGAACACTAACAAAAATTTACCAGTTGCATTCTGTTTGAGCTGTGTTTTTCCTCTTAGCTAGACTCAATTTTTCAGTTTCTTGTTCTATTTACATTCAGTTTTTAAGCTCTGTAATAAAACCTACAGAAGGGACTAGCTCTGACCTTCTGCATGGTAGTGCACAGTGGATAAGAGAATTCAGAGCTCTTCTGTTTAGTAAATAATGCAAATATAATCTCAAACCTAAATGAAGTTACTATTGATGCTATCTGACTGAAGCCCTAGTTTTGACTGGGATAGCATTAATTTTCTTCCTAGTAGCTGATATAACACCATGTTTTGGATTTAAGAGAAAAACAATGTTGATAACAACGCTGGTGTTTTAGTTGTTGCTGAGCAGTGCTTGCACTAAGTTACGGACTTCTCAGCTTTTTGCACTACTCCGACAGGAACCTGGAGGAACACAAGAGGCTGGAACGGAACAGAAACAAGACAGCTGACCCCAACTGGCAAAAAGAGATATTCCATACCATATGACACCACACTGAACAATAAAACTGAAAAGCACAGGCCAGGGGGGCTCGGAAATCAGCTGGGCATGGGTCAGCTGGTGGTAAGCAACTACACTGCACATCACTTGTGTAGCATATTCTTTTTAATCACTATTTTTCCTTCAATTTCTGTCCTATTAAACTTTATTCTCAACCCACAAGTTTTACCCTGATTCCCTCCCCCATCCCACTGCGGGTGTGCTATACAAACAGCAGCATGGTGCTGAGCTGCCTGCCAGGTTAAACCACAACATGTGCAAAACAGCATCACACCATCAGACACTTTTCTTAATTGCCATAAAATGAAGTCAGTCTGCAAAATGAATCCCATACAATCATATGCATCCCAAGTATTTCACACATCAGCTGCATTTTCAGCTCAAACGTACATGTGATCTCCAGTAATGACTGCACTGTGTTCAAGATCAGTTTAAATAATTTAATCATAACAGAACTAAACAGGAGTAGTGTCAAGATTTCTGGTGGGATCCTGGAAATGTTTTCATTCTTGTTCACAGCATTCTGTTTTCATACACCAACAGGAATTTCCTGCTTTCTGAGAAACAGACTATTATTTCATTACTCTCTCAAGAACAGAGGTAAGGAAAAGATTCTTGATTCTGCTAATAATGTTATATTCATGTCAAATTGCACCGATCTAGTACTACGGAGTTGGGAAGTAATACCAGGGATGGAAGATGTTTGTGAAATGCTTACTGATCTCTCTCAAGGAAGAAAGACACTCAAAGTTGAAGTGAAAATCTGTTGTCTTTTTTCCCCCCCCATAATCTTCTGCAAAATGTTCCAGCACATTAAAGATTTCATGTTGGCTTTGTCATGATACTGTGAACTGTCAGGGTAAATCGTGATGAAGGACAACAAATACATTGAGATAGGCGCAGTTTTGGCAGACAGCATCACGGAAAGATTGTGCCAACACATTTAAAAGACAAGGAGGCAAATCAACAAGCCGTACTGGCATAGTGCATTAGTTACTAACACATCTAAAAATCTCCGGACAAGTTTTGGATGCCACTACATCCATAGAGAAAGCAAGAAAGTGACAAAACAACACAAAACAGATAACAGAACTCACCTCCCTAGGGAAACTGCAGTAAGCAACTCCCACATTTGTTCATGTTTGAGTTTCTAATTGAGCTGGCGTAATTGTTGATGAGACATGTTTGTTTGACAATTCATGCTTGTGTCGGGTTTTTTTTTTTTGGTAAGATATCTTATGTACGCTAGCTTCAGACTTCATGGTATATTATAAATAGTTTTTCACTTTAACTGGAATTAAATCTGTGAGAACGGATAACATTTGACATTAAATACTATAAGAAACAAATGCTGCATTTCTTGGCCCTTGACATCTCCAGAATCCCTGATTTTTTGATGATAAGAGACAAGTTATTCTTATTTATGATATTCAAATGGGAATCATGATGTTATACATTTCAGTATTCACAACTCTCCTGTGCATTTAACTGTCAAAAGCAATCATGACAGTAGTAATATGGAATCTCAGACAAACATTTTCTAGGAACTATGGCTTAAAGCAATAAAATAAGGAAGTTACTGTTTATGCAAGAAGTGCACCTTTACAATAATTTTTTTTTTTTAGTACATTAGGCAATAGACATCAATGTAAATCATGTTTTTGTTATTTCATTTTTCACACCAGTTCAGTTTTCATGTTCTTGAAAACAAAGAACTGCTTTGTGATGCAGCTGAACAGCAAAAGGTATCTTTTCTCTGGAGATAAGAAGGGAACGTCATGGAACTGAGTCAAGGGAGAGTCAGGGAGGGTGGGGGGTGGATTAGGGAAAGGGTCTGCCCCAGAGGGCAGTGGGCATGGCACAGGCTGCCCAGGGCAGTGGGCAAGGCCCAGAGCTGTCAGAGCTCAAGGGGTGTTTGGACAGCACTCTCAGACATAGGGTTTGGATTTGGGTGGTGCTGTGTGGAGCCAGGGGTTGGACTCAGTAATCCTTGTGGGTCTCTTCCACCTCAGGAAATCCTATGTTTTTATATATTTAGCTTTCAAGTACAGACAGTAGAAAGTTTTTGGTGTACAAAATTAGTCAATCTGAAACAAGTTCTGGTAATAACTTTGCTAAGCAAAGATACTGCAGGTCTACGTAAACACAAGTTATCATATTAAGTGTGCTTGTATAAACATAACATATCAAGGTATTAACATTTAAAGTTAGCATTCAATTAGTCTAGGATATCTCTGAAATCTCAGGCGGATTTTAAGATTATTCTTTCTCTAAAAACGATCAGTGAACTAGAGATAAAAATTGGAATTCTGTACTTTTACATAAGAATATTTTATAGTCTGTAGAAATACCTCTTCAGATGGAACAGATCTCTTAAATGCACAAGCATTAATGCTTAAATCACACAAAAAAATAACTGAGATTAACAAATCTGAAATTAATGTATATTCTTACAGAATATAGAAATGAAGGGAAAGAATAAAAATGTATCCTAAAGACTCTCATCCCATAAGCCATTCAGAATGTGTTCAGGTGGGTTCAACTTGTAAGACAACCTTAACAGCACCAGAAAACCAAGGAAACGCACAGGAATAAACTAGATCAAGGTTAAATGTACGTCTACTACACAGACAGGTATTAATGAATGTAAGATATAAATTGTTCTACGTGTTTTTTCCTTTCATTGTTGTTAAAAACAAAAAGCATATTGGAAGTATGATCCAGATATAATAAGCACTGTAATACCTCCCTAAAATCCCTGATAGCATCAGACAGTGAAGAATGGAGCCAGAACTTGTAACAGAAGAAATCATTTAATCTACACGTATCCCAGTAAATTCTGCAGTAGTTTGGCAGAAAAACATCTTCAAACTTTAAAAATGAGAAAAATGAAAAGTGCACTGCTTGCTTAAACACACTAAAATTACTTATTCAGAATAAAGAACAGTTTTACTGAAAAAGTCTTCATAAGCAAGTTGCACACGTGAAAGACTTTCTTTCAACATAAGAAAAAGAATAAGACACAATATATGCTTAAAAAGAGAAGAAATGAATAAATTTTTAATATCTCAGGTAGAAATTTAGGGCCTGAATTTTCAGCCATTACACTTCAGTAGAATCATAAAAGATCTGCAGCAGAGTAATGTAAAAAGCTATCTTCTTTCTGTGCTAAAACCTCAGCTTCCTATAACAGGAAAACACAATTTTGATACCATTACACCAGATCTGATTCAGATGAGATTTCAGACTCCCTCCCCCTTTTTCCTCCTCTAGATGGCATTTTCTGTTTTGTCCCTTTCTAACACCCTTTTCCTGGATTTTACACACAATAAGGGATTGAAAATTACTGAGTTACAGTATCAGTTTCCTGCTGCATGAGGAAATGCTAAAGGCTGGCTCCCAGTAGCTAACAAAGAACGGACAGCATAAACATCACAGCACCTGAGTCAATAAAGAATTTTACACAACTTTCCCAATAAATCTGTACAAGGTCTTCCTTCCATGACCCCAACCACAAAGCCTTCCATAACAGAACCACTCACAACCAACCTCAAGCATTTGCTTTGTAAGCAGTATTCTAATTTGCAGGATATTAAGTGACCTACTTTTTAACTCATTTAAGAAGTTATAAGCTAGTAATATTTTGTCATTATTAAAAAGGAACATGGTGTAGGATCTTCTAACAATAGTACAGCTCAGGAAAACGTTTACTGTAGGACAGTATCAATGCAAACAAGTTTATCTGGGCAGAATTGCCTTAATTGTCCTTTCAGGAATCAAATGCCTCCCCTTCATGCAAGGATATTTTCATTTACTGAAAAGACAAGGAAAAGAAGGGTACCACACAGGGTACTAATGAATGAAAATTTAAGACACTATTAAGGGAGGTGGTATGAAATACTGGGTTCACAAGAAGACAAAAACCAAATGGAAAGGTTGTAGAAGACGAAACAGGCAGTTAGTCTAGTTCTAATATAACAAAAACCTCGAAAGCCTCCATCTGCTAACTGTCATGCTCATTTCTGCCAGAACCATTCCGAACCTTTCAAGCAAGAACAAAATCAGTGAAAGCCTTAACAACCAACTCTATCCTCAGTCACCAAACAATGAGCTAATTACACCCTCCAAACCACAGTCACCAGGACTCAAAATTAAGAAACAATAAAAATGTTTTTGTCCTACTTCCCTACTATTGATTCTGGATATCAAAGCATCAGTTGGAGAAAACGTTTCTAGGTCTGAAATAATCAGAAAAGAATGAGTGTAAAATTATAGCTTCACTCATATAATAACAGCTTACAAATGGGAATGTTCATCTTCAAAAGAAGTTTCAAAATTCTGAAAACACCTCCAACATTGTAAGACACTGAAAAAGTTCTCATCACAGAGCAGTTCCTTATAACGTGGACGGTTTTCTTCCAAGACCACTACAGAAGTCAAACAAATTTTTATGTTCAAAGTAGCAGCATCTCTTCAGAAGTTCCAACACATTTGGTATCCACTGAGCCTTGCTATAAACATTATTACTTGGAAGGCAAGACTAGGTTTTGTTTTTTGTTTTTTTTTAAATATGGAGTAATTCAGTGGAAGATATTTGGCAATAAGAATTTTCCCATTAAGGCATATGGTTAAAGAGGGCTCTTCTCAGTCGACCTTTATTTCCCAGCCTTCTCTCTAATGTTCAATTTCAGCAGAGTTTTGCATACTTCTGTTTTACGATAACCACATCCAGTTCCGACCTAAACAGAATTCCATAACATCTAACAGAATGCTCTCATCTATCTGCCTTTGAAGCAACTGCAACCAGAAGATACACTGATACACTAATCTACATTAAAGAAAAAAAATAACAAAAAAATCATATTCTAAACTTTTCTTCTTTGCCTATGACTCTTCCTAATAAGAGGAGTCACAGTGTTAAAAACATGATTTTACTGCCAAGTTCAACTTAGAAAGAATGGAGAGACAGAACTATTTTTTCCTCCATCAAATAGACTGGGGAACTGACCCAGATTAAAATGTAAAGTCACTTCTAACTTGGACCAGCGTCCTCAATTCAGTTCACTGCACAGCACCATAAACCCTTTCAGCAGAGCTGAAGTGATGTTTGGAGCCTGAGTCTTGGGGAGAGCGGAACAATGAGAGAAGAAAGATGGATTTGTTAAAGCGCCTCTGCTGAAAGGACCACTCCAGGCTACCATCACTTAAGGCATTACAGTTAAGGTTTCTCAATTCCTTCTGCTCAAGTTACGCAGAATGTGAGTCTACAGTAGCTAATGCATCCATTACATGCATTTCATTTAAATTAACACTTCCACTAGACACAATATTGTAAGAAACTGTTTGACTTCGACATTATAGTAAATCCAGTCTGATTCACTTGCTCTTGACACTGTAAGCATATATAGGTCTTTTATTTCAAATACTTCTAGTTTATCACAGCCTCCTCAGGAAATCCTATCAGCAAATCCAAGTCAAATAACATTAGCCTCACACAGTCCTCATGGCAGATTGGGTGCCACCCTGAAGGGATACTACAGCAGTAGCCAGCAGCCTTTATAAGGGGTCATGAAGCAAAACGAAAGCCCAGAGTTTGTAAATAGGACTGGAAACAAAGGTCATTTCTCAGTGGAAAAATGGAGAAGAAACAGCCTAGACTAACGGAGCTCTCCTACCTCTGTAAAGAAATACCTTGCAAGACAACACTAGCTTACCAAATACCCGCTAAAATAATTTTGTCCTTCAGTTTTCCACGTAAAACTAAACCCTACAACAATTCAAAGCAATACATTTTCAGCAGACTCTCAAAATACTCTCCGTGTTATTTTTTCCTTTATTTTTATCCCCATTTCCTTCATTCTCAGCACTTTGTAAGGACATCTTCATGTGTGTGTTCGACATTACGTCTGACGCAAAGTCCGATAAACATCTAAAATATGTTGCTGCTTTCTTTCAAACCCACAATTACGGTTCACTTTACCAAAGGCCAGAGCACTTGGCGCTTCTTGGTGCCAACTCAACTCAGACATACCGCACAATGCAGCTAACTCCCTACACATGCCTTCCACCCCCAAATTTTCCACTTAGGCAAATTAATGATCAGGAAAGATGGGATACACCCAGAATACAGAAAACCACTTATTCAGCAAGTCCAGAAATGGATACGTTGGCACTGAAACTTATAGTTGAAAGTGAAATGTATCCCGAAAACAATCCCAGATTCCAGCTGCCTGCTTGCTGCCGTAAGTATTTCAGGGATGTCCCTAAGATGATTTTTTACTGAGGACAAATGGTAACTTGTTAGAAATGAAGCAAAGGCAGGCTTGATAGGAACAGACAGCTCCTCTACCCCTCTAATGGATTTATTCCCTTATGTTCAATATTTTTCAAAAAGGATGTCACTTCCATAGAGACTTCTGCTGTTCTACATTTTAAGGACTCAAGTGTTCCAGTGAAGCCTGACTTAAATTTTAGAAGCTGATACAGAAAACGGAAAGAAAAGAAAAACAAATGTATTGTTACTCAGAACACTAGAATACTTCACACTAATGAAGTGGCAACTAGAAATCTAGAAACACACTGATCAAGCTAACTGGATTCTCACATACCTCATGGAACTAGTTATGTTTATGCTGAAATGCATGTAACTTGAGAGCTTGCCTTGCAGTCATAGCTATCCTCCCATGAACTTAACCAACAAAAGTAATAATTAACATAGGTGTTTCAAAATCCTTCCAAAACATTTTCTTAGTAAGAAAGTGAGATTTGTTTTTCTTCCAGTGGCAAGCAGGCCTTCCAAAGCAATTTTTTTTTAAATTTAAAATGATTTAGACAAGAAGCAGCATTTACCACCTCTATTTCCATCTTAGATAAAATACACAGAAACCTATCTTGCCATTGAAATAAGTGATATATTTTTTTTAAATCTCCATTGTATGAAAAAAACAAATTCAACATATTTGAGATAATACTGCATAAGTGTAGCTACCTTGAGATGAGAGAGTTCAGCCTTCATTCTGGTATTTGAGAACACATGCAAATTTAAACTTTAACATATATCATAAGGAATTAAACATTTCTAGGAACAACAAAACCCCAAAACTGATATTAGTATTAATGCCTGTAGAGGTTTTTCTGTTCAAATCAAGGTGCTAAAACCTGTAGAAATTCAAAATAAATCAATATTGATGCCAAAATAAAAGCAGTATTTCGCCTTGCATGATACTACGATTTGCAGAAAACTAGCACACGATAATATTTAACCTTGGCCTACAAGCGAGCATGACTTCATTATTTTCAATTAGTTATTTAAAGTATCAGGGGTAGGTATAAGCTTAACACAAACTCCCAAGGAAGTGAGAGTTACACTTAAGTACTTTCTTCCTCATTGTGAACACCTGCATATATACTTTTAGATGAAGTTTCTTTCTGAAAATAATCTTGGAGCTGTCAATGTCATATGGTAATCGCAAGAGCAAAAGCTAAGACATATATTAAAGAAAATGCTATGTTGTAAACATTCTGAGCCATCAGTTGACTATCAAGTAAAATACTACAAGATCCATTCACAGGAATTATTTGATCAGAAATTAATAAAGTTTTTATTCTGGTTATTTCAAAACCTTACTGTTTAGACTACTGGACTATTAATTTTAAAAGCAAATAAAAGTGAAAAAATCCTAAAAATGGTTGTACTGATGATATTTTCAACTAGCAACTGTTATCCGTCTTTGTTCATGAGGTATTAAGAGACAGCTTCAAAAACAACTTTTATTTGCAATTCCACCAATAGATTGTCGTCTCCTTCCCACTATTAATTCACCCCATCATTCCACAATGCTACAGCAGAAATCACACTTAAATTTGGAATTCCAAAACCCCAAACACTCTTGAAGCAATTTTGTTTAATAACATTGCTGTCGCTTGTGATTAATGTTTGAGAGCCCTAATCAGTGTATTTTAACTGACTTTCATCTCACTTCAGATTGGTCTGCACAACACCTACCACTACATTCAGTATCATTCCCAAACAAAATTAGTTGATAACAAAGAAGTATTTAACAATTCCAAAGAAGAGTGGCACAATGAGATGATAAATAGAAATACATTTTTTAAAGGTATAAAAACATTCAGGGAAAAAGAAAACTATTATCAGGGTACGATACCGTATGGTTAATTTGAAAAACCTGAAAGAACTGGTGCACTAACGAAAACAAAACAATCTGCTATCTCATTGTACGGGTAGGAAAGAAAAAAGCCAACCAATAAGCTTCAGATAGATGTGCTTAAGGCACAATTTCTAGTTCATCGGATAGAATTCAGTTCAAAGCTTGCTGGATATTGACAATTCATCTGATGTACTGCTATCACAGCTGTTACATTATCCTTTTTTGTTTTAAAATAGTACTTCCCTTTCGTTTCTCCTACATCCTTTGCTGTGTGCAACAGGCTCCCAGAAAGAATGAGGCCACCAGAGCTGAACTTTCAGTACAACAGTATTAGTGGCATTTACACGTGTTTTCTTTTCCTTTCTTTTGCCTTAACAGTTGCAAACATCCTACTAACAGTGAAGGGGTCACATTTCAGAGGCTGACTGTTTAACATATACTCAGGTTCCCTTTATGTTTTTAATCTTTGCTAAACATTCCCCTATAAACAGGCATCCTATTACAGCGGTATTAACGATGAAAAGTGCAGACTGCTTGTGCCAAGGGCCAAAATACCAAACTTAGGATTTGGTTTGTAAGCATAGGAATCTCACTGGCAAAACTGCAAATCAAACAAAGGGCAGAGAATTCACTGGGGTTTTTTTTGTTAAACACTCAATAGTAACAGATGCGCAGGCATAAAAATTCGTACGTTGTTTTGGACTGCAACTCTACTTCACGTTCTATCCAAACTTTATACCTACACGAGATTTTCTTGTCCTCAGAAAAGTTACTGCTACATGTGCAGGCTTATTGGTTAAAAGACAGCTGTCTGTGCAGTACGTGGGTAACTCTCCACCAGGTAACAGAAGGTACCATATCAGCAGTTCACTCACAAATGCATTTGAAATGCTAGATCCAAATTAAAACTGAGTATCAAAGCCTTTCATATTACATCTTAAGTGAAGAAATGGTTTCTCAGAAACACAAGGATGAAATCTTCAAAATTCAAGAAACTCATCAAGGAAAATACTTCGCTCAGGCTTCCCCAAGAGGCATTATCACAGAGAGCTCTTTATCAGGTACATAGCTCTCCAACAAAACTAGCAGACTTCAAAATATTCCAGAAAAGCCATTTGCAGCTTAGCACCTATCTCAAATTGAAGCACTCCTAGTTACAGCTCCTTGATGAAAACCCACAGTGTCAAAGGAAAGAAAACAATTCAGTTAAAAACCAAAGCCAGCTGCAATATACCTTTCCAACAAAGCAAGCAACAACAACATACAAAAATCCATTCTTCTGAAGCCAATCAGACAAATGTGAACAGTAAAAGAAGGACTGGCCAGTAAAGACAAAGGACAATACCAGATGTATCAAAGGAGCTGGTTCGGCCAGAGGTTAACAATCCAGGTTAAGCAGCAGAGTTTTCCCACTGATTTCCATCAGAGCAAGCAAAGTAATTGATTCAGAGTGCACTTAAAACTTCTGCCTCCTGTAAAGTAATCCTTTGCTCTGCATACAAGAACTACCATGGCATTCAGCAGAAAATGATACACTAAAGAAATGATGATGCTAGGTTCACAGAAAAAGTAAACACAGCCTCCCAGTATGTGAGGGACAAACAACTTAAAACTTTCCTTTGAACAAAATATATTATTTACCTGTACATTATACCAATGTACAGGTAAGTACCACAGTTTAAGTACTTCCACTTATTTAGGGAAATGTCATCATAATTTCATAGACAATTTGATCAAGTTCAAAAGAATATGCTAGGGAGGGGTATAAGAAATCCAAAGAAGAACACAAAAATAGTGTATTTTCAACGTTTTTTTCTTAATAGATTGAACCAGTTAACTGAGAACCAGAATCTAATCCTTCAACAAACCTGTTCAAAGATGGACATTTCATAAATAGGTTTCCAGTTTTGCTTTTGTAAATGAAGATCATTATTTCAGCACACGCGCAAGATACAGTGAACACATTTGGATATTCACGAAATCTCCTTACTCACATCTGTGATCAGATGGTACAAGACTATCAACAAATCGCAATATTCAGAAGATGTAGGCAGTCATACTTACTATTATGGCAAATACTTGTTAGTAGCTTAAACACTAACAAGAATATTTTTTTTCCACTCCTGCAAGTAATTCCCTCTAATTCCAACAAGAATCTGGAGCCAAGATTGCTTACCTGTGGACATAATGCAACTGATGCACAGAATCAATAGCTATCACCATTTCAGCCAAATAAAAACGGGCCATATCTTCAGGTAATCTGTCCTCAAACTTGCTGAGCAATGTAAGCAGGTCTCCTCCAACATAATAATCCATAACCAGGTACTTTGGAGTGGGAATGACAAGAAAACAAAGGGAAGAAACAATGTATTGAGTGAATTTGAGATTAGAACCTAACTGATGCATAAGAATTAATTTATTGCAAAAGTTACCATGAGCTTTACAAATTCCTAGATGCTTGGATGTTCCAAAAATTGTAGCTGTTTTAGTCTCATTTAAATATTTTACCTACTTGGGTATTTTTTCTTACTTATGTGTATCCATATACAGTAAATCTCATGACAAAACATTAGCTTCATCCAATGTCCCTCTATCAAATGCAGTTGTTATACTCAAATACTCAAGTCTTCAATACTTCACAAAATACTACTGTACAAGAGCGTCATCCTTCCAGGTGAAAAAAACCTCACAGATTTAAGGACATTAAATTATAGTAATTATTACAAGTTCAACACGGTCATTTAATCCTAGATTACAGAATAATTTAAGTTGGATGAGTTCTGTTGATATCATCTAGTCTGACTCCACGTGCTCAAGGAGGATGAGCTACACCAGGCTGACCAGGACCGCAGCAGCCAGCTGCATTTTGAGTACCTCTACAGATGGAGACTCCCTGAGCAGTCTGTTTCAGTAGTTGACCACCCTCAAAGCAGAAAAACATTTTCTTGTAGTCAGATAAAATTCCACACGTTTAAGTTAGTGTTCATTGTCTCTTGTTCTGTCATTGGGTGCTAGTGAAAAAAGTCTGTCTCCCTGGCCATCAATCTCCTGCCATCATGAATTTATACATATCGATGAGAGATTCACCTAAGATTTTATTTCTCTAGGCTGAAGAGTCTGAAGCTCTCAGACTCTTCTTACACGGAAGATGCTCCAGTCCTTTTGTCATCTTTCAGGTCTTGTACTGGACTTGCTCCAGTAGCTCCGTCTTTCCCTTGTACTGGGGGGAACCCACAGCTAGACCAGTAATTCAGATGCAGCCTAACCAGTGCTGCGCAGAAAGGAAGGATCTCCGCTGACCTGCTGTCAACACTTCTCCTAATGCACCTGAAGATACCTTTTTTTTTCCTGCAAGGGTGCACTGCTGGCTCATGGTCAGCTTGTTATCCACCAGGACCTCAGGGCCCTTTTCCACAAAGCTGCTTTCCAGCCAGCTGACACTCAACATGTACTGGTGCCTGAGGTTATCCCTCTCCAGATGCAGCACAATGCATTTCCCTTTGTGGAACTTCATCAGCCTTCTCTGCATCCAGTTCTCCAGTCTCTGAATGACAGCACAATCACTGAGCATATGAACCACATCTCCTAGATTTTTATTGTCTGCTAACTTGCTGAGGGTGCATGCCATCCCATTAATGAAGATGCTGGCTCCAGTACAGAGCACTGGGGTAAGCCACCAGAGATCAGCCTCCAAACTGACTTTGAGTCACAGATCAGAACTCTCTGGACCCTGTAGTCAATCCAATTTTCAATCCACCCATACTGCCAACTTAACTCATATTTTGTCAGCTTGTCTACAAAGATGTTAGGTGAGAGAAGGTCGAAGGCATTCCTAAAGTCAAGCTAAACAATATCCACTTCCCAACAATATATGCTGCTCAACTGTTTTTGTTTTTTTTTTGGGGGGGGGGGACACTTCTATTATATCCTATTTTTTTTTAATAAAAGGTAGGTAGAGAAGTATTAGTACACTTACACTAAAATGATGAGAAATGACATTACTGATGTTTTCTCCAAAAGGTTACAAGACTTGCTTCTACTAGCAGACTACTGAAAAATAGAAGCTGCTCTGCACTTAGCGAAAATAGGGAAAGTGGAGTGACTGCCACAAATTCTATTTGGCTGCTGATGAATATATACTATTTACGCTGTAACACTGTTGATAGTAAGATCAAAACTACATAAAATATGAGATCGCATTTGTTGCCCACATTAAAGCATGGAAGTGGTTGGTAAGTTTTTAAGGCAATACTTCGATTCATAAATGCAGAGCCCTATTTCTTCATAAACTACCCCAAAACCCACATATCTCCAAGCATCTGAGCTGAGAGAACAGAAAGCTATAAATATTGCAATTCTACGATGATTCTGTGAATAGTGCTTCTTCTATTGCACACAACTACAAAAAAGATTATGTTTGTATTAGATTTTTAAGAAAACATTAAAAGTTACTACTGATGCAGATTCAAAAGCACAAAGTATTACAGCCTAAATTAGTAAAATCCACCAATGCGTTGTTGTTTACCTTTTGAGTCATAATATTACCAGAACTGTAATACCACAATCAAAACGTAATTTTACACGGAAAAATTTCACAGAAAATCAGTACATTTTCTCATACTATCTTCTTTTTTGCAAGTCTTTCAAAATACTTGAAAGCATAGTAACAGTCACTATTAAGAGATGCTTAAATCTACAGCTACATCTTCCAATTCTTATTTAAGATGACTTAGCAGCATTCATCCAAGCAAGAATGCTTGCTTTATGATATGTAAGTAGTTTTAAGTCTTCAAAAAAGCAGATTATTATTTCAAAAATGGGGCTATTCCATATTTTAACTGTAAAGCAGTAATTGGTAATATTTACCATGTAAAAACAAGTCAAATAGAATGTTTAAGTCAGTAAACACTTTCATTTTTATTAATTTCGTTAAACTATTCCATTAAGTCCAATCACAGATGCTCATAAGGTTTGGATGGTCCAGAATACACAATTAGTAAGCTATGTTTGTCTCTCAAACCACAACTAAGAATCTGTATTTCTGTTCATACATTCATAAAAGCAATACTCACTAAATAGTTTTCATCCTGGAACGCATAATGTAATGTTGTGATCCACTGGTTATCTCCATTCACTAACACATCTCTCTCTTCTCGAAAACACGCTGTCTGAAGGGGAGAAAAATAATTATTATAGGCACGTAAGTAAAATACACGAAGAACCACATTTTGCAAGTTGGCTATTTTTTAACACTGCACATGGAAAAAATAATTCTCACTGTTATAATATCGTTTATTATACTGTTTGAACACACCAAAATCTGTGTAAAATTATGTATCAGAAAAGCCCTCTTTATTCAAATGTGAAGTTATACTTCTACACTGCTAAGTGATGGAAGGGGAGAAAAAGCTGCTGCTTAATCAGTGTATGATTAAATAGAAAGATCAATAAGGATCAATAAAGGCAATACAACTTCAATAGGACAGAAGAACTAGAACATGGAGACTTCTGTCATTGTCTCATCATGCTATCAGTCTCTTCCCCTGATACACTGGAAAGAATCAAAGGTGGCAAAAGGTGCCTTCATGCCAAATGGAACAGATGAAGCACAAGAAAGACACAGAGCTCTTGGAATGGGTCCAGAGGAGGGTCACCAAGATGATCAAAGGGCTGGAGCACCCCTCCTGCAAAGAAAAGTTGAGGGAACCAGGCTTGTTCAGCTTGGAGAAGAGAAGGCTCTGGGAAGGCCTCATTGTGGCCTTCCAGTACTTGAAGGGAGCATATAAACAGCAGGGGGAAAGACTGGTTACATGGATTGATAGTGATAGGACAAGGCGGAATGGTTTTAAACTAAGACAGGGTAGATTTAGGTATTAGGAAGAAGTTTTTCACTCAGAGGGTGGTGACGCACCAGAACAGGCTGCCCAGAGAGGCTGTGGATGCCCCATACCTGGAGGCATTCAAGGCCAGGCTGGATGTGGCTCTGGGCAGCCTGGTCTAGTGGTTGGCAACCCTGTCCAACGCAGGCGGGTTGAAACTAGATGATCATTACGGTCCTTTTCAACCCAGGCCATTCTATGATTCTATGAACAGAGAGAAATACTAAGGACCACCTCAGAGAAGAACACAGCCTCATAAGAAACGGAGGAAGATAAAATGCAAAGAGAAACAATTCTGAAAGCAGCAAGGCATTTAATTCAATGGAAATCTTGCAACTTGCCCTGAGAAGTCAATAAAATACCTCAGCAAAAAGAACTTTACAGAATGACAAACACGACCAAAAACAAACTACAGCAAAGAAAGATAATAAACTATTTTTGAAGGGACTGAGTTTTAAAATGAATATCACAAGAAAATGCAAGGAAAGATAACATACAATTTTGCTTAGAAAAAAATGTCTAAAAGATACTGTAAAAGAGAATAATAATTGTACAGGCTCCATTTCAAAGGCAGATGGAGAGGCAGAGAAAAATACAGACCATAACCTCTTCCAGCACACTCTTCTACTTCACAAAGATGGTTCATCAATTTGAACCATGCTCTCTCCCTTACATCCTACCAGAAAGCTAAATTTAAGGGAAAAAAAATCAAGTTTATTCTTCATACTTCTCCCATTTCATTTCTACAAACAAAAGCCATATCCCAGACCTCTGCCATGATTATTGATGGCCGTGAGATCTGGAGAGTGAAGAACAAACAGTGGAAACAGCATTTTAGATTGAGCTACACAGAATACATTCAGTATGAACTAGATTCCTCCTCCAATCAAACAAGCTGTAACAGGTCTCATTTTGGTGAATACAGTGAGTATGAATAGGGAAAAGAAATATGCTATGTTTTAATCATAGCACAATGCATGAGGTAAAGCACTGAAATTTGGTTAATTACTTCAAACAAATATTGCCAAAGGTTATTAAACAAAAAGTGGACTTAAGGGTGGGGAGGAGAAAAAGAGGATGACCTTTAGAAGGGAGAGCGGCTGCTCATGCTCCCGCTACATTTTTTCCTTTCTTGTTTGTAAACTCTTGGGATATTTCAGAAAGAGATAACACAAACTCTTCGCAAGGATGACATGCAGTTTCTCTCCTTGTTGTTGCACAACTCAGAGGTTATACAATTCCAGTTGTTTTTGCCATGATTTAACAGGAGACTGTGCATTCCTCATGCACTCTAGACACCAACCTCTGGGCAGAGTGCCTAGAGCTAACAGCAACAGCCATTATCACAGTAGATCAGTTGAGACAGCGTAACAGCTGAGTAGTTTAAGTAAGTGGTTCCTGGACTTTGTGTTAATTCTTGGCCAAAAAAGATGGAAGCAGCGGTTCCTGTAATTACTGTAATTGTTCAATTACATAAATTTGTGTTTTTTGTGCCTTTACACTGTTTCCAAATCAAAGAAAATTCTAGAGTAGCTGTAACTGCATCAGTATAAAAGTGGTTTATACATCAACACAACTCTGTTTGCACAAGGACATACAGTTATTTAACATAACTAATAAATGAACCTATTCCTAAAATGGAGGTTTGCATTTGTGGCCTCCCTCTCTAGCTCGCTGAAGAGTCAGGTGGCTGAGGACTTCCATCACAACTCCCAGAGCACTGGACAAAGCAACGCCTTCTCATGGATGAAAGGAAAAGACGCATAACAAACTCTACTCCTTCTTCTGTGGACTCAATATGCGTCTCTGGGGTCTGACTTCTTTGGGAACGTTAATTACTTTGGCCTTACTGAAACTCTGTAAGTGGGGGCAAGACTGAACCTTTTTATCTCAGCACTACATGTAATTTTCCTTGAGCACAGTCCTGTTCAACTGCTGACAGAGACTTCAGAGATCATCTGGTCAGACTCCCTGACACAGTCAACTCAGTGTTCTGCACATACATCATCATGTTATCGTGGCCTTCAACCAGCAAAGGATTCAGGGCTCTCAGCTATTTGCTGCGGGTGTCTTAGCAGCTCAGAGTTAGCACCTCCAGAAGCAGCGCTGACTGCTTCCATGCTGCATAATGCACGTCCTGATCTCTCCTGAGCCTCAGCTGGCACCGGTGTGGCACAAATACACTCATGGTAACAGGTCCGAGAATGCAACAGGAAGTCACTGCAAACATTCAGGCTGTCCTTGTATCAGTAACATCTAGTTCTGCACCACATCTCCGAGTTGTCAACACGAGCGAGCATTTGGAAAATAGCTCTTTATAAAACAAAACAGTGACCTCATACCTCATTTAACTTCCTTGTAATGAAGTTTTTGCATACAATTACCCTCAAGAGTTTGCAGGGAATACCTTAATCTGGAATTCACAAGCCTCTTAGTACATACTCCCTTTGTGTTTTCACAAATGAATCTCACTTCCCATAAAGACAATACAGGCATAGACAAACAACTTAACTCTGCCATTTACACATACACCTATCTACATGCTTATATTCTTGAACTGTGTATTTTTCCCATGTGTTTCTCTGTTATTGCACCACATTGCTAACAGGGCCAAAATGAGTCATTACTGTTCCAGAAGTAACAACAGCGGTGCATTCATCAGCATTATGAGTGACAGGTTATAGCTGCTGCAGATCGTGCCTTGTAATGCATTTTCCCTCCAGATGGTTCTCTTCCCTCTGCATAACCATGGATTACAAATACATGGAAAAACAGAGCTGTAGTTCTTTTTAGGCTAACGGTTCAGACTTTCAGAAATTAATCTTGACCCAAGGGAAAAGTATTTTTAATACCTTTCACAGAGAAAATCTTGCAAACCTATTTATAACTTTACTTTAATGGAAAGAATTGGCAATTAAACCAACCCTAAAAGTGGACATCTGAAAATAGAGTGGAACTTGATTTCTGGTCTTTTATTTTTCACTAAAATAAAATCTACAATAATGATGTTTGTCTTAGAGAAATTCCTCTTTATATCAGGATTATTCAGTATCTGAATAATTCCTGAATAAAGATGAAACCCATTATGTATGTCTAACAGAAGTCTGCATATGCCATCTATACCTCTTCATGTAACAACATTTTCATTAAAAGATACAGGATCTGATGTGCATCAGAAACTGGCTTTAATTCATCTGCGTAATTTCTCTTTTTTTATTTCAAGCGCGATGGTTTCCCATTGATGTTGAAGCAACATTTTTGCTTTTACCAAATTTTGAGTCTGTTTTTTTAAGCAGTTTATTTTCAGTTTGCAAGGATGAAGGATTTCAATGCAATTTAGAGTTAAATATATGTTCTATTTAAAACAAATACGCCCATCTTCAGTTGCAGACTGCATTTTTTTTAGAATTTTTTTTCCCTTTAAGTTACTTTCCCTAAAAATTCAGGGAAAGGTAATGAGGGTGGAGTCATAAAATAAAAGTAGGAAACCAAGGCAAAGCAATGCTAGTGGAAGAGTATTTTAAGAACACAGAATGGACTTAAGCTATAGAAGGAAATTTTCATCACAAAGTTTTGTAAACTGACATTTTTATGAAACGTTCTCAAATTAATTTGAAACTTACATGTATCTAATTTTTCTATCTAAAAATTGGACTTCACATCAGGAGTTAGAGCTTAGCAATTTCATTATATCACAAAAATATACCTGCTAAAGACTACTAAAATGCATGCATTATAACATTGCTTGCATAGTAGGTAATTCTTGGGCAATACATAAAAGGTGTACCATATTCAGCCCCACCTAAAATCAAGACATGGTACCATCAAGACTTGTTATAAACTGCTTTAAACTTATTTTAATATTAATCTTCATACTGGCACTAAGTACTGAAGCACCTCCTTAATCTGTATATATACAGTTTTCTAGAGGATAAAGTAGCAATAATTCAGAACAGTAAGAGGGTACATAACTATTATAAAGAACATTTACGTAATCTTACTTCAGCTCTCTTCAGCATCTCCCACTTATTAAGTATCTTCATGGCAAAAACTTTATCTGCATTCTTCAGTTTTACTACTGCAACCTGGAAAAGATAGATCTAAGATGAGCTAAAACATTCAAGACATTGTTTTTTATTTTACAAAATCTTGAGGATTCTGTGTGATTGTTTTTTTCTTCAGTGTTTCTTACACTTAACTTCATTATCCATGCATAGTACCATACCATCACTATCCAGAAAGAGTAACATCACAACAGTACAGGATATTTATTCTGGAAAAGACCCAAGTCTATTTCAAGCTTCCATTATGTATCACACTTCCATTAAACATCATTCTTTCCAAGTGACTGTAGATGAACAATAGTATTTCTCATTATCACACTTTTTGCTCTATCATCTGCATGAAGTTACCAAGGACAATTGATGTTCTTCCTGATTCCAGTATTACAAAGTAATCAAATTACAGACCCACCTAGAAAAGACAACAATCTAGTAGTCAGTTCGTAAAACCAAGAAACAATATACTTAAGGTTTTTGACACAAATTACGACTGCAGATACGCTACAATTTCCACTCATTTAAAAAAATGCACTAGGCTTTCTCTGAAGAGATGGTAAGGTATTCCTTCACATTTTTCTACCTTAAGTTCAGTGAACCCTTTTATGACATCTCTCGTCAGTGATACAGAAACACTGAAATTCACATTTCCCAGAAAAGCAAGATTTAGGAAATACAAGCCCTGCTCCCCTTTGTTGTCTGTTAAACACTATATACCACAGGCATGTGTTATATTAACAAAATCAACTGACCTAGTCTTTTTCTACGAAATGTACAGCTTGAGCTGATTATACTAAAAGCTAAGAGGGAATGTTTTTAAGAAAGGGTAAGGGAAGAAATTTACATGAACACGTTTTCACTGTCAGGATTCCCCAGGTAGGGAAAGCTATACATCTTAACCCAACCGGCCATCAATCTTTCACACACTCAGAGCTGCCAATCAAAGTGAGACTGAACCAATCTACTACCACCCTAATTGTAGAAAAGCTCCACCAGCAATACATTTTACCAGCCATTCTCCCACTACCTCATTCTGTCTACTCCCTTTCAAATAAACCCTAAGGCTTAAGGAAATAAGTTCATTTCTGTGTGCACTTGGTTACAAACCAGCATGCTATCACCCAGACCATCACCTTCACCCTGCAGGTCAGTGACAAAAAAAATACTAAGGTTGACTCCAACATTCCTTCTGCCTCTTTCATAATCAGTAAACTAGCTCTGTGCAAAAACAGTGAGAACAGGAAGTACATAAAAATATCACACAAACATCTCTCCACCACCTTCAAATGTGTCATCAGCTGTAGCAGCTTCATACATAGAGCAAAAGTACACGTTGCAGGATTGCAATACTCAGATGTCTAACTTAAGCATATCTAAATGCGAACCTCCTGCTTAGCTAGATTCATAGACAAAGCAGCTGTCACCTCCCATATGTGCAGCAATGCATTATCAGCCCTGCTGCTGACACCGCTGCCTTGGGGGCTGGAGGCTAGGAAAAAAAAGAAGAAAGGTACTAGATCTATCTACATGTTTAAGCAAAATTTTTAGAGGCTACTGCAAGCATAAAAACCGAGGCTAATGTCCAGACCTGGAATCCCTCCAAGGTACTTTGAAATTTGAAACACAAACGTAGATTGTTAGACTATAATCTCATGTTATTTCATAAATCACATCCATACTGAGCATCATAGTTTTGGAGGAAAAGATGAATCCACTGTGGTGATACATACATAAACTGCTACGCAAGTCTGAAACTTGAGTCTTTTTTTTTTTAAGCTTTACCAGCTAGGAATCTGTCAAGCCATATCTGCATTGGCTTTTAATGAGAAATGGCAGGAAAAGAAAGCCTTGATGTTGCAACTAGTCCGCATTTAAATTATATCTTATCTTGGATGACACAGATGCCCTCTGCAGAGTGCACTCTACAATATGAAGCTACTGTGTAATTCTGCCTTAAGCATCTTAAAGGATTTTGCCATTGTTGTGGAGAAAAATAAAGATGTTGGTGCAAGAGTTGACAAGATTGCTGCTGCTTGCAGTGGAAGTATTTTTACCGCCAGCACCATCGTCATTGTAGGACAGAAAGGAAGAGGATTAGGCAGAACACAGGGATTTTTATTCCAACTTTAGGGTTCTTTCATGGCAGGCTCAGTGAAAGGTTTTTTGTGTGCTTGTTCTGGATTTCCCCCCCAGAACTATGTTCTTCAATCTCCAAATTACATATGCTCACTGCACAACCATCTAGAACTGCAGTGCCCTACACAGCACTCACGTGGACACAACCAAAGGAGTCACAGTGCTGCCTTAGGTTAACAGCTGGAGGATAGGGTTTCATAACAGTTGAGGATTTGGTACCCTAGCACGTCTACCAGTACTGTGTAGAGGCTAAAGAACAAAAAATGGGCTCGTGTTTCCCAGCTGTGTTTACAATCAGAGGCAGCCTTTTAGTTCATGAAATTCATTAATGTTATTCCCTATCAGTAGCCACTATGCACACACAAGACCAGATCAAAAACATCATGACTCCTCCACAATCACAACACCTCTTTGCAGGTGTCTCAGTGCTTTACTGGAAGTCTAAAACGCTTATCTCAGGATTTGACTGTGAAACAACAACCTGACACCTCAAAGAACAGTTTGACGCAGTTTCTGACTGTAACAAAAAATTCTGGAAGCTGATTACAGATGCCACAGTGTTTACATACACACACTATACGCTCTTTGTATAAATGCGCAAAGACTGAGCGCTGTTTTGATATTCTCCCTTCCCCAATGAAGCTGTCAAGACAGAAGAAGAGCCATTCCTAAGTAGTTGTCCTGAAGTGCCTTCCTACAGGAATTTACTCAAATTGGACACCAGATTTTTTTTGTGGTGGAGGTTTTGTTTGCTTGCTTTTTTTTTTAGTTTACATTTTCCTGTGAGCAGCTCAGCAAAAATTATTGGTATGTGCTGATGTAAACATTTTGGTTTAGTCTCTCTTTCTTTCCTCATTCTTCCAACAGTTTTCTGTACTTCCCACAAACAGCAGCACTGTCTGGTACACTGCCAGTCACATCTGCTGCCACAAAAAGCAATGATCTCAAAAATAAAATAATTATTCATAATAATAAAGGACAGAAGCTACTGCTAAGAGACACCAGTAAGAAGTGCTGCCTACTGGAATCAACAGTGGTCCTGTACTTTCCCTAGCAGACTCCTTCAGTTCCCAAGTACGAACTCTTTTCATTTAGAGTTGTCCATTAAAGTTTTTCAAAACACATGCGGAAAGCAAGCACAATGAGAACACCTGATGTCCACATCAGGAAGACATCTATTTTCTAATGGCAACACTCTTTTACTCAAAATCTTTAGAAAGTAAATGTATACATGGAGAGGGAAAGCTGACATCAGGAATTTGACAAAAAGAAAGCATTCTCAGAATGACAGCGAGCAGGCTAAGGACTTCAGGGAAAAAGAAAACCAGAAACCTCTTACAGCTGTAAGCTATCTTTAAGCTACTTGTCTACATCAAATTTGCATAAACAAAAAGGGAAATATTTATTGAGTAAGCAAATTAAAGAAATTGAGCAGTGTAAAATCTGAGTAAGTCTGAGACTTGCTACCTGGAGTAGCTTTGGTCTCTTTCACAGTCGGCTGTAAAGAAAGTATCTTTTTCCAGATTTCTTCATCTGTCTCAGCAAACTGCTATCATCTACTGCATCAAGAAAGTATTTCACACTTAAATATTAACCTAGTGTTTAGTGGCTGGGAAAGTAGTAATATTTGTCTGTCCTTTTTTAAATTGCTGTTAATTTCACACAGAGCTCATTTTCTTAGACAAATGTCTAAGTAAGACTTGAAATTTGTTTTTAAGCTGGTCAGGATACTTAAAATATATCAGTACAAATATTTAAGTCCTGCTTTAAGAACATGTAAGAACAAATGTTTTCATTGAGAGAATTCAGGTTTTCCCCTTACTGAAGATCTTCACAGTTAAGTACTAATGCTGACTTTCTCAGGTAGGGCCTTACAAAGAAACACTGTTCCTAGAACTACTACATTATGCACACTGCCCCCAGAAAAAGATGGTGAAAGTTAAGCTCTCACTATTTGTGGTATGATTCACTGCAAAGAAGCTTCTTAAGAAAGCACTACAGGATTTTTTTGTGGTTTAGCTGCTGTGCAGTTTGATGCTGACTCAGCAGACAAAAATGACTTCCTTCAAAAACGAGATACAAGGCAGGTTTCACACATGCTTCTTCTGACACGAAAGTACTTACACCAGAGATTTTTCTTGCATCTTATGTGATTTGTACGTGAACTAAACTGCAACTGCTATGGCAGTACTAAGAAAAGTCACCGTTTCATGCAGAAACATTTGTCTCAAAATGGCAAATTCAGCATTTTCTTTGTGGCAAAGGTTAAGATTGAAGACCAATTATCCACAAATGGATAATATTCACAGGATGGTCTTTAGTCTTCTCTATAGAGAATCATTAGTCCAGACAGAGCAAAAACAACAAGTGATGAAGTAAATCCTATCCTTTTGTTGTTGTTTTCACATCTGCCCAACGATGACATCTACAGAGATATCAGAGTATGTAGTGATATACATTACAGTAAAAAAAAAATCCTCGTTCCTTAAAAACTATAGAAATTTGATTTTCCATAATCACAGACTAGCAAAGCCAAATCTTCACATTAAGCTATCCACAAGCAAACCTTAAACCAACTCTTCCTCATCTACCATGGTGCCTTCAGAGATGCTCTCAAACCATTCAGAATGTCACAGTTGGAAAAACATTTCCAGAATCTTTTCCTTGTACTCTGGATTTCAGCTCTCAGATTTTATGAGACAGATACAAGTATGTTCTGCAGAAACTTCACATGCTAACCCCATTCTAGCACATTTGGCTGCAAAAAATTCAAGCTACTGTTATATATAACATTGTTCTTTTGAACTAAACAGTGCCTTGCATGAAGAAAGCACGCATACTTAGTATCAAGAAGCAGAGGCTGAAACATAAGATTTATTCATTCAGGTTTCCTCAGCCTGTATATTCTTATACCCCCAGCGTCCATAAAGTCTAGCAATGAACAGCCTTGTTGGACAACTTAAAGTAGGAGATTGTATAATTAGAAGCAGCTAACACTTTTTATAGTTCATAGTAATAGCTGACAACTGAAAACTGACAGTAAATTCCTCAAAAGAAATGCAGGAAAACAGACTTCTCTGTGTTTGTAGAACATCAGTATCAATATCTGTTTACTTAAGTTCTTGAAAAATGCCTTCAGACAATTTACTCATTAGGATAATTAGAAAAGACTAGATCTTTATACTGTCAGTAACTTGGTGGTGTCCATCTGCTGACTAGAAAGAACTAGAGTCGAGCAAATAGTTTATCATCAGACAGTTGAAACACAGTCCTTCAACTCACGCGTACGTGTCTCCTCTCAAAATTAAGAGACTTAAACTATAAAGAGCTGTCAGAGAATGTATAAATCCAAGTATACTTGCATCATTAGGTTGACCTGTATCATCCATTATGCCCACATAATGTAATATTTGCACATCAATATATGGGCTGTCAACTGTCTCTCTTCAGTGCCGCAGTTCTGCAAGAGCACATTCAAATCCTTCCTTCAGCTTATTTCACATACATACCTCACCAAAGGCTCCTCGACCAATCACCTTCAGGATTTCAAAGTCTTCTTTATGTAGTCGCATCTGTTTCACTTTAGATGTAAATGGTTTGGCTGAAACAAAAGGAAAATATCTATCATTAAAAGCCAACAACAAAAAACAATGTAACAGTAGCATAAAATAGGTGTAATTAGAGTCCAGAAAGTAAGAGACTGCTTTACTTAGATATCTGTATACTATAATGTAATATTGCAAAGTATAAAGCTAGAAATAATACCAGTAAAAACTAAGTCAACTTTCTGCTGTGAGAGAAACTTTAAACACTGGAAACTTTTTTATTCTAGCTAGAATGATACATTCTCAAGTCAAAGATATGAAATATTTACTATATTTCAGACAAAAGTTCTTGATAGTGGTCACGTTGTATAAATAATAGCATTCTTTTCCACAACATTTCATTTCTCTGAAGCACAAAGGGTTTCGTCCACCCCTCCTTAATCTTGTGAACAACTCCACTATGGTAAACACTGAAGATGACTTACTAAACTTTTGTTCTTAAGCTTTGATATTGAGACAATATAAAGAAGAAAAAAGAAACAATAAAAACCTGTTTCTGTCCATACAGAAGTTGAAACAGCAACATAACTTCAAAAAGGCATGACCTTGCCAGAGAGCATTCAGGCAACTGAGAGATCAAGCCCCCAGCTTGCAGTGGGAGTTTTCACCTGACTTGGTAATGGAAGAAAAGGCAGGCTGAACTATCTAGAAATAAACCCACCCAACAGTTGGTAAACAAATCTGCAAATTAGGGTTTTTTTGACTCTCATATAGTTTGAGTGTACAAACCATAAAATAATTGCTATCATCACACTACAAAAATAAGTGTTCTTTAGAATTTTCCTACCAGCCCCATTTTTCCTTCCTAACATCCCTGGCACTGCAGCCATAACAGCACAAGCTGACTTAGAGGTTGAGAAGTCTGAACTTAATTTTTCTAAGATTCCTCAGATGCAAGCAATCAACTCTCTAACAGCAGCTACATTTGTTCTAGCTCTAGAAACATAAGCCTTGACTTAAATAAAACAAAAAAAAACAGGCTTTAGGTCCAAATAGTAAAGATACAGCCATAAGACACTGAGACTCACGTTTATTTTGCATTTTTTTTTACCTCAGACTTAACTGTTTTACTCCAAATATTTATTACACAATTGAAATGCAGGCATTCTTTCAAGATGTGAATTCAAAGAAGCATTTTTCTCAAGTTCACAGAGATCTCAAACTTCCCATCAGTCATTTATACCTTATTTACACCTTAAAAAAAGTCTTAGAATAGGCAAAATAAATGACAAGCATTCCTTTACTGAGAGAACACAAGCTATAACCTACCAAGTGATTTAACACAAGTATTAATACTACTGACAAACACCACTGAACAAATTAAAACCAGTCATTAAAGTCTTTTAACTTGAAAAACAACTGATTGAAAACAAACGCCTCGTTACTGACTTCAACATTCTTTGACCATCATAGGCCTGGCTAGAGTAACAGGCAAAATATCTTGTTAACAAGCAACAGCATAGCTGTTTAAACCACAAAACTCTTTCTCACTTTATATTGCAAGGAAAGGCCTGTCGTTCTTTAATTATTACATTTTGGAATCTTCCAGGGTTCCCATAGGGACAATGGAAAAATAAACATCATTAAAACTGATTCAGTAAAATACGACAGACTAAAATACGCTTGGATTTGGTTTAACGATTTGCAGTATCAGTGTTAGCAGCAACGTTTGTAAACCCTTCTCTTCAGTCTTTTTTAATCATCTCTAGCAACAGACAGACACATCAACGTATAGCCAACAGCTTTATGAAGCAAGATACAGTCCAAGAAAAAAAGACTTGCCCTAGGAATGTGCTCTAAATAGCTTGTTCTAAAAAAGGGTCAGCACGATTCATCAATGTTGTTTGTCTGCTGTGCAAACATTTGATATTCTTGTGGTAACAGCAATCTTCAGCACAGAAAATTTGGCCTGGTCAAGGGTCTTGGAAGGCATATCTTCAGCCAGCGATTTCATGCATCGAGCTTTGCAGACTATGAGGTTAACAGGCAGATTTTCTGCAACTAGTTTGGCAATGCTGTATGAGCTGCTATGAAGACAGTGAACCCCAAGGTCAAGCAACAGTTTTCAAAATGCAATTTGCTCAAAGGGCTCCTGAATTTAAATATTTGTGTATGCAACCCTGTTCTCTATTTACATGCTCATCCCCTTTAATAGAATCATAAGGGAATTAACAGTTCAAAAATAACACCCCCTTTTTCAGAGAGTTGAAGTTTCCTTGATCAATACTAGCACTTGTCTGCAGCTTTTTAATAGCAAAAGGTGGCATAGGAGACGTGGGCATTTCCTTTAGCACTTCCTTCAAACTACAGAAATACACAGAGCAACAGCTCTTTCCCCTCCCACATCCCTTCTCACAATTACTAACCAAGCACCAAGGAGCAGCAGACTGTTATGCCAAATTGAATTCTTTCTCCTCCAAAGCAGCAGAGAAGTACAGGCAGCACGTCCCCTGGCTCACGTATTTGTTCAGCTCAGGGATTCTCAACTTAGCAGGAGCCACAATCTCATTATATAAAACTTACAGCTTTGCCAGTGTATCATCTATGGCCACAAGCTGCTGAGTCATATATAGACACTATAGAGACTGTTATTCTGAAAAACACCAATACGTTGTTGTTGCTATTGCCACAGACATGGATGGATACACCTTTATCTGTAAGAACGATTCTACAAAAACACTGGCCACCCATCCTGGTCAACACTTTGGATCTCAATCTGCCTGGGAAAACTGAACCACCATACTCTTGGCAAAGATTCCTTACACTTAATTAGATACGGCAAGAAAAAGCCATCTGACAACTCAGCCTCTAGGGAAACCAGCGCACTAGTAGTTAGGCTACACTATTTTCTAATGAGGAAAACTTGTCATGACTATTTCTTCAAGTTATTTAAGTCTCTATGGGTTGTTCTGTACATTTTATGTTTGAGACATTCATTCCATTTCTGTTTATAATGCAATCAAACTGTTAGAACAGCAACAACAGTATGAGAAGAATTCTCTAATTGTTTAGAATTCTTCCAGCTGAAGCCAGTCTGTAATTTCACCTGGAGTAACACGTTAAGAGCACACTAAACCAATCACCAGGACTCCCTCTGCCAAACCAGACATACCGAGGAGCATACATTCCAGCTCATATGTGTCCTGAAGTAGAGACATCAAACTTGAACAGCGTAACAAGGTACAAGGCGAAGCATCTGTTAGCACTGCTTACAGAATATTTAATACCAAGTGATTTAATTTTTCAACTGTTGGAGATAAAAGTCCACCTCCCAAAGAGCTGACAGGGAGGACAGCAACACTGTTGGTAACCCAGCAGTTTAGTATTGTAGTTATAAATGCGCACGATACCAAACATCAGTCAATAGCAATTAAAAAAGCAACAAAAACACACAGAGAAAATGGAGCAGTACTGGAGTGTCATTTGTAAAGTTAGCCTTCCTGCCTCTCTTTCCCTCCAGTTCCCAGTAGGCAGAGCTTGGGCGGGGTAGCCCTGAAACTCCAATCTGTCAGGGCTGTCCTGCCAGCTGGGGCAGTGGAGTTCCTTCTCTCTCTCCCTCATCTGCAACTGACCCTTCCCCTCCCCAGCAAACCACTGAAGAGAACCAGCGCTGCTGTACGCACCAGCTGAAATTAAACCCCGGTGAGATGAGGATCAGATTGACTGTCTAAAGAAAGTGCTAAGTATCCGCAGGCCTGGGGCTGCAACTATCTGAAAATTCACATGCACAATTGATTTAAAAATGAAACGAAACAGAATAGGACAGTATCAGGGAATTCTAGATCCTCCTTGGTGCCTCACTGATGCCATAGGTAAGCAGAGCAACTAATGCAGCTTCAATGAAAGGCTGTACCTTCTACTGGCAGGTCTCAGTAAGATACCTATGCCCTGCCTCTCAAAAGAATTATAAAACACACTTCCTCCTCAGTAATCCAGGTATCACACAGCAAAACCAAGCTTCTGCCCACTGCACTGTTCCATACAAAGTATCACAGTAAGCCAAAGATTTAGAAACTAAACACTGCATCCATCAGAACTGTTGACAGCAATGACAAAAGTTCATTCTGAAAGAAACAAAGAACCAAAAAAAGAAAACAGCAGCCATGGAAAACTAGCAGATTGCCATCTCAAAAGAAAGCCCCCCTTCCTTCACCAGCTAAAAATAATTATAAAAATACATAGAGAGTATTCCCTTGCTAAGGAGAAAACCCACACGATCTAGGACACTGTCACTCAACACACTCCCAGAAGGCTCTTGGATTTCTCCTAACAGTCCTTGCAAACACAAAACAAACAAAATAAAACCGAAGAAGAAAGCAGAATACACTGAGAGCGCCTTGTTTTTGAAGACATTCTGTAGCTTTGAATTTCTGCTAAATTCCTGAACGTTAACAAGTGTTTTTATTGTACATGCGCAATCTTGAATTTATTTTCAACTGACTTTATCAGTTGTGATTACGAAATGCATGAAATGCATTTCTGAGTTAAGAAAACCACAGCTGAATGCTTCAAAAAGCTCCAGAGAAGAGGTGCGAGAAAACTCCTTCCAAAATCAACACAGCTCCTCCAAAGAAATAACGGACAGCCAGCAAGGCTGAGCTGCTCAAAGAGCTGCTCAACTTAACTGAGAGATGAAGTATACCTTCCTCTCTACCCACCTAAGATTGGCAGGGCAGCACAAGAAAGCTTTCTGGCAGCTTCTTGTCTCTTTGGAATACATCAGGCACAAAACAGAGTAAATAACAGCTGAACCACAGAACTTTATTTAAGGCTATGTAAAAAAAGAGAAGCCTCAAATAGCCTTCTCAGGTTTTCACAGTTCAGGTTCGATCTTCAGTCCCTCAGAACATTTTTAACATGTTTTTCCTGATGAACATGGAAGTGCCAACATCTGTATGCACAACTTAAGAATCTGTCATTTCCCAAGAATGAGAAGTATGTCCACAAATTCCTGCACTATGGTACAGACAGACACAATATTCTGGATCCTGAGGGAAAAAAAAAAGTAGTGATCTGTTCTCATCCAGGTCAACTGGAGACCATCCAGCCATCTTTGGCTACAGCTACCACAAAAGATTCTTCAGCAGGAATTGTAAAATCAGAGACAGAAATAAAATATCCTTCCCAAACATACAAGAATAATTCTGTTCCACTCCCAAAGTCTCAAATGAAAAATAATCCACGCACTCATAAAACATTCACCCTGGGACTGGGTAACCCTTCCACACTACATCAAGGGACAGCCTTTTTTTTTGCGTTATTGTGCTTCCTTGTCACACCAGTTTTGGTGAACCATTTTATGATTAAATATTATTATACCAGCAGCAAAATGAAATGTTGAACTTCAGTTCATCCTGCTGTGCACTCAACTCTTGAATTCTTGTAGCACTGTCAGTACAATCTTCACCACAAGACTCCTGTTTCACCTAGCAGAGTGTGGAGATGCTCCAGGAGTAAAACAAGAGCAGTGAAAAAAAATAATGTGTGGTACTTAGAAAACCTGCAAGGCTAATAAGGAAGAAGAAGGTGGTCATGTGCCCCTAAAACTGGATGCTGCTTAGACACCAACCCTCCCTTGCTGTCTGGCAAGACAAGAGTAAACTCAACATCCCTCGGTATTTGACATAACTCAATTTGCTGTTATTTGACTGCCTAAAAAACACTACATGCTTGCACTCAAATCAATTGGACCCATGTTCAGAACTACTAAACGTTCTGAAGAATCAAAATAGAAGTACTCCTCTAAGATCTGTTTAAAATTTATAATCCCTCAAGTCCTTAATTTTATCACATAAAACGAAGATCTCACCATTTAATGACTACACTCTTGAAAAATACCGTCTTACTCTTCGTGAAGATTATGAGTTGGTGACTACCTGAGCAAAGTGGGACAATTACGCAAGAAACGAAGCATGCAACCATGCAGCAAATTTCTAGGAGTGCGGCGGGAAATGACCACCTGTCAAGTAACAGATCTCCCTTCTGAAGAATGGATATTGTCTAACCACAAAGGAAACCCGCAAAGCGCCCTCATGGGTGCTTTGGAGACATCATTAATTCTGCAGTTTCCTTCATTCTGCATGCATGGTTTCGCATCTTTAATTAAACAGTTGTTCAAAATATACAGTTTAGATAATTATCTCGTCTGAATAAAAACAAAAAATAACCTCTAGAAAATCTACTGCATACCATAACAACATAGGAGCATCTTTCCAGAACAAAGGCAGTGACTTTGGCCCACCGAAGGCAGGCACCTACCTACCACTTAATGCTCAGCAACTGAAGGGCCCGTGCTGCAGGCTGCTGCTCACAGCCTGAGCCAGCACTACACAAGCTGCCTGCTTTAGTATTTCACAGCACTTTAGGAGTCCCCATTCCATTTCTGAAGACGAAGAAGAATGCTAAGGATTTCAGTCCAACACCTGTCTTAGTAGTAGGTAGTTAGACTATCCTCCCTTCCTCTCAGAAATAAGGGATCAGTTTCACCTCTTCCCTCCTACAACTCTTCATCCCATCACTTTCTCAGCTATTCAGTCCCATCTCTACCCCAAGAGCCTGTACCCAGCATCACTCTGCACTATTCCCATGTCATTTTACCACGCAGCCACCTCTGGTCTCTCCACATCCACACCTCACTCACTTTTAAATCAGCCTGCTCGTGGCTGTCCCTCTTCACCAGCACATCCCCATCCCCTCGTCCTGCAAGTCACAGAATCCTCCAGCTGAACCCAGCTCTCTTAGCAGCCCTAACTGCCGGTTTTCTGATTTCCTCCCTTTCCTTCCGAACTCCATTCTGCCCATCTGAAGTCTGTCTACCAAAGTCCCAGCACTGGCAATGAAGACCTGCCACCACCCTTCCTCCCCGGTGCATTTCCTTTCTCCTTTTACCAACACAAAAAGTTTTAAAGGCATTGCTCCCACTTATTTTCCGTTAAGTTGCAGCTTACTAACGAGTACTTGAGCTGTGCAGCAGTCCACCTTCCTTTTACTTTAGAATTTTAATTTGAAGTCTGTTTTTATAGTCATCTATATAAAGAAAATATACTGAGGTCAAATTTATGTTTTGTTGATACTCACAGCCTCACTACATCCTATGTGAGCAACTCACTTCATTTGTTCTCATTTCTAAGAAAAAGTAGTAAAAACTTCGTTAAACTCCAAAGCTCTTTTAATCTCTTTGAGTTCAAGGATATGCTCTAAGACTTGTGGATATTGGGGGTGATCAGATTCTTCGAACTCCCCTCCTCTAAAATGACTTGTTTATGTCATTATGTTTTTAGCATCTACATACACTTAAAACTTGTAAAAATGCACACCTGACAAATCTCACACACTGAACACATGAATATTTGGGTCTCATCTCTGTCCTCCATCACAGTGCTTTTACCCTGAAGCATTCACTAGGCATTATTGCAGACCCTTCCCAGCAAGCTGCAAGGGTCTCGGAGCAGAAGGCTGATAATAGAGTCAAGCTGAAAAAGCAGACACACTGTTCTACAGCCTGTCACAGGCAAGCACCCACCAAATGAACTGACATATCATGTAACAAAATACCTCCTTTCCTCTTCACAAGCACTGCATAAGCCTGCACAAAACCACATGAGTACACCACAGACAGCATATTTCACTGATTCTGTTATTCACGTTTGCGTTACAACAGTTCTCCAAAGTCCCAGTCACAACTGGAGAACTCCTGGAGATGAGTATCATACAAGCACATACAGTTACAATTCTCATTCTGCCCCCATGGACAACAGGCTTGAAATGAAAGCTGCTCTCTGGAGTCATGCAGTTACGATCCAAACCTCACGGCTAACTGAAGTTCAAACATTAAAAGAAAGTTCAAAATACATCTAAGTAATTCTTTTCTTTCGGAAGTTACCACTCGTTGTCATCAGATAAATTGACTTCTGAACTCTGCCGACATTTATTTTACACTGACTGGTAAGACCAATAGGCTCTTCAGCAAAAATGAAATAATTGTACTACATTTCATTAATACATCACAGTAAAATGTTGCTTCTGAGTGTCAAGTCACTAAAAAAAATACACCACTACAGTTTCTTCGACTGCTTTCTACTACAATTTCAAGTTCCTGTTCACAAAACGCCACACCATTCCTACAGCCACAGAAATTTTTCCACCTCCATAGCTCAGTCCATACACCACTCCCCATACCATTTCAGTGCCACCACCCTATATTAATTCCACTGTAATAACAGCAAACTTTTTGCTTGCTCTCTGTATTCAAGCTGGGCAATGCAACTGGTTCTTATCACTAACACAACCATAAAAGCATGGGTGGTTTTGTTTGTTTCACAAAATACGATTTTAAGGCATGATTCAACTACGACTTTAATAATAATCCTTCAATAACTTACCAGCACTCCTTGAAGATCTTCAGATAACTTAGTTTTAAGGTAATCCTTTCTAATTAAAATTAAAAAAATGATTTGAAAGTGCAGTACCATTCAAATGTAAATTGCCTACAACAAACTCGATTTGGCCCGTTTTAGAATAAAGAACATTTCATCATGCTCAAGTACATAACTGTGCACCAGATCCAGCACTCTATTTCTCAGCTACAGTCATCTCTACTTTCCTCCTGATTAAGCAATCTCTGTAAAGTAATGCTGATTAATATTCTTTTATTTCAATTCCACCTCATGACAATGTTAACTATTCAACCTTCAGTGCAATTGAATCACTGAAATCTACTACTGCTTCAAGAAAGATCACTAATATCCATTAATAAAATTGAACTTCTAACAGAATCTTGATTTTGACAGTAGCACAAATATTTTCCTAAACAACAAAAGGGTTTTCAAAGCACCCTTAAGAGATGCTTCAAATTAAACCTTTAGAGATCCTAACTTGGCAGGTGAAGGGATTCTCACAAAGCAGCACATGTGAACTGCCTTCACGCTCCCGCATGAAACGTGCTCTTATTCCAGTATGCCCAACAGTGCTACATCAGAAAGGAGTCCTCAAACCTGGGAGCTCTTGTATGTATGTGTTTACAGGGTGGTCTTTTTTGAACGTCATTCCCTAAAGTAACACAAAGATGCATTGCTATATGCCTGTTATGACAGGCTACACTCAAATTAAAGCATTTGTTTACTACAACATTGATTAAAGACAATTTTTCTCTGACAATACTAATGTAACACAATAGGATTATGTGGTTAGATTTATCAGCCTAAGAGGAAAAGATCTGGTGGTGAGTAAAACTACATTTTTTTCCCCTTTAAGTCAAGGATTAATCATTTCCATTTCAGACTGACTGACCAGAAAAGAACTCGTAACAACACAAACCATTCTCAAGGCATTTTCCCCAAGTTTTCTTTGCTTTCTCTTTCTATGCTTTTTTCCCCTCCAGATACGGACAGGAGAGGGGGTCCTGTATGCATGCAACGCACTAAAGGAAAAACTGTTTGCAAACTCAGATACTATGGCCCACTTGTTTAGACACATAAAATGTTCTGTGAGTTCTGAAAATTCTTTGCTTTTTAGCCAAGTGTCACCTCAAGGGTTTTGTTTATGAGAAACTTGAAAGGAAAAGCCATGGAAAAAACAAAGCGCACACAAAGAAAGTAAAGCAGTAGATAATATTTCAGAAAAGCATAGAAAATAAATCCTTTAATTCATATACAAATGCAGAAGTTTTTAGGAGAGGGAGTACCCATTTAGTTAGTTCAGTAAAGCAGCCACATTTCCCAGGCAGGTTATTGCACAGCTTCTAGTTAGTGTTCATTGTTTTCAAGTATTATCAGTCTCGCTATTTCATATTTATATGTCAATGGAAACTGCACTCTAAAAAATGGATTCCAGTTACAGGCACTAAAATACTTTGGAAATATGCTTAAGTCATAAGAAAAATGAATGCTAGGAAATAGGGAAAAAAGAAATCAATTTTCTTGTCACCAAATGCAGAAGAAAATTCACTTGCTAGAAATAAATCCTTGAAGATTTAGTAAAATGCAGGGTGGGGAAATCTAGCTTTAAGGACAACTAAATAATGGTACTAGACACATACGCTAATTTGTGCAATTCAGACCTCTCAAGGCTTTCAAGAATCAGTGCCATCTATACTATGAATATGAATGCAACTGAGCTTATCACGCTGACTACTCTGCACGTATGCTGCTGTCTGCCTCCTGACATCTTTGGCAAAACACATGGCACACATGGCTTTCAACTTCTCCATTCCTCCATTACACAGATGATTATTTTTTCTAAAAGGTTCTTTCTTAACATAGAGGCAAACAGGTTCCTACACATCTTGGTGCAAGAACACAGCCAGATGAAGATATTTGCTCATAAGTTACAGAATCCATGGGGCAGTGGGGTGGGGGGTGGACATGTTTGAGCAGACCTAAGGATGAGGGCAACTTTCAAGGAGATCCTCATGTCTGTAGACAGAGCTCATGATTTTAAGGCCCTGGTGCATTTTTTACTCCAAGCACCAGGGAGGAAATTCTGAAGCACTTTAAGGAGCCATAGTACAGTCGGGGGATTACAGAAGGTGTAAAGTTGATATCAGACACATGAAAGCTGATCTCAAAACCCTATGTAGAGATCAGACAGCACCATCAGATTGAGTCAAACTAAAGCAACACCAAACAAGTATAATTCAATATCTTCTGGCCCCAAACTTCTTAATCTTGAAGAAAGCAGCAAACAAAGGTTGAACAAAGAACTTTTCTTCTAATTAAGCATTCAAGTTTCTTTTTCTGGACACCACAAGTACATTTCAATATCAACACCAGTAACTTGCATACTGGAGGAACTAGTACAACTGAAGTTCTGCCACATCACGTAATGGGAAAACATTTCATCTACACATACAGCTATATAAAATGAAGATACACTACTTTCAGGAAACACAGTATCAATGCAAGTCCTTAGAAGACTGTGAAAGTGATCACAGAAGAGTACTATAAGGCCATTGTGCTCAAAAATGTCAAACAAAGCTCTGCAATATATCAGAAGTATGATACTGCCCACATCAGAAAAAAAATATCAATATTTTAGGCCACTGTGCTATATCTAACATTTAGAAGAAAACTGACAAATAAGGAAAAAATTACATTAATTCAGCTAGACTCCAACCTTTTGGCTTCACAACAATAGTTACTCCTAAGTTTGAATGACTCTACCAATGCAAACAATATCTTGCAACATTTGAAAGAAAGATGTTTGCTACCTACTCTTATCAACACCTTTTCTAGATTTAAAAATAATGGGTACGTAATTCATCAGGTCTCCCTGGAGCCTTCTCTTCTCCAGGCTGAGCAGCCCCAGCCCTCTCAGCCTGTCCCTGCAGGGGAGGTGCTCCAGCCCTCTGATCATCTCCGTGGCCCTCCTCTGGACCTGCTCCAACAGCATCATTTACAAGAACTGGAAAAAAAGCTTCTGTTACACATCAAGACCGCTACAAAATACAGATACATCAAGATATGAAGTTCTCGAAATTTACTCAGATTCAAGTTCAAATTCTCCCAACTACTTCCTTCTTCTGTCTTGTGGGATGTTTCTTTGTTTTTTGCTTGCTTTTGTTGTTTGATTACGGTGTGAACGTTCCCATGAAAGAACTCTTCCAATAGCATGTTATTCTTTGGTTATTGTAAGGACTTCTCAGCTTCCTTCCTGCACTCCATAAGATCTTACGATTAAAGCTGGGTGGCTGACCTGGAAAACTGTGCTTTATGTGGTAAGACATTACATTTCAAAAAAGACAATACCTAAGCACACAAGCCTTCTTTTAAAGAACACAAAGAACACAGAGCTATTTGAATAGGCTCTATTGCTGTATTAATAGTTGAAATGCAGAATAGTCAAGGGAGTAAAGCTTTTTCCTCATTTGAACTCGCTCAGGATCCCTTTCCCACTCTCCCAATCCCTTGGGTTCCTACAAACCAAGACCAAAACAGGACCCAGCTGTCTCTGCTTGTTCAAATCCATTCAATTACAGCTGGAAGGCAGAACATTTCCTGGCAAAACTTTCCTCTGGGATGCTTACTCATATGAACAACATACAGACCAATCAGGTACAATCAGCCACAGCAGAGCATTAAGCTTGCTAAATATGGTAGCATATTTAACATAAGAAAGTGCTTAAGTAGTTATTACAGCTGTAATTAAGCACAAGCAAATGAGTTAACATAGGATACATTAACAGCAAAGAAATCAAAGAAGTAGTTGTCCTGACCATCAATTAGGATGAGAGGATCTTGTCTGCCACTCAAGACCTGAAAGCCAGATGGAATAATCAAAGATATTGATTATAAATATCCCACTTGACCATGCTAAGCTTGTGACTGCATATGCAAGACGAGCAGCTAACAAAGGACAAACATGCACAAAGCAGTTATGTTATATTTGGAGGTTTCAGTGGGGAATATTTCTTTGAACTTCAAAACCATTGCTTGCTAGACTTTTGTCACAAGATAAAGGAATATAATCAACAGCTCCAAAGTAGAATAGTCAGTGTCTGTGACCATAAAAGAGAATACTGCCCCAAGCCAAAACCTAAGCAACAGCAGTATCTGAAAGAAAAGTTCCCAAATACAAAATAACTCTAATTACCTGCATCACAACAAAGAGGAAAAATTCAGCCCTTACCACTTTATTCGTATGTACTTACGTCTGAGTGCTCTCCAAGTTGGAGACTGTTCCTACAAACATTCTTGTTTAGTTCTGTAGTTGTCACAAACAAAAACTCCTCAATAATAGACACCACCACCTGTCTTTCCTCTCTTCCCTCAAGTCAGGTAAGTCTTCCAGCTCAAACTCTTTGGCCTCTATCGAGACAGAGCTCTTTGGGGGCTGTGTGAGTAACTGGAATAAACACTGATTTCAAACTCAAATGTTCTGTATGGAATTCCATGCTTTCAGTTGAATAATTTCAACTTAAGAAGGCAGAAAGCTAGTACTAAAGGATTCTATATACTGCTTATATTAACACTAGAGCTGAAGCATTTCCAAAAGCTCTACGGTGTTTTTGGAAACTCAAATTGTCTTTGTAAAACATTACAGGTTTTCCCCCACGCTCATTGCAGACTTTAAACCTCCTAAGGGGTTGTTGATAACTATGTAGCACAGCTGAAGAACAATGCCACTTCTGAGCGCAGCACAGAAAATATTTAGTGCTAAGTCCTCAGGGATAATACCAATTATCCTGGGGAAGTTCCTAAAAGACATTCACCAGCTATCTTTTTGAAGTGCTCAGAACTGCAAACAAAATGCGTCAGAAAACCCAAGTAATGACAGCCAGTTAAAACACCTCACACTCACAATTTTATTTGAGCTGCCTACACTGTATTCAATGATAATTGACAAATCCTGTAGTTATTCTGTAATGTTTTGTCCTACAAATTAGAACAAATCAGGAACACTTGAAATTGATATATTCACAAATCTACCTGTTCCCAATGCACACTGACAATAATGTTCACTAGCAGTAAAAAAAACCATTTGTATCAAAATGCCCTGTGCTTTCTCTGAATATAGTATATAATATCTTGTCTGAATACTGATTAGCTTTTTTACAAACGAATGCACGAGAACAAGTGTAAGCTGTGCGATACAAGCAACCCAGCTTAGAAGATTCAGCTTCGAACCCATCTGCCAGTGTTACTCCACCAGAAGTAGCAAAGAGGAACTGCCTCTGCCACAGAGTCGTTACACTCTCCCAGAAAGTCACCAGTGCAGAATGCCACGACTCACAGCTCGCATCAATTCCCACACTGAAACCTCTCCTGCTGCCATCTCTTCTGTTCTACAGCTCCCCAGGGTCCCTGCTCTGATGCCCAAATAAGCTGCCAGGAATATGAGCTGTGCAGAGCTGCCATGTTATTATTTGCTTTACAAATAGTATAATTATTAATAATCTAATTAAAATCTTAAATTTAATTAACTAAAGGTGAGAAACCAAAATTGAGGACGCGCATTACATTTAAAACCTCCTTTATATTATATTTAGTACCTTAGTAACACCTACCCCCTTTAAATGGGCTCAGCCTAAGGTGTTATTGGAAATAATAATTTATGAATATATAGTACCCGGTAAAACGCGAAAGTGATTCATTAGCTCTGCAGCTGACAAAAAAAACATATTAGTTACACTGGTCCGAGCAAATAACAGCTGCAGTCTTTTAAGACGTGGTCATCTGGTGTTACACTTAGAGGTGAATGCTGCTCCTTCAGAGCATAACACACACAGCTCTCCAAAGGCTCCACGCATGAGCCACTCGAGCCAAGCACAACACATCTGATCAACAGTGAAATACATTTCAGAAAGCAAAGCAGCTGTCATTTCCACAGCATTTCCCATAAGACTCAACACATTTTCCCTGATCAGCACTGAACAAGTTTTGAAAGCTAGGGAGCATTTAATTTTTATCTGTAAAGTTAAAGGGTCACAGTGACAACTTGCTTAGGCTACAACGCAAAGTGTTACTCTTATTTCCTCTATAATGCGTTCATCTACTCCAACCATATTGTTTTACCTTTAACATGTTTTAACAAGCTTTCAACAAATATTTCTGTAAATGGCACAGCTTTGTCTTAATGTCAATGAGGCCTTCAACCTGAAAAATTCACATGTACCCTACCTATTACAGTTTATTTTATGTTAACATACTGAATATGCCCACAGCCAGACTCAGCTCTCCAACAAGGGCATCAGAAGCTCACAAAAAAACACTGACCTTAGAAATTCAACTAACATCAGTACTTTGTACTTTAGATCAGGGAAAAAAAGACGACATTTATCAACAAGATCAGTGAGTACGCATCTGTTCTCACTTAGAACAAATGAAGTATCTGTATTGCAACTATGCACGTATCTGATGATGAAATCCAGCTATGATAGAATGTGCTACACAAGTTCACCTAGAGCTGGGTCTTCAAGATTTCATAGCCACAGTGCAAGTCTTGAGATATCACTTGCCTTAAGATCTTTTATGTTTACATTTATATAAAGGAAAGACTTCACAGCTTTAAAGAAAGCTTGGAAGAGCACTAGACAGTAATGTTTCAAAGGAGAAGTCTGTTCCCTTTGAACTACTATATTTTATGTAGCTAAGAATCTCCAGCATCAGAAGAAAGCTGAAGTTCTTGCAAGTTAGACCAGGAACATAAGAAAACACTAACAGTAACACAGAAGCAAACAGAACAGCCTTAATGCCAAGTAACAGGCCAAGGCTCAAGAATGAGGAGTTGGAAGTTTCCTCGCTTCTTTTCTCAAATTCAGGGCCATCCTCATAAAGTGAAGAAACCAGGAGAAAAGGGATTTCAAAAACTACGTAGATAAAAATGCACAGGTCTCTCAAACACAAAGGACCCCGTGTCCTGGCTCAGTAAGTGCCTGAGGCACAATGCTAAGCAAAAGCGACAGGGAGAGGGTTTGCCTGTCCCCCACCACTCTTCCCAAGACCATTCTCCTCTCTGGCCTAAAGGGCTACCTCAGCAAACACCTCTCCTGAGTGCCGGCCAAGAGGCCGGGAGCACCTTTGCCTTTCCTGAGGCTATTAAGGTAGTTTCATACCAACACAAAGACTACGGTAGACACACTGGAGGAATCAAGGACTGAAAGAGCTCACCGTTGCATTTTTGCACCAAATGTTCAGCATTTCTAAGTAACCATCGCATTACTCTTCACTGCCAAAGCTAAGAGCTTTTTCTAGGAGGCAAAAATTGTACAACTTCCAAATATCTTCAGCTTGTACATTAAACTCCAGTGCATTCAACTTACAACTACAAACAACCCTTCTCTCTGTCTGCCAAAAGTCAAACTCACATGAGACTGGAATATCTGTCTGTAGGGAGGACCTGCTTATCCACCTCTCAGATTAAATTAGGTATCAAGCCTGCGTGACAGCACATTCACGTGCAGACCAGACTTACACAAGCAAAGAAAAACAAATGAAAGACTGCTCCTGGAGGGAAGACATCTCATTATTTTTGCCAACAAACAGCTCATAGAGGGGAATATCTTGATTATCTCCCCATAGAAGGGCTTGGAAATTAATTATTTTTACAACAAGAAAAACATTCAAATGTATTCCTATTCAAAAATATAAATCCTTAAAAATACTGTTATCTCAAATCAACTTAGATTAGAAAGACCAAAACGTTCATTTTTCAACAGTTTCCAAATGTCATTCCTCTTTACCTTAGCAGCTTAGCTTCATAGTTTATACCTTTACCCATAGTAGTTAATATCTACTATAGCATAGTAGAAAAAATCCTATAAAAACCCGTAATTTTATAAATAGTCAAAACTGCAGTTAAGGATCTTCCAAAGAAGATCCTATATTTGAATTGGTATAGATATTTATAGCAATACTATATTTTATTTCAAGCTGTGCCACTTTTTTAAGCAAGAAAAAATTCTCAGTAGATCTTGGTAACAAGAAATTAGGTGCGCCTCACATGTACATTTCTCTTGTAATGCTTCCCCTTCCCTCTGATCGTTTTTCCATCTTACTTGGATTGCAGAGTCTGGAACACTAAAACACAAATTCTATTTTAAAATAATTTCTGTCAAGCATGTACATCTGTGTAAGAGGTTCTCTGGCACTTCACTTTTTCTACTAAGTGCTATGGCAACTAGATTTGTTCTTTTTGGAATTCAAGCATTAAAGTATGTATGTATTACAGTATCAACAAGAAATCAGCTCTGCAGTTAGAACATTTGATCCAATTCTTGTGCACAAATTCAGAAAGGCAGAAGAGAAGGCAGAACCTAGGCAACCTAGGAACATAACAACTTGATCTGATCTCATTTTTCTCCATAAAGTTTTACTCTGTTTAACAACAGCCTCATTTTGACAGCTTTCCAAAAAATCAAGAGCCTTTACACATTTTTCAGAGGCCTTTCCATCAGATGCTGTAAAATATAATACTAATGAGCACAACATACTCAACAGCTAAGCCAGTATTAAATTATGGAGGTAATTACTTCTTTCCACACACTAAACACAGTACCTTAATTCTTTCTGGGAACTGAAAGTTTACAACATTTCTGAACGGTATCAGAAATTATTGAACCGTTGTTAAATTCCAGCCAAGACCAAGTACCAAAGCAACACACGATTTCCTTCTCAATATACTAACATATTTGACATATGCACGCATGTTTGTGTGTACATTCACTGTACATGCATATGAACATAAGATACCTATGCTTACATAGAACAATATGAATGAAATACAGCCTGTAAGTTCTACAGGGCCTTAGTCACGTGACTTCATCACCAATCAGAGCAATTAGGTACAACTTTCAACTGAATGACTTCTGGCACTACCTACAGATTTTCACCAGTGTTTATAGGTTATGTTGCAAACTTCCTTCCACATAACTGGTGAGCCTATTTCTTATTATTTGGTTCTCCAAACATTTAATTTAAGGAAAGAAAAAAATAAATATGTACTAAAACATTACCACTACTAACTAGTGTCTAATACTGGGAAGATGCTTGATCCAAAGTAATCTCGCATACTCCTTACAACATCTACACAGAAAGTATTTTCTTCTAGAAACAAAGATCCTGAAGCCTTAGCTGATGCCAGTAAATTAGCTGAAGCTGTGCTTTCAGCAGAGCAACATCCATGCACCTGAAGAAAGCGAGGGTCTCTCTTAAGCAAAGAAATATGCTAATATCCATACTAATATTCAATTTACTACACAAGCTATATAATGGTAATTTATTAGTTATGTGCGCTGATGCACTCTACACTAAGAGGAATACCCTCAATGCTAAGCCTAAGAGGAAAATTACCTGCTCTCAAAGAAAAAACAAAAAAAAAAAGCCAGCACTCACTCACATTGAATGCTTTGAAGTAATACCTCAAAAATAAATTACATATTTGGTCTACTCCTTTTTTTTTTTTAAGCTAATCATCCCCACTCCCACCTCTACAATTAATGAACATGTTCTGCAACACTGCTACAAATCAGAACTCAGTCCTTCCAAGGAAAGATTTCTCCCTCCTCTGCCAGAGTTTTCAGCAGTTTTACTTCCGCCATCCACTTCCACTCAGCCTGCAATTGCTATCAGGAAAAAGGTGTTGTCTCTTTTTGACTACATACAAGGTGCTCCTATATAATCCAGTTTTAGTAATATCTTGATTTTGGATGAGAAAAGTAGAAAGCTCCACATTTTTTCATCCTGCTATGGGTTTTCAATGCTCTGAAATTGTTGGGGTGGGTCACAGTAATTAAAAAGCAAGGCAAAGATAGCACAGAACAGTTCTAGTTGCCCAAAAAGACTACTTAAAAGTATAGTATGGATTGGAAAAAAAAGAGTTCTTACGCAACTTCTTCCCCAGCTACCTATATAATCTTGAAAGAGATCAGGAATCAGTGGGAGGAACTGTTTGGTGGTTTAAGTATTTCATACTGTAATGCTATGTGATGCAAAGTACAGCAATAATAGCAGAGTAGCACAATCCTAGGCTGGAGCAAACAAGAAGCCCAAAGGCAGCAGCCGTGGACGCAGAAACAAAGGAAGAAAAACTGCTTACCTTCAGAAGGCATCCAGTAGGCAGGGATCTCCAGCAAGATCCCCCCACCTCCACTGCCAACCCTTAAATGAGGTCTGGGAAGGGGTGGATCCTGGCTCCACCTCTTCCAGTCACTCAGGAACATTGCTTGCACCTGAGCTCCCCTGGGTTGGCCCTGCCTTCCCACCAGGTGCTCCATCACTGGTTCAGGCCACGACTTAGCATTTCCACTACACATACTAATAATTTGTATGGTATTGTCATTCTTATGTTTATCAACTGTGCATTAAGAACTCATCGGATGAGGAAATAAGTAAACAAACATAAACAGTGCATTGCTTCAGTTGAAGTAGTGAGCCAGATCTCTGGCTGACATAAACCAGCTAAGTTTTCATCAGCTCCCAGGTCTCACACTGTTCATATTCAGGTCACTATGGTCAAGCTGTTAGGTCTTCTTGGATAATATTTTGAGCTTCAGCCTTTTTTGTTGTTGGGTGATGTTTAAGTCTTCAGAAGACTACACGGTATATTTTGTCATTGAATCAGGAGAGTGCTACAATTTCACGTAAGTATATCAGAAAGAAGGAGCTAACTCTGCAAAGCTTTGAGCTATGCTGGGTGACAGGAATTCCTTTGGCTTTTCTATCACATAGAACTGCAAATAATCAAATGTCAATTTCTGCATTCTTTCATCCCACAATCTTCTTATGTTGGCCAGAACATAGCATGAAAACATAGCTCAAGTAAAATGTTACAGCAACATCCCTAATCTTTGTTGTGAAGCAAGAAAGAATTTCCCAAAAAACATACCTAGAGTGCTACTTAAGTAAACTTCATAGGCACTCTCTGATGACTCAGGCAGTCTGGCAAAGCCACCTACATCCCCGCCTCCGGTCCAGACTTCTGCATTAGATACTCAGCCATCCTAATTCTTTTAGCAAACAGCATGCTTCTTCCTTAAATTTGTTATCGATGACAACAAATAATTATTACATTACAAAGTGTTCTTACTGCTTCAAGCAAGGAAGGAAATAAATTCAGTTCCAATTCTGCTACGTCATTTTCAGCCACTTTCTGACTAGTTATTCTTAAGTCCTACTGCTACCATTTCCAAAATGCCATTTTCCACAAGTTAAAATGTTACCAACCTTTAAATTTCCATGATTTCTGAGCTTTAAATTTCATTTTAAGTTCTGAAGAGCAATGTATTCAAGATGCATATACTCAGCCCAGCAGTGGAAGTGCACATTGATACTGTTAGTATTGAACAGTCTGTTCCTGTTTGGTACTTGGACACATGGCATAAATTTCTATGGTCAACACTTCCACCCGTAACATTTCTGGTAGATCTACAGGAAGATTCTATAATTCCAACCACTCCCAAGCAGTGGAACAGTGCCACAGCTATCCGCATCCCACCCAGCAGGGAGCAAACAATGCCCACTCCAGCACTCTACTTCATGACACATGACAGCAACACAAAAGCATGGTTTCCTGGCCAGATTGAGCAACTCCAACACTATCCGGTACCAAGGCTGTAAACATACAGTAAGTAACAGCCACCAGCAATTTTAGATGGCTGATGCTCAGAAGTTAAGGACTACAAATATCAAGGATACCAATAACCTGGGGGCTGCACATCTCAGCATTTCCTGACCCTTTTTCCCCATCCCATTTAGTTCTCACTTCATCTTTCTTTGTTCTCAAAACATTTTATTCTTCCCTTGCCCTTTAGTTTAGGGATATATTTATTTCCTTAACTTACAAATAAGAAGGCATATTAGTAACAGTAAGTCCAAAGAAAAAAGCAGACATGCTGAAGAATTTCGTACCTTTCCCTGGATTTACCCAGCATGGTAACCAATTCTTTTAAAATACTTAAAAATTGAAGGGGGAAAAAAAAGCATCTGCAGCTGGACCTAAAGTTTATTCAGAAAATTTGATATATATTTTATTTTAAATATTTTATATACAATAAATATTTCTATTTACATACGTATATATCTATAACTATTCTGTTTGTATGTTGCAACAAGCACCACCTTTTAAAACTCAAAATACAATGTAGCCCTAAATCAAATACAATATCCTGCAAGATCAAAATTACTATCAAAAGTAAGTAGAGAACTAAGCTGGTTTCAGCCACAGGATTTCCTGTGGTTGTATCATTACTCTTCAGTCACATAATCAGTTAAATGTGGCTTCCTATGACACCACATGAGGAAACCAGGAGGAACTTACCCAGCTGTCAACCAGTATTACATAAAGAAAGTAGAGCAAGTCTCAGTGATATCAGTGTCCAGAAATAGCCCATAAATATCTACAAAGAATACTTAGATTTCGTGAGAGGATAAAACCAAAGAGATCAGAAGAACAATACTGATGAACAATAACCATGCATTAACAAAGCAGTTCTGATTTATTTCTACCATACTGCAAGCCATAAGGTACAGCATAAGGCATCTTTCAGTTTAGGTGATTTAATGAACATACTCAACTAGAGATTGCATTATCTGCCTGCATGTAACCTGAAGATCTAACTTAATCTATACAAATAGAAAAATCACCCTAGCGAGTATTAAATTAGCACTATTTATAAATTCGCCATAAAAACATAAGTTCTGTGGGTCTGCTAAGTGATCATGAAATCCAAGATTTCAAACTAAAGAAAAACCAAGACAGATATAGTACATGTGCCTTTGACCTGTCCTCAACTACTACATTAGGTATAACGCAAATGAGGCAGGATGGAGAAGAGTAGGAAACAAAGGGTACGGAAATGTTTCCCAGTACGCATGTCATGACATACTAATATATAACCTGTCCATGGGTGCCGATAGCTATCTGAAAAGACCAAAAGTTGAAGACAATAAGTAGCTACAAACATCTTAAGGCATAGAAGTGGCCTTTAGGCACCACAATGCAGTTGTTGTATTACTTAAACCTGATTTTAAGAGAAAGCAATAAGAGAGCATCTCATAGAAGTGTCATTTCACATTCCCCATAAAACACCTAGCAGTACTCACCCACATAAACATCAGAATGCTAATCGTTTAACAAACGATAATAACTAAACAGCAAACATGCCACGTAAATGTCAGTCTACTTTGGTTATAATAAATGAAGAGTTAAAGAGAGTTACGTACCTGCAAACCACGAAGTATAATTGGTCTGTATAATTCCATTCAATTTCACAGCTCGTTACCCAGAATAGATGGTTAAAACCTGTACCAGATGGATTTTCTATAGACAGTGCTTCACCGGGCTGTATTTACACTTTTTAACGTGATGTAAATTACACCTATGCACTGTCTTTTTATCTTAGCATGGAGACTAGCTTTAGCTTCCATTCTTTTACTTTTTGCAGTATTTGTTATTGCACAGGCACAGATTATTAGCACAGATGTTTGTGGTTTTCAAGTGATACACACTGACTATGAGATAACGATTAAGTGAAGATTACATGCAATCATGATTTCTGGGCAGTAATTTATATCATGGTAACTATGTAATGACAAAGCTTAAACATAGCCTGCAGCATCATCCCTCTTAACCATTCTTTCTAAAGAACATGAAACTTCTAAAGCAAGCTATTTTGTCTAACCCAAGAAATGAAGGTGTTGATCTGGTATCATGTTATAGTGCTCTGATCCAGTAAAATTAATTAGCAGGCCCCAAAAGAAGTCCTTATCCAGTTCAACACTAGCAAAATCCTTGATGGATACCATCAGGAACTTCAGAAGAAAGAAAGAGAAGGTACAAAGAAACTGCTGAAAATTCTTCTGGCAAGTGAATGTGCTGGAGAATCTACTCCTAACATGTTTTTTTTTTTTCCCCCCACTTCTAATTTTTACAACTGAAGGAAACTGTAAAGGCTTTGTAAGGGATAAATGAGATCACCAAGTGACCAAAAGGAAGCAAGAATTAAATAGAAGCTTCTATTACGTAGTTCAAGTGAAGAACACATGCAAGATGCCGCATCCTCTACTTGTACAAATTATAACCTTCAAAACTTAAGCCCACTCGCTCCTCCAAAGCAGAAGTTCTCTGATCAGCTCAGCATTCTGTGGGACATCACTGAATGACCATGAAAGATCCATTTTGTAAACTGATTTTTGCCAACTAGACAGTCCTATTCAAGGTGAAAGCTGTACGTAAACAAAGACACAAAAGTACCTTGCAATGACTTCCCTTTCTTCTCCCCCCCAAAGTTTCCTCTTACTGCATTTCTCTACAATACTTGTTTTCTTTCAAGTTTATCATTGCATTGTCTTTTTGGTTCATCAGAAAAGGAAAGCGTCTGTAAACTTTTTTTCTTTAATTATTTTTAAATATACGTGCCGGCTAATATCTAGTAATTTGGTTGTAATTACAATTGTACAGCTTATCTCAGCCCAAAGACAAATAGCAGTATGAGCTTTGAACCAGATTCAAATGTGGTAAGTACATCCTTACACTCAGGAAAGCACTTCATGATGTGAGTAACAGTAGCCACTGATTAAGTTTCATTTACATCTTTCTTGAAAGGAACAAATATTTTCAACTTATAACTTGGGACCTTTTCTTCCTCTTCTCACTGATCACAATCTAACCCATCGGGAAGAAAGTGATCTTTTCATTTTCCATATTAAGAGATACCAACAATACCTAAAGATGGCCACGTGCCAGAAGCTACGCTTGGCAGCTGTTTGAGACCATGGCATAGCTAGCACATTTTCAAGGCCTAGTGTTGACAGGGATTACTTAAGAACAACAGTGCTTGAAGAAACTGTTCTGCAGGCTACTCCTAAGCAGGGTTTTCACAAACACAGAAGCTGTCAGAGAATGCATTAATTTGTACTTCAAAACCATGATTCCATTAAATACCGCAAATTCTTTACTGTAGTTCATGATTTCAAAATTTACCTACCATCACCAATGCCAAGACAATTCCACCTTTATGAACATATAAATTTCAAGTCCACAGTAAAGTGAAGACCAATCGTTCACTAGCATCCAAGACTACAAGCATTTAATTTTTATTATTTAAAGTACATAAATTTTAAAATTCATTTACTGGAGATAAAGAGGGTTTACTTTTTCACATTTTGCTCCCACTCAAAACAGACTGATTTTCAGCACAGTCACTGTAAGCTAAACTAGTCTAATCTGTGGGCACACCAAGAGCTGTCCTGTCCCTAACAGGATCTAAACGTAACACACGTTTTGCAGACAGTCTACTAGTTCCTTAATACCCATTAGAGATATTCTCTGGTCTCCAATTGTTGAAATTAAAAGCTCCCTTACAGCTCTGAAAAATAGAAAGCCAATGAAAAAACCACAGATATGCTGCTAAATTATACCAATTACTTCTGCACCATTATTAGACAGGTGTAAATAGTCTCTCTTATCAGTAACAGAGTTCGACAAGTCTGATGAACATGGAAATAGTCTTAAAATTAACGCAGGTGGACAACAGACAATGGTTGGTAATTACCAATGTTGGTTAAATTGCAACAAAAAGCTGTTTATGTTCTCTAACAAGATAATGACAGAACTGATGGAATTGTGTTGGCCTAGATCCAACACAAAAAACTTTCACTTGCACCATGATGATTTCAGCCCAGCGTGAGCAAACAAAGCCACTATGGCCCTAAAAGCAAACTTTGAAGTTCTTGCACTTAACAAGATTGAAAGCAATGCTGACAATCTTTAAATATAACTACTAAAACCTGAAAGTATGAAGTAGAAGACAAGTAATGTTCAATTAGAACTGGAAAACATCGTAAAGAACAAGAAAAGGCAACCCATCCTTCGTTTGTTTGATTTAATTAGATAAATATTTTTAGAATAGAGTATATCCATTTGGAAAGGACTTACAAAGATCATCATGCCCAACTGCCTGACCACTTCAAGGCTAACTAAAAGTTAAAGCATATTACCCAGGGCATTATTCAAATGCTTCTTGAACACTGACAGGCATGGGATGGGGCATCAACTACCTCACTAGGAAGTCTGTTCCAATATTTGATCACACCAGGGCAAAGAAATTTTCCCTCATGCCCAGACCAAACCTGCCTAGTGAAGCTTTGTGCCATTCCCATCCTGGTGGGATGGGGGTGGTGCTGTGTGGAGCCGGGGGTTGGACTCAGTGAACCCTGCGGGTCCCTTCCTACTCAGGATATTTTGTGATTGAATCTGGACCCCTCTACAAGGCTGCAGAGCCCACAGCGCCTCCCAGCTTAGTATTGCAGCAAACTTGCTAAGGATGCATTCAAATCCTGCATCTATATCATTGATTTTTGCCCACTTTGTTAGAATTTTACATGCTATTATAACTCTGCCGTTCTGCTACAATGTGGGAAAGAAAATACTGCTGTGCAACAAAGCAGTCAATTCAACAAACTGACTTCAGTACTAGTCTTCTTGACTTTCGCACTTCTACTTGCCTAATTACAAATTGATGAATCCAGCATCCAAAAAACAACTGTTACTATTGACTATTTCTCACCATTGTCACCTGTCAAGGCATACTGGGTGCAGATGGCGAGGTGCTGGCAGTGGGGCAGCTGCAGGGCTCTCAGAGGAGCGCAACCCTGTGCCAGGCATGGCTGCTTCCAGACAGTGCTGACAGCCTTCAGCGGCCCCACCACAGGCACAGCTGAGCCCCTCAGTCATGCATGCTGTCTGGGGGAAAACATACTTGAAAGGGCAAAATGCCAGAGAGCAGAGAGGGAAAGTGTGAGAAGCAGGCTTACCGTCAGAGCAGGAGAGGAGAGGTGCTACAGGTACCAGAGCAGAGATTGCCCTGCAGCCCCTGAGAGAACACCGTAGTGGAGCAGGCATTTCCTAGGAGCCCATGAGAAGAGACCACAGTGGATCCTTTCTAATCTACACAACACAGGAAGGCTGCAAAAAAAGTTTTTTCATACTATAATGTCAAACATGCATCTATCACAATATGCAAATGCTGTTTAGGCTCAAAAGAAAGCTCAACCATCTGACAACTTCACTGGTCATACATGAGCATCAGCAGCCAGAAGACATTTCTGTTTCTTTCACATTAGACTCTTAAAGTATAACACCAACATTAAAGCATGGTTTTTTGCTTTTTGGAAGCAGTCATTTATCCGATATTATCTTGCAATGGTGTGCTCCAGAATTCCAAAACCCAAGACATTCATTAAGATGTTTGAAATGAACCCAAGTAAATCAAACTTTAAATGTCTGATTACTTACTTGATTACCCCAATCAAATCTAACTTAACTGTAATCAATACATGGAAAGCTGTAACTACAGCAACAGTAACTTCAGAAATGATATTAACCACAACCACACCTTCCTAAACAGGAAACCACTGGGGTTATATTACATCATTATGGAATGCCTTTTCTGAATTAAAAATAGTACATGTTTTTAATCTTTGCAACATCCTCCTTCAACTTTAGTAGAAATCCTAAAAAGAAAAAATATAAGAAAACAGCTTATTATAGTCTGTGCTGCAAAGAAAAATCACACACTGAAATACCTAGACATTCTCCTAAGTCTTGTTTAGATGTATGACTCTTATGTACATACATGTTAGAAGTCTCCAATCCCTATTTCACCTGAATGAACAACAGGTCAGAAGAGGTTATCAAATAAATTCACACTTTCACATTTTAACACTCTTGTTTTTGTACTGGACTGATTTGTTCTCACACCACCATTCATCTATCTGCACTGCTCCTGAAGATTCAAAATAAAAATCTTTACAAATGAGTATACACAACTGTTTCAAAACTCCTTGAGTAGAAAACAGATGTATCTCAAAACACACCTTACTTGAAAGCTTTGCATGATACCATAGCTACATCTAACAGAGTGGCTTTCTCTTAATATTATAAATTAGGCAGTGTCACGGTGTTTGCATGAACTCGAACAAAATTTTGAGATTATTGCAGTAACTGTCTTTTGTGTGTACTCTTCTTAATTTAAGGCTTGTTGAAGTACAGTCCTACTATTAAGATTATCACTTCAGAAGAAAAACAGAGCCTCTTTTCCTCAAAATGGTTACACAAAAGAGATACAAGAGATCCTCTCTCTTTGGACTTGGATACTATCTTCCAGCCACAAGTGTCTAGAGCTGGAATTGAAATACTAGTTTCCTTCCTTCTATGACTGGTAGAGCTATCTCTGAGCATTTAATGATACAGCACCACCAAAGTGTAGATGGAGCAAACTGACAGGTGCAATATATGAGAACTGGACCATCCTCCCAAAGACAAAACAGCACAGCAGAAAGCCTCTAATTTAGGTAGACAGGATACCTCCCTAGAAGCCTTTAAAACATTTATGTACCATCACTCAGTTTACAGAAATTTTAAACGTGCTCTAAAATGTGCTTACTTGTCTGTTACTCAGTACAGTCCCCTTACACTAAACATAAATATACAGTGACATTGACTAAGCCAAACTAATTTTTTACCACTGCTTTATTGTTCATGCAATATTAACCAATAATTTTAGAATTCCAGATATGAACTTTTTAGAGTACCTAACCCCATACAGTTTACAGCAGGGCTCCAACTCCGCCAGTGACAGCTGAGTTCTCGTTATCTCTTCACATCAAACCACAGGAAGTCAACCAACTGATCGAGATGTGATGAACATGCAATTAGTGGCTACGTACAAGGTGGTTAAGTAGCCTACTCCATCATTGCAAAGAACTCTGTAGCAGTCAGCAAAAGAATCAAATTCTCCATCATTCAGTTTCCCCATAAAAATGTTTTCCTTTTCTGCAAAATCACAGCTTCATTCACTCTAAGTTTCACAGTTTACTCCACAATGCAATGTTACTAAGTTCCCAGATCCCTATTATCCTACACAAGCAAAAAAGGTGTGGGGCAGTGGGAGGCAGATAGGCTGGGAAAACCACAGACTAAAGATAGCACGCACATTGTGAATTCCGTCAGCCTGCATTTATGTCTGAATGATTTTTTTAATATGCATTTATGATAGAAATACTAAGAACATACTCCAAATATTAACAAAAACAGGAAATAACTCTCAGAAAACTTCACTGTACTACTAAATCATTTAACAACCACTTAAATAACATCAAAACTTTCACCCCAAATCCACTCACATAATATTCTTGACCCATCTACATGAAAATGGCCTTCAGGTTGCTCCTAAATTCAATTTCTCCCTGTCCTCAAAACTTGACACTCCTAGGTACGACAGCAGGCAGAACCCCTGGAAGGTGCAGCAAACCACCTCCCACCCCATCTTCTAAGCATGCTTTACACTTGCTCCATGTCAGAGCCTCTGGAGAGAGTGGCTGCTGACAGCTCCTCCTTCCTGATTTCTGATGTTTCAAATACCGCTCTCAAGTGTGTGCAAGCGGAGAAAAAACACAGAAGCAAACATTATTAACATTCAAAGAAATCCCCAGAAAGACTCTCACTGCTATTTGGAATGTATTATCTTACCTCCTCATTTGAGGATAAAATGCGGTATGAGTGATTTTGGCTAAAGCTATAAACGAAAGTCACACTTCCTGTTTTTCAAACTAGAAGGAATTCCCTGACCTTTAATGCAGAGCCACGATTAGCTCAAGCCTTCATGAAGCCAAAATACTTCAAAAATGCACAAAGAACAACGTAAATTTCTTCATAACGCTAACACTGTCACTTCTTACTCCTTTCTTATGCTCTTAGAATCTAGTGTTATATTTCTGGGAAAGAGTTAAATCATCTCCTGGCTGCTCCACAAGGTACAGTTACACAATACATCTTCAACCTACTAAGCACCTTTGCTGCTATCATGGATGTCACCCTGCGATCAGTTCACTGCCCTCAGGTATGCGAATGTCAGTCCGCGGGGCTGAGCTGTACATCTGTATCACTGAAACAGCAACCAAAAGGCTGCCAAAAAAAGCTCAAGTCACTTGAGCAGGAGATCCTACTTCGGTAAGAGTCTTCAAAATAATATCAAGGAAAGATGCAGGAACACATTCATGAATTGGGCTTAGCGTTTCCAAATGACAGGTAGGCCTGGTCCCGGTCTTACTGCTTGAAATGGAGATATTTATGGGCAGAGGGCTATTTATGGGCTTTCCTCCCTCACAGCAGGTAGCTCTTTCACATCTCATACAAACTTCTCAAATACAACAGAAATAGCACCCCAAGCCAAACCTCAAAGATGATTCTTGCTTAATTTCCTAGTCAGGCTTAACACACAGAACATTCAGGGTAATTCTGAGAAACTGGTAAGCAAGACCTGGTCCCACGTGTCCTATCACTGACTTGAAATGATTTAAAAGCAAAGTACATAAAACATAAAGAGACTTCGGGCTTCATTTTTAGTTCACCAACTGCTAAGGTTCAGGAAGGAGTTGAAACTCTCAGCAGAAGTGGAACAAGAGGTCTGAAATACAATCCATCTGTCCTATGCTTCTGCAGGAGCTAAGCACAGGGCAGTGCCCCCAGCACAACCGGAATGCCAACACTCTGCACTGCTGTTGAAATGGCAATGGGTGAAATTCTCTCGTCAAGTTAAGGTTTCCTTCCTGAACTACCAGCCTTGGAAGTAAAAGGGGAAAAAAAACCACATTAACCCTTCTTGTATTTTGATATTGTTAAGAGAAAGAAAAAAGAAAAACTTGAATTATTATTACTCCAAGAATTCAAGACTTAAATAATAACTACTCATCTCAGCTAATAGTCCCCAAAACAATCCACAGTAAGCAGTTATTGAAATCACAAGGGAGAAACATTTCTTTTCCAGTGCAACAGCCTGGAGTAGTCTTTTAGAGGAATTAAATAGATGCACAGTAAGTTTATTATTATACTTGGTGCAGAAAAGTACATTAAAACAAAAAAATTATTTTGACTGTGCTGATAAAGCCTACAGTATGCCTGAGAATGGTAATCCAGAGTCCTGGACTACCACTTAAAGCACAAGAAGCAAAAGGAAAAACCAAAAGGACGAGCAGAGGTAATACTCTCCATTTAATCTACTGCTCATATACTACAGTGCCGACCGCTCAAAATCGAAGAGAGTAGAAAAGTTTTACACTAATACTATATATAGGTTCTTCTGTTACATGAGATGAAGAAACGGAAAGGACCCAAGAGCCTTCAGGAGAACGAAAAACTCCTCTATGCAAACTGAGATTTAGCTCAATGAGCTAAGCCACTGAAATTAAAATCAATGAGCAGCTGGCTCTGCACCCTTCCTCAGCAGCACAGAGACACAGATACACTCATCAGCAGAACATACAAAGAACAAAAACACTCAGCACGAGCCGGGAAGATGGGCTAACTGCACTATTAACAAGCAACAAAACCACAAATGAGCTACTGAAGCTCTCCAAAACAAATACAACCATAGGATCTGGTTTTGCACCGTTTGCACTTCATTCAGATGTCACTGTTCTAATACCAATAATTCAGTAAACGAATAAGCCCCCTCTGCTCCCCTGACTGCTTCTGGTTTTACAAAGGTGTGAATGACTATCCATTATTTCAGACGTCACGCCGTCTAGCTGAAAACTATTGTGTTAACACCTTTTTCAAGAAAGCTCACTTAAAACAACTAAAGTAGTCATTTGAAGTTCTCTGTCCACGTGCTAATGGAGCCAAGACTGGACTAAAATCCTCAATTCCACTCTTCACACAGTAGCAAGAACACAGATTCTTTTCAGTACAGCCTGTCTCTTCAGAGCACACATTCATTCCTGACCTTCCACACCCAACTGCAAAAGAAGGAATAGCTTTTCAAGTCCTAGTATCCCAAGTCAAGGCGAGACCCTCAGTCGCAGTCATTTTACAAATATTACATGTGCAATAGTAAAGCAATAGCTATTTCTTTTTCACATCCCAGAATCGTGCACAAGGGCTGGCTATGGCAACAAGCCATAGAAGGCAAATCCAACCTTTATCATGCTTCCAGAGAGGAGCTGTGAGAACTTGCATGCTCCTCGATTCCTCTAGGCTGGGTACACCATAAGTAACTACCTTGGGACAGCTCAACGACTATTGCTGTTTGAACCCAACAGAGAAAAAACACATACTACAGTCATTTGAACTAAGCACGTTTCTGCCCAAACAAAATATTAAGTAAGCAGATTCTAATGAAACAGTAAAATCATTCAAGAATATCCTTATTAGATACACCTCCCCCCATAAATGAAGCACGCTCATTTACTATGCAAAACATCACATATTACAGAAACTACATTGTGTCTGGAAGGTAGATGCTATCTCAACAATAATTTTTCAATTTTTTTTTTTTTACAGTACTGATAAGGTAAAAATTCAGATAAATAAATCAGCACTTCTATTCTGACAAGTTATGACTAAGCTGCTACAAAAAACACACCAACCAACCTCAGAACACATTCAGAAGTCCTAAATTGCAATAGATGAGAATAAAATCAACAAAAAACGCAAAGCATCCATTCTTACTGGATGCTCCACTAAGAGCAAGAAACAAGAGTTTTATTTTGCACTGTTGCTTTAAGATTGATTCCTTGCAGGGAGTGAAGTGGGAATGGGCAGGAAGCAGGCACTCACGAGGATCAAAAAGAGAAGGAAAAAAAAAGCACACAGAGCAGCGATTTCCTCATCCACACAAGTAACCATACTGTGACAAGAGTTATGCTGTCTTTTTTACCTCGGCTTATGACTACCCAAGGTCATATGAGGACTTGCTTCATCCTTGGGTTACAACTTCTTGGAGAATTACTTCTGCATGTAACACAAGGAGTTGCCACCTGAAAAGCTTTATCTGGAGACTAATCAAGCATTTCTGCTTATCGCTCTTGCCATCAGACTTGACTTCCTGAACACATACCAGGTTTTAAGAAAAAAAGTTCCTGTTGTAGCAAATGTTCCTTTCCTCCTCTTCGAGCTGAATTTCCTGTCCTAACAGTTACTTGCTCCCATAGCACCAACAGTATTCTCCGAACATATTCAGGTTAAGCAAGCCCTATACACAGGGGGGAGTCAGCACGGGCTTATTCTGTAAATAGAGTATGATGCCCAATTTAAAGGTACAACATTACACACTACACAAAACAGACGCTTCGGAAGAACTTCACCGAAATACCAGCAGTGTGCATGCACTTCACGGGGCTGCAGGACAGATTTTGGAAAACAACATACAAACTTCCTTACCAGTTAAAAGAAAATGCTTCTGGAGCGCCAACTTCAAAATACATTAACAGCTGCTCCAAACACAATTCTGGCAAGCATTCACTTGTCCAGTGTAGCACTTCCCTTCTGCGAAATAAAACAATTGCCACAGTTCCGAGCTGCACTGAACTAAAAAAAAAATCACAGGAGGGAAAGGAAAGTGGTGTCACGGGAGCAGGATCACAAAAACAAGATTCGGCACTTTCTTGAGCAATTACGCCAAGAATAAGAGTACCCAAACAGTATGCTGAAAATCTAAACAAATAAATAAAGCACAGAGGTTCTAAACCGCCCCCACTTCCAGGAATTTCCACAGTAAATATTACAAAATCTTTGGAAAAAAACTTTGGAAGGAACTTATTTCAAAACCTAGGCCGTACAAAACTACTTTTCCTCTGCATTTTTGAATGGCCTTCAACAAATCACCTTTCTGCCTCCATTTCTTTGCAGAGATGTTTAAGATATTAATAACCACCTCCTTTACTCCAATAGATTTTTAAGGCAATATACACAAGTGTCCAGCACCACTGTAAATGACTCTCTCACCAGGAATCACATTACTGAAAGAGAAGAAGAACATTTACAACCTTCCCACATTGGAAAGAAATATGAACTGTTAAAGAATGCTTTTAAAAACTACATTAAAATAAAGGAAATATTCTTTCTGGACATCTCAAAAAAGATACAGTACTTGAGCTCTACTTTTATATAGCCTGTTAGTGTCTTCAAGTAAGTGGTTTGACTTTGAAAGCTCACCAACAAACACAAACTGCTTTAACACTGAACAGGAATCACTGAATTAACATCTTGCTTATACCCATTAAACGAGTAGGATTTTGCATACACTTGCTTTCTTCTTCCTACTAGATGGATACCGCTGCTTTGTTTCACAGTTGTAAGGCAACTCCTACCACTTGAAGTCTGTATAAGCTTACTGTATAAAAAAAACACAAGTGTTTTTACATACACATAATCCATATCTATGCATGCACACAGCCTTCTACATATACCATTCAAATTGCTATTTTACACATACTAATTCTGAAAGACACAGTCTTCCCTCCCGAAGATCCACTAGTGAATCTATCCCTATTCAGACAAGCTTTCTTTCTGAAGACCTGATGCTGGGAAATGTGCCCTTCAGTGGACATCTCATTTTTCTTCAAATGAGAGGAAAGCAGCATAAGAAGTGTCAGGCACCGAAGAGTAAGGTGGACACTAAAGCAGAGAGAAAGATGAGAATCTGGGTCTGCTCATCCTGTTCTAGGCTGAAAATCATTGACTTAAAATGTCTGCAAACAGCATAATTACAGATTTCAAACACTGCAATCATATTTTACAACTCTGAGAAAGGCCACAGGTGTTTCACAACACAGAATAGCTACATGGCATTGGTAACACACACACAGGAGCTCCAAACATCTACAATAGGTGTTTATGCCCAAAACAAATGTGCACTTGGCTTGCTTGACTTGCCTTCTATGGAAGCTAATAAACAATGATCAGCACATCAAGAAGAAATCCTTGTAACTTTGCCAAAATTACTTGATTTACTATCTTCCATCTCCCTCAAGTTTCCTCTGCCTTTTCCCACAGGCAATGATTTTGACACAGCAACAGTACTAAGAACGACCTACGCACCCTGTAAGCGTGTACGATTCCATGACAGGAATCATACATGAGGGGGGCAACAGGAAAATGGTTCCCTTAAACAAAAAAAGGGAGTGGGGCAGAAACCCCCCAAAGCTGTTACCTCTCACTACAGTGGAAGACTCATAACAGAAAAAGAGAAACATCTGCTTAATTCCTTGTTTAATGTACAGATTTTAATTTTGTTGATCATGCGCAGTTGTCTAAGTTGACTAAGAATAGTCCACTGATATTCTATGTCTTTTTTTCTACTGAGGTGGTGGGGAAAAATCACAAGATCTCACAGAATAAAATTAAACAAGTTACAAATAACCACAAGGCATCTTGACACCATTTGAAGACTGCGGTGTGAGAAATGTAGCATGCTTTAGAAGTGAATATATGGAGGATTTAGGAAAAGTTACACATCATATAGATTCCAGGGTGCTTAGGAAGCTTTTTTAAGTCTTATTATTACCACACACACTGTTAAATAAGTTTAGTGCCAACATAACCTACACGACCAAGATAAAGCAGAAAGAACCCACGTGGAAACAGACTACTCCACCATGAAGAAATCTTCACAGCAAAATTAAAGCAAATTTTTTTAAGTACTAATGTCAAGAAGAATGGAGTTTCTTCTAATTCCATTCTACAGATAGTGCCAAGGATTACAAGGAGAATGTGCTACTGCCAGTAAGGAATACCAAGTAATTCCATTAAGTAGTCTCAGTTTGGGACAAAAGGAACGTAAAAGCACAAGAAGAGTGCAGCTAGACTGCAGATTGGAAGCTTCTTGCCCCCGTTGTTCCCTCTTGCTTCCACCCCCAAAGAGTAAAGCACTAGGCTACTACTGATGAGATGACAGATCTGATAAAGCACTCAGGAAAAGACTTTTCAGGTTCACACCTGTAGCAAGAGCTCAGGAAACAAATACTTAGTGACCTGTTTGTACAGGTACTGACTAAAGGAGCTAAGAACCAGTACACTGACAGTAACTGCTTCCCCGATCATATACTCTCAAATCAAAGCATTACTAGAGAATCTATTGACCAAGAATTACCAGATTCACGCAACAAGACATCAGCCACGGTGTTAATGATTGGGAGGACCAACACAATGGAAAAGGCCGTACAAAAGAGGTGGAAGGACCAGCACAAGAGAAAGGTGCTACAAGGGAAGGGAAGTAAATTGCTCACCTGTATCAGAAGATTCTGGGTTTGCAGGGAAAAGCTTCCACCAGGGAGGAACCTCCAGAAAGAGACTGTTCCTCAGTGGCAGTCAGCCCTTAAATGAGGCCTAAGAGGAGGGGAGCCAGGCTTCCAGTCACACAGTGAATTGCCTTCACCTGTGCTCCCAGGGCTGACCGGGTCTTTCCTCCAGGTGCTCAATCAGCGGTTCAGGCCCTGACTCAGCAGTTCCCATACACATGGTAATATGCACTACATACAACTTCACTTAGAATTTGCTTTTTGAGAGCCCAGTTTACCATTAATGGAGTTTGGTTTTCAGAGAAATAGATAACACACAAAATTACTTAAAAACAAAAATGAAAGAACCACGCTAGCAAAACATTTATATCCAGAAAATAACATTAGCCTGAGTTTATATCAATTAATAACTTTTGCAAAAATACAGAAGTTTGGAAATATATGTTTCATTAGCTAAAGGCAGTTCCTAGCTAGGAAGGTAAATAGTCAATATAGTCAATAGGGTGGGGAGGCACAGACTCATCACAACAAAGTGTCTCTGGAGCCAGACTGTACAGTTAAGTAATAATGATTTTGTCAGCACATTTCTGTTTGTGTAGGAAACTGCTTCTCTAATTTCTGCCGAACATATCAAATGAAAGCAAAAATAAGTCTCTTTTTCATCAGTCCATATTAAAATTATAAAAGGATCCTTTTAAATTATCACAAAACAGTAGTAGGTAAGTTCAATAAGTGTTTTCCAAGCACTGGGGGTAAAAGAACACAGCTACTCCAAGTCTGTTAAAATAAGAATTCTTGTCCTTCACATACAAAACACGGACAGAAAAAACACTGAACAAAACTGTGTCAAGCATCACAAAACACACAATACAGAACAATTTTTTGTATTCCCCCCCCCCCCCAAGGAATTGCCATCAACAAACTAAGAGACCCATGCTGAAGATTTCTCTTCACAATTAGAAAATTAGCCACACTGCAAGAAGAAAAGTCTTGGTAACTGTGAAACGTGATGAATAAGCTCGCAGAGGTTCTATATCAAACACCCGTTTTAAAAAGCTGGTAACATCAAAATTCAGCTCCAAATTACATCCTCCTTGTACAATTGTAGGAATCTTAAGGGCAGCCTCAGGACTTGGAGCACAGAAAATACAGTAGGTAAAGCCATCTAAGCTTGGGGCACTCCCATCCTTTGTACTACAAACACCAGCACTACCTCTTCACAGCGCTGGACCAGCAGATTTCAGCGTGTTTGTGCAAGGTTAGTTTTACCCTGAATTATGCCCTTCTGGCTCAAGTAAGCACCAGCAGAACAGAGAGCGGTGATAGACTGGTCTCAGCCAGCCTCCACCCAAGATAACAGCGAAGTTACAACTGAAATACCAACATCTATTTCCTCCTTTTCTTGTTACTAGGTGTCCCACAAAACACTCACACAACACAGCGCTTTATTTACAGAAGATGGGGTAAAGGCGAAAGGGCTTTAGAGAGCAGCAGCATGAAATACCTTGCAGCTACGCTGTCCCAACAGCACAGATCGCATTTTCTTCAGCTACTTCGCATTTATGTAATGAAAGTCTTTGTTACTGTTTCTATTAACTCTTTATTTTAGTTGTAGGTATTAAAATTATAAAGCTGTACTCTCACTTAAGTCTCTTAACGTTTAGACTACAGGAGTAAAAGAGATCTCTTTCTAACTGCTGCCAGAACAAATAGCCCAAGTCCCCCAGCTCCACAAGAGCCTACAATACTAACCGCTCATGTTAGTAAATCAACTGATATGTACTGAACCAAACAGGAAATAAACAGGGAGTTCACAGAAAATGCTGGCTGGCTACACCTGTATATAAAGTAATCTATAAACGAAATATGCACAGGCTTTTTGTTGCCATTCTCTACACGTAATTTCTGCATTATGAAACCTTACCAGCTTACCAAACTGTGCAAGTTTGAAGATGACTAGTGAGAAAAAGAAAAAAAACACAGAAGCCATGGTTCTGGCCATGGGAAGTTCAGATCGAGACAGGATATCCAGGTCATATCAGAAAGACAGATGGAGATTTTGCTCAGATAAAAGCAAGAGAATGGACGTTGGGAAGAACAGAAGGTAGCCTCAGCATGGAGAAGACAAACTAAAGCTTTGTTTTAGAACAACATTATCCGTGAAAAAATGCTTAGAAAGGAAACAAGAACTCAAAAAAGGAGACCTGAGGGTCCCACACCACATGTGGAACTGAATTACGGCCTGCAGAAACAATCAGAAGGGCAGCAGGATAGCAAAGAGGGCAGTCACAAAAGGCTGAAACAAGGAAAGATTTTAAGATGAAAAGGATGAACACAAGGGTAACAGTGAGAGGGAATACTCTTAAGAATTTCCCTTTACACAGAGAAAATGCTCGCGCCTTCTCTACCCTGAGAATGAAGTACTTCCAAGCCCCAGAGCTAAGACAACGCAGGACTGATCCAAGGGCAGGCAGCTGAGCCTGAAGAGAAAATTAGCAAAATGGCAACAAAGTGTTTTAAATGTAACCCCACAAAGTTCGAGGGAAATGCAATTATAGTTGTTAGCACTTGAAACAATGTCTTCCTTCCATTTAGAATGCCTCTCTAAACTAGTCTTTCCGTTAAAAGAATTACCAACTACTTCTACTAAGTAACTGAGCAAAATAAATATTCCCTGTGAAAGGTCTCTCCCCTCCTCCAGACAACCTGCAGTAGCTCATAATGCACAAAACTCTGGGTCAAAAACTTCTCAAAAATACACAGCAAGAAGGAGCACTAAGAAGCCGATCCCTAAGAACAAAAGAAACCTACAACACCAACGAAATCAATTTAAATTAAACTGGAAGTCTGGGTAAGTATGGATAAGGAAGAGTTATGGAACACAATGTCTGTGTAGTCCGGATGCACCTCGTCTGGAAGTTTTCCATAGTGACCACTCGTAAAGCACATCAGGCTGCATTACTAGAAATAAGCAAGCTGACCACTCTGAACAGTTCTCACCATACTTAATGTCATCCTTAAAACTATTAGAAATAAAAATCTTGCAGTTAACAAAAATTTGCACGTGACTGACCTAATTCACTCACATTTTTTAAAGATTTTCAACCACATTAGTAGCATTCCTAAGCTTAATGAGGATTTCAGTAAAATAATATGTTGATGTAAGTTAGACCAGAGCAGAACAAAATATTCTAGTTGTTCAGCCAGAAAATCAAATGAAACAAGCAGAAGTGCTCAGAGAAGATATGCCTGACTTCCCAAAAGGTAAGAGTTGGGAGCCTAGGAGCTGGCCTCTTCTTTTAATTCTGCCTCAACTACACATTGTACCTTTTTATGGCCAGGTTTGATGGCTTGGCAAACAGAAGCTAACTGATTCTAGAAGCTTACTGTGCAAATAAACAACAGAGGTGGTATTTTTTACAGTATAAAAGTCATTAGGGTTGCTATGAATGAGTGAATATTTAGCAAAGATATATCCAGTATAATTTGCGGAGTCAATTTTCAGAAAATAACGTGAGGAATAAAAACAACAACAACTTCTGGGACAGACTGCATCCACTTTGTATCAGGAAATTTTGTATTTGCAATTCAATTGCAAGCGAATATCAAAAACATCAGCATTTGACCATTCAGCTGTAGGTTGACAAAAGTGAACTTAATTCTATTTGCTGTTACAGTTCAGAATTCAAGCACTAATCTATGGGCATAAGATAAAGCTTCAAAACGAAAGGCAGTTTCTCTGAATCTCTGTACATATAGATATTCCAAAGTATTAAACAATACTGAGACAAAATGGTTCACTGTCTTTACAGCATAGTATCCTTCTCTCAGTCAGCTATGAACTAATGATACGCTACAGTTACAAAAGAGTACATCAGTAAAATTCAGGAGAGAAAAGACAAGAGAAGATGCGGAGTTTCAATAAGGGACATATACTCAACGTTATATGCTACACAGAGAGTAGGAATGCAAACACACTTTTAGCCTACTGCAGCAGTGCTTTTTACAGTTATACCAACCCACAAACAACCCAATGGATTAACACGAACGTAAAGCATCTTAGCAGCAGGGAATTTATCGCTTTGTTGTGAGAGCTATCGCGCACACTGAGCAAACCAGCTCAAATCATTGCAGTTCTCCATTTGTCCCTGTTAGACCAAAGCATACTATGAATTTCTGTACAGAATAAAGGCATTCCTAAAATTCCTGAAAATGAAGTATTAGAAGCCTTCCTACCCCTGCAAGGCACACTCCTTCACAATTAAAAGGACATCACCGACAGAAAGCAGTCAGCCTAAATACACGCATCCCAGTCCAAGCTTCTCCAAAGGAACAAAAACCACACACACACACACACACACACACACACACAATGCTTCAAAAACTTAAATTTAAGTAACAAGAGGTGCAAAAAGCTTGGCGTACTGTGAAGATATTTAGGAAACAAACTTGTCACAATGGGTTAACGTCTCACTCTTCTGTAAACTGGATTCAACCCTAATGTAAAACAAGAAGAATTAACTGGATGGCCTCACAGTTCACTTGCCCGCACCGTAACTGTTAATTTACAGTAATTGGTTTCCTCTGTACAAGACAAAAATCAGAACTGAAATAAATGTTCATAAGGTTGCCGTTACCAAAATACCAAGGTTAAACACAGAGCTACCTAACAGAAAGGTGTACATGCTGCAATTCTGTCAAACTCTTCTTCTGTGCACTTTACAGTAATACCTTTTTTCTTCTATTAAAATAATTATTATAAAACTATAAATGTATCTCCATAAGCATTGTTTATACAACGTTCTGAAACACAGATTTGAAGGTCACTTCTATGTGACAGAACTTAAGAGCCTCCTTCTTTCACGCTAATCAATAAAAAAGCATTTAATTGCTAGCTGAAGCTATACAGCAGAAAGAACAGCTAATGCAAATGGCCTATTTAATTAAGTGTTATGGCCAACAATGGCAGAAATTTTCACGTCAAGAATGCCACAATGACTTCCACACAGATGGATCCCCATACTTCCATATACCTCAATGGTAGGCAATGAAACAACTCGCCTTTGGTTAAGCGCACGAGGCGCCTTGACAAGAACCATGTCCGTTCCTTCATAAATAGAATTTAATAACTGTTCTCACCTCATTCAGACCGAGCCATGTTCCCAACCATATCACATAGTAGGAAGGCATCAACAGTAATCGCTAAAATGTCATTTCTATGACAAGATATATTTCAATTGTTTAGATAGTACCAACATTAATTAAAAATAAAAAAAAGCGAAGATGAAACTTATGCCTTTCACTGGTGTCTCTGCAAAAAATGGGATCTAAGTGAAGGATTTTTTTAACAGTCTGTTTTAAAAAGAAAATATAAACAAATCATAGCTGAAAATGCCTGCAATTTCTTTCATGACTTACAAACAGACGAAGAGGTACAGAAGTCCATAGACAAGTTTTCTCTTGTTAATAATATTTAAAAACAAACCAAACCAGAAAGTGGGCATACCATTTTTTTCCTTTAGAGAGCTCTACAAAGAGAACACAACAACCTCTCCACAGCTTTGACTTGAAAAAAGTTACATGACATAGAACGATTTTCAATGGCCAAAAGAGACACTGCACATCTGAATAACAGAAGTATGAGAGGAAAGCTGACGGTCTAGCTCATGACCGTAACAGCACTGCCTAAATATCACAACATTTCAGTTCTATTAAAGACGAAATGAGAACAATTAAAGCCATCTACCAAAAGCAGAGAAATCAAAAAGGAAATAAACGTGCTAAAGGACTGTTTACATTTGTCCCACAAGAGAACAGACTGAACTGAGTCATTGACCTCACCATGCCAGTCGTAGTTCCCTGTATCTTCCCTCCTTTATGCCTCCATGTATGTTGAAGAGTTTTCTCTATTTCTCTGTTAATGCACCCTAAGTAAAACTGATCTAATTTCTTCTTAATATCATTTCAAATTGGTGTCATTGTAAGGGACATTTCTTAGCTCAAAAAAATTCTAAAGCTTCTATCACTTTCCATCGTATCTTTCTTTCAAGGTGAGCTTATCAGTCTTGCATTTGCCTTCCTCAGTCTTGAGTAACAGTGAGCAACTCATATACATGTAGAAAAGAAAAAGCAAAATGCCTGGAATCCTCAACAGCTTTTTCAGGTAAGCTCCAGTTGCTAAAATTAGCCAATCCCATTTCTAAATCACAAATGCAGCTGTCATCAGAGATAAAAATTAAAACTATCACCATATAGGTAGAACAAGGCAAATGTAGGTGTTTTGTTTCCTTCTGTGATCTCAAATTGTGCCCTACTTAGCTATCAGAACTCAAATACACCAGTTGTTTCCAAGGGCATTTCTGCATCTGTAACTCCTATACAAAATAAACAACGTCAAATTGTTAGCACGTCACAAAACAAAGCACGTATAAAGATGGGCAAAGTAACTGTTCCCACTATAAATCAAAAAATGATTTTAAAATGCAGATTCTAAATCGCAAAATAATCAACGTGGCACTTCAAACTGAAGTCATTTCAAGCACTTGAGAAAGACTGAAAACCTGTGAAGCTGTACCTCAGACACACTGCAGAAACTTCACTTTCCCCACTTACTGAGCTAAACTCGTAAAATCAATCCAGAACAAAAGACAAAAAAACAACTCAGATGCTCATCTGTTTTACCTTGCTTCATTTTTTAATGAGGTCTAGAACCAGTTTTAGGACTGTTCAAGAAATAGTCCTAAAAAGATCCAAGGACTAGAACGTGAACTTCTTAGCTCCCCTAAATATAGCAGCAGTCACGTGGCTATTACTAAGACCACATAAGCTTTTCCATACTAGAATAGTTTCTAAAGCTTTCCCCCCCAAAATTTCACATTGTGCTGAGAACATTCAGTTTCACATGAAATGAAGCATCTCAGACCTAAAACAGTTTAAACAAAAATACACAACCACTAACAAAAAATATATATAAATCAGAACAGTCCTACCTATACTACACTACTGAAAAATAAGAATAAACTGTTATCGCATTTGAAAGTAGTCTATGATCATCAAAGAGATATTTATTAGCCATAAAATTAAAATTACTTTTTCTAGGAGCAAATAAAAGTCTAAACTTAGGAAGATGAATAGCGCTCTGGAGTAAATTTGTGTTTTGTAATTAGTAAATGTACAAACATAACGAACAATTCATACCACTCCAAGACCAATTCCACTAACTGCAGACTGAACTACTGGCAGTAATAATGCAGCCTTGTGAATGCTTGGCATAAACCCATGTCTTTCCACAACAGTGCTGACACCCACCAGAAGATATACCAGGCACCAAGTTTTATTTCACTGATGGGAGAAATAGATTAATACGCACTTTATTTCATACAGTATGTTCAAAAACAAAGAGTTACCAGGACGCCCTGGCATAAAATTGGTATTATTTTCCCTAATAATCAAGGAGAGAAATTGAAAAAAAAGAGCTGAAAGCACTTGGACATTGATTCACCAGTGGAGGCCATGACAGAAAGTATGATTTCTGGTTGCCAGCTTTCCGCTGCTACCACTGCTCAGTATGTTTCTAACTTTAAAAGCACATACACCCTCTTTGTAATCCATCATTTAGATTGTTTCACCTCTCTGGCAAAGAGGTATGTGAGGTTATGATGGTATCAAAGAACAGGATGCCTGCAGTACATTCACCGCACCCAAGAGCTGGAGCACACAGCGCTTCTATAATAACCTCCTTTCGCTAAGCTCTTCATCTAAACAGAAACGCCAAGGACTGTTGGTTTCACTAGGAGCGCTGGCTTTCAGGAGAGACAACTCACGAGTGTTTGCAAGATAAAGACATCATTCATCTGGACACTTCCAACAGCAGGCACTAGAAACCTTTGCTCCTACATCTCACCTCACAAACCCTCTCGAAAATCTCAAGTTTTAAGTCTGGAGACCAGAGCTGGTCAGACATGACTCTGGCAATACTACCCTGAAAATGGAAGGGACTGCTTTAATCTGAAGCTAAGGCATAGTTGGAAGGGGGGAGCAGCAAAGCAGCAGGAAAAACAGGCTGGTATGAAACCTTATTCCAGCCTTTCCAAAACAGCACATTATTTCCACTAGCCGCCCGTAAGATCTACCGCAGAAATCTTCAGGTACTGTCAGACCCTCAGAATGATGCATTTTTTTCCACCAATAGACAGCATTAAACGTACCAGCTACTCAACATGATGGGCTCTGAACAGACTGTTATTCTACCAATATGGTTAATTTATTGTTATTATCTACAGGCTGTCAGCTTGCTAAATCCACTGCAGACTACACTCTAGCATACAGAAAGTACTGTGAGTCAATGTGTTTTCCAAGTCTTCCCTAGCTTCTGTATGCCACAATTTTAAAGTGAAGATGCTTCAGATTACAAGTGAAGATTCTTCTAATTACTATTTCCTCCTTAGCTAGAATACATTAATTATAGGCTTTTCCTCTTGATAATAAGAAAACAAAGACCAGTGCAACACAAACAGTGTAAGAAACCTAATTACTGAGTCAGATGCCCTTCAGATGTCAGTTTGACTACAGTGAGGAGCAGGAAAATAAAACACACACAACACACACACCTATCAGCCTCGAGTTGTTAGATCAGTTATCAAAACAATGTCTTTCCTCGGTGACTTCATTAGGAGGAACTCAACCAGCTAATTAACCTGTTATGTTTTGAAATGTACTTTTCTAAAGACAGGTAGCCTGCTGATGTATTTATTACAAACCAGATGTGATAAGTAGTTCTGAACGTAAATGCTTAAGTACAGCATGGCTTTGAACTTTGAAGGTCACATACAGTAAGCACTAACATCAATGTTCTTGTGTCAGATTGCACCTTCTGTTTATCACTTATGGTTAGGAGAAGGAAAATGAATTAAGAAAAAATAATGAGAACCAGTTCTGTGATAACTCGAGAAGAACTGTAATCCACTTGTTCTCATTTAAAGACCTACTATCACTGTAATATTCTCCTAAAATTAAACAAGAAAATAGAATGGGGGATGGTGAAGACACAATTTCATTCTACTTTTCAACTCCGTGTAATTAAGCCAGCAATTCTATCGTACAAAAGAATGCATTTTTCTCCATTTTCACAGACGCTTCAAGCATTTCCTTTAAGAGAGCGGAAGGATTTTCTCCTTGATTAACACCTTCTATTTTAAAGCAGCATAGCTGTGACTGCAGACACAAGTCAGAGGGTTTTGTACTGATCTTTTCTCCAGATATCAGGGGATTTATCTTCCATTCTTCTACATTCCCACAAGCTTTAGGATACAAAGCTCAACAGTTGGGCCTACAGGCACAGAAATACACTTCATATACTGGAATTTGGTTCAGGTTTAAGAAAAAAAAAGCACAACTCAGAGATAAATAACCAACATGGATTTCTTTTTAGCACCACCACGTTCAAATGCAGCACAAATGATTACGCTTCCCAGCAGAACACCGAGTTACGCACAATCCCCTCTTACACATAAATAACAAAGCAGACAAGAACGAGGACAGATGTACACGACATATATTTCAACTCACCCCATTCTAGATACTCGAGTATGTTCTTCTCTCTTCTCAGAGGGGAATTGTTACATTCGTCGTACAGGCAGATGAGTATATCCAGCAAGGTTTCCACGCTGAAGCACTGCCCATTAGTCTGAGTTGGCCCATCCAAAATAAACTGCTCCAACTGCTTCAGACGCACTTCTCCAGACATGGTTGTTTCAGTTTGCAATGGGGTTTCCTTTTTAATTATTATTATTACTTCGTCAAAAAAAAAAAAAAAAATCCAAAAACCAGCTTTTCAAGGCGTTGTTTGAAAAGAAGCCGACAGTATTCTTACCAAGTGTCAAGCCCTGGTGGTGCCTTATTTACAGCCCACCTCGGCTCCCAGCCTGGGGCTGAGCCCTGGGAAGTTTCAGGCACACACAGATAAACGCTACGTGTGTGAGCGCGTGTAAATATATATGTACATATATAGGCGTATATATAATTTTTAATTTAAGAAAATAAAGAAAAATCTTCTAATATGCTTAATAAGGAAAAATAGATTGCTTCTTCTGACACTTCAGTGACAATAATCACTCTGAAATTCCACCAGGACTGCCTGACACCGATTTTACCGCGCGTAGAAAGACATAAGCTTTTATATCTTTAAAAACGTCCTTCTCCTTCATTCAAAATTCAGATCATGCAACACAACCCTGAAACGAATCCCACTGCATCATTAAAGTGTAAAAGCCCCATTCCGTCCGCATCGGATTTCGCTTCCCAGAAAGGATCGGAAGGGGAAAAAAAAAAAAATAGAATAAATATATATATTGACGTCGGGAGGGAACAACAGGGCGGGGAGCGGCACGGCCGCCTGGGCCTCGGCCTCCCGGGCAGGGGCAGCGCCCGGCGGTCCCCTCGCCGCCGCCGTGGGGGTGGGGCCCCTCCTGAGGGCGCAGCCACGTCCTGCCCCGGGGAGCCGTCCCCTGCCGCCACCTCCTCCTCCTTACCGAGTCTCCTTTTAAGGCCTTTCAGTGACTGGAAAAAGCTAAAGTCTTCATCGCCGCCCTCTCCTCCTCTGCTGCGCCGAAGGGCGGCGGGAGAACGCCCGTAGCCCTGTCAGAGCCGCCCCATGGCCGCCCACCCTGCTTTTCCTGCTGCTCCTCCGCTGCGCGTCCTGCGGCGGGAAGGAACGCGGCGGCCCCGCTCTGGCTGCGGGCCGGGAGGCCCCGGCGGCGGCTTCACTCCCAGCGGCGAGGAGATGCTCTCCCGGCCTCGCCTCCACAGGCAAAGGGCATCCTTCCTTCCCGGCGTGTGTGTGCGTGCGTGCGCGCGCCGAGCGGCGGCGCGGGGAGGGCTGCCTCCCTGCCGCCCTCCCTCCCGTTCTCCTCGCCTTCTCCCTGCCTCCCTCCCGCGGTCACACGCAGCAGCCGCCGCCGAGCTCGCAGCTGCACAACATGGCGGCCGCGGCGGGAGGGGAGCCGCCGCCGAGCGCCGCCGCAGCGCGGGGAGCCGAGCCCGGGCGCCGCCGCTACTGATGGGATTGAGGGGAGGAGGGAAGCGAGGGGGTGGATGCTGGAGCGGGGAATGCAGGGATACGGGCGGGACCAGGCGGATGGAGGAAGGGAGGCGGGGGGACGCCGGCTGCGGAGGCCCGGTCGGAGCTCCGCGCGCGGCTCGGCCGGTGCTGAGGGGTCGGCCGGCTCGGCTCAGTTCCCTGGGCGGTGCGGGCTGGGCTACACGGGGATCGCACCCGTCCTCACGGCGCACCGCAAGGGCCGTGCTCCAGCGGAGCGTCGCGGCGGTGGAAAATGGCAGTCGACGGAGTGTGGGGCGGTGAATGGCATCTCCTGAGGTGCGGGAGATGTGGGATGGCGCTCGGGCTGAAGTATCACCTGCACATCAGCTCGCAAGTCAAGTTCACTCTTCCTCAGAAGGCGAGAGAAACAGGAAAAAGGTGGGCCGGCAGCCACGTGCCATGGGTCATTGGGAAGAGGTAGAGTTCGGCATTCTCCGAAAATCCTCAAAATCCCAAACCTGTTGGAGCTGAGGGGAAGGAAGCAGCTCAGACGTGTGTTCTCTTGTTTTGGTAACCAGCACAGAAGGCCCTCGGCTGGTTTTTGCCATAACAAGCACCCATGTAATAAATCGTTTTGGCTAGTCTACATCTACTGGATGATGTAATACATAAACGCTCTTAGGTAGGTGAAGGTGGAATGTAGCATTGGGATTAATTGAAAGTCCCACACAATTCACTTGGATTTATAGAAAAATATGTTCAGAATCACTAAGGTGTATATAAATTCCGTAGTGTGAAGCCAATAATAGTGTTGTGGAGGGAAAAAGGAGAACACAAAGAGTTAAAAGGACGTTAGCTCCTTGGATTTTGGCACCGCTTGGTAGGGAAGTGAACTGAAGAACTGTTGCCAGAGATATGATGGGTGTGGATATTTCATTTATTTACTTATGTTACTGTGTTTTCCTCAACCAATAATAAAGTCTTCCCATGTTTTAATCACAGACTAAATGTTTGCAAACAAGAAAGAACTGCCTCTTAAGGATACCTAGCAAAGGCACTCCCTTTCCCTTTATTTCTGGTTTTAACATCTCACCCTTGTTTCTATCAAAGCCACTTAGAAGTTACATGCTGGGACAGTTCTTTTCAGCCTGCTTTCAGCTCAAGTGAGGCTGCAGGAGGTACAGGATAAATTTTGTATATTAAAATCATTCAATTTAAGCCACAGTTGCATGAAAAATAAAAAAAAAATTTAAAAAAAAAAAAAGGAGGAAAAGGAATTATCTGTTCTTTAATCATTTGATAGCCTACAATTTGTCCAAAAATATATAAGCAGTTCCCACAATGAAGTGTGATATGCTCAGTAGGCTCCAGTCTCCAGTTCTGTCACAGAAACTGTGAGGAACAGGTAATAGGAACAGTGACCGGCAGTGCTTTCATTTGCTGGAAATTATCTATGTCCTAGATAAATAATTCTCGCAACACTCCCATGGGATAGAAAAATATATTCTCTGTTTTATAAGAAAGAATGCAAAAGAGATGTTGGTCAAGAATATTTAGGGAACTGGCAAAAGGATGTAAGTGTAAAACTCAGAAGTTCTTTATCTCTCATGTTCTGTCATGAAGATATACCACAGCTTGAAATTACACACACAAATTGTGCAGACATATACCACTGTCTTTGATAATTATCATGTGTTAGTTTCACTCTATTCTTATTTTAATATCACAATCATATTTGCTTATTTAGCTTTGCAAATGTTTACAGCACACACAAAAAAAGGAAGGATAATAAGAAATGCACATTGTGCAACAAATTAAGAAAGCTGATAGCAACACAGGGAATAGTGGGGAATGAGGAGGCTGCAGCTGAAACAATACAGTTTATGCATTAACAATGTGTATGTTGAGTGTTGCAAAACTTGATGTTAGCATAATAGAGTAAACAGCCTTTTCTCTCCAGGGACGTGAGATTTGTTGGTTTTGGTGAAATACTGCAGATACTTGCTAATGTCATACAAATCATTTAAGAGGAATCCCCTACGCTTCCCCTGCAGATGAGTAAATGCTTGTTTGTAACTACTGGATCTGTTACATGTTCAGGGACAAGTTCTCAAGAATGGCCTTTATTTGTTGACAAAATTTTGCATCCAAACTTTTCTGTTCTCTAGAATTTCACTTTGTAGACAGACATTGTTTGCACTGATACAGCAGTTCATCTTTTGAGGAAAGTTTGGGCAGCGTTCTACGCAAATACTGTTTAAAGAATGTGTGTTTAGACACAAATCAGTTCAATTTGAAGAGGGGTCCTAGTGCTGTCATCTGAAAGATGATAATAACTTTGGTTATTATAAGAGAATTCAGGTAACTACAGGCAGAGTATGCCTTGGTTGCTGACTAGGATGGCTCTGAAGACTTTCATGTGCAAAGTGAGCAAGTCTTGCTGTAATATCTGGAGAACTGTCATTTCTCATAGATCTTACCACTGGAGCAAGCTTAATCCTAGCAGACAGAGATATTTCTTCAATGACGCTAACGATTCTATCACAGAAGTAAATTAGTCTCAATACCTATAGTAACATAGTTAGTAATGTGCTTTGGGGTTGTTGAAAACTTATAAATCTATTATTCTTTTCCTCTTTAACTGTCTTCCCAAAACCAATTTCTCCTGTGAGGTCTACAGTAAAGTCAAAGTACAAGCTTCAAATGGTACCTGGCAAAATAAATTCTTATTATTTACTTATTCCCAAAACAGTGATCATAAATGTATGCATACATAAATATAAGTGTAAATATATGTATGCATAAACATTGTAAATACGGATTATTTTTCTCTTCACTCATGCTTCTTTTATTGCTCCTTAGAGTCTCATTTACAGTGCTATTTTCTGTGAATGGCTGAACTGACTAATTTTACCAAGGAGACAAATTGCATCATAGTGATCTCACTTCACTGGTTCAATATCAGCCTCACTCCTTTGATATGGTCTTCATTTAAAGTTAATGAGAACATAGTCGTCATCAGGATAAAATTTTCTGTGAAGACATGAAATGCTTTTGTCCCTACCGAAGTATCCAAGGATGCTGTGCTCTGAAGAGAAACAAAAATAGCCTCTGGGATTAAGGAGGAAGAGAAGAAACAAGATTACATTTATAATACATAGAATTGCCATTATTTTGAATCCTGGAAACTGATCAAAATTATGTCAGATAGCCTTCAAATAGGACCTTGTTTGTACTCTGAGACCCTCTCTTGTTTTTGTAGTCTTCAACATCTGCAGCTTTTCAAACCTGTAGTCCCTTCATAGTCTTTTTATCTCCTGTGGATTCTTCTGTCTGTGCTGCAGTTTTCTTCTACCATCTTCAGAATCTCTTACCTATGTTTTGCCACCTTAAAATGTTGAAGTTTCATCAAGATACTACAATCTCTTAAATGGAGCTATTTAATAAGGTGGAAACCTTCCACAGGCCAAGTAGCTTTTCAAATTAAAGCATTCTCAGGAAAAGCATGCATTTGTCTGTGTAGCTGGATGGAAACAAATGTCTGCCTTTGCAACTTGAGGTATTGCAAGAAAATCCATTGATTCTATAGAAAAGTGGATAAATTTATGAAGTCTGCTCTGAAAGTAATGCTGCTTATTTTATTTTGTTGCCCACAACCTCATAGTTGGGCGTTGGTGGGATGGCAGTAGAGGTTGAACCTTCCCACCTATATCCTATTACATGTTGTCACTGTGCCACAGATGGCAGCAGAGGGGCAGTCTGACAGAATGGTGTCTGACATGGAAGTGCTTGTGAAGCAAAGGTGTGGAACTGAAGTCCTCCATGCGGAAAAAATGGCCCCCATTGACATTCATTGACACTTGCTGAACGTTTCTGGAGGCCAAACAGTGGATGTGAGCACAGTGAGGTGCTGGGTGGTGCATTTCAACAGTGGAGACAGTAACGTGAAAGAAGCCACATTCCAGACTGTCATGCAGATATTTACAAGTGTGACATCCAGGCTCTTGTTCATCGCTGGTGAAAATGCACAGCTAGTGGTGGTGACTATGCTGAAAAAGAGTATTTTGTAGCTGAGAATTTGCTCTATCAAATGGTGTTATCGTACTCTTTGTATTTGTTGTTGTTTCCATTGAAATAAACAGGAGGCATTAATTTCGGAGCAACCTACATATTAATTGACTGAAGCCTATACAACACAAGTATTGATCATCTTCCAACTGCAATAGCTCAGCATGAGCTGCTTCTAAACATACTTTATTTGCAATATTTCATAATTTCTACTGATCATAATCAAGACTTTAATTATCTGATCTTCTAAAACTAGTATCTCTTCTTCTGGTAAACAATCAGTACAGTATTATGGTTTTAAACAAAAAAAAAGTGGATATTGTTAGAGATGAATGCAGTGAGGACCTAACTGTGAAAGCAATTTAAAAAAAATGAAACAAGCTACTGCTGTCATGTAAGTAACAATGATGAATGAGGCAAAGAATGAGGAAACTTGTGAGTAAGAGATCTTTGATGGGGGAAGGAAGCAGGATGAACTGAGGAAAAATGGGATACAGATGAGAGAGGGAGGGAGAGTGGTGATTAATTTGGAGATCATAAGGAAGGGAAGAGTAATTTAGAGAAGGGGAGCCAACAGCAAAGAATTTGGCAAGAGTGGAAGGAAAGCTTATAAACAGAGAGGGGGAAAAACTGGTTTGTAAAACACAGTGAATTCTGTGCTTAAATGAAAACAAGCCCACCAACAAGCATAATTTGGAGTGTCGGATTGATCTGGTTAACTTGATATCAGAGAAGGGCTCGGTGTACTCAGTTCATTATAAAAGGGAATGTGAGAGATCACACATTGCTGTCAATTTCCCCGGGGTCTTGTAGTTTTCAGATTAGGAGTCCGATCAATTCCATTTTGTTCCTTGTTTTAAAGTAATATTGCAGTCTACTTAAATTTCAGTTGAAAGAACACCGATATGTTAATAGCATCAGTACGCCTGTTTTCTTTATTTATGTTTAACTTTAAGCAACAAGGCTCTAGAATGTGTGTTTCATTAGTAAAATAGATAGGGACAACAGTGACAGTTAAAATTCAAGCAGGAGTTGGTGTTTCAATCAGAGAAAAGACACAGGGTGAAGAGACACTTCTGTAATGGTCTGAGAATTGAAATCACAGTATAATTATTTAATAAAAATTGACATTTTTAGTTTGTTTGTTTGTAAAATGTCCCTGTCTTAAGATACTTCTACTATCAGTCATCTTGTTTTAAGCAGGTTATGGCAATGGTTCCACTATTAATGACTACAAATCCGCACCTATTATTTGCCACTAAAACATTTTGTGGATTGATTCCTTATGCAGTGACAACTAATAGAAAAATAAAGTGCTCTGTAAAGCTTGAGAGACTTGTGGAAAACATTTGTTGTAAATAAAAATCTCTTGCCACTCACAAATAACTTGACGTCACCTCATGAAGAAAGCAGATCTTGAGAAGAAATGAGCAACAGAAGAAAATCAGTGTTCAGTCATGTTTCTTCACAAGCCAGTGTTGAAAAGGCTTCCTTGATCTCAGTAAAAACATAAGTGAACATGTAATACCTTCTGAAACAACAACAAAAAAAGGTTGGATGCGGATTTATTTATAATGGAAATGATTTATATCTTTGCACAATGTCAACCATTTTTCTTTGCATACTATCACAAATAAAGAGGAAATAATTATATGAATAGGTTAGAAGTGTGATTCCAATTGTATTTTGAGGTAGAAAAAGACAAATATTTGTACTAGTTCAATCAGAAGTGTGAACATAACACTGGCTCAGAGCCCTGTGTGTGGACATTGAGGCCTATGCACTGGAAATAATTGAACTTGTTGGAAATTACTGTACTTGTGGAAGGAGCTGCTGGCCAGGGGTACAGCTTCATTAACAGTGATCCCTTAGTGAAAGTAACCTTTCATATAAATGTGAGAGTAGATCTGCTAATAGGAGTGTTCCCTATCTGCTTCAGTGCAAAAGAGCAAAGTTAGCACTGAGTCCGTATGTAATTGTTTAAAGTACCCACATCACCTTGGCAGAAATAAGTTGGGGCTCGTTTTGTCCTCTCAAGACGTCAAAAGGAGGGACAGTCTTCAGCAGATGGGTAAAGACAAGCTCGAGTGTCCTGGTTGGGGACAACCTCTACCAATGGGACATATATGGTTCAGGAAGATGTTTCTCTGTAGTCACAGTAATTCAGCTGGAGAGAAGTTTAACTTACAGCAAAATTTTCCCAAGGTAAATGTGTAACTACGGATTACAGTAATTCAACTAAATCAGTCAAACTGAAGACAAGGACTAGGAAATACTAATTCAGAGCAAACATTTCCAATCAGGGTAAGCTTCAGCAATCCGTAGCTTGGTAATCTTTTGGCTGTTTTTCTTCAGTTTTTGCAAAGGTGACTAAAATACAACTGGCAAGCTTCAGGTTTACGTAGCTTTCCAAAGTTATGATGGAGGGATATAGGATACTATAATAGAAGCTAGGTTCATCCTTAACCACAGGTATGTTGCTGCCTCCCCTTAACATTCCTACACTATACCAAAGCACACAGTAAATGAGTTAAAATCATCACATAAAATGGAATATTTATAAAACTTCATTTGGGTGAGGTATTTATCTGTCATAGTAACATTACTCATAATATAGCTAGATCTCAAACCTTTTCTTCCTCAAACATGGAGACTGGCACCTTTTGCCCAGAAGACTAACAATTTCCCTTTGTGTTGAATCAGGAGAAACCAAGGTCCAGTTGGATTCACCTACTGGAGTCTAGCGTTTGTTGTGATTGAGTGCTTGACCCTCTCCCGAAGAGAGGGTTTCATTTCAGAGGCTGTAAAAGTTGAGTGTCTGTATAGGTAAAAAATAAAAATAAAAAGTATAAGGTGTTAGATCTGTATTTTTACTGTAAAAAGTGGTAGTCATAGTTGTGCATTCTCAAAAAAGGTGTTGGCAGTTACTAGATGTTTGTTTGTCTTTTTCAACAAGTTGAAGGTTTTTCTTGCTTGACCAAATAATGAGGGAAGTGGCAAATGGATTTCAAGTTATCTTCCAGCCACAGCTAGCACAGTTGTACACAGCAGCAGTCCTGCAGTCCCCAGTCTGACTCCTGTCAGGAGGAGATGAGCTACACCTCTGCTGCTGAACCTCATCCTCCCTTTGGTCAGGGACTCTGACAGACCCAGAGCACAGAGCCTCAGAATGTTTTAATTTATTGCTCCTATTTGCTCCAAGGCCTTTCCTAAGATGTAATTCCCTTGCCCTGCAGTAGAAGTGATAATAAGGAGGTCTGTGATTCACAGTAAAGCACTGTGTCTTGTTTAACACGTACCTAAGTGCTCTGCTGAATGGGGGCCAACGGTGGATTACTGAGAGAATTGGGCAGTCTTCCCATCTCCAGACAGTTCACCAAGTAGTCCCAGGTTAATCATGTTGTTGCTCTGTGCCTTGGTTTCCTGCACATATTTACCATAGGGTTTATATTTGGACTGATAAAGATAGGGAGATAATGAGAGAACATGAAAAATCACTTCAGAGCATCGTAGAAGGGAAAGTGCTAAAGAAAAAAAAGTCTTCTGTTTTGAGTGTACACTGTGTGATATGAGCTTCTTATTGTTTTTCTTTAGTCTATTTTCTAATTTTCTTAGGAAAATTATTTGGGTAGCTTATCAGCAGAAATTCCATTTACACTTGAAATGGTTCAAGTATAGCCTGAGTCCTACAGAAACCAATGGCAGATCTAGTGTTGCATGAAGCCAGCAGTCCCAAATGGCTCAAGCTGGGTTGCCTTGTAGCAATCTCGTCATTCTCCTAGTACTGAACTGCTATAGGAGATGAATCCAGCAGCTTTTGTCCAGGCTGTTGCCTTTGTGCCATACAGCAGCCTGAAAAATTAACTCAACCCACTCTGCAGTGGCTTGTTAAAAAGTAACTGAAGCAAAGCCTTTGGCAGTTTCCGCCTGGCCTGCACTGCCAGAATTTCCTTTAATCAGATAGGGAGCTTTTAAGGCTGTTTTACATTTCTCTGACTCCTACCTGACAGAAACTGGCTAGATAAAGGGTGAGAATGTCACTGTGGAGACCTTTTTATTCATATGAGAGAGCCCAGGTTTCCTCATAGCAGTTCATAAGAACACACTTTTCTTTTTATGCTTTTTCTACTTTGAAATTTCTATTATGTTTTGCAAAGTTAGAGCAAAATAGCTTAGTATATTAAATTGCAAGAGAGATATTCAGAATAGATATACCTACTGTATCTTTCAATGCAGAAGAAATTAGCATTAAAAAATCTTCACTAAGAATAGATTGTACTAGAATATTAGTTGATAGCATTATAAGGAAGTAAGAAAATAAAAACATGATAATCCATCCTATGCAAGATAAAAGCTGAGGTAAGGTATTCTGCTGGACAACAGTTGCTAGCTGATGTTGCCAGCACCACTGTGGAAGTCTTCCTATTACACAGTAATTCATAAGCATTGTTTATGAAACTAGAAAATGCAAAATAGTACCTTTCAAGGATTTTGAGCTACAGATCTGTAAGAGAATCAGCTTTATCTGAGGGGCCATATTTTGTTTATCCACAGATAAAGCAGCACTGTGGCACGCTTCTGTTTCTGTGACCTTCTCAAAAACTTTCTGCAGACATTTCCTGGTTCCTGAGTTCTGCAGATTTAGAACCAAAAAAGACCAAAGAGCAGCAAATATCAGCAATATTTCCTTTTTCTGTTGCACACTCATTGGTCAATCCAATAAGAATTAGCACCGACTTGAAATAACTATCTGTGCTCCCCTTTATGCAAGGCATAGGGTTCCCAAATTCTTGTCTTGACCCTGAATGCAGCCCAGTTCATGTGTGTATAATGCATGAGGTAGCTGGGGTCAATGTGCAGGTAAAGGATTAACATTGGTGGGGAATGAGCTGTTGCCAGCTCCTCCTTCATAACTGTGGATTTGAAGGATTATTCCCTTACTTCTTTTACAGCAAGTGAAGGGGAAAATCCAGTTGACAAGTGGAAGAAATGGAAACGTGGTCAGTGGAAAGGGGTTTGTGGAAAGGAGACTGTGACTAGGCTGTATCCTGCTAATGCACTCTTCTCCATGTGTAGCTTTCAATACCCATGCTCCCATCTTTGCTGGGAATGCTTAGGAGAGAGCAAGAGAAACCATTCTGTTCTGGTGATTTCCAACCATGGGGAAGATCACCTGAGCTGTTTGCCAGATAGTATGACCTATCATCTCTAATTAACCTGTGGCTGCAGACAGCCAGGCAAAAAAAATCAGGAATTAAAAACTGACCTTTGTAATCTCCAAGCATGATGTGTGGGAAGATCACCTGGACATATAGCATGTTCAAGACAGAATTTGCCAGTTCTTAGCTGGAAACAAACTATTTAGAGAAGACGTAATGCAGGGGCAAATCTTATGACAGAAAGAGCAAATTCAAAAGATAAGCATGTTATTTAAGGCATAACAGTGCAGTTGCAGAAAAAGAAAGAAAAGCTGCAGATGAAGACAGTGTCCATTCAGTGCATTGTTCAAGCCAGGCTGGAGGTTGGTCCTGGAGCTAATGAAAAGGATGTGATTCATTCCTTACTGAAACTACACTAAAATTTCCATGAAACTTTAAAAAACATTAATACGTGAGTTACATCAAAGTATATACTCCATCAGCAATGCTATGTTGCTTAGAGATAGAGAGGAATACATAGACTGTAATTACAATACCACAGAAGAATACAGCTTATGTATTTAGGTATGTCAGCTGTCCAGCAGCACTTAAGGATCTTTCAGCATATCCATTACATTTGCATATGATATATGTAAATTAATATGACCCTAACTCATACCTATTTCTGCATGCGTAGATGTAGTGTGCTTGTATATATATGTACACATATGTAGGTATGATATAAGCGCATATTCATTCAGACCATTTTAATATAGTTTAAACACTGTGCCAAAAATGTATACCATCTGTTTTCAATCAAAATAGCCTATTTCAGAGGAAGGGAGTGTTGTCTGGTGATCAGAGCAAGGAACTAAAGAGTCAGAACTCATGGATTCCATTCCAGAATCTGCCAGAACTTGGCCATGTGGTTTTGACAAGGTCTGCAACTTCTGTACAGCCTGCTTTCCCCATTTGCAAAATGAGGCAGTATCTACTCATAGGATGTTGCAATGGAAAACATAATTAACATATGCTTGGAAAAATAGAGAAGTTCTTGTTATATCATCATGGTATGTTTGATGAGTGGAATTTAGAAACACAGTAATGGATTTGTTGTAGAAGACATATGCAGCAGTGTGTAGTGCAGTTACAGCTATTTTGTGCACATGTGGGTAGCCTAAATTTTGAATAATAAAACCTATAATAAAATTAATGGAAAAAAATAGTTCTCAATACTCTGTGAATCTAGCCAATTCTGTAAAAGTTTTCACACTCTGTTGAACAGGGTTTCCATGGTGACAGCTGCACACTAGTGGATGAAATATGTGTTGTACCTAATTTTCATCCTGAAGCAGAAAAATACCAGTGAGTATTGGAATTTTCTGGCAAGTTCCCTGTAACAAAAGCTAAATTCCACTGAAGATTATGACAATACTCCTGTTAATATAATTAGGACAAGATTTTATCATATCTGCTTCTCGTAGCTGCAGCACATTCCCTTCAAGAAGATAGCAGGAACTCATCAGACCCTCCCCTCAGTGCCTTCTCCTGGGCACACGAGACACATTGTCATGACAGCAAAGAAAAATGTATTTTCCTGTACTCTTCTGGCTGAGCTAGACTACCTGAACTGGGCTTTCGTGGAAGTGCTTCAGGTGTCATAGTAGGCAAAGCAGGGATGATGCTCCATGCTCTTCATCCTCCACTGTGCTCACCTACCACTTCGCAAACTCCTTTGCTTCCCCTAGAGTGTGCATATCTCTGGGGCACTATGCCATGCCTTTCCTCTGGAGATCAGAGGCACTTTCCGTGCAATATAGGAAATTGCATAAATGCAGCAGCTGTGGAGTGTTGGAGAGGAGAAGAGACAAAGTGTTTGCATGTCTGGATCTGCCTGGCCACCAGTGCAGAAAGTGGCAGGGAGAGAAATCATGTGTGCTGAATGCTGTTTATGTATTCTGCAAACTGAAGCACTCCAGTACTTGATAAATATTTGACGTAAATATGAATATATTTCAACATCTACATCTTTGTCACCAAGAGATGGGCTGATTTTCTTTGATTTTGGTGTTTTTGACAGATCTTGTTCCCTAGATTTCACCTTGTCTCTTGTAAGTATGCTGTAGCTGAAGTACAGCTTCAAATGTACACTTAGGATCTTACTATGTACATGCCTAAAATAAGCCTGTTGCTCATCCAATAGGACTAGTATAGTTAGACACATGCTAAGCAAGGAAAAGATAACTATGAATCTTATGGTTTTCTGCTGAATTTGCAGGTTTGTTGCTCGGTAGAAATATTTTTATCTAAGCAAAGACAACGTGTTTTCATCTGGTTTGTATCAGAGCATTGAAGATAATAAGCTTGCTAACCAGGATAAACTTTTCTTTAGTTCTTTAACTTTTGTGAAATTATGTTCCTCTTTATAGAAGGTACCAACTAAACAAGACATTGGCTTCTGATTTCAGGTTATCAGTGACACAATGTAACAGACAAGGAGACTGGACTGGGAGAGGAAGGTAGGGTTTGTTGGAGGCGACCAAGAATCAGAACTCTGCTTTCTGTGTGAGATAATTAGGACCTAAAAGTGAGAGGAGGTGATATATCTAAGAGATACATCTCCTGTGTGCAGTAAATAAGCACCGTTCATTCGATTGTTTGTGCAGGGAGGTTATACAAATGCACCAAGACCTCTTCTTACATAGAGGCTTGACATTCTGGGAAGAGAGAAATTTTGCTGTTATGGCCTGTTTGTCTTTCTGTCTCTCTGCTGTGACTTCTGACAGACAGACATGAGACCAGGGAGTATTGCCAAAGGAGTATAACAGCTAGTCCTGGGTCTGGGGCCAAGAGACAGAGATAACGAGTTGGTGAAGATTGCAGCCTCTCTACATGTCCCACGTGGCAGGGAATAGATTCCTGGGTCTGACCTTGAGTGGTTACGGAGAGGAAGAGGAGGCAGTGCCAAGAAACTCAGCTGCCTACAAAGACAACAGGGATTGCCAGAGGTTGTCCTGAACAACCACTTGTACTGACCCAGAGCAAAAAGTCTGGCACAGCCCGGGTTGGAAGGTGTATTGGGATGCCCTGTTTTTGAGGACACTTTCCTGACCCAAATAGCTGGGGGCTGTGGCTGACAGCAAGTTGGACGTGAGCCAGCAGTGTGCCCTGGCACCAGGAAGGCCTACTGCACCCGGGGGGCACCAGGCCCAGCGCTGCCACCAGGCCAGGGGAGGGACTGTCCCCTCTGCTCTGCACTGTGCAGCTTCATCTCCAGCACTGGGTGCAGTCTGGGTGTCTCAGTGTAAGAAGAACATAAAAATCTTAGAGGATGTCCAAAGAAGAGCTATGAAGATGGTGAAGGTCCCAGAGGACAAGGTGTGTGAGGAGCACTGAGGCCCCTGGGCTGCTCAGCCCAGAGCAGAGGAGCTGAGGGGAGGCCTCATGGCGGCTGCAGCTCCTCACAGGGAGCGGAGGGCAGCACTGAGCTCTGCCCTCTGGGGGCAGCAAAAAACAGCGAGGAGCTGTGTTAGGGGAAGGTCGGGGTGTGTGTGGGGGGGTTAGGGACAGGGTCTGCCCCAGAGGACAGGGCATAGCCCCAGTGCTGGAGCTCAGGGAGCATTTGGCCACCAGTCTCAGACACAGGGACTGGTTTTCGGTGGTACTGTGTGGAGCCAGGGGCTGGACTCAATGATCCTTGTGAGTCCCTTCCAACTTGGGATATTTTGTGATTCTAGGTTGCCAAACACACAGGACACATCAACAAATGCATGAAAATATTTGCATTTCCACCAGACTAAAAAAAGAATCTGGAAGACAAAAACCCGCAGATTTTTTTCCCATGGAATTCCCAGAGAGCATGACTTTTGAATTACGTATTGCTCCCTAAGCCCAAAAACTGTTCTGCTCTCTGAGGCTGATGGTGTTCTCAGGAATTCATAACTGAAATATAATTTGCTCTGTTTTGTAATTCCCCTTCTTATACACAGGGATTACTCCTGATAGATTCAAGGCCTCAAGACTCCAGTTCATCCAAACTCCTGAGAAGAGGAGGAGTGGAAGGAGACAGGAGAAGCATGCTTAAGCATTTTATTCAAGTAAGAGAGGTACAGTTTATCAATGACTTTTTAACTGATGGAAACTGAGGTGTTCCTAGCTCAAAGGCAATGTTACTAACAACAAAGTTAAGATGAATTACTGAAAGGGAGATGCTGTTTAATATTTTAGACATAAATCCACTGCACTAGTTTTGCTGTCCTCAGGCAGATGCTACCCAATGTGATAGTCTGACATAACCAATAGCTGTTGTTTCAGCATTGGAAACATGCCGAAGTTGTTGCATTACACTGTAACATATTCTGCTTGGGGGTTGAACAGAGCAAGCATATACTCATCTTTTTTTTCCAGCTTCTGCCACTATCAGTGTTGAATCCTTTCTCATACACCAAGTGCAAAAGCAAGGCTTAAGGCAAGATATGCCTGATGGTATGGCAAATCTTCAAAAATACTATCTGCATGTAATTTGTATCTGAGTTTGATATCCAGCCTCAACTTCCGCTTACTTGTAGTTCCCTAGCATCTGGATTGTGATGAGAAACATCTCAGGTGTGACAAAGTAGCAGGGATTAGCTATGTCAGACAAAACTTCTGCTGTTACGGCAAAGAAAACAGAACAACAAACAGAGAGAGTGCCTGCACGCTTCAAACCACAGCCTTCCTAGACTTCTTCTTCCAGGTCTCATGGAGATCCAGATGCAAAGAAGCTCTTCCAAAAAAAAAACAAACCTTGGCTCCCCGTGCTTCATGCTGCAGAGAATTTTGCAGTTTCTGAAACACTTGTTTTCCCGACGGTGTTACTTCATAGGCTGTATTTACTTTTTCCATTTTGTTCATTCTTACCAGTGCATATCTTTTCAGAGTCATGCTCTAGGAATAGAAGTTCCTTTCCCTGTTTCCACTCTAATCCTTGTAACCCTCACTCAAGGTAGAGGCAGAAGCCAATGTTCAACACTTAATTTGGATATAATTCCTGTCCACCTTCTCCTTCTTCCCATGTCACTTGTCCCTTTATTAGATTAACTACAGAGAATGAAGTGCTAATGGGCTCTTTCTAACAGCTTTGAAACACATGGTAATGAAAGGAGCCAAGTGAGGAAACAGTGTTTGGCTCCAGGAATGGAAAACAAAACCTTTTAGATTCAAATCCGTGCATGAAGGTAACTCATCTCAGTAACAGCCCTAGATGTTATTATGAGCAGATTATCTGTTAGCCTGAAATAGTTCAAGTCCACTACATTGGCTAATAAAACACAGAACCCCAGGGTCTATGCATGGGACCCAGCTCAGTCTTTACTGTCCAGGCAGCGTGACTGCCTGCATAGGAACAGTACACACTGTCACTCAGCTTTCTAGCAGAAATATTTTCCCTGTCAAAGAAACGGTGAAGTCATGTCATGCTGCCCCATCACGTTGGCCTTTCTCGTGGTGGGAATGCTGAAAAGACCATGGTTTGTAAGGAGACAAATTTCACCTTTTAGAGGCACAGGAGGTACACTGGGCATGGCCCATGGGACTCTAAGGGTCAGCGAGAAAACACAAGCCTTTGTGGAAATGAACAACACTTCCAGAAGGTCCTGGCATTTGAAAACTCCATTGCTTTTTTTTTTTTTTTTTTTTTTTTTTTTTTTTTTTAATGGAAGGTGCAAGAACTTTTCAAATACCATTGTCCTCTCAAAAGAAGCTGGCTTTCAGATACTGTTTGAAAGTTGTTGCTCAATAGGCTCTCACCTTCTCATATGGTAAGAGCACATCTGGCCTGCTGGGAACTCCTGCACAGATGTCAAGATTCAGGCATATGCCTAGACACAGTGAAGTCACAGATCAGGGCTGAGGGTCAAGCTTGATTTTTCACAGTGCTTTGGGTTCTTCAAGGGAGGCCCCCCAGCCCAAACAACAGAGGTGTTGAAGATGCTCAAGATCTCACGAAAACATATTCCAAAACAATGTTAAGCAGGTGTTATCTTAGTCAGACATTCAGAGTGTTATGCTCACTTTATACTGAGTTTCCAGCAAGAACTATCTGTCCATAATAGATATTCCTAGTCTAATGGAGATGTCACTGTGATATCAGATCTGCACAGCTTAACTATTGCTTATCCATCTTTGTCACAAACGTAGCACAGGATTTCCCGAGAGAGTTTTGTTGGAGAAAGACTGCACACCAACATTTTTGCCCAATTGCAGCTGCTATGTCTTTGGATAGAACAAGAACCACAGCAGTACAAACAGAAGGAAAGTTAAAATGGCTTATAAATACCACTGAACAGGTGCGTTATAACAACCTTGGATGATCTTCTCTTGCAAGGAAGCAGCTGCATCAGGATGTTCCTAAGTGTCCTGGAAGAATAGACCTGGTACCTTACAGACTGAGTCTCAGTCTTGTGCAGATTCTGTGGTATCTGTTAGAGTGTAGAACCTTGTTATGTCTCTTTTAAAGACAGGAGAGCCCTAGTAAAGCCTTTATTTTAATCCGTTGTACCGAATTTTTTTCTCTCTGAAAATTCTCATCAGTTTGATTGGAGGTGCCTGCTGTATTAAAGAATGACATCCATGTAAAGCATCTAGTCTGATCTGATCTTCCCTACTCAATTAACAAGAAAGGTTAAAACCAGGATGAGGCTGTAGTTTTTTTTCTCGTCGGGATAGAAACAGCTTTCAGCTTCTTGCAGCATATAACAAATGTAGGGTTGCTCAGGAACAACTCCAATTAAACTAACTGTTTCCTCTACATAATGATCCATTCACAGGAGTAATTTATCAGCATTAGCATTTAGAATTTATTTCCAGAACTGATGTTTTAAAGTGTGATTAATTTGTTACAAGATTAAAATAATTGCTTAAAACACCTTAACAGGTGACCAGAAATTTGTGAATGTCAAATTACTATCAGTTTCAGAATGCACTTACTGTTTCGTCAAGTGAAAAGCAATCTTACCTAATAAATGTAAAATGTCAGTGCTACCATCTATCTGAATAGAAATCTTTTTTTGAAAACCTCTTTAGCTCTTCCCTTGATTTTTTTTTTTTTTTCAGGAGATGTGGAAACAGAGTTCTTTAGGTTATATAGAGTCTACCTTTGTAAGAAAGGTATTTCACTATTGGAACCCTAAAAAAGGTGTTTCTTTGATGTATTTGAGGATTTGACTCTCAAAACCCAGGCTTTCCCTGTTCTGCAAACTCTTAATTTTTATATTTTACTTTCCATTTCACCTCAGGTAAAAAGTCTATGAAAAAGTAGTTGTTATTCACCTCTCCCAAAGCAGGATGTTCACACTGGGCTGATTTGGGAGCCATATTTAGAAAATAGTTACCTAATGGTTCATCTACTGACTTTCATGGGCAAGAGGTTGAGATACTTCTACGTGTTAGTTCTTTGAAAGCACAAATTATTAGGGGTCAGATCTTGCTAGTCCTGGATTCTTATCATTAGTTCAATTGTAGTCTTCAAATCTTGTGCTGTCAGTGAAGTGAGATTGTCCTTGACCTTCTTTGCAAATAAAATCCCAGTCCTTTTCTATATCAAGCCTTCATGTTGTCGTACTGTCACACTCTGCAGGACTAGGGGCTTACAGATCCTCCATTGTTACTTAAGACTTCACTGAGTCAGCACAATCCACTGGGTCTGCTGCTCTGTCTTGGGCAGGACTTGGGTTAGCACATTTGCAGAGAGATCTGAATTTCAGCCTGACATCCTGATATTTTTGACTTCCAAAACAGAGCGTGAGTCACAAACTATTCCATGTAAGGTAAACCTCACTGGTTTGTAAGCTATAAAGGAAGCCTGTCTTATTTTTTAAAGGACAGAATTTTTCTTTCATTCCCTCCAGACACCGTCTCTGTTTATTTTTCATTCTGACCCAAACCTTCTTTGTTTAAAGCCCACATTTTGGAAAATTCTCTTCTTCTCCATGTAATTGCTCTTTATTCAACACAGTTTCTCTGAAGAAGCTAGCAAGATCTGGAAGGAATCAGACATTTACATTGATAATGCTCCAGTTGGATTAGCAAATGTTTGGAAAAGACCTCATGGTTTGGGCACCAACTTCTCTCTGATTGGGGTAAAACACTTCAATGATTGGGGTTATTACTCCATAGAGACTTTTTTCCTTTACGATATCTGGTGCTAGTTATTATCAAAGACAGATTGCTGGAGTATGTGGACTGATGCTAGTCTAGTCCAGTCTGGCAATTCTCATCTCTCTATGAATATGAATCCAGACACATTTCAGTCTAAGGTGGGTGTTGGTTAATAATAACAGGATAAACAGCGGGCATACTCATTAAAATTACTACTTGCCACAAGAAGTAACTTGTGACTTCTGTACGTATTAGTCTGCCTCCTTGCTGAACAGAATCTGGCTTCCATTGGAAGAGGCAGAACCACAGAGCTTTCCACATATTTTAAAATATACGTAATCACAAACAACAAAAACTCAGCAGAATGCTTCAGTCATCTGGGTTTAGACATAAGGAAAGGTTAAATTTAAATCCCAGACAATACTCTTGCAGCTAACTTTTTGACCTCATTCTATATGAGAGTTTTTGTTTTGGAATCTGTCATGAGGCTGAGATGCTAATACAATTTTCAGGCGGGGGTGGGCGTGGGTGTGTTTGATCCCTTAGGCACTTATCTAGCTGAACTGGAATAATTGCTTCCTTTCGTCCTGTATTTCTTCAAGGCATTTTTATGTGTTGTAGTCTTAGTTTCTGTTGACCAGAGCAGGAAGCCATACAGCAAATTGAAGCCTTGCAGCCAGATTTCAGGGACAAAGCTGATTAACTCTGGTGAAGCTGTAGTGCAAATCCCATCCCATTTAATTCCCTAGCTTGCTGCCACACTGCATTGTATTTCCTCCACAGACACAGCCCTACATTACCAGGTGACACAACACTACCAGCAGCCTCACGTAAATCTTGCTGAGCTCTGAGCTGCTGGCTCACACTGCAAAGTTTTGAGGAGAAATTCCCTTCTCAGTTCAAGCACTAAACAAATGACACACCATGTTCAGGTCACTCAGAGCTGTGCAAAGCACAGAGGGCTCATACTTTGCAAAAGGGAACTTACGGCAAGTGATCTGTGTGATGTGTAGAGGTGTGCTTGCATATGTATTTGATTGACTGGATAATGAATTGTAATATCTGCTGTGTATATGTATTTTTGTGTACGTACATACACCCAACTGCAGAAAGATATCTTGTCTAAAAAATCTGCTCTGATGACACAGATTAGAATGAAATTAAACTGCTGCAAAAATAGAAATCACAGGGTTTACTTATCCTTGGCTGATTTCAGTACTATTCTCAGAGATTAAAATGTTTTCCATTTAAATGTTGCAAAGACATTTTATGATAGCAAAGAGGCACTTTGAATTAAGGAAAATAACACTGCAGAAAAAATAATCCCTGCTGACATCTATACATCTACATCAGAATAAATTAAATGAGAATTTAACTTCAAATTGCCAAAAGATTTTTAGGCCCATGTTTAATCAGACTGACATTGCAATCTGATCTTGATTAAGTTCAGGTTAGTGCCAGCTAGCTGAATTCCACAGCCTCCTCCACACCTCTGCTTATTCACAGAGAGATTGTTTGACCTCTTTGAGTTTATACATTTGATCTAATGCACTGGAGATCATCTAAAAAGAAATCTGGAGAGGCACACAGACTAGGAAAAGCAGATAACTTTCCTCCTGTCTCTGCTGCTGTCTGTGCTAGTCTTCAGCCCAAAGTTCCCTACATGAAAAAAAAACTGCTCTTATCAAATCCCCTCAGAACAGAGATCTTCGTGCTTAATAACTCCAAAAGAAGATTTGTCAACCCCTCATGAATAACCACATGTTGGGAAAAGGCTGGTGTGTCATTTCCCTGGACAAACATTCTTGGCATTTATGCATTTCCTCCCACATCTCCTTGAAAATGATTGTAGGTAAATTTCATGCTGAAAACCTGAGGACTTGGGAGGAAAAGATTACTCACTCATTTGGTGGTTATAGTTCATCAATATACAGATTTTCTGTTTTCTGGGGTATATTATTTTCATTCTGATTTGGAATACTCAGAACAGAAATGTTCCCCTAAAGCAGAAAACTCAAGATACCATTGTTTCAGATCTTTCTTATACATTGTTATTACTATTAAGTTTTCCTTTCAGAATATTTTTAGTTTTCACCATGATGTGGTGGCTGATAGAAAGTTGTTTTTAAATCATCAGATGCAACCTCTGCTTATTGGACTAGAAAAGGTGAGAAGTTTCACTCAGTTCTGAAAAGCAGCTGGCAGTATTAATTTAAAAATCCATTAAGTAGCATATTTTGGTTATCCTCAGTATTATGAATCCTTCAGTTACATGACAACATCAATAATGATTCATTTGCTCCAGTACTGCCAGTGAAATTAAATAATATGAAGTTATTACAATAAATTAAAAAACAGCCAGTATCAAACCATATCAATTTCAGCGTCTCCCTGAAAATGCTGTGTAATCAGCATGACTTTGTATTTAAACAGGATAGTGGACAAAAAATGATTTTACAACTAGAAAATGTTACTTGAAATATCTGTTGATAAAAAGTCAGGCAGTTGCTCAGCTCTGTATTTCCAAACTCACATCCAAATCCAGTTAGTGTGTCAGTTGTTTAGTAGTCTATGCAGATTTACATGTATTTAGTGTTCTCATTCCCATTCTTCCCACACAGTCATCTCCAAGATACCTATACTTCTTTCATTATTGTTATTCTATTGATAATTCCCATGGAGACATCAAATGATTGATATAGGTGGTGAAATGCTGTCAAACTTGAGCAAATGAGAACCCAGTTTTCTCATTCTATATTTTTGAAATGGAACAAATATATTAAAACATTGTCTAGGAAATAAGAATTGCTGTGATTCACGTACACTGCAAAATATTAACAAAAAATGACTCCCTTTGAAACTAGTGTACTACTACTTTCTTCTTCAATGGCACTTCTCTATCATTTTAAAAGTTCAGTGCAGCAAATGCAGGATGGCTCTGCAGATTTAGTTATCTGCTGGCAGAACCCATCAGCTCTAATGAGAATTTCTCTTCACTGAAGTATGCATAACATGATGACAGAAAGGAAGTAGAGCCAAGATTCCAACTAATATATATGCTATATCTTTATTATATGTGTGAATTTTCTGCCATGTGATTTTACACACTGCATGGCTTTGAAGTTGTGTCACCAAGAAGCTCTACCTAAATAAGTTTATTATTCCACAATTGCCTCTGAAATTACAATTGGAGAAGTAAAATACAAGTTAACAAACTAAACATTGTCCTCTATTAGAAGCCAGCATACTAGAGTTTCCATTGATGTAACCACAGCTATTGTATCTTTGCTAAAGTTTACAAAGTCCCAATATGTATGTAAACAAATAAGTTGATTTCAAGCGATGCACTAGAGCAGGACATTGATCTTCCATCTGAAGCTGAATCAGCAATTGTGGTCTGCCAGGTACACCTTGGAAAGCCATGTGCCATTAAAACAGTGCTCTGCACACCTACAAAGGACAGGCTTGACGTGGTCCAATGGTTAGCCCGTGAGCATGGCAATCCAAATGCTTCCTGATGCCACATGGCACACTGGGCAGGGTACTTACTACCCATTCTTCCTCATTTATGCATCTTTAAACGAAGTTTTCTTATCTTGTAAATGTATAACGATCTTTGAACGATATACAGAGTGACTAAATGAGCTGCTACAAAGCTATAATTAGGCTCACACTACCTAATGCCACGCTCTTCATGCCTCTTCAGCAGGCGAGTAGAAAAGCACAGCTGAAATACTACATTCTGTCTCCTTCTGTTTTTAAAATCTTTATTTTCTATTCCTATTAAGATATTTCTTCCAGCGAGGTGCCTGCCAGCAAACTCTATTTGTCAATATATTGCCTGGTATTCCGTAACGAACCGTGTGTCAGTCGTGGTTTCCCAAACACTTTAACATCAGCTCTTAACATATTTAAGGCTGTGCTGCCCTCTCCTGGTAGCTCTTGACCTGACAGATCGGCTGCTAAGCAGAGGCTGTAGGACGGACCATGCAGCAGTATTCGTGAATACCTCACACTAAATCGGAGCCAGAGGAAACGCCCCACGTTTTCCCTTTACTTTAATCAATCCTTTATGGTCAGCATAAATAGTAAACCACGGAAATCTGGTGGTGGTTCTCTTATCCTTGCAAGTTCTTTTCTTCCCCCATCCCTTGTATTCCTTGCTTACAACTTTTCTTTCTTTTCTCTTATCCATCTGCTTCTTAGCAGTCTCTTTTTTCCTCTGAGACCTTTCTAAACACAGTCCTCCAAAAGACCCAGACAAGAAACAAAACAAACCATGGGTGCTAAATACAGCGAGCTATTCACGATCAGAGGGGACAACCAGACAGAATTTGGTTCCACCATTCAGTCCCTGAGATAACATTTCAACATCATATTTATGTTAGTTACCCAGAGGAGCCCATCAGGGTGTCAAACCTTGCTTCAGGAGAAAGGGCAAACATAACAGCAGAGAGTCAAAGAAAAGACAAAATAACAATAGTTTTGTTCTTCTGCTGGTCTTGTTACGACCCCTCCTAAGCAATTACTTAAAATATTCACAGCTCTTTTTAGAAACAATGCTCCTCATCCAGATCCAAGCAGTAAATAAGTACATTTACAACCCATGCATTCTGAAACTGAATTTTCCAAACAATGGGCTGCAGGGAAAAGTCAAAATAACACTTCAGGGAAAAGAAAAATCCTAATGTAAATGTAATTGTTTAAGTTATGACTGATTTAATATCAAAGACAACAAATGCCTTTGGAAGCCTCAGTGTTGTCACGTAGTCAACGCAGAATCTGAGAGCTCAGAGTTATGACAGATTCCTCGTGGAGTCTTCACAGAGCCATCATGAGGTTATGAAGGAGTTGTGCTGGAATCAGCACCAAGAATTCATGGATTCATTGTGGTGTCATTATAGAGTCATCACCAAGTGATTTCAGAGTTGCCATGGAGCTGTCATAGAGACATCGAGTCATCACAGAGTAGTCACAGTATCAGAGTTGTCACAGAATGATTTAAGAGTCATGATGTTGTCACGCATTTTGCATGCAGTGCACCAACTAGTCATCAGAAGATCATCATGGAGACATCTTAGAGTCCTAGAGTCATTGGAGAGTCCTTAAGGAGCTATCACAGTTCTGCTAGCTCATCTTCAAGGAGTTCTTGCACTTACTGAGGATCTGTATTAGCAAGGCATCTTGATGTCAAGATTTAGGGGATATCTATGCAGGTATAATCTCAAGAGTTGTCACTACTCAAGGAAAGATCCTACCATGCAGCCCACTGCAGTACAGGAGAGCCTGAAGGGGCTCTTGGGATGCTTATTATTTATGGGGTAAGATGATTGACTCAATCATAGGTTGCTTTCTAGGCACATGCTCAACTGGTCCTCAGCTGTTGAACCAGGTGTCTGCTATCAGATAATTCAGACAGCAGTTTGAGACAGATTTGTGGTTGTTAATCTGTTTTAGTGAGAATGTTATTAGTCCTGTATGAGGTCTTGTTTGCAAGGCCAGGCTGAAGGAGGGAGCTGAGATAAGGAAAGAGGGCAGCAAGAGAGGCAGGGGGAGCATGCTGTCACAATGAGCCAATTGTGCGTAGCTTGAGTGTGCTGGACTGCTAGGTGACAATGGAACACCGTGGAGGGGAGGGTGCATTTCAGAGTCAACTCTGCCTCCTGTACCTGCCACTCACAGATTGGTGAGTAAAATGCAGTGATTATTTATAATATTTCCTTAGAAGTATGGATGCTGATTATGAGGATGCCATTTTCTGAAGTAAGGTGGCTAAGTCAGGGCAAAGTGCTAAAAAGATTTCATGATCTGAGAGATGAAATCCAGTGGTTAATGGAATCAAAGGAAAGTTTGTGCCAGACCTTAAAGATTAAAAATGGTTCACAGATTTAGCACTTCTGATGAATTTAACCACTCTTTTAAATGAATTAGATGTTCATATTAGAGGTGAAAAATCAACCTATCCATACCATGTTTCAAGTGATAACAGCGCTTGAAATGAGCTTTAAATTATAACAAACTCAAGTTATGGCAAATAATTTAACGTATTTTGATATGTTGGCTAAACATATTCCTATGGAAAGTGAGAACTATGCAGCTGTGCTTTCTGTTTTGATACAGGAATTTGAGAATAGGTTTCAAGATCCCTGAAAATACCATCATTATTTACTGTATTTACAACTCAATTTTTAGTCAGTGTAAATACATCACTTGTGAGTTTTGAAGTGTAAGGTATAGAGTTGCAATCAGACATTCAACTCAAAGATAATTTTGATCGTGTCTCTTCACTGGACTTCTGTAAGCCCTGTCTTACAAGAGAAAAGCCTCCCTTGCTTCACAACCACACTTATTCACGTCAGTGCTTTTTGGCAGATATACACTGGTGAACAAGTATTTTCAAGGATGACAAATTGGAAAAACAAATTTCACTAAAAAAACAAAAGAAATGGTAGAAACGCACAGTAGGCAGACTAGACTGTGACAATACTAATGCCAGCTACCCTGCAAGAAGATAATCAGCACTCACTTGAAATAAACATTGTATTCTGGATTTCCGATGGAAAAATCCAGCTAGCTCTAGGAACGTGTAACATCATGTAATCAACTGATAATAGATACAGTTCATATCTGCAGATGTGTTATGTCCATTCAAGTGTAAGGAATGGAAATATTATTATGACTAATATTATATGTACACTTTTATTACAGACATTATCTAGTTTAGAGGATTTTCTCTGGGAGTACTTCTGTTTGCTGTAGGTGCCCATGAGCACAGCATACCTAGTTCAGCATGTGGTGAGTGGGAGATCTGTACCTCCTGAGAGGAAGAGAAAGGTTTAGAGGAGAGTTCCTACAAATATTTTAGCGTGCTACAAAAGTAGATTGGGGATATGAGCTGGATCACCTCAGGCAAAGAAGGAACATGCCAATCTTACATTTCAGATAGATGCAGATAATGGCCTGTCTTAAGTAAAGGAGTCATTGCTGTGGATTCAGAACAGGGATGCATGCTTCTCTCCTGCCAAGAGATAATGTATGCCTCCTTTGCCTGTCATATTGGCCAGTCAAGATTTACTCATTCATCAGGTTTGTGGATCTGAGACACAACTAGCTCTCCACATGCTATGAAGTTAGGCACATAAACAGTAATTCTGGAATCCAGAAGGCTTTATAGAAATCTATTTCCTTTCCTTTGTAGCACCTTTCTCTCATGCTGGTCCTTCCACCTCTTTTGTAACACCTTTTCCCTTGTGTTGGTTCTTCTGATTGCTACAAAGCTAAAATCTCAATGCTGTGTAGTGTCTCTTATTGCTTTAAGCCTACTGGCCCTTAATGCTAATTTGTTCAGAAGCCCCTATATGTATGCTTGTCTGCAAAATTATTCAAGCAGTTTGGTAGATCAGATAAAGAGATAACATTTACACACTTGAAGTGCCAGGTGAGGATATTTCAGGATTTTCCCTAATCCATGATGGATAGGAAATCAGCAGGCTTGCTGTGTCAAGAGAAAGAATGACTAAATCAGCAGAGGATTGCAGTTTGAGTAAGAATATGATTTAATAAATGTGCACATCTTGCATCATGTTTGAACAAAGATAGGAGCTGCGTGACTTGCTTATCTAGTGAAAGTACATGAAAGATGTGGAGATACACGCTTTTTCTAAAGCCAGCTGACTACAGTGACTGAATGGTGCCTGGGAGGGGGCAGAGGCCTCACAGCCCAATGTTGTTTTACTGATGATATCATTTCAGTAAAGGTGAAGTAACCATGTCTCTGTAATGAATTTTGGCCTTAACACTCCCTAAACTGACAACACAACAAGCCTTGTCAAATGGCTGTCAGCACGCTTGACTCAATTCTACTTCATTAAGAGTATAAATCTGTCTCCCCCCTACTTACTTTGTTGGGGGTGGGGGAGAGAATGTGTTTCGTTAACGGGTTTGGCTCAGTCTCCTCCTTCCCTTAATAAGGCCACCTCTTATGGTAAGATGTTATGTCTCCATTACTTTGTAGATGATGTCTGGGGAAATAGCTAACAAATTACTGGCTCAATATCTCAGTATTTAGTGCTAATGCACCTAGTGCATTTATTAATGGTAATCCCAAATCTGTTAACTGTTACCTCAATTAAAAAAAAGTTTTTGACTGTATAAACCAATTTCAGTATGAAGTGCTGATGTGGGTGAAGTGATTGGTAAGTGATTGTAGATCTATTTTGGTGGAAGCCCTTAAGGGCACTCTGACAGGCAAATGTTGATTGTAATAAGTTACTATGTTAATAAACCTGTTGATGAGGTCTGGGACTAAAGCTTGATCTAGACACACCTAGGCTTCTCTCTGAGAAAGAATGTGGAAAGCAAGGGGGTCCTTTCTGAACCTTGTGTCTCAGCGGGAGGGCTTCTTACAACAAGCCATGTGTCATACTTGGGCCCTTACAGAAACGTAGGCTGTGAGCAGTAATGCTCTGGCTCTGTTCGTACAGTGTCCTTATGATATGTTTTTTTAACTGGTAGTCAGTTGGAGCAGCTATAGCCAAGAAAGTTTGCATGGCAAACAGGTAAAATGAAGCTTTCTTCCTATACAATACTTAGCAAAGTTCAGATAGCACTTAAATAGAGGAAGAGTCTATTTTGTTGAACCATGCATTTCTGAGCCTTAAGAATAGAAAGTGATAATGAATGTGAGTGCAAGAAATGCAAGATGTGCTGTGCACAGGGTCGTGGACTTCGGTTCATCTAATAGTTCTCATGGCCTACTAGTACAATAGGAGTCTGCAGAGTGTCTTCTGGCAGAAAAGATGTTATCTTGTGTCACTTCGCCAAATTTTGAGTCAAAACTACTTCTCTGCTGCTGAGGGCAGTAAAGAGAAAACGCTGTGGCAAGAAAGGGATGGTAATATACTTCAGGCAGTACCTGGACAACCGCAATACCCAGTTTCTGTTTGATGACCATCTTCGTACAAGTGGGATAGAACAAAATAATTCTTGTCTGTTTGCAAATGCAGCTGTGTCCTATATACTATCCAGGGTCATGCTTGCTTTTGCCAGTATTGATGCTTGCTCATTTATTAATAGATAATATCCATTAAATTTGATTACCGCAGTCTTCATGTACTATTGCTAAATTTGGCATACTTAATAGACCATCTAAAATTCTCCCCTTTTGTTACAAGTCTCCTAGTTTTAAAATGTGATGTTAACATTTTTGCAACTCTTGCAGGTAGTGTTTTATCATGTTTAAAGGAACGAGGTACTTTCAGATATTTAAATCACACTGAAGTCAAATGTCTTAAGACGCAAAAAAACAAGTTAGGACCAACCTGAAATTTTTTCTGACAGACCACTTAGTCTGAGGTGTGGTTCTTATGGTATATTCTGATCTGTATTAATCCAAATGTGATTTAGCCCCCTTTTAGAACTTGCTGTGAGTGATGGTTCCACCAATTAGACTGAAGTATAAAAAAATATGGGCTTTGTGCTTGCCTTGTGGGCTTTCTTCTTGTTACATTACTAGCTCATCTAGTGATGTGGAGGTGCAATGTGTCTGAGCAGAGATGAGAGCAGGGAGGAATGTATCTTGTCCTCAGTTGGAGTATGTCAATCAGTGTGCCCAACCCTGTTGAACAGGAAGGAGACTGTCAGGGCCCAGAAAACGCTGCTAGGGGATTAAGGCTGATGTCTTGGAAAACTTGGCTTAGGTTGATTGCATTTTTGTTAACCTGTGTTAGACAGTGAAATTATGTTATAGTTAACTTCCAGCACAGAGTATGTGTGCAGCTGAGACATGCTATTATTTATAGTGTGTTGGTTGCTCCAACGCAGTCATGCCAGAGATCATGAGTTCTGTTCCTTTTGATAATTTCTTCTCTAAGCCATGTCTTAGAATTGATTGCAAATTTTAACTGCTCATTGTTGGAAACGTTAAACTAACAATGTACATTTCACAATAACTGGGCAAGGTCAATAAAGTTAAACATTTGAAAGGAGGAGAGGTTCAACAAGTTTCATTGCATCTCTAACTAAATGACATTGTACCTACGATAATGATGTACAGTTAAGAATAATACAGATGAAATGGCTGACTAAGTTTGTGGTTGTTGTATAGGGATGTAATGTACTATTAAAACAAAAGTTTAAATTCAATTTTCAAGTTGAATTATGTTTAGTGGCTAGAGTATTAGGTGTTGTCTATAAATCATAGTTTACCTGAAAATGATTATAAAAACATGCTTGAGTAGGATTCAGCTGCACATAAGTTAAAAAAAAACCACTATCAGAGCCCTTAGAAGGAAGCATGTTATTTATACATAAGCCACTCTGAAAGTAATGTCCCCTATTTTTCTCCACAGAAACAACAACAGATACAAGAGCACAATAACACTACTTGATAGAGCAAATTATCAGCTACAAAAAACTCTTTTTTCAGCATAGTCACCACCACTAGCTGTGCATTTTCACCAGCAATGAACAAGGGCCTGCATGCTATGCTCATACAAATCTGCACTGGGGAGGTGACCCACTGTTGCTGCTTCTGAAATGCACCACCCACCACCTCACTGTGCTCACATCTGTTTGGTCTCCAGAAACATTCAGCAGCATCAGTGAATGTCACTGGGGGCATTTTTTCCTCCTGAAGGAATTTAATTACAGACTTTGGCTTCATGTGCACTTTATTGTCAGATGCCATTCTGTCAGACAGACCCCCCCCCACTGCCATCGGTTGCATGGCAACAAAATCCAACGGAATATTGGTGGCAAGGTTCAACCTTTACTGTCATCCCTCCAGCATCCACCTCTGATGTAGTAGGCCAACATAACAAAATAGGAGGCATTACTTTTGGAGCAGCCCTTGTAACTACTCTCTGAAAATAAAGGTATGTAAGCTTATGTAGCAAGAGATTTATGTTCTCTAATCATTATCATTATTTCTGCTGAGCACCAAACTGTTTTAATTAGATTATTAAAATTATAGTATACAATAGTACCAAAATTCTTGCTTCGTAGCAACCTTGTAATCTACTGTTAATTAAGCTCTGAGTCTGCCTGTGTACCCCCTGGGGTCTGAATTCTACTGCTTTGATTTTGTAATGGTAAAACAACGCAGAGTGCATTGTTGGTGGTCAGTCCTGTAGAGGAGTAACCTTGAATCAGAAGGGAACTGAGAATTGGGCCTTGAATCGTTCCTTCTGCTCTGGAATTGCTGCCTGGGCGTCTGTCCCCACGCAATTCAAACCACGTTTAGAAACGAGACGAGACGCAGCATACGCTAGGTGGTGCTTTCAGCCCAGCAGTGAAGTCCTCGGCAGGCAGTGAAGCGCTGATGAAAGCCCCAGAGGCAGCTCGCACCAGTCCCCGTTCTGCGGAGCGGGGCTTGGAGGGTTAAGAGCGCTTGCAGGCTTTTTTTCTTCCCGAAAATCCATGCTTGGCCTTACGGGATTAAGAGGCACAGTTTCTTCCTGTATTCCCCTCTGTGTCCAGGCGCCCTGGGTTGCTGCCTCTGTTGGGAGCAAGGATGGAGATGAAAGCCCGCTGTGACCGTGATCCTTGCTGTTTATCTTGGAGTCCTGTGAGAGTTATCCCTCCACAGCTGCCACCTGCTTTCTCTTGCTGATTTGTTCCTCTCCTTAGATCACACTGGGTTTCTAGACAACTGGATGTAAACTGATTTGTTTTAAAATGCTTTTCTCATCTTCAAGCTGAAAACTTGAAGTACAGGCAAACTACAAAATGTGGGCTTGTGTTCCTGCTGCCTGGAAAACATAGATTTGGTTTTGCCTGATGCAGTGTCTGCTGCATGTAATAAAATGATTGCTTATACTGAAATACTTGTGGGGAAAAGTCTAGAAAGCATACGTACCACTACAGAAGGAAGAAAAATCATTCAACTGGTAGGTGGGCTTGTAGCCTGAATACAGCAGTCTCCAGCTGCAAGTCTGTCAAAGGTGACAGACATGCGAACAGCAATACTTGTTTTGGAATAGTCAGTGACAGCAAATTAGGAGCACAGATCTATCAGGGCTCTCCTTACAGATATCGTAAGGCTAAAACATGACAGCTTTCATTTCAGTCACAATATTGATGTTATTTTTCACCTCTTATTTTAAGAGGATTTGTGATATGTGTTTGAGATCAGGGTGTAACTTCAAGAAACACAACTAAGCCATGAATGTAGAACATGGTTTCCAGCCCCAGTATGCAATGGCAAGCTGATATGTAGCTTTGGGAGTGCAGTGGAAATGCAAGTCATGGCGTGAACCAGTGATTGAGCACCTGGTGGGAAGGCAGGGCCAACCCAGGGGAGCACAGGTGCAAGCAATGTTCCTGAGTGATCAGAAGGGGTGGAGCCAGGATCCATGCTTTCCCAGACCTCATTTAAGGGTTGGCTGTTGAGGTAAGGGGGTCTCTCTGGAGATTCCTTCCTACTGGAGGGCATTCCAAAGGTAAGCAGTCCTCCTTTGTTTGTGTCCATAGCTGGTGCCTTTAGGCTTGTTCTCATTTGCTGCAGCGTAGGATTGTGCCACTCAGCTATTACTGCTGTACTTTCTGTCGCATTACAGGGGGACACAGAGGAGACTCATGCCAAGGTCTTCCACTAGTGACTTTATTGTTCTGAATTTCTAAGCTGGGGTACACTCCAGAGAAGACTGATTCTTCTCAAAGCTGATTAGCACTAAGTTGTTAAAACTTAGTTTTCTCAAATGAGTTTGGAATTAGATATTTAAGTTACCTTATGTCTCAGATGTTTTTCTTTCAATGCATTTCAAAACAATTACACTTTCTTTGTCTCCCAAGCTCTGAAGCTTGTTTGATGTGCTTTTCTTGAATGGGTTTGAAAGTGCTCTGGACCTCTTCAGAGCAGATCCTGCTTTCTCAGTTGTTTGCAAAGCAGCTGCTGGTGTCCTGAGTTTAAAGTTCAGACCAACTGGCTCTGGCTCTTTTTTTTTTTTTTTTTTTGGAGAACGGAAGAGTTTTGCTTATTGAATGAGGATGCTGACTGCGTGAGCTGTGGACTTTGCAACTGGCATGAAAATGGACTTTCGGTAGATACCTGGGCTTAGTACAATGGTTAATGAAAATAAATATTAATAATTATATAAAAGAATAAAAACTGCTTCTGAGCATGGACAGGCAGTCCTGTATGTGCCACTTTGCTTAGCTCTACTAAGTACATTTGAAAGACTTTGAAACTTCTTGCTTCTTAATACTTTTATTAGTAACCTACCTCTAAAACAAAGGCGTGCCAGGAGATAAGTGACAAACAGTTATGTAGATAAGCTGCTGCAAGAACTAGGTGGGTGCATGCCAGTCAGCAACCCTGTGCCTGGGAGGATGGCCCTATTTGTCTATGAGGTTGGGTCCATGACAGTAAAGCATGGCTTAGGATGTGACGAGAGGATGTGTTAGCCTGGTCCCATGGCTTCTGCCCATGAAAATGCTTTTTCATGCTTGCATTGAAGTAATTTTAAATCTTTTATTAGCAATTGAAAAAGGAATAACAAAAACTGGAGTGCCTGGAAGTAGAAGTACTGAGTAATGTTTTATAGATATCCCCTGGCTTTAAACAATTTTTATAAGTAGTAGGAGGGGAATGTCTTGTCACATTTTTGAAGCCTGGGAATTAGGGGTGGCTATGGGTAACCTTTGTCTGTGGAGGTACTGAGGAGCAGACTTTACAATCTCATCTGTTTAGAGCCAAATGAGAAACAGGTGAGAAAAGAGGGAGAGAAAGGATAAACTGAAGGCAGAAGGGATTTTGTAGTATCCTGGTTGCCAGACCAAGGCTAGCCCAGCTGGTGGCTCTGGCACAGCCTCCTCAAGACCCTGTGGCAGCAGTGCTGTGCTGGGCTCTCCTCTGATCACAGGCTTCCCCAGCCCGAGGCAAAAGGGCAATCTGGGCCAGCTAAGCTGGTCTTTTGCAAAGCTTAACAGAGGAGAAGAGGAAAAAACCCCAAAAACTCAGAAGAATGAAACCAGCCACCACCAAAAAACCCCCAAGGAATGAAGTAAGGAAGAAAATTTCCCCTGGAAGGTTGGTATGGCAGCATGAATCTGTGTCTCCTATGCTACGTTTTCTTGTAGCTCTGTATTTCTGTAGTGGAAATAGGATGGTTTCTGTATCATTGTCTCTGGCCTATTTGCTCTGGGGCATCTTTAATGATTGGCATGAGAAGATGTTGTAGTAAATCTTTAATTTGCTTAAATAATGGAGAGACAAACATTGATTAAAAACTCCTCCTCTGATTCTAGCTGATCTCATGAACCTCTTAGCCTTTTATTCCTCCAGGCTTTTTCCATTTTGTTTGAGACCCTTGAAAGTGGGATGGGCACATAAGTTGTTCTCAGTGAGAGATGAGGTCTAATATCTAATCTCCAAACTACCCTCTGAATTTTTACTCCAGTACTCATTTCATGTTTCCAGGGACTCTGTTAGTGTCAGGAAACCTGCTGGCCCTAATATAATCATCCAGAATTCTTTATGTAACTTCTGTGGTTCTCACTTGTTAAAATTATCTGCAAAACTCTGGAGAAACTTTTGGTTTCTGTACTACAGCTGCTACATCTAAGTCTTACAAGGGAGGAATGTATTTTGTTTAATGATAACTGTTGACCACCTCATTTACTCTTCCCTTCCATCAGTTTCTCCCTGTTGCATCTGGAACTCAGTAACTTACTTCAGCTAAACTTGTCATTCAGAAAGTGCACTGCTTTCAGGTGCTAGTTTTAATTTAGACCATTCCTTGAGATAAACTTTTCTTGTGGATAATTACTTTCACTGTGAAAAATGCCTTACTTGTAACCTGAATAATCTGACTTAAACTTCTGCCTGTTTTTTTTATTGTAACTTTCTCTTTAATACCTAATACCTTCAAGAGGTGGACTGTTCTGAAACTGGAGGCTAAGAATTGGTCCTGGCCTGAGAAGTAGGGAATGCGACTGGCATGTAGGTCAGAATGTGGGTGACAAGGTTCTTATTTAATGCCGCACTCCACCTGTTCCCAGGGGAAGAAGGTGCGGTGTTATCTACAATGCATTGCCAACTCAATTCTGCTTTTATCCCTGCTTATTTTAATTAGCTTTGCCATCAACATGGCAGTATCCCAACTATGATTGAACTAGTGCTTGTGCAGATATGGTCTGTTGGAAAGTAGGCAAATCCTCACCTTAAGATTTGTAGATATTCACAATGCATAGAAAATAGAGAGACAAGAGTCCAGTCACTGAAGTTTCAGTTAATCACCACTAAAATAATTTTCAGTGGGTCATTTTTTCCCTTTGCGCCTGGAAGGAGGTCTTGCTAGCAGCTGTGCCTCATTAGCTTTCCTTCTGACTTTTCCTAATGATATATGTAAAAACCATGGTTAAGCTTAAATAATCAGCTGACTGAACCACTGAAAACTAAGGTAAAGACCATTTTTTCATTAGGCTACAGATACTGCTATACTTGCTGTACTGCGCAAGGTAGGGAAACCACACCAGGGCATGTCTTAGCAGGTGAGGCCAGGAACTTGATCAGTGGTATGTGGAAAGGGGAAATAAATGTACTACCACACATGGATGTATGACTATGTATGGAAACTGTTAGGTCATTGGCTGAACCAGTAATTGACCACCTGATGAAAGGGTGTAGCCAGCTCTGGGGGCACAGGTGCAAACAATTCCCTCAGTCCACCCCTCCCTGACCTTGTTTAAGGGCTGGCAGCCAGAAGGGAAGCATCTCTACTTGGAGATAACACTATAAAAGAGGCTCAGTGAGCCCTAATCCTCAGAAAGAGGTGATTCCTTTTTTTATTACTGGATTGTGACTGCAACTGTTCTTGGGTTTAAAGCACCTATATCTGCTGCTGCCTGTCCTTACAGATTACAACATAGGTCCAAGGAGATGGGGCTAGAGACAGATACAGCAGAAACACAACTCAGGCAAGGAGTAAGGATGTGGCGTGAACTTAACAAGAGCTTCTGGAGAACCTCTCCTATGAAGATGGACTGAGGGAGCTGGGGCTATTCAGCCTTGAGAAGAGAAGGCTCTGAGGAGACCTGATAGTGGCCTTTTAATATCTAAAGTGGGGTTATAAGAAAGAAGAGAACAGACTCGTTAGCAGGGTCTGTTGTGAGAGGATAAGGAGGAATGGTTTCAAACTTAAGTGGGCAAGATTTAGATTGGTTTGTAGAGGAAATTATTTACCTGAGAGTGTAGGGAGGCAATGGGCATAGGTGCCCATGGGTGTCCCATCCCTGGTAGTGCTCAAGGCCATGTTGGATGGTGCCCTGGGCATCCTGATCCGGCAAGCAGCAGCACTGCCTGTGGCAGGGGGCTTTGAACTAGGTGGGATTTAGGGCTTCTTCCAACCCAAGCCATTCTGTGATCCTGTGCCTGCAGACAAAGGCTTGGTTGTCAACCTCACTGTAGTAGGCATGTTACTGAGTACTCGGGCTGTAACGCTGAAGGTCCTTCCTCATATGCTTGCTATTGGTTCACCTACTTTACTTGAACCCGTGTCGTAAGAAGGAGAGGCTGTCCTTCTTTGTTTTCATAACAAGGTGTACAACAACTCCGTGTATGGCCTTTCGGAAGAGAGTGGCCAGAGCGGGATTTTCAATATGATTGGCCAGGGGCCTGCGTAAGCTTCTGGAACAGTCTAGTAAAAGATAAGATATACTATATAGTTTTGTAGCTTTTAACGATAAACGCCATTTTGCCGCTCATCATACTGATGTGTAAATGCGACGAGGTGACCGGGGACAGAAAGTAGTCCTTGCGGGCAGGGTGACAAGTTCTGAACGGAATATCATATGTGGTGGTCTTCACTACACCTCACCCAGGGTGAGGCTGTTTAGGATGATTAAGGGTCTGCCAGTGCACATGGGGCTCTGGCTCTGTTTACTTATACTGTGTCTATTTATGTGTACATGTGTAGAGAAATACTGTCATTTGATAACTATTGATTTTGCAATTCCTTTTAAGGAAAGATTTCTTTTCAAACGAACTAAATAAATACCGAGTCTCTGTGAACAGAGGATGTGTAGGTTTAGCTGGCTGTTTCCTAGGCACTGCCTTAACCTCCTCTGGGGCCCACTGCTACTGTGGAATGCCCTGACTGGAACCATACCAGCAAGATCAGTGCTGGGGCCAGGCAGAAAGGTTCAGCATGACTCTGGGTGAAAGAAATGAGTGAAATATTAAGCGTAGGGGAACACTGAATCAATGGATATGATAGGGCAGGAAATAATACTTGAGGTCAGGTGGAAAGAAGAGTGTGTATTCAGTACAGAAGTGTTAATTTGGCTTGAAATTATAGTGGATATATGTTGTACTGATTCTTGCTCTTTGACTTATTTGCAGTTGCAAGCTGCAGTTAACAATTCTAGGTTATTCTGCATGAATAATTTGAACCAGAGCAATGGGGTCGTCTTTGTGGAGTCTGATGAAATAGGTTATTGCTTAGGTCATTTATACTACAAAGAACAATGTACAAACAAGGAAGGAATGAAGCCTTTATTGTTATTACTAGTATAATGTAATCCCTCCAACAAATAATTTCTAGTTTTCACCTACCTCTCTGGGGGCTTAAGCTAATTGCTGTGTTAACAGCCTGAAGAGTGAGTTCAAAGGCTAGTGCTTATACAACTGGTTCTGTGGGGAAGAAATAGCAAGAAAACTCAAAGCCAAGGAAAAAAAAGAACTTCTGGGATTATATTGCCATGAGCTCTTGACATGAGAGGTTTTGGTCAATTCTCAAATTAGTTACTCTTGCAGTTTACTGCTAGCTTTTTGATTTGTCAGCCATTTCCAGCAACCCATAAAGTTGCTGTCCTCTTGCATAGTCACTTGTAGACAGGTTACTGCTTAGTTTCAGCTCTCCAATAAATATCTGCTGAGCTTTAGCACCCTAAAGTTTTACAGGAGTCTTGCCAATTTACAAAGCAAGTAATCAACACAGGGACAACGTATGCTGCAAAAACAAGGAAGCAAAGAATCTGCAGTGGAAGTAGTAATGACCCAAAGAAGAGTAGATGGTAAACTATAGCCTTAAAGTAGCTGATGTTGTGATGACATTCTCAGCACCATGGTTCTGCTGAGGATTTCAGGATGCAGGGAATAAATATATGTACATGTGGCACTTGGATTCAGTGTTTTCATCTACTCTTGATGTGCAGAGAAAGCATTCCCCAGAAACCCAGCACCATCTTCCTGGTAATGAAAGATTCTGTTTGGAAATGGTAATACGCCTCCAACATGGATCAACAGTTGTACGTGCTTAAGTTTAAATTGATTTGGGAAAATGTAGAAGACTGTGGTAATTTAGAAGCTGTGTTGGACTCTTGGATAAACACCATTTGGAATTATTTACATTTGTAGGAGTTACTTTGATAAAAAAAGACTATTTACCCAGGTTAATATGTGCTTTATTTTGGTGCCTACTCTATCTACAGACTGCTTACTTTCTTGGTATCTCTCTAATGCTTTCAAGACATTCTAGGCTACAAAGTATAGCCTATTTTTCACTTGATCTCTGACTCAGATTTAAGACAGATGATGAAAATGGATTTAAATAATCTAATGAGTAATTTTGAATGATGGATTGCCTGAACTATTTCTTGTTAGTGTCATAGAGTTATGCAAAAGAGATTGTTAAGATATTGAATCTGTTGTGTTATGGCCTTCCTGTTGAGGGAGAGAATTTATGCATGTAGTAGTGGTTTCCTTCTTTGAAAATGTGTTATTCTTTTCCACAGAACTGTTAGCATTGTAATTAAGGCTGTGATTTTAAAAAGACCTATGTAATGCAGCTGAAGAGAACATCCTGCCCATAACTGACTTCTGCTTTCTCTTTGGTGCGTTATAGAATGAGCATGGTGCAGTTCTAGGGCTGTTGGTGTGATCACTAACAATCAGTCTTCTCTGGGTGGATCCAAGTATTCAAGAGGAGGATTCAAATGACAGGAATGTATCTTTAGTTGGGATGGCAAGGAGAGAAATTAGAGATGTGAGGGTGCAGAGAGTTTAGGGATGGAAGGATGAATTATTGAGAAGAATATTTAAGATTAGAAACCTGAAGACAGAAACTGCGAAATGATTTGTACTAATGATGTTTATGTTCTAAAAAAAGAACTTCCTTCTTATATGTCTTTAAACTGTCCATGCCCAGCATATTAGGCTCCTGTTTGGATAGATACTTGTGATAACATTTCTTGTACATCATAAAAAGCTTGTGCCAGTATTTCTGAGAGATGCTTGTCCTTTGCTGTAAACCTCCATTTTTCTGGAAGCACACTTCCTAGTGGTGGTTATTAAAGTTGTGTGACACAGCTCAGGAGTAAGCTGTTAATTATCTGATAACCATTTTTTGACAGTACGAGACTTAGTGAAGTCATCTGTCCTGCAAGACAATCTTAAGAAGACATCTATGTATGGTTTATTAGATAATTAAAGGTCAGAAGGACGGAGGAAGTAATGGAGAAGTATATATTTCCTTAATTTTCTTATGCTACACATCTTTTTTTTCCATTATGTGTGCAGGAAGGAAGATGTACATGTTGGGTTGGTACCAAGTTGAAGGAAACTATTTGTAATGGGAAACTAATTGATGTTGGCCTTCATTGTCTCTTAGTATATCTCATGTGCCTCAGTGCTTTCTTTAATATTAACCTCTGGTGTGGAAGGCAGACTCTGTGCAAGGTACCTGGAAAGCCAGACTGCATCCTCCTTTGGATTTTTAGGCTTTGCTTTGCCCATATGTTCACAAAGCATTCAGTAATGTCCAAGGTAGTGCTGATCAAATGTAAAAGGGCTAGTTAATGAAAACTGAAACCAAAACTCCTTTCACATTTGCATAAATTTGATAAATTTCTTCTCTGACAGAAGTTACCAAGAGTATTCCACCAATGTGGTGTGCATCTGTAAAGAGGTCTGCTTTTCTCTCTTTTGTATGTGCATGTGGGCACCATTGAACCAGAGGAAAGAGGACACTGCAGTAGTCAGCCATCTGGTTTTTCAATCTTACTTCTCACTATACACCCATTTATCAAAAGAAAAGAGCATTCTTTTTCCTTCCAAATAATTTGGAATGTTTCATTTTTGCCCTGGTTCTGCAAGAAATTTCATGGGAAAGGCCTAGCAATTTTTGGTTAAATGGAAGTATTTTCATTCAGCCCAACCTCTTTGAGACTTTGACTTAATGCAGGCTTGATTTCATAGCCTGCTTGCTCTTGTCCCCCTCAGCTAGTCCCACTTGTTTTTGTCTACTGCTCTTCTTCATTGACCAAACTCATTTTGGACTAATTGTGATGGCACTAAATCAAGGCCTGTTAAGAAGTCCCATAGACAATTCTCCCTTTGAATGACTGTTATGTAATTGATCGCTGTAAGTACTGTGTATGTGAAAGATGCAGGGAAAACTTCCTATGTGCTGCTTAAATGCTCAGTTTGCGAAGGAAAGGACTCTTTCCAAAAGGAAAAAAATACAGTCAACCTATCACAAAAGCCTCCTTTACTAGCAGGTGATATGTAAGGAATCAACAAACATTTATCTACCATAATTAGCAGGTACTAATTTCTACCATTTTAAGCAGTCATTACTTTGCTTATTCCTGCTATCAAGATGATCAGACAAATCCCAGCAGCTCTTGCTGTTCCTCCTTAAGGCTGTGTCAACATCCAGTGATGAGACTCCAAAGGCACAGTCTCTTCCAGGATGTAATTATATTAAAAATAACCCACACAGTTTCCTCTTAATGAGCGATGTTGTTGTTGACACAGTGGCTGGAACTTTTTTTTTTTCAGTGCATAGCACTGAGAGAAGTTTTCTTGCAAGAGGTGTGATGCCAGATGCTTGCCAACTGGAACATCCTGAGCTGCCTCACACCATGCTGGAGCCTTGGAATGCACTTATTGATGATTGTTTGATGATTGGTATGGCTTCATGTTTGCTGCTTATAGTACCTATGTGGGATTTGCAGCCCCTGTAATAAAGAAGATATAAGAGACACCAGACAAGAGAAGACTGCAACTTAAGCCAGCATCAGTTAAACAACAGGATAAATCTCACCCTGACAGCTTTTCTGCTTGTGAGAAAACAAAATGGTTGCTTAACTATGTAGCTGTCAAGTGATGTACTGTATAGCTACCAAAATAGTTCTGTAGCTTTCTGAGCCTCAGCTGAGAGGATGACATGTCATGGCATGTGCTGAAGCAGTTAGGCACTTGCTGCACTGAACTCTGCTATTAGGCACTGAACCCTGAAGCTGGTGAATGCATCTGATGCCTCATGCTGGTTGAGGAGGGGAAGAGCACACAGAATGTGGAGGCTGTGATGCTCCTTGCTGTGGGCTGTCAATCACATGCCACAGCTGTGTTTCTATGGCATCAATGTGGCTGTGGGTGTGCCAGCCCCTCCTGAAGCCCAGCTTTGACACAGATATGGATGGTGGAATTTCTTTATTTCTTGCTTTAAAACACCACATGGCTTGGTCAAGGCTCCTCATGTTGTATGACTGTCTCATTGCTTCCTGTGCCCCTGGATCTGAGTATTTTTTCATTAGAAAAATAACCTCCACCTTTTCAGCCTGAAATAAATGTGAAACAGGGCAGTATGTGTTTCAGCCTCCTTGAAACTCTAGAAATTGTATCTGAAGTCCTGTTTATTTTAACTCTGACAGTGTTGCTTGAGGTGTCTGCATTAACCATACAATTCATAACCTTTCCAGCAGAGGCATCAGATTGCCTTTACTGGCTTTACAGCCAGATCAGGGTGGTACTTAATATCAGTTTTCCTTGAATGAAGCCTTTTCCCATGTAGATCTAGTTATTTTAGCCTGCAGCTGGGGGTTACCCTTCTTTTGTCCTTTTTGAGTTAAGGTTTTGCTGCTCTGCTTCCTCCACGATACTCACCATGTTTCCTATGCACTCAAATCCTCTCCTGGCAGCTCTTGAAGGTGCAGAATTCCCACGTTCCTCTGTTTTGAAAAATGGTTACAAGGACCATTGCCTATCCCCTTCAAGTGGAAGATTTAGATGTGCTAGCATGGAGAGGGGTGAGGCAGGGCAGGAGAGAACATCTGTAGCTGGACTGAGGCATGATGGTGTGGGAAGGGGCTGTGCAATGGTTTGGGAGGTCACATCAACCTTGTAGCACTCCTGGTACCTCTTCAGCCTTTTCCTCCTCAGCTTCTTTTGTTACTATGTAATCTTACTGCTTCATATTGCAGGATGTACATGGCAGAGCTGTATGGTGACCATAAGTCCACACAGCGTATTGTAAACCAGATTAAGTAGATCCAAATACAGAGGTGGAAATATCCTGAATTTCAGGTTCAAGCTTCGCTTAGAAATCTGTTCTTGTTGATGACATTGATATTGACAGTTCTGAATTTTAATTAATTTAGAATGGCTTGTCTACATGTATAGCTGAGTCAATCGAACCTTCAAACAGATAAATGTGTGTCATGTGTGAAATCTGCAACTTAGTTAATTACAGATTTTCCTTAACCTTTGCTTGGGCTCTAACCTCAGTTTTATTCATCCTTATGCGAGCTCTGAATAGTGACTCCAGTGTTCTGGAGTGCACAGAGCAGCACATCACATCACACTGCTGTGGTTCTTTGTTTGCTTCTTCCTGTGTACTGACACCATACTTCTTGTCCCACTGCTACCAGTGTTTTTGCAGGACTCTGGGAGGCTGGGGGAGACCAAAAAGAGGAACATGATCTGAATTGCAGGTGTACAGAACTCTAGATGAATTGATAGGATGTGTTGGAGGTCTGGCTTGTGACAGCTGTTACTTGGGCTTCGTTGTGGTCAAAAGTTTTGGTGGTATCAGCTGAGGGCAGAAGGTGGGGGATGCCTGTAAGTTCTGGAGCATATATAAAGGCAGGGAGGTAGTGACTGCCCTAGGTGAGGGGGTCTGAGTCTCACAAGAAGATGGAACGGGGAGACTGAGAATAGGACAGAGCTGACAGGTCAGATGGAAAGAGCCTGCAAAGAAAAGCAGGTCCGGTTTATAAGGGTGTTCTGTAATGAGATTCTGGTTCCAAAGAAGTGCAGACCTATGCAAGTGAACAGACCCTGTCAAGCTCCTTGCTTTGCTGGCCTTGTTCTTTCTCCGGCTCCTACAGGTAGCTGGGGATGCAGTGTCATCCTGGGCATCCTTCTGCAGGCTTTTTTTAACTCCAGTCCATCTAGCAGAGGCTTGTGATCTTGAGTAAGATGACATACCTGTCACAGCTGGATCAATATTTGACTTGCTTTTAGCTCTGCCAGTCACAGAAGAACAGGTAGATAAATGGCATGAATTTCTAAGGAATATTCACAATACCAGCTGCCAAGAATGTCACTTCAAACCACAGCATCTGACTCTAGTGTGATGCCTCCCTTGAAGACCTATAGGGGTGTGGAATGTGTGCCTGGGCTGCTGGAAGCCTCTGGGTACAAGGTGCATGTGTCAAGTGAATGACTGACACCTTTAGGACACTGTAGAGCAGGCAGATAAATATATAAAATTATTTTTTCCTTTCATCTGGGAACCTTGGCTGCAGTCGGTAAATTTTAAGTCCTCAGAAGGACAGAAAAACAAATGCTTGCTGGGGCTGTTTGTGCTTTCATGGATAATCTGCAAGATACTAAGGTTCTAGGCCTTCTGTGAAAACCCAGTCCTTAAAGTCTGTCTGACAGCTTGATTACCTCTTGTCTCCTGATGTGGTCTTGTTTTGCACTAAACCAAGGGCACTTTGGCTGGAGAATGCCTAAAACGTGCAATTAGATTTATAGTCTCTGTTTACCAAATGTGGAACAATTTCAATTTGAAATTGGGGAAGACGTTTACCCTGACAGGTGACATATGCTGTTGCTGGAAAAAGACTTTATGATGAATAAAATGAGTTCATAAAAGAGTGGCTCACCATCTGGTTTGAATTTTGGGGTCTGATGCATATTCCAAGCGGAAAGTGGATGCATCAGGTTGGATGTGTTGGCCATATCTGTATACTGAGGTGAGTTCTGAACTTCTGGTCTGAACTAGTCTCCCCTGACCCTCTGCACTAGCAAATGAGTATGAGAGGAAAGAAATACTGACATACAAGAACTGAAACAGCTGCAGGGGAAGGAATTTTAAATGATGCCACAGCCACTGTGAATTTGTAGCTGGGCAGTAATGGCTTATTGCAAACCTTTTTAACAGAGAAATGCTCTCCCTTCCTATCAAACTCTTCTGTTCCTATGAAGCTTGTGGCTGGCTGCCCACCTGCAGGCCACCAAAATAGAGTTGTTGAGGAGGGAGCTAAATCCTGCAGAAGCAAGATGTTTTCTGAGGTTTAGCTGGTACTTAATCATTCTACCATTTGCAGTGTTCTTTCCTAAAGTAGAAGTATTAAGCACTCAAAAAAAAATCAAGTGGGTGTAGCAATTAGCCAGGTCAACATGATGGAAAAGGCTTTACAACAGTGGTGTAATGACAGAAGGACTTGCATGATAGAAATGTACTATAAAGGAAGGGGAAAAGATTGCTCACCCATCTCTGAAGGTCTAGGTTTGCAGGGAAAAGCTCCACCAAGGAGGGATCTCCAGAAAGAGATCCTTCCTCAGTGGCAGTCAGCCCTTAAATGAGCCCAAAGAGGGGTGGAGCCAGGCTCCACCCCCTCTGGTTGCACAGGTGAATTGCCTTCACCTGTGCTCCCAGGGTGTCTAGGTCTTTACTTCATGTGCTCAATCAGTGGTTCAGACTGTGACTCAACAGTTTGCGTACAGTGGGCTTCAATGATGCTCTTCAAGAATCTTTGTTAGATGTAAGTGCCACATACCTGCTTCGTGCTACCTCTGGCTTAGAAGCTGGTTTGGCACATGCATTGCTTGTGTGTGCAATGAAAGGTGATGAATGTGTAGAGAAGTGAGTCTTCCCGGATGGTTACACGTCAACTTGTTAATTGGCGAAGCGCGCGGCCTTTCCATTTTCTCCCAAATTAAGCCCTACAACAAAGGATAGTTACCTATTCCATCTATAGCCAGCTTGGTAAATAATGCTGCTCTGGCAGTTTACAGCACAATGATGTAAGTTTTTGGCTTTGCCTGGATAAACATTAGGCCTATTATCATTTTAGTAGTGTATTTTGCACTACTAGTGTATCCATTAGGGGAAAAAAACAATAAAGCATGATGTAGTGTAGGCATTTCAATATACCAGCTGTGTTTACTGGTTTAAAACACCACTTCAGAATTATGTAGGCATTTGTGGTATTTGTTTTGAAATTAATAGTGGATTAAAATCAGCATCCCTTGTACAGAGAGTAGCATTGGAGGTATTTGGTATTGACTATCCTGAAAGAAAATACATCACCCGTATCTCCAGGTAGAGAGGCTACACGAATAGGTTGTGAAGCTCAGGCTGTCAGAAGGTAATTTATTGGAGAGCAAGCGAAGAAGTGAACAACAAAAGTCGCAGGAACCCTTTTTCACAGAAAATGCACCATGCCTGAAAGATAAATGCAGACCAAAGAGATTATTTTCTGTTGTGTTAATGGAGGCTTTTAGGATGATCTATAAATGTCCTCATGAGAATAAAAACATCTTATGTCTTTCTCATCTAATTTTTTTAAAAAAGATTTATTTTATCTTTCTCCAAATGACTGCTTTACTGCATTAAGATCTCTGTGGTATTGTATAGGATGCCTTTAAGGAAAAAAGAATAATCAAGGGAGGTGAAGAGTGATGTGAGTGCAGCCACCTCCTCCAGCCCAGGATAGCACACCACACATGCATCAGGCTGCGGAAGACATAGGCATGTGGGCTGTGAGCTGTGGCCTCACTTCAGTTCTGTCTGATCGGACTTGGTTCCTGTCACTGCCTCCCTCTCTCATCCCTTTTTGCCTTGGAAAACATCCTTGGCTAGGTATCCTTATAGGAGCAGGCGTTCTTCTACGTACCCTTACAAATTTTTATTTTCACAGCAGTGGATCATGAAGATGCACGAGGAATGATGTTTGGTTAAAGTGGGTCAAATACTTGTTGGAAATTACTGATAACTTCCTTTGATACTATTTATGACAGTCATGTAATGCATGTACAAAGAATATTTTTAGGGGTAAAATCTTCTGGAGGGATCAGGAGGCCAAGAGAACAAGTGACTACAGCTGTCAATGGTGATGCAGGGGCTGGAATTTCCAACATATGGGTTGAGATATGAGCCAGTCCAGAGCTTGAGGCTGAGGGCAGCTTTATGTATCCCAAGGTATGAAATTCTATGTATTCTCCAAGGTAGGACTGAGCTGGTGTTGAATCGATACCTCTGTGCCTTGGGAGAGATTATATAAATATGCTATATGCATATTTTGACAGATTTGACTGGGATTATGTGGGTGCTGTGCCCTTATTCATTGGAAATGCCCTCCTATTGCCTGGAGCAAGAACCTGCTCCATTTATGCATTGTGGGGTTAGCAGCTTTATTTCACCTCCCTTGCACCCTTAGCAAGGTAACAATCAATGGACCATATATGTATGAAGAAGCGAAGTTCTTGGATAAAATAGAAGCCAGGGAGGTCCTCTGTGCTTTAGTAGCTGCCTGGGCAAGGGGAAAGATGGGCAAGAAGAAGCATCAGCAGGGCTGGGAGCTTGGTTTGTTTGTGGCAATCTTTAATAGTCAGGGCTATCAAACAAGACTTTCTTCTTTTGCCTACTTCTTTCATTTCCACTTCGGCTTAGGGTTTTTAGAGCCCCTGTGCTATAAATGGCACAACTGCTCAGCCATTTTGCGGCTATTGTTGTTTTTCAAAGTGCAGATCCACTGTGCAGTAAGATGCCCTCCCTGCACCTAGCAGTTCATGTAGCTTGCTCAGGATTCCTAGCAGGTCTGTCCTGTGTGAGGTACACTGTTTCTGTTATTTCATATTCGTTAGTACTAACCTCATTTTAAGATGTGTTACTTGAATTTCTAAAATTGAGGTAGTAAAATGATCCATCAATCTACTTGCTGAAGCCCATCTTAAATTACCATTGTTAACAAGCTGATTTGCTTTTCAGTGCTGCAAACCTAAGTTGACAGTGAAAACTAAGCTTTTTTTTTCCATTTCCATTCCTGATGCCTTCCTGCTAGCAAAGGCTGTATCCCATTCCCCATATGCCATCTGAGGCAAGAGCATTCAGGTAGGTTCAGAAACGCAGGCTTATGCTTTTTCAGTCTGTCATGTCTGAAAAGATTGATGGGGTATGGTGATGAATAAGCATATGGTCCTTGCATGTAGCCTCCTTTGAATATAAAGTGTGGAAGGGATTCCTTAAATAGAAAAGAAGTGTGGGAGGGGGAAGACAGAGTCAAATTCTGGCTCAGAGGAGTTCATTGCTTTGGAAATGAGCCAGTCAGAATATAAAAAAGGCAGAGGCAAGCAATGAAACAGAAATGGACACTTGAATTCAGCTTTTTTTGGAGTTTTTGTGGGAAAACTCTAGGTGATGTCAGTGAGAGAGCCTTCAGTGGCTAGGGGTGCTACCCTATTTCCATGAAGGATGTACCTTGTGGCCCAAGTAGCTGAAACTTGATTAATAACTTATCCAAGGACAGTGAAAATACTTAGTTTTCTCTTATCTGCTTTTCACTTAATAATAAAAGCAGTGGTAGCTACTTTGTGTTTCGGTTTGGAGTGGTAGCTGACATAGAATACACAGGTTAATACATAGATATTGTTCTTAACAGAAATTACCCGAAGGTTAACATTAAAGGCTGCTGGGTAATCCCTTGCAGGCACAGAGATAAGGCTCCTGAAATAATATGGGCAACCCTCTGTGTATAGATTCTGACCTTTCTACACAGATCTGTTCTTTTTAAAATTTCCCCAGTGTTTGCAGGCAGACTGATGTTTTCTGGATTTAAGATTACATAACTGTTTGAGAGGAAATCATTGGTGAAGGCAAAACTCTTTCTGTGGTGAGCCTGTCATAATTATGGAATCATAGAATGGTTTGGGTTGAAAGGGACATTAAAGACTATCTTGTTCCAAAGGCTTTCTTTTTAATTGAAGAGCTGGATTCAAACTCTGAACTTTCTGTCCAGCCCTGAAGTTCTCTAAGGCTTAATGATTTTTCACAGTTGAAATATTTAGGGATTTGGCTTGAGCTATTTTCAGCTGATGCTTTATATAATGAGTTGTTCAGAAGAGAACTCTAGTATGGGACTCCAACTATGTACCCACAATGTTGCATTCTACAGATCCTCCCCTATTTACTTTCTAGGAACTGTATGGTTTTGGTGATGTGTTTGTTTTTAGGGGAGGAGGCCTTTTCTAAATTTGTTTATGTATTGCAATCACCATTCAGTACATCCTGGGATTCCTCTTTGTTTACTCTCTAGGATCATCCCCTTTTTGATGTCAAGGAACTTTTTCACAGTTTGCTGGAATGTGTTATTTTTGCTTTCTGGGAATCCACACTTGTTTTTAGTATTGCAGCTGATATTTTCCAGGAATATTCCATATTTTCTAATACTCCTGTTATTCTTTGTAAGAATTGTCCATGTTTTCTAGGATTTGCCTGTTAAATTTCTAAAGAATTCCACTGCTGCTTTACTGGAATTCCTCAGCTGCTTGTGTTGAAATGTTCCTATGTGGCTATTTAGGAAACATTCTGTGCAGCTTGATGTTGATACCTTCCTTAATGCTCTCTAGGATTTCTCAGTGTCTAGTAAGAGGAACGTAGCAAATGAAGCAAGGAAAGGGTATTCTTTCTGTATATAGAGTTTATGGTATCTTTCAGATGAAGGTAATTGACCCATGTATTTTCTAAACATGGTAGGGGAGGCTCTTCCGTCTCTCTAGAAAATGTATATTCTCTTTATATCCTAAATGTGCATTCTGATGTTGAATCTTTTATTGTAGTATACAGAATATAGAATAGTCTATAAAGATGCAACATGAAGACAGCAGTTGAGTTGTGTTGCATCAATCTGTTTTTGTTGTCTGTGTCCTTTGTTATTGAAACGTGACATTAGTTACTGCTATATGGATATTGCTATCAAGTTGTTAGCTAATGAATTAAAATGAAGTCATCTTGGTATGTATGTTCCCCTCTCCTACACCCTTCCCTTTATATTTTTATTTCCCCCTCCCCAGGAGCTTGATCTAAGGCCTGCAGGAGCTGGTGGAAATCTTTGAGCTGATGTTATGTTGCACTAGACATTTCAGTTTTCTGTGGTGTAATTGCTGTAAGTTCTGGCCCGGTAGTTGTGGGAATTCACTTACTGTAGCCTGGCTGCTGTGAGCTTAGCTTTTATGCAGCTTATTTTTGAAGTGGTAGAGCATCTTTAAATCAGAAGCAATTTTTATTCTAAATGTTCAAGTTCCACTGCAATTCGTAATCAAGTTGCTTAGGAAATTGCTGAATGCATTTGTGTCCTTAAATATACTTCTGGCTGCTTGTGGTACACTGAAACAATGTGAACCTTTGAGACTTTTATAAGCTGTTACTGTGCAGTCACTTGAATGAATTCCAGTGGCAGCCACAAATGAATGCTGGGGAATGCCACAAGGGTTGAATGACCAGACACTCCAAGACATACCAAAGAAGCTGGCTGTCACTAATGTCAGAGGCAGATAAACTCACCATGATTTAGACTGGAACTTCTACATCCCAAAAATGTATGCATTCATTATTCCTTTTGCAAACACCTCTGTCTTCAGTCTGACTTGAACCTTACCAAAAGCATATTTAGCTGATACTAGAGTTATAAATATGGCATTTATTAAGGAAAAAATGGGATCGCCTCTTCCTTGGTGTAGCTGCCTCTCCAACATGTGCATTCTTCTGGCTGACAGTGCCAGCAGAATCGAGAACTTGGTTTTGATGCAGAGGCAACACTCTACATATTGAGCCAAGCTTCAGCTGCTTGCTGCTTAGAGCTCAGTGATAGTGTATTTTTAGGTTGCGTTAACTTCTAGCAGGGTTTGTGAAATCCAAGCAACTCTGCGAATAAGACTATCAAAGACAAATGCTTTGAGGCAGCTTTGTAGAAAAGCATAGTGTCTTTTCCCTTCTTTTTCTGATGAACAATGGTATGCCCAGGGAGGTTGTGGATGCTCTGTCCCTGGAGGCATTCAAGGCCAGACTGGATTGAGACTCAATGATCTTTGAGGTCCTTTTCAACCCAGGCCATTCTATGGTTCTATGATGATTTTATGTTGTCTCCCTGTGGAGTGGGAGGTGTGTGGAAATGGCTCGTAAGCCCTGAAACCAGAGTGCAAGAAGCTTAGGAATCTGTATTTACTCTAAGGCTAAATCTCAGGATTTTTCAAAATCTGAACTTCTTAGTACAAACTCATATCAAATTTGAGTGCTTTTTCCTTTTTCTTTCTTGGATTTTCATAGCTGCAGACTTTTAACTTGAAATCACCAAATACCAGTAGGAAAGGTCAAGGTAACTTTTGTTTGTTTACTTGATGCAATTTTTGTTGTGTTGGCATCATGAACTGTCTGCATTGTCTGCTGAAGATAAGTTTTTGTTCGTCCACTGTTGTCAGCTAAACATTCTCTTATCATTTTTCTCAGCTATTTGTTTGGTTATTTTTAAATTATCCAGGCTTGAGTTTGTTGAATCTTTCAGGTCATTGCTACCAGAAGAGATAAGGAAGTTTATTAAGTGTGCACATACAATGATGTTGGGGGGGGGGGGGGGGGAAATAGATGGAGAGTGTTTGTCTAGCTTATCTTTATTCATGAAGCCCTTCAGGGTGATGGAAAAGGGTACCAGAAATCCATGCAGGCTGTCAACTCATCTAGCCATATTTAACTTTTGTTTGTTCTGGTTGCCTCAGCTAATGCACGCATGAGGCTGTGCCAAGCCTTGTACTTTGCCTACCTTGCATTATTAATGTTCCTAGAAATGCTTACATTTGAATGTGGTTGGCTGAGGTGAGACTGGCACTGCTGTGTCTCCCTTGAACAAGGCGTTAGTTGCTGTGACATTATAGCTCTATGAATGACACTAGTACTGAGTAGGCAGAGCTGAAGCAAAGCAGTACCTAGGGTTTTCCAGTGCTGCTGATGACTGTAATACATAAATGAAGGTCTCTTTGAATTCAAATGTAATTAATTATGGAGATAGTATACTATATGGTAGATAACAATGGTTAGACTTTTCTGTCTGTGCATGTGTTGTTACATGTTAATATCTGGCTTGTTTTTCTTTCTTAAGCTGAAATAAAGCTTGCATGAGCTTCCAGGCTTATCAGAGGATAACTTAAAAGCAGAAATAAGTACTGTGCAGAAACTCATGTGAGTATTCCTCATAATTTAAGCCGATCCCATGGATTCTGAACTGGATGGTGCTAGTATGGAGCCCATAATATTGCAGATAGGTGTATATTTGTATGTTATTTTGTACTGCTGCTTTTTACTTCTGTTGATTGTGTACAAATACTGTGCCCACTTGAAGCACAAATGTCTACCTGCCTGGCGAGTCCAGTTCTTCACTTCATCTTGGCAGGATGCACCTTGGCTGAGTGCTGATGGTGGTCATGTGTCTGCGTATGCACAGGATTCTCCATCCCTGGTGTTCTCTGCTTCTTCGCTAATTTCCAGTTGTTGCTTTGGAATCTTAAGGGTTGGACTCATTTGAAAAAAAATATTTCCCCCTTCTGACTGTACTGTGCTGTGTATTACTTAAGGATAGATGTTATCATCTGGCATGAAGTTTCCATAGCCAGCTTATGCAGTATAGGCAATGTGCACATGTAGAGGGATATTCCTGCAATAAATTTTATTCTAGTATATTATGCTTGTTTTTTTTTCCACTAAAGGCAGAGGAGGGAGGTGGTAGTGTAAACTAGAACTATTCCTTCTGTTTTAGAAGGAATGGGAGGCTGCCAAAAATGCTACCTGTTCAAGAGGAATATTGCATCTGGACATGAAGCATGCACATGCAAGAGGTTAATGCATGATCAAACCCCTGGCTTCCTTGTCTCCCTCAAAAGTGTACTAAAAGATCAAATCGATTGCCTTTATGTCAGTACAGTACTTCCAGCACCAGGCTTCCTCAAATCACAGGACTAGCTTAAAAATCAATACTTTGTTTTCACTCTTTTCTGAAGAGCTATCTCATAGTGAGGGATTGGTTTACATTTTTAATCTTTCTTCTACCAGGAGGCCCGGAAACTTTAAAAAAAAATAAAATAAAAAACATTTAGATTTTTCTGAAATAAGTCTCTAAGGAAGATAGAAAGTATGAGACTTGTGATATAATAGGGTAGCTGGTAGTGCTACTATTATTAGCTTTCCACATGCATTCCTTTGGGTTTAAAATACACCAAGACTTGTCAGGAATCCAATTGCTTGGGCTATTGTGAATTTGAATTTAACCAGCACTCTCCCTCCCCGTGGCTGATGCTGTCACTTTCTTGGCTAGTGTGCTGTGGAAGGCTCCTGGCAGGCACATGCACAGGATTATTTCAAGCCCATTTCTCTAAACTGTTGCGATATTAGGTCTTCTAGGTACTAGAAGCAAATCTTTGCATATCCTTATTTCATTCTCATTTGTTACTAATGACTGAAAAAGTCAATTTTTAATTAAAGTAGAAAAACAACAGGATCAATATTTGTTAAGATGCACTAGATCTAGGTCATGCTTCATCCAGACATCAGAGCTTCATGCAGAATCCTCAGTGGTTGCTGTTTTTGAGTAGATCAGCACATGTTAGCCTGTAATTCCACTTAATGAGGTGGGTAATTCAGATAATAGGTAAGTGGTCAGACCATGCAAATAACACAACACTTTTAATTGCCATGAGAAGTGTTTACAAGACATGATGGGAAGCTTTAAAAAGTCTGCTAAATAAACCAGGCCTATGATATTCTCATAACACTTGTTACTTAATATATATATTAAAATAGAATAAACTGTCTCAGGCAGGTGCTAAAGAACGTATGGCGGTTGGTCTGTCTTCTAATGCTTGAGAATTCTCATGTTGCAGGCAAATGGCTCTGAAAAACAAATGACAAAGATCTTTATGGAGATGATGCAGCTTGTGTTTGGAAGTGTTAGCTATTACATATTAATGGCATAATTTGTCAATAGATGATTAGTGCAGTACAACTCTGTAGTGACAACCAGCTGTTTGTCATATACCCTCCGGCAGATTTTTCCTTTAAGGTGACAGGGAGGAGGGGCAGCGCGGTGGAAGTTTGTCATGCAGGGAAAACAGCTACTAGGTATTAAGCAGTTATAAATCTTCTGCTAGAAGAAAACATGCTTGTCTCCTAGTTCAGACTAAACATGCTTCAAAACCCATGGTACAACATTCTCTCTTCTCATGTCAAAGTCTGCGTGAAAATTAAAAACAGAATATGAATCTGAATCTTACTGTTTCCTCCTGAATTAGGCTCCTCATTGTCCTTTGTTAGGCCAGATCTGAACAGTTCTAATGTGGGTCACTATAATCATTTGGGATAAACAATTAATATGCTTGAGGCAGAAGGAGAGCAGTAGCTGACCCCTTAATATCCTTTACTGCCTCCCTAAGTGATGGCTGTGTCCTTTAACTCTCCTTTCTCCAGTAATTGCAGTCTGGCTCTGCAAGGCTGAGAGTTCAGGCTTTGGGGATCACAGAGCTCTTGCTGCTGTCGGTGATGTAAGCGATGGGTGTAGGAATGATGGCTGCTGCAATTGGTATTCAAAATGTTTGTCCTCAGCTGACTGACTCATTAATTACAGGCTATAACAATGCTACTTTTCTTCTCCTGCTCCTTCAGTCTAATCTGCAGACATTTAACTCAGCCTTCTCCAGATAACATGTAGGTGCAGATGATGAAGAAATACTCAAAATCACTATTTTAGCTCTGTAAACTGGTCTCATCCCTGAAATGAAACCTTATGAGCACAGGTAAATATAAGACAAAGCTGGAGTGAATTGTCGTGGGCAGTTTCTGATAGATAAGTATTATGTTTTTTCTCTTCCCTCTTGCTTATGAGATGACTCATTCATTTACATGCAACTAAAACTGGAATATTTAGTTTGGAAGGGACCTCTCAGGATCATCTGGTCAAACCCCCCTTCCCAAGAGGGGCCAGCAAGAACAAATTACTCAGGACCATGTCTGATTGAGTTGTGAGTATCTCCAAGAATGGAGACTCCACAGCCTCTCAGGGCAACCTGTGCTGATGTTTGACCACTCTATCAGTGAAGAAGTGTTCTTGTGTATCTAGATGTCTTTTTAGGTGTTAACTTCTGCCCGTTGCCTCTTGTTCTGCCACTTTAACACGGTTGAGAAAAGCCTGGGTCTGTCCTCCTTGCATCCTTCCTTCAGGTAATTTTTTATGTTGCTTAGATGCCCCAATACTACTCCAAACTCAGGATGCTGTTGGCCACCCTTGTCTTAAAGGCACATTGCTGGCTCATGTGCAGTGTTACTCTTGGACAAACCTTTCTTGTCTTCCCACTCATAACTTTTTTCTGTTGTGGATGGAATCCTGGTTAGTAAATTCCCCATCCCTCACCCCACCATACTTTTTTTTCTTCCATAAGCTTTGTGCGGCTGGTGGTTCTGGCTGCCAAAGCTTAAGACCTGTTAGACTTCAAGCCTATCTTAAAAGAGTCAAACCTAGATGATAGGATAGAATAAATGCAGCAGGGAATTTGGGCAGTTAACTGTCACTGGCAGAACAGAAGTGGACAGCTTCAGAATGATTTTATGAAGTATTTTCTTTCCTGTTTAATTTAATGGCAGTCTAAATTATATGACTAATGCCTAGCAATAAGTTTTAAAAGAAGGGTTAGAGGAAGGGAAATTTTGTCTCCAAATAGTGTCGCTACTCAAACTCTGAATACTGAGATCTGTCCTCACAAAAAAAACCTCACCTTTAGACAGCACACACATCTTATGTGGAAAAAAGCTCATAGAGGCATTCCTACAGTAAACAGAAAAATTATTCTCAGAGATTAATGCTGAGATAAAATAGTGCCTTCAAATATTCTTTACAGAGTCTTAGATGAACAAAAGGTACTAAAGTCAGCAAGCCTTTATTATCTCTAACGTACTATTGCATTAGCTGAGCACAAGAAGAGTTCGTGCTGTTAAGTCTACAGATGCAGAGCCTCCATCCCTGCGGGGTTGTGCTGCTGTGCATTCGATAGATGTAATTCCTTAAGGTGAATATATATTTTTTTGAATTTCCATCCTATCAGGCAGATGAAAGTAAAAGCAGCTACAGCTTTAGCTACTCTTTCTTTGAACTGAAAGAAACAAACTAGTTTCATTTACAGTACCTGCTACTATTTGTCTCAGGTTATCAGATGTATATATTAAAACACTGTGTCACAGAGAAATAGTAGTAAACTGAAGATACAAAAAGGGTACAGAAACCTGAATTCACCCAGCAAACATCTCCCTTATCCCCTTAAAAAACCCCTCAAAACCCTGCTTGTTGATCTCAAATTTGTGGAATTGTTTGTTAGAAGGGTCACTAGAGGTTGCCCAGGATTACATCCAGTTCTTTTGTGCACATCTCCATAAAAGAAGATTTTATCACTTCTCCAGACAACCTGTTCCCATGTTTGAACTAAAAATTATAAATATGGTTCCTAAGGATAGGAAAGGGATCAAAGAGGTTTTTCTCTTCCTGATGTAATAAAAATCTTGAGGTCATGTTTTCTTTACAGGGTGTTGATGTAGATTCACTGATACTCATGGAAGTATGATTGAAAGATAATAGAAAATTTTCATAGCAAGAAAAGTGTGTGGAAACTGTGTGAGAGGTATTAGAGTGATTTTCTTTTTTCCTGAATAGGTATTTAGAGCTAGACTTGGAATGCAGCTACTAGCTCCACTTATAATGGCTGCAGAGCTATTTCTGCCCTTCTCTGTGCTGACTCTCTTCCCTATAATCCCTAAAATCCAAATAGACAGCAAGTAGATTCTGGGCTAAGCTCTGGGTGATTTTTTTCAAAGAGCTTGTACTGAAGCTGGAGCAGCCTGTGGTGGGGCAGGAGCGCTGAGGGAGCTGCTTCCTGTGGGGCCTTGTGTGGAGCACGGCCTGCAGGATGGGCCCTGTGGTACGGAGCCATCTTGGAGCAGTGCTGCAAGAGCTGCGGCCAGTGGGAAGCCCATGCAGGGTCAGTTTGGGAAAGACAGCACCCGTGAGAGGGAGCCCATGCTGGGGAAGGGACAAGGAACAGCCATGAAGGAAAGGCCACGAAAAAGCATTAGGGATGGACCTCAGCCACATTCTCTGTTCTGCACTGCTCAGGAAGAGGAGGTGGAAGGGGGAGAAGGTGTTTTAGTTTGCTTTTAGTTCTCACTGTTCTAATCTGCTAGTAATAGGCAATAATTTATATTAATCTCCCTACACTGAGTCTGTTTTGCCTGTGATGGTAGTTGGTGAGGGCCTTCCCTGTCCACCTCTCAATCCATAAGCTTTTTTCCATTGTTTTTCCTCTCCTACTTTCTTCGCAGAAGGGGAGTGAGGGAGTGGCATGGTGGAGCTGAGTTGTCTGTTGATGTGAAACCACCTGACAACAGTCAGCATTTTGCAGCGTAGATCTGCTAGTTGTATTCCAAATGCCTGTATCTGGGCTATGACTGAGAGAGAACAATGGATCCTGAAGCCAGTATTACTGGTATCAGTATGCTTTCTATTTTTGCTAGAACAATCTTTGCTGTAACGTATTCTTGAGGCTTTCATCCTGTTGAGTTGGTCTGTATGTCATACATATATTTTGTGTGTAGCTGTACAGAAAAGGAGTAGAAGGGAGCACTGCAATTCTTAAATGCTATTAGCAACCTGAGAGCTGGAAACTTCCATTCCAGCATTTTTCACAGACCAAGTTTGCGCCATTTGGGGTCTGAAAGTTGGTGTCTAACTGATAACTGATGGAGTCCTGGCTATGAAATAACAGAAAGCCATAAGAATACTAAATTATTTCAGTCACTTGCCATTTACTGCAGTGATAATTTTGCTCAATGTTGATAAAGGCTACAGCTGGCTTTTGTGTTCAAAGAGAAACATCTTACTAAAGGGCTAATAAATGCATGATGATTAGCACCCACTGCTAATAAATTATGTCATGGCTACAGAGAAATGTACATCAGTCTGATGTGTGTATGCTGTTTAACATATGAAATTAAAAAGTGTCACAAAGTATGTGGCATTAAGCATGGGCGTGAGAGATGTAGCTGGTGATGTATGAAAGTCATATCTTCTGTCATTAGTTATTGTATAGCAGAACCATTTCCCAAGTGCTCTTGGAGAAAAACATTGGAAGGTAAGGGAGCAGCCAGGGTACTTACTGCAGAGCAGGCTTTAGACAGAGTAATAACAACCCTATCCAAATGAGCAGCATAAAGGCTTCTTTGTGATCCGCATCATATTTAGCAAATCATTTGTGTGACTTTCCACTGTGAACCTCTAGATCGCTGTGAGCAGTATTAATATTTGGTGCAAAAAATGAAAGTCAGAGAACAAAGGCAGTGCTGGTAAGAAATGGATGAGAGAGGAACAGCAGATAATGAAGAGGAATACAGCAGATAGGTAGCTTTAGATCATTTAAGGGATAATAGATAAAAAGGAGAGTTCACTGTAGATATATGTGGAATGGTGACTTTGAATTCTTTTCACTCTAGGCTCTGTTTCACAAAACAGGGCTTAAAAAAATAAAAAAAGAAACCCAAAAAGTAGGAGTCAAAAGGCATAGCTCTAAGTGCTTCTGTTAAAGAAGAATGAACAGGAGGAAGATGAATCTGCATGCAGAATTGTGATAAGCTTGATCCAGGATACTCAGGAATGTGGTGAAACAAAAGGTAGAAAAAAGGCAGAGGGAAGAGGAGAGAGAAATGAATGCCAAAGACGAAACAAAATGATTGTTTCTTAATGGTAGCGAACAGAAATAATTAATGAAGAGTTTAGAATAGTGTGCTTGTGTATTTGGGCTTTCTGATGTCAAGGTAATAGGCAGGGATGAAGTGAATTGCTTTTAAATTTTTTCTTTTATCTTAGTACTAGCAGATGCATTAGGAAGCTGCAATATGTCTTTACATACACTGAGAAGGCAGACTTTGATTACAGTTCTCTGATTTTTTTTGCGTGTGGTGTGCATGATTCTTAGAGATGGGAGGAGGAACGTGCATTACTAACACTGATGTGCCAGTTCTCTTTGCCATTGGCAAGAGTGCAGAGACTCTAGCTGTGTTTGGGAAAAGTCCACCTCAGTGATGTGAGCCAGGATGGCATATATAGAGAAATACATCGTAGGATTTTCATAGCTAATGATGGCTCTGGAGATGTGGAATACAAGGCTGGCAAGGTTTGATGGCCCGTGTCCTTGAATTCAGAAAACTGTATGGAAGTGTTGCCATTTGATCATCTTAGGATTCCCTTTGGAAGCTTAGACAATCTGTATGTTATTTCTATTGTGTTTTCTACCATAATAGTATTTTAACCTTGGAGACTCCAGTAGGTATATATGTGTTCTGAAATCATATTTGATACTGGTGGAACGATTTAAGATAACCTGAGTTTGTTTCAGGATCGTAGGTAGTTTTATGGCAAAAGCTGTGAATCTCTTCTGAGCGTGGATACAACTCATTCTTAGCCAAACATTAGTAAAATCTCTGTTGTCATATTTTGCAAGTTGTGCTGAGGATATTTTTAAAGTTTTTAACCTTCATATGTCTAAATCTGCTTATTTACAATAAGGCTGAGCTACCAAAGGAAAGCTAAAAATGTGGAAGCAAATCTGTATCAAAACTGACATACTAAGAATCCAATAGCTTTTCCTGATTTATAATAGCAGTGCAGAACAGAACTTCTTTTTGTTTAGCCCAGAAAAAGGGATCTCTCTGTAATCCTGCTGGGAATTTCCTACCTGTGGTTCATCCTGGCTCAGAAACTTGTTAGAATGGCCCTCTGGCTACTGTGCCCTTTCAATAGCTGTATCCTGGTCTTAATGGCAGCAGGGCGTTGCTGAAAATGATCTGCAAGTAGCTGTGTAGAAAGCAGAATGACTGACTCAGTCAATCTGCACCAAATGTTTTTTTTTTCAAAAACTTCTGATAAAATTGCTTAATTGAAAAATTTATCTCACATATATTGCTCTGTTAAATGGATCGATATGTTTATTTACCCTAAGCAAATAATCTATTTACAGACATTTTCCTTTCTTTCCTTTATGAATCTTCTTAGAGGGGAATGTCCATTTACCTACAGAGACTTTCCTGAGGTTGAAATGGGAAAGAAATTATGCTCATGGTCTTCGGGTCAGAGTTTTGTGACACAGCTCAGCACAACTACAGATAATCTCATTCTGGACCACTGAGTTGTTACTTTTATTTTCCAGAAGTATCTTGTTTATATGTCTCTAATTCAGCCATCTTTCTGTAAACATTATTAACAGTGCTAATATGTTGAGAATGAGAGAAGTTCAGTAACTTCCAGACAGTAACAGCAGAGAGGAAGCTTGATAAGCTGTAAAGATAAAATACTTCTTTCCCCCAGCGCAGAAGTTGCAAATCATGTGATATAGTGTCTGTGTGGTTTGCTGGCTAGTCTCCATTTGAACTGGACCCCATGCTGCTGTTAGATACTGTGTAACTGTGAATCACTTAGCCACTTAGTCTTCCCAAGCATACAGATGCTGAGAGGCACCAGGACGGTTTGTAGAATACTTTGAGATTTTAAGAAGCAGCAGAAAAATACTTATTTGTGATGTTGGCTTAAAATGCATGAGGTTAAATTTATGTATTATCAAATGAATTATTTAGACATAAGCTTTTTGCTGTACAAATGAGGCATGATATTTTAACAAATTATAGTTCAACCACTGCAATTTAGTTCATGCATATTTTAAAATTAAAAAATAACAAACCTAAAGATGAAATGCTCCTTCTCCTACTTCTGGTCTTGAAGCCACTTAGTTTGTTAATGATAACTACTGTTCACAAATGCTTCTGGCATCCAAGTTTTGGCGATCAAACTAAAAGGTTTTAGTATGCCTTTGTGCACCTGAGCCATGTGAAGAACAACTTCAAAAGAGGCTTCTATACAGCTGGTAATAGCTATGTGTAAAGACACATTGCTTTGAAATGCAGTAGAAGTACTGGAGAGTTCAGCAACAAAATAAGAGAAACAGAATCCTGCATCCTGGAGAAGGCAGAAGTTAACTGTAATTTTACTAAAAATTGTGTTTTTGAAAACCTTGAAGTTGAAAGGTTTTGATGGTCAGCTGTTTTTACTGGAATGAGTAAAAAAGATAGCTGTTTATATTTGTATTTTAGCAGGGTGCAAAGATCCTGATGGGGTCTGCCTTTTAGAACAGAGTACTGTTGACACTAAGATGTTGCATTCTTTGGTAGGTGTAATAAAAGTACAACACCTTTATTTTCTATTTGTGTCAGTGAAAATGGAACAAAAAGCTGTGATCTCTACTGAAGAGTTGCTGCTTTTTCAGTTAGAAATTCTGTTCCTTGCACAATAGAGCCTATGTCAAAGTGCCTATTACTCCATAGGAGATCTTTCCATTGGGCTATTAGAATCTGTGCATCTTGGTAGAACTGCTTTATAGCCATCTCAAAGGTCAGATTGCTTTCTGAGGATTCCTGAGCTATCTCTATGCTTCACTGAACAGTACATATAAGCTTATCTTTTTATTGTTCTATTATATTGTTTTATTATACTATTATTAGCTGAATGTCTTCAGGACGAGAAAGAGGTTTAGTATCCCAAACACAATCTTTGCAACATTCTGTTTTATGCTGCTGAAAGTGGAGCAACAATCACAATTGCCTTTAGACAATAATGATGCTCTAGTGAAGGTATCTTTCTAGCAGAGGGAACAAAATCTTTTTTTTTTTTACTAATATTGCAAAATGGTTCAGTGCCTAACGCAGAAGTGCTACCTATCTGGAAAATCATCTGTGCTGGAAATGTTTATCAGCCTTCAGCATTAAAAACTGAGCCAGCATGTCTGAAAAAACAATGCAGGAGATAAAGTAGTATGACAATTTTGTTACTTGCCCAACAGGCATTTCCTTTCCTTAATTAATATCACTTGAAGATAAAGATATTAGGTTTTTTTAGTAACAGAAATGATGGAAGACTTATTCACGTGGGTGATGAAAGTTGTTTAAACTGTTCTACTCCACTGTATTCTCCTGGCCTAGCTGTCTTCCAAAATGTAATTACTTATGGTAATGTCCTCCACTGTTGATGTGGAATTTGATGTGTCAAGAACTATGCAGAAATCAGCTACTCATATGCTTCTGTAACCTTGCTTGTCTGCTAGGACTAAAGCAACAAGAAGTTTTCAACCAAGTTCATCTGCTACAGTTACATCTAATGAACAGATGTTTGGGTTTAATCTGTGCCAGGGCTAGAGAGTAGTGGAAGTTTCCTTTGGAAGTACTTAATTTTGAGTGGGGTTGGGATGGTAACTCCTGAATACTTCCAACAGCTTCCAAAGAGCAACATGGGGTAGCACGTCTAGATCTTGCCTAGAGCTTGTTGGTTCAGCTGTGCTCTGGAAGTGGCAAACAATGTTCATTCTGTCAAAACATCTGAATAGGAATCTGTACACTGTAGGAACTGTGGAAATATTTAGATATCTTCTCCTGGTTCCTTTCAGTTTCCTTCCATTGGTTACCATTTCCTCCAGAGTTCACACAAAATGCAAGAAATACACCATCTGCTTCTTTTAAGTTGGTGTTCTATCCTTATTTTCCTCTGCGTTCTTTTTTTTTTTAGCTATTAATCCTGTGGAATGCAGCTATTTTGCTGCCTGTTGCTGATAAACTTGTTCTACATAAAGAACTCCAAACTCAAATAATCAGTTTCCTAGAGGTACACAGCACAAGCTTTGCTTGAAATCCAAAGCCTTGCACTTTTCAAGTGTCGGCTTCAAAGTCTCACACCAGTTAGTGTCTTACACTAGGAGTCATAAGGGTGTGAGTACAGAGGCACGGAGGATGTTTTTTTGGTGCCTTGGTAAATAAGCACTGCTGTGGTGGCTGCAGTGTAAGGCCCTGCTGTACACAGGGCATGCAGAACTGTGCTTGTTTATGTTGATTACGGAGGTGGTTATAAAGAATTTCTAGGAGATAATCTTAGGCACTGTAGAATGGGATTTACTAATAATTCTGAGAATTTATCCGCTTGGAATAAGGCTTTGGTGTTCTGTAATCCACAAGTTTCCGTGGTTTGACTGAGGTGAGAGCCTCACTCCAGACAGAGCCAGGAGAAGCGAGTGTTAGGTTGTTAATCATTGATGATACAGCCACATGCTAATATTGAAATGTTATGCAGCTGAAAGCCTATTTTTAACAGCTGGATACAGCACAGCCTGAAGGATGTACTTTTTAATGATAGAGACATAGGAGATACTTTTGGGCTTATGAATTGAGCACTATCTCTGAGGCTAAATTCCCATTTCTTTCATGGATGAATGGGGAATAATCTTTGTAAGAGGATAGCAATGTATGAATCAGATGTTTTTCTTCATACTGACAGGACAATCTTTATAATTACAGATGGCCATGCTTCAGTTGCCTTGCGCATTCAGCAAATGACATTGAATATTAGCAATTCTGCTATATCTGCAAGAAATAGTTTGAAGCTGCAATTCTGCAGAATGATTACATATTCTGTAGTCTTACACTACTGAAGTCTTTCTGACTTAAAAATAAAATCTCTAGCACTGCAAATGATGCCAGAGTGATTATTTGTATTATAACAAAATATGAATAAATATGTGCTTATATGGCTTCTTTGTCATATTGTCTGTGCTTGTAGACAGCAGCTATTGTAGTATGAGATAAGGGGAACTATTATTTTGGGGTTTCTAGAAAATGCTGATATATGAAAGAAAGGGGAAGGTTAGAGGTTCTAAAAGAAAAACTTCCAAAGGTGATGGTGTAATTGTGGGTGAGGCAAGCTAGATATCACCTTTTGAAGAGTTTTGAGTTATTTTAAAATAAGTCAGACTCTCTGAGGGTGGTGATGGGTCAGAAATGTTAATATAGGCTACTTGTGTCAAAACATGATCTGTGAAGGGCCTCAGAATAGATGATCCAATGCAAGACACATAGTCAAAGCCCACATGGCAGAAAAGAGTGCAGGGACAGGCAGTGGGAAGACTGACTCTTCAGCAGCCTCTGTGGTGATAGGACAAAGAGGAAGGCTCAGGGGTGACCTTATCACTCTCTACAACTACCTGAAAGGAGGTTGTGGTGAGGTGGGGGTCTGCTTCTTCTCCCATGTAACTAGCAATAGGACTAGAGGGAATGGCCTCAAGCTGTGCCAAGAGAGATTCAAGTTGGCCATTAGGAAGTACTCGTTCTCTGAGAGACTGGTCAGGTGCTGGAATGGGCTGCCCAGGGAGGTGGTGGAGTCATCGTCCCTGGAGGTGTTCAAGAAACATTTAGATGTTGTACTGAGGGACATGGTTTAGTGGGAAATACTGGTGATAGGTGGACGGTTGGACTGGATGATCTTAGAGGTCTTTTCCAACCCTGGTGATTCTATGGCAAGGGGAAAAGGTTTCAAACTAAAAGGTTTAGGTTGGATGTGAGGAAAATGTGAGAGTAGTGAAGCACTAGAACAGGTTGCCCCAAGAGGTGGTAGATTCACCATTCCTGGAGACACTCAAGATCGGACTGGGTGTGTTTCTGAGCACTGCGATCTAGCTGTAGATGTCCCTGTTCATTGAAGGGGAGTTAGACGAGATGGTCTTCGTGGGACCTTTCCAACTCAAATGATTCTATGATGAGCAGAAAACTGATTGCTGGTGAGAAGCACTACGGCAGCAAGACTAGCACTAGGCTAGAGTAGATAAGGATCTTTAACCAGAATGCTGGATGCAGGGGCTGGGCAGAATCTAGCAACATGAATATCAACTTCAGACTGTAGCTTTAAGATCTAGGAAGAACAAAGAGCAGTTAGCTTTCTGGCTGTCTAAAAACCATCAACAGCCTTCTGTAACTTGTTTTTCAGAGTTTAAGAACATGCTTCTCCTTTTTTATACTTAAAATTTCATAAATACCAGTCTTAATCTCTTTTTCCAGTCCTTTTCATATCTGAAATATAGCCACTTCTCATGGCACTTGCAGTCTGGTTTAGCAGTGCTTAGTTCTCATCGTCTCTAGAAATGGAATCTCTGTATGTCTTCTCTTCTTTGCTTTTCTTCAGCGCTATGCTGCTTTTGGAAGGATTGACTTTTTTTTTACTGTCTTTTGTCTCAGATGACTCTAATTCTTAAGATAACTCTATGGTTACTTGGAACAGTCCTTGCAATTTGAAATTAAATATTTCTCTTGATACATCTTTTTATTTAATTTTTACTTTTGAACGTGCAATCCTACCTGTGAGACTTAATTGTATTTTTAGAGGCTGCTTGCTTATAACTTTTAAGTTCCTTTTAAATGGCATCAGCCTCTACTGCCCTTAAACTTGTGAGAAAAGCTCAAAAATCAATAACTTCCAATCAGGCAAAGATGTTCGTGAAGCAGCAAATTTCATTCATTATTCCAGTATCAGGTGCACACCCCCCCTTGTGGTAAGGGGGAAATTGTGTTCTTAAGCAGAGAAATCCATACTATTTTATAGCCTTTCTCCAGTGCATGTGACAACTCTCCTGTTGCTCGCTAGCTGAGCATCTCAGGCTCACAGTCCACTCAACACGGTTCCTAAGGTATGCTTCCATATAAGCTTTATTGCCCACCTGTATTTCATTTTTCAAAGGGGGGCAGGTGGACAATGTATACTAGGCCTACTGGTTGTTCCCCATTCATCAAGGGGACAGGAGGCAATGTATGCTAGGCCCACCTGCAGTTTGCCATTTTTCAAGGGGCACAGGAGGACAGTGTACACTAGACTTTCTCTACCCTGTACTAGGCTCTGCCTTAACAACTCACTGTGAAGAACAAACCCTGCAACCATTTTGTAAGAAAGTTTAGTGAAGGCTTACACCTTAGTGATAGAAGTTTTCTACTGAAAAAACACAGTTTAACTCACAAACTTAACTCAGATGAATTTCAGTTATATTCACCCTTTTAATTTTTCTTCTTTCTATAGTGGACTTCTCTATATCCTATTGAAACAGAGTCATAATTCCATAGTTGTTTTCAATTACTTCAAAATCAAACCTCTGAATGCCAAAATCCTTAGTGATCTTCCTTCGGTTCTTAGCTTTCTTGGGTACTGAGTATTAGATAACATCTCTGGGCTCAGTATGATCTACCAGCGTTGTCCTTATTGTGCTGCTAGACTAGCAAAGGATGTGAGACAAGGCTGTGTTTACTTTCATTTTTGCTGATGTTGCTTTGTTACGTAAACAAACCAGTTGATAAAAACCTTATATAGTGTTTACATACTTAATCTCTTAGTGCATACTTCAAGTGCTACTTTCACAACCAAACACTTCAGCCTTATGTGTTCTTACTGCATTTGATTTTCCCTCTCTAATGCATATTTGGTTTCTTTCTGTAGCATATTTAATATGGTGTGAACATTCAGAATGTGGGGCTTGGGGAGGAATGGATGAATGAATGTTGCATTGGCTTTGGTAGAGCAAAACTCTACTCTCAACAGGCTCTGGTGCTATAATTTAATACTTTCAGGGAGCCCTTTCAAACTGATAACGATGAGAATTTTCATACTCTTCAGACCATTTCCTTGTGCATTTCTGTTTCCAGTTATTTTTTTTCCAATTCTAATCCCTTGGAAATGCATAATCACTCAGGCCTTTTTCAATCAATATGAGAATTAGGTATTGTCAGATATTTGTTTCAAATGATTTGGCTAAGCAGCAGAAATACTATGTGGACCTAATTTCACTAAGATTACCCAGAGCTGTGTGTGTATATATGACTATATAGTTATATATGACTATGTATGAGAGCTGCTCAGGAAGTATTGCCTCCTATTTTTACTATGTTGGCCCACAGCATCAGAGACAGATGTTGGTGAGATGGCAGTAGGGGTGAACCTTCCCACCAATACTCCATTACATTTTGTTGCTGTGTGACAGATGGCAGTAGGGGGGCAGCCCGGCAAATGGGTGTCTGACCTGGAAGTACGCATGGATCAAAGGAGTGGCCCTGAATTCCCTCCATGTGCAAAGAACTGCATCCATTGACTTTCATCAACATGTGATGAAAGTTTCTGGAGACCAAATAGTGGATGTGACCACAGTGAGGTGGTGAATGTTGTGTTTCAGCAGTGGTAACAGCAACAGTGGGTCGCTTCCTGTGTTGCAGAATTCCATGAGCATGGCATGCAGACTCTTGTGCATTGCTGGTGAAAATACACAGCTAGTGGTGGTGACTCTGTTGGAAAAATAGCGTTTTGTAGCTGAAAACTTGCTCTGTCAAACAGTGTTATTGTGCTCTTTGTATCTGTTGCGGTTTCCATGGAAATAAATAAGAGGCAGTACTTTCAGTGACCTACGTATCTTTCATTTCCTTGACTGCTAATTTTATTGTTCTCTCTAGAAGCGCTGACAGAGTTCAGAACAACCATTATCCCAGTCTTTCATGAGACACAGCCTGTTATTTTTCACTTGAATCAGGATCTAGGACAAATTAACTTCAAGCAAGCACCCAACTCTTGATTTCTAATCAGTTTTTTCTAAATTTTGCTCAGAAATCTCTAGCTGCTATAAAGCATAACATCAGTCTTCAAACAGAAGCAAAATTAATCTCTCCTATTAGAGGCAAAGGGCTGCTTCTTGAAGCTTTCTTGAGGTAGTTCTGGCTTTTGTGCCCCCAGCTTTATATAGCCAATCCATTAGCAGTAACTGTCTCCAGCAGTGCTAATCTATCACAGGCGAAGTCTTCTCAAATATTTCAAATGATCTGAGGAGTTTGGGGATATTTGTGTTGTGTTTATGCAGAGGAAGGGGATCTCATGTGACTGTTTTCCGAAGGAAAGCTTCAGATGACACCAGCATAACATTGGAAGTGGTATGCGAAGAAGGTGCAGTCACTGGTGACAGGTGGACATCTTATTTATCCTTTGAATGTAAAGGACCGTGGAATAGCTCAGCAGAAATGGCTGAGGCTTGAGCTGACTTCAGGCAAGTGACCTCAAGCTCAAACAGTGCGATCCTATTTGTGGTCACTCCAGCACATAAGTTGTCTCAGAAAACCTACAAGAAGCAAAGATGCTTTCACTGCACCCATTCTAGATGAGGATTTGTGCAGACTGTGGGGAAGACTGTACGACCTCATGTTACTCCATAATATTTATGTGCAATTTACGCAGGGCCCAGCATGTCTCCTTCTGCTCTCTCAGAAGCAATGCTGTTCCACACAACTGCTGATACAGTGCTCCTGTCCCTAATGTGCAGGGCTGTCTTGAAGCGCCTGTAGTCAGAGTACAGATAGAGGCAGTCTACTGACACAGACAATAGGCAGTCTGTCTCATCAGAACTGTCATGGCCAACTGTATTTAAGTACACTGTATCTTGCTTTCTCTGTTAACTAGAGCTCAGTCACCCCTTAGGTGAAAATACCTGCATGGATCAAATTTTAAATAGAAACATTTCTCTCAGATCTTTTCTTCTCAGTTGAGATTTTTTTGCAGGTCATGTGAAAGAAGACTACAGTTCTTGTGGAAAGAAGGCTTTGCTTGCTGAGGAGGTGTTCCTGGCAGTGCAGATGGCCCTCAGACCTTGTTACTAACAGGTCTTAATAAGGCTTTGCCATGCTGCTCCTAGAATCCTCACCTCACATATCCTGCCGGGGATATTGGACCTGGGGCTTCATCTAAGCTTATGCTTGGACACTCAGTACTTGCACTATTTTGTAGGTGTAGCTCTTCTAGGTCTGTTTGTTTGAGTTTCCTGAACTGAGCTTGGACCAGCTCTGCCCTTTCCTGCCTGGGATGGTTTAACCTTTTATGTTCCTGTTTCTCTGCTATTTCTTGCCTTCCTAATCCTATTGTCAGAGCATTGCACCATGGGCTGTGGTGCTTGTTTCTGGCTCACCATCCACTTGATTTAGTGGTGAAAAGCTTTTTGGGTTCTGAAAATCACCATTTCAATCCAGGTGAGATTTCTAGGCTGCTGAGAGTAAGCTAATCACTAATCCCTAGAAATGAAGATATTGCTATAACTTTCCATGCTAATAATGGCTTAAATGAGACATCTGCAGGATGCATTTCTTTAATATAAAATGATTTATGAATAGGTGAGTGGAAATGGATGCATTCAGTTTTTCGTGGGATTCATTTGGGATTTTTCCTTAATTGAACTATATGGTTTTGGCCTACCTTCTAAAGAAGGTTTTGCTGGCTCTGCAGGATGTGAAAGGTCAAAAAGTTGTCAATGTGCAAGATGTGTGCTCTCTTTATAAAAGGCAGATGATGCACGAAGGAGGCAAGCCCAAGGAATGAATCTGTTAGTGCACACTGCATTGGATAGTGCCTGCCACTGACTCCCTCAGTACAGGGGGCTTCAATTTATTCTGGTGGTGAAGGCTGGTACTTGTAAAAGTATTTTAGGGTGCATCATCTTTCCTGTGGAGACAAGATATGGCACAGGCTTGAACCTCAGGTTTTTAGAACCAAGTGGGAACTGGATTGTACAGAAGCAACAAAGTTGGCATTTGTTTTGACGTTCTTTGTACATTCTCCACTGCCAGAATTTTCCTGTTTTGTCTTCTGCCATTCTGAAGGGACACACATTGTGCTTGTGCTAATGTAGCTGAAGGAGGAGAATTAGAAAAAGCTTATTTACTGAGGTTTGAAATGTAAGGACATGTAGAAGGAAAGTGTCTGCTCCTTTAAGGGTACCTGATCAGGGAACTTCCCCAAGGCACCATACTAGATGATAAGAAGGAAGTGTAACTCTATCTCAGCTAAAACCAGGATGCTCTGGGACAGATGCTCAGTTTTTCTGCTGGCTGAACCTGCAAAGAGGAAAGCAGCAGCCGTGTCCTTAGCCCGGCTGGGCCCAAGTAGCAGGAGGAGGCTGCTACACTCTTCAAACTTTCTCCCTGAACATCAAACACTTTAGAGCTGTGGGCAGATGAGATCAGAGAGGCTGGGCTTTTATAACTTACATAATAGAATTATTTAGGACATTTAGTAAGAAAGATATTTAGCTCTAGCACTGCCTAGTAAGTTAAAAGTTCTCTGTGTCTGAGACTGCTGTAAGATCCTGAGGAGACAGAAGAGTTGGACTAATCCTGTGGAGAAGGGCAGGAGCTGCTCCCTTAACTACAGTATGTTTTTTGGTCAGATTTCAGTCACGTATTGTCGGGGGAACTTAAAAGGGCATTGTTAAATTAACCACATACTTTGCTCTTTGTGTTGAATACATTTAAATTCAATTTTCTAATTCTCCTTTTTGGTGTCTTATGTACTGGTAATGTTAAAAGAAAAAGGTTGCTATACCAGGGCATTATAATGATCTACAGCAGCTGACGTGAAACAGAAAGGCTTAAAATCTGAGGTACTCAAGGTTTTTTTTTGCCTCAGCCATCGCTGGCAATCCTTCTTAAACATCTCTGAAGTCCCTGAACCTCAAGGCAGGATCTGGAAATGTGAAGTTCCTCCCAGCTGAGAAATCTGAAAATATGTAAGTCTAAGGGGCTTGATGAAATGCATCCCAGGAACCTGACATAGTTTCCAAAGTCTTCTCCGTATTTCAAGTCTTGGCACTCTTGGATGAGGACTGGAAAGTTGAATATAATATCATAGGAAATGGATAAATAATAGATAATACTAAGGGGAGTTTTTGTGTATGTAACAACTTGAAATGTTTGATATTGTTTCTATATTACTGTGGATGATGAGTGTTAGTATTACTGCAATTGAAGTAATGAACTAATGAATTTGAGATTGGTAAGATACAGATTAAACATTCTCAACTCTTTATATATGTACGTATGTCCTGATGTACATGTATGAATACACACACATAGTATGGTCTCTTCCGGCCCGTAACAGAATTTCAAAATTCAGATAGAGTTCCTCTACTTGCTAGCATTTAAACTAGCCAGAACCTCTTGAGCTTGTAACAAATTTCTCTGTTTTTTTTTTTTTTTCCCCTGGTCCTGCTTTTTATCATGCCTGAGGACTATGTTCCACTTCTAAGTGCCTGAACCCTGTGTGTTATGTAGGCTGGCATATGATCAGTGTTGATGTCCTTCCAAAAAAGGAAGTTATTCCATAATTAAGATTCATGTTAACTGCAGAGCTCTACATTGTTAGAATATATGAAAGTAAATATGAAAAAATGTGAGAACAATATGAAGGATTTGTGTGGCACAGGTCAGGGAATTCTTGTCATCTCTACTGTCATTCTGTCTTCCTCAGAAACTGAGTGATATGAAGTACACCCTAATGCTATTTTAAAGCTGTTGCTCTTTTCTTTATTCTTGGGGTATGCTGTAATAAAGAGATAAAATAAATCAAGATCATAATTTTGTTCCCACTTCTTGGAATCAGTGTGAAGAGCAGATCTGCTGTCCCTCATGATAATGCTGCAGGTAGTGAGATCTCTTGAACCTCATGAGTTAAATTATGAATTGAGTCATAGCAGTGTATAGTGAATTTGAGGGACAGTGTGTCAGGGAAGCCAGAGAAGATCTTTAAGGTTCCTACAGATGCTGTGAATCTGGCAACAGCAGTATTTCTCCTACCCCTGTGTGGTTTGTCTTGTGTCAGAGTCGTTGCCACCAATGCAGAGCAGCAGATGAAGCCTGAAATAAGTCTCTGTTTTCAGCTGCTCCTACAGTTTGAAATCTGACCCCTCTGTTCAAAGCTTTTGTGTCTCTGGCAAAGTCTGTGATGCTGTGACTTGTATGGTGGCTGCTTGAGCATGGATACTGTTGCAGACATCCTTCCCACTGTGCAGAAGAGCAGACTGCAGTATATTAAATTGCTGCAGCAAGATTCCCTTGGTGGTCATCTGCAAAAAGGCCAGACCTGCTCTGGATGCAGAAGCTCCTGAGGAGCTCCTCCACTGTCCAGGACTACAGAATTGATTTCTTTCCAGACTTTCAGAAGTTGAAGGCTACTGTATGACAGGGTTTCACAGATAATGTTTTCAAGGCTGTGTCAGAGCCTTTATTCTACCATGGAGCATGTGGTCTCTTCAGTGAATAAATAGAGTGGTAAATGTGTGGTTTTGTACATTGTGTTGCACTTCACCATAGTAACAGTTAAGCAGATAAAGCATTCTGTTCATGATGCTTTCTGTCTGTAACTGCTTTGAGGGCAAGGACTGGCAGTTCTGGTTGCACTGCAGTTCAGGTATGATAGAAGCACAGCTTATCATTGCTGCTGCTTCTGTATGTCACTTGATTTGCAGACATCATGCATTCTGGTTTCTGAATTATCTGTGGAAAATGTTGCAGAAAAGGCCTCTTTCCTTGAAATAAGCTCAGCTATCACAGTATGCACTATTCCTTTACCTCTTGTCAAGGACAAAATCACAAAATGATTGAGGAACAGCAGGCAAATCTAATGGCATCTTCAGTGACTAGTCTTTTATGTTAATTAAAGAACTATAGTTAGTGTGGACATATCACATTGGCTGCTTGGGATTTCACCAAGGGAAATCTGCGTTTTCCTCATCTCATTAATGTGTGGATTACGTAAATCAAGCATGTAGTGAAGTGCTCACAGAACTTGGTATTCTTTCCTTCCCGTTTGTGCTTTCAGAGAAGATGAGCTGCTATGCATCTGTCATATTAAAACATGCCTCCTGGTAATAGCTCGAATGCTGTGAGCTATTTCAATGTACCTGAGTTTTACCATGGAGGATTTCAAATACCTCTTTCAAGCATCTTTGGAGCTTCTTTACTCATTACTGTCAGCAGCATGGGGAAATTGGTTTGAAAAACCACTCCGAACAAATGTAAACCAAGGTAGGAAAAAGCAGTAGGGAAGAAACACAGAATAGTGAAGTAGCACTTATCTCATAGATCACTGTAGGTTATTGTGGGTCTATCACTTAATCTCTGGGGAAAAATACAGAACAAGCTTTTACACAAAGGGCTTTTTGTCTGTTCTGAAATCTGGTTATCTGTGAAGTGGTGAAACTGATGTGCTCCTCAGGTAGGCCTGTGAGCTGAACCATCTCTGAAGAATGTTTTCTCTGAACCCGGTGGCTCACAGTAGTAACCCTTGCAAACCATACAGCTCAGTATTCAATGATTCGTTGTTCTGAGGTGACACGTGCACTAACGCACTTAGCGTGTTGACCTTGCTAATTTACATGAAGTCTTACTGCAAATAAAAAACAGGTCTTGCATTTATCTACAGTTATGGCGTAACAAAGCCTGCCGTAAGATTGTCTGGGATCATTGCTCCTGTTGCTCAGCAGTTAGAGGAAAATGATAGTAGTGTTTGTGGGCTCTCTTAGGCGAGATTTTTTTTGCAAGTGTTCTCAAAAGCAATTCTATGTCTGGATTTAGAGACAGTATGAGGACAGTGATCAACATCTCTTTCTTCTGTGTAGCAATGACCAGCAGAAGACATGGGATTAACTGTGAGGTCTGTTTGCTCTGGTGTCCATATCTGACAGTAATAGGCAATACCAGGTGTTTCAGCTTAAAATGTTAAGGAGTTGTAATGACTGCCCCTCTAAAGCTATCCTAATCCTTAATCAGAGTTTGGATTATGCCTTCCTCGTGGTTTTCTTTTGTTGTTTTCTTTTCTTTTATTTTTATTTTTTCATTAACTGAATTAAATAGCACAGTCAAATGTAAGATTGTAGCATATATAATTAAAAACCCTGGACTCCTTTGCTTTTGAAATGGTACCAGGCTTGTGTGTGTGTTGTGACTAGTTCTCCTTCTGTGGATTTTAACATTTCTCATGCTCTCTGGACAAAGTAATGGCTCTGTTTATGCAATCTAGGTACAATGCAAGCGGAGTGCAAGCTTTCCTCTGTTGGCCTATTATCATGCCACAAGGCAGGAAAGGCTGATTTTCAATGCAAATTTAGTTTTTTTTTGAAAGGATTGCCAAGTTAATGTGCTGAGTAGTGCTGCTCACTTCTTGAATTTTCAGAATATACTAGGTTTGGCAGAATAATTTTTTTCTGTAATGATACAGCTGTTGGGAATTATGTGGAGGCCATATGGATGAATGTTTTTGAAGAATTACAAACAGTCCTAATTCTTTCCAAAGATAACGAGGAATAAGAGAGTAATTGCTGGTCAATTTTTGGAAGGTTACCAAGAAGATATCAAAGACAAGAACATGAGCCTGATCCCATAGTCCCAGTTCTTGACTGTCAGGAGAAGACAGCAGAAGAAAGAACTGAAAAGTAATTTAGTAAGGATAGCAGATGAGTATTGATATGAAATAGGAAACTGAAAGTAGTGGAAAAATGATAAAAATGCTTTTTGTGATGTTACTTCCAGGAGCTGTACTACAACCAGTTAGTGAAGAAAGCAACCATACCTAACTACCTTTAGTCCACATGAATATTTTTACCCAGTAATTCTGCTTTTCAAACTTGTGGAAAAGGTTGATATTTTACTTATGTAACTCTGAAAATAAAGAAGTTTCAGCCAAAAACTGGACACTTTTCTTTTGCATGCTTGTGAGAGGAAATGAAAACCAACAAAAAATAAAACCATCCAGAACAAAACAATTTTCAGGAAATTATCTGCTATATCCAAAATCAAGGTCTTTGAAAACATGATCTGAGAAATCCATTGAAACTAATGGGACTATACCTATGCTAAGAAAATGCATGGTTACTTTAATGTCTCGATGGTTTTGTGGAGAGAAATTACACAGCTTGAGAAAATGAAAGTAATGAAAGGATAAATGACATGGGATTGTGATGAACATCAGAGAAAACTGAGCTGCAGCCTGATATAGTAAAAGATGGGAAGGCAGTGCAATGGATGAGGTCACTTAGAATTAGGAAAAAAAATCTTACACAGCATCCTGTACATTAATTAGCAGTAAGGAAAATAACTGTTCCCTTTAGCTTGAAACTGTGGCTAATTACAATTAAGTGTTCATTACAAGCTAACATAATTAGACCTTCGTGATGTTTTATAAATACATGGCTTAAATTATGCAAGGCAGGAGGAAGTGCTGTCCTTTGTAGCAGGCTCCTGTCTGTCTTCATCTTGTTTTCCTTCTACTGCCACAGCTTTTTCTTAGTCTTCTTTCTCAGATGATCCCACTGTGTGTGCTAGACCTGACTACTGACACTATGCATCCAGTGTAATTTAATGTATAAACTTGAATGCATGCCTTTTTGGGGGGGATTGTCAAAAGCAATGGTGAAGTTGCGGTAAATGATATAAATTGCTCTCTCCCTGTCCACAAATCCAGTAAATCCATTCATTCTCTTTAGAAGGCATTCTTGTTACTCTTGTGTGACTTATCCTTGGAGAATGCAACAGTGCTCGTTAAAACAAACAAAGAAGTAGATGTTGGCTCTACTTCTTGTGCACGAAACTCATCTTTTTTTTCTCTTTCTAGATCAGAGTAGTTTTTTTTTGCTTCAACTAAACAACTGTATTGTCACTAGCTCCTTTAGATTTTAGGAAATTCCTGTGAACCGAAGCCAGTCTACATACACAAAGAAAAAAGAAAAATGAGTGTGGGGGAGCATCTGAATTCTGTGTTCTCTGCCCTGGTAGAAATACGGTAGCTTCCTTTGTTTGTTCCATGTCTGTGCTTGTCAGCTCACTGGGCTTCACACAGCTGCCTGTGAAATATAATGCAAAATTTCTATTTGTCTTGCTGGTCCAGTCTCCATCAGTTAATACTCAAAGAACACTGTCTTCAGAACAAAACCGTTCCCCTAGCCTGACACCCTTGTGAGGTTTTGCGTGATTTGAACCTGGCATTCTGCTGAGTGATGAATCCTAGAGCCAGTTGGAATGCGATGCAGTTCAAGTCCCATAACTCCTGTGAATTTAGAACAGAGCAGTGATTAGTTGCCTTTGGGAGACTGACCTCTGGTGTTTCAGTCTGGCAAGCTGAAGAGGAGGGAGCAGTAAAGCTTGATGGAATGATACCCCAAATCCCTCTGCAGTGAGTGATGCCTTAGAAGCCTGCAAGATAATTAATATATTTAATAATAAAAAGGAAGTGTTGCTATGGTAGTGTGAGGTGTATTTATACTGCTATGGCCACTGAAGGATTGTGTGGTATTTTTAATCTTTATTTTAATTTTGGAGTTCAGTATTTTTTGAAATTGCAGAGGCCTATTACATTTTTTGATTATGCAGTGTTCTGAGAAATTGAAATATTAATTGAAACAAGAGCTGTCTCACTCATTCCTGAGAAGAAATCAAATAATCTCTGAAGCACCAGCAATATGCTAGTCTTGATTAAATGTCTCACGGAGGTCACTGGAACAGCCAGTGCTGAAACACACTGCTATTTTTTATACATGAAAATTGTGAGTTTAAGTCTTTGAAGTGCGATGGAAATGTCTATTATTCATGGTGGGTTTGTGTGTGCATCCATGCAAAAATCCAAAACACAGGCAGGTTCTTATTGCTTCAGCTTAGACCCCGTAACACACCATATTTTGGCTGTGAGGTATTAAGTGCTTTTGAATTCCTATTGAGTTAGCGTCTTCTGGTGTCTAATCCCAGCTGACACCTGCAATGGTGGAAAAGGTGTGTGTTTGTTTTGCTGCAAACGTGTTTCTGGAGCAGATGTTTATAGAGCAAAATGTGAAGTGCTTCATTTCTTACTATGGTACTCCAGGGGAGGTTGTTTGTTCCCTCATCTGATCAATTTCATGTGCATTTTATAACGTATGAAGCTTATTATAGGTTTTTTTATTGTATAGAAATAAAAAATGTCATTTGTGGACAAGGAACATTGCTTCCTGAAATAGGAATGACAGCCTCTCCAGGACTTATTTAAAAAGCAGCACAAACACTTTTTCACAGTAAAACAATCTTAGCTGTTCTGAAATGTCTGCTGTGGAGACTCATACTTCTCCCACAGAAGTTGAATGCTGGAGGAAGGAAGGAAGGGCCCAAGCCTGCTTAGGAGCCATCATGCTCCTACTGAGCACAACTAGAACAAGACGTGCTGATGGGTGAGGAGAGCAGTGGCTACGGTTTAGATTTGGGTTATTAATTTTTCTGTTCTTTGATCTGTTGAACGGGAGTCATGATATCTGAATGTAGGCTTTCATTTTGATACCCTTGGTTTCCTGCTACTATGTCCTGAAGATGTGTTTGTGAGCTGGTTTTGCACACAGGAGCTAACACCTGTGAACAACTGTACTGCACTATCTATGGTATGTTCTCTACTCCACAAAACACTGGCTCATCTAAAGTCTGCAGGTCAACAAAACACCTTATATTAATATAAAGCAGATGTTGCTGCTATTGCAGTGTTCTTATGGATGGCTTCTATCTTCTGGTGTGCGTTATTCTCACCAACTGAAATAGCCTGAAATTGTTCACCTCCTGGCAATGATGCAAAGCTTTTATTTTTTTTAAAGGAAAGATGTTGAAAAAGTGCATCTTGCCTGAAGGGCTTTGTACTGAGAGGAATGTCTTGAAGTATCTGCCTTATTTTTGCTGCAGAGCAGTTTGGTGGCCAGTATTTTCTGAGATGTTATTTTGACTTGTTTGTTCTCTTTTCATCAGGCATCAAAGTGAGAGCTTAAAAAACACAAGAGAACATGGTTTTCACTTAAACAACATTTGTACTCTAACAAAAAAAGCAAAAATTACACATACCTATTTCTCTCTCTTCTAATATGATTCTACATCTGTACTGTTAAAACTCTACGGCATCCTATTTGTGATTTTTTTTTCCAAGGTAACAGGCACTGAAGAGATGACCAGAAATAGTTCTCTTCATGTCAAGAACTTTAATTAAACCATTCTGAAAATGAATATGTATGGGCAAAGATGGCTCCTTTACTTAATCACACTTCTTCTGTTAATGTTGCTGTTGCTTCCCTGGTGACTCTGAGACAATGTTAGATATGTTTCAGACACGAAGGAGGATGAAACTGTGCATGGCTCAGATAACTGTTAGAAGGATTAAGAAATACCCATCATTTCTGCTGGTTGTTTAAACCTAGGCTAGTCTATTATGGAAAGTGACAGGGTTTGAGGCTTCAGTGAAGAGAAAAATCGGCTTCACAGATAAAATGAAGTTATGGTAATATTTGATTGTCCTATAGACTAAAAATTACTACCTTATTTTTCATAAGCATTGCAGAAGATGTGTGTGGGTTCTCCTTGTCTTGAATTCTTCCTTTTTTCTAAAGCATCAAGTCTCTTCACCTTGTACTGTGGCTACATTGCTGCAGGACTTCTGCAGAACCTTTGCCATGCTCTGTAGGCTGTATGTGTTCCTAATTTCCTTCAGGATGACATCCTACCATCATAAAAGGTCCTGGCTTCTCTGGGCTTTTCTCTTTCCACATGCTACCTTTGGCAAGCAGCTTATTCTCATCTTTGCTCCACAACCCTTCACTTCTGATGTGTATATTTGGACCTGCCTTCTTTTAATCGTAGTTTAACTTTTTTGGGGGGGCTACATGGTTCTGTAGTTATGCAGAGGCTGGTTTGAATGATCAGCACAGTGTTTCTGCCTGTGGAGCTGAATGAAGTAGGTGGGCCCTCATCATCAACATTACTCATCTGAAATGAAAAATTTGTCATGGCAGATTTTTTCAACAGAACAAAAAAGAATGGAGCGTATATCAGAAATAAGATATGCCCACAAAATCAGAAGGATTTTAATATTTTATTGGAAATGTCCTTTCTTCTACCACAAAAAAAAATCTGGACTTGTCGCAAAACATTTTGGTTTTGGGAAGGAAAAAAGTGTTTCCTAGAGCTGAAAATAAAAGGTGATTTAATTTTGGGTTGTGCTACATTAGTAAAAATTCCCCATATATTGTAATAAATGGTTTTTTATGGACAAAACTGACATATATTATGATAATACATATATTTAATCTGTTAAAATCATTTGCCTTCTCCAAAATTTTTAATGGATGCTTTTCAGCTGGAAATAACTCTGCCAAGTTTGCATGCCTCTAAAACTATTGGATTATAATGCACTGTGCACTCATAATGAGATGTTGCACTTACTTTAAGAGCTGGTGCTCTTTTGACTAAAGAAGACTTTCTGACATTGCTGATGTAGTTTGTAAAGACAACTTGGCTATTTCATTAGGAAGAACAGAGTGCCATCAGATGATTCTCAGACAAAAACGGGTTTGGAGCTACATGCTGCAGTTGTATGCCTCCCTTAATGTGTTTTTGGATGGTGATGCATGTACATCAGTTAGTGGTCATACTACAGGCAAAAAAAAATACAGAGGACTTTTTGAATGCCTAAACAGAAGGCTTCTTTTGAACTCTAGACTCTTAAATATTTGCTTTGAGCAGTGGGCCTTTAAAATCCACCACTGTCTCTGTGATTTGAACATGAAAGATTTTATGCAAGGTGAGAATTTTATTAATTTGGATCAAGAAAATTTCTTTACAGCATTTTCCCTCTCATGAGGGCAGAGTGGAGGGGCAGACTCACCTCCTTTGACCTGGTGGTCACACTTCTCTTATTGCAACCCAAGATACACTTGGCCTTTTGGGCTGCAAGCGCACATTGCCTGCTCATGTTGAATCTTTTATCAACAGATAATGATCAAGAATTGCTGTAAGTGTGGAGTTCTGCCATACTGTGGATTAGACATGGAGTCATCTCTTGCTGCGTAAAGGCGGTGCATTTTTAGTCTACACAGGTTTTGCAGCAAATCTAAATCTAGCCTGACTTCTTTGTTTTCGTATGGTGGGTGATATGTTTTCTTTGTTTGCTATTTCAGAGCTCTCTGGGGGAAAAAAAAATGACAAAAGTGTTCATGCCCTTTATTTCTCTGTCAACTTGTTTCATCTTGCGTTTTATGTTCCAGGCTGTGTGTGAACAGTTGTTGAATGCCTAATGGTACTTCAATTTGCCAAGCTAATCTAGTAGTACTTAAAATTCAACTTCACATGAGATCTTTGGCAGCAAAAGGCCTATGCTCGGTAGAACCCATGATAGCTGATGAAAATTTGGAATGCTAGACTGTAGTCAGAGCTGTAACTGCAGAGGAATTAAATCACAGATTTCATCATCGTGCTATTTTAGGAGAGAACAATTAATCATAGAACATTTGTTAAAAAAAAAAAATACGTATATATAGATCATACTGACAAGATCTGAGTGCTCTTGCTAGCCAGACTACTTAACAGTGAAAATTGTGGAGGCTATGACTTGAATATAGAGTTGGATATAGAAGTAGCAGTTTGTCTTAATATTGTTGACTTGCTGAGAGGTTCTGGTTGCTGGCAATGTAGAGTCTTTGTTAGGCTTCAGTGTAATAAGTGTTGGCTGAAATCCAACTTTTTTTCCACAGCCGGGATATCACATAAGACTTGTATAGCTTAGAGGCTAAGAGTATGTACCTTACTGCTGCAACATGTTTTCCTCTTGGGAGGAAAAAGGCTTGTATTGCATGGTCAGATTGCATGTAGTATATTGTGAAGAGCAAAACAGTTGCAACAGTCCACCATAACCTGGTGGTATGTCTATTTTATACAGTGATCAGTGCTCTCTGGTGTTCCTTTGCACAGGTGAGATAGCTCATGTCCCTCCTAATTTAATCACAAAATACATGTCCAGTTAACATCTTCACCCCTGGCCCTATAGGTTGCTTGATGCTGTCTGAAAATGCACCATTCCTCTGGTTCCACAAGCTCTCAGACAACAGATGCTGGCAGTGATGTTTTTCCAAACACCATTCAGTATTTGCAGGCATTCCTTTCAGGCTCAGGTCTTCAACTATTGATGCTATTCTTCTTGAGTCTTTATTCTGGTTACCTCATTTTGCCAGGCTGAACACTTTAGTCATGGAGCACTTTCCAGTCACGTCCGGGATAAACATAGTGCCCTCTGCCACACCTCACCTGTGTATTTATTGCAGGGAATTGAACCAGAGGCAGTATGGCTCTTGCTTTTGGAAAATGTCAGATCCAAACCTATGTTAAGTGAGATTTGACAAAGGAAGCTGAAGTAGAGAAGAAGTCAGAGATTGTCCTTCAAATGACTCATTCGAGGCCATTGTGAAGCTCGTGGCGAAGTCTGAGTCTTCAGCCCCTGTTAGACCTGTCTTTCTTCCAAGGCGTCCAGTCTGAGGGATGTGCTTCAGATGGGCTCAACCTGTTTGGGATCTGTTAAGTGCTAGGACTGCGCCACTCTCAGAGCTTGGGGATCTGATGGAGCTTCCCAGTAGACAGCGCAGTGGGTCTGCAGGGCCAATTAAAAGACTTTGCCATGCACATTCGAGATAAAACAAGAAGGAACCCAATTTTCCAGAATATTTTTGTCTTGAAAGTGGTAGGCAACAAATAGCCAGGGAATCTCAGAGCTGTTAACAGCTTCAAATGGTGTTCAGGTTACACACCAGAAGGAATGGGACGCAAGTTCCCTTTGGTTCTCCTCTGAATGCTGAATGCTTGGATAAGTTTGGGAATTCTTCTGTGAGTTTAAGGCTTGGGATTTCCCAATCTGATCTGTAAGTTAAATTCTTTTGGATGGAATTTTTATGGCTCCCAACGGGAGTGAATTAGTAAGGGAACAAATTTGGTGCAAAACAATTTCCCTAATTAAAAGTTTGAATTCTACTCTCTTACCAATGCAGACCAGGTACAGCAGTACATTTTGTGCCAGATGCCAGCATGTAACCCTTCTTGCTTTTAACAAAGTGCAACCAAAATGCAGCATACAGGACAAGGGAGAAGCAGGGTGCCTTTGCTTTGTGGCAGCTTTACAGCCATAACCCAACAGGCAGCGCATTGCTGTTCTCGGCAGGGTGGCAGTGCTGCTTGGCTGTTTTGTTCAGCAATGTCTCTGCTTCAGATGCAAATGTAATTCCCAAGGCTTAGAGTGTATTCTGCTGGTATGGTGGCAAGGAGAGGTGCAGCTCATTAGCTTTCATTTTATTTACTTTTAATTTTTCTCTTGAAAAACTTCTCCTGCAGGAACTGCTTTGCACACATGGGATTTGAGTTTTCTCTAGAATGAGAATTGTTAAATTTGAGAATTTGTAGGTGTGCAAGTAGACCTTTTAATTGTTGTGCAATTGTGTGAGAAGTAAACACGTCAGTGCCTGCAATTAAAGACTCAGTAAGCTGTTGAAAACGTTTTTATATAATTTCAGGTGCATTCCCAATTCACAGATCTGCCTATTATAGCGTATTCTTATGACTCTGGAGTGTACAGGGGAACCTGACATAAGCATGCTTGGGTAAGTTGAATATTTTAGTCCCATAGGCAGCAGCAAGCATGCATATTTTATGTTTAGTACAAATTAGCCATGCAGGATATGAGATGAGTGCCTGAAGGGAGGTGCAGTGTCTTGAGATTAAGAGTGCAGATGAAATCTGTCTAGTGTTAAAACAGTCAAATCCTGAGTTAGCTTCTGCTGCTATCAGCCAGTCCAGCTCCATTAAGTTCAGTGGAGCTGTGTGTGTCATCTACTGGGGAAAAGTTGTACTTTAAACATCACAACCTAGTTTTGTTAATTGAAAAATGCTTTTGTGCAATTTCTGAAATGTACTTTTTTCTCACAGTTTATAAATTTGCTAATGAGCCCTGTCTGAAAACAGCTCTGCTGGGGCGCTGTGTTTCATCATGATGGGTTCATGGAGAGGAGGCCCAGGACTGTGTGTAGGATTTGGTGAGATGGTGACCATGTACACTGCCAGCGGGCATGGGAATTGCACATCCTTAGCAAAGGGTTGACCTGCCCTTAGAGCAGTCTATTTGCTTTCCTGTGTTTGACTGGCTACAAATTCCAACTTTGCTCTCAGGCTAGCATTTGGGGGGGGGGGGGGAAAAACTAGATTACCTTGAAGTTGGAGACAAATTCCTTGTTGGTAGGACTCAAGGTCCTAAATAAATCTGACTATTAATAATTGTTTCTAAAAGCCTGGACTGAATATGTTGAAAAAAACATGGAAGTGATAGGTACCTTCAAAATGTCATGGTTTAATTAGTTGACCCTGATGAGAGAATGTCAAACTTGAGCGTTCTTTCTGTCTGTCGGCTTTAATTATTGCATTGCAGAAAGAGGAAACATGACTCAAACTCATTTGCCCTGTTCAGATTTGATCTCTCAAAGCAGAGACCACTGAGCTTCCTGGGAGGGGGCAGAAGTTTACCCCATAACAATATGAGTCTAACCTTCTCTAATTAGAATGGGAGGGATTTTGATTGTTTGTTTTCTTGTGATTTGAATTAGCATTGGGAAGGAATGGAAGAGGAATTGTGTTAGAAATTAGGGCTGAGAGAAGTATTTGAAAAGTAAAAATAAATGCCTCTTGTGCGTACGATTACAGACACCAGAGTTGCAGTATTTATACTGACTCATATTATTGCAGAGTAAAGTGAGAAGTGCTTATTGCTTTCACTGCTTATATTTAAAGCTCTTAAACGCTAGCCAGACTGTTTGGGTATTCCTATGTAAGCATTATCCACTTAAGCTCAAAGCCTTGTTTGATGTGGCAACTAATATTAAATATTGTATTTATCCTCCCCTACTGTATGGTTGCTAAAAATCTAGAGAGACCTTTGTATGACAGTGCAGAAACTGACTGTTGTCCACTAATCACTCAGGTCAAGCGCTACAAGCTCCAGTAGCAAACAGCAGTACCCCCTTAATTGTTTGCTTCACATTGTTGTAGTTGTACATTGTAAACACTCCCTCTTTTTTAAGGCAGGTAATAAATTAATTATATCTATAGTGTTTCTTTTCTACCCTGAGTTATGTTTATTCTTCAAGTGCACAACAGAAAAAATATGAATAGAGTAGGAATATCTTTCAAAGGGACTCAGTACGGGCATGTCTGATGCTCATCAATTACATTTAATTGATACAAGATAACTCGGACAACACCTGGGACAAGATTTCCAAAAGGAGGAGTCTCTGTGTGGTGTTTCACTCCACATGCAGTCAGCTGGGTTTTATGTGAAATGTAGATGAGTTAGATTCACTGGGCTCACAGGCTGTGCCAAAGAGGTCTGGGTGCTGCTGCCAAGTGTAACTCTGTCACTGGGTGTTAGGACAAGCAAAAATAGGATCTGGTAGTTCTTGATTCAACTCAGACAACAGCTGGTATTTCAGTTCACTGCTGCCATTATTGTCACGCTATGAAGGGATCTGCTTTTTGCTGGAGAGAGAGGAGGTGAGGAACCCAAGATCAGCTCCAAATTACTACATTACAATAAATATACTGTGAGTTATGGCACTGCACACACACTGTATGCCATATTTGCTTGTAGTTTATGAAGATCCTATATGAAGCAAAATCTGTGTATGAGATGTTTATTTTCCATCACAGACTGCAAGAACTTTTGTATAGCATTAGCAGACCTCCTCTTTATGTGCTACATCCTCTTGCTATCGATAACAGATGAAGGAAAATAAAGTTTTGAATATGATAGTACAAGACATAATACAAGAAGCTCAATAGAAAATGAAGTTACTTCGTGTGCCTGTGAAATTAACTGGGGAATTTTGTTCTTAACAGTCTGATCTGAGTGCTTGGCTTTGTATAGGAGCACCTGCATGGCCCACTGGCAGATGGGGATGAGAGTGGTATTTGAAATATTAGAAGAACACCCTCTGGCAGATGGGGAAATTGTGTGGTATTTGAAATATTATAATAATAATGAAATTAAATTAACCTTTTTAGCTTCATATTTGCAGATAATTAATATTGCACACATAACCAGTTGCCACATCTCTGATAAAGGGTGGGAACTCATAAGGAAGTCTAATTTGGTTTCTTGCAATTTGTGTTCTGTGATAGGATAGTAGAAACAGCTGGTATACCCTGAAACTTTATTTGTGACTAGTGTATTAAATCTGGTGTCAGAAAGAGCACTCATCTAATCTATAGTGAAATTTTGGTATGCCAAATAACAGCTTAAGTTTCAGTTTTGATCTTTCTCAGGTCTTCAAGCAAAATAGATGCAAATGTTCTTAGCTAAAATATATATTTTTTGCATTTTTTATGCAACTGGTTGGGTTTTTAATATCCATGTTATTCCCTTTTTTGATCAAAGCGGCAGTGTAAATATACATAATCAGTCTAAAGTGAGAGAATAACTGTGGCAGAGTAGTTATTAATTACTGAAACTACCCATTGGAGGGAGGGACATATTTTTTTAAAACGATCCCCAAATTCAATGAGCTTTACAGATTTATTGATGTGATCCTTATGCAAAGTTATGGCAGTATGTGCTAAGTAGGAAGTATGGTTCTGTAGGGAATGTGAATTCCATCTTCTTTAGAAAGTAAAGAAGATTTAAAATGCGGGAATTGTTTTGTACTTTATTGATTTTATTGCCTATATGCAGTTTTAATTATGTAAGAAATACTTTTGTTGTTGTAACTGGTAGTGTACCTCAGGCAATTTAATCAGATAGCAATCATCTTTAGACCTTTTACAAATACAAGCCCTATAAATAAAACTGATAATTCTCATACTGAAAAAATTATTTTTCCTCTTCCTGTCTCTGATCCTAAAAGCTTTAAGGATGTGGCTAAAAGTCCACAAAATCTAATTTGAGCAGGTACTCATTAAGATTTTTTCATACTCTAATGTCCATGGTCTGATATGGTCCTCACTGGTAATGAATTCCATATTCACAGAAGCATTTGACAATATATATGATTAATTATAGTAACTAGAAATCAGTTGTTTTATGTCATCAAATTTCTCAAATACCCACAAGGGCTATTACTGATTTTTGAGTTTGAGATCTCATCGACATAAGCTGTTCTGGGTAATACAGGTGCATCAGTTCATAGTTTTTATGAAAACAATCAAGCTGCTTGTCTAATTTAATTTTATGTGTAGCCAATCTTCTGTTAGATGAATTTTACTTAGCCGGGGTAGGGCTTTCAGGATATTCAGGATATGCCAAGAAAAATGTTAATTTTAATAGTGGAGCTAATAATCATATGCTTGTTCTGTGCGTTCCTCCCTGCCCAGCCCAACATCAGCCCTCTCCCAAAGCTGGAATTAGGAGAGCCTTTCATACATGTCTAAACACAATTCATACATAAATTAATACCAAACTGTCCCCCCTTCCCCTCCAAAAATGTTAAAGAAAAAAAAAGTGGATTTTAAAAGTGGCTTTGTTTTTAAAAACATCTGCTCATTATCAGGTAGCAAAAGTGAAGTTTTTTTTTCTCATAAGAAAATAATTTTGATTCAGTGACAATTTTTTTCCTCGTCAGAACCCTAGGCAGCAGGAAAGTAGTATCTGACACTAACGATTTTAAGTTTAAGCCTTCATTCAGCACCCTTCATTTGATGGAAGCAGGGTCTGATTTTCTTAGATTAGCTGTGAGAATGTGTAACCTTAAGTGGCTGCTGAGAAGGTAGGAAAGTAAAGCGCATCAGCTCTCTGTGGCTGCTTAACAATGGAAACAGAAATACGTGCTGGTATATAAAATAAACAGCACTTTGGTAACAAAGCCCTGGTGATCAGAAAGGCTTGTTGCCTTCAGAGAGCAGGATTCAGGTGATCAGCCCCAGGTTGAAGCATGTGGCATTGGAAGATACTTACGATGCCATAAGGAAAAGGAACAAGCCTGAAAATAATGAGTACAAAAGCTCCTGTACAAAAACCTTGGTGGTATAAAAGCAAGATTGTGAATTCGTCCTTCTGAGGAAAATAAAACTGATTTCAGTGTTGCGTTTGAGAACACAACCTAGTCAGGATGTACTGATATTCCACAGCCATTTTATTCTCCTCTCTAGTTCTCTATCAGTTATACTATTTCCTGTCTTGTTAGACTGCTCTCTATAGAGGATGCTTTTAATTGTCACTGTAATATGAGTATTTTTATTGTGAATTACTGGTCCTTACTTTTCTTCTCACTGGTTTGAGGAATTGGAAGATGAAGTGCCATGCAGGATGAGAAGTTCTATGCAGAGTGCTTTTGTGTCACAGCTCGGAGTCAGGATGTGGGTTTGTTTTCTCAGTAGTAATGTTTTTTTTTCCCCCCTTTGGGGGCTATTGCTGGCTATGGAGAAGCAGAAATGTGATGACAGGCACAAAGAAGGGAAAAGGAGAGAGGCAGAAGTAAAGGCAATGTGACGCAAGAATAATCTGAGGGCAGTGTAGCTTTAACCTAAGAATAAGGCTGACAGAGGAAGAAGTTGGTTAAGAACTTGAAACTCAACATGCTTTAAGGAATGTTACTTTAATTTGTTCAGGTGTGTGCATAGATATGCACATATACACAAAACAGTAATAAATCTGGACTAGCCCTTGGTTCGGTGTGTCACTTAATCTAGTTCCAGGATGTCAGGGGAACACAGAATGAAATCACTTTCTGGCTTCCAGAACAAAGCTGTTTTGTGCTATCAGCAAGAAAATCCAACCCAAAACAACAAAAATCTGATATAAATGACTACTCCCTTAAAGACATTATTCCGAGCTAAAAGAAAAAAGAAAACATCTTTTTTTTCTTGTTGATAGCAATTAGCACACTCGGTCCCTTTTCAGTCTGCTCCACTTGAGGAGGAGGGAGGCTCCTTGGCACTTCCCGGGCTCGCTGCTGGTGCTGGCAGCTTTGCCAGTCTTGAGAGAAGAAAGGTTCTTTACCCCTCTCTTGATATTCAACCAGAATTTCCAACTGACTCTGATATCCAGCTTTCTAGGCATCTCAAATACTATTCCTAAGTGTGTGGGAAATTAGGGTAACACCTCAAAAAATGCACATCTGGTACCAGCCTTAGAAGATTTTTTTCTCTGTGAAGATTGCTATACTACTATGGAATTTCTGCTAGTGATATTACGCCGGGGAGGCTTATTTCACACATCTCTGACATTTTGTTCTCTTTGTCTTTTAACAGTGGTTGCAAATGTTCAATTTTCACTGAAAATAATAAAAATATTCTAGGATGTGGCTGATTACAAGTGCTGCTAGGATTCATAGTGTTGTCCTTAGGTATAAGGGGCGCAGGGTTATTCTTGACTAGAAATTCAGTTCAATATAGAAATGTACTAACTTCAGTGGTAGGAAAGAAATGATGCAATTCTGAGACATTGAAGACACTTCTTACTGAAAAATTGTGCTCAAATTAATGAGAAATGTGAGATGGGATAAATTTTTTTGAAAATAGTTGCAAAATGCAACCTGGTTTAGACAATTCTTTGTTCACGTGGAGGTAAGAAATTGGAGAAGAGGCAGATCAGATACTGTATTGTTGTCCAGGTCTGGTTGTCTGTGAAGATGCTGAGCTGTGAAACTAAGGCATCCTTGCAGTTGTAACCATTGAACTGATGTTGTTTATGGAGCATATTCTTCAAAACTAAATATTATGGAAAGCTTTGGACAAAACTATTAAAAAGGACTTGAGTGCTTTTCTTTAACTTTTTCAAGCACTTTCTCCCATTCAAACAACAGCTACAGTAATACAGTAGCTGTATGAATGTTAAAATCTGCCTGTACTACCTAGTCTTTTTCTTATACCCTTACTTGGATATAAATTATAATACAAACCAAAGTGTCATGGTCTGATGATGTATCTGGAGCACTCTTAAGACAATGCTTTTTTTTGAGAGTTTCCTACTTATATTAGAAATTGCTGTTCCATAGAAACTGGATGTCTGTTAGGTGTTTTCATGTTGAGTATTTACAAATGTATAATCAGGTTAGAAGTCCTAGTTCAGAATGAGGCAAAATGATGTTCAAAATGGGGCAAAAATAGGTATGAAGTTGGTATGGCAAACTTATTATTCATGTAAGACCGTCAGAAATTGAGCTTATTTTGGAATATATGGAGTTTAACTTTTGAAAACAAAGCTTTATTGTGGTGTAGGTTCACTATGCCTAAAATACTATCCTGAGTTAACAACCCAGAGAATAATACATATATGGCTTGCAAAGGATCATAAACTCCTCAGTTAATTTAGTAGGAGGATCTATCTCAACTTTATTAATGAAAAAATATTTTAAATAGACTCCAATAAAATGATGGTATGTTTTCTCTTGTTAATCCTTATGGCTATTGTCACACTGCAGCTATTAAAGTAATGTCATTTTAATGGTAATATATGTACACACATCATAGTCAGATGCTTTATTGTACAAGCACAATTATACATGCCTTCTGGTACAGAGGTCACAATTACTGAGGCAGCATTTGCCAGCTGTTATACCATAGCATGATCTGTGAAACTATGCTTGCCTAGCAATCAAAGCTGGCTAAAATCCAAAAGTAAAGGTACTTGTACATAAGGTGAAAACATCCATTGTTATCACATACGACAGTGTTGTTGCAGTGGCAGTTTTACAGCTAGATAGTAGAAGGATAGATGCCTGCTGTTTTCTATGAGCCTCTGGCTGCCAGCATAGTGGCAGCACTTCTGTGGTGATTGAATATGATTTTATTAAATAAGAATGACAGGAACTCACGGAGATGTCTTACTGCCTGTAGATAACTAGCTTAGAATGTAATGTAATACTTGACTTGTATGTAGCTACGTTTAACATCTGTAATGATTGTACTCAACTGTAAGAATTGTACAGGGATGTAATCCTCGATCTACTGAGTTTTGGAGTACCTGAAGAACTACTTTTTCCAGTGGCAAAAAAGGTGTTATTTAATTTATTTGCTCTCTCAGTTCAGACTCAGGACTGTATTACTGAACAGAGCAGAATTATGGAGTAAGAATACTTTAGGTTGGAAAGAGACCTAGGGAAATTTCTAATCCAATCTGTAGCTGAAAGTATCTTCAGCTACAGGTTCAAACCAAGTTGCTCAGGGCTTTACGTTTTTGAAACACTCAAGGATTGAAACTGCGCAACCTCTAGCACCACTTCGAATGAAATGCAGTTGAAATTTAAGCCCATTGACTCTCATCCTCCTGCTATTGCAGGGCTTGCAAAGATCTTGATTCTGTATTTTCTGCAATACCCTCACAGGTAGTGGCAGGCTACTGTTAGATCTAGTTCCAAAACCATCTCTTTTCCATGCTGAACAAGCCCAACTCCCTTGGCCCTTTCCCAAATGGGAAGTACTCCAACTCCTAGTGGTCTTGCTGGCACTCTGCTGAACTTGGTCCAGTTCATTCATGTCTGAGGTTTATTGAGGGTCTGAATATTGGGTGCGGTGTTCTAGCTGGAGTACAACAAGCACTGACAGTCACTACTCCTGATGAGCTGGCTGTGCTTGAGTATGCTTTAGAATAAACCCTATGGTGCTCACTTGTATCTCTGTATATCTGATATACTATATTAGTGTATACTATGTTCAGCAGCAAACTCATTTTGAACTTCTGAAATCTAAAGTAGAGATCCGAACCTTCTTCTGTGAATAAATAGGTGATTTCTGCTTCATGTTGTATCTTAGTGTGGTGCATTAACTGGAATCATATTAAAGAAAAATCCTGCATCCAGGGTTCTGTTATTTTGTAGATTTTTCAGGCCCAAGGTGTTTTTGGATGTGTCCTACATTGTAGAGGCGTCCTATTGACCAAGCTTCTTCCAGTGGAGCAATAGTAGTAATACAGCAGAGTGTGATTTTACAAACCTGCTGTCCAAACTTGCACACTTACAGATTTTGAGTCCCTTTATTCCTTTCCCACCCTATACTCTCTTCTTAAATTGGGCAAAAACAGGCCATTTATTTTCAAAATGTCTGCCCCATCAACAGGATCTGTAGTTTCCCACCGCATGCTCTTTCTTGCAGGTAAGTTGCTAGAGGCAGCTGTTCACAGTTACTTGAAGAGTGTGGAAATTGTCTCTTAATGATCTAGCATATTAGTGAAATTTTTATACATGAAGCAAGAGAAGACAGGACTCCTGACTTCGATGCCTGTATAATTGTGCAGCTAGAGAAAAAAACAACAAAATGGTGATTTTGGGTTTTGACTTTGCTAGTTGCTCCATTGCCACAGGTCCATAAGCACTTGTAACAAATGCTTTACATGTGTGATCAGTCATTTAATGCTGATTAAATTCTTGACTAATTAATTTGTTGAATCTAAATTTAGGACATATATGCCCTTGATGATGACTGCTTTATACAGTGAGTGACAACAAGCGCCTGAGGAGGCAGATAGGAAGTAAATCGCTGTTATTACAGCCATTATCATAAGATGGCTGTACTGTGTGTTTTCAGTGCAATGCAGAGACTCATATGGAAGTTGCTAAGTCTCAACTGTGATTTTTTTGTGGTGATATGGAAAACAGATTTGTCCTCTCTCGAGTACTTAATCCAATATCCGTGTCAATTTGAGATGCTCGTTGGCAAAAAAAAAAATCACCATCAAGTGGTGGTTATGTGATTTGCATAAAGTTTTGATCTCCTTGTTTAGTCTACAGACTTGCTAAAGAGTTGATATATTTAATGAGTTCTGCTGCATGGCATCTGCTTGTGTGCAATCAAAAACTGGAAAAAAAAATGGAGGAAAATAACCAAGTATTCTTATGGAACACTGGAAGGAATAATGCTTGAACACCAAGGTGGAAAATATCTGGTCCAACGTGATCCTCTTCCTGATCTAAATTTCTCTTAGTAAGTTTTGTATTTTATTATACATCTCTAAATATCTCAGCAAAATAGGTTATTTTCTTGGATATAGACTATTCTGTCACAGTCATGAATGCATTGTTTAAAAGCTGAAAGGGGAAAACAAAAAGGAAATCTGGATTAAGGAGACATCAACATAAATTTGGAATTGTGCGGTGTCTTGGGGTTATTTTCTGGAATCAGGCACGGACTTTGACGGAAAAGTACTGAAAACATAATGAAATATCATTGTCATTGTTGATTACTGTTTGGTCGTTAATATTGATGATTACACATTTCTGACATTTTAGACCCTTTTCTGTGGAGAATGTAACAGCTAAAAGTTAAAGGGCTTCTCTCTCTGGTCTCACTCAAAGGGAAAGTGGTGGTAGTACTGCACTGGGAGGGATTTATTAATAAATATAATGGCATTGTCGATATCCATGAACCTAGCCTAACAGGTCTGAAGGCTGAAATTTTTGAGTAGGAGAAACGTACGAGGAGAGTGTGCACATTTTAGAATGATTAAGGTTATAAACTGAAACTGAGTAAATTTGAAGATTTTCTTACTGGTTTGGGGTCCTGCTTAAACATGTAAAGACACAGTTCAGAAAATGGATTTCCAGTTGTATGTTCCTACATATGTATTGATGAATGAAGTTCAAGTTTAGTTTCAATTTTGAGAATGAGTTGTAATCTATCAGTGAATTTACCTGTGAAATCAGCTTAGCTTGAGCGAGCAGTCTATAGGAAGTAATATTTTCCATAGTGTGGATTTATTTGGAGACAGTTCTTGATTTTAAAACCGTCTAACTGCTTCTTTTGCAAGCCTCCTCACAAAAAAGTCAGTTAAGCAGAAATTCAGGCTCACAGGTTTACTAGTGTCTTCCATAAAACCTAGAATGACTTTAACTATTGCTTATGTTCATCTACCGTGTACTTAGTTCCTGTGTCAGAATATATATATATTAATTGTGTTAGGATTGTAATAGGAACTGTCACACTTCAGAATCTATGATAGTGGTAGACACTTGTTTGTGACACATCATGATGCTGGATACCCAACTCCTTCACTTTCGTCATGTGTCTGAATTTGCTAAATAGCTAAAACCTCAGTATTGTCATGGTGATTTCCATGTACTTTTTATAGTTTATTTCCAAATAGGTGATGATAGCATTCTTCTAACTCTTTCCCTCTTCCTTTTTGGTATGTAAAATATTTAATTTGCAAAAAACAGATGCCTGAAAAATCAGCAGGAGCACTAGAGTCCAGTAGTTTGCATCTGATGCTTTCTGCCAGTTCTCCTTCAATGATGTACAACTTCATTCCAATCACCTCTACAGGATAGCTCTCTTCATCAGCAGAAGATACGTTGCTCCTTGCACCTTTGAGCGTGCTAAATGTAAATAATATGCAGACTGTTATAGTCATGGAATCTTGTGATTTGGAAGTCCATCCGCACTTACGAGGTAGTAAAGAGTGCACCTGTCTGAGGCAGGACTCCCAGTGAAGAGTTTATCGCTCTTTGTAAAGGCAGAAGCAAGGAAGAACTGGCAGGCCATTGTAAAGGAAGACAGGAAAACAGAAATCACCTCTTCTCATTTTTTTAATATAAATTTTCAACAAACAGTTTATAACTTCTCTTTTGCACAAATAAAAAGTGGGTAAGGGAAGATGTAAGGGTTATTTAGGGTACATATGATTAGTTCAATACTTAGGTGTAGAAATATGCATTACAGAGGGTGTTTAATATTAAAAGAATGAATATCTAGAAATAGTTTGCGTTAAGTATATGTAAAACCTGATTCATTACAGCATAATTTCAGTTTTAAAGTCAGTTGATTTCAATGTATTTTGGGATTAGAGTAATGCAGGAGTGATTCAGTTCTGTAATTATTTTGGGAAAAAATATTACACTGGTAGCTGTGGAGAAATAAGTTTTCTATGAGTCATTACTCTTTAGGGTAAAAAGAGCATACCTTTCTTCATCTTTCAACATGAATTCTATTTTCTGTATGCAGAAATGTTTTTTTTCTGGGTTTCTTTGCACAAAGATTTTTTTCCTCTGTAAATAGCAGTTATCTCAGACAAGTAACAGAGTTCTGACAACGCTGCTATGTGACAGAATTCTAAAAAAAAAAATCTGATTATTTTGATAAATGAAGAAGGACTGAAGATTTTAAAAGCTTCCTTACTTATTCTGAAATCAGCTTATTAGAAAGTAAGATATTTGCCACCACCTTTGACAACTGAACCTGTTAATCAGAGAGAATCCAGTTCTTAGAATTTTCTCAGTGCCAAAGAAGACAAGGCAATACTGTGATGGGTGTAAGGCAACCGAACACATGACACCAGATGCTAGAGAGGAAGGACCTTTAGCAGTTATTATCTGGAATTGAAACAGCAGCTTTAGTGCAGGGTGTATGGGAACTGGTTGAGGTTGAGGAATCTGAATAATTTAAGTACTTGTTGCCAGACTTTATGAAGGTGCATAAAGCTCCTAAGTAGGTATGTTATGTGTCTTTCCTTAATTAGCCCAAGAATACCTATAAGTAAATATGTGATAGCACAGGTCTCACAAATTTTAAAGGCCTGAAATATTTACTTGTTTGTTTGTTTACATCGCCTGAGATAGATAAGCATTACCCAAAATGTAAAAGTAGAGAAGAAAATATTGCAAATGTAGTCACATAGCACAGAGAAGTAATGAAACACCAATGAGGTGTGACCTCTGCAGCTCTTGCCAACTAAATATTCTCACTGAGCATCTATGCAGAAGTGTAAAATCTTTCTCTATATTTATTGAAACCATAGCTTAGTGAGAAAAGACATGTTTCAGGAAGAAGGAGGAAAAATACACCACTTGACTAATTGTGACAAGAATATATTTGAAGTTAATGTAAATCTCTAAAGTCCCAAAGAACTATGTTCTGTTTCCCACAGAATTTTAAGGGTTTTTCTCTGCTTGTAAGAAGCGCTCTGCTGTGGTCAAACTCAGTATTTATGCTTAACACATTGTTGTCCAGATTTCAGCAGTTCAGGTTATGCCTGTATTATCTTGTTCAGAGGGAGAAAGAACACATTCCTAGAGTTCCAGTATGGAAAGAAAGGTATAGGAATTGATGGTCCTGGTGTATCCAGAATGCTGGTAGGAGGAGCACTAGAGAGGTATGAGGTATAGTGTTAAGGATTAAAGAAAAGTATTTTCCTCTCACAACAGAGGCACATAACAAAATGGAAAAAGTGAAAATAGAAGAGGAAAAGAGGAGCAGAAAAGGGCAGATGAAGTTTGAGAGCAGAAAGAGTGCCAGTGAAAGATTTTTTTCATCTAGAGAGGTCTTGATACAGGCCTGTAAGGACAAAGAAAATCACTCTGAACCTTCATCTGATGTGAAGAGACAGATCAACCTTTCCCACAGAACCCCATCTGCCTTTATAGAAGGGTTTTTTAATGCAGTGATGATAAAAGGTTATTAAGAATTCAACTTAGTCTCTTTCAATATAAAGACTTACTCATTCATCAAACCTGCAGAATCATGGGATTGCTTGACCCAGTAGTGGCTAAAACAGTAATTTTAATAGTGGTGAATAACAAAACAAACAAATAAACAGATAATCTACCATTAATAAGATGCTGATAGACAGACCTTTGGCTTCTAATCCTTTTCCATGCGTACTGTTTCTGTAAATGTTGCAGGTACGTTCATGACTGAAGCGTAAAGGAATCTTATCATATTTGAACTTGGAGAAGTACAGCCTGATTCTTCTTTCTGATAGCAGTGCTAGACTGTGTGCAGAAAGGAGATACTGATAGTTGAACCTTAGCTTCTATCATTTGGTCATCAATAGTCTTTCCTGCAGATTTCAGACAAGCTGCAAACGGAGAAAAAAAAATGTTTCTTCTGGCTGTAGGAAAGTGAAAGCCTGTTTTTGGACATTAAGCCATTTTTAGTTGAAGGATAGATAAGGTTCTAGAAGATTCAGAAAGTTATATTGTGGCTAATTTTCTGGTTTTTGATTTTCAGTAAATGCTGTGACGCATTTTGATATTTCACTGCATTTTGTCATGGTGATATCTTGCAACCTGTATTGTACTTTCATGTTTTGTACATAGGTAGAGTACTCCTTTCATATGTTGTTAGATACAGTAGCTGCCTAACTTCCTAATAATGAATTTTTGAGTTTTATAGTTGATGAATTTCTTTCAGTTGCTTCCTGACGAATTTGATGTGTGCTTTTTATTGTTGATAGATCACCGTTTATTGATGATTGTAGATGGCTCATGTATTAATCCGTGTCCCTTAAAGGAAACAAAAAGATAAGGCAAATATTTATCTCTGCTTAGAAGTGTGTAAAGCACTGAAAATAACACTTGAAAACCAAAATGAATGACATACCCAAACATTAGTAATCACTGTTGGTAATTTTGAGTGTCAACTTTTGAAGGAGAACATATTCTGCTTTTGGACTCCACTAGGTATATATATTTCATAATCTTTTCACAATTGGGAGAGACAGAGAACAGACTTTCAGACTAAAATGCTTTACAACAAGTCATTTCAGATGAGAAGGTTCAAGTGTGAGATGAAGATGTAATTAACGGACGTAGTAGTAATGGTGCGGCTAGCATAGCTCATTTAAGCCTTTATTCTAGCTAGTATTTAGATCATATGCATAACACTGTGAATGCACTGAGCATTCCCTTCTGAGTCTTTGAATTTTTGCTTGGCTTAAACAAAATTAATGATCTCTTCTGCCTCTAGAACCTGAATGGGAAATTGCATTAGGGTCTGCTTGTACAGCTGTCTTGACAACGTTTTAGACAGACTATAATGGAGCTAGTTAAACAGTCATTTTCAGGGAAAGATCTAATGGCAAACATGGAAATGCTCCTAATCTGGTAAACAAGATTTGTGTTTGCTGCATGTGTTGTCCTTCGCTTAAACATATGATGATTTGTTGTAAGAACTGCCATGCTCCTTGTGCCTTGGGCAGGAAACAGAAGTAATGAGGCAGAAGTAGGGACATACTATAACTGCATCAAGTTGTCTGGATTTACAGTCAATTTGCGTGCATAATACACAGTATCTAAGGGCTCAGCAGAAGTAGTAGGAAAAGACAGAGGACACTATGCTCGTGTGCAGAGCTGTGGTGCATATGTGCCTTCAGGGCCATCCTGGTGTCCATGTCTCAGAAAGGACAGAACTGCTGAGAGGGCATGGGGAGAGGCAGCTGAGCTGGTGTTGGGTCTGTAACCAGTGTCACTGCTTCTGCTGATGCTAGCTAGTACAAAGGACAGCATGATGTCTGAAATACCTTTGTACCAACACTTAACTGGTAAGAGGGCAAGCAGTGATGATGGGTTGAATTTTGGGTGGCTGGTAAATTTTGCTTAATCCAAAATTTCTTAACACCAAGACAATAAAATCATTAAGGCTCTGTGTGGACTTATGCACTCTCAGCCTCTACATAATTCATTTCCACTTTTTAAGTGTACATTGTGTGGATTTTAGGTTTTGGCTTTAGAAATATAAATTATGAATGTACCCTTTAAAGAAAAAAAGGAATTACAAGATTTACATGCAATAGAAAAGCAAATAACTGAAGGCCTCCGTTCCTACTATGCACCCTTGTGTCCCTGTCCCATCCACCTAGATTCAGGGCTTTATACTTGTTCTCAACTACCCCAAAGGCGCTGTTATCACCTCAGGCAGTGCAGGCTGATTCAAGTCCCCTCTGCAGTCCCTCAGCATCCTTCTGTTCACTCCTGTCTGCCCATATCAGTCCGAGCTCCTCAGGATCCTGACAGATGTGGACCATACCTCTCTCCCAGCCTCACAACACTAACTTTACACTGAGGCTGCCTTTCTGAAAGTACATCTAATATGCCACAGTCACAAATAGCAGCAGAATTACCAGCTGAAGGTCTTGTTGCTGTAGGAAATGAGACGACGGAGAAAACTTGTAAATGCATCCATCACTTAACAGCAGTATATCAGTGTAATATATTCAGTAAGATAAAAGATTCATAGATTATATTATTTTCACTCAAATATGTTCTCCTTGCCAGATTTCTCTTTTTGCTTGAATCCCAGGCCTAGCACTGGTACAAAGGACTTAATATTGAATTTATCTTAAAAAGAGATTGTTGCATTCCAAAATAAAAGGAAGCAGGAAAGTATGGGAAGCAGAGTGGTTCCTAGTCATCTAGTAGATCAGATATTCTAACGTTGACAGTTCAAATGACTGTGCAAATAATGCTGAAAAGAATTATCTTTAAGGAGGCCTCTCCTGGTGCTGAATTTCTGCCTCTATTTTTGCTTTGTCAGTACTTACTCAAGGCACTACTCTGCTTCTTTCTTTGCCACATCTTGAAAGCAGAGTTCAAGGGGAGCAGACTGTATTTTGTCTGTTTTTTCTCTGTGGTATTTGTTCAGACCATCTTCAGACTGAGAAATCACTCAGTGAAGAACTTCAGAGTGTGGTCTTCTCCCTTCAAACCTGCCTTTGATGAGCACTGAAACAGAGATCGTTATAGCCAGCATATTATCCTTACTGGCTTTCAAGAGGGTGCACGTGGAAATTACTGGGATGTTTTACTGATGACAGCTCTTGTTATATGTCCTTTGCAAAATCAGATAAATGTCATTTTTTCACTCATATGTTGCGTGCTCAAGGTGTTCTTGTATTTCCTACTTTTAAAAGAAGGAAACAATGAATGCACTGGGAAATGACTAAAGAGTATAGTACCCAGTATAAAACTCATGTAATGAACTGCCGTTGATCCTTGGATTAAGCTACATTACATGTAGCCCCAGATGTCTCACTCAAGGTCACACAAGAGATCATCCATCACAGATGATGTAGCTGAAATCAGCTGCCTCTAGGCCTAGTTTTGGGTCCTACATCCTGGACCATCATCTTCTCTTGTGAGACGCACCTTTGAAAGGCTAATTCTGTCACTCCAGGTGCTTTGTGCTGATTATGTGCTCTCTTAATGAAAGGGTATCAGCTTTGACAGATCTGCCTTTCATTTTAGGTCAGTATGTTCAGTCATCTGGATTTTTCTTTTCTGTCAACATTTCTGGAAATAAGAGGTTTAGAGAAAATGTTAAGAAAATAACCACACCTTGTTAAATGACAGTCACATCATTAACAATGTTCAAGTCTAAAAAGGGAAATGAGTAGTTGAAGCACAGTACTTCACACATTTTTCTTACAATAAACATTATTTTCAAACAAGTATTAATTTGCATTTAGAAAATGTCTATCTTCTACCTTAATTTATCTGTTGGAATATGCCAATATGGAAGATTGATTCAAGGTGGTCTTGCTTGTTAGTTGCATGTTAATTTGCAAAAATTTGTTGCTGGTATAAATCCATTACGTTCACTTGTTTTGCAGTAGCTCTTAGCCTTTCCTCTTGATTTCTCAGTTGTACATTGTTTATAGCTATGTGAATTGTGTTTAAGTATTAAACAAGGCACTTGATTGAAGACACTGAGGAAAGTGGCTGAAATGTCACAGCCTAATCTTTTAAAAATTGTGTAGGGTTCAAAATCTGCATATTCATGCCTGTTACCAAATTTGTGTTCACAGATGAAAGACATACAGATACTTTAATAGTTACGTGAACAGAGAAAATTTCCTTTTATATTGTGAATACAAAAAGACTTAGCTGCAAAAATCTCTCACTTACAGCCTAAGGTCCATTGTGCAAATCACAGATATCAGAAAATGCATCTCCTTCCACACGCAGCTATTACATTTTTAATGTGATATAGTTATTTGTGGGCTCTATTGAGGTAAAGGGCAGCTAGAGCCAGTAAGAATGATAGAACTGCTGAAGCTGATTACAGAAGTTCTCTGTGAGAAATAAGAAAAACAGTGGGAGGGGAGGGGAAAATAAGTGAAAACTTCATTACACTGGTGGAAACATGTCTACCAGACTCATTTCACTGCAATAAGAGTGAGAGTCTTCAGGAAGTGAGACTGATTCTGTTGTTTTGGAGACAACTAAGCAGATCTCAAGTGCTTCACAGATTTGGAACCTAGTACAAAGGATGGTTCACACTATAATGTTTGGTAAATTGTTCAGTTAAGAATTGCTTTCAAGAGAGACTTGAATTATTTTTGTGTTTTGAATACATATGATTTCCAAAAGCAAGGCTCTTGTTACCTATTGAATGACCAGGCATTTTGAACTGAGTGCTAGTTTGACACTCAGAACTGTAAGATGATAGTGATGTTACCTAAACACTGATTTATATTACGTGTGCAGCCCAAGAAACATAAGGGTCTTTGAGAAAATGTTTTTAAATAAGTTTCCATGTAAAATTAGCATTAAAAAAAAATCAAGATCATGGAACTTATAAAATAAAATACGATAAAGAAAATCAACACCATATAAAAAGAAAATTATGCCTTTACTATGTCAGTTGCTATAAATTTTCTAGTAATCATCATGCAATTGTACTTTAATTGCTGTATAATTATGTTTCCATATATGGTTTCAATATGAATCTCCCTTAGCTGTTTGACACATTAATTTTATTCATCAGGTGCTAAAACAGTGTTTCAAATTGAAATCTATAAGAAATGATTATAAGATGATTGTGTTATAATTATAGGGATAGTATTTGACATAATCAAATGATGGTATATATGCTTTCAGAGAGAGTGATATGTATTTCTTCTAAGTTTTATATGCAGCTACTCTATGTTATTTTCTTGTTAAGGAAAGTGACAGATTTTTCTAAGAGTGGAAAGTGGAGAAATAATAGTCTTATAAACAGAGCAAATTCCACTAAAACCTTGATTTTAAAAGAAAATCTGTTTGGTCTACATACCATTGTACTTGGCTTCCAACTCCTTTATTCTGAGCAGTATTGTTTCTATGGAATTATTTTGAAGATACTGAGGTTGACTCTCATTTCAGGAAACTGGGCTCTTACCTGACTATATTAAGCCAGAGAGATGTTTCATTGTTTCATATTTTAGATCATGTAGAAAAAATTAGCAAGGAAGGCAAAGATAAATAAAGAATTGGTCTTTACAACATAGAGTAGGATATTCCACTAGATGCACATAGAGCTAAATGAAATGGGAATGTTGTCCCTTCCTTTCCTGGGTAAATTATCATCAGTTTTCATGCTGTTGTGACTGATGGGGGGTTCATACCTTCATGAGGTTCATCATGACTCTGCCCATATCAAGGTTTCACAGGGATGTTGATGCAGTAATTGGTAGTTGGTGGAGCTCATTAGTCTGCCTTAGCCTTTAGCCTTGGCTGTTTTGCCAGCACACCATCTGAAAAGCCTTATTCCTCTCAGCAGGTTTTAGGAGGTCTGACATAAACTAAACCACATAACCTCTTCTGGCCACAAATCTGCAAAACTTCATGCTTGACTGGGAGCTACGGAAGTGGGTGACAGCGCATTGCTTCCAAGAGCTGGCAGCCAGACCAAGCAGCATTCCTAAAAAGCTCTGACAGATGGGGGGGGGGGGTCAATGTGCAGTTCTGCTATTGGACAAGCAGGTAGAATGGCGGGGAGGTCGGTATGTGTGGCCAAATATACTGCACTTAAGCAAGGAAGTGATCATATTTAACTACCAGAATTAAAGAGAAACCTAAATTTTTACTGTCAGCATGGACCTGCTGCATGTGACACTGCAGAGTCCAGCACTGAGGCTAGACTGATGGCTGAGGGTCAGTCTTCATCAGGGAATAGCCAAGGAGAGCAGGAACTGTACGCCTCTGTCTTATTCTATACAGTACTTGATATTGCATCTCCTTTATTCAGTATTATGCAGAAACGTACTGAGAGGTTTTGGAATCTTCTAATTGGGGTGACTTGCAGGGCCTGGGATCTAGGAAATTATACCTAGAAATTGGAATGAAGTGCCAATAAGTAAAGATTGAGTCCCTCTCCCGGGAGGCTACTAATACATATCTGTCTTTCGTGAATTACTTAAATAAAATTCAGTCAGCAACACATATTAACTTTATGTGAAAGAGTAAGTACTGTTGATCATTATGGAAACAAAGCTAGGAGTATTATTTCCATATATATACATATAAAAATTGTCATGCTGTCTACTAGCTGTGTTCCTGTTAAAAAACAATACAAAGCCATCTTTATTGCCCAAATACCTCTATGGTTTTAGTTGTTTTTATCATTTGTTGTTTGCCTTTTTAATCACAGATGGCTGTGGTGCTGCCTGAATTTATAACAGGTATTTTGTTTTAAATAATAAATGTTGTAATGCCATATATACCCTCATAACCTTGTCCTTCAAAATTAGAAGTGAATTAGTAATCCAAGAGAGGAGTTGATAGGCTTAATAAAGTGCTTTGGTAGCAAATAATCTTTTTAGAGGAAGTTTATAATTTAAAAGCACTGTGTCAGAGGTTTTGATATTGCACATCAGCAGGAATAAAAATACTGGGTGTGACAAATCTGTTAAAGAAAATTTTTTGTTTCTTCAAAAACAAAAAACAAAACCCAAACAAACCCAACAAAACCCAGAAAAATATTCACGCTTATTATCCAAAGTGCTCTAAAGAATGGAAGCAGAAATGGATTACTAAATGTGATAACGGAGATTTTAGTGGGTGGTAAGGGTAAAATGTGAGTTCGCTGCAATATTAATGTATTCCATGAAACGCCATGTACAAAGCCAACAGCTTGCTCTTGTGGAAATCTACATGCAAGCATACTGAGAGGAGTGAGAGCGATTAGAAAGCTGTGCAACAAAGACCTTTGTCGTCTATGATGTAGGTGAGAAAAAGTTTCTCAATGAATGAGCTTGTCCAGGCTCTGAAACCAGTGCTTCCACAGGTGACAGCCAGGTGAGGGAAGTACTGCGGCTCCAGAGAGGGAGTTCAGAGATGTTCTGAAAGTGATGCGGGGATTGTGGTATACTTCAAGCTTTGCTATACACTTTCCATAACTTAACTTTACTTGTAAGGCTCTGTTATACTGTTTAGTCACCGCAGGTAGCTCATCATACAAACATCTCAGTTATGCCTACAAATTTCACGGGAGAGTGGAGAGAGGAGACTGGATACCTCTTGAATGCGCAGCTGAAAATTATTTGATTGACTTATGCAAGATTTTGTTGAGTGCCCTGAAAACTGGGATATCTAGTGGTAGATATGTAGGAAGGATGTCCGGCTGAGTAACTTGCATATCATACTAAGTACCTTTGTTATTGATCTGGAATAGAAGTGAGAAGGAAATTCCCAGAGACAGCTAAATAAGGAAAACTGGTGAAAGCTGCGGAGGATGAACAAGTTTACATTTACACAGACACTTAGAAGCTGAAGAAAGGGACAGAAAATATATTAAAAAAAAAAAATAAGGCTCAGGGAAGTGAACTTGATATATCTGAAAAATAGCTTATTCAGGGGGAGGGAAAAATCAGCAAGACATCAAGGAACTAAATTGAACAGCAATTTTCATTTTATTATGCAAGTAAAGGCTGGAAGAACTCCATTGATTCCTAAGAGTAGCAAATTATACCTTTCTGACACATGAATGTGATTCCTATTGATACAGCTGCATTAAACTCTCTTTTCTGTCTAAGAACAGGGACTGTTGTTGCAGAAGTACAGGTGGTCTGAAATCAGGGGATGGCTGTGCACCAGTTTGAAAGCTTAACTGAACCCCTCTCTAGCCAAGGTCTTAATTACATGCTTAGCTTTAAGCTGACTGAAGTCCATGACCTTAAATTTAGCGTTTTGGATGAGAGTCTCCATGTGTGCTGTTCACTGTGTAGGAAAAGCATGGTGTATTACCCTGATCTGATCTGTTAGCAGTATAATTTTCCTACTCACAGTCCTTGGGGAAAAATATGAATTCCCTCTTCGAAGTGGATTAGTCCCAAGGAAACTGCATAATTTTCCGGTCAGACTTCATCTCTGACCTTGGGCAAGTCACTTTAACCATCTGCATCTCCATCCCTGCCACACGGTTTTAAACTTATACCTCTTTTATGTGCTGCTTACTTCAGCTGGAAACTCAGCTATCTCTTTTGTGTTTGCGTGGTGTCAGCACTCTGGATATTGCCGTAGTTTAAATAAGAATAATATCAGGATGAACATAAAACCATAGGTCAGAAAGAAAAGCAATACTTTGTATTATGGGATATCACTCAAGCTGAAGAGCTTTTGTGCCGTGGCTTTGGGAGTAAGGAATTTGGCAGTGTCCATTGCTGATGTGAAACTTTATTTACTGTAGTGTGTGCCACAAAGTGTCAGCAGATCATAACACTGTGTTCCAGCCCTCTGAAACACCAGCAGGCAGTTTGTATGCATCACGTAGCCTTCAGCGTCACTGGCAGTGTGCTGTCTTTAACCGAGCTGCTGGTTAGATATTACCTTCATTACTGTATGTTTAAAAAGATATAATTATATATGTGTACTCAGTACAGTATTCATCACAATTTTAGGGCTGCTCACTATAATCATTTGATTTTTTTTCTTTGTCAGGAGTGAAGAAAACAGTTCAATGCTCACTGAAGTCCTCAGGCTGACAAGCAAAATAAGTGCTTGCATTCTCGGCTACTGTCTCTGAGTTATGATCTAAAATGCTGGAGTGTCTTTTCACCTAATTCCATCAGTTCTCTTTCCCCATCTTAGTGATGGAGAAGCTGTAAGGGCAGTGCACACGCTCTCACTGATTAAAGCCTCAGAAACCCCTGAGTAGCAGTGCTTCAGGGAATGGGTGATAGGTAACCTAGTGAGAGATGATTACCTGGACTTGGCCAACTCCAGCACATGGTACAGGACGGCTGTTTCCTTTTCTTTGTTTTTAAATGTGCTACTCTTTCATTTCTTCCTTGTTGGTGCTTTAGTAATCATGGTTCAGTATAAATCATTGCTCCACGTGCATCACACTGCTTTTTGTATGGTTTGCCAGGCAGGTCAGCTCAAAGCAAGCTTAACTCCCTGTGGTTTCATGCAGAATATCTCTTTTGCCAGGTACACTCCCTGCCTGGATATGGACACGCATCCTTTACTTTCCTGCTGAATTTGATCCCTGAACATATTCTGCCTGGGACATTTTTCATTTTAGCTATTTACAGACTACAAGTTAATAGAATTATATTTAAAACAAAACAAAAACCTAGTGTGCTATATTCAATGCACATTTATTAGTTTCTCCAGTGACCACCTAATCATATCGTCCTTCTGCCTTATCCTTCCTTCTCCTTTGCTTTTCTTTTAACTTAGTTTATAAGCTCTTTTGTACAAGTAGATCCATCTTTACTGGCATTATGAAATCCATGTGCTGTTCTGTTCTCTATTACTACTCAAAATTGTCTAGGTATATGGGAATTTGCCTGTGTATTTCCTAAATAGCCTCCACTGTCACAAGCCTGTATGACAACTCTTCATTATTTCATACAGCCATGCTGACTAAGCAAGGAAATACTGTGTCCTTCATGTGTTTGTTGCTGCAGGACTTGGTGATGGCTGTTAGTATGGGCTGGGAGAGTCTAGTCAAGAATTGGTAAAATCAACAGATAGGTAGAGGAAGGGTTTGGTCCTGGTCTCACTTCTGCAGCTTCTTATTATCTGGTATCTTTTTGCCTTAGATGCTGCTGTTCCTAACAGGTAATCACTGTCATTCTCCATTTAGGTCTAAAACTGTTCGTGGCTGCTCCATAATGAACGTGTGTCATTGTGGAGTTGAGTTACAGCCCCTCACAATCTTGCTTAGCCAGAAAAATAATAGAGGCATTTAGTCTGCTTTTTTCCATTACTGAAGTTTTGGTCTAGTTGCTATGCTAAGCACCTAGCATCCAAGGTAATGGGCAACCAACAGAGAAATGTGTAATTTTGTACTTTTGCTGTTAGTGTTTTGTTTTAAACTCCTGGGCTGCTGCAGGGCACCCTTGAAGTTTATAGCTCAAAACTGAAAGATCCTACTCCCTCAAAGTTGTGAAAGAATGAAAAAGAAAACTATGGAGTTGAAGGGGATTAGCTCAGGATAACCGAGCAGGCTAGTGGCTGGGGGAGAAGTCATGATCTACTGTATTCTAGATCAGTCTAATCTATCTGATTGTGCTGTCATGCTCAAGACGTGGACAGGGTGGCAACATCTAGCTATCCAGGTAACACACACTTTAAACCCCATGTTGACAGAAGTACTGATGGTGAGGAATCTCTTCATTTCCTGAAGTGAAGGGCATGCTCCTCTATTCTGCTTATTTATCTTTGATCATCATCCTGAAAATATAAAATGCGCTGTTCTCAGGCTGCTGGAGAGGAGTGCTGCAAGGTGCAGTCAAGATGACTGTTTTTGATAATTCTACCTAGAAAGCCCCAGTCAAAGAGACTATGCTTCACCCTTCCACATGGGCCATATAAGCCATTTCCATGTTAACAATGGCAAATGTACTTATTGGTGTATGTCTCTAAAGACCAATTCTAGTTTGTTGAAGGTTTGGTTTCACTTAATAAGAAACTGCCTCTGGAATTGTAGTGGAAATGCTAAGTCATGGCTTGAAGCAGTGATTGATCACCTGGTGGGAAGGCAGGGCCAACCCAGGGGAGCTCAGGTGCATGCTATGCACCTGAGTGACTAGAAGGGGTAGAGCCAGGATCCACCCCTTTCCTGACCTCATTTAAGGGTTGGCAGAGGGGGCAAGGGGTCTCTCTGGAGATCCCTGCCTGCTGGAGGCCTTCTAAAGGTAAGCAGTTTTCCTTCCTTTATTTCTGTATCCACAGTTGCTGCATTTGGGCCCCGTTCTCATTTGCTGCAGCCTAGGATTGTGCCACTCTGCTATTATTGCTGTATTTCCATCTCATTATAGCATTACAGGAATTATTTTTAAGGATATAGGTATGTTATTTCTAAGGACAGTTCATGCTCTGTTGCACATTCATCATGAACTTTCAGGGCGTTTTTTTCTTGTTACAGTTTGGTATAATCTAGCAAGTTTCTGTACTGTCTGCACTGCAAGCATGGAGATCACAGCTTTAGGATAGAAAGTGTGCTAATTCTTTTCATCATTAGAATGAAAGTAGGACTCTTAAGTAGTTACCAGCTTCACTGTTTTGAAAGCAGTTTAGAAATAATTCTGTTAGTCTTAGCGGACAATATTCTGCATCCAGAGGGACAGATGAAAATTATGGAGAGAAACAGCCTATCTTGACTGGATTTCTGGGTCAGAGAGTGGATTGATTCATCGGCCACTACCCCTATACTTATGATAGCCTTCCACCAGCTCCTTTCTGAAGACTTAAGGGCAAAGCTGTTTGTACACAGTTCATGAGAAATCCCTTACATACTGAGAACTTTCAGAGTGAGTGAGATGTTGTAATACTAAGAGATGGGAAGGAAGATCTTAATGAGGAATATTAAACTCCATACCAGTGGGGTGCTGAACAATATATCCACAACATATTCAGTTTGATCATAGCAAATCAATAGCTTAAAGAAGCAAATGTCATCTTTGGAGATTCAGGATTTCCACTCCACTAGTTGCTGTCCTATCAGAAGGTTTGGATGGATGGTTTTTAGTTCCAGTGTCTTACTTCACATCAATACTTAGTTCCACTGAGATGTCCAAGACAGCAAAACTTTATAGGTCATCTGATGTGTGGTCTGTCAGTGTGGGAAGGCACCTGAAGAGCAGTTCAAGTGGGTGCTTTTAAAAATATTTCTTTGACAAGGATGTATCATCTCAACTATATTATACATCTTTTCAACTACAGTGTAAGGAATACCTCTGGGACAGTAATTACCTTGCAATCCTCTGCGGTGAGATCTTCTGCAAATTAATAATTCACAGTTGCCAAACATCAGTGAACTCTTCATATTAATTTAGAACCTTTTGTGGTTGGGCTTTCTTCTGGAAAGTATCACAAGGGAACAGATCAAGGGTAGCTTGAGCCTCAGAGAATTTCTGACTATTATGAGAACAATTGAGTTTATTCTTCTTGCATTTTTTTAAATGCATTATGAAACCTAATTTTCTGTTACTTGATTTCGAGCTTCTTGCCAGAGCGCTTTTTTTCCCCACTTGGGTTATTGCCAAAATATAGTATAAACAAATTAGCATGTTTTCAAATGCGTTAATCCTGTTGCTTTTGCCATACTGAATAGCATAGAATAGACAAACCAGAGGCATGAAATCTTCTTAATTTTAAAGCTCCAACTAATTTAGTCTCCTTGATATTTTTAGCTTTGAAGCAAATAGATTGCTTTTGAAACATTAAATTAGATATTTAAATCTAACAATGTTATCTTTTTCATTCACTTTTTGTTCCACTGGGAATGGAAGGTGTTTGGCAAAGTTAATGTTGATTATATGCTTATTTATGGAAGGTATATGTATACATGTCTATAAAATACATGCTTACTCTCCAGAGACTACTTAATGGGAAAGGTCAGGAATCATTGCTAAATTATATCTTTGCTTTGGAAAAGCCTCTTTATTATCTGCTATAATGCAAAATCATCTAGCTCAGTGCTTTACATTTTCCAAATGATGTATACAACTGTTTAGATTCTTAGAAGCTTCACAAATTACTGAATATTTTTTCCCATATCAAACTCTGCTACTGGCAATGTTTTATTTATCCTGCCCAGACAAATTGGGTAGGATACATTTTTAATCAAGAATAAAACTCTCAGAAATTGATAGATAAACTAGAACGAATGGTGGGGATCATAGGTTGTGGTGCTCCTAAGGACCTTATTCCTGTGATGGATGCTGTTCCTGATCTTTTGGTCAAGGGTAATTTTAATAGCATAAGCACATTCCAGCTATTATTATTTTATCTTTGTTTCTGAAGGAAAAATTAAGTTTGCTGTCTGTGAAGTGGCTTTCTCCCTTCCCTATGTTCACCTGCCAGTGACTGCTGGCAGGTTTTAACCACTTCTGCATCCTCTGTATCTGTTGTATCCTCAGTGCAAAAGTACTCACTTGGGTATGTGTTCTTTTTGGCCTGCCACTTGAATGTTGAACACAGCCACATTTGTTAGCTGACATAACTAATATAACTGAGTTCAAAGCTTCAAAAAAGCTCTCTTTATTTCCCTTAACTTAGCACAGTGAACCTTGCTTCACTCCATGCTAACCTGTTTGAGAATTGTATTTGCTTTAATCCTGAACCTCATCAGGGCTGGTGTGGTGGGTTAGCCTTGGCCAGCAGCTGAAGTTGTTCCCAGCAGCTTTCTCATTCTCCATTCAGTGGAATGGGACAGAAAATAGGATAAGGGAACTCTTGGATCCCGCTGAAGACAGGAGATCGCTTTCAAGTTACTGTTGCATGCAAAAGAGGCTTGACTTGTCAAAAATTAATTTGTTGCCAATTAAAATAAATTCGGCAGTGAGAAGCTGAAAGTCAAATACTCGAAGTACAGTGTACATTAAAACAACTGATTTCTTGCCCCCTTTCCTAGGCTTAACTTGACTAATTTACTTCAGACTCCTCTACATTTCCCTCATCTGTGAGTGGCACAGAAGGAGTGGGCAATATGGGGATGGGTCAATTCCTAATAGCTCCTCTCTGATGCTCCTTTCTCCTCTTTTTTTTTTTTTTTTTTCCCTGCTCTAGTGTGGGCTTTTTGCATGCTGCAGTCCTGTAGAACGAACCTGCTCCCACATGGGCTTTCCATGGGCCTCAGTTTCCTTTAGGAATCATCCAACTGCTCCCACCTGGGTCCTCCACTGGCTGCAGGGTGTCTCTGCTTTGGTGCCTGGAACACCTTCTCCTTTCCATTCTCTGACCTTGGTGCTCTCTGATCCTTCTCACTTTTCCTTCCAACCTCTTCAATCTGTCTAACATTTACAAAATCACTTTACATAGAGAATAATGCTTCTATGCAGCCAAGATAGCACTGAAGTTCCAAGAAGAGCTGGGGTTAGGAGCTGCACCCAAGGCCTTGGCAACTCCCCTGAATTTTGGTGGAGGTGAATTCTAGCCCTTGTCTACATGTGGGAATCACACCTATTCTGCAAACTAAGTGATAGAACTCCTTCATGTAAATAATTCTTGCAGAATTACTGCCAGTTAGCTGAAGTGGTAGAGATAGAACTACCAAGTGTGCACCTTTGAATAGATCTTTGTGGTCCTCGGTGTTTGTAAGGAGATGAGTGGAAATAAGGTGAGGCTAAGCAGTTGAATGTTGTATCAGGCCAAGGGGTTAAAATGGAATGCTAACCCTGAAGAAGGAAACTTTTTTTGTTGTTTAAAAGAAGTTATAAACTGACTGAAGGGAAAAAGTAAGGAAATTAAATCCCTTGAATGGAGGCACTCAAAAAGCATCTTATTAACATCACAGAAGGGACAGTATGCACACCCCAGAATATAAAAAGAAAGAAAATGGAGGAAGGTGAAAGTCCCTGTAATGTGTTCAAGGGATAAGATACAATAGCTTATTGAAGCTAAAATCTATCCTTTAGAAATATACTTGAAGTCAGAACCATTCTAATAAAAGGAAAGGGAATTTGGCAGATAAGAGAAGGCAGGCGTTTGAAGAAGTAGTACTCAGAGATACAAAGACAAGAAATAAGTGATTTAAGGTGATCAAAAGTATCCTGTCTGTAGAGAAAAATGCTGGATCTGCTAGACCACTGGGGTAGAAAGAGGGCAGCCAAAAATGTGGCATCTTGTGAAATTGTATGTGAGTTTTTCTTTACAGGCTGAGGGTCTTGCCTCCTCTGAGCTCAGAAGAGGCTAACTTCTGAGCTCAGCACTTCTTGGGAACACTGACATGTAACGCACTGTTATGGAGTGTGAAGTGTGGATTCCTTTTGGGTAGAAATTTTTTAAGCCTCATAAGCTTTATTTTGGGGATATCGAATATTTTATATGATTTTGAAGAGAAATATATATAAACGGATAACAATTTCATAGTTATCTTAGAGTACATATAAGATGATACATTGGTGGGAGGTAGGATGAATTATTTTAACATAGCACCCACCTCCTCACCTTCAACCTGTAGGTCTCTTTTGTTGACTTCACTCTGTGTTGGAAATCCCTTTTTGAAGCTCTTTACATTTTGGCCTGCAACAAGAATTAGCTGCTTTATTTTTTTTTCCCCCTCTACTTTTCCGCATTCTAAGCACTCTGTTAGTCACCCAAAATCTCAGTGTCATTTTCATTCCTACTAAAGAAATCTCAATCTACCATTTTGTGTGGAGCCTCCTGTATACAATGATTTTAAAGATACAATTGCTACTGGAGTTGGACGCATGGAGGAAAAAAAAGTGAATTTTCTGCAATTTGGTATCAGATAGTTCTGAAGTTACCTAAATTAAATGTGCTCCTATTCACGCTTTGTTCACAGCTCTATTTCATCAGTTCTGTTACTTGTGTTTAGCTACCAGAAATATATTTGGCATTTCTACCTCTTAGCTTTGTTGTAGCCTTTGTAGTTTTCTCAAACAGAATATGAAAGAAATATGAAAAGTTTTCTTGTGGGATAAGAAATATGTAAAAGAGCTCTATATTGCATCCAGGACAAAACTGAAATTCTGCTCAAGTGCTCCAGCAGTGATATGAGTAGCCTACCAATTTATATTTCTTAGATTTTACTTAAAACAACTCTGTCATTTCTCTGTTCTTTGTGGTTATATGTGGTTTTTGATAATAATTTCAAATTTCTTAGCTGTCAGGAACAATAATAATAATATCTGATAATAGGGCTTGGTTCTATATGGCTGTCTAAATTACTTTATTAATCTACTTCAGTTTTACTGATCAAGGAAATTTTGCAAGTTTATCAGAGATGAATGATCTGTCTTACTTTATTACAGGTTCAGAAAAATATAGGCTGTTAACAAGTTCAAACATATATTGTGCCCCTATAAGCTTCTTCTGTAAGGAATTAAATCATTTCAGTTTTTATCTTATTGCTGTTGACAGACTGGGTTATTTAAAATTATCATCTAAATAAAGTACTGGTGATACTGCTCATTAAATTCCAAAGACATATGTCAAAAACTGTCATATTAAAATATTTCTTTTTTAAAGAAAAAAAACTTCCCTACTCCTTACTTTTTTCAGCCCTCTCCGAGTTCTGACTACCTTGTCAAAACCATTCTGAACAGTTCTGGTTAATCAGCATCTGACAACTTTCTAGCTATAATTGCAGAATGAGGAAGGCTGATTGAACTAAAGCTAATTTCCATTTGGCTTTTACCATCTAATTATTTAGCAGCTGAGCATCAAAAACCCTTTACCACAACATGCCTGCAGGGCCCTTAGTGGACAGTATGTAGCTCAGTAGAGTTTAGCTATGTCAAAAGAAATGTTACAGCTCAAGTGACTTTGAAATATCTGGAAGCTGAGAGACTTTTTGCTACTCATGAGTATAATGAAAATTGTCAATTAGAATACAAATATACTAATTAATGTATTGAAAAATTTAAACTCCAGTAAGCATATAATAAAGTTAACAGCCAATTTGCTGACAAGCAAAATTAAGTCTGTTCCGAATACTGCATTGGTGCAAGCAAGAGAAACTATCACAAATCAGAAAATTCATAACACAGTACTTGATAAGAAATAAGACTTTTGTAGGCTTATGATTTGTCTTTTTCTGCGATGCTGTTGGCATATTACCTTCATTGCATGAAGTAGAGCTTTGAATTTTTTTGATAGAAACCGATCTTTTAATGAATATACATAATTCTTTTTGCTTGGTTTAATGTTTTTCTCCTGACATTCAGCCTAAAATGCATAAGCAGAGGATGCTATCATATTAACTGTAGTGATGTCATGATGTCCACATTGTTTATTGAAGCCAGTACACACTGCTTTTACTTTAACTGGCACACAAAATTCCCAAATCTTCCTACAAGGTTTTTCTTTGAAATACTATTTCAAATCAGTAATCAAAGGACTCCTCTAATCTTTCATGAAGAAGCCTTAGTGGCAAGACTGTTCCACCCTTACAAGGAATCATTTATGTTTGAGACTGTGCTACAGTACATTCTTGTTGATTTCTACCAGGTGACTTGGGCATGTGGATAAATAAAATGAGGTGGGGAAAGCCATATTTTGACTCAAGTTTAAGGCTAAATTAAACTGTCTAGTGAATGCTTGAAATATATAGAATCCTTTCTGATCAGATAGATTTTCATTGGTGTCAGTGGTATGTGAGAGAGGATTGTGAGAGGTTGAAAGAATTCTTGGGGTTATTGGGATTCATCAGAAAAATAATTATTTTTTAAAGTTAATGCAGTTCTTGCTTACTAGAGCATAAAAGCATAATAAATTTGTTGTTATTGTAAGACAAAATTATTGTAGATGTAATCTTCATCCATCTCAAGTTAAATTTTCTTGTAATTTGGGATAGGAATGTTTCTGTATGGCGTTTCAGTTCCAACAAAATTTGTTGGAGTTAAGAAGTTACATTGGCTTATAAATTCAGTGAGACTATTGAGAAAATCACAAGTGATAGCAGCTGTTTCGTAAGCAGTGTGCCTTTATTCTGATGTAATTAAAAATACCCCTGCCTTTCTTTTCCCTGTATGTATACACGTGTAGAGCATGCCTGTATGTGTACACACTGATTGACGCAAATTTCATTTAATGTGCTGGAAGAAAAAACAAAATGCAAGAGACAATGCTTTTCAGATGTTATGTGAAGTTCATATTCCTGTGGTTTATCATCTTTAAAACTCTTTCCTATTTTCTGAAGGGATTAATCATAATTTTGAGAACAAATTCTAGTTTGAGTAATTACTTTCTTCCTACCTGAAACTCCTCTTGTAGCTTCACTTAATTAAATATTCTGCACTATTTGTCTTAAATTGCTGTATGGCACATCTATTTGCAAAAGTAAAAAAGAAATTGCCTAATTTTAGGGAAAGAGAGTGTTTGGGGGGAATTATCATTGACTTGACATTTTTTTTTCTCTCTACTAAGGAAGAATAGCTGAGTTCTTTAATTGAAGATTAATAGACAAGAGTAACATCATATTTAAACATAATTTTTCAGGTTTCTCTTTCAGTGTAATTTGAGCTCTTATCAAATAATTTTAAACCTGAAAATAAGGAAGGACCAGAGTGCCTGAAATCCAAGGGAAGTTTTGTTTCTCCAAAATAGGAGACAAAAAAAGTACAAAATATTTCATATAATGAAAAAAAATCTGAAATATTCTTTAGCGGAAAGATTTTCATATGCTATTAATATGTAAGATGGAAATGATATACCTAGTTCCTGTGTCAATAAATTATCTTGAGTTAGATCCATGAAGAACATCAAATATCTGTGCAGTGCATTTCCTAACACCTGGATGGCTTCTATATTTTTCTTCTGATTGGCTTTCCTGTAAAATTCTTCTGATGGCCTAAATTCTAACACAGGTTTTTCCCTTCATTTTTCTTCACATGTTAGTAGACTGTGCTGAAACACACTGCTGGTGCTGCTGATATTCATACTCCCAAGCAACCGAAGATAAATAGTCAGCTTACATAATGACAGGCTGAGTACACAGAATTTGTATGAATACAGAAGCCATGGCAGGTGTCAGAGGGGAAAGCAGTCTGGGGGATTTCTTCAAGGACAACAACAAACCAAGAGAATTCAATCCTTCCACCCCTCTCATATCAAGACTTCTCATATAGCAATGGTCTATGACTGTTACCTGTGAACTGGGAAGGAAACACAGAATTCTGCCAGAATTCTGTATTCTGTGAGAGACACAGAATAACCTGATGAAGTTGAAAAATTCAACAAACTTTTTTTTGTGTCCCCTTACAGTAAAACCTACAAAAATCCCCGATTTAATGAAAGGAAAAGAGTCAAGGTTTTCCTACCTCCTGAGATATCTCAGTTGATTTCCGTACAGAAGGGAACAAATTAATCTTTCTTACTGGTTGAGTGGAGAATGGGGCTCATTTTCTCTTGGCTGTGCTTACTTTAACAAACTTCATCAGAATTAAAAGTAGCAGTTATGTGTCCCTTTTGTTTTTCTAATCTACAATCCTGGTGTGAGCCTGATGTGAAGGAAAATAGAGTTCTTCCTTTATGGGAGATCCTCTTCCTGGCATAGCTTCCCATGTTTCATATTAAAACAAACAAACAAAAAACAGTGGAAACAACAACGTAAGAACAACAACACAACCCTCTCTGGTTGCTTAACATATCTGGAGAAGTCAGTGCTGGATGAGAGCAGATCCATGCCATTTTGTTGGGTTTTTTTCTGTCTCTGGAGTTAGGACATAAAGATGCTCTGAGGCCTTTATTTCCTTTCAAAGAAAAGAGAAAAATGTAAAAATTCTGTTTGAACACCAGGATAAGTTGTATTTAAGAGAGTGGCTATCATTTTTTTCCCTTCATTTTAAAAAGATTTTTTTTATAGTAATCCATCTCTTATAACATTTTTCCACAAATTTTCTGAGGTCTCAGAATCTATTTCTGCGTCTTGTTGGCATTTGTCAATATAAGGTGTACTACTTAGGTTGCTCTGAAAGTAATGTCTCCTATTTATTTCCATGGAAATGATAAGAGATACAAAGAGCACAGCAACACTTTGATAAAGCAAATTCTCACCTACAAAACAGTGTTTCTCAGCGTAGTCACCATCTCTATAGCTCTGCATTTTTGCCAGCCATGAACAAGTGCCTGCATGCTGTGGTTGTCAAATTGTGCACCAGTTGAGGTGACCCGCTGTTTCATAGCTGCTATGGTGGCATTGTTGCTAGGAAAATGTTGCTCAGTCAGTCTGAACTTTCATCAGCCTGAACAGATGGAAGTCAGAAGGTGCTAATTCCTGACTGTACCCTGGGTGTTGTAGGACAGTCCAGCCAAGATTGGCAGTGTGCTCTGTAGTCTTCAAACCGGTATGGGGTCTGGTGTTACTGTGTTGCAAGAGAAAGGTTCTCTTCTTTTCTGGCTATACTCTGGTAGTTGAGCCTTCAGGTTAGTCAGCATTGTAATATAATGGTCGGAGTTTGTCTGGGCTCCAGGAAATCCAGAAGAATCACCACTTTCCTATCCCAAAAGACAGTGCACAATGCTTTACTTACTGAGGGCTGCATCTTGAACCTTTTATTTGATGGAGAATTCACATGTCACCACTCAATGGACTGCTGTTTTGTCTGTGGCTTGTAGTTGTGACACTGCATTTTGTCACCGCTGATGATGTGATCCAGGCAACTCTCATATTCAGCCCCTAATTGGTTCAATAAATCCTCACAGACTTGCATATCAAAGAATTGCAGGAGTTGGAAGAGACCTCAAGAGATAGAGACCAACCACCCTGCTAAAGCAGGTGCACTGCAATAGATCACACATGTAGGTGTCCAGGCAGGGCTTGAATATCTTCACAGAAGGAGACTCCACAGCCTTTCTGTGCAATCTGTTCCAGTGCTCCGTTACCCTTATTGTGAAGAAGTTCTTCTGCATGTTTGTATGGAACTTCCTATATTCAAGTTTTAGGCTATTACTCCCTGTCCTATCACTACGCACCATCAAGAAGAGCCTGGCCATATGGAGTTCTTTCTATTCCTATGTGAGCGTTTGTGGAACTGACCCTGGCGCAAACTTTCTGATATTCCAACACTGCCCGCATCATTTCCCATGTATTGAAGCCAATATTCAGCTCTGTATATAATGCCCTGGTCATAATCTGCTGATTTGCGCAGATGAACTGATGGAACCACTCTTCATTTCATGGGGTGACAGCTGTGCATGTCTGTCTGGAATGTGGCAATGGTGACATGGAAGACGAACCACTGCTGAAATGCACCACCCAGCACCTCTCTGTGCTTGCATACATTCAGCAATCATCAATGAATGTCAATGGATGCCATTTTTTCTGCCTGAAGGAATTTAATTTTACATCTTTGCTTCATATGTGCTTCCATGTCAGATGCAATTGTGTCAGGCTGCCCCCCTCTGCTGCCAACTGTTGCTTGGCAACAAAATCCAATGGAATATGGGCAGGAAGATTGAACCTCTGCTGCCGTGCCACTAACATCTGCCTCTGATGTCATAGGCCAACATAATAAAATAGGAGGCATTACTTCTGGAGCAGTCCTCGTAGAGTTTTGGTTAGTTTTCAAATATCTTTTGTTCTCCAAGTAAGAGAAGCATAAGTATGAAGAGGTTTATTTTTGAAATTTCTGCATTAGCATCTGTGTGGCTAGTAGGCATTTCTAACTCTTTGGATAAGTATTTTAAAATGTGGGAAGAATTGTTCATTGAGATTTAATTGTTTAGGAAAGGACTCCCCCTAAGGAATTCTAATTTCTTTTTATAGGCCTTAGTATGGAAGCACTCCTGACTGTCAGCTGTGATTTGCGTTTCTGAAGGTGTTGGCAAAGTCATGCACATCAACCTTGTGGTGGCATTTGCCTTCTAAGTAAAGCAATGAGATTTTCTGCAATACCCATTTGAATCCAGCGGAAGAGCTGCGAATCCCTGCTTTTCTCCTTTCAGAATGCAGTAATTCAGCTTGAATGGAGTCACTCACATCCAGTAATTGCTGCTGTTTGGAGTATTTCAGAGTAGTCGCTTTGCTGCAGTTGGGAATAGAGCCTTTTTCCAGCTTCCCAGGTTGAAATAGGAAATATATATAGTGGGACTGTTTGGACTGATTTTTCTTTTTCTACGTGATGGTGTCTTTAAGGTGTTGTGGGTGGTTTTTTTTTTTTTTTTTTTTTTTTACTTTTTGCAGATTATGTACCCAGAAAACTTTTATTCTCTGGATGCACGTTTAACTTTCAGTAATATCAGGAAATCTTTAAGGGGAGTCGTTGTGTCTTGAAGAGTCTTTAGTAACTCAGGAACTAACCAGGTTTGTCTAGCTGCCTTTCAACGTGAGCCTTTGAGCTGTTTGAGGCAGGCTGGAGTTCAATACACTGCTATAGCTTCGAGGATTCACATAATCAAGGAAGGTTAGTTAGGTCAGACTCACCCACAAAACTTAGTGGCTTGTAGGTTTTTACATTAATTGTAAAAGTTGTATCCCTTCTCACGTGGTGGTTACTGACAAAAAAATCTGTTTTCAGAGACTTCTAGCAGCCATATGTTGTGGTATTCCTTAAACAGTACCCAATCTTTTTATTTGCTTAGTGACACTGTGGTTAAATTCTGACTGGAAGCTCACACAAGGATAATAGCGGTTATAACTTAAATGTGTATCTTTCCTCTTATGGAAATTCAGTTCTTATCATTTCAGTGCCTTATTCAGAAAGCCCTATATTTGTAACACTATTCATCTTCCCAAAAGGGATTGTATGAGACCCTGGAGATGAGTAATGGCTTTTCTTAATCAGCCTTTTGAAATGCTATTGTCTTGTCTGTCTTTGTTAGAACATCAGCACAGTGGTGGGTGTTTTGTAGTATAATATGAAACAAGGTGCTTGCAGCTGAGAGCTTGTAATTTAAACAAAGAAGCAGCAATCAGAAAACAGGCTGGCATGCGCTTGCTCTCGAAATTCAAAGCCTGAATGCATTCTGCACTGAGGGCAAGAACGTGGGGAAGAATGAACAAACACCAAGGAGCTGAGAGTCCTCTTGAGTGTGCCGGGGTAATCTGCCAGGTCTGCTAGCAGATTGTTGGCACTGATTTGCACTGTTGATTCTAGGTTTATGTAGCTTGTCCTTGCCTGCTTAAATTTTGCTGTTTGTTACATTTTTTTGATCCGTGTCTTGGTATTATGTAAAAATTCAACCTACGTATGTTTCTAGATGCTCGATCCCCCTTTTTGATGCTTTTTCTGCTCTAAATAAATGGATTTCTCAAAAGTCAAAAAAATCCAAAACAAAATGACAATTTATGCAGTGCATGTTCAGCAAGCGATAAAAAATATAACATGCACTTTCTGGATTAGGATTTAGGCAGGTCAGACGGGGAGCCCCACAGGTCACCAGTTCATGTTTCAGATGTGCACAGACAAGTATACCTACACAGTCCCTAACATACCTTTTCCTTAAAAACTTTCACAACAGCCCTACCCAGTCAATCTCCATTTCACCAGCTGGATGATTAAAATCATCACAATCTTTCAATTCACTCCAAGTAATCCGCACCCTTCCTTCCTTTCATACAAGATCTTCATGTTTGCCACTGACTCCCTCAGTCTTTTCTCATAGCTATTTTTTTTCTTCCCAATTCTCTCATTTAGATTTTGTCTAATTGGGCTACTTGTTATTTTAAGCACCCCATGCAAAGCTGGCTACATACTGAGGCCTCACCTGAGTGAGGAAGAAATACATTATGTGGTGTTTGGCACTGCATTAATGTACCTAGAGTTGAGACTTGCTGTTTTGCCTGTACTGCTGTGTGGTGGGCCTGTAACCTCTATGTGGTAAACAAAGTTTCTTTTTTTCTTCTTTTCTGGGTTGTGTTGCTGCATCACTACTTACATCCCATTTTGTATTTGCGTTTTTGATTTCTCTTCATCCTGTGTAACACTTCAAGCTTGCCTTTATTGAACTACATCCTGTTGATTTATAACTTTCTTTTCGGTTTACCAGGCTCAGTTTGGGTTTTGATCTTGACCCTGCTTGAACCCAGCTTTCCACGTGTGCTGATTTTACAAGTATATCACCCAAGTCACTAATGAGATATTGAATAGAATTTAGTAGATGTGGGATGATGGGTGGCCAGAGATGAGTAAATATTCAAGTCCCAGAAATGGGCCGTGATTTTCAAACTAACGTAAGGATCCATTATTTTGCTATTTCCTTTTCTTTTGCTTTTTTTTTAAATAGCAGGGAGTTGCATACACTGCAATTATTAGTAACAATGCAAATTGCTATGCTTTGATTCTATGTAGTGTTTTGTATCCCAAATTACTTTAAAAAACCAGTAAACATTTTAATCTCCATTTTATAGATACAAAGGGCAAGATAAACGAGTGGGCCAGTGGCAAAGCTAGTGCTAGCAATGCACTTTTCCTTGAGTAGCATTGGGAGATTCTGTCCTGGTCTGCTGATTGCCTTCCCTGTGATTCCATTTAACACACAGAAAAGTTGATGTGGTAGAACGAACTAGCTACATTAAAGAGGCGTGCTGATCACCTTGATTAATGTTGGTAAAATGCCTGTGAGTTGATTAGTGATATTAATATTGTAAACAAAAGACAGAGGTTAAAAAGGAAAATCATATAGAATTATCAGTTTTACATAAAACCTAATTCCATCTGTCCACTCTCCAGCTGTAGATGGGTGATGTATTACATCCCTGTGGATGCAGGCTGTGTGCCCAACTCTTCCCTGCTATTTATTACACATAGGTGAGAGTTCTGCGCTGTTGATTTCATGATTATTGATTCAAGATAAGTGAATATGTCACAGCATGAGGATTTATCTGTTGTCCTTCAGCTCCTCCACCCATTGTAACAGGAAATATATTACAGAATTGAGTTCAGTGGTGAGTGCTGGGATTTTGGGCATGTGGCAGAGTAGGTCTCCTTTCAAAACAAGTGAAATTAAAGACTTCGGTGTCTCCTTTCTGCCAAAGGCTGTTTTTGGAGTTCTGATGTTCTAGTATAAGGAAAAAAAAAAAGGAGAAAAAAAAGCAAGCACGGCCTATCTAATCTGTTTGTTTTTGAGTAAAATCATCCCACCTTTTACCTGAACAAAAGTACTTTGAACCTGAAAGTAAAATGAATGTCAGGACTGAGTTAGCTGGCTGTTTAGTCAGAGTGGATGTTATTATTGATCTTGCTTTCACAGACAAACATATATTGCAATAGATACTATGATACCTCATAACTCTTAAACTCCACTGAGACAAAAGCAGACTTAGTATGAAAAAGAAAAAGAAAGGGGTCTGGTATAAGTCTTCCAAGATTTCTCATCTCAGTCTGTGAAGGGTAAAGATTTTACCCTGATCCTAAAATGAATCCCAGGTATTAAAATCTGTGGCAGTTCACATTCATTGATGCCAGGGAAATCTCCATAATCCCTCCCAAAAGGTTAGGGCAGTGGGGACCTGCTTAGAAATACAGTTAAGAAAAATGAGTTGATATTCATGTAACCTCACTGCACTAGCCAAAGGTTGCTAATTTATAACTCTCATTTTTTGGACAAAGTTTCTATGCAGAGCCATCATTCTGGTATCCTCAGCCAAAAATCCTATGAAGGAACATCACTCAGATGTTCTAGTCCATGGTGAAGCCAAGCAGAGTTGCTATAGTGTTCTGATCTGCAGTTTTAAGGTTGCGCTTTTGTTGTGGAGTACTCAGAACACTGTGAAAAACCGTAACAGGGCACCTGAAACACTGATCCTCCCTTCTGTTTCATTGTGGTATGTTTATTGGAGGATTACTGGGAGTTTTTCCAGCTCTGTCAGAGGAGACTGCTGGCAGAGTTGACCTTAACAGAGACATGGACCTATTTTTCAAAGGGCTCTGTACCTGTGCAGCTGTCAGTAAGTTCAGCAGGGATTTCCAGACTTTCATGGTATTCTGAACTGCAATACTAAGGTCAGTGATGACCTTTTTTATTGCTGTCTGTAATAAAAAGCAAGTGCTTGCTATGGGGAGAGGGATGCAATATCCTTATTCCCATCGAGATGGGATCTTCATAATTATTACAGTCATTCACTATAAGGAATGAATGGAGCGCAAAACACTTAGTCTTCCTCATTCTGAAGATATTTTCTCCTTAAAATATATTTCTGTTCTGGGAAATGATTTTGTGACAATGGTATTGTGGATCTGCAAGTGGACAAATTGTCTCTGTTACTAGAAAATAGTTGCAGAATTATTCTAGCCTAGAACTTGTTAATTTGGTTTAGTTTATTTGGGCCTGAAGTTGAACCACCAAATCTTCTCTATCAGCTCTAAGAGCAGCCTGGGACACAACAGCCAATCTGCTTCAATTTACACATTATGGGCAGGAGGAAAGACTTGGCAAGTCAAATGTTGTCCTAAAGGTAGGCTGTCATTTCGCTTCTTCCATTCTACCTGAAACACTGGTGGGGGAGATGGGACAGCTAAGGACACTGCTCCTGAGAAAGCATGTGCCAAAGGGAAATGGGGTTTTCTGTTTGCTCCCTAGTTGGTTGCAGTAAATATGGTCCAACCTAATTGCAACTTTCTCCTCTCAACAGAAAACAAAGCTGCTTGTTTCCACGCTTCCTACTGTTTCTGTCCCCGATTACCAGAGAGGCTGGTGAACTCAGCACACCTGAGGGCAGGTGGTAGCCTATCTCATCTGGCCTTGGCCCCTTTTCTTTCTGAGCGGGGAAATGTCTACCATAAAACTTAAAAGTTTTGGGTATCCACATTGGATGAAAAGCAGCAACGTTTGTAGGAGAACTATCCATGCTGCATTGTTTGCCTTATTATTTTTTGGTATTTTGGTTTTAGTAGCACTTCAGCTTTGAAGAAGCCCTGCCACATCTTTAACCAACACATTTTCATATCTAAATATCCCAGAATTCATTCACACTCTGCTAAGATGAACTAGTACTTCGATTATGAGCTCTCTGCATTGAGGTGTACTTACCTGGAAAGCAAAGGACGTTGAGCTAGGGTGAAACTAAATACTCCCTCTGTCACTCGGCTCTTTTATTTTGGAAAACCAGCGCTATTTTCAAAGCAATGTACAGCAGTGAAGAGGAAATAACCTCTACTGCATCTGTGCTAACCTTGTCATAGTGCTGAAGTGACTAGTACGTTATGTGAATGACCCCTTTGCAATATCTGAATATTGCTGTCCAGTGGGTTACTATTGTTCTTTGTTCCTGGTTTATGCTGATGTGGAGATTAAATATGTGATGCTGTTCTGCATTGTAGGAAGTACAGCCCTCATAAGAACGTAACTCTTGGTAATATGTTGGCAGTAAATGGAGGGTTAAATAGTTGTGTGTTTTTCCACATAAACCTGAAAACAGATAGAAAATAATAAACTTTATGTAGAACTTTAATTTGCCAAGCCCTAAACAGGTTGCCAGAATCTAAGTTAATACATTAACGGTACTGAAGGTGGCTGTATTAGGCTGTCCAGATGAATTAGGAGACAGGCTGATGCCTTGCTATTCTGAAAAACTGACCACATGTGCAAGATTTAACTGCCCTTCACACAATTGTCTCTTGCCCATTTTGTAGCAATATGTCTTGCTAGCCACAGCTGCATTACAGGGGTCATTCAGGGAGTTCAGAGAGATGAACTGCTTTTAGACTTTTTCTCCAGCCCATTAGGCACAGGCTTTCTGTCTGCAGTGTCAAATGTGACTTTCTGTGTTGTTTTTTTCCTGAAGATACACGTTTTTGTGGGTACTACAAAGGAAATTACAGTCCCTCCTAATGTTTAATACCTGTCTGATGGCATTACAAAACATGATTGTTGTTCAGTACCTGCAATACGTCTTTTTCTTTGGAAAGGCTCCTCTTCAAGAAAACTCAGATGATAAAGGGAAGCTGGTAGGGTTTTATTACTCTACTCCATCAGAAGTTTCCTCTCTGTAGACATAGTCTTATTTTACTGTTACTAGTGAAGATTCAGGATGGTACAGGCTTTTATTCTAACTGTGTAAGTCTTCCTCTTTAGGCTCAACAAACCTCTCTTGTAGAGACTGCAATGACACTAACGATTCTACCTGGTCTCTGTTTTAACTTTTCTCTTTTTAATGTGTGAAATTACTGGGGGAGTATATCAGAACACTCCTGCTACAAAATGATTTACATTCTATTTCCATGTTTTCTGTTGCTTATAAATACTTGCATGATGCTCAGTTTCTAGATGAGGTATTCTCGCCTCTCTGTGTAGAATTGTCATCTGAAGCACCAGAAATATTTATACGTGTAAGTTCTCCTGATTCAACAGGTGGATGAAAAGTTGGAGTGAATTTATTTCCATATTATTTGAAATGAGAATGTTTTATGTACATAGATTGCTCCAAAAGTAATGCCTCCTATTTGTTTCCATGGAACCTACAACAACTACAAAGAACACAATAACGCTGTTAGTAGCACTGTGTAACTCTACAAAACACTATTTTTCAATGTAGTCACCACCATTAGCTATGCATTTTGGTCAGCGATGAACAGAGCCTGCATGTCACGCTTGTAAAAATCTGCACCAGCAGAGGTGACCCACTGTTGCTGTCACCACAGCTGAAATGCACCACCCACCACCTCAGTGTGCTCACATCCGCTGTTCAGTGTCCATAAACATTTGGCAGGTATTAATGAATGGCAGTGGGTGCCATTTTTTTCTGCATGGAAGTTACTTTCATATGCATTTCCATGTCAGATGCCATTGTGTCAGATTGCCCCTCTGCTGCCATCTGTCACATGGCAACAAAATATAACAGAACATTGGTGGAACAGTTGAACCTCAACTGCTATGCCACTACCATCTGTCTTTGATGTCATGGGCCAATGTAATAAAATAGGAAGCATTACTTTTAGAGCAGCTCTCATAGAATAAGAAAATGTGATGATGATCTTCTTGGGCAGTGTAACAGTTGAATGGTAGAAGGTGTTTGAAGAGACGGTCCTCCAGGAAATCCCATGAGTTCCCTTCCTTGCTTTTGATTCACCCTGTTTTAAAACTTATAGATGTCATCAGTCTGCTGCATCTAAGAAATTTCAAAGCTTGCTAGTAGGTGCTCACTGATGATTCAAGTGGAGACTATAGTGAAAATAAATAACAAGATTCATCTTTTAGAATAAGCACATTTCTGGTGCTGCCTTATCTGGCTTATCATGTCTGTGGCTTTTATAACCACTGTGCACAGTTGTAAGAATCAGTGTAGCACTGTGCCCTGTTGGGCACTTCCCTGTTTTTTTCCACCGTAGCTACTGCTTGTGCTTTCTTGTCATCATAAATGATGCTCATGGGGTGTGTCTGGCATGGTCACTAGGTAGCTTCCCAAGTTACTAATCTGCAATCTCATTTTAATCCAGTTCTTAGTAAAAGGAATTTCAAAAGTAATTTTTTTAAAAAATTTAAAAAATGCAGGAGCTAGTGAAAGTAATTAGAAGCCAAATTCCTTAAATTCCAGCGCTGTTCATTCTCACTTTGATATCTCCCTAAGTAGGAGATTGCTTCCATAAGAGAGAATGAGAATAAATCTCTCTTAAAAAAAAAATAATGAATAAATAGAAAAAATGTACTCCTCGGAGGCTGAGTATGGTATGGGAGCACCATTTTTTCTTCTTTACTCTATTACCAGTTTGGAGTTTTGTCTTTGTGCTTTTCTGGGGCAACAGTGTCTTTTATTCAAGCAGTTCTCCTTGTTCTGACATACTGATTTGAGGCTCTCAGAAATATAATGATCTGTAGGCTATCCAGCTCTTTTATTTCTTCCAGGGGTGATAATATCCACTGCTGAATTATGGCATGCTTTGTCTTGTTGCTGTTCTCATTCACCAGGACTCATCTGTATCTTCACGCTATTGTGTTTCCCCAAAACTCTGGGAAGTTGATCTGTCTGCAGCTGAAAGTCTCTGAGTGGAGAGACTGCACTTCAGTCTGGTACTTCAGACAAACTGCTTCAATAATGTACTCACCTATTAATGCTTGATGGGTTTTGGTGGGGTGGAATATATGGTCTCCCAGCAGCAGACATTGGGTTTCCCTGATCTGAGCGCGACTCAAACTGCTGTTGTCCTAAATAAGCCCAAGTGCCAAATCAAAATCAAACACAGAGTTAATTTAAGTTAGTGCACTTAATTGAAAGGAAGTGTCCATTTGGCTAAATGTTCCCTTCTGACTCAGAATTTTGCTTTTCTGTATAGCTGTATATAAACACCAGCTGTAACCTTTTTCTACTTCCAACATCATTTGCAGTTACCCTCCATAGTGGATGACGCTTCTGTAGCTCTTGAAGCAGCTGTTTAATTTTGCTATTTTATAAAAACAATGATGTCAATATAGTGCCTAAAAAGTTTCAAATAAAAAAATAAAATAAAAACCAGCCATTATAGGATTTTTTGCAGACCAAAATCACCAGCGGGGTACTGATGTTGAATTTATCCCCATTTTAATCCTCAGAAAAGTTAACAGCAAAACATAAATATTCTTTTGAGAAGTCTCTGACTAATGTCTGTTCAGCATGCCAAAACAGAAACATATGTTCCTTTTGTTCAAATTTTTGTACTGAAAGTTAAGTTTTAAGAAGGAAGAGATGGGATATATTGGGCTTTCTCACATCAGATAAATTCTCTTAAATCTGACCCTAATTTGTAGGTGCTTAGTACATAGAATTGTGGCTCTGAGCTAAGCTCCTGTTGTATCAGGCATGTTACGAGGCATTGGGGCTGTAACACGGAAGGCCCTTCCCGTTTCGCCCTCTATTGGTTCACCTACTTTACTTGAACCCGTGTCGTAAGGAGAGGCTGTCCTTCTTTGTTTTAATAACAAGGTGTAAAACAATCCCATATATGGCCTTTCGGAAGTAAGAGGTCAGAAGCAGGAGATTTAATATGATTGGCCAGGAGCCCGCACGAGCTTCTGGAACAGTCTAGTAAAAAGATAAGAAATACTATATAGTTCTATAGCTTGTACCAATAAACGCCATTTTGCTGTTCATCATATTGATGTGCTTTGTGCAGCAGCTGGTCAGAACCGGGTATTGGTTCTCTGCGTGCAAGGGTAATACGAAAAGGGTCACCAGAGTTCTGTAACAAGCTCCTTCAGGTTATAATTCTCACTTCATCCTCTGTCATTTTGCACAATAAAATCTGCTCCTTTTTGATAAATTTCCATGTAATTTTCATTCATTTCAGTAGGAAAATTTGATAAGGTTCCCTAGATTTTTGCATCTTTAAATTTTCTTTTGGTTTTAAAACATCAAGTTATTTAACTTCTGAAGACTTCTATATATTAAAGACTTCACACATAACTGAAAATTGAGATCGCACAGAAACATCATTGCAGTTCCTCATTTAATTGCTCTTGAAAGTTGCTGTATCTTTGCTCCAGAATCATCACAGACATGTTTCTCCCAAATCATTTTTTTCTTCAGATAGGATTTTATGATATTGCAATACATTCTAGAGTCATATATTGCTAGTTTCAGTTTCAAAATGACTCTCATCCAAAGACAGTAGTCAGTAGAAGCTTCTCTGTTCTGCTTAATGCTGTGTAGATCTTGCTTAGTATCTTCATCTTGTGAATGTCCTGGTAGAGACTAGTGATGAGTGGTGTCCCTCAAGGGTCCGTATTGGGACCAGTACTGTGTAATATCTTTGTTGGTGACATGGACCACAAACAAGTTTGTGGACGAACCCAGCTGAGTGCTGCGGTTAACACTTCAGAAGGAAGGGACACCATCCAGAGGGATGAGAGGTGGGCCCATGCAGATCTCGAAGTTCAACAAGGCCAAGTGTAAGGTGCTGCACCTGGGTCAGGGCAACACCAAACATCTATACAGACTGAGCGATGAATAGATTGAGAGCAGCCAAGTGAAGAAGGACTTGGAGGTTCTGGTGTGTGAAAAATTGTACATGCACCAGCAGTGTGTGCTACAGCCCAAAATGCCACTTGTATCTTTTGGGTTCCAGTAATGAACCTGTATAGGATGCAGAGAAGAGTTTTCTGCCCCAGAACATCCTGAATTGAATAAATGCATTTTCTGGGGAGGCAAAAAAATTAACTTGAGTTTTAAAGATAACAAATATTTCAAAAACCTTTGCAAGATAAAAACACGAAATAGGAATTAAAATCCAGAAATGGTCACTTAATGCAAACAAAGACAATTTTTTCCCTGTGAAAATTCTAAAACAGAACTGCAGACATTTATTAGTAAACTGAAGCTGGCCTAATTTCCATTATATTCAGCAACACTGATACTTTTAAATAAGTACCTGAAAATATGAAAGTGTATTTTCAGTCAAGGGGGGGATAGATCTGGTGCTCAGATCTAGATGAATACCCTTCACTGATTTTGAGGGGTAAAGCTCTTAGGATTTGAAGACTTATGCTATGCATATTAAGGAAATCAATATGTTGGTCTTGGTGTGCTAACATTGCAAGGTAAAGTGTTTCCAGCCTACAGCTGAAAGTACACATGCTGCTTGAAACATGCAGTTAGAGAGCCCTTGTGATCCTTTAGTCTTTCATTTTCTGTGAAGGAATCCGCAAACAGAATCCTATTATCTGTAGATAATGCAACATACTAATTGAGAGGAGAAAACAAATTACCTTTCCTCAGTCCTGCCGTAGCCTAACCGTTCATCTGCCTTCCTGTCAGGAGAAGCATGTACTGTTTTTTGAGATTTGAGCTGGGATTGGTTCAATTTCAGAAGCGACCTTTGTAGGGCTCTCTGCCTGCCTGCTAACTCTATATGGCAGTGTATTTTGATACTTGTCAAAGACATATGGTTGATCATAGTTTAGGGGCAACACGGAAAGGATGCTTCAATCAGGATGAGAGATAGTTTGCTGCAAGGGAATTTTCGTAAACACCTTGCTCTAGGCTATGTGAGCACTGTGTCTGTCTTCCTGTGGCCCCCCATCTCTCCCTCAGCTGCTCTTAAAACATACCGGCCCACAGCCTTATCCATCTGGACATGATCAAGGGAATAGGTCTTGGGTAAAGAGAGAAAAGTTTCTATGGCAATATGTTCAGAGTGCAAGGATAGGGAGAAGAGATTGGTCTTACTGTTACTGTCACATCAACTGCTATCAAGTCAGATTCAGTGTTTCGTATAGTACTTGACAAAGTCAGTTAAACCTTTATTCACATGGCCAAAGCTAATCAGAAGGTTGCTATTTAAAGCATCTCTTAATGAACGCCTGCATCATTCCTGGTTGATTTTATTGTCCAGGGGCTTTTTCAGGCGTTCTTTGAAATTAAAAGTGTTTGCTGCTATCCTATGGAGGTTATGCCCCACCCTGATAAAAGATACTGCATTTCCAGTTTGCAAGGGTTCTCGTGGTTTCACAAGTAACTTAAAAACTTGCAACAAACTGTCTTAAATTCTTTACTCAGCGGTGAGGCCCTGGCACTGCTGCCCAGAGAGCTGTGGGTGCCCTATCCCTGGAGGCGTTGAGAGCCTGGATGAATGGGGCCCTGGGCAGCTTGATTCAGTGGGAAGTGTCCCTCATCACAGCAAGGGATTGAAACTAGATGGTCTTTAAGGTCCCTTCTGAGCTAAGTCATTCTGTGATTCTATGAAAAGAAAATGATATTTCATCACAGGAGTTAGTAATGACCACATCAGAAACCTTCAACATGTTTCAGTACCAAAATTGAGTCAGTTCTTTTCTGCAATGCTAAGTGAAAAAAACTAGTCAAGAAATAAAGTGGAAAACAATCTTTGATTGGTAGAGGTCTTTTTCTGGATTTATATTTACATGAAGAGTATTGTTCAGGGATGATCTAGGAGTTATCATTTATCCCAGTGCTTTTTCTGTGCTAGTTGCTAGTATTGGATGCTTATGATAATCATAAATCATATAAGAACTGATGAGTGCAGAGTCATTGGCTTTCTCAGTTTACACTTTCAGTCTGAAGTGTGGGCACTTCAGAAAATTATACATGCATTTTTAATAGCCCTTGACACACTTTCAATAATTTATTTGATCAGTATTTGAGCTTATATATTTCCTACATAAATCCATGCTTTCTAATTTATCCCTTTATATTTCTCTCATCTTGTGGTAATGAGTGCTACAATGCAGTTATGTCTTTTAAGCAGATGGGATTTTTTTCAGAAGTCAGCATTGGCATAAATGCAACTGGGTATGGGAATACTTAGTTTAGAAATTAGAAGAGTGGTCAGACTGCAGGAGCAAAAAATCAAACTGGTCCAAAGAAGGAACATGAGAAGTTCATCAGAAAATTATAATAGGTGGAGGAACTTAATCAGCCAGGTATTCTTTTACAGTAAGATCCCCCTATTCTTTAACTTCTAAATCACTGTTGGCGTATCTATCTTTTTGCGAAACATGAAAAAATTAGGTAGCACAGCTCCTGTCAGTGTTAATTACAGTTGTTATGAAGTCATAAGGCTATCAGGAAAAAGGTTTTTAAAAAGTATTTGTAACTTGTAAAACAAGGACTGATCTATTGCTGCCATTATGAGCCTCATGTTTTGGAATGCACCATAAATCTTACAAATTGTGGAGCGCTATTGTTTCTAAAACATCATTTTGGCACTCTGGAAAATCACCAATTGACTTCTAGTTCATTCCTTTCAGTTTTCAGTAGTGGGCACCAGAACTCAGTCATAAATTATTTTTTTTTCTTGTCTCACCAGAGTGACTCCTCTGCTGTGTTTAGCCTTTCAGTTGCCTAATTTGTAAACACTGTAATTAATTGGCAGGCAGGATTACATACTGGCTGGAAGTAACTGAAGATTACTATCAATTGTAAGAGTGCACTGTTGGTGGATTGTTTAAAATATACATGCAGATCGGAGACAAATATAAGCAGTATGCAAACTGAACAAACTGAATGCAATGCAAACAGTGTACACGTTTGGAAGGTGTGCCATCAAAGTTGATCCAATTTTCCAAACCTGTATGCCTGCCTGTCTGTCACACCTGAGCACAGGTTCAGGGTACCAAGGAGGTGGAGATCAGTTAAACTTTCTGCCTTTTTTGTTTAAACAGCAAGGTAACCCTCCCCTACCTCCCCCCCCCACCGCCCATGCTAAAGGCATGGCCTATCTGATGGCTACCCAGTCAAACTGCACATCTCACAGACACACTCTGTCTCCTCTTATTGCCTGCTGAAATAAATCAAATGCTGCAATGAGTCAGCAGAGTTAACATTTCCTAGTAGGATTGCAGCAACTGTTGAGCCATCGAGGCCTGCAAAGGCACCCAGCCTCCTTGTCAGGAAGATGGATTATTAGGGAGATATAATGAGATTCTAACTTCAACTGGTATAAATGAAATCAGAATTGGTCTTTCTAAAGTTGACTGCTTGAAACTGCTGCCTTTAACGTTCTATTACTTTGCATGCTTTCCTGAAGCGTTTCCTCTGTTAGATAGGTGAATTTGCTAGACCAGGATTTTTACATCTTAGGCACCTAAGTCTGAAACTGTAAATCTGTCATGCTGATGCTAGTCAAACAATTGACTACAGAAAAGGTAATTTTTCTGTACAAATATGGATACAGTACCTTTGGAGATAGGTTTGAATATTTGATTCCTGATAGAGCTCTTATTTTTTAGCAGGCTGCAGATACTAGTGCTGACGCAGTATGATATTTGACATTTTGCTTATTAGGACTGCTTATTTATTGGTTTCTGCAGTTGTCTGCATCCTCAAGAAATTGGTTTGATTGAAAGTCCTAGATGACTTCTTTCTATTTAAAAATCTTAATAGGGCTAAAAGTGATCTATGCTACACATTAAATTCAGTATTTCTGCAAGCATGGACACAGTGCTGTAGTCACATATGTTGGTGGTTATTTGCTATTACTATTTATTTTTTTTTAAAGCTTTATCTCCCTCAAAGTGCTGGAAGAAATGACTGAAATCTTATCTAAGCAATCATATTGTAAATATTTAAATGTTACCTTGCTTGAATCAAGTCATCTTGTCAAACACGTGGAAAGATATTTCTGAGCAAACTCAGCAACAAACGAGTATTGGGTGTGATATTCTGGTGATTGGGAGTGATATCTAAAGAGAAATTGGGAGATTTGTGGCTTAGTTCTTTCCTTAAAATTCCTTATATTTTTTCCAAAGTGCACGCTTGGGCACAAAGCTCATGTTTGAGTCAAACATGACTGTGTTAATTTTTATGTGACATGACTGTGTTAATTTTTATGGTTTACTTGCCTTGTGAGTTAGGAGTGAGAATCAAAATCAGATTTCTGGAAAAATTATATTACAAAAGTCTGTTATACATGCGGTAAAACTTTCACAACCTGCCCTACAAAAATGAAAGCTTTATTTTCAAATTCTTTCTGTGAGATAATGGATGCTGTGTGAGAAGAATTTATTTTCAAGGCTATACAAATTTCATATTCTGGTATGAGAGGAGCCATGAATATTAATTGCTTCTGCAGCTTATTGAACAGCAAGTATGCATTTGACTAGAAAAGAATCCAGGACACTCAAATAAAAGTAGGGAGCTATGCTTGATGCTCTGTATAAAGTGACTTGATATATTTGCAAAAATAACATTACTTGAAGAGTTTTTGAAATAATTCTCTCTCCACTATCAAGGCTGAAATTAATTTTTGTTTCAAACAAGGGGATGGGAACTGTAGCTCTTCACTTCCAATTCTGTGAAAATTATAGAAGTGACCAGAATTATTTGAACACTTGCAGTGCAACACTACATTCATTAGAGTCATTAAATCTGAAAATACACCTTTCTTCTTCCCCCCCCCCCCCCTACTATTGGTTTCTTTTGAAAATGTTATTGCCGGCAGAAGCACATCTATATGCCGGTGTATGTTCTTACAGAGCTGGGTTTGTATTAAAAACTGTTGTAATTACAAAGAAAATGTTCAGATTTTATCACATAAGTATGAAATCCTTGGAACAACTTTTATTTATTTATTTTTAACAAAAAAGATACATGTTGTATGGATTTCCACTTTTCCCCTCACTCACATGATGTCTTATATCCAAAATGGCTTAATTGGTAAATTACTGATTGCTTTGTACTGAGACCACCCAATTAACGGACATGTATTAAAGAGTATGAATTGCAGTTAAATGGCAATGTTTGAATAGTTTTGGTGTAATAGTTGCTTGTATATTTGTTCTTTGTGCTTTAAAACATCTTAGAGTATGCAAAATGTGTGAAACCACTGTCTCCAGCTACCTTGTTGCTGTGGAGCCTTAGCGCCAATGTGAATTTTCAGATTTGTATTCAGTTTTGGGCCGCTGTTGTTAGACTGTAAACAGAAGTTCTGACTCATTCCATTAACTACTTGGATTGCTGTCAACAGGGTGTCCAGTAAAAAACCTGTATTGTTAAGAAATTTAATAAGAAAATCTTTGAAATATCTATAATTATGTTTAGATAGAGAACGTGAAAATTGAGAGATAAATTGCCTGGATTACTTGCTCACTGGACAAAATGTAGTAATTGGCTGTTTTTTAATTGGCTCTTGCCCTGTCTTTTGCTGTGCTATATAGAGTTTGTTCCTAATCACATTTATGGGTGTTTTGCCAGTTACAGTATAAGTTTACTGCTCCTGTCACATTGGTGAATCTATTAAAATGTATTTTACCCAAACACATTTCCTCTCAGGACTGTCTGTGAAACACTGGTTGTATATACTCTTTTGAGCATTTGGTAATCTGAAAAGCAAAATCCATTTCTCTGATCTTGTTGCCACAACTCTTTAAATATAGTAGTACATAGATATATTTATTTATAATGAAATATAGTGGTATATAGATATATTTATTTATGATGTTCAGTACTCAAAATACACGTGGTACTGAATGGATTTTGAAATGAAGATGTTATCGGCTAAGTAAAATTACACGAGGAAGGCAAGGCCAGCGCAGACTGGATTTGATTTGATTCCAGCTATGTGTCGGTTTTCAACTAAGATGTACCGCCACCAATCCAATACTTTATTGTGTTCTTTCTCACCTCCTTATTCCCTAGGCACGTGGGGGAAATCTGCATTGTAACAATCTATGTATGTCAAATATTGTTCTGTTCAAAGTGCTTTATTTGAGGTATTCACTTTCTTATGTTTTACTTGGAAGCGCCACGGCTCAGGTGGCTTTGTGTGTTATGCTCACTGACTGCAGAAAGGGAGAGGGCTGATTTTCCTGCTCAGGATGTGTGATACGTTGCACCACTCGCTGGATGCTCCTACTTATCTCTTGATAGATTTTCTTTCCAAATGCAGAAATAGCCTGTAGTTGCACACATGTTTAGGTTAAAATGATATTCGGTAACTAGCAATATTAGTGGTTACGAATACTTCTGCAAGTTTGCTAAGCTGACGGTATTGGACATTAGTGTGCAAGTTAGCATGCCTGGGCTCTATTTGCAATTCTTTCACTCACTGGCTTTGGGGAATTGAGAATGTTACTTACTGCCAATTTTCAGCTTTTTTCTTCCTTTTCTCATTATATTGTTATCTAGCCAGAGATAGCTGTGCGTCACTTAGGCGGTACAATTTTAGCTGTCTTTGGTCTTAAATTCTTTGGCCTATTATCCCCGCAGATGTGATGTAAAATTAATGGTCCTTGCTCTTGTTTGTAGATGCTTTAACATTCAGGATTAGCCAGAATCTTTTATGAGGAATGCTATTTTAGTTTTGCTTTTAGGATGCGCAATATATCTATTCTATCACATTTACTTGGAGAATTTTTGTAGAAATAGATAAGACTCCACAAAATGTTGGATTCCAAACCTACATGTCTGCAGCAAATGAACAACCATCCTTAGCTTACACAGACTGCTTGTGTCAATCAGAAATCATACAATCCATCAGCAGTGCAGTTGGCACAAGTACTGTCCCAGTCCCAAAAGCGTATTCAAATACTTTTTTGTTTTGTTTTTAATAGAATAAAAAAGCAGTCTGATTCCTTCTTGCATACTCCTCAGGCATATAATTTAGCTTACTAACTTCTGAGAAACTAAAAATAGATATATTTATTTTCTATTTCATTCAGATATGTCTTTTGTAAAGAGTAAAGCAATATTGCCTCCCACAAAATTATAGATGATTTCAAAAATTCATGTTTTCATTTAAGTACTAGGAGAATTTTATTGTGTTATTTAACTTTGAAGCCTCTGTTTTTCTCTTGAGGTGGCACTAGCGCTGATAGTATTTTCAATTTGCACAGTCCTAAGAACGAAATAACATATTGTGACAACGTTCGAGAGTCTAAGTATTTCTTGGACTGCCCAACACACCCTGGCCTGCACACCATAGATGTCTTATTCTACTCCCATTTCAAAGTCAGAAGCAAAATTGATGACATACACATAGTAGATTATGTGAAAATACTTTTGTATAAATCGTTCCACTGGTCATTGTCCGTATGAAATGAAAGCCAGAAAATACATAAGCTAAACTCAGGGGATTACATGACTTTCATGGAATAGTAGCTTATTCATTCCTCTACTTTACATTTGTTTTGTGTTTTTTTTTCTTTTTATTTTTCCTCTGATTAGGAGCTGCAAACAGCTTTTTCTTTGTCTCATTTGCAACTTAAAACAGTAGGCTGATTATTTTGCTATTTTCCTTCAGTTTAAAGAAAGAACAGAAGTGAGTGGAGATTATCACTTTTATCCAGGTATTCAGAAAAGATGAGGTTCATAAAAATAGGGTTAATCTATGACTGCCATTTGCAGTTAATGCGATTCCTGACTATCTGATCAGATCAGTCTGAACCTGGGTAAAGTGAACTGATGTTTAATTACAACTGTTTATTTATGTCATTAAAGATGTTATAGATAAAGGGCGGGGGGGGAAACAAAAGAATGTGGCTTAAACAAGTCCATTGTCATTTAGATCATAAACATTCTGAAGTAAGGTCTATACTTTCATTTGGTGTTTGTGAAGTATCCGAAGTGTACTCTCAATCGGTGTGATTACCCTGTGTGTTCCCATGCAGGAAATTTCTTACTTGCTTGGCCTTATCGTAGTTTTTAATTTAATTTAAATCCGATTGATTTAAGTCTACGTAGGCACGTATTTACTCATAAATCATGAAGAATCATGATAAATCATTTACTCATAAATTAAATCATGGCCATTTGAAAACACATTATAGAGTTAACATTAATGACAGTGTATTTAAAGTGTATTGGATCTTTTTTTACTTCAGATTTTCCATTTCCCATGATCTCATGCTGAATTCTAATATCCAGACTTCCTTTTTCCTATTGGGCCACGGACAGAATGAAATCAGGCTTGCTACATAGTGTACGGATTGATAAACCAATGGCATGGTAATATAAAGAATAAAGACCTATCATTTCTGGAATTTTAATTTCTGACTTCCTCTTTGTTTTAAAATAAAGACACTAGAATAGAATTCAGATTTTTTTTACAAAGTCCATAAAATCAATGAGAGACTTTCGGATGGGTGCTGGATTATACATGTAAATAGCAGCAGGTGGAAGTTGATTAACATCTATGGTACAGAATATATACATGTTAAATATGTGTGAAAGCCTTCCCTGATTGGGCTTAGTAACAAAACTACCAAGATCAGGAGAGTCAGGCTTTCAATACAGATTCGTATCACATTTAATCTCTTCCCTGTCCTTCCTCTCGAAGAACCTCACCGTGTTAAACTCAGATTTTTGTTGAAATTTTAAGCTGTAATAAACTGCCTAAATATATTTTTTATTATTCTTGTCATGGGAAGGAGAGAAGTCAGTTCTTGACCACTAATCACTATTTCTAATGATTTCTTTATTTAATTGCCAAGCAGTGCTTTTGTACTAATAAGAGCCGCGCCTGCTATGAACGCACCACGAAAGAATTTTTGTTATTCAAGAAGTTGTGTTTCTCTTCTGCAGTTGGGAGATCTGTAGCCGGTAGCAAATTTCAGAAAGAAGCTCACTGGTGGATTTCTCTACTTAGTAGTAACTGAAATCAGTTGAAGTTGGTGTTGGCTTGAGGCTGTTCACTTTGTATCTCAAATATCCTTCTTATATATATATTCTTGTATTGAGCAATGATTTCAGTACTGAAGTTTCCTGGAAACTGGCTCCTCCTAGCACTTTATAAAATAATTGAAAGACAAAAGATTTAAAATGCTGTCAGTGACTACCAATTTACAATTCAGTGTTGAATTAGCATTTAGGAGCTTAAATGGTATATCATATAACAATCACCTGTCTTTATAATAATTTTATTCTTAATATCCTGTTCTTGTGTGTGTGTCTGTTTCCATAGGATGATTTCCTTTTATTTATATCTTGTTTAAATTTTGTCTTAATTATAACTTCATATTTTTAAATCCTCCCTTATTTTTGTATTAACAGAAAGAAAGGAAAGAAGAAAGATTGCAGTTGGGTAGCATTTCTGAAGTTTCCCCCTTTTATAGTGATATTAGAGCCATCCATTTAATTGTCTGCTATTCATTTTCCTTCTCTGTATCCGCACACAGCACTGGAAGATTTTCATCACGATCCTCTCTTTTAGATTGATGATTTTAGGAAACTACTTAGTCTTCTCATCTTTCTATTTTAGGCTATGCAGAAAGTCATTTTGACAGCAGTCTTCTCAGTCTGTTCCACTCTCTTTTACTAAATATATAGGATTAGAACAATGTATCATAACTATGTGAGCTTTAATATTTGTTTGAAGTAAAGTATTAGTTTTCCTCATCAAGAGATATGATTGAAAATAAAGGAGTGAAAGATTGAACAGAGGCTTTTGGGAAGGAGTTATAGATGCACATTTTCATTTCATTTGGCATTCATTGTAGATAACTATTGAAATTAAGTTTTATGCGTCAGTGATATTACTGACTTGAATTATGAGTGGATGTGATAAACTATGTAACTTGAACTGTAGGGACTGACATCTGTAAAAATACAAGGATAGATGGAAGATGTGGCAAAAGAACAGGCTTGGCCATGAAACAGGCACAGGGAGAGCTGATAGGATTTAAAATATGTGGGCACAGGATGGCAAAAGGACTTTTTTTCTCTGAGTTCTCCTTAAATTGGATGCAAAGCATACTTCTGTCTGTGATGCACGCTGGCAGTGGGAAATTAATCATACTGGATCAAGAAGCTCTGCTGATGGACGAGAACATAGAGCTAATTATTTATATCCATGGAAACTGATCTTAGACACCACAGATCTGACAGCTGCTGCAGACTCTTTGTGAAGAGAGGGAGAGGATGGGAGAGGAAAGGGTCTTCTGCTGCTGCTAAGTATAAATTCAAACATCGACATTAGGTTTGAAATTAGCTTTGGAATAGGCAAGTAGTGTGAAACAATTGAATTAGTGATGTGAATGAGAAGTTCCTTATAATGCAGTTTAGGGTAATTTGCGTGGTCTATTTTGTTAGATTTTTTAACACAGATGTAGTGCTCTATATAGGAAAAAGAAGTAAAGCGAGGGGGAAAGGAGACTGCGAGAATTACAATGAGCTAATTTCAAGTGATGAACAAAATTAATGACATTTGTCTTTCAGGCTTGGAATGAAAAGCTTGTAGCAGCTAATATCTGGATGTGTAATTCATCCTGTACCTTTAAAAGTGAGAGAAAGCAGGACAGATTCGGAAGTGTTGCAAATTCCCCAATTAAACACAGACAAGCAAAGAAAACCCTAACCCATCTCAGTCACACCCTATATTTCCTACATCTGCATCTTAACCGCTTCCCCCCACCCTCCAACCCAGCTTTTTCCTTTGATCATGAAGACCTTCCAGCCCATACAGGCTTTTTCTCAAACATATTTCACAGTTCTCTCTCTCCATTTAGCACAGATGATCAAAACTAGTAGGTTTTGTTCTTCGAATTACCTTGTAAAGATTTATTCCTGGTTTCAACTTAGTCATGACTGAGAGCAAAATGAAGGACAGTGGTTTTCCTGCACTTTTGTCCCACTCAGAAACACCACTGCAAGGTACAATTGTATTCCTAAATGAAGGAAGGAGACAGTAGTCCTTGGCTTTACTGCTGAGTGGTGTTGATGAGTTTACAGTAACACAGCTTAGAGCATTCTTCCTGGGTAGCAAACTATAGAGAGCATTTTATAACAGATCTATAATTGAACTAACAGTGAAGCAATGTAAACAAGCAAAGGTCTGCTACTCAAATTTGCTCATCTGCCCTTTTATTTAAGCAGTACTGGCGTACCTTAAGAGTTCATGAGCCCCTGTTACATGATGTATGACCAGCCGACCCTAAAGGAAATCCTATGCTTTTACTTTAGCATAGTCTGAATACCAGGAAGAACTGGACCTGTCATTTGTCCAAAATTAAACCACCAAGGGGAAGTGTTAATGGGCTGTGCAGGGATAAATTATACTTGCCAAAATGATTGTTTAATGATATCCACACTGGAATTAAGTATTTTGAAATGGTTGAAAATGCCAGTTTTCTTAAGGTTTGAAAACCATTTATTCAGAATGAATAAATTGAGTGAAACTAAACCTTTTTCTGACGATGATGGTAGCTGTGCAGGAGTCTCTGTATATCAACCTGCACTGTGACTCAGTGGTGCCTGAGATGATGGGTTGTTGAAATTTGGTTGGAAAATGGATGAAACATTGTCTTTGATGCTCATTGCTGTGTCCTATATATACAGTCTGACCAAGCCACCATGATTAAAACACCCTTATAACCCAAGCAACAAGAAGCACATTGAACAGTTTCATTCTTCACAAACAGCAGAATTTCAGGGATTGTTAGGTCCCAGACAAGGGAACATTTGGTACAGTGCACAACTTGTATTAACTGTGTTACCATCTAAGTCTTTATGAGTCATTCTATTCATCCTCAATGACTAAGCAGCATCTTTTTGAGATTTTCTTCTTTAATTTATAGATACAGTTTATAAATATTAATATACTGAAAAGAGGGTTAAGAAGTAACTACTGATCCCTAAAGTCTCTTGTGTAAGAGAAATCTACCTGACTCTGGAAATTTCTTTAAGAAACAAAGGCGTGAAGATCTGCTAGATGAAAAGGACTAAAAGCAGAAAAGGATATAGTTCCCTGGGCAAAATTTTGAAATGGAACTGGATATTTTTTGGCGGATAAATGTGCTAGTTCATCTGTGAATTATTTTGACTCGACATGGAAACAGCTGGTGACTTTCTGTGGCTGTTGGTGTTCTGCAGCTCAGCTAGATCAATTTAATTGGTCCCGTCTATCTTCAAAATCTAGACGGAAAAACTTGTTCTCATTAAACCAATGAGAGAGGTACTGTTAGTCTCAGTATGGCTGGGAATGTGATGTATGAATTAGTGATAACGTCTATGTGACTAGCGTAAAAAAACTACTGTGTTGATGGGAAACATTTTTTATTGCAAGCTGAAAGTTCAAGATTTTTAACATTCACCTTTTTTTTCTATTAAGTCTTGTAAATTTTTCTGATAGATTTAATTCCTAAGAATGCAAAAGTGGCTTGATTGTCTAAAGACAAAAAAAACGATGCACAAAGTGGCTGCAGTTTTGGAGTATATCTTGCATAGTGAAGTTTTCTCTATGATGCTGAATTCTACAGATGAAGAAAGAAACTGGGTGAGAGAAAAACCTGTGTGCCTGTTTGCAAGAGGAAGTGAAATATAACACTAGGAAATGCAAGCTGTATCATACCTGTTAAAATGTTACAGTTTCTTCTGGAAAAAAAGACTGTTGATGTAGAGATTTGAGTGTCAGAAACAGGGTGTTTGAAAGCACATCTCGTGAAGTGTTGGCATTGTAGCCTTTGATCATTATAAAGCGTTATGTGTGTTTAGACTGCAGTATGCTAACACAACTCTTTATGGTTTGTAGATCCTGTTTGAATCAGAAACCACTTCAGGAGACAGATATGATGTATCTGAGGTGGAAAAATTGAAGGTTGTTAAGACAAGTATTTATTGTTGAGCTTATCTCAGCTAGCATTTCATAAACTGCTCTGTGAGTACATAATTTTGAATATCTTTTGGAAAGAGGTAGCTGGATTTACGTTAGTTCCTTCTCTAGGCTTCAGAGATGTCTGAGTGTAGTGAGAAGATGGAAATTTATGGACAAAATGTGTAGAGGCTATAGGGAGAATGTGTGCCATCTAAGGGGAAGAGAAAATAAACAACAGTGCAGAGGGAGGCTTTGGATCAGCCCTCAGTACAATTAAGAGATGTCTTGTGCTGTTGTTATATGTAGTTCTGGTGTTGTGACTTACAAACTGGATTCATCTTTCTGCAGATGTGGCAGCGGGTGCCTGTGCCTCCGCCATTTTCATCCCACCAGGGTGCTTTAAAACCATGCTAAATGGAGTGAGAATTTGCTGGTTGAAGGTTGACAAAATTGCAACTTATTTGAGGATTATCATTTATTCATAAATTTACCTCAAATCTGCCTCCTTGTTTCCCCAGGAGAGCCTGCTGCCGTGTAAAATGTAGATTAAAATCAGCAACATTCAAAAAAGAATTGGAACTATCAAATAACCAGCTTCAGAAACAAGGGTGCCTGCCACTCTCTTCACCCACGATTTATCAATTCTTCTGCATTTTGCCAAAGTAATTACATGGAGAGAGAAGTTTACAAATGAAAGAATGAATTTCTGGGCTAACAGTATCGCTGTCGCACAATGTGAAGAACCAGGCCTCAAGTTGCTCAGAGTGGTTAGTGTCTGGCATTCAATTTGTTATGCCTGTTTTACTGCTAATTGAACAGCTAGTGGACTGGTTGGTGTTTAACCAGTGAAACTCAACCTAATGAGGAACAAAGGTTTCCATTTTATTTGTGGTTTAGCAAAAAGAGATGTTAATGCATAGGACTGGCTTTGATTTTGCTTTAACTTATCTCTGCAGGTGAGGTACGTGTTTGGTAATATGGTATCATCACTTCCTTTTACACTTTTGTGATTCATCAACTTTTCTATCAGGTGAACTTTACCTAGGTCTTTGCTGTGGCTTTTTAATTAAGAGATTTGAAAGGATAAATGCTACATCAAGAAGATTCCGATGGGTGCTTGAATGTAGGAGACATATCAGTCATGAGTCTGTCAGTGAAGAGAGAAGCCATTTGTTGTGCTTGCCCCGCCTAAGGATGCCATCATATTGTATCATGCACTACCTTGACTTTCTTGGCAGAAAAAAATAATTATCATGTATTCATATGAGAAAAGTTTGAAATTTTATGAGAGGATTAATATTTATCAGAGAGGGATCCATGGCCAATCTGGGACTTCCTCATCCAGCGGACTGTATGCGAGCTGACCAAAATGTTCTGTTGCAATGGCCTGTGTTTCTGCAGGCTGACAAGTGGAGCCAGCAGGTGGTTGCCGCTGGCCACAAGCACCGAAGATTGATAATTACTTACCAGGTAGCACTGAGCAGCCAGGATTTGATGGAGTACGTTGGCCTGGCTGGGGAAAAGGTACTTTGTTGCATAGCATCAGGATGGGAACTGCCGCCAGCCTAGCATCAAATAGCAATTTATTAATGGCTATGTCTTGAAGCATTTGTTTTGTAGGAGGCCCTGATGGCCTAATAGTTCAAACAGGAGAAGGGCCTGAGGAAGCTCCTCATTATTCTACTTGCTTGAAGGTTTGCAAGATGACAGGGCCGGGGAGGGGGCCCTAGCAGAATGCTTAATCGAGTCTGAGGTGGGATAAAGGAGTGACAACAGCACTCAAACAGATAAAAATTATTAAAAGATAAATAATCATAGAATCATTAAAGTTGGAAAAGACCTCGAAGACCATCTAGTCCGACCGTCCACCTACCACCTATATTGCTCACTAACTCATGTCCACAAGTACTATGTATACCCTTTCCTTCAACACCTCCAGGGATGGTGGAGGTGCTCACCACCCTGGGCAGCCTGTTCCAATGCCTCACCACTTTTTCAGAGTAGAAGTTCTTCCTAACATCCAACCTGAACCTGCCCTGAAGCAAATTAAGCCATTCCCTCTTGTCTTACTGTTAGTTACCTGGGAGAAAAGGTCAACCCCTACCTCACCACAACCTCCTTTTCAGAAGGCCACCGGCACACTGTTGGCCATGTTTAGCCAAGCATGGACCAACACCCCCAGGTCATTTTCCTCTGTACAGTCTTCCACTCTGCCACAAGCCTGTAGCTTTACATGGGGTTGTGACCAAAGTGCAGGACTCCTCCTATGCTCAGGCAGATCAGTGTTTCCCTTCAGCCTGGTTTCATCTACAAATTTACTGAGGGTGCACTCAGTTCCCGCAGTCAGACCATCAAAAAAGATATTGAAAAGGACAGGCCCCAGTACCAACCCCTGGGAACACCACTCGTGACCAGTTGCCAGCTGGATTTAACTCCATTCACCATCATTCTTTGGGCCTGGCCATCCAGCACGTTCTTTACCCAGCAAAGAGCGTACCTGTCCAAGCCATGGGTTGTCAGTTTCTCCAGGAGAATACTGTGGGAGACCGTGTTAAAGGCTTTGCTGTTCTTCTTCATGGTACATTGTTAGTGGTTTCCAGAGGATTTAATGAAGTTGCAGTCTAATTACAAAATGTCCCTTGTCTGTCTTAGAGGGGAGACAAGATAGCAGATTAAGTTTGTGCATTAGAACTGAGTAAAGGGTGAAAAATAATTCATCCATTTTGTGAATTGTTGGAACTAAAGCCAATGATCAAGAATTGCACTGTGAACATAGCAGATGGCATGACTTCTTAAAAGCCTGTTTGACACATTTTTGGCACAACTATGTTTCTAGTTGAGAAATTTTTGAAGCTCTTGAAGCGTTAGAGCTATCAGCTGGATTAAATAACTGTTAAAGCACTTTCCTTTAAAAATATTTATCATAGAGATTCCTTTCCCTCCCTATGCTTAATGATAAGCCATTTGTATTTCTATAATAGTTTACTCATATTCCATGTTATTTTACAATTTTATCATTGAGTTTTAGTTGAAAATTAGGTAATATGCTGTCTTTTATTTGAAGATCTTTATAATGTGACTGTTCAGTTTTCAATTGACAGTACTCAAGGATGTGATAACCAAAGTGTATATTTAAATGCTATTGGAATCTGCCTTTTAAACTACTTTTTGCCCATTTGGTCATCTCAGGCCACTGTTAGTTTCCATCACCCTCTAAATTGTCACTCAGCTGGCATCTATGTCCACAAACAATATCCTACATACTGGTGACATCTTCTGCCTGACAGTTTTTTCTCATTAAACCTTGACGTAGTTAATGTCTCCAGGCTTTCAAAATAGGGTTAAGTCCGTTATTAAGACAGTTAACTTTGTCCTTAGTAGTAGTGATTTGAAATTAGATCTCATGTATGCTGGATCAATGACGTAACCAGTAGGCTACTGGTTATTCTGGTGTTTTTCCTTCTTTTTGTTTTTTATTAGCTTTTCAGATGGACTAGGGAATTGATGTGGGGGTGGCCTAAGCAAATGATATATATATAGTCATATATGTACCTAACTTCAGGAAAATGCTCATAGAGCAGAATGCTGAGCCTTCTTGCCATATGCCAAATTAGGCTTTCCATGCCACTTATTCTCCATGTCTTTCCCTGCTGGATAAGTCATGCAGGATCCCAGCTTTATCTTACCAATGTTCTTTGTCTTCTTGCATAATATGTAAAGTGTTGGGCACTCATTTTGGAGCTGAAGGCTCTATAGGTAATGGGATGCCTGCGTATTAGATGTTGCATACCTAGATAAAGCACAAATTTATAGTCAGGTTAGCGCATGCATCAAGATTTCATAAATGCGTACCTAAAATTTTCAAAAATAAATGATTTGGCTTTCACCTTTCGCATTTGGTTTTGAAGAAGGGAATAATACATTGCAGTTCTTCAAATTTTTAACACAGAAATGTATGTAAGACCAGTCACTACTTTTTCTTACTAGGAGTTTTCAAAGAGCTCTCTCCCCTCTCCAGTTTTGGTGAGGTCTGTTTCTCCTGCAGTCCTACCTGCTCTGAATCCTGTGAGGTATGCAATGGACTTCTCCGCTCTCTTTCCCAGGTTAAGCTATCAACTGCTAGTTTCTCCTTTCTTATAGATGCTGCTGTTTGGAAAAAAAAAAAATAAAAAAATCATGACCTAGAAGGCTTCCTTTATAGTCACTCAGCACTGGGGCTGGATACTCAAACACATCCCAAAATATACTGTTTCGCTCTCATCATCAGGATGATCAGGCATCTTGGCTGTACATACCTGCTCTTACCTTAGTATGTAGAAGTGCGACCTGTAAGGACTTGGCCCCACAGTACTAAAATTGTTGTTTATTAATGCTGCGAAGTACTACAGCTTTAAAGAAAGACATTTCAGTTAACAACTACAGCAGAAAAACAAAACAAAAACTAAGAAAAAGGCCATAGAAGTAGAGTTACTGAATGGATTTAGTGTTGTTAAAAAGCCTATTACAAACACTGCTGAAAAGCAGTTCCAAGTTTTTAAATGAGGTTGGTGTGCTCTACAAGCATGCTAAAGTTGGTCAGTTTAGATTTGGAGGATTTTAACACTCTGCTTTGAAGAAAGGAGAAAAATCCATGGTTGAGAAAACTTGGAAGGATTTAACACTGTTAGAAAACTGGCAGCTCTCCCACTCTGATCAGGAGCTGTGCTTTCAGTGAAACGAGTAAAAGAAGATGCCAGCCCATGTACGTATTATTTCTGACTACACCATGAGAGTGCTTGGAATCTTTGTTTTTAAGGCTGCAGTGTGAAGGGGGGAGGAAAAAAGGGGGTAGCAGATGAGCTTGCCAAAGGTTTTGGGATTCATTTTTCAGCATGAGCTGGGTTCAATACTCTAGCCTGCCTTAGACTCAGGCACTGAATTCTAGCATGGTCCTCTCATTTTTCAAGATTATAGATGATTTCATATTATCATTTTCCATCCCTTTTGTATTGAAAGGAAAAAAGGCTCCTCTGTTATCTTTAACGACATGTCTTTTAAAAGTACTTCAAGCCGAATTATTCCAGTAGATGTCACTGTGGGCCCCTGAGTTACAGCCATCCCATTTTTAGCTGTTGTTCTGTGCTGTACACCTGCTATCAACAATGCTCAAACATCTTTGTAATGATGGTTCCGAATTACAGCTGTTCTGACATTGCTAATTTCATCTTTTACTGGGCAACATGAGGACAGATACCTGACATGTTGTCTCAGTCTTGGCAAAAATTGTGAAACTTGGAGGCAGCAAAGGCTCCAAGAGGAGAATTTCTGTGCTGCGTGGGAGGTAGGTGTAGGCTATTGTGAGCTAGGTTATCAGCAGTCCTGAGTGAATTCATTTGGTCTTAGTTTAAGAGCAGAGAAAAAACAGCTTTACTGAATGTAACTTGGGGAGTCAGGAGACCTAAAACAGCAAAGTTAGGCCAGTGTTCAGATCCTCATCAGAGCCATCTGCTTTTCCTTCATAAATATTTTTAATATCCTGAATTTTCCCTACTCTATCCCATTGTTAATGCAGAAGTGAGAGAGCTCTGCAAGGCCAAAGGTGAAGGACTTCTCAGCTATGCTTCTTTTCATTTGTTGGTCCACAAAGTGATGCTTTGAAAGGAGTCTTTATTCATATCTGACTTCCATGGAGAGAGAGTTGAGAGTCTGAAGGAAGGAGTTTGAAGGTGAAGGGCTTTGGTCTAGTTATAGTGTCTTTACAGTAAATAAGTAGACACAGATCAGCTTATTACTCAGCTTGTGTTACTTCAGCACACCCTTCGTTGCAGACCTGCCCATGTGGTAAGAGATGAAAATGGCTGGCTGGCTACTGAGAATATCTCCAGTCTCTCTGGATAGTATGTATTTTCACTTTCTGGAGGTTTAGATCACTGAAAGAACAAGCAGCAACGAGATGAAAGCTTCAAAGTCAGTGACGCAGTGACAATATATTGTGTATTTCTCCAGATGTTCTCACAACTGGCTGTCCAGTCCCTGCATCTAGTTGTTAAGATACTGCAGAAAATAACATTGAGATCTACAATTATTCAAACAGATAGACTGTGTACATTCTAATTAACTACAGATGGTTTCAGAATTACTGTTTTTTTGCTTACATAGGTATATGGGGTTTTTTGTTTTTTCTAATCTTTTGTTAGTTTTGTATTGAGATTCTCTTGCAAGGTAGAAATTGGAGTATTATTTAGCTGAAAGGAAGGAGTTTGATTTTTGCATCTGCAAAAAATTTTTGCATTCTGGCTTTCAGTAGCACATGCCCAGATTAGAATTGTCTCTACTGGGAAATGTTCTTGCTTCACTAGAGAGTTCTTGGTAGAGAGATGTACAAAAACAGGTACAGGTTGTGTTTGCATGTATGACTGTCCTACAGGTATGAAAATCCTTTAATGACCTCAAAGGAATGGTTGGAGTTAAAGTGTTTGGCAGCAGAAGTTGTACACACAAACTGCAGCTGAAGTTGAGTCAACAAGGTGAAGTGATTTCTTGATTTGTCGTCTTATGTGCCTCTGTCACACACAGTCCCATTGAGCTGCAGTCTCACAACAGCCTAAGGTGAGTCTGAAGAGATCCATGAAAGCACAGAGTAAGCTGTGAGTTCACTGTACTGTAAAGGCTCAACTTCACTTTTAGCAATCCCAGAGACCAATCTGGTGTCAGATCATAGAAATGTAGAATGGTTTGTGTTGGAAAAGACCATAAAGATCATCTAGATCCAGTCCTCCCACCATGGGCAGGGATACCTTCTAATAGATCACGTTGCTCAAACATCTTCCTTGAAATTCCGTGTCTTTATTAGCTCTCGATTACTATCACTGAGCTTGAGTAAAGAAGGCTTGTTATTTCATCCTTAGTAGTATTAGCCACTAGATGCTCTTAATGTTTTCTTCTACCTTTTTAAAACATTCACAAATTTGATTATACCCCTACTCCCCAAGTCAGAGAAGAAGCAGAGAGAAAACTTTGGGCTTTTGACATTTCTGATCTGCTTCTGCACCTTCTAACTCGGACGCTTAATGACATCAGTAACATCCTGACTACTACATCAGATTTTCATCTGATGTAAATCAGCAAGCTGCAGTGCCTTTCTTGGAGAAATGACATATTGTAGCAGCTGGAGATGAGTACTACGTACACCAGACACCAGACTCCTATTGTAGTCTAATTTAAGCCATTTAAAGTGAGTTATATGAAAGGTGTCTGGTCTAAGAGTGAAGAAGTAATCATAAAACTTGAATTTCGTGATGTTTTTTGACTGCTTGATTTCTAAACTGTGATGTTGCTTTAATGTTTTTGAAAACTACCAGTCTCATCTAGCTGTTTTGTGGTTCCTATTGCCACTATCTCTGAACTGTGTCCTGCCTTATGTCATTGCTGGACTTAGCTTGCTCTAGAAGCGATTGGGGCTCCCACAGGATGCCAGATTTTTGTTTTGAAAAACACTGAGCTACGCTGGTTTAGACAGTGCAATTCTAGGCACTTTACTCGTACACTTTGTCATAGAAAGCTTATGCAGGAGGTTCTCAAACAGAAAGCCCTTGGGTAAAGCTATAATCCTAGCTTGGAGCAAGAGGCAATAGACCTGTCAGTAATACAGCGGCACAGGGAATGCTGCTGTAATTAAAGTTTGCTCAGCTTTTCCTTAATAAATCTCTGTAATAGAGGCATTGCATGCCAGTATGGCCGTTTTAATTTATGTTGTTTTGAAACTACGCAGTTTGTCAGCTTTACTGTGATCATTTCTTTATAAATGTATTTTGAAAGACTATGCTTATGTGGTGCTATAAAAATAAGAGTGATTTTTAAAACTGCCAACCAGATTATTTTGGGTAGCCTGTAAGCAGGTGGAAAACTAGAGAGACTACACAGAATGGTTTAAAAAAAAAAAAAGAAAGAAAAAAGAAAAAAAAGAATAATAGTTTATTTCCCTTAGATCAGTAGATCATTTGTTCCATAACTCATAAGTTCAATTATTTTAAATATATATTTACAGGTGGTTATTCTTCAACATGCATGAAAGATCTTTATTTTGTAGGTTTTTAACATGGATTGTGCCTAAAATCTCACTGAAGTCAGTTACTGAGTGGAGTTCAGTGTAAAGCTTCTAAATTTTAATCTCAGCATTATTGTTTATTTTTTGAAGGTAAAGAGAAAAACCCAAAGCATTTTGTACCCTGCCTTCATTTGAATGTTGTTTACTTGAACTATTTCTGTAATAAAAACCCATAAAGAAATGAAAATCAGTTGAGTTTGCAGCAGTAGAAATGGCAAAATCTGCCACATGTCATTAAAAATGAGTAGTTCTCCTATCTGTAGGGTTGACCTACTAAATTATGCTATAAAGATTTCACAGTCTCTCAGAATTTTGCCTCTGGGAAGAAGTAGAGGATTTATTACTCTTTTACTTTTACTTTCCCTGCTCTTCCCCCCTCTGCTTAATATAGTCAGATTGTCCTGCCTATTTTCGGGTGACACTGGTTAACTCATTGAGTATTATTTTCAAGTTCATATCTATATCCAGAAACAGCTACGATTTAAAAGTAACGAGAAGTACACAATGCTATTTTAGAAGTTGAAATGGTATTTTGAGAGTGAAAAAACTCTGTTAGGTAGTTATCTACAAAGTGCTCAGATCAGAGTAAGCAAGCAAAAAATTGGCTATGCTGGTTTTGCTGGCAAGCCCTCCTCATGCAGATGGACATAGTTTTTTGACAAATGCCTGGTCAGAGTGACATATTTTGGAAGGGTAGGAGGGCGTATGATACTTTCATAAGTACAACTACACCAACTTTGGCCGGTGTTTAAAATGCTATCAGAAAAAGTTGGTTCAAAGTGATAGTCTATGTTTCAGGGAAATGCATAATTCAAGTTTTAACGCCAAACGCATTCCAGATGAAACTTACGTATAGAGCTCTATGGTATTTTGAATTTCAAAGAACTTCTGATTGACTTGCATGGTGAACAACAGCATGGTAGGGACTGGTTTCTTGACCCAGGTTATTTCATTTCAGTGAGGAAGGATTGTAAAGAATTTTCAGCAAAGTTTGCAACTGAGACATCATAGCATCAATAATGCTCATTTACCTATTCTACGAAAAGTATGTGACTCCATAACATACACTTTGAGGTGTATTATTAAGATGTGCTATCTGTAAACTCTTGGTTAGAAACTAAATTAGTCCTTATTCATATCTGCAGAAAGTAGAAGCAGGTGAAAATACCTGTTCCTCCTTAATCAGCTATTCAGTGCAGAGGTGATGAAACAGAGTAGGTATGTGATACTTTCTGCCCAGTTTGTTTTTAGAAACAGGTACGTCATCTAGAAGTGCCTTTAACTTCTTGTGCATGCCTTATTGCTGAAACCATATGAATTGTTCTGAAATAAGTTTATGTTTGTGTAATAATTCTGTATGTTTTCTCTTAGAAAACTTTCATAAGAGATTCAGTGGCTTTATTAAAATATATAATCCACAAGTGACCTTGCAGCTGAACAATGATTTGCTGGCTACTACTATATATTAATTCTTCCTTCGATAGTTTATATAAGTAAATCAATTTATTTTTACAGACTAAGCAATTAAAAGTTTTATTTATTACTATTAATTCAGTAAAAACACTCACTGAATTTTATGTCCACCTTGGCACTTGTTAAATCTAGTTGATAGGTAGGAAAATGAATTCCTTAGCAGTGACTGTTTTTAATTACATAAAGATTTCTCACAAACACTTTATTTAATTTTAGTTTTAAAGAAGTTCAAGCATCAGCTTTTTGAGGTTATGCCTCATATTAATGTCCGGACACTTGAAAATCTATTTATATTATTAGAAGGCATAACTATAAGCTACTTACTACTACTCTGAAATGATCAAAGTGCTGGTGTTAAACTATAATTGTCCTGAAATTTGGGTGAAAGAAAGAATTATCCTGTATTGAAGACAGGGTCTGCAGTGAGTGTCCTGATTCCTACTTGCAAATGGAGTCACGAGTAAATGGTTTGCCCTCAGTGTAACAACAGAGAGATAGGGTTGAGATCATGGCTTTTGATAGATCTTTTCCTCTTTGCCACATCAAGTAATTCATGATCTCCTCTCTAGATGCCATTGAGAGATTTTAGTTATGTTATAGTAATGGTAGCAATGATGAAGAAACAGCTACATTGACACTGCATAATGATTACAGTCTTTGTCTTTCTGTGGATTAGAGAAAAGTTGATGCAGAAGCTGACAGGGAGCTGGGTGGTTTGAAGAACTGGTAATGGAATGGGGGCTTTTCCTCAACAAAGCTGAAGTATCTCCACTTTGCTCCAAGCCAACACTAGATGAAGAAATTATAGGAATAGGACAGTGAAAGAAGAGCAGTCACATTGATTTTTGGAACTCTGGGATGTTTTGAGTAAATAGTTCAGCTGGAGAAACAGAGACTGTATTATAGATCTGAACTCTCATTTTTTTTTTTTTTTTTACAACTAAAGGGATGAACCTGAGATTTTAGAAAATATGTATTAGATATGTATCATTTCTTGGTAGTGTTTATATTCCTATGGAATTTTTGTATGTGGGTTTCTTTATTGATAAAATTGATGAAAAGATAGTTCTAAAAATGAATTCTAGGGCATTTCTATGAAAAGAAGAAATATTCTTTTATGACTGAGCGATGAGGCTGTGTCCAAGGCTGATCAAAAAGAGGTATTTCATTGCATTTTGTTTCAAGAAGGGATGATCCACAGCAGGGCTCTGATGTTTAGTGAGTAAGTATTTTATTTTACTACAGCAAGTGTATTATTCTCTATCAGTCCTCTTATTTTCTGTCATAAAGGCCAATATTTCCCCCACTGGAAATCGCATACCACCTCTGTGATAGTTCTAGTTGTTAAGAAAGTGCAGTGTTAAAGTAATATCTGCACTGTTAGAAACTGTCTAGGCAGCTATAAGTTCAAGACAGTCTATGAGAAAAAGAAATAATCCATTGTTTCAGTGTGACTGTTGCTAATTCCTTTGATAGCAATGGGAATCTTTACCCTTCTTTGGCATCTAAGAGAAAACTACAACTGCCATTGAAATTTCAGTAGCATACCTGGAACTGCTAATTCTGAAGTCCTGCATTCTGTTCATTAAAAAATATAATGTTAAAGGTAGAAAAAACAATTATTTGATTTGAATATTTTTAGAGTTTTCAATCTGATTATTTTCTTTACAGATCCTTCAGAATTTTGGTCTGAAAAGATCTGGCGTGATTACTGGGAATATTATCAGAAAATACAATTGTGTCAATTCATGCACAATTTGAATAAAACAAGTTAAAGGGTGCATACTGTGGTGCTCTTTGAAAAATACTTAGCCACCTTTTTGCTTTACAAGTGCAAATTATTATTCCAGAGTATATTATTATACTGCACAGCTCCTATAGCTATAATAGCATTCAGTGTACTGTAAATGATTGGGAAATACTTCTGTACACAATAAGAATTGCACTGTGGTGTTAATTAAGTGATCCGTTTCAGTAGCATATGGATTTCAACTGGATAATAGTCCCTATCAGCAAGATAAATGCTAATTCATAGATGGAAAATTATAGAAAATAAGCATCCAGGCGAAGTGGTACACCATTAGCTAGTCACAGTGCTCAGTGTCTCACTGACATTATTGTGGCTGTATCTAACAATTCATGTAGAAATAAGAACATAATAAATGAGAGGTGAAAGTGGCAGGTGGACCCCATGTTGCAGTAAAGGACTTGTAGCAGCTTTGAGAACGTAAAAAAAAAAAGTTTGTTTTTGGTTTGGCTTATAATCAAATAGCTGTTAGTTCTGAGGCTGGGAAAAATTCTACCAAAAACTTGTTGGACCTAATATTAATATAAACATCTGAGGAAAGCACGATTGTACAAACAAGCTGTATGGATTCCTGAAAGACTTTCTGGATAATGGTAGCAGGTCTATCAAAAGGAAATTGTAATGAAGCAACAAACTAAGATACCAGCTTGGGAGAATATAGTCAACATAGAGTAGGAAGGTAATAGAGTAGTGTTATAAAAACAGGAAAGAAACCAGTCAAACACATCATACACATCTAAGTGTCATGGAAGACTGATAGTGGAGGTTGTGTAAATGAAGTCTAACTGTAAAATTTGCTTCAGGAATATACAATGAAAATAGGCCGCTCCCTGAATACCTACAAAAACACCTTGTTTTTATCTTAACTATTTGTAGTATGAGATCTTAGAATAATAATTCTTTCGTAGGAAATACAAAATACAATTTAATACTTTGCATTGCTGTACTGCTACTGAAAGCTCGAGCACACAAGTGTACTGTGACCCTTCTGTCTCCTAATTAGGCATTGCTATTGTATTGGTAGTCAGGGTGATTGGAAAGGCTCCATTGTGTTTTCAGAAATTCTTTTTTTTAGGTGTTCACTGTAATCTGGAAGAGTTGTATAAACTACCCCTAAAGTGCTTGCAGTAATTTGGTCACGCTTGGCTGATGCACACAGGAGCAGTACCAGCTTCCATGTCATGTTCTGCTACCTAAGGACCTTGGTTGTCTTCTGGCTCCTTGTGCCATGGAGATCAAAGCAGATTGAGAGAAGAAATAAAAGTTTTGCACATTCACAGATGTAGCTACATTTGAGTCTTGCTCCAAAGGAAGGGGATTCTGCTTTTGGAGGAGAATTGTTGTCTTGGTCTTAGGAGCTAAGGAGTATGGCTGGAGTGGTGAGAGGATTAGACAGGAATCCTACTGGAGTTTGAGTGATAGGGTCAGGAGAGGGGAAGGAAACAACAGGGACAGCTCTGCATGTGCATATGGATGAGGGCAAAACTTGAAACTGCTGCTGCTAGTGATACTGGATCAGGTCATCTTTCTCTGGGATCTTTCAGCAAATATGGCCTGCCTGCAGTAGATGAATCTCTTCTATTTCCTGACCTGTGACTGACTTTGAGCACTTGTGTTTGTTCGATTTCAGGCAGTAAGGTGTGTTGTCTCCCATCCCTCGTCACTTACATTTGGCATTTTCTTCATTAGCTTCGGTGCAGTGTGGAGCCAGCGAGTCTAGTGCATTGTAATGCAGACTTTGGTGCTGTGTCCCCTGCAGCTCTCTGATAATTTGCAGTTAAGAAATAATCATGCATATTAAGTCAAGACCAATGGCTGCTCATATGGAGAACTTCCTAATTGCAGGCATATTTTCTGCTGCTTACCAGAAAATGACTGGATGATTGTTTCTTCCTTATGTTTTGTATAGTACCAGATTGCACTGCTTTTATAGCATAGTTAGTAATAGACTCTGGACAGCGAGAGTATTGATAAAATTGCTTATTATGCAATAGTCTTTTGAACTCTTTCCTGACTATACTCTGTAATGGATCTGCAGGTATTACCAAAATATATATAAGAATTTTTTTTTGTAAATTTGGCAATACAAAAAAATATATATATTTTAAATTGTTAGTTAATAATATAAATGCTTATTCCATTTGATGTGCAAAATCTTCTGTTGTAATCAGATTGACACGCCTATGTGGATATTACTGAAGCATGGAAGTATACTTTGTTGGATTTAGACACTCGTGAAAGCATATGTAAATTATGTTAAATTCTGTTTGGGAGATTTAATACCAGCAGTAGCAATGACACTTCGTTTCATGACTCAGCCAAAAAGAATTCTGTGCCATATAATAATGAGAAGTGTGAACCTTATTGAATCTACTCTTGTCTAGTCATTGTTTAAGAAATTTCATTCTGTTTTGTATGGTTACTTGAGGGAACAACAGGCATGTGGAATTCTCAGATCTTCATGAGAATTACACTTCAACTCTGTAGGGTATTAAAACTACCATGTGATTTTTCTCTTTGTCCCAAGTTAAATGTAGTGTTTTATGTTTGGGCTTTAACCATGGAAGTCGTTTCTTTGACACAAGCAAAGCTGAGCCCGTTGAAGAAGTAGCTGTAAATGCCAAAGAAGGTGAAACCAGTGAAATGCAAGTAGCGTTGGAGAACAGCTGCTTTTATTAAGGACTGCAATTTGACACATTTAGATTTTTCTTTTCTATCTCCCAGCACCTATTTTTGTGATTTGCTTGATTTTTTCTTAGCAACTGAAGCTACAAATCAGTAGATAAGTTGAAGTAGCCTTTATTAAACACTAATTAAAATTTATGATGCTCTTTCAAATTAAAGAAATAATAACCGTGATGAAACATTCATATCCTGAAAAAAAAGGCTAAAGCAGAGGCTATGCACAAGACTTTCCCTGGTATAAGCTGACTTGAAGTAGATGAAATCAGTATCAGACAAGCTAGATTGCAGTCTAAGGTAATAGAGAATATAATGAGACATGTAAATTACACATTGCAAGTACATGTGTGCATGTATACACATCACCTTTGATAACTAGACCAACTGTGATCTCTGTAGTAGTTTCAAGACCTGATTTTGATCTTTTGCTATCGTAGGTGCATTAATTCCTTGCTTTTTTCTTTTTTTCTGACTGTGAAAGCTATCATACACCTTCTATCTAGAGACAACTGTGAGACTCCCAATATCAAAACATATCAGAAAATGGCACAGGACAGCTTGCTGCAGCTTTGTCTTGGATGATCTCCTTCATGGAAAGTACTATGAACTAATATTTAGGAAAAATGTTTATTAAACCTAAGTATCTTCAGGGTGTTGTTTGGAAAAAGCAACCCACTCATTCAAAGGTCTTTTCTACATGAAGTAAGAGCCTGTAACTTCCACTGTCAGCTCAGAAGCTGAAGACATTTATTGTCTCTTCATGCTGCAGCATAATGTCCATCCTGTCCCGAGGAGTATCTGAAACAATAAAACACTTCCTTTGAATTATTAAAATATAATAAGAGCTGTGGTAAAATATAATAACTTCTGTGTAGCAAAGCAAAAAATTGATTTAGCAAAAGAAAAATAAATGAGAATTTTTTTCCTACCATGAGAAGAAAAATTGTGGGTCGTATCTTGTAAATATCTTCACATGCATTAAGACTTGCCCAACAACTGTTTAACTTGAGTGTAAATTTTTAAGTGGATTGGCTAGTAGTAGTCTCATTTTTACTACAGGATGACATAGGATAGGGTGTCATCACAGTACGTTTCCTGCTGACTACTCAGCACCAGATATTCCGTTCGTAAACTGCACCCTGTTTGCAAGGACTAACACCTAGTCCCTGGCCATCCTGACGCGTGCACACACCAATATGATGAGCGGCAAAATGGAGTTTATTGCCCCGTTACAAAGTCTTATATATCCTTCCTTATCTCCCTTATCTCTTTGTTCACTTTGTCTACACCCACAACCTCTGGGGCAGGGGAGGTCCTAGCGCATCCCATCCCGTACCTTCGGTTGCCGCCTACTACAGTTTCCCCTCCACCTTTGCAGGAATGTTAGTGTTTAGTTGAACATTCTGAGATGAATCCATCTCTCTTTTGTGAGGTAAAGGGATAATTTGCCTGAAATATCTAATAACGTGGTTCTGAGACCTCAGGGGATATACAGTTGCATAAAGGTGGCAAACACAAGTCAGAAATATACTGTTCTCATTTATCCATATTCATGAGGACACATGCTGCCCAAAATTCTGGAGGACTAAGCTAAGATTTTACTTAGCCTATCAATGTCAGCGATGCTTGTAATTAGAGATACTCTCTTTTATTAAGGAGTCTCATTCTAGCTTGTATGTTTGGGCTGCTTCTAAGCTATAGTTATGGTTTACTATAAATGTTTTCACATAAATTTTTCAGCTACCTACAGTAAAATCAATGAACTCCAGTGATTGCTATCACCTCTCCATAAAAGCTGTTTGTTTCTCTTTTCCTTCACTCTTAATTGCAATTATGTAGGCTTGAGTCTTCTTGAAAACCCTGGAATATGAGAGTATTTATGTAATATTTCACATGATTTTTTTAATGTGAATGAAGGCCTCTTTAGTAGAAACTTATATTAAGAGCTCTAACTCAAAACCCAAACCTAGAAATTATTTTAAAATACTCTCACATTTCAAATAGATTCCTATTTTTCAATACATATAACTGTAGCATATTTCCAATACTACCACACAGCTTTCAAATTTTATCATGAATTCTTACTCAAATGAAGCTATGCTTATTTTAAATATATCTTTGATCTGTTTCACAGCCTTATTACAAAAAGAAAGGTTTAATTTTGCTTTAGAATATTTTTGTAGGAACCTCATTTAGAAACTATTTCATGTGGAGTTGTGGCCCAGATTGGCACTTTTTTTTTTTTTTTTTTACTTTTTTTCTGTTTTAATTAAACTGTAGATTTAATTAAAATGTGAATGGATTTAAAGGAGAATTTATTACAGAAATTTGGGCCACAGTTGCTCATTACTTTTTGACGCAAGCAGTGGTACTCTGCTTAGTAACTGAAGTTAATCTCCTGCCAAGCCTGTTTTCAGGTATGAGTCTGACTTACGTCTCCTTGATAGCATTTTCTTCTCTCAAAATATAAGTAATTTTTTCACCCCTGATACCACAGTAAATGCTAACTAGCTGCCAAGCTGTTAAACTTGACTGTTAAGCTAGTTAATTGCCTTGAACAGACTGTGTTGGAAGTTCTTATTAGCAAATACAAGGTTTGATGTATTATTTTCTACCAGTATTATTAGAAAAATGTTTAGGAAAAGAGCAACAGATCTTGAATTCTTCTTTTCTTTTACCTGTGAAAGACTTGCTCTTTCTTAATTTTTGGTGTTCATTGTTGTAAGGCAGTTGTTTTGAAGTGCAGAATTTAGCTGAAACAGCTAGCAGGTATACATTCAGCTTTGGGCCTAGGGGTGCAGGAGGAATTTAGACTGTCAGTTCGTAAGCTTTGTAACATTTTCAGTATATGAATGGTAGCTAAGGTACACTAGATTCACAGCAGTGAGGTGTTACGTAACGGAAGTGATCAGCATTGAATTCTCAGAGTTTGCTGGATAATTCAGTATGTTTTATTCCTATTGAATGCAATGTTTTGGGCTTTTTTTTTTTTTTTCCAGGAGGCTGGATTTTTTTTCCCCACTGATTTTTAATCTTACTGAGAAGGAACATGCAAGTAGCTCTACTTCTTGTATGTACTGGTGCAGTAAAAGCAGAGATTTGACCCTTAATAGATTATCTCACTCGCTGATGAATCCAATTTGTAATGAATCTGAGAGCAAAATGGAATGGGTGTTTAAACCTGCAGGACCAATGCTTGCCTGAGTACAGGAAGAGCACATGACTGAAGGTGATTTATAAAGGAGTTAACCACATCATGGGGGGCAGGATCTGGAGAATTAAAGAGTTACAAATTCAGATTTGTTGGTGTTTCGGTAAACTTGACAAAGGCAGTGTAGTCAGTTTCCCTCAGTTTTGTAAGATGTAACCAGGCTTGTAGTAGTTCAGAAAAAACAATCTAGCGTTTGAAGAAGAGACCTAGATCCACTGAACTCTTCTGGCAGAAAACTGCTATCTTGTAACTCCTAAGTTTTGTATTTTGGATAGCCATGGTTTTCTATGCCCTTATTTACCTCCAGACTATTATTTTGTCATCTTTGTGTCTTCCATTCTGTCCCACAGGCCAATCCATAATGAGTGAACCTAGGCATAAACTACTAAAAGTTGGATAAGCCAGGTGAGGTAGAATTGAAGAACTCTGAAGAGCACAATGTATCTCAGCATAGGCTCATTTTAGGCTGAGAATTTGGACTAGCTGTAGTGAGACAGTTAGGGGGCAAAATGTGAAGATTAAGTACCTACTGGGATTTTCCAGATGATTTTACTAGCTAGCTTTAAGTATCTTTGTGAATCAGGCCCTGGTACTCAAATTTGCATTTATGTGCCCAATTACCACGGAAATCAATGGAGTCTGGATAGAAGCACAGATAACAGTAGAGGTCCACTACTGTTATTTCATTTTTTCTTTTTTACTGGTTTTGCTATCAAAACCAACTATACTCTAAAAATATAGATAATTGTCTAAACACTTGGAACATATAAATGTGAGTTGTTTTAGGTTACATGAAACATCTAACTTTTGAGTGTGAGTAGCCCATAAAAGTGATAAAGGAAACAAATGTTTTACTCCAGTCCATTGATTCACACTGATTATCAATGAAGTAGGCCAGTGAAGACACTGTCTCGCTCCAATTACTGGAGGAGGTGGTTTGATATATCTATACCTGGAGTGAGATTAAGACCCAAACAAGTCCAAATATTGTCCTACTGGTTTATTACAAATTCTAAGGAATGTAGAGAAGATGAGGAATTTAGCAACAGTATGTATTCAGGTCCTTGCATTTAAGCAGTGTGATGTTAAGTAACTGAACAGCTTCATTGTCCAAATAGTCATAGCTGAATTTTCAAAGGTGCTGAACACCAGCCATTTCCATCCCACAAAAAAGAAGCCAAACTTATGCACGTAGATTTCAAAAACTTTGGCCTGATCCTGTAGTACTATATGTTATGTGCTAACATGAAGAAAATGTGAATTTCTGCTTTGCCTGAGTGATATTCCATAAGTGAGCATATTTTTTTTTCTCTTAGGCTAAAATAACTGTTGCCTTGATTAAAAGAAGTGAGAAACCTAGAGCACAAAAGAAACGAGGAAATTGCTTCACAATGTTATTATAATACAGAGTGAAACATCTTACTTATAATAGTGACAAAGGAATTTTACATCATATTGATTTTACTTTGTTTTCTGTTTGAAATAAATGAAACTTTGTTTAATTAAAAAACTTTAAATTTGTTGTCTCACATGGGGAGAAATGGGCAATGTATTGGAATATGAATGTTTTTGATTGAAACTTCGATGTTATAAAGTACAATGCAAACTTCATTTGATGTAATATATTGATAATGCATCAGATGTGTAATTAATGCTGGCTATGAAAGCCTGTGGTATAAATTGATGCGACTCTGCTGACTTGATTGGTGCTAACTAGGATGGTATTAGTTGATGATGTAAAGAAAAATGGTCAGGAATTCATTCAAGAAAGCAAGCAGAAGAACTTGGATATGAATTGATGACTAGACAAGAGGTTTAGGTGGAGAGTTTGGAGTTTAGGAGGCTTTGGAACTTGGAGGGGAGGGGGTACCAGCACTGTGAGGAGGAGGGGTGTATACTTTGGATCCTTTATTTAAAGAGATGTCAAATTTTTTGGGTGGAACTAGAGTTAAAAGATGATACATAGGTGTGTTTCGTGTAATCAGCATGAGTTGGCACCAGAGGACAATTCCTTGACTGGTGAAATTCTAATTGGAGTGGTTGGGATAATAGGCAATCTGTAGTAAAAATCCTAATTTGTGAATTTATGTATGACTTACCTGGTATGACAGAGACCTACAAGAAATGCATGACTGAAGTGTTGAAACCCATGGCGTAGAAAGGATCAGATGGAAAAGCAGTGAAACTGTCACGTATAACTCAGTAGCAAGTGATCTTGACAATTCAGAATTGAATTACAACAAGTGAAATGTGGTGTAAAACTACATAATGCTGGCAGCAAATCAGCAGATAGTCATTAAGAAAAGCATTTATACTAGATCTATCCTTGATACATAGGAAAGTGTCCTTGACTAGCGCTGGTGTCAAGTAGAACACATTTTGCCGGTGCTGTAGGGCTGGAACACCTCTCTTAAGAAAAAGGGTTGAGGGACCATTTTTATAGTTTTACAGTATAAAAATATGGTACTGATGCTTTAACGCCATCCTTGTTTTTAATCATTTTCTCCTAAGCCCCTCTCCACAGGTTTGCCTGCTCTAACAATGCATTTGATACAAACTTCCCTAAAGCACAAAGCAAGATGGGCAACCAATTTGGAAATTATAATAATCTAGTCAAGGTTAAGATTGCCTTGTTCTGCTGGGATATTATAAAATTTGAACCATGTACATACATCTAAAATAAATTAGCTGTGAGTGGTTGCTGGAGCTTTATCACTCTAGGGAACTCATTCTTTAAATTTGAGATACGTTGGACTTTTATTATCTGGTAATGCATTAATTTCAGAAGCATATATTTTTAGATTAATGTTGGCTCAAAAATCATTTCAGTGTTTGGGATAAAATGGGGTCAAAACAAGACAGTTTGAAAGGCAAAGAATACAATTATTAGAGTCCATGACCACTGGCAATGAGAAACTTGCATCTCTCTTTTACTGAAAATATCTGCTACACTATGAAGGAATTAAAGAAAATTCCTAAGCAATTTTAAATATATGCAATACAATATATATGTTTTCTTTTGCTCTAAATATATGCTTATTTAAAATCTCGTATTTCCCAAGTTGGTACATGTAGTCAGTTTCCCATGTCTCTGCTAAGTTCCAACATGTGGCTGCAGAAGAGCACATTCCACAAACCCTGGAGCAGGTTCAAGGCCTGAATTAGTCAAATCAGACACAGCAAGAGAGCAGAAAACAGTCTGGAGACATGGCAACTGGGACAGGTGTCACATTCATCCAAAAGAAATATGGAATCTCTGATATATACTCAAAACACATCTAAATCAACCTGCAGGTAGCTATGTTGGTGTGATCTATGTTTACATTCTTCTGGTACTGCAGTTCCAGTTCCTTTGCCCTGAAAGGAAGAAATAACATTGGTGCCATAAAATTAAGATATAGCTAAGGCATGCATATGGTGTAGTGGATTGAAAATATGTTCTAGTTTAGATAAAAATCTCTTCGACTACCTAGTCCTTTGAGGTGAGATGTAGCCTTCTGATGACTCCTAGAAGAGAAGGACATAGAATTGCACTTAATGTAGGCTGACTCTTCTCTGGGATCGATCAAGCACCTTTTGGATTATAGGAGGGTTTCAAACTATTTCAAAATGTTACAAGAACCAGTCAGTGAGTGAATTAGATAGAGATTACTAGAGTTACACTTAAAAGGAAGCAAAGGAAAAAGCTGGAGGGACATGGATATGGGCAGCAAGATAAATAACCTGTTTGAGGGCAAACAGAAGAGACTAAGTGTTTAGAGAAAGGAAACTTATGTTCTGTCTTCCTGTTTGCTTGTTTTTGTTCAACGTTTCCCAGGCCAAGTTATTGCTGAATATCTAACAAGGAGCATTTAAAGAGAGAGGAAAAGTCTTGAGAGGAAGGCAGATAAAGAAAGCAGTGCAAATATGGAAAAAAAATGTGCATCAGAGCTCATTCATGTATTAAAGATAGGTCCCAAAAGAAAATTAAACCTCATATAGAAGCACAAAGCTTTGCTGCGTATTTGCTTTTCAGGCAATTAACAAAGCGCTTTGGAGCCTGAGAAGGATCTGATGATGGAGAGGGATAAAGTGTAGGTAAGAGTCAGTGGGGCTAATGTCCTAAGAAACTGCAGAGAGATGAAACGAAGGATATTTAGAAGTAAAAGAGACAGGATGAGCTATGAGTTGGGGAACTCTGAAAAAAGAGCGTGCGGATGTGGAATTTCCCAGCAAGTGCTCAGCAGCTGCATGAGGAATAGAAGGCAAGAGCAGCCGATGAGAAATGAAGTACGTCTAAGGTCCTAGGTGTGTGTTTAGGGTACGTGTGATAAATTACCTTCATTTGTCCAACCATCCCATCTCACAAAGGGCAGCACAGTCATTTTCTCTTGCTGTTAACTGTGCATTTTGCACTGGCATGTCTCAGAAGAAGGAAGTCAGTATGGCTTCTTCTACCTCCCAAAACAACCAACAGATTGAATATAATCAGCGTAATCCCTTTCCTGCTAAAAACATTAACAGGTCTGTATGACAAATTTTCAAGCAGCCTTCTTTTTCAAAGCAGTTCTCACAGAAGGTAACATGGATGTTTTTGTGCTTTTCTTTGTGTGGTTACTTTTTTTCTTTTGGTGTTTTTTAATCTCTGTGTCAAGCTAATTTTAAGTATAAAGTACCATGGTTGTAAATCTCTTCCCATGTTATCAAAATTCTAATGCTTATGATATCTAAGAATTTTTGAGGAAGTGTTATGTTTTCTTTTTGACATCTTCATTTAAATGTAAGCAAGCAAACCTAGCTCGCATAGTGGCTGTCAGAATGGTTTGTGCATCCTGAAATTGCTGTATGTTTAAATTTTGTGTGTCATAGCTGGTGTCATACACTATTAAAGAGTTTGTACATCCCAGAACCTCTGTCACTTGGACCAAGTTATGAAGGCTGCTCTGAAAGTATTGCCTCCTATTTTCTTATGTTTGTCCACAATGTCAGAAGTGGATTTTGGTGATGTGGCAGTAGAGGTTGAAACTTCCTGCCAATATTCCGTTACGTTTTGTTGCCATGTGACTAATGGCAGCAGAGGAGCAGTCTGAGAGAAAGGCATCTGACATGGAAGTGAGTATGGAGCAAAGGTGTGGAACTGAATTCCTTCATGTGGAAAAAGTAGCCCCCATTGACATTCATTGACACTTGCTGAATGCTAATGGAACAGTGGGTCACCTCCACTGGTGCAGATTTTTAAGACTGTGTCATGCAGGCTTTTGTTCATCACTGGCAAAAATGCAGAGCTCATGGTGATGCACATGTTGAAAAATACTGCTTTGTAGCTGAGCGTTTGCGCTCTATCAGTGTTATTGCGCTCTTTGCATCTGTTGTAGTTTCCATGGAAATAAATAGGAGGCATATCTTTCAAAGCTACCTACATTTATAGATTTTTTTTTTATTTGCTCATTGAAAAGTCAGTATAACTCTGTGGAGTACCTCTCCACAAAGGTGCCTTTAATATAGTCTCAATGCACTGAGTTAAATAAAGGCTTGCCCTTGGTGTGCATCAAACCCTTGCTGACGGGAGCACTCCATAATGTGCAGCCACTGTAGCAATATGATCAGATGGAAAACAACATAAAAGCCATAAAAACAGTTAATAAAGAAAGTTATTTAACGTTAACCTTAAAGTATTTTTCATGTTGAAGTATATTACAGAGACTACAGTCTTTATGTCTATTTCTGCAGAAAGAAATCCTTTCCCAAGGGCTGCTGAGTTAATTGGCTGCCAGGCAAAAGTGTGAGTGTACGCTGCAGAAAAGAGGAATAGATGCAAAGCATTCAGACTTCTGAGCCTGATAATCTTTATTACCTCATGCGAGATTAAAAGAGTTTGTCTTCATCTCATAGGAAATAGCACAATGCAACAGTATTTACAATATGATCAGTATTCAGTGTATTGTAAGGCAAATTCACTTCCAGCTCATAAAGCTCTCAGTGTGTTGCCATGATCAATAGGAATAGTATATAACAGCAAATACTAAATGAAGGTATCTTTGAGTCTCTCTCAAGTGAAAGCGGCTGTCCCGAATCTTGCTGATTCACTTCTTAGTGCAAATGCTCTAAGTTTAAACATTGTTTTTTAAACCAAAAACACGGATCCTCAGTCAGAGGGAGTTAAGCTGCCCAGTCAGCAGTTCACAGTTTCAACCCAAACAGACACCGTCTTCAAGAGAGCAAAATCAGCTCTGCTCAGAGGGATCAGCTTCCTCCTTGTGCATATAGAGCTTCTATTTCGGAGAGTCACAACATTTGTGCAGATCTTGAGTTACTAAAATGTAGTAGCATATTTTTCCAGGATTAAATGTCTTTAAAAGCTAAACAAGTAGCAGTGACATCCTCACAGTGAGGTGTTTTTTTCCTTTTTTTTTTAAGATGCAATTTCCAAAGCATCGGCTGTCTGTTTCGTGATGAAACTGCTGAAACCAATTGTTTTGGAGTGGTTATGAGTGTGAGGAGGAATCTACTTGGAGACTATCACATTTTCTTTCACAGTGCAGGGAACTATACTAACACAACTTGATTTGAAATACACTTTGAGCACGTTGTTAACTCCTACTTATATCACCAGAACAAATTTATTGTGAAATTCAAGTTATTCACTAAAAATAAAACATACATCATTGTATTGTAGACATAGAAATAACTCTATGTGAATGGAAACAGTAGAGATTCTCTGTTTAGTTCTGAAAAAAAGTTAGGAGGACAGCAGAGAAGTCTGTGACAATAGCAAGGTGCTCACAGAATAGCTAAGTTAAATATGGTATCTGTCTTTGCAACACAGAACCGAGATCAAAAAGCCTGTACGTGGCCTCTTGTTTTAAAAAATGTGTCAGATGTTTTCTTATTTTAGGAGCTGAACTCTTCTTCCAAGGAAACGCTGATATAAAAATGCCATTTGAACTTCTGAAGCTCTAGCTTATACATCATTAATCTGCTGCTGATTTCAATGACAGCTGCATGAGATTGGCAGGGCTTTTCCTTTTCCCAGAAGTGTTGAACACCAATCACTTCAAATGACATCAACGAGAATGATCAAGGACTGGCTTCCCTGAGAAGTTAATCCTGAATTTCTTTTGTAAATCAGAGTTTTATACTCTGGAGCACAATTAATAAGTAAGAGAGTGGACCATTTAATTGATTCACTAAAACCACTTTGATCATAAATTTTGGTCTTCAACAAATCTGATGGAGTGGTGGTACAGGCATGCCTTGTTACATGTTGAAAATCTTTTGATTTTAAATATTCTGTTGTAGACATAGCCATGTGAAAATGCATCTGATATCCTTTTCTGGTTTATGATCCTAGAGTTCTTATCAGAACTGATTTTCTCATACAATATCGTAGAGGTCTTATTGTTTGGTTAAAAGGGTATTTCTGGATGAAACCTTTGCTAGTAGTAAACAAAGGTTATCCATGTCCTTGATAGCTGATTTGCAGTAGGGTTAGTCTTACAATAACTATGAGTAGCTGACTGTTTTCTCTCTTTTGAAGTACTCTTAATGCAATGGAGCACACTAGCAATAACTGTGCTCCAAAGCAGTTCCTTTGACAGCTGTGCAGTTCAGTGGTGCCTGTGTAGTTCTGTACTGCTTGTGAATCCACCAACTTTGCTCTCCACTCATCTTATTCACCTGTTCTTCTCTCATGATATAACATCATGCCTATTAAGTGCTCTATTGGCATGTAAAATTGATATTTCTTTACTCTTGTAAATTTTGAGTGTTCAGTGGAAAGTCTGTTTTGAAAACCTTATTTTTATAATGGTGACTGAGTGTCTTTGTTTGGAGATAAGTACTGCATATTATTCCTGATGCAATTTATAAGAGAGAACCCCATTATAGCAAAGCAACTGTAGGCAATCAATATCCTCTAACATCTGCCTGGCTTGTCAATCAATATCCAACATTATTTGCTTACTTACATGCACTTATAATAGAATTTTAAAAAAGGATAAACAATAAAAAGGGAAGTATTTGGTCTTATTTGGTCTCACAATTCTATTATTTAAGATACTGAGAAGCCTTGAAACCTTCTCTTGAAATGCATGCACAGTATTTTTATCTAGCACATTTGCAGAATGTTTTTTCGTCATGCTACGCAGGGCAGTGTTGTGCAAAAGGCTGAAAACAAAACAAGCAGCTCTCACACTTTCCAAACCTTCCATAAAATAGCAAGTCCAGTACCAGAGAAAGCTAGAAATGTTATGTGTAAGGATTCCTGTCACACTGCATACTGTGCTCAGTCACACTGTTCTGGCATGTCATATTACATCAAGCATGATTTGAAACAGCATACCCATAAGTAACAAAAGGAAAGCAATACCATACCATGTGGTATTACTTCCAGTCTTTGAAGAGGTTTTTTGATGTCATTTACTTATTTTAGTTTTATTAAAAAATAATGCTTCTACTAACTAATTTTTCATTTTCCTTTAAGTGGACATATGGGGATAAACATAGAATCATTAAGGTTCAAAAAGACCTCCATGATCATCGTGTCCAACCTTTGACCCATCCCCATCATGTCCTCTAACCATGTCCTTCAGTGCCACATCTTCATGGTTCTTGAACACCTCCAAGGACGGTGACTCCATCACCTCCCTGGGCAGCCTGTGCCAGTGCCTCACGACTCCTTCTAAGAAGAAACTCTACCTAATATCCAACCTGATATATCAGTCCAGAGTAGATATTCCCGAGCTTCTGTTATCAGAGAAAGCCTTGCAATATCTACCAATCTTGTGGCGATTTTATATTGAATATAGCTTATCATAGCACTTTTCAGAGTTGATACCAGCTGCAGCGTACTGACTAACCCAAGGGGACTGCAGGTGGACCTAAACAGCAATGAAAAACAAAAAAGCCAAGGCTAAAAGCACAAGCCTCTCCTTCCCTCCCTAAGGCCTTCCTGGAGTGGTGCTCCTCTGCTCATTTTTCCTGGAAAGGTGCTGCTGCACTTCTGGGTGGTACATCTGCACAATGTAGTAATGCATCTTCTACTTCCTGGGATGTTTTTGCAGTTCCTGCAAAGCGGAGCCAGAGACAAGCTGCAGCTCAAGTATAGAGTTATGACTATGTCCTGGTTATGCAAGTCCAAATAATGGGTTCGTGGTTTTGCAATCCTGTAATTTTACCTGCCTTTTGTTTTTATCCCTTTCCTCCCTTTTTCCTTCATTCTTCAGGTTTAAAACCTGTGAATCAGGTGAACTGTTACTAAAACCAATTCATGAAAGGCTTTATTGATCCCTAACTAGTGTTGTCCTCAATGCAACAGTACTTGAGCCTTTAAGTAGAAATTGGATCTTACTAATGGAAACACAATTGTCTTTTGTTTCAAATAAAGCGTTTTATTCAGGAAGTTTTGTTAGTTACCTCTAAAGTTTGTAATCTCAAGAGGTGCATGGGAAACTTTAATTTCTTCTTGGTTTTTTTTTGATGTGTGTATTTCTAGAACTTTTTAATTGGAGGAATGTGAATTTACATTGCCAAAATAGATACCAGAAATAAAGTAAAAGAATATTGTGTCCCATGATCATTTCTGAAATAATTTAAATTCATAAGCAGGGGCTTCAATATTAAGTTAGTTTGTTTCTTTTTTCTTGATGTTTGGCACACAGGGTAGCTGGTTATTATTTGTACCAGGCAGAAAGCAGCAATTGGAGCATTATCATGTTAGGTGGTGCATCTAAATATTACAAGGGGTTTCTGAACATGAAGCGTTTATATTCTAAAGTAACATGACAAAAAAAGAATTTTTTTTTTTATATTCTTGTTTGCATAAAGGGGAAATAATGCTTAGAGTATCATATGATTTTCCCAGATGTCACTGTAATGGTGCTGTTAGAGCTGGGAATCGTGCCTATATAATCTGAGTGCACTGCCTTGGCCACAAAGCCCATCTTTCTCTCTAACTGAAAGTTGTGTTGCTGTTGTTTGTTTTGTTTGTTTTTACAAAATTATTTATAGTATATTTCAGATGGGCACAGTTCAAAAGTAATTCAGTGCTTACACCTCGCTATTACTTTGGAAAAGACTTCCTGTTTTTAAGGGGGGCTCTGTCCTTGAGGAGCTCTGGCACTTCAGGGCAGCTTCAGACCTCTTGGATGGACCATCTTGTTTACTGAAGGAAAAAAACTGAATTTCTGTTGTAACAGATTAACTGCATAAAACGAATGCATTCTTCCAGACTTTTTTTTCATGAAGTAATACAGAACTGAGCTCTTGGCCTGACATACATACTACAGTTTCTAGAGAGCTGCGTATGGCTTCTTGGCCTACTCCTGTTTTTTTTATACACTCTACATATTTGAACAATTCTATTCAGAAATGATTTTGTCTATCCTGCTTTGTCGTATTTAGCTGAAAATCCAAGTGCCCTGATGCAAGACAATATTTTATTACTCGGCTGAAACTGCAGGCAAATGAGGTAATTGTTGTGATGGCTTCTGGAGCTACTTTTGGAGTCTGTCATACAGTTGATGTAATGATGAGCTGATTGGGCCGCCTTGTCCTCATGGACACAGTTTGGCTTTGATTCTTCATTAAATCTGTAGAAAAACAAGCTGCTATGCCAGTCCCATTCAGCAAGAGACTATCACAGATGACTGTTCATCATCAAAAGGAAATTGTATTTTCTCATGGTTGTATGTTGCCTACAACTCTTAGGCAAACTCTTTGTTGCCCTTAGATATGGTGTATATGGCAGTTGAATATTGGAATTTGGAAAGGGATTGAAAAACTAATGAAAATTTGAAAAATAAGTGCTTATTCTAAAAAGAAAAGGAATTGCATATTGATAACTTGGAAATGAAAAAATAAAAAATTCATGATGGTGTTTCATGGATGAAGCTCATGTCTTTGACTAAACCAAAATATGAAACTAGAGCAGAGTATTTTGTTTCCAACATATAGTTTTCTCCTTTTGTTTTACTGGTAGAAGAGACACATCTTAGTGTCTGTACAGTGCTTTAAATTATTGTAAATTTGTATTAAATTTTTTTTACTAAATAAATTTTTATTATTAAAATGCTTAAACAACACAGAACTATGAAAGCAAAGTATGTAAAAGGGAAAAATCATTTGTAATCATTTGCAACCTAATGGTCAAAGTTATGTGATTGTTAGGTACAAGTCCTGCATTCGTTCCTGTATGTGTGAGGAAGTATAGAGATCTAGCCAACAGGTGAAGTGACCAACATTATGTACTTTAATGTTTTGAGAAATAAATGAGAGATATAGTGAATTTTTTTGCTGTCTAAAGCTTACCTAGTCACATTAGAGTTCCCTTGTCTTTAAGGATTATGAATATTGGAGATACAGACTTCTAGGCTATACAAGTAATTTTTACACTTAATTGGGAAATGTATTTTCTACATCCTTGTGGTAAAATCATAATTCTTCTTTTATTTCTTTTTAATTTCAAAGGGAATTGCAGTGGAGTTGTGGTACTGACTTTGAGGGTTGTGTGTGCAATGTTCCGAGAGGATGGGATGAATGAAATTGCTGGTAAAGATCAGAGCGGCCGGCCAGAGATGGTAAGAATTTGATTCTTTACAGCAGTCAGTTTTTGCACATCCTGATTTTTCCTATTTTTGATACAGAATATAGAAATAAAAAATTTAGACAGACCCTTTAAAAAGCTAGGAGAAAGTTTGTGCTTTTGGACTCATGACACAATTCATTGATAGCCCAGTGGAGTATGTTTATGTATACAGCACAATGCATTTTGAGTATGATCCTATTGGCTGAGGCCTGCAAACCAGCAAAACGCTTGATCATATACTAAAGTATGCATTCAATGAATTCAGAATTAATTAAAACATACTGGTAGATCCAGTAACATCTAGCAAAATGCTTCATGCGTGCCAGTGCACTCTACTGTAAATTTCAGTTATGTTTTTCATCATGTATGGGCATTTTATGAATTCTAGTCTGAGAAAGAACTGGAGGCTTTGGCTCACTGTATAATCCACTTATTGAAAGTTGTCAGTTCTAGTGTTCAATAGTATATGAGCAGCTTAGAGCAGGCAGAAGAATATTTGAACTAAGTGAATTTCACAGGGAGTTTTGGGTGACGGGAAGCAATTACCTGATCTGGAATTTGACCAGAAGATTGGAACTGCCATTGCAGTGCTTATTAAACACTACAAGTAATGAAGAGCTATCTTACTGGTGTGTTTCCTCTGCCAGATAGTAACGGATGCTGTGGATCTTGGAATGACTTTATGTGATTCATTTTTTCTGGCAAGAAGTAAATGACTGACATTGTCAGTAACTATGAAGCACTCACTGGATAAAGCTTTCTTTTGTCTTCTCTCTTTGGCAAACTCATTTTCCTCTCTAAAATCCATTGTTAGAGTATAAAGAACATTTCACTTGATTTGCTAGTTGAGCAGCTTAATTCTCTGTGGCCAAGAACTTGTTGGGTATTGCCATCGCTTATTTCTGAAAATTGGCAGTAAGGGAATTTGCAGGTTTTCAATTTTGATAAATATCCTCTTACTAATCCTTCAGTATTTTACAATATTTTTTTCTTTTTAATATGAAATGATATGTACATATAGTAGATATATAAATATTTAAGATTCTGAATCCTACATTTAAGCACAAGTATTTGACTTACCGGTTGATGTGATATTTTAGGATCATCTGCCTCCTTTGTTTTCAAAATGTTTACAAAAATGTGAAAAACTCTTGCCCAAAGCATAATGAAAGCTACTGATTTTTTGTTGTTGTTTTCAAGTAGAGATGAAACAGAATTATTTCAAAAGCTTACATTTCTTGGAGGAGCATTGGGTCCATACTAACTTCATGGAATTCTGTAGGAGACAGTGAGAAATCTCAGTCAGCATTCTCTATATGTTGCGCCTACCCATAAACAGTTGAAATAACTAGTAAAGTTTGCCTATGCAATATGGTTTTGTTGCTAATCTAAGAATTAGAAATCTTCAGTTCTATTCCCACTCAATATCACTTTTCTCTCTCTCTCTCTCTTTTTTTTTTTTCTATGGTTAGACTGCCAGGACTTTGGTCAGGGACTATTTTAGTGTTTTTGTACGCTATATAATGTAAATACAATCTTAGCAGTATGTGAGATCCTCAGCACATTGTAGAATAAAAGGGGAAGTACTTCAAAACAATATGAAATCACCAGTTTGACTAAGGCACTCATTCAGCAAAGCACTTAAGAATATGGTTCACTTCTAGCTTTGAATCCCACTCTTTATTATTATTGGAATTATTTTCAGGCTTGAATTTAAATACTTGCAGATATTCTTTGCGATAGAAGTATACACTGAGGTCAAAACTCAGAAATGCATTTAATAATATAGTTTAGTTCATTCCTGCTCTGTCCCTCTTCGAGACAAACTGATACTGGGAAGAAACCAAAGGTCTGCTTCGAAATCAGACTTCAGAAATCCAAATAACAATGGATATAAATTTCTCCTGGAAGTTTGTAAATTGTGTCCTTTATAAAAACAGCATGGGTCTGATGGTTTTATTTAGTTGCAATTAATTTAACTAGTCTAGAAAAGTCCTCTTAGATACAATTATACAGAATCTTCATGCTTAGTCTACTAAAGGCCATTAGGTACATTCAGGCAAACAGCAACAACAACAAAAAAAAAAAAAAACAGAAAACAAATGCTTTTCTGAGTGAAACAAAATAGGCAGAGCTTGCTTTAAAAAAACTCATTCTAAGTTGAAGAACTTTTCAGTTTGTGGATGTCCTCTATTCGTGCTCAGCAAATTCAACCTCTTGTGTCTCATGGCTGTATGGGTGAGTATTACAGGCAGTGTAGACTTACTGTAAAGTCCCAGACAAATATCCCCTCGCTGCACATACATATCTCCTTTCACTCAAGGATTATGGAATCTGTTGGTAGCTGTGGAAAGCTCCCACAAAAGCTTGAAGAAAGCAAATTTATTTGAAAATTGATAGCAAAGAAAGATGGGCATTTGTTTGCAGGTGAATAGTAGAGCTGGGAGCAGAATGTGGAGGTCTGATTATGATCATGTGTTTTAAGCATTCTGGGCTTGATCAAAAACCTAAAATTTGTTCTGTAATTTCATTTTCCCACTGCTACAATTATATTTGGTTTTGATGTCAGTAGGAAAGCACAAGCTGAACAGGAATTCTCAGTCTCACTGTCTCTTCAACACAACTTATAGACTGCCCTCAGCCAGCTCTGGTTGAGGGTCATTAACATTTAAAGATATTTTTTACGTTCCTGTTACTAAAATTTATTTTAAAGATGATTTAACTGGAATAAAGCTTCATTCTCAGCAGCTTTCTTTAGATGCAGAATATTATCATGAAGATGTGTTACATTTTATTGCAACATTCAAGAAAACCCACTTCAACTGGCTAAGTGAAAATAAATAGAAAGATATGCATTATTTACAGAACAAAATGTGAGTAAGTAGGCTACGAACAGAAATAGCAGATGAAAAAACAGCAGATAAAAGGCTTCAGGCATACGTGCTGTATATATACTTTGCTAAAAACCAGATGTAATTCAATTTTTAACAGTAATTGTCATCTACAGACTGTACTCTGAGAAACTGGTGACACTGCCATTCTCTTCCTCCAGCAGTAAGACTACATTTTGATTACCATCTTCTTTCCTTATGTAAATGGGAGAAAGAGATTAACCTGCTTAATTAAGAGATTGCTTTCTATGCTGGCTAAGCTTTTTGCTTGATTTTGCTAGTTGCTATTTTCATCTGCCCCAGAAAATTATCAGCAGCCAGCATAGTGTACATCATTCTGGCAAGATAGATTCACCCAGGCAAACTCTTCTTTACACCCATGTATTAAACACCTAAAATAACGTGCAATTATCTTGCCTGTTGTGGGGTTAATTCTGATCAGTTACGTATTTTCTTGCTATGGAGTTAATGAGTTCCAAAAATCTTCTCACTTATATCTAGCTTTCTAGAGATAACCCATGATTCTATCTTCTTGGATGTAGAGTGTATTATGTCATTGTCAGCTGTCTCGAGTTAATTAGGATGGATAAAATAGAGTGTGGCAAGTTACCAAAATTTCTGAGAAGCTGAAGAGCAGGCGTCAAGGAACAAAATGAGAGAACTGTTCTACACAAGGGAAAACAAGATGGAAGCGAGGGTGACAACTCTGCACATGGACGAAGTGTCCTCCTTGACAAAGGAACAGGCCCACAGCATGTGACAAAGAAAAGCAGAGCAGAGTCAGGGGTGGCTGCTAGGGTCAACCAAGTGTTTACATCCTCTGTCCATAGTAACGAGACAGAACCGCATTAGGCCAAGAAGGAAAGTCAATGAGCCGGAATCAGCAAGGTGCAAGGCAAGGGCAAGTGCCTGAGTTTACGCACAGTTCCTGAATCAAGATGGGTGGGAGACCCAGCAAGGCTTGTTAAAAATCTTTTTGTAGCGGTCTGGTTCCAGGTTATACACTGGGCCATGGCAGAGCTACCCTGAGGGCAGGCAGTATAGCTTGGGGATGTGCAGACCTGGAAGGCAGGACAGTATGCAAACTCTGCTGCAGTGCTTAGGTAAATTGAATCTCCAAGTATTCACATTTTCTGAAGCTTTTCTGATATGATCAGAGCTTTCTCATTTAGTAGAAAGAATCTTGCAGATGTGAGTCACAGGGCAAGAGGTGTGATTCTCACAACTCATAGATACTGTGGGTATGACTTAAAGATGGCCTATTTTGCATTATTAACTATTTTAGTCTTTCTGTGGAGAATTAAAGAATTCAAAATTAAGATGGGACATAAATATTAAAAACACTAAATGAAATGTCAGCCTAATTCTTATTTTACCATGAACAAATTAACCTATGATCTGACAGCAGGACTGGATTGTTTGTATCTCTGCCCTTTGGGCCTCACCCAAAGCTGCAACCTGCCACCAATTCCACAGTATGAGGGAGTGGTTGAAGAGAAAGGAGAGATCTGCCAGTGCTTGTGAAGAAAAAAGTGGCAGAGTAGATCACATATATCTGCGTATCCGAACAAACTTAAGATTTCTGTTAAATATATACATTGCTCTGGAAGTAATGCCTCATATTTATTTCCATGGAAACTACAGCAGATATGAAGAGCACAATAATACTGATAGAGCAAGTTTTTATCTGCAAAACAGTTTTTCTGCATAGTCACCACCACTAGCTATGCATTTTCAGCAGCGATGAACAAGGGCTTGCGTGACACAGTCTTAAAAATTTGCACCATCGGAGGTGACCCATAGCTGACACTGTTGAAATGCACCACACATTGTGTCACTGTTCTCATATCCACTGTTTGGTATCCATAAACATTCAGCAAGCATTGATGAGTATTAATGAGTGCCATTTTTTTTTTTTTGCATGGAGGAATGCAGTTCCACTTTTTTACTACTGTGTCAGATGCCTTTTTGTCAGACTGCCCCTCTGCTCCCATTTGTTGCATGGCAACAAAATATAATGGGATATTGGCAGGAAGTTTCAGCCTCTACTACCATACCACCACCATCTGCCTCTGATGTCATGGGTCAACATAATAAAATAGGAGGCATTAGTTTCAGAGCGGCCCTCATATATTGTAGCTGCTGTAAAGAAAATTTATACTGTCATAAATAGAAATGAGTCCTGCGATTAAGTGATACTATCTTTGAAAATGATTCAGGAACACATTCATACGCATGGGGAACCATATAATTATGACTTTGTTAATTCAAAATAAGAAAATTCTATAGTATCCTTCCCTGATTAACCTACTAAAGAAGCTAGGGACTGAGGAAACACTGCTCCGCTACTTTACTTGGTAAATTGTATTTATGTGAGAAGAAGAATAACTGTTTAATGAAGTTCTTTGATTATACTGCAAGACAGTAGAATGATAGTTTATTAACATTACATTAAATTAACATTAAAGTTTATAAAAGAATTTCCGTGATTAACATATTAGCTATTGATAGAATGTATACTTTTCTTATTAAATTATGCTTTATACTTCTCATTTTTTATGGGAAGTTTAGAACAAGCTCCTCAGACTCTTCAGCTTTAGAAATGGAGGACATTTCCCATGAAGATAATTTGTTTTTAATCAAAATTGAAAAATAAGATCTCTGCAAAGAGCTTAAATTTTAACAATGCAAATTAAGCTTTTTTAGCTAAGTAGTCAGACCTGTCTGTTATATTACATTGTATTACGCATCAATATGCCTTCTCTTTTGACATTGGAATTACTGCTGAAGTGTCAGGAATTCTCCTGAGACTGAAATTTGGCTTTCTACGTAACTCTAAATGGATCTGCATCTCTTCCCATACTGGTTTGATTTCTTAATTTTTAATGCAATTACTCTTGATTTATACCACTAAATGAGAAGGTGTTTTTGAACCAAAAAACATGAGCCACCTGGGTTTTCTTAATTGCCTGAATGAGTTGTTCACATATGCCTCCTTTGTATGTGATGGAGTTATTCTATTTAATACCCAGATTTCCATTCTAAAGGAGTAGTGCATATTCACAGGGCTAAACCAGCTGAAGTGATTTATCAGTGTACTGCTGTGCAATGTTTCAGGGATTTTCTCTCTCCTAATATGCCACGTCTTTCACTGACATCTTTAAAGGCTGTACCTTCATTTTCTCTTTTCCTGAACTGGCATGAGTAAGTACCCCTGTACTCTCAATGAAGGCAAGTTATGGTTAATTCAGTTTCACTTGAGTGCTTGAACTACACTTTGGAATTTAGTGTGGGAAAAGATGCAAGAGATTCTGCCACAGAGTGGGCAGAGTGGCTAGATGAAACCACTCTACAGTTTTCCATTTCAAGGTCCAATATACTCACATTAATCCAGCATGTCTTGGAAATGAGAGATTACAGAGAAGAGATGCTTTAAGGGAAAAATTATTAACTTTGTGTATGTTTAATTGAACATCTTAAAAATATTTGAAGTTGCTCTGTTTGGAAGATAAGGATAAGTAAACCGAAGTTTTTTAAGGACATTCTGTACATTCTTAACTATTTTATCTTTAGTAACAAAAAATTGACTAATTAAAATAATATTTTAGGCTTATTTTGCTGACTTGCACTATCTTTCGTCTTGTATGTACACCCAGATTGAATGTAAAATTAGGTGATCTTTATCCCACTCGCTTTATATCTGGTACAATAATTTGTTCCTGAGCAAGACCAGAGTGGAAAGAGATTTCTTGCTATTCTTTATTCTTCTTGTCCCATTTTGTTGCCCTTGTTGAGACTTTTCCTGGCTTCTAAATAGTATCTCCAAAGATATTTAAGCACACCATTGAAAAAGGGTGCATTTTGCACATAAACATCACAGTGTTTACTTTCTGCATGGCTAAATCAAGATTTAATAGCCACAAGAATTACATTTATTTTGATGTAGTTGAATGACAGTGATAGAGTCAGCAGGATGGGCCTGGCTTTTGCTGAGCTAGGTGGAGGGCTGGCCATTGTGAAATCAATAAATTGGAAGGCTAGAAATACTGGCAAGTAAGAAACTAAAATCTGCCTGAAGTTATAAAGGCTGAATCTACCTTCTGATAAATACATAGACACAGTCACTGCTGAAGGCCAGGCTTTCCCAAGTCCGTTATTTCACTTTTCTCTTAGCTGACTATTACTTTCAGACTTTGCTTTAATTAACTCTAACTCTTAAATACCACCCCTTCTTTCATGTAGTTACATTCCTATGTTTGAAAAATGAGGGATTCCTTTTATTTCAGATCACAGGCCTTTACACTTGTTAATGTAAGCTTTATCTCTGAGGAACGAGCCATCCCATTTTGCTGTAAGCTTGCCTTGAGCAGTAACCAGGTGACCTCTGTGCCATACCTTCTACTTCCTGCCGCAGGAGATTTTTCCCTTTGCTGCCTGGAATTCAGCTTTGTATCTTATCTGTTATCTGTTGTGCCCCACTCCTTTCAGGTGAGAGCACTCTATCAAGATACTTTACTTTGGCCATGCTCAAGGCTTTTTTATGTGTGTGTGTGCTGTTCATTTGTACACTACATGCTACCAGTGCAGCTGCGATGATCTACCTGACTGGAGCACCCTGATGTGCTGCCTGTTTCAAGCCAAAGTTTGTAAAGTCTTTATCCTTGCCATTCATAAATCCTTGTTATTTCCATTTTTAATGCTAGGTTTCTTTCCTTGTTATTACAGTAATACTTATTGAATATTAAGGAAATGAAACTGGTATATTTTTACTTTCCCTTACCCTATTGTATATAGTTTATCTGTTGATATCTACCAAGGTTTAGAATATACCAATTAGTAGCAATTTCTGGAAAAATGAAAGATTAGTAAGTCCTTCTTATAGCTATCAAGAAACACTAATTTAATAACGTGATGGTTCACTGATAAAAATCACTGATCCAATTCATTAAACCTAAGATGCTATATTCAGATGCCGACTCAGTACAAAATAATTTGGATTCCACATTATAAAAAACAGCCAGGCAGATTTTTAAGATGCTATTTTAGTAGCTTAAAGGGTATCTTCAGTTTGTCTCTTGTTTCAGTTTAGGAGTTACTGTTTCTTTTGGAGTAGAAATACCTATTTTAAAAAGTACTGCCTATTAAATTTGATTCAGCTGTTAAGTTCCATGAAAATCAAATGAGAGTTATTTCCATTAGCTTTATTTATTTATTTATTTATTTTATAATACAGCTAAATAGCATAGAATCATGGACTGGTTTGGGTTCTTTAAAGATTTTTGAAGATCACCTAGTTCCAACCCACATCCATGAGCAGGGACACCTCCAACCGAATCAGGCTGCCCAGGTCCCTGTCTGACCTGGCCTTGAATGCCTCTATGGCTGGATCTTACAAACTGAGGAGGGAATTAACGACATAAGAGAGTCCAGAAAAAATTAGGACGTGAAGCAAGTGTTTCGTAATACCTTAATTAATGGAGTAGTAGTGTTGTCTTCATTAATCTAAGAAGAAATGGTTGCTTAAGGTTGGTTTATGGCACACTTTATCTCTTTTAAGCATAGTTAGCTATTCTGTTTCTCACATTGTTTGTTCATAGATAAATATGTGGTCTTTAAGAGTGTTCTCTCAGTAGTGTGCTGATGCACTGGCAATGAAGAGAAAGAGTGTGTGCAATATTGATACCTTTATCAAAACATTTCATGAATCTAAGGGGAAAAGCATGCAGTGTTTTTATTAGTTTGCGTATATATGACAAATAGCACAACGGAAAGCCACTTAGCATGCTTTGTAAAATATTATTTTATTAGCCATGTTTACAGTTTGAGACCAACCTGATGTTTTTTGCAAATTTGTTCTTGTAAAATATTTCCAGTGTGTGAGTTACTACTTTACATATATACATTGCACCACTGCTGGGATTTTAGGAACAATTTCTTAATACTATATTGTATTTTGTGATTTTTCTAACTGGATAACTTTGTTGCTCTTCACTATGAAATTAACTACAGAAAGGCCAGAAGGGTTTGTTTCCACATAGTTCCACAGTTTATTTCATTTTCAGTTCAGTTTTAGTTGAGAAACTGAATCAAAAGGGGTGTGGTGTATTTGGAATATGAAAGTGATTTCAAGACATATTTTTTATATTTTCTCTTGAATCTACTGTAAATCCTTAAACAGAAGAGTATAGCTCCAGAATTATGTTGGTAAGCAGATGTCAGGTGACTTGGGCCTATGCGTTTTTTAGTACTTCTTTTTCTAACAGATTAGTGAAATTATTTTACTACACATTTCATTGTTTGCCTGGGCCACTTTTCATGTAAACTGTCATTAGAGGTGAAGACGGCTGCAATTATCTGTGTTGGCCTGGCTATTAGTCCTGGCACTCTGCTGTGTGGGTACCTGCTGCGGTGGCCCTGTGCTCCTAATTAATTGTAGAACAGATGTTTGGAACACGAGAAATTATCTTCATGGTAACTTCTGCCTAAACAGGTTGAGATGTTTTGACTGCTGAAGTAAGCTTTGTTTCCTCCAGGTTTCTGCCTAAGCAAGGAAGGATGGTCATTTAAGGTTAAGACTTCACAAAATCAGCTTTGTTTTATTTTCCCACCCCTGCCTTTCTTGAAGGATCTTAGCATACTGAAATTCCCTTTTTTTTGGCATTCCTGTTAGGGAATAATGAGGTTAGTGAGAATTTGAGCTGCAAAATAAATTAATTTTAATAAGTAACTTTAATAATTTTAATAAATTATCCTTAAATTATCAATTTTCTCTCCAGTTAAAACAGGTGAATTTTTTTTTAAGGAACTTGCACATAACTCTCAGCACCTTGGCAGTTATTCAGTTTTACAGCAATACAGTAATGATGAGTTTGAGCTCTAAGACCCTGTCACAACCCAACAGCAATATCTGGATTGGATTTTCACTAGCACCTTTATTATTCTGCAGCTACAGAAAGGATATAATAGAATTGTTCCATGAAATTTGTAAAGCATAACCCAAGTTTGATTTTCTACTTCATTTGTGTTAGAAATACAGAAACTTACCTTGGCTACTCTGTCTCCTGAGACTACTTCAGTTGTGCTTGTCATAAAGGCAGTAGATAAGAACAGTGTCTGCTAAGGTCACCGAGTAGTACTTAAATAAGTACAAAACAGCTCTGTTTGAAACTAGAAGAAGGTGATAAACCAATTTAAAAATTGACAGAGTGGAAATGTGAGTAAGACTGGTGAAAAGGTAATCAAACTATTTTGTTTGAAGATGATGAATGGTCTAGTTGAGGAACTTGTGTGTTCTGTGTTTGTACTCTATACATGTACAATCAGATTGCTGTAATCTGGCAGAATACTCTAATTTGCCAATAGCTAGCAATCTAATCCTTTTTGAGGAAATATAATCTGAGTGAAGTGTGGGTTCAGAATGAAAGGTATTTGGCTTTGATTTATCTGTTTTCATCAGAGGGAGGGAGGAAGAAAGAAGAGTAGAGATGTCTTGTTGTGATAGTTTAACATTGGTAGATATCTAAGCACAACCACATCACTCTTTCACTCCCCGTCCTCTAAAGAGGTGCTTCTGCGGGGGTATCTGTGGGCTGCTCCATGGCTGCACATGGAGATCTGGTGCCTGTGGGCTGCAGGGGGACGGTGTGGTCCTCAATGGGCCTCTCCTGGGCTGCATGGAACTGCTGCCTTCTTTCTGCATTGACCCTGGGGGCTGCAGGGCCACTTCTCTCCCATTTCTCACTGCTCTCTCTTACCTGCTGTGCAGGCAAGGTGGAGTGGAAAGAAAAGCTGAATGAAAAAAACAAGTAGGTAAAGTGCTTGATTTGCTGAGTTGCTGAAGCTAAAACATGGGAAATATAAGTGTGTGTGTGTGTACATATATATATGTATGTTTCTGTTACGGAGGTATTTTACTGCTCTGTTTTCGTCCAGCACTGGTTGGAAACTTCTGGCAATCATACCCTCTGGTACAACTTCGAAGAGGAAAAACTGCGTTAATGCCAAGCTATCAAACTCTGACTTTCCAGAAAAAATAGGCATTTTTTTTTCCAAGTGACTTGTATGTGTTTTGAGTGTCAGAGTAAGTACAGACTAGTTAAAGCACACTAAACTAAACTAAAAGTCAAACCTCTGGCAAAGTAAGCTAGATGGAGTTGTCCTTGCAGGCTAATTTAACCTTCATGAAGGCCCATGTAATGCTCATGGTTAGAACTGACTAGAATAGGGATTTTCCTGATGGTGAAATAAACCAGTGAATACATTACACATCTTTGAAAACTGTATTCATTAAGCAAAAAAATTCCAAATGCATGTGAATGGCAGGAGGGACATGAAGCTGAAAAAATTCAGCAGTCTGCTGAAAAAAGAGCAGGTTTTACTGGGCAAACAAAATGAAAACCAGCAAACAGCAACAACAAAAACAGTGTTATTTACTTTTGAGAAATTTGGAATGAAACCAGTGGTGGTTCAAACAAGCTCTGGACTGTCTTATTGCCTTTCAAGTCAAACTGTTCAATGACATTGATATGTTTCCATGGAAAATGCAGTTGTACTGAATGAGTGTTTTCTAAGATAAGCATTATTTTGTCAGTGGACCATTTCTGTGTTTTCTCCCCCCACAAGACCCATGACCATTTAAAAGCACAGACATGAATATTGCTCAGAAAACATGCACCTGTTCAGCATTTTGTTGTCACTGAAAGCCCTATTTAATGCACTTTACTCCGACCCCAGTTTGGATGCAGAATGAATAACTAGTGAGTTTTTTTTCTATTTCATAGTGTAACTTCTGCTGTATTAAAGAAAAATATATGAAGATGGGTTGTTATTTCAGGTGTGAGAAAACTTGCTAGAGCTCTGGGAGGTTAGGGGGACTTTGTCTGGGCCAAGAAACCTACTTCTGTAGTGAAGAAATGCAAAGGCTGTTTTCTCTGACAGACTGACATTATGAGCTGTCCAGGGGGAACGTCAACATTTTCCAGTAATTTAATTGTAGAATGCTTAACTTCCCTTTCATCTGTGCCTTTAAACAAACTTTTTTTTCCTCTTGAATTTCACAGTATTTTTATTTAATGAGTAAAATATATGAATAGGACAAACAAGGCCTAGAAAGGATCCTTTAAAATGCATTTATTTTATATTGCTTGTTTTTTGTTTTTTAATACCACAGGGCTGGAATCAATTGAAAATACAGTCTTGACTTCCTCAGTGCACAAGCCACTGGAAATCTATAATAACCTCTGGGGAAAGAAAATGGAAATTTGCAGGTTCAACAACTGTGAGTATACATGGTGTCAAGGAAGTTTTGTACCAATAAAAAAAAGGCTTTTGAAATAATTTCTATTGGCTAGTTTCTGCAGTAACTGTAAGTGGCTAATCCTCACTAGAGTGCAAAAAGGAAGGAAATGCTTTCTTGCCTGTAAGTTCATGTCAAACTGTGAAGAACATCTGTAAGAGTATAATGATGCATCACCAATGGGTAACTTTGTGATATTAAGGAGAATGCAGAAGAATACAACAAAATGGCCACAAAGTGATAATTGCTGGCTATGCTGTGGCATTATGTCAGAAGAAAGAATGACGGAGATTATGAGAATTCAGATTCCTATCCAGGGAAAGTACAATATACACAATTAGAGGAACTGTCTTGAAACAGTTTTATATCAAATTGTTTATCACTTCATTTTTAACTTCGGTTGAAGAATCCAATTGACTGAGAAAGCAGAAGATTAGAATAAACATGATTACATTAAATTGGGAAATTCAGAACTGATTAAAATAAATGCTTTACCATGCAACTTTTGATAAAACTGTTGAACTTCCAGACACAGGAAGATATTGAGGTCAAGAACGTAATACTTATGAGATGATGAAGTAGATATTTGTATTGGATATCCATAACTGCTCTAATTAATGACTAGTTCTGAATGGAGTTCAAACACTGAACTTCAAAGTTTATTCAAATATTTATTGGAGATGAGGTCCTAGGAGCACATTACTGCATATCTCCTTGTTCTGTAAGAAAAGTGCCATTAGATTAACATGGTGCTGTTGCAGTGAAGAAGGCCAAACACACAACAACTAGCATGTAGGGAAGACATTATTCCTTTCTATCCAGTGCATGTGAAACTGTGATTTTTAAGGATGCTTGGAGATCTTGGGCATTCTGCTGTAGCTTTCTTCAAAAGGTTTTGTGTAGGCCTTAGCACAAAAATAAGCACCATGTATATATATATTGGGAGAAACATACCAAGGACTGTCAGCAATTGAGTGGCAAACTGATGAAAGTTTCCTAAAACTGTTAAGTGGGTATTAACTGAATGAAAAGAAAAATGTGTACTAGCATTGAATTTTGGCTATTCATTTAAGCAAAGTCAAATATTTGTGTCTTTCAAAAACTATCTTCCACATGAAAGGTTAAAAAAAAAAGTTCATTTTTAAATTTGGTTGTTTCTTTTTTCCCCAGTTGCACTGTGATTTTAAAGCAGCAAACCCTTCCAGCTTTTCTGTTTGCCTCTCCCTGAGGATGAGATGAACTTTCCAATTTTGAATTCTGTAGCGTCTAAAGTCTTCGTGAGCTTAAAGAAAAATCATATTGTCTACTGCATTAGTGTCAGGACATTCTTCTATAAACTTCTCTCAAGAGTAATACTTTGCTTGAAAATTCTTTTCCTGTACCAGGGATTAATTCTGGGCCCTCCAACAGAGTGTCTTTGAGTGCCGTGGCTCATAGCACAAGGTCAGGCTGATCTCTTGGCTAGAAGTCTGCCTCTAAAAATTGCAAGCTTGGCTTTTATCCCAAAATTTGCTGCAGTCTCTGTTTTCAAGCCTTTTTGGATCCTGCAATTAAAACCCAAAGAAACCCACAGCTCTCATGTTCTACTTTTTCCTGCAGTATTTTCCTAATGATTAAAATTCATAGTTAAATGGGAATCATATAAGAAGGACTTTGAAAAATATTTCATTGTTAAAAAGGAAACTATTTTTAACTCCCAAAATGCCTCTTCAACTCCTAAGATGTTTGTGACTCATGTGACTCATTTTAGGGTAAAGTTTCCTGAAATGCTTCAAAGATTATCTACTAAACTTAGTTGAAATCAGCAGTCTTCTTGTACATTGTATTGTAGTTACCTAAATAATATATTTAAAAAAATCCTTCTTTATTAGAACTTGCATTCATGCACTAACCAGCTGCAAGCTATCTATATTAAGCACAGCTGAAACGGATCTTCTGTAATTTTGAAAATGTGTGCAGATTATATTATTTTCAGCTTTGTCACACCTTCACCTAATTTTTAAATGTAATCTTTCAATAATTCTGTCACTCAGTTGTCTAACAAGTTGCTCACAGCATAATGAAGTTTATTCTTAGATAGTGGAAGACAGAGCAGCCACCTCCGCTGGAATTATACCTGCTTTTTTTTTTTTTTTTTTTTTTTTGAGAATAATTTTTTTTTAGAAAGTACCTGAAGGTTGATGCCTTGCAAAGCTGATTCTGGAAGTGGTGTTTTGGAAACAAAGAAGAAAGGAATATGAGAGAAAGAGTTAGGTTTAATGGCATACTGCGGTAAGAAAGATGAGAAACATTCAGTGTACCAGTGAGCCAGCTAGCAGGGAGAGAAGAATTGTTTTAGTAGTACTCGAAGGATGAAACTAGAGCACTGATGAGCTTAAGGATTTGATGTAGAAGAAAAGGAGAAAAAGAAATGATGATTTTTGCCTTGGAGATAAGATTGACAGAGAAAGCAGCCTGAAGGAAGATGAGTTAAACTGAGTGTGATTTTAAGAATTGTTTCTGGAGAGAGGGGAGCAGAACTCAAAAGAAGATGAGGATGTACATCTTATATCCGACTGTCATACAATACAGTAAGAACAACTTAAACAAAACTATAAGCCCTGATTCTCATCACGGCATAGAAAGGATGAATAACTGTTACATATTAGGGAAGATATAAAGAACTGCCACATGGGCAGCAGAGGAAGCCACTGTTGAGACTAGGACAGCAGAACAAACAATTGAGAAAAAATATAGAAATGGACAAAGTAGTCTAAGAAACAAAATTTGGTCCTTCCTTAATCTGCTGACATGTTGCATTTGATCTATTTAGTTATTAGTATCACAGTAAGAAATCTATGTGAGAGTACTTGCAAAAAAAAAAAATCCAGACTATTCACTATAACAAACTCTTATTTGTAGAACAACTTCTAGATTTTGTAGCCCTTAAGACAATGTGAATTCAAATGTTGAGTTTGAAGCAACTCTGCCGCAGCACCAACTTGAAAGTTAGCAGTAAGCCAGATCTGAAGACTTTTCTGTGAAATTAATTTAATTGTGACCTAAACTGCTTGGAAAACTCACTTCAGGTGAATAGAGGTGAGGCAGTGTACAACTTGTGAACACTGAATATTTTTCTGTAAGTCTGTTTGAATTTCTAGCGCATTTTTGTCTGCTTGTTCTACTTCCACTTGATAGGAATACAAAATGGGGCGTTACTATAGTTGCAACTATATGAAATGCACAGTGTTCATTTGTCATGCTGCATTAAACTGTAAAGGCATTAAGGAGAAATACAGGGAATGGTGTCATTAAACAGAGGCTTAAATAGACAGAGCTCAGATCATTAATGAAGCCAGTAGATAGTAGACACAAACTTAGGGGATAAACTACCACTGCGCCCGATTTATTACTGTATAAAAGTCCATGAGATGTGGAAATAACATTGAAAATCAGTAGGGATGTATTTCCCATCTTGTTTGAAATTAAGTGGTATTTGTTAAACAGAATAGCTCCATTACAGATTTTAAGCATTGCTTTACATTGCTAGTTCCATGGGAGCTGGACCATATGAATCTTACCCCCTTAAAATGTAGTGATGGATTTTCAGGCTTTGTGACCTCACAGTAGCTGTTACTGTGCATATTCTGATGCTACAGCATAGATATGCTGTCTCAGTGGGTAACTGAATAGATGTGAATTTTACAACCAGTTTTTAGTCTCTTTTACAATATATTTGTTTATACTCTGCATAATATCTTACTTAGTGTATCACAAATGCATGATACTTAAGTAAATTGAGCTCTATAGTTTTATGAGAAGAGATGGATTATGATTTTCAAAACACTTCAATTTGGTTTCCAAAGATAGTGCTGGCAAGACTATGTATTGCACAACTGCATCTTAGATGGCAGCTTTATGCCAAACAGATATTACAGAGTGAATGATCCATCCTAAGCAGAGCCACTGCAAAAGCAGAATGGTATGCCCATGGCATTGCTTTGAGAAAGTGGGAAGAGAAACAGCTTTCAGGTTTTGTTTGCTGCTGCCACTTCTGCCTCCCACTCTGTCTTTTTCTTTTGACCACAAAGTGGTGGTCCCCTCCTCAAAGATTCTGTTGTGTACAGCATTCAAGGAGCGTGGGAAAAATTGATGCCCTGAGTATGGAAGCTGCCAAGTGCACATCCCCGAGAGAGTAATTGAATAAAACACATGAGAAAAGCTGCTGCCAAGATCACTGGTTGTGTACCATATTAGCATTGCTTGGGTCACAGTAGAAGTGGCCTGTGCATCTTTGACTTACAGTGATGTATGTCACCACTTGGCTTTGGGGATGTCTCCCTTGTCCTGTGCAACCCAGCCATGCCCTTGGGATAGTCCACCACACTTAGCCAGCAATTAGCTTGGCTGTTTTTTTTTTAAATGTGAATCTGACCTTTGAATTTGTATCTCAAAATTCCTCCCAGTGTATATTTTAAGACTTTAACTTTTATCTCAGAGTATGTTTTGCTTTGCTTATGTTGACTAGGTCAAATGCCTGGGCATGTAAATGCATCTCAATTTCAGACCAGAATGAGACCCAGCAGACAGGTTCAAGAGATGTGAAATAGTCAAGACCCAGTTCACTGATGTAAATAATAAGGAAATAAGGATCTTTAGTCAAAGTTAGGAGCAAGCCCTGTGAGAAGAGTGGAGCAGAAAGGACTGTGAAGTCTTAGGAAATACAGCTCCAAGGGACCGGGCTTTTTAGCAGTTTTTATCTGGTGCCTGAAAGGGATATGTGCTTGATCCTATGCTGGATGCTGAAGGGGACCAATTTTGGAGATGCGAAATAGATACCTACTTATTTATATATCTTTGCCTAGCATTACTTTGCAGCCTGCTATTTCAGTCTCACTTCTGGTGCCTGCATAGTGTTTTATTGTAGCCAGAACAAAAAGCACTTGGCAAGGGAGCAGAGGATGTTGACAGCAGTGGTTTGTGATAACTGCAAAATTAAGAGACTGAAAAGAGAGTACTCTGCAGCCAGCAGATACCCTCAGAGCACCCTGACGTCCTTTGGGTCAGGAGATCCAGAGGCCGGATGTGGACAATTAAACCACAGAACAGGCTAGGTCCAGACCTGGGTAAACTCTGTGAACATACCAGTGTTGAAGCAAGTGTACCTTGAATGTTTAATTCTCTTAAACGATCTAGAAAGTGCCTGGACAGGTATTCATCAGCCCTGTAATGAACCTTCCAGAGGGCAGAATAAGTAAAATTTATAGTTCTTTTTCTGCACAAAGCCTGCTACTTAGATGTGTCTTCTTGTGCTGTTTGTTGGCATGGAAACATGATGCTGAAACTCTGAGAATTCATTTGCAGAGACCAGGGTTTCCAGCAAGACACCCACCCCTTCTCCCTGTCTCCAGCTGATCTGCTGTCTGCAGCTGAATCCTAATTGGAAACAGCACAAATTGGAGCTGTCTTCAGAGATGAAGAAGTAAAGGCTTTGAACTTCGTAATAATGAATCCAGCAGGTTTTAAGGGAAAGACCGAAGGCTAATGGAGGAAACAGTTATCTGAAATGTGGAAGTGTCTGATTTTTTCAGTTAAATTTACTCAGCTCCATCAGTGGCAGATTCTACCTGATTTTCACACATTATGGCAGACGTGCACACTGAGTAACATTTGCTTTCAGTCTGCACAAGTGACTGTGGTTATAATATGACCAGACTAAGAATTAATCTCTGCCTTTTTGTCCCCAGAATAGATCAGTTTATTTATGCTTTTTTATGACAAATGAGCTGCAAACTTTTAGGAATAATGTTGATATGATCTTACTGTTTCTATTAAGTCAACTTAGAATCATAGAATCACCAAGGTTGGAAAAGATCTTTAAAATCATCCAGTTGGACCATCGACCTTTCACCAATATTTCCCACTAAACCATGTTCCTTAGTACAACATCTAAATGTTCCCTGAACGCCTTAAGGGTCGTTGACTCCACCACCTCCCTGGGCAGCCTATGCTAGTGCCTCACCACTCTCTTGGAGTAGTAGTATTTCCTAATGTCCAGTCTGAATATCCCTTGGTGCAATGTGAGGCCATTCCCTCTAGTCCTATTGCTAGTTACATGGAAGCAGAGGATGACCCTCACCTCACTACAACCTCCCTTCAGGCAGTTGTAGAGAAAACTTATTTCACTAAATATCTTGATCACTTCTACTTGTAGAAATGTAAGTGAATGCTAATCTCATCTTTAAGTGATTAAGAAAAGCTACTACTAAAACTATCTCCATATTTATGAACAAGATAAATCTGTTTCTGGGTACCTTGCAGTCCCTAAAGCCCATAATAATACATGAGATAAAAACAGTTAAGTACATATTAAAGATTTCTTTTCTCCATAATACTTCAACTTAGTTGTTCTTTGACCTGCTGTATTATAATTTTTTTCCTGTAAACAGTAGTGAAGAATTTCTGGATAAAATTATTTTGTTTTGCTTGCCCAGTAGCTTTATCAATAATGGAATTAGCAGGAGATCTTCTGCACACTTGCTTGAAATAATTGCCCAAATAATATCAGCACATCTTTGTTTAAATTCTTTGTCACAAGGTTCCTTTTAATGGGAAATCTCGAAGGGAATTATCACTCATGCCTTCTGTACATTTGACAAAAATCCACTAAACTGATATTCACAGCTTTAAAGTGTCGCACAGTGGCACAAATAGCCTCTTATTCTAGTGGCATACTGTTCTAACATGACAAACTGTATTTGAGAAATAATATGATTACCCGTGGATAATGCTCTTGGCCTCATTGTGGTGATTAAATAGATGCTCGTTTTGCAGTGAATTCTGCAGCCCTTTGTTAAGCATGACCTTTTCTCCTGGCTGCAGTGCACCATGGCACATTACCATGTCTTCTGTTCATTACAGTGAGAGGTGATTGCTGTCCTGAAAAACCTGAGATATTCCACTTAGTGCATGATCCGCTTTTCTCTTCCTTTGGCCTTAACCTACTGTCACTGAATATCCTGAACAAATGCTGAAGACAGTTGGTAATATCGTAGAAAAATTGATCTCAGCATCTGGTGCAATGTGTTTGGCAGAAGATAACACTTTAAGAGTGAGTGTTGTGCCTCTCTTTGTCTGCCTGTCTCCTTTTCTTGCGTAAATATTTGTCTCGTTAATTCTGAATCTTCCATAGAGCTTGAGGAGAATAATGCTAAGGTGCCATAACTGAGCTCAGAATGAGTTTGGCATATAAAGCAGTAATAAAAGGACCATATGTATTCAGAAAAAGGAGAGTCTAAAAGGCCAAGTGTTGTTTATAGCTTAAATCCCATTACGTGAAAGTTCTAGCAAGCTTTTTTTCTCTTTGGTGGTATGGGGCTCTGCTGTGACACAGAGGTGGTATGACTACACCACAAGTAACACTGCAGACTGGATCCTGATCTTATTACCGTGAAATTTAGTACAAATTAATTCCATTGGTCACAGTGGAGATATTAGAAACCAACACTGATATTGATTTAAATACATGGGAATTTCATAATAGTTGCAGTATTCTGCAACTTGTAAAGAAAACATTGCTGACTTGATGGGAACAATAGGATAGGATGGTGCGGCCTCTGTCAGCCCTTCCTGGTCATGGTGAGAGTGCTCTTCATGCTACCATATCCCATGTTTACAGGGCTCCTGCCCAGTAATGTATATGTAGCCCTATTAAAGGGTGATTGCCATTGTTACTGCACACTGCGAAGAGCAGTGGGTCAGCTGTCACCTTCTGCATCCCTTTATGTGAGAAACTAGAAATAAATGCACCACTGTAGATCTGATAGAAGAGCTGGTATAGGATAACAAGGAGTATGTCTCTTAAGAAGTGAAAAGTGTATAAAAGGATACAGTGATTTTACGAGGACCAAAGCAGATTTCTCATATAAATGGTGTTTTACCTCCAATTCCTACCACAAAAGCTCTTCTAGGAATGTCACTGAAGTGTGGCCAATATATTAGTGAGGCATTAGTTTATCTCCCATGGAAATGCTGGCTGCCTGAGCTAATGCAGCAACTGGCAAGCTTATGACTGAAATCCTAATGCTTTTAGAATTTGTGGAACATTTTTCTGGGGGATTGAGGGTGCTCTGCTTGTATGTGATGGTCTCCTGCTTCTCTGCAGTGCTCACTGCTGTTCTGTATGCATTAAGCATACTTTTCGCAGAGTCTACATGAAAGAGGAATCTTTTAACTCTGTTTTTATTTGCTTCTCACATGAGGTAAAATATTGAGTTAACTGTCTTCAGATCTGGGGTACGATTCTGACTTTCCACCAGGACTCAATTAATCAAAAACTTAGTTTATGTTCAATTAAATTAACTAAAATGAAATAAAATTAGTCTTGTTGATTTAAAATGAGCTTCGAGTAATGTAATAAACATGTAACTAGGGAGGGGTTGGAATTCGGTGTTAGAATTCCATGAGTTTTAGTCACATCTTACATCTCAGCAAAACTCCTATCTGTCTGTGTAAATAATTCTGCTGATTTCAGAGTAAGATCAGAAATAGTTGGGTAATTTGACCTTTTGAATCTGATCTAACTGGCTTCCTGCTGCTAAGCAAACTATCCTTTCAGGCAGTATGTTCTTTCATTGGGAGAGGCTTGAGTCGTATGGAGATTGTATCCTCAGTTTGTGTATGTTCTATTCAAGTTAATAGGTATGTCTGTTATCTAACCTGGGAGCATATTCCACATTGTCTCATGAACACATTGCATGTGTGGAAATAGATAAAAGCAACAAAGTGAGAAGAGATGGTTTTGTTATGTAATGAGGTAGATATGCTTGGTTTCTATTAAAATCTCCAGTATGATCTTTAACACCACATTATTCACTCCAGTGTTTGTTCTTAAGCACCAGGGCTTCTGCTTTAGTGAAGTGTTAATGCTTGATCAAGCCTCGAAGCTTAAAGGTTTTAACCATAACACTGAAAACATCTTCAGCTAAGAGGTGAATCAGAAAAACTTTGATACTCTGGCTATTCATCTATGCAGAAGAGAGAATCTTCCAAGATGCACTGTGCATACCAATACTCCTTATAATCCCTGCAAGGTGGAAGAAGTCAGTATTTCTTGATATTAGATTAATCTTTTTAAAAAATAAATAAATAAATAGGTTGAATACACAGGTGGAATAAAAAGAGAATAACTGTATTGCGCAGTGCAGCTCTGAAGAATGAGCTGTTTCCTGAAGCAACAGATACTTGAGAACAGTTACGTTAATACTACCTCCCTCAGTTAATCTTACCTCTTACCTGCATGCCCTTCAATATATTTTGCATTTTTTATGGTTTGAATAACGTGCTTTTGCTACAAAAGGCTGAAAACAAACTAATAAACGAAAGTACTCTGGAAACTGATTGTTTCTCCGGTCCCGCAATAACCCCATTAATTGTTGTCTGGACATCTAATACCTGATTTTGTTGCATAATGAAGATTTTCCTTGTTGCCTACATGAGAATCCTGAAGTGGAGCTTTCAATAGTATATCGGGGAATAAGGTTCTGCATTGTTTCCAGTTTGGCTATTAATGCCTGTTTATTTTCAGTGCTTTTAAAAATTATTTGCAGAAAAATGAGGGAAGAATATTTCCTGTCTGAAAGGTAATGTATCTTAAATTTTGAGTTACAATGTGCATTAGTCTTAGATCTTCCAGCGGTCCACTTGGCTTAAAGGAAGAAATGATGGCTTAGGTTTGTATATCACATCTCTGGCAAGGGCATTTTGCTGTTTCTCCTGCAAAGTGATCAGCTCTTTCTCTGCAGTTTACTTCCATTCTTTTTGGTATTAGTTGGAAAATGATGAGACAATATGGTGATGCTTGCTGTTCATTTTATTCTATGATATTTAGCTTGGTACGCCGGACCCTTTCTCTGCCCCGACTAATTTCCAATCAGAAGATCTGGTGTGATGCCTGGAAGGAATTGAGAGATCTGACTCCTGGCCCTGTTGTATGATGTATGAGCTAGTTCATTTCTGCAACTACAACTCTTTCATTTATTTGCATCACCTTAGCAAAATCAGGGCTGTGAAGAGAAATGTTGCTGAAAACTTCTAGGGAACGTTTGGACACGGAGAATTTGCTATGTGCCAGACTGAAGCCTGAGTTGAGTCAAGGCTGAGTTTTGTGTCCTTGAGGGAGTCACTGAACCTCTCTCCTTGCTTCAGCTGCAAGGATTAATTCATTCTTGTTGAAAAATTCTTTGAGATTCTCATCTGGATGGAGTCATAAAAGTGCGAATTATAAACAGTACACCACACTATACGGCTCAGCAAACTAAAGAAGCAGTGAGATATATACATAACTGAACGCTATCCAGGTATTGCTAAATCATCTTCATGTCCCTAGGGACTGTACTGCTGAAGTGTGAAAGTGTTTTTTCCTTTGAAATACATTGAAATAAATGAAGAAAATGTTTACTTGCTAGATGACTGCCTGGTTGAAAGTTTTCATACCCACATATTAAGTTTGCAAGTGAAATGTGGTGCTATGTTATCCACACATGATGTCTCGCATGCTTTTTCAGAAATACTGCAAAAATAAATGGTGCTTACCATATTAATTGCAAAGTAAGTTTCCACCTCCTGGGTTAAAAGTCTGAGAAGGAATCTTCTTTTAATAGAAAAATATACACATACAGTTGCATATCATTCCTTCTCATGCCTCTTGCTGTGCTTGTGTGAATGGCACAAATCTGCTCATTCCTGACGTGCAGTTGGTTTAAAAAATTTGTCAGTCCAAATGTCAGGCTTTCTAAATACTCCTCCTTGTCTTTTAACTAGGCTTTTCTTTTTTTCTGACCTGAAAAGAACTGTTAAATCCAGAAAACTTCTGTACTTTATGGCAAGCTTTAAGCAACTTAAATATATAGCTGGAAAGGAATCAACAGTCTGCAAGGAATAGCATTTTCATTTTAGCATTAACAGTATATTTGGGAGCAGACTGTGGTTTACTTAGACAGTTTTTTGATTTTTTTCAGCAACTGTTTTTGAATGTTTACTCTTTTGATTGACGGTGAATATTCAGTGTTTAAGCTCTGTGCCTATGAGCTTTGTGCCTACAGGCTATTGATTAGAAGCATTTTGTAATGGTTTTTCCTACTCCTTGATTAGGCAAACATGCAGGCACCCCAGCACAAATAATAGTGTGGGCAAAACTGAGGCTTGGTTGCCAGGGACACTCTTTCTTGAGGTTTTAAAATTTCTCCAAAGACTTAGGTCAGAAGAACAAAGTGAGCCGAACATTTTCGGAGAGCCAAACCAAAGGCTTCAAGCAGGGTTGAAAAAATACGTCTACGTTCAAATTAATCATTGTGGATATGGTGGTTTTTTTTTGGGGGGGGGGTGTTTTCTTAATTGTATTTAGAACAGAACAGAAGATCGCAGAATATGTAGATCCAAATGATCACATCTGTAAACAGCAGTAGTATTAAAGATTATCACCTAATCTGAGAAAAACATTTCTGTTAATCCTAATCCTTCAGCATGAGAAGGATTCAGAAACCCCACTGGGTTTTACCCCATGGATGCTATCAGTGCTATGAGCTTCACTACCTGCTCTGTCACAGAGCCCTTAACTAACTGATGTCTAGGGGCTCCAGGCAGCAAGCTAAGAGCTAAGAAGTATCTGAAAAAAGTAGGATATGCTCTTAGTTCCCAACAAAAGCATTGCAATCAGTGTCCTGCTGAGGACTGGGAAAACTATGAACTAAGGTCTCTTAGAGCAAGAAATGCTGCACCATTCTTTATGGTCTGTGAAAGCACCTAGTAAAAAGCAAAGAACATTAAAGGTAGTGAAAACACTGTTCAGACTCTGATCTGGCTCCTTTAAACTTGTCACCTTTATGTCACAAGCTCAGTTCATGCAGGGGGTCAAGAAGAACTGCACTGTTGAGCCATCAAGCCACTGGAAATTATCAAGCTATCAGGATCTGACTGTGGGAACACTGGAGCCTCTGAAGTCAGGTAGCATGAGGCAGCATCTCTTCTCTTCGTCACGGCATCATTCTCAATATGATTGTAGCTGCACAGATAAGCTGAGACTCAGACCTCAGAGAGAATATGAGAAGGGTAGATACCAATAAAACACTTCTCTCATTTTGTAGTGCAACATGTTTTGACATTCAGGCGTTGTCTTCACCCTAGTCCAGATTTTATCTGCGGTGTCTGGGTGTGTGCTCACTGTATATCTTTACCAGGGTTCTTAAAATGGTTTATACCAGGAGCAATGCAAACTGAATTATTTATTGCTCTTAATGCAATGTTCATAAATTGTTTGGGGACTGCAAGAGTATTTGCTCAGCCGAAGTCTGAGGTTTGCAAATTATGTGATGTTCTTTCAGGTCTTCCTTTCACAGTGAAGTGAAAACAAGGATCTGGTGAAATTAAACAAGAATTAAACAAAAATTTTGCTCTTGAATTTGGCAGACCTAGGACACAAAGCATTGATTAGTCTTCCTGATTGGGCAGCTGGAACAGGTAGATTAAAAAAACAAAAACAAAAAACCTAATGGCAAATAATACAGTTTTCTTGCATAAAATCTCCATACATCCATTTTTTTTCCCATGGTGTGCTGAGTAGTCCAGCTAACTAATATGACTCTCCGTGTTCTGCTTCACTGCCCCTAGCTTTCAGAAGCACTTGGTTAGTCCACAGTGGATTCGTATGTTAGAAGGGACCACCATTTTGAAACTATTTGGAAAGGATTTGTCAATATGGGCACTCTGGAAAAAACAAACAAACAAACAAACAAAAAAAACCCCACATGTGAATGGGATGCTGTGGGTCCACTGTAGCCAGCAGTGAGCAAACAAACAGGCTGAGATATCTGGAAAAACTGAGCCACCTTGCAGAATAACAAGCAGATGAGTAGAATACCTTTGCTACACATGAATCACTGCTACGGTGGTTCCCTTTCATTTATTTGGCTATGTTTTCTCGCAAGCACATCTGTGCTACAGCCATTTTTCACTTCTGTTTATTTGCCAGTATAAGGCATATATGCTATATTTTACTTGCTCAAGAAGAAAGTAACACTGGAAACTTTTCTTTTATGTAGCAGAACATACAGAGTGCTTTGAAGGTCCGTCAGTGAGACAGTTGTAGCGATCTAAGATTTCAAGACACACTCAGTGCTCAAGAACACAGGTTGAAATTCTGGTCTTAGCCTTGGGCTTTGCTTTTACGTGTTTGAGAAGGCTGTATTTTTGCTTCCTTTCAGTTTTGAAGTTGCTGATACAAGATAACCATGTCTTCTACAGTCTCTCTGTAGTTCCAAACATTGCCAGTCTTACCAGAGAAAAGGAAATAAAGGCAGCACTAAAAAGACCAAAATGAAAAGAGCTGGTTTAGCCTTCAAAAAGACATTTGGGAATCTTCCAGCTTTGCTGTGGTGGTCTCTGTAGACCACTGCAGAAACCAGAATCATGGTTGCATGCACGTGCCTTGATGTTTATTTTGTCTGCATCATTCATGCTGTAGTTCAGCTGTGTATTGCTTCTGCCACTGTGTATAGTGTGTAGGTAAGCAGTCATGACCAATTTTGGATTACTTGGAGAGAAGCATGGCTTCTGCTATCCTCTGGTTCCTGGCTAGGCGCAGAGGGTCACAAATGGAGGCAAATCTGTTCTGTGAAATCTAGGCTAGATTATTAAAATCTAGCATCTTCTATGAGTCACCATATAAGTAATAGGAAGTTCAGAAAAGGCTTTTTCTTGAATCTGAGGGTGATTATTTTTTCCTTGGACTTGTAAATAAGCTTGCACATTGCTCTGACTTGCAACTTTCTAGTTCTCATTTGTTACATCTCATTTTATCTTGCACTTTCTTTTACATCTCTCATACTTTTTACTTTCTCATGAATGCAATTAAAGTGTTTCTGGCATGTATTTGTGTATCATTAAAGGATGTAACCCAGATACCAAGGGCACATTTATTTGCAGTTTCTCTATGCAAAACTACAATCCTAAATATGAATACTCATCTGTTAGTTATTTTCATGCAAAAAAGGTGGTGGATGCATTCACAAAAAGCTCATTTTTCTCCCATTTGCATCATAGAGAAGAACTCTGTGAAGCTGAGTTACTGTGTGGTGCTGAGTTACTGTGGAATGGAAAAAAATGTTTTGTCAGCAAGAACACTAACAGCTGGAAAAAGCTTAATTTAGTTATGCTGATTGATTTTACATATTGATTATTTTATTGATTTTATTTCCTCAGTTTGGGATTGTTTTGGCCTGGAAGTCTGCATATTTTGGGGAGGGAGTTCCTTTCTTATGACATACATTCTTTTGTTTTGGGACATCCATCAGGACTTGAAAAGCTCAGCAATTGCCACAAATTTAAATAATTTTCACTTTTCTCTAGGGAAAGATAAAGAAAAGTACTTCTTGAAAAGATTCTTGACAAATGTTTGTGTTGTGCTGAGGTTGTGATGTAGAGCACTAATTTCATTAATTTATTGTGGCTATACCTGAAAACTAAGCCATGGCTTGAGATGTTTATTCTGACAAACCTCAGACTCATAATCTAGATTCATACTGATTACGGACTAAAATCTAAAGAATATATCGTCCCTATTGTTCAGGAGGCCTAAGAGCAAATTAAATGCCTTTTAAACTTGGTGGTAAAGCTTCTTTAGGCTGTGTATTTGGACTTATATTTTATGACTAAGCCTGTGAGAGCTTTGATGCTGGGGATCTGTTGCTGTGAAAAAGCATGGGAAGTGCCAAATTATAAATGAATAAACTACAGCAGTACTTTATTACAATTAAGCTATAACATAAGAGAGCAAGGCCACCATGTAAGATAACCATAATATCTGATACAGGTAATGAGGCACTAAAGCTGCTACAGAGTTTGATTACTTAAAGGAAATCAATTAAACAATTTGCAAGGATCTCTGATGACAACTTGTTTTGGGAAAGCACTCAAAGCACAGCCCCAGTACCCAATGAACTGCAGTCAGGCTGTTTGTAGACAGCAAGAAAAAGGACTAAATAATCTCGGTAGTTTATTTACTGTGCTTTTAAACAATGTAAAAATTACAGGATTATAAAGTTTTTTTGTGGATCAGTGGAGACCATCCTGAAACTCTCCAGTCACGTCCCTTTTGGGCTGGAAAAGGTAGATCTCTGTTCTGCTGCTATTAAGGGTTGCTCTTTTGGCATGGAGAATTTCTTAAAAAGCTTTCAAAGCCTTATGTCAGGGAGAATCAAAATTAATGTGAGATTTACAAAGTACCTCTTCTGTTGAAGCCAGCTATTAACTTTCTTACAGTGTCTAATCTAAAAGAGGTGACCTTTGCAAATTAAGAAATAAATTGCATATACAGTAGAGGAGTCAGTAATGTCTTTTTGGTTCATGTATTTTCAAAATTTCAGGGTTTTTTTTTCTAATAATTGTCTTCTTCATGTTCTCTTTTCAAGAGACAGTTTAAGCAGAGTTTGTTTATCTTTTTGGATTTAAATGAAAGTTAGAGACAACATGGTGAAACACATGCTTGCAATAATGAGGTAACAATGTTAAGGCAATGTAAAGTTTTGAAATATTACCTTGGCTATTTATTCACTATATAACCCATACTTGAATATGACTGGGCTTTTCAGAGCATCACTGCACCAATGTGTTTATGTATAAGTGGAAGAGTCACTGCAGGGAGGTACCTTGGCTCTCCATGATGTTTCAGGCTTAAGTTGTTTCTTCTCCATGCATGGCTGTGACTGAGTAGATGTTTCTTTACTAAATCTTGCACAGAGAACAACTAATTTCACTCCCCCAACCTTTCTTCATCCCATGTGATACCATATGGCTACTACTACTGCCACCTAGAATGATAACGTAGTAGTGCTAGTAGATGCTTCTTTTGATTACTGCCCGTGGCTCCAGTCTTGCTATTCCTTCTTCTACTTTCCTCTGAAGAATTAGACCTCTGTCTGTCAGCGAGGAACCAGAGCCCAGATAGCTCCCCTCATCCCCTTGCTGCAGGCTTCCTTCTTTGGATTTTCTCAATACTTTCCCCGTGCTGTTTCCATCCACAGAATATGTGTCAGTGAAGTCTTTTTCCCCTTCTGTTGCCATGCCACAAAGATTTGGACCTTGTTCTTTTCCTGCAGCCCTGCGTAAGTCCATGTTTGTCCACATCTCCAGCCTGATTTCTTGTAATACAATCTTCTCTTTACTGTACTTTTTCCTCACTCACACATAAACGTAGTCTGTGCCTTTTTCTATATTGTTTTATGTTTGGAGAATATTCTTTCAGGTTGTTCGATAAATCTTTGTACTTTTCTTATTGATATTCCTTCTTAACACCATTTCCACAAAGCCAACAAGAGATGAGTCTGTGTAAATGAAACCTTCACTCCTGGTTAAAGCTGTGTGCTTACTTAAAGGCAGAAGCTGAATGATCTTTTTCAGTGTAGATCATGTCTGGCTTTCCCTTTCTTACTTGCGCTAACTGCATTTCCTTGAAAAGTGGGCAGTGAGGTCTTTGAGGCAATGCTTGTGAAATACATGAAAACCATAATGTAACTGGTAAGTAAGATTTATATGCTAAGCATGAAAGTGCTTAGTTGAAAAGAAAGTAAATGAAATGGAGAGGAAAGAAGCTGAGTGTACTGTATAACTGATACAGTAAAGGAAGTCTTTGGGAGTACTGAATTTGAACAATAACCATAGTATTGTTTTCTGTTGAGAAAGACTTTCTTTACCTGAGTTATATTTTTGCATTGGCCGTAGGATTTGGAATGCACGCAGCAAACAATCCTGTTTTGAAATGTCCTAGATTCAGCAAGATGTTTCTAACTTGGCTCTGTTGGCTTTACACTGATTAGACTCATCACTGAGAGGCAGCCCAGGGTGGGGACTGAACAGGATTTAGAGGAAATTCAAACAGAGATGCTTGTGAAATGACTTAAAAACCAAGAATATTCTGAAACAGAAATGACACAATGTCATATCATATTCCAGCTGTGAACATTTATGGTATTTGTATGATTCTCTAAGGTTTAGAGGCTATTTGATATTGGGATGGAAAGCAGGTGCTTTTAACAAATAGTTAGTCCTAAGACTCTGCATGCATTAGTGAAAAGTAGTAGTATCAGGCTGGTGACATCTGTTGATAGTTTTCATTTCATTAAGCCTTGATTCTATCCATTCATGTAATAAATGCATGTTAATTTCTGTTTGATCCCATATGTGCTTGGGCAGGAGAATGCAGGAAAATCTTTTTCCTTACTCCTTTTTCACCCTTCTGCTCCTGGAATGGAGCAACTCCAGATATGTGTTCAAACTGGAAGACAGGAGGGTGGAGAACAGCCCCGCAGAAAGGGAACTGGATTTCTGGTTGCCAGCAAGTTCATTATATGAATCAGCAGTGTGCCCTGGCAACCAAAAGGGCCATACATACCGTAGGTGCGTTAGGCCCAGCACTGCCAGCTGGGCAAGGGAGGGGATTGAGACGCATCCCAGGTCCTGGGAGAGTCAGTGGATGAAGATGCTAAGCCATTGTTCATCGTATTTGAGAAGTCATGGCAGTTTTGTGAATTTCCAACTAGCTGGAAAGAAAACATAACCTCATTTTTTAAAAGAGGGAAAAGGTAGACTCAGGGAACTATAGTCTAGTGAGTCTCACCTCTGTGCCTGGGAAGATCATAAAACAGATCCTCCTGGAAACCATGCTAAGGCAACACCGGATACATGCGCTTAAAATCTTTGTTGGTGACAGAGACACTAGGATTGAGGGCACTGAAACAAGCTCCATAGGGAAGTGGTCAGGGCACCAAGCTTGCCAGAGTTCAAGGAGCGTTTGGACAAAGCTCTTGAACATAGGGTTTGCTTTTGGATGGTGCTGTGTGGAGCCAGGAGCTGGACTCGGTTTCTCTTGTGGGTCCCTTCCAGCTCAGGGTATTCTGTGATTGTACGATTTCTATTTCAGGAAAGAAAAGGTCCTTTACTCTCATCTGTAGTTTCTAGGCCAGCTCAAGCTATTTGCAATTATTCTGTCTGTCAGACATGTTTTCTGCTAGTTTTGGGTGCCATTTCTCTCAGCGTAGGTCTATGTTAACTCTCTACAGTCAGTCTGTGCCATAATTGTATGTATTTATTTTGCTGTAATAGTGTGTGAGGTATTGGTATTATTAGTAGACAATTAATTCCAGATAGTTGCACTGTGACGAAGTCCTAGCTGGAGTCAAGTGATCCTTAAACTTAACGTAGCTAGGGGAAATTGATAATAACGTTCATTTGACTATAAGCTGACCTAATCTAGCTATATTAATATGACATTTACATACCTGTTTTTCTTACAAAATGTTCTAACTAAATCAGGTTAGTTGTGTTGCTGTCAAATAGCCAACTTCTTTTCTGACAATGAAAATATAAACTCAATGTACTTGACAGTAGAAGAACTCCATCAGATGGAGTGAGGGTGGTGAAGGTAGAAGCTCATGTTCTTATGAAGGGAGTAGAAAGTAACCCATTTGGTTCTGTGTTGAAGGGTGCTTTTTCTTTTCTTTTTGATCTTTTCTTTTTTTTTCATCTATAGTTGATTCTGATTTTGTGAATATTTTCTTATGATCTCTTCTTCTGTATATATTTGTTGGGAAATTCTGGCAGGTGCTGAGCGCAGGATCAGAGCCTGCCTGGATGATTTGATTCATGATTCTGGAGAACATACATGCCAAGAATTTGTTTATAGGTGTTTGTATATTGTCTTAATTATCATCTGAAATATAATCTAAAAAAACCCCTTATGTGTCTGTAGATGTTCAAACTTCCTGTACTAAATTTTATTCTCTTCAACGGAGTAATTCTTTTTTTTTTGTTCTGCATTTGTAAAATACCTACTACAGCAACATGCTGATCTCTAGTCCGGACAACAAATACTGTGGCAGTACTCCTAAAGCTGATAAAAATAATAGCGAGTTAGGAGGAGAATGAGCAATTATTTTAAAATTTCCTGTGTGGTAGCATTTTAAGTAGAAGCACAAAACTGTTAGAATGAACATTACAACCCTTTTTAGCATGTGATGATAATCCTTTTCTTGGATCACCTCACTGTTTTTTTGGAGCGTATGCTTTAAATTCAGCAGCAATAAGCAACTGTCACCACAGCTTGGCAAATTTAACAGTAGGATTCCTGGTATGGTCCAGGTTGGTCCCTGCATATCTTGCAGTAGTGGCAGTGAGTCATGCTAAAACTAAAGCACTGATGGCGTGAATCCTGTGTACATGTAAAGTAAGAGCTGATGGGAAATATCATTATTTGCATTCTTAGCAAGAAAATGAACAAATGTTGGGATTAAGAGCAATTAGTGTGGAGATTAAGAATTGCTGTGGCTTTATGGCGGGATATATATATTCTTTTCAGGTAAGATCTGAATAAGGAAAAATTAAATGATGTGCAGAAGGTCATGCTAGGAACCTATTACAGAGTCAGTATAACTCTTCAAGTCCTATGTATGTATTTGAATGAAAGGCACTTTTTAGTTGGTTGTGAGATCTCCATTTGAATTTGTATGAGATGTCATTTCAGTCATGACAGAAAGTTGTGTGACAGCCACTGAGTTGAATGTGTTTCACTTTTTCAGTTGCTGCTCACTGTTTATTCGGGAATTATCTTTCTTAATTCCCCTTCTCCTTTCCACATTGTTTCCTATACGTAAGGTGTACCCGACTGTGCAATGAAATTATACTTTTAGAGGCTGAGGTATGAAAAAGAAAGGAAGAAAAATTTTGCTAAACAGCTACTTCCACAAGAATGAATAATGTTGTACAACTACAAAACAAACAATGCAAAAAAAAGAACATAAATTGTTTGCATAATGTAATTGCTCATGGTAGGTTTTTTAAAATACATTAATTCCTTACTGTTTCTACACAAAGATCACATAAATGACATAAAAAATTAGAACAAAATGCCACTGGAAATTCTTACCTAATACCTCAAATGGGATATAAAAAACGTGACTTTATATGTGACAATTCTAAACAGTTCAAAATAATTCATTTGAAATTCACTTGGATTCAGTTGTATGTTAAGAAGTCATTTTTAGAAAGTCATTCCCATTTAACTACTTTTGCATATTGCATATTGCTTCCTAAGGAAAAAATGTGTAAGACTTCTTGCTGATGATCTAAAGATTGTGAGTAAGATAGCTGGCAGATGGCTTACAGATATCATTCTGAAATATCTTATACTGACAAATAACAATGGTGTGTATAATTAGCACTCTGCAGATGGTATACAAAATGGTCTGCGTTGTCTTAGTGCAAAAATGCAGAAATTCTTTTTCTTTTCATTTTTATTTGACTATTTCTGAGAGACAATTTTGAAAACATGGCTTGTAGAATCATTCAGGATAGACCCTACCATAGCTGAGAATGGATTCTCCACCTGGTTCTCTGTGTGAATAATCCTGTGGTTTTGGGGTCCTGGTCCTTGTCATGAGTGCACTGCCATAATGTAACTTATTATGACACACAGTAGATTACATTAGACTAACATAAAGTTTCAAGACTTCTAAAGATATGAGATCTAGAGTCAGGGTACAATGGAGTCAAGTGGCTTTTATTTCTCTGACGTGAATAAATTACCAGCTTTTTTCAAGCATGCAACATATTTGCAGTCTAAAAGTTCTTTCCAGCACGAATGATTGTACTTGCACTTTCATACTGATCCCAGTGTTGATTCTTGATGATGTTTTTTCACTGAGATATTGGCAAAGGCAGCTGACAAGACTTCAGTGACGTCTTACTGTAACAATACTGTTACTACTGTTTATTTGTATTATAATGCCAGTAAGAAGCCTTCATCGCTGATTAGTGCCCACTGTTTTAGGAACTGGAGAAATGCACAAAAAATAATTCATTGCTTTAAGGAATTTTCCACAAGTGAGCATATCCAGCTACCAAAGAGGCTGAGAGGAAACAGGAAAATGATATCTTGTCATATTTGTGTATGACCTGTTGGATATATCATAGCTGAGAAGAATGTAAAGTTTAGAGGGAAGATGGGATAAGGAACAGTGGAAAGACAGATAGAAAGATATTCATTTTTAAAGAACATCACCACCACAAATAAATGATAGCAGGAGGGGTCACAAAACAAATTGGGACTGGAAGTAGTCTTTCAGTGGGTAATGAAATATTATAAGGAAAGTGCCCTTTATGGAACAGATTAAAAAAGAAGTAAGAAAGTTCCTTCATGACTTTTGTGATAAAGGAATCCATACAAGGATATAAAATGAAAAAGTGTAGTTGAAATGATTGCCTAGGAATGTGATCTTTCCTGTAGTGTTTGGGATGGTTATGAACAGGTACAGGCTTTATTTTTCAAAGCTAGAGAAAATGACATTGCAGGAAGGGAAAGTACAAAATTTTTAGTAGCATAGCAGTAGCTAGACAGGATTTTAAAAAATCCTATGCAAGAAAGTACTACTGAGTTTGGACAAGTGCACAGGCGAGACTGAGCTTTATCAACCTGAATAACAGGTGAAATGGCAAGTTATATTGATTGAAGAAAAGAGAGGGGGCCTGTGGAATAGATGGACCAGGAACTCGTTTTAGGTTTTGCTGCACTTCAATTTGTGGCTAACAATCACTGAGAAGTTAGCCAAGATATAAGTTTGCGTAGGAGACAAATATGGAACATACGTAGGTACCCAAGGTGATGGCAAGGTGAAGATATCTGCATTTCTGATCTCACATTAACTGGGATATGCTGTAGAAGAACTGGCTCCTTTCAGAAATGAGGGAAGTTATAGAGTCAGATGCATACAGGGACAATATGAGAGTAATGAGAAGGTAAGAATAAAATAACAGAAAATAAAATGGTAATACCCAGAAGAGCCTCTATCAAAGCACATGAAAATGGAGATCCTACTCTAAAATCAAAATTATGAAACAGCCGTTAGGGACTGGTTGGCTCTCAGTAGAGCATGCGGGCAAGAAAAGCAGATGCTAGGTAAGAAGTGGTTGAGACTGAACTGTAGAAAAGGAGATGTCTGATAACCAACCAGTAGCAGCAGTTTAGCTAAGGATCTCAGAAATGAAAGTGACAAAAGGAAAGAGACAAGCGAAGTCATGGGTATGCAGAAAATATGCTGCAGTTTGAGGGGAAAAAACAACAGGGGAGAGAGAAGAGCAACAAGACAGAGACATACGAAGGATTAGAGAAGAAAAGGAAATGATTAATTCTTCATCTGTTGGCGAGAGAGTAAAAGAGGAAAGGAAAAAAGTGAGAAAAAAACATTATATATTGTGTCAGTGCTCCCTTGAAGTAAGACAGTCAGCTCCTGTGCAGAAACAGGAGTCAAAGTGAGAATGTCTATTTGAGGAACCAGAGATGTTGAAAAGTTTGCAAGGATTTTAGAAATGAGCAATAGGATCCCCAGATGACCTACTCCTTACAGTGAGCGCACTGGAACAGTCTAAAAGGACTGTAAATTCAATAGCCAAGTCTATTAGAACATAAACTAGGAGGAAATCTTTGAAAATAGTGAAAACTTCAGCTGAGACAGATAAAAAGAAGTTGTAAACAAAACTGCCCCTCTCTGCTCTGCTCATGCAGGGTGATAGTCTTCTTTCATTCTTGCTTCTTAACAACTTGGATTTCTTCCTCAGAGAGCTCTCTGCAGGTTTGCTAATGTCTCTTTCTTCCTTTTACATCTGAGGCACAGTTGTGAGGCTGTTACAGGTTATGTTAGTCTTTGTTGGTTCCTGAGCATCTGGTTCTCCTGGGCTACTAGGATCTCTGTGCTGACCTCTTGTACTCCTTTTATTCACTTAAGCAAGCTGGACATTTTATTTCCCTTACCTCTACACTTCCTACCAGAAGGTCCACCTGACCCAGTTGGACAGTGATTGAAGATAAATACATGCAATGATAACAAAGCAATCTTCACCCATGACAACGTAGAATTTAGCTCAAGTGAAAGAGATTTGGTTAGTGAGCTAAATACTGATGGGACAAACCCATAGTAGACATTTGGTCTTGTTTTCTTCAGTAAGAAATGTTGAGAATGCAGGATGAGGATGTACTGGGATTGCCAGATAAAAGAAAGGAGAAGTGATTGCCAGGCCAGTGTCAACTGGTGAGACAAAAGAGGAAAGAGTCATCAAGGTGGGGAACATCACAGTGCTGGTGCACAGGAATTGGTGCTACCGTGGGTGCGAGAGCCATAGGAAGGGTAGGGAGAGAAATTAGAGTGAAGAATCCCTACTCTAAAGGAAAGATGAGAGGCAGCAATGACAGTGTGTCATGACATGATAGAATCACTGGAGCGGGAAGACTGAATCAGAGAGATGAGGAGCCATTCCCCTGTGAGTCGTGTAGGACACAAGTGAGAGAGCTGAATTCACCAGGAGCTACTGGGGCAGGTGGTGGCAAGGGAAGGGAACTGTACGATGGAGCAGAGAGGAAGTCAGTATTGCTCACCGGCAGACAAAGGAGAGGAAGAAATTCAAGCAGCAGGCAATGGCAGAGAAGTTGAACAGACAGGCTACAGTATGTGTATAGGATCTGAGGTGAGGGCAGACAGTTCTAAAAGAGAGAGATGTTACATATTTGAGTAAGAAGAGCAGTGCTATATGAAGCTGAAATGTCTGTAACTGTTGGCCATCTGCTGTTGAATACCTGTACTACAGATTGCATAAGCCTACAGCCATACTTTATTACCTTTCTCTGCACTCACCTTATTTTCTGTCATCAGTCAGGACAAGTAGATAATGATACACGTTTCAGCAGTAATGAAATCCAAGACCAAGGTGGATAATATCGCTGTGTTCAACTCGCATGTAAAAAAGCATCCCACGTTGGAGTCCCACAGAGCCTGGGAGGTGAGGAAGACCCTAGGAAAAGCCCCCTGAAAAACTGCTGCATGCATGCATCTGGAGAGGAGAGATTGTTTGGCAGGAAAGAGCATGTTAGTTGCAAAATGTAGCAGTCTGGTTTCCATAGCAGGTTCAATAAACCTGATTGATTCACCTCCGCACAGCCCAGCACGTAGCCGGAGAACTGTATTTTAATACTCCTTTGTAGCTTCCTGCTGCTACAGTTATACCCACCTCCGTGATACGAGGTCAGTTGGATTTATTGCTCACTGAGAGTGAAATGAACGCTTAGAGTTTATTATTTTTTTCTTTTTTAATGCCTAGGTCTATTGTGCATATCCTTTTTGCTACTATTCTTAGCAAGGATGAGTACTCTTGGGTTGATTTTAGCATTTAGTTACACTTCAGAGACATGTCAGAACAGCACACACAAGGAAATACCCTCTCTCAGGTTTTTCACTCAGGTTTTCTGTAATACCTTAGGCCATTACAGTCTATAGATATCAGCATCTCTTTAGCCAGTCATACTCTTTGCTCAGCCTTGCCTTGAATTCAGGTGGTTAGCTTTGGTTTTTCTGTGTCTGACTGTGTTGGATGCAATCTGCACCATTATTTACAATGGATTTACTCTGAGTAATGGGTAGAATTAACAAGAAGACTGAGAATTGCTTTGGGGTCCAAGAATCTATGGGAAACGCTTACATGAATTGGAATAATGTTGGATTATGAAATACACTCTTGAGACTTTCGCAGTGATGTTTTCCCAGTTTGCGGTGCATTACATTATAGAGTGATAAACTGTATATCTGTAAACGTTCCCTGAGTTATGTTAGATATATTGGGCTACTACAGCTTGATAGAGGTTGATCATCTACAGTTCTTGTCTTCACTTGCAGATGATCCATTTAAAGCTTCCAGGGGACTGCCAATTAACTGAATTCATGATGTGGCTGGTTAAACTGGTTTTGTGTGCAATTTATATTGATCTGATGGTCTTGATTCAGTAACAGCCATCATAATAGCATGACTATTCCTTTGCGGACTGCAAAACAAATGTTAAGATACCTCAGAGCTACATACAACAAAATAGAAATAGTTGACATTAAAAAAAAAAAGGATATGAATATACTGGAGCAAAGCACAAGCCAAAGTGATGAGTTAATCTATTATATCAAGACACTGTTTAAAGACTTTAAATTTAACAATTCAAAAGACACTAGAGAAGAAGGTAATGTTCCACTTTGTTACACTGAATCTCTTGTCTATGTTTGTGGGGTTTCAGTGTTTGTAGTGATAGTATTGAGATTGGGAAGATTTCCTAGTTCCTAGAATGGACGAAAATGATAGAAACATTCTTTGACTGGGGAGTGTCAAAGGTGAAATATAGTGTCAATTATGTACTGGTGAGTGGCAGTGACTGTTAAAAATTGAGCTTGTGAACTTCTAAGCAGAAGCCTGCTACTTGCCAGCTGCAACCACTGCGGACTGATTTTAAGATCTAATGAACATAAGGACGTGGTGAGGGGTGAGCAAGTGTGAAAAATATTCAAGTAGAAACATTAACCATGTTGACTGCTAAAAAAGCCCAGTTTTTTTTTAAGAATCCACTATAGGTGTATTTTTTTTTTGTCTGCCTTGCCAGCAACACAGAGAAATCATTTAAACATGAAATTGACTAATACACGAATTCTTAACCTTAATTTGCTCATGGGCAGAGAAGCACTGATGAAGGACTCATGTATTTAGCTACTTCCCAAAGGATCATCTTTATGTGCTTATGACCTTTCTTACCACCCAACTGCCCAGAGGATGTACCATGAAGTACAAGAGCACCTGCAAGGTTTAAGGTAATACTCCATCCTTGACAGTAACAGCAACAGTGGCAGTGCTGTCAGCTCCTGATTTTCTCCTCAGTATTGGGTGGCAGCAGCTGTTGATATAGTTGATGTTAGGAGATGTCACTGGTGTGTGGCCTTCTTTCTAATGGCTTCCATGTAGTCCGCGGGAAACCTCAGTTCTCCCTCCTTTTGTGCAGATAGTCCTAAATGTTCAAAGACTTTACTCTGCTTTGTGAAAGTAACACAGCTGGGCCATACGAAAAAGTAAATATTATGGGAAGTCTGGGATCCCAATGCTGGCAACTTCTGAGCGTTGACATAGTTTGTCTGTATACAGGCTTCAGGATTTTGTTTATGTTTCTCTGAAGAAGATGTTAGTATACGAGTGAGAATTGCTTAAGATCAAAAGGAGGAAATGTTATGGTTATTTACTTTCAGCAATCCTAATTCCTATCCGTATTACTCCATACTTAATGAAGAGGAATTCCTCTGACTTCAGTGGAATTTTCCTGATCTGAGTGTCTGAATGAGAGTTGTCTCACATACAAAGTCCTCATTATATACTTGATGGCACTGGTATTGCTTTTGCTTTGTTACATCTGCAGCTCTTTGCAGTTTCTTCTTTTCAGTTTGAAAAAGTCAAACTGAATTCAACTTTTTGTGTCTTCCACTGTTGTGTCACAAATGTGTAGGTTTGTACATTATTAAAATGCCTGAGAATGCCAGCTACAACTTATGCTCCAAAGACTGAAAGTACAGATTTGAGGACAGATCCTAAACAGAGAAAATGAGAAAATTCTTCCAAATAGCCATATTAGATAAGATGTCAAGAGGCATAGGAATAAAATGGAACTGCCACAAGCAAGTCTGAGAGAGACTTTGGAAGAAATGTTGATAGGGAAAAGCAAAAGATTCTTCAGCCTTGAAAGCAAACAGAAACCACACAAAAAAAATGCAACATAACAAGAGCAATGAGTGAAGAATGGTTTGGTATACAGTGAGAGAGAGAGAAAGCATAATCCAAGCATAGTTGGGAATCAAAATGAGTGGTTAGTGTTGGAATTTTGCTGGCCTGTAATGCTGACCATTACAGCAAAGGCAAGATGACTAAGAGGAGTGAAGTTACATAGATAGAAAGTACCACTTCCTGGATGGGAACCCAAAGAACGTAACCTTTTCAAGCCTGGAGACCAACTAATTTCCATCCCACATTGCTGAAAGAGCTAGCACACAAAACTGCCAGACTGCTGGTAAATATTTTTAATAAACCTCAGGGGAGAGTAGATATGAATACAGAATAGCAATTGTACTACCTTTATTTAAGAACAGGGAGAAAAAGTGATGAGGGAAAGGACAGGCCATTAATCTCCTCTCAGTTGCATGCACGGCTTAGAACAAAGTTTGAAGGAAGGACTAATTAAGACACATGAGAAAATGGGCAATGGAATTAAATATAACCTGGCTTTACCACGAGTATTCTAAAGAAAAGGCAGGCACCTGGCATTTTTGTCTCAAAGTAAAGTGCTCTAAAATTTGAGAGTGCTTCTAAGTACCTACTCTCTGGAGAAGATTCCTAATTATCACCCCTTAGAGGCTCAGACTTCACAGTGTTTGTGCTCAGCATTTCCCTCCAGACTTCCCTAAAGTTTCCTGCTGAACAAAGTGATTTTCAGTAGTCATTTAAAACACAGTTACGGTTTCCTTTCTGCATACCAAACACCAAAAGCTAGATGCAAAGCTGAGGCTTACTATGATATTAAGATGTTTTATGTGATTTTTACTGCTTTCTTTTATTTTTAATGTTGATAGTTGCTTTGTGTGCTTGCAGTTGAGTGTCCTCTCAAAAGAAGGACACTGCGTACTGAACTGGCCTAAGCATTAAAAGAATTTATTTAGAGAGCCTTAATTTTACTTCCAAGCAAAAACACAGCATTTATAATTTTTGAAATGCTTCTTAGAAGCAGCCTTCAAACTACATCATTACGAACAATCAGTCAAGTAAACAAACGGAAGAGAGCATTTTTTCTGTAAATGTAATGCAATTTAATTGTAGTATACTAGAATTACTTAGAATATGTTTACATGATGGACATTTTTATGACTCTTGTGTTATGTTGAGAGATATCATAACGGAAAGTCAGTTTGCATTATGCACTGACTCAGCCTGCTTCCACTCTTCAGTTCTGTCATGTATTTCTACACTTTACTGTATCTGCAGTGCACTGTGGCAACCTTGGCTGAAGCATGTTTGATAGCGCTGGATTTCATGTTGAATCATATGTGACTTTTCTATAAATTGCTAGATCTGTATGCAGCAGTAACCATATATACTGACAGAGATATGGAAAGTAGAGTGAATCAAACACTTCTTGTAAATTGCTGTAATGAGCAAAATAAGCTTAAAATGTGTTTCCTTTAAAAGTTACTTTATAATTATTGCTCTCTATATGAATGATCCTTATACATTTTGAGCTGCTTAGGATATTGCCTCAGAGATCCTTATAGCCATTAAAGTTTTTGATTCTAAAACACTTCTGATTAGCTGTAAGTTGTCTTACAGACTGCTGAGAAACAGGAACGATATTCCTGCTTGAAGCTAGGGAAAATACCAGCCAGTGGTCTTCATCTTCTGTCTGCCTTAAAATAGACCAAGACTTCCCAAGAGGCTTTCAGAAGGATTTACATATGATACTTATATGTGTTAGGTAGGCATGGCTTTAAAGTCTAACTCTGGCTATCTGCAGAAAGCACTAGATACCAAGGAACAGGACTGACACTTGCCAAAGGCCCTGCAGAAAGAACTGTTTGTCCAATCTTTCAAAACATCTCCCAGTAAGGAAGAGTAAAGAGTGAATGTTTATAGGACACTTAAATAAGGGTCATCACTATGAAGTGGGTGAAAAAACAAAGCCCGAAGAAATATGGAAAATGGAAGAATCCGTTATTAGAGCTTAATCACGTTACCCTCAGAAGTCAATTTCAACCGTTTCATTACATTTAGGCATATCAAGAAGTCTGAGACTGATGTCAAATTTGGATCAATATTTGCTTATCTCCTCAATTTTACAGCCCTCTTATTCAGTCTAGGCTTTACTATCTTTTGCTTGCCTGATGTTTTCTAAAACAGAGTGAAAGCATATCCTCCTGGGAGGTGTCCACATATGAACCAAATCTTGCTTTGAGCTAAATTCTGCCCAGATTAAAAAACTAAAAATAAAAAATGGCAGTCAATACTTTCTGTCATTATATCAAGTACTTAGGATGATTGGTAGCAAAATTTAAAACACATCATTAAACACTAGTTATGCAGCTCAGTAGTGATAATCTGTAAATTGCTAAGATGGCTCCTAAATTAATTCTGACTTTAGAGATATTAATAATTTTAGTAGCTTGTAAAGTATTTAAGGTGGAAAAAGGGGATGAAAGCACAGTATTGCCTTTTGTGGTGAGCTGACCCTGGACAGAAGCCAACCAGGCAGGACAGGGGAGAGAAAGTGAGAAAACTCACTGGTCAACGTAAAGACAATGTAATGTTTTAAGGAAAGAGAGGAAATACATAGCAGATTTCCAGACCCAGTGAGAAGTACAAATGGGCTCATATGCTTAGGTTATAGATTGTGACCTTTGAGGGTTAAGAATAAACATTTGAAAATGGATATATTAAATTGAATTTTTACATCTAATTATTAGTAAATTATTTTCTTCAAAAAATCTGGAAGAAACATGGATCATACTGTGCCAAAAGCTACTGAAATTAATCCATAGGGGAGATATAAGGATGCAAATTAAATTTGTCCTAGTTGTGGTATAGTGTAGCTGCATATCAGTGCTGTATCTGTATACAGACTTTGTGCACTAAACTTACTACTCTGGGTAGCCCAGGATCTTATTGATATAGGTTTATTTGCCTAGGTATGACAAGCAGCTTGTTTGAGACAATAGACTGACTTGAGATTGGGTGATTTCTGACTTGCAGCCACTGTCTCAAAAAACGTATTAGGTTATTTGCTACAACAGGTAGGAATTTCACTAAGTCCTAGAAATTCCCCCATGCAGCTCCTGCTGTGTCTAGAGCAATTTGTATTATTACTTTGCCAAAGATAATCAGCATAGGAACAGGGTGGAGAACATGGCCATACCAGAGAATCTAAGTGGTTTCTATTGTAGAACTGACCAAAGTGGACATAGTTTTGATGTTTGCAGCAAGTTAGCAGAAACTGTTTTTTGCAAATGCAGAAATGATCGCATAAGACAGTCTTTTGCACATAGTTGAGACGAATAGGAAAATCCATGTATACAGTATAGGGTAATAAAAGCAGTCTAGCAGCATAGTTGTGCTGGAGCAGTCAGGTAGTGCTAAGCCACCTGTATGTAAGAAATGTGCCAAAAGCAGTTCATGGAGTCTACCTCAGTTCATGCAAACTCACTGTTGGAAGAACACTTGTGAATGAGTCTGTCATTGTAAGTAGATCACTCCGAAATTAATGCCTCCTATTTATTTCCATGGAAACTACAACAGACTCAAAGAGCACAGTAGAACTATTTGACAGAGCAAACGTTCAGCTACAAAACACTGTTTTTCAACATAGTCTCCTCCATTAGGTGTGCATTTTTGCCAGCGATGAACAAAAGCCTGCACGTTGTAAAAATCTGCACCAGTGGAGGTGAACCACTGTGGCTCTCGCTACTGCTGAAACGCTCAACCCACCACCTCATTGTGCTCACATCCACTGTTTGGTCTCCATAAACATTCAGCAAGCATCAATGAATGTCAGTGGGTGTCATTTTATCCACATGGAAGAATTCAGGTACACAATTTTGCTTCATCTGCACTTCCATGTCAGACACCATTTTGTCAGACTGCCCCTCTGCTGACATCTGTCATATGGCAACAAAATGTAATGGAGTATTGGTGGGGAGGTTCAAACTCTACTGCCATTATCACCAACATCCACCTCTGACACTGTGTGCCAACATAAAATAAGATGCATTACTTTCAGAGTAGCCTTTCAGAGTAGCTTTGTGTTCACCTATGTGATAGTACTGATAGGAATGGCCTAATAATCCATCAAAATGCTGTGCGTTTTTTTGTTGTTGTTGTTTGTTAAGATACAGTATGCTATTTGGCTGTAGAAATATTTACCCATGCTGGTATTAACCACTTGACTAATTGCACGGCTGGCATCAGTGGAAGAATAATCAATATTTGTTGAATCCCTGGGGTTCCAATGGCTATTCTGAAACCAAATTACCTAATAGAATTTGCTGAATAAAATTTACATTATTTCATTCTGAAAATCTTATTCTATCATCCTTCGGGTTTCCCACTGAGTAGGAAGGATTTTATTAGTAGTTAAGCCCTCAGAGAATGATGATTAGTCGTTGTGTGCTAGCCCCCTTCAGAATATGGGTGATGGATAACTGGAGAAACTGTGAGAAGGAAGCCTGTGTTTTGCTGGAATCATTCTGAAAACAAAGCCAAAAAGACGTTAGGAGAATATTACACAACAGAAGAAAGGGGGAAGTGAATGGCAGAACCAGCTGAGTACAAATCCAAATCAGATCCATGAATTTATAAGACTAAAGAAAGGAGTTGAACAAAATTGTTTTATGTGCTTACTTTAGTGTTAGTGTCACTGGTAAAAAAGTAGAGAAATATTGCTTATTTATAGGCAGTAATTTGGTTGATATTATCAGTATTAGTGAACATTAATGAATCCTGAGGATGAGGTTTTTATTGCAGGAGTAAAAATGGTGATAATGATGTACCAAGTTAAAAAAAAAAAAGTGGAAGTGGCAAACTGTGCTAAAATGGCATATCCTGTTGCTAAATGACTGGTACCTTATAGATAAATTATGTTCAATTCTTGGCAGTTTCTGAATGCTGAAACTGCTATCAGCCATAGCTAAATTCATTAGCTATGACTTTGGGCAGAAGAAGATAAAAATGTTAACTAGAATTAGTTAGGAACATGTCAGTAAATGTTTACAAATTGATGATCAAATCAACAGTCCGGATACTCAGCATGAAAAATGTGTGTTAGAGAAAAATAACCTGGCTAGAGAGCATATGAAAGCAAGGTTAGTATCTTATTTCTCTTGCTAATGGGCAGATATTAGCCATTTAAAAACAAATCAAAATCTTTGCTTACATAAATAAAAAAAAATGGAAGCCTGATTTGGTTAAATAACTTTGTGAACACATCACTAATACATTAACATAAAAAAATATAAATAAAAAACTTGAGGCACTTCCCCACAAGTCCGGTTTTTCATTGGTTTACATAGCATTATGTGTATGGACTCCTCTGCTTTACTGAGTCTGCTTTCAAATGGATACTGGAGTCTCATCTTTTATGGAAGAGGAGAGAGAGCTGCAACTCAGCAGTTTCTTAAACAGAAAACGATAAAAGGAAAATATTTTATAGCCATAGATCTAAGTAAATTGTGAAGAGCTTTTATGGATCATTGATGTTGATTTTTTCAGGAAGTTAAAAAGAAAATAATCCCTGAAATGAAAGAAAACAAGTACACAACATTGTGATATACTAAAACAGGGTGATACTTCTTGGCCTGTCAATCTGGTGTCAACCTGGAAAAAAATGTGCTAGATACATTCTGTTTTAGAAATATCTGTTCCTGTTGCTCCTGATGAATGGGAAACATTGACAATTTGATGAGATGTTGTATTGATACTACCCAGCTTCCTCATTAGCAACTAAAATGGCACAAAATCAAAATGTTATAAGATGTATGGATGAAGAATAGCTAAAATTGCGTCTCAAACTGAACTGTAAACAAGAAGTCATTGAGAAGCAATTCCTGTCTGCAGTGCTTCCTTTTGTCTCTTTCTAGTATTGGCTTAATAAGAAGATGTGCACCACTAGTGAAGTTCAAGGGTAACGTAAATTCTGAAAGTATGATAGTTGCTGGAAAAGAGAAGATTACTGATGCAGAATGATCTGAATTGGTTTGTATCCTGAAAAGAGCAAGGAAAATTGTGTTATATTGTGAATTGTTTCCTGTAGTGATAATAATGATAATGGTAGAGAGAATTCCCTTGGGACATGTGATGATAAAAAAGTCTTGAAACTCCGATGGATTATGACCTGGACATGAAATCAGTGTAATGTTGTCACTGAAAGATTCATATAATCATAAATATATACAGGGAGAACCAGTCCTCAAATATTTGAGGTACGGAAGGAATATCATCTGTACCATTGGAGTTTGTGGTCACAAATGGTCTGGAGTCTGCAACTGTAAGTGAATATTGACCTAACTAGGTCCAGACCAAAAAGCCACACAGCTGACTCAATGTTTTGGCTTCCCTCAGCAGTGCTATTGGCAGGTCCCTACACTGTCCTCCTTACAGTGGTATAGATGCATTATACAAGAAGTGATATATAAATAAATTGTCTATGCTATATATCAGTCAGGAAAATACAAGAATAACAAACTCATGAGGCTGGAATTCAAAGATGACAAATTTAGAAGTGAGGTAAAACACACGAATGAGGAGGATGATTAACTGTTTCCTTAACCTGACAAGCACGGTAGTTGACAGTCCATCCTCAGAGACTTTAAAGAATGGGTTTCCTCCTGAGAGTACACATGCTAGTCTAATCAGGAATGTTTCAAGAGAATGCAATGATCAACCCATGAAAAAAGCCACACATAAACAACAGCAGTCCCTCCTGCTGTTATGATCTGTGTTAGCAGCCTTAGAAATAAAGAAAACAAACAAAAAGCCCAAACTTGCTCTGACTCATACAACAACAGAATTGTTAGTAGATACACCTTTGTGAGTCTCCCAAAAAGCAAAATAATGCCAAATCAGAAAAGTATTGGAAGTGCTCCAAATGCGGAAAAAAAAAACAAACCAAAGCAAAAAACTCTGGCTCTTGACTGGCCCCAGAAACTTCATTAATGATAAATTAGCAAAAGGTAAAAATACAGCAAGAGAAACCGCACAATTTATGTTCTTCAGTTGGGTTGAGTTTAGAATGCTAACATACAATACACAGAGACCCCACAGCAAGGTGTTCTATCACAGACCATTATCAAATGCCACACCTGACAGCCTGTGAGCTAAATGTCAGTTATTTATCATCCTTTCCTTAAAAAATCAAAATTTAAATTAATGAACGTAAAAAGGGAGAAAAACAACAGCTATAATGGCAGTAAGATAGCAACTAGCTCTTTCATAAGGATTATTGTTATCGTCCACTAGATTTTACAATAAAGGACAAAGTCCTGTGTTTTGTTGAGGATGAAAAACCTGAGCTACTTTCTTCAGCATGATGACCTTTCTGTTGTAATTTTCCCTTAAGTAAATTGATAGTAGGAAAATAAGACTGAAGGTATGTTCTGCCCATTCACTTTCTTGCCAGATTCTCAAGATTGTGTTTTCAAAATAAAAAAGAAAGCCCTTCTTTCATCTGAAAACTCGTGAGCTATTTTAGCTATAAATCACAGGAGATGCACCAACTTGGATGATTCCACTAGTTTGCATTCTGTGAATAATTACTCTTTTCCTATGAGAAAATGAAGTTATTACCTGGTTTAATATGTTGCTTCTTAATTCCAGAAGAGCTTTGCCTTTTTAAGTTGTGTTGCAAAGACCAAAATATTCTTTCCCTTTTAATTTTCCACTCTTTTCATCTGTCTCTCACTTTTATTATGTCATTAAGCAAACTAGATATATTTTATCTGCTAAAGAGTTAGCCATAAGGTGATGCAAAGAAAAGAGGAGATACCTTCATCTTTGAATTCTGTGATGACTAAAATAAACTCATGAATTTCACCTGCCTGTAGACTATCAATGATGCTTACAGAAAAAAATAAATACTAAATCCCTTTTCTTACTCTTGAAGTCAGAAAGTGCCAATTTTCCATGCAAGGTGATTTATGTTTGATGAAAAAGACGATTGAGTCCTAGCAATTCTGGCAGTGAATCTAGTTTCATAATAGTGTAATTATTTTCTATAGTTTTCTTTCACTAGGCTTTGATTCTGTTTAAAATAAAGTTACATATTCCTCTTTTGTTCTGCACAGCAACAGAGAAAATTAACAGTAACAGAATGTTCTATTAACTGAGCTAATGGTGCAGCTCTTTCTGCTAAACTTGTATAACTCTTTAGAAACACCATGTGCTGCTTGTTCAGTTCCAGTTTATCTCCTAATCATTCTAGCAAGTCAAGTGAGGTCTCTTCCTTCTATAAGAATATTTCCCTACATCACAGTCTTGAAGTCTCACTTGCTGCTAATTGCAGTGATCGCAAATGTGTTGACACTAAAGACTGGTGAATGCTGAAAGGAAATCTGCAAATATTTACTTGACTTAGTACGTGCATTTGTTTTGGCAGTGTTCACATCCCTGGAGATTTCCTTTCACTTGCAAGCTTAGTGGCAGGAATGGTTGCAAAGCAATGTATTTCGAATAAATACTTCACTTTTCTGGAAAGTACATTTCAAAATCATAATGGCAAATATTACTGCTGAAAAACTGGTTCTGAAGCAGGCTGTTGGACCTACTAACTATAGTGTGCTATCCTGAAAATTAAATAGCATGTGAGTTTTCAAGAAAGCATATGAGAGATCAGTGAATTTGCCAGTTTGCACCAGCAAAAGCTTGACTGCTAAGCCATATCCATAGAGCCATCTGGGCATCATTACTTGAGATGTACACAGTTTGTCCTTGGGGAAATGAGGGATTTAAATGCCAAAATAAATGTACTGTGCTACAGTTTAAAGTATACACAGAATTGTTTTAACATTCTCATTTATCTTTTTTTTTTTTTGAAACTGCAGAGCCCTGCAATGATCATTTTATCAGTGAATCTCTGTGAAAAATAGTGCTCAGAAGATTCCTATGTGTCTTCATTCTCTCAAAACTCCGCAGATGTTTCCCTTGCAAGATTTTTGTTCTCAACTCAATGTACTTGAGAATGTAACAGTAAGAAAATATGCTAATGGAGTTGAAAGAGAAGAAAGATAAAGGTGAGAAGACAGCAGGAAAGAAGGGAAAGAATCCTTATTCTTAAATAAGAAAAGGGGAATAGATCATTTCATAATTTTAGACTGGTACATTTTACACATATTGGGAAAACCTGGTAAATTAAATCCTAGAAATTTTGTATTACAAAACTATGAAACTTACTATTTAACTGCTCTTTCACCTCTGGTCTCTATTACTTAATATTTAAAACATGATCAGGAATAGTACCCATAAAATTTAAGCCTGGGAACCAGCTTCAGCATGAGAAATAAAGTATTTTTTGATTTCTGATTATTCTTTAATGTATGTATTACAGTGTTAGGGGAAGAACAGAATACTAGGTTGAAACTTTTCCATAGCATTTAATCTTGGACTCCACTATGGGCTCAATTTACTGAATCCTACCTTGATGAAGTTACTTTAAAAAAATCAAATGATAAAAATGTGCTAATATTCAAACTTATAGAAAAAAAAGTGCTTAGAGAAAGCATTTGTGTAAGATGCTGACAAAAATCAAGAGAGAGTATAAGATAGAAAATGGAGTTAAAATCCTTTGGAAAATAGTATGTTTGCCACACATCTTTTCTCTAGATGTTTCCCTTTCCTTTGCCTCAGTGCTGGCTGTTTAAAGTTTTTATGTATAGAAATTGCACAGCCAAAATTCTTAGATTAGTTTATTGTCAGTGCAAATGGTTTTCCCCTAAGTATTATGAGAAGAAGCTGAATCATCTGCAATGTTTGAAAGCAATTTAGTGTTGCTGTGTGTGTATTCAGTGTCTTACAAAATACAGTTAATTGTTTTAATCGTTTATTTAGCAGTATCTGATTATACCTATCACCATAATTAAGCTAGTTCTGCTCTGAACTTAATATATATAAGCTCAGATGACAAGGTCTAATCACCGGTGGTTGAAAGCACTAGTTGCACCTGTTGAGAGAAATGGAAAAATATCTTACAGAAGCTTGGGAGCTTACCAGGCTTATAGAAAATCATCACTTTGGCATTAATTGGTGTGAACAAGAGTGTATACTTCATTTACAGAATTCTCAAACTAATAATGTTTCCTTTTTCTTTTCTTTTTTCCTTTAAGTGATGTGCAAAATTTTAGTAAAAGACTCTGCGTCCTAAAGATCAAACCTTTGAAGTATACAAGAATGGCGAAATGTGGTAGAAGGGAAGAATTGTTATAATTAATTTACAAGAAACTGAAGCTCAAAGATGTTCACATTTTCTAAGAACAGGCAGGAGGGTGGAGCTGTGAATCAAGGTAAGGAGCTTAAGGGCAAGGTGTTCTTTCTGGATTTGTTTGCTTAAATATTGGAAGGAAAATGTTTGTGCTCTCCAGATTTGACATAGCAGAGATTTCTGCCTTTGCAAATCTCCATGGAAACTCACGATACAGACTGAAATGGAGACTGCAAAGCAATGGAGCTCTGGACTGTTTAGCTGTAGCAAAGAATTATCTATGCGGTAACATCTCCTTATATGTAGACTAGGATAAATGTGAATAAAGAAGTGTCTTTCTCAAGGACTAGAGACAGAACTTTTGTCATCAGTGAAATGCTGTGTTAGTGTGGCACCTCTTTTCTAAGGGTTATTAGACTTAAAGGCTGAAAGGTAGGACAAGTCTGGAAGAAAAATCACTCCTATAGTGAGCCAGATTTGCTTACAACACTTACAGGATGCTCTTTGTATGCACAGTTTGTTCTGTATTTCTTTGGATGCCCAACAGCCAGTGGAAAATGCAGAAGTCTTGACTGATATAGTTTTCAAATAGACTCAAGATTTTTCTGTATGGGTTGTGTGGCAATCTTTCTTCATCCTTCTTGTGGATTCTTAGAGGATAGACACCAGACTCAGCCTGCTCTGGGTGGAATACCATAAGGGAGAAACTTTGCAGCTTTAAATATTTCTAAGTCTTAAAGGTAGCACTAGGCATTGTAGTCCTCATGAAAAAGTAGATAGATCGGATACTAATGTTGCTTCTGTTTGCCCAGGTGGACAACAGGTAGGCCATGAGCCAGCAGTGTGCCCTTGTGGCCAAGAAGGTCAATGGTATCCTGGGGATACCAAAAAGAATGTGGCCAGCAGGTCAAGGGAGGTGATCCTCCCCCTCCACTCTGCCCTGGTGCAGCCACATCTGGAGTACTGAGTCCGTTTCTGGGCTTCCCAGTTCAAAAAAGACAGGGGTTTCCTGGAGAGAGTCCAACAGAGGGCCACGAAGATGATTAGGGACCTGGAGCACCTTCTGTACGAGGAAAGGCTGAGAGACCTGGCACTGCTCAATCTGGAGAAGAGAAGACCTAGAGGGAATCTCATAAGAGTTTATAAATATCTAATGGGTGGGAGTCAAGTCGATGGGTCAGGCTCTTTTCAGTGGTGTGCAGTGACAGGGCAAGGGGGCAATGGGCAGAAACTGGAACACAGGAAGTTCCATACAAACATGAGGAGGAACTCATTTAGTGTGAGTGACAGGGCACTGGAACAGGCTGCCTGGAAAGGCTGTAGAGTCTCCTTCTCTGGAGGTATTCAAGACCCACCTGGACTCCTATCTGTGTGAACTATTTTAGGGAACAGCTTTAGTAGGGGATTGGACTTGATGTTCTCTTGAGGTCCCTTCCAGCCCCTACAATTCTGTAATACTATGTTTTAATTTAATTCATAATTTTTTGATCTAATAAATATAGATTTGGGCTTTATCTTCTCTTAGCTAATGGCGCAAATTCGTTTTGAGTTGATACTTCTGCTTAGTCAGTTCTAACATATCTCAAATATACACACATGTAATTTACATATGCTGCATTTATTTACCTTGACTGTTATCCTATTACACTTATATTTTGCCAAGAAATAAAGGTTAATAAAGTCTTCCTTTAATTAGTACATTTGATTTAATGTTTTTATAGCTCATTTAAGACAGGCAGAATTGTTATTTGTTTGTGTTTATTTTCTTTTTGAAAATGTAGAGGTATGTTCCTTTACTGAGAAACTGTTAACTGTTACTGCCAGCATGCTTTCTGGTATGCTCTCTTGTATTTTAAGTTATGTCTAAGAGTGCTCAGAGTAGGTGTCTTGATTCTACAGATCCATACTCGTTGAGTACTTAATATTCCCACATTTTAAATTCAGACCTTCAAATGTAGTTTTCTGAAGCAATGGGGTCTTTGTAACATGCCAAAGCATGCACAAAGTGATAATGAACATATAATCACTCTAGGAAGCTTAGAAATCACTTTCATTGCAGGAAGCTACTTAAACACATTTTAAATCCTATATAAATTACCCTGAATTAATGAGACTTTCTCTGAAATAGAACTGACATCCTTGCTAATGCTAAATGGAATCATGATTGTTAATCTAATACACTAAGTAAGAAATCTGCCTATTGTAGTTTAAGAATATGGGACATGCAAGTCTCCTGACAATGCATTCACAACCAGTTGAGCTGTATTAAAAAATTTGAGTTGTCTGCCCCTGATAGGAGGATGCTCAGTGTAGCAATGTTCTGTCCAGGCACAAGCACTCTGAAACTATGCCCAGGTAGCACACCAGGCTTAAACTTCTAACACACTCATTAGGCATGCATTAGGTGTACATTACACTTCTACAGAGCATCTCTCCTGCTGGCTTTGACACCTGACACGCAGTGAAGCTCCTTTGAATTTAAAAGAAGAGGATATTCTTTTTTCTCATTTTAGGCGCACAAACTACACAGTCAGGGGAATGACCCCCCTACAGAGAGTAAGTGAGAGCAGGATCTTAAATGGAAATGGTCTGAAATTCTCCTTTGGAAAAACTCATTTGTCTCTGTTGGCCGTATGGTGACCCCAGGAACTGGAGGTCCCAGGTCAGTCAGCTGAAGTGGGAGGGCGAGATACTCTTGTCTAGAGCTAGAATTTACCTCAAAATATCACAGTGAATGAAATGTTTTCAGTGACTTCACTAGTTCAAGTGAACCCACTGGTTGCGTTACAGCAGGAAGCCACCAGACCTCTTTTAGCTCTGAATAAGACTTCTCCAAGTTGCTGTGTTCCTGTTTGGGTCTTCCCAGACCAAGAGGCTGCTGCTGAATGTGGTTGACCCTGCAATTGCAGGTCCTTCACTCTCTCATTTGCTCTGCTGTCAGTTGGGAAGTGATTGAGTTATTTTGAAAGCTGTACTTGCTTTCCACATAGTGATTGAAATTCAGCCCCTTCATCTGGACTGCCTGTTTTAAGAAATCAAGAAATGTGACATTTTCAGGTGGAAATTATTATTCTTCTCTTCTTGGGAATGCTTTTGGGAACACACCATTTATAAGTAAGAAATAGGCTCAGGAAAGTCAGAATTTTGACCATTAGTGGCCAAACCTCTGGGCATTTTACCAGAACATAGTGCTTTTCAGGCAGTTCATAAAATTCTGTCTCCTCTCATCTCTTCAGAGTGTTATTCTGTGGATATTTAGATTCCAACAGAGAAGACTCCTCAGGAACAGCTTCTTCTTTTACTCTATGATCATTGCATTTTTTTTTTTTTTATTTTACAGATGGGTTAGGCTGTTTTTGTCTAGCATTACAGCTGTTTGTGTTTCTCTTCATGGGAAATTTCTTTGGCTTTTTTTTTTTTTTCTTCCCCAGTCTCATGTTATTTTTGTGGTAACTTGCCCAGAGTGGGAGTTAGAACAAATTCATTTTCCTGAAATGTAGTTATGGGAGGGCTGCATGAGAGGATGAGAGAGAATATGAGAGGATCTCCATTACTGTGTTTATAGCTACCTGTCGCTATTGATCATTAACCAATCTTGCTAGAAGTATGGCTTCAATTTTCTTTTTTCAATGTGGATTAAGCAATGTTGCCAACACACATTTTTCTCTGTCAGACTTCACAGTAAGCATGTGGCACACAAAAGTTTGAAAGCCATCTCCTCAGACACTTTTTAAAAAAGGACTCAGTCAGAGACTTCATGCTTCCTGGCACTGACAAATCAGAATTTAACACTTTCAGCTGACTTTAAAGGCTGCAAAAAGGTTATGAATTGGACAACAGAATTCAGGTGTGTGACAATAAAAAAAAAAAGGGGGAATAGCAAGGGATGGGAAGATGCTTACATTTGAAAAGGTTTGAATTAAGAATAAAAAAATGCCAGAAAACAGCATGTCTCTACCTGAGTCAGGATAGTGCTGAAGGCAAGGCAATTCAATATTTTCTGAGGTCAGCAATACCTGCAGGCGCTAGCCTGCACTAAGCATCTACACATGCTGAAGGAAAGCAGGTGAAAATGAACTCAGAGGAAACAGTCAAGCGCGTGGAGAGACTGAGATTTGGAAATGGAGCTTATATAAAATGTCAAAAATAAATTGTGTAGTCACATGGCCTCCGGCAGGTTTCTCATACACAGTCATCAGCTGCAAGGCCTTAAGCTGAAGCTGGCTGGTCATGTTAGAAGGTACCGAGTCCCCTTTGAACTAGCAGATGCACTGAAGAGCTGCTACAGGAAAATACTATCTGAGTATAACTTGGGGGCCTCTTTTATAGGACACCACAACCCACATCTGAACTAGATGATGTTATTGGGTCATCACTAGGAAGGAGAACTGAGCTCTCAAGTGCTGTGGCATTTGTAGCCAGTTGTTTTGCACTGATTTATCGGGACTTTATGGTATTTTATGATAAGCAGAGGTATTGCAAATAAAATTACATGAGAAACATAGGAAGGAAAAGGTACTTCATCCAGGAGGAAGCAGCATGGTAAGGACTTAATCTCCAAGAACTGAGGGAAAAAGAGGGTGCAGTGCTGACACTTCTTGCCACCCCATCTGTCTCAGAGCTTGCAGCGGGCTCCAGACAGTGCAGCTGTCTCTGTTTTTTGGTTATATTTTATTATTTTTTATTTTTAATTATAGTGCTGCATTTTGTGTGTGAAAAATCACAATACATCCTCAGCGACTCCTCCTGTCCCTCTGCAATTAAGGCTTCTGTGAGGTCATGGATGCATTGGGGAGTTATAGGGAGAGGCTGAAAGCATCAGGTATGCATGCAGGAGGCGCACCTGTCCTTTGGGGGTTCCCTGAGAAAGAGCTGGCCTCTCTGCTTTTCTCTCTTTGTAAATAAAATAAAAACCTTTGGTGACACGTGAAAGGATTTTTACTTTCAGGTTTAAGTTTTAGGTTGGGTTGATTTTGCTGAATAAATGAGAATTAAAGTATAGAGTACACTAAGCATTAGCAATCTTTGCAGAGCTATCTTGGTGAAGAACAGTCTGTATGAAAAAACACAGGTTGAAGATTATTTACAAAGGAACACTGTAAAGGAAATACATATTATTTCACAAAAGAAATAATGCTTCAGGTGTAGGGAAATGTATGAAGTGATGCAGTGTGCCGGTAAAAAACTAAAGCTCGTAGAAACAAAACAGATAACATTAAAACATTGAAAGTTCTAGTAAATGTATGGGTTTCAGAAGAAGAGGTCCACCTATACATTTGGAATAGGCAGTTTCCTTTGTACTGTAAGAATGAATAAGGGAGGCCAGAGTGCATGAGATCAAAGGGCACTTACAGGGTGTACTGAACAAACGAGGGAGAGACAGGCAAGAGAGAAAGCAGGATCAAAGGACACTTATGATAAAGAGGCTCTGCTTGCCATCTCCTGTAAAGAAACACAGTGAGTCAGCAGAAGTTCAGAGAATATTAAAAGAAAAATCTAAAAGACGATCACATTAGAAGCAAGCTACATGTATTTCCTGACCATCAAAGGATGAGGAAATGATGGGATGTAGGTGATACTCAAGCACTAGTTTGTTGACTGCAGGTGCCTGGCTTGCAGCTATGGATTGAAAAGCCTTTAAGGGAATAGAATGAAAGAAGCTGAGGCAGACAGTGCATTAAATGATTGTCTCAGCCGGGGCTTGGTGGAGCCCTGTCTAGAGTGCTTAGTCAGGGTAGCAAAAAGCAGCTTCAAATCATACTCTGAAGTGACACTTAATTAAGGATATCAAAAACCTGATTAGAATAATTAGGAAATTGCTCAATATAATATTTAGCACTTTCATATTAGTTTTCAACCATCAGTTTCAGAGAACCTTTTGTGGTGCACGCTGTCAACACTTGGTTCTGTTTTTCAGAGCCCTGTTTGTGCCTGAGTCAGTGAGCTGTGTGTGTGGGGCTATGTCACAAATCCAACAGAAATCTGGGAATATAATTCATATCTGTGGCTTGAAAGAGGGGGAAATGAGTCGTTTCAGACAGTTCAAAATAGTATGTTATGCATAGTCTAAAAAAAAAAAAAGAATTATTGTACGGGAACAATACCGACTACCTCCAGAACAGAGAAAGGAAAAAAACAAAATGGCAGTTCTCCTCTGAGAAACAGATTTCAATATCTTGACACGCCTCTCTATCACAGGCCTCAGTAGCCGTGCAGTATGTGGTCAGCAGGGCATGGATGGAGAGGGAAAACCTCTCAGGAAATACACTGCACTGTTCCTTGAAGTAAAATGTTGGTTTTCCATTGCTCTGGGAGATGGGTGGGAGAGGAGCTCCTGCAGCCAGCCTCCATATGGAGTATCCTGTATAGAGTTTTCATCTTCAGAGACATGTGTACCAGATATTGGCATGGAGCAGTCTGTAACAGCAAGATGAGGGACTTAACATTGCAACGTACTGGGTCAGCTCCTCGGCTGATGTAAGTCTGTGTAGCTGAGGTTCTTCAGTCTCTTGTACTAAATTCCTCTAAGTCTTAACACCTGGAAAACGGAGTGAAACTTACCAAGCTATTTGCTGAATAGGTGTGGTTAATCAGTGCATGTCCCTTTCTTTTGTGTTCTTTCTTCCCTCTCTGTGCCTGGAGGTATTTTTCCTGATATGGTGAATATAATCACTGAACTTGAGGTCTCCATTGCTTTCTGCTTAGTTTATTCTAGCTGGCTTTGTTTTGTTTCTACTACTCCAGAATTTTTTTTTTCTTTTCTTTTCTTTGTTTTTCCTTGTTGAATAAACTGTGGAAGGAAAACAGTTCGAAATACAAAACTTTTAAAGTAGTTATTCTGCTGTTTTACCACTCTCATTCTCAGTGCAGGTGGGGTCCCTCCTTGTTATCCCTGATCAGTGTTCTAATATTCTTGCATCTCTTTTTCCTTCTCTGTTCAAACAAAATAGTACTTGATTTTGCAGTGTGTTTTACTCCAGAAATTTCCAGAACTATTTTAGTGAACACTTTCTCTGTAGAAGTAGTTACAGTATACTCCATTTTATTACTCCCTTCCACAAGCTTCAGCGTAATCTCCTTGTGTGTTTTCTATGTCAAGATTGGATCTTAAGACAGTAAAACTATTATTTACAGTTTTCCATATTTCACAGTTTTTGGTAGAAGGTTTAAAGTTCCAGAACTGCTAGATTATACGGAATTATTTTTGCTTAATGAATCAGATTTATAAAAGTATGTGCCAAAACTGAACAACTTTTTTTTATATTTTTTATATTTAATTTCCTTTTTGGTTTCTGTTGATGTCATCCAGAAACTGTTGATCAAGCAACTTGATGGTGATCTGACTAATGCACCTTGGTTGTCTATGTTTCTACCTTTTTGAGTGCAATGAAACTCACTGAATTAAAAGTTTTACTTTAGATGGAAATTTAGATTTAACATCTTGAAATTTAAGCTAACTTTTAGCTCTGGCAGACATAGCAGTAATGACTCCAGACTTAAAGGCCTGGGAATTTTTTAGTGACTGGAGACTTGACAAAAATGCACAATTTCATATATTTCATGGAATATATAGTGATATATCACTTATATGTAAAGCATTTTGAAGAGCAAAGAAGATCCTATCCCCCTTTCCATGCTAATGCCATATGGTACAGTCTCATATATCACTGTGCCAAAATGATTGCTCTCCAGAAATGATATGATGAAGTTGCAATAACAGTAGTCCCTGCCAAACGATGCGTGGTGGCATTAAAAGAGGATAAATGAACTTCAGTAGAAAAGGGGAAATGGCTCATTCCACTTGTGTATGAATAATTGCAATGAAATTTACAATATGTCTTAAATCCATGGCAGTTTTAAAGTTTTGCTCATCTAAAGGATATTTGTAATTAGTCCAGCATGTGCCTATCAGCACTGCTCAGCAGACTTGGATGTTTTCTGGTTTTGACCCAATAATAAAGATCAAAAAGTTGCTACAAGTCTTCTCATTCCTACTTCATATTAGAGATGAAGAAGGGGACCAAACAAAATTCAGTCTTTGACTGAATAGCAAATTGCTTCCCTTGTTTTTACAAATAAATGTAAAATTTATCTGGAATTTGTCTTCCTAAGGACTAAAATTCCCGTCAATTTGTACCTCCACACCTGGAATCCGCTCTGACTTTGGTAGCAGAGTTCAAACTTCGTTGATTAGAAGCAACAATTAATGAACAGAAACCTTATGGTCAGCATGGAACCAGTGCGAAATGGTCAGAACAGCAACAGCTTTCCCACAACTGTGCCATCCTGCTAATACTTTTTTGGTGATTTCTGATGGCCCCAGCCCTGAATTTTGTCATTTCTCTAATTTTTCACCAGTCTTCAAAATTAAGTGTATTTTCTGAACTTTGGGAGATCTTCACTTGTGAGAGAAAACAGCAGTCTATTTTCTGGACTGTGAAGAGCCCCTTCACCCCCTCTCACACATCCCCATTTCTGTTGTTGCGGTAATCCTCATCAGTTTTGAGAAAGGGCAGGATTCATGCTGAAAAAGCCCTGAAAAGACAAAATTCTATCCCTGATTTTTCAAGGAGACTTGGGAGCACAAGAAAAGAAGTCCTGAAATTTGTTCTGAGTGTCTTCTGAAACCCCAGAGATACAAAACACACTCTATAAGGAATGCTTGAGATAAGTATAATTTGTCTTTCATGCATGCAACTTTACCAATCTAAGCTGATGTGTTAAGTAATGTAGTTGGTTAATTTGACTGTCAAAATGCTAAATGACATCACATTTATAATCCTATAATTAAATTGTAATCAAGAAGGGTTTGAATCAACTAGCTAGCTGCTATCGTGCAGCAGAGACTTGAGAGTTGAGTTGTATCAGAAGAAATACAGTTTCAGTGTGTACATTTAATTCCTTTTCCTTTTATGTTGCCTGTTTGCGTAGCTTGATGATTAACTGTTTCAGACTGGTTGATTGTGACTCAGTTATAACTCAAGAACAGTGTCATGACACTGTATCATGGCATGCAATCAAACTCCTTGGAAGGGGACTTTAATTTTTTGGAAAAAATAATTGGAGTGGCCCTGCAATCAAAAGTAAGTTACCGGAATAAAGCAAAACAGAGTAATGGTACTAAAATTAAACAAAAGTAAACTTAAGAGCTTAAGATAAAAATATGATAAAAATAAGGATGAAAAGCTCATTGGAAGTCTTACAGTATATTTTCTAATGATGGTAATGTGTCTTGCTGATAAGAGCTAATTTTGCACTGTTGTAGGTATTTATTAACATAAGAGAATTAGGTAAAACTGCTAGTTATACAGCAGTATTTTTGTATAATCAGCCTTGGTTCAAGCTGCGTTTATTCATCTAGATTTTTGATTGTGTGAGTTTTAATGACAATAGTATCAAGTAAAACAGGAATGTTCACTGTAATCCATTGTTTATACATTTAGCCTTCTTTACCATCCTTTTCAGGTATATCTACTGAAAAAAAAATGTTTCTTGGTTTGATTCTGCTGCAGTTTTTTTTTTTTTTTAAATAGCTACAAGACATGAAGTTAGTTCCACCAGAGCTGGTCTTGATGGCAAAATTTATATTAAATATGTTTGAGAAGCCTTCAGCTGAAATAGAAACACTTGTGCTGAAGTATTGAAAAGAAGCAAATATTCCGCAGCTGGACATTGCAGGAAAGAGATGTAAGAAATATATTCCCTAAGTATGAATTCGTACTTTTTGGCTTTTTGGAGCCATTTTGTTCTTTTCCTATTCTCCTGCCTCCACCGTCTCTCCCACCACATCTTTCCTTTACCACCATACCTCCTTCTCCCAACTGGCCACCCCTCTGTTGATGCAGGATACTATTGGCCTTCTGAGCTGCAAGCGCACGCTGCTGGCTCACGTCCAGCTTCCCAGCTACCTGTAAGGAGACTTCTTCAAAAGCATAAAATAAGAAGGAGATAACGGTAATGAACCTACAACTGTACCTGCCACTAGAGGAATCAATTTTCTATTCCCCTGTTAAATACGGCCTGTCTCCTCATGTCATGACAATATTTCTTTTTTCCTTCTTTGAAAGTTTGAAATATTTGTGAACAATAGAGAGGTTACACAGAAGTAGAAAGAGAACAGTGGGCTTGTTCCTCAGTCATAGGAGTTATTCTGTTTTTGTCATCAAGCCAGTGAATTTAGGAACTGATCTTTTGAGAATTTACTCATTAAAGACAACAAAAAGACTGAGGTTTTAAAGGAATAGGGCATTCCACAGAGACCCCAGATGTTCACAGCTTTAGGAAGTGATTTTGCAAGCTAAACTGTGTTTCTTAAATTCTTGGGGCTATTGAGCTTTGGATAATAGCAAAGAGTACTAAAAATCCACCACTGGCCCTGCTCCTCACTGCCCAGTGTAATTGGAATTTGTTAGGTCCCTGATTTTAGCTTAGAGCAGCAGAGGTACTCCAACTAAATCTGTACTAGTTAGCTTTGGTACCAGAAGCAATGTAGATGCAACAATGATATGATTTCCAAGCCACTAGTTGGTTTGCAGCTGGTTCTGGTATAATGTTGCAGTTTGTAAGGTAGATTATTCCAAGAGCTATCAAGCAGCACTGTTGGTATTTATACCATTACTTGAATAAGAATTTTTAGACTATTACTCTTCTTTCTCAGAAACTTTTCAGTATTACATATTTACAGTAAGGAGAGTAGAACTGCCAAAACAAAGCAAAATAAAACGAAACCCAACCAACCACCAAACCTCAAAACTAATCAGCCAGAGTTCAACTTAAAGGCCACTTATTAAGTATTTATGGAGTGAAAGCAAGTGGGAGCATGCAGGAGATTTCAAGAGACCTGTATGCTAAAGCAGCAGGAAATTTTGTTGCTAAAGCTGTGCTCTTAGAGAAAATCAGGTGTGCATGACTTATTTTCAGATTATTTGGATGCAGCCCTCACAATGGAGTACCTGCGCTAATAATCTTTGTACGTATCTACTGTGTCTGTTTGCAGAGAGTAGATGTTTAGATGTCCAGCAGTTTGTTGTGACGTAATAAGAAAAGAAAGCTGAACCATCTCTGTGAAGTCTGCAATAACTGGGATGGTTGTGATTATACTAAAAACATACATAAGGATCTAATATAAGATGCCTGATGTTCTAGCTTTTCACCGTATTTTTATTAAAGGGATGACAAGTACTCTTACAGTACCATTATATGCCCAGTATATCACGTATACTTTGTGGCTTCACGTGTTTTGGAATCAAACAAATCAAACAATACAAACCAATATGAAGAGATACTGTGTTTAAAATCAGATGAGAGGAAATAAGAAAAAGGAAAGAAAAAAGGATGAGGTTTTATAGCAGTCTGAGTTTGAAGTGTATGGTTGCTCATTATTAACACTGAATCATCTCGTCACTGAATGACCTATCTTAGGTCACAGCAAAATACAAACATCACAGTATCTAACATTTGTTTTGTCCTTGTAGTATATAATTTACAATTTATAAACACAGTTTCAGTGAAAACTGGACAAGTCCTGTTCTGCATTTGCGATTCAGCTTAAGTAATCTGCATGGCATTTATTGCAACGTCCAATTCAGTGAAAATGTCTGTCTTGACCTGACTCTTCAGAAAAATCATCTTCTAATTAACACTTTGCCTGTCTTAAATTATATTGTCCTTAAGTAGATGTTTTTGGCTTATCATTTCCTTCTGCTGTGTTATTGCATGTAAATACACATCTACTTTTTTTTTTTTTAACAAGGACAGTAACTTTTTAGGATGTGATGAAATTCAGTTATTTTTACTGTAACTTCAATAATATTGATTTCATAATAGATGCTGATGCCAATAAACATTTAGATATTTCACAGTAGCTATATCAATAGTGTATTAATTGTAAATGTTTTTACCAGTGCAGAGTCATTCGTTGTTCTGCAGATGACTCCACTCATTGAAGGGCTAGAATATACCGATTTTACTGTTTTATTTCCAGCCCAAGCTGGATGTTCATGAGATAAAAGGAAACTTTAATAAGGGGATTTTAATAAGATGCTGCTTTATAAAGCTGAAAAGGTTTACCAGAAATACACTTGGGCTAACTTACAGAAACTGACTGAGGGGCAATTAGATCATTTCACAGATAAGAGATTTTGTTGTTTTTAGTTCCCCAAGGGAAAGATAGTACGTCTCAAACCATGAAACTAGCTTGGGAGATCCCTTGAGTTTCTGACTGTGCTGTCTGGGATGATAAATGTGAGGCAAAATAAAGAGCCATTTTCCACATATCCCACAACAGTGATGTAGCTGCCAGACTCTAGAGTCTTCAAATTCCTTTGTCACCCTCCAGTTTTGCAGAATTCTTGGAAAGGGCTCAGTTTTGCTTCCCAAGACCCTCTGACATTCTGGAGACTCTGGACTTTTTGCAGAACAGAAGAGTTCTCCTTTATTCTGTGCTTGTATCAAACTCAAGGTGCTGAGTGTGGTGTTTTGCTTTAGCTGAACTGTATCCATAGGGAGACTGGGAAAGAGCTGTGGAGAAGGGATTTAAGTGAGGAACAGTGAAGGAGTGGGAGTGCTCGCTGCAGTGTGCAGCAGAACAGGGGGGCACTGAGGTGGAATGGAAGGGAAAGGGATTGAAGGAAATGAGAGAATCCATGTGGGAGTTGTGTAACCTTTGTAAAACTTTAGGTAAATTTGGCGTTATCCTGGATCAGAACTAGGTCTCTGTAAACAGCTTCCTCTATTCAAGAAAAGTGTACAGCATGTAACCATGTCATTTACGCTACTACAAATGATTACTGACCATTTTCTTATCAAAAGTCTCCACATTTCTTCTCCTGTAGGCCAATATGAAAAGAACAGTGTGATCACGCCACTTGGCACCTGCTGGTGATCAGTTCTGAGGTTTGGAGTGCAAGGAGCAGAGTAGGAACACAGGACTGGAGAGATCTCCTGAATTACCCGGCCACCTCAATTAGTGCCTCCCTCTCCCAAGCCTCACACTGGGAGAACCCTTTATAGAAACAGAGCAAACCACACTGTAAAAATGGTAAGGATTTGCCGGTATTTCTCCTGCTGGCAGATTTTATCCTGCGCTATGCTGCTGGGCTGCTGGAACTCCTTTTTTTCCCCAGTGGCCATGCTTGGAACTATTTGGTTTTGTCCTTTATCTCATGGTGCTTGTTTCCATCCCCAGCGCTGATACCTTCTGTCCTCTTGCTTCCTTGCTGTAGGGTTGCAGTGTTGCTGCCTACCAGCCTTTATTTTAGTACGCTATGAAAATAAGTCTTTTAAAATCTGCCCTCATAATTTCTTGTGCTCCTAGTAGAGCTTGCCATCCCTCATGCTCTTAGTAGTTCTCTCTGCTGAAGATTCTGCCATTGCAGTTCAGTTGGAGCTGCAGATACTCAGCATGCCCAAAAACAAGCCTAACTGCAGGTTAGCTCAGTTCATTTACGAAAAGGTGATTCTTGTAATCACAGAACTTGCATGATACTAGCATGTATGTCATAGCGAGGTTATACTAGCGCTGCCACAGATACCCAGCATCATTCTGTTTTTGCTCTCCATTCCCAGTGCATGTGCTAATGCCACAAAGGTGGTCTGGCTTTTAGGTACTCCTTCATGCAAGCAGCTGCTAAAATAACACCAGCAGGCATTACAAAATAATAATGAATAATAACGATCCCAGGAGTGGCCTGCCCCTCCATTAGCTCAGCTGGAAGGTAGGATAAATTGTAGCACATTCTAGTTAAGAGTTTAAAGTCAGTGGGGGATGCCAGACAACCCTGCTTTATGCAGATGCTTCACCCACGGACGTCTGCAAGGCTGAGTCTCTGCTGACTTGCCTGTTTAACAGACAGCTTGGCTGCCACAGGCACTCCCTGTCCAGCTGCTTTTGTGCTCCTTTATCAAGGTGTGGGAAGAAAGCAAACCCACTCTCGTTTCTGAGAACTGTGCTGCTAATGGCCACCTTATTGAAAGTCTTGCATTAGAAAGAAATAGGCATAATCAGAGAAGATCTCATGGACAGCTCATGGGCTGATTACTGGCCTTACCTCTCATTATCCCAGGATATCTGCAAATAAAAAGAGCTGTTAGAAGTTAGATGTTGAATCAGCAACTTCACAGGAAACTAAAATGCTTGAGTATAAACAACAATTTCCCCAACTCTCTCCCACCAAAACAGTCTGTTCTACTTAACATCCACTGATGGCCGTAGTTTGCTGCTTTCTTTCTCCACTGCTGAACACATATAAGCTGTTCTGAGGCCTTGCAATCCTGCTCAAACAAATATCCTCCGTATTTATTCCATTCTGTCAGTGACTGTGAGACAGCCAGAGCCTATCCATAAGTCAGCTGGCTCTGTATTTTGTTTTGGTTTTGGCATCTTGTATCATGCAAGGGACTCCCATCAGCAGTGCAGAAAAACTCTCTCCAAATTAAAAAGAATTTCATGTGTTCCTGAAGGAAATACCAAGAAGCAGCATCTTTGATAATCCAGTAAATGGCTTTTCCCTTGCTGATAACTCCTCATTTGTCACAGGGGAGAAATCTGGGAGAAAAGCATTTTTCTTACTTTAGGAATTTGCCAATCATTTTGAATTCATAGAACAGAGGTCTGGAAGAGATGTAGTGAAATCTGATGAAGAATGAAAGATATGCCTGGCAGCATTGTGCGCGGGGCCAATAATGAATCATATGATCGCTTCAGTTAGCTTGTGCATGCCAGTGAAATCTAGTTATTGTTTTTTCTATCATTTATTTCACAGTTTTGCCTATCTCTACAGCTGTAATTGTCATTCCATCAGGGTTCTAAGAAAGCAGAACCATCTGGGGAAATCAGCATTGCTTCGCTCAGTCTCTGCTGGAATTAAAATGATCTGATGTGAAGATGGAGAAAAAAAATCAAAAATACCTTGCTGTGGGAATTAACAAGGGCTGTTGACCAGCATCTCTACTTTAGCATGAGAGAAAAATTTTTTCTTTAAATCCTGGAATGTAAACTAGCATTACAAAAAAGGAAGGACAGAATTTGATTCTATTTTGATAGAACAGAAATTGCTGTCCTGAAATTGTGGTGCATGTGTACTCTAATGAAAGCCAATGAATTGTTCCTACTTATAAAGATGGCAGGATGAGGCTAGCATGCATTAGAATCAGTCAAAAAATATTAATTCTCATTCCTAAAATATGACTTCATATTCCCAGGATTGACGAGATGAAGGATATATGCAGTAAATTAGTCCAACGTCCTCTTACCTCTAGGTCTGAACTCTGCTTAGATCATTGTTTGAAATAAATCGCTGTCTTTCTCCGAAGCATGTCTCGTCTGAATATTTATTGACACCACAAAACTGCTTTGGCATCTGGCACAAGTTGACATGATTCATTGTCACTGTTCAAAGAGAGCAGGGAACGATTGAGACTTGAGCTCCTATAATGGCTGGGAGTCTGCACAGGGACTGCTAAACTCATGTTGCTGCTGTCAGGCCTGCATTTTGAAAACCATCAGGAAGCTAATGTTAACAAAAGAAGTTTGTGTATACGTGGGCGAGAGAGAATAATAAACAAAGACATTAGCGAGACAGTCCTTCAAAATGACCACCTATCAAACACAATTCAGCACTGATGTCTTAATTGCTTCTTGCTGCTTATAATTTGAATTTATCTCATAAAATTGTCAATGCAAAGAACACGTTGGCTAAATTATCAAATAATATGAGATTAAAGTCACATCAGGAAATATTAAATGAATAATTCTCTGAGCACCAGGGCGAATGGAGCCTGATGTTTTATGAATTTGTATCCACTGACTTGACAGAACAGGATTTATTAAACTGTGACTTTTTCCTATTATGATATTTTTGTCATTCTTGTGTTGATCCTAGGACATTCAAAAATGTTTTATTTTGTAGCTTGTCCATTGGCAAGGACTGTGCAGCGTCTCTCCTCTATCCAGCCTCAGTCATCAAGCATCTGGCAGCGTAGTATTGACTCTACCTGCACAGCTGGGATAAGCTGCCATTATATTATATCATAGCCATTACTCGATTCTGCGTTCTTTTTGATAATCTGTATTGCTCATGTAGCTCTTGTGCTGGCTGCAATGAGACAAGTAAAGACCTGGGTGTGAGAGAAGCCCAAGTTCTCAGTAACAAAGGCAGTGTGAGTGCAACTTACTTTCCAATAAAAACAGGTCAGTGGTTGTGCTGGAGCTGGGCAGAACTTATAAGTTCCTGCTTCTGCCCTTTTTAATGAATTGAGGAATGGCAAATGATGACATCTGTCTGTTTCTGGAGAAAAGTATAAGGATCAATCTCATTTAGGCCTATATCATAGCTGCTATCTAATGTTAGCAAGGAAATCGTAAAAGAGCATAGTAATGAAAGCAATAGTACCACCACAATAAGGTTAGAGATTTTATTTCTTTCTTGACTCCATTTGATTTAAAGCTGGAAGAAGTCTGTGGTGTTTCACTGCACTAGAGGGTCAGAAAAATATGTCTATGATTGTCAGAAAAAGTGTGGATGTAGAAGTGGTGTTTTCACTCAAGAAATTTTACAGCAGCTGAGCAGAACTCTTGAGAAATGTAGGCTTCAAGTTCTGCAGAGCTTTTCTCTGCCAAAAGCAAAAGTTAACTGGCTGCCCTCAGTGAGTGTTTCTGGCAGATGAAAATAACAGGAAAAAACCACACAGAAAATGATAGCCCTGAAACTTGACAGTAGTGCAAGAATATTAATAGGCAGTGCTGTTTGTTAGGGACATTTGTTTTTGTGCCTTTGTTTCTGGTGTTGTTTATAGTAGAAGCACTTAAAGCTGTTCTGTTTCTGTGGATGAATCTGCCTAGCTTGCTGCTGAGTCAATGTCACCACATGAGGTATAATAGATGGAAGAGGGGGAAAAAGCTCTTTCTTCTTCTGCAGTTTCATACTGCTGCTTCATGTGGCTGCACTGTCTCCTTGTACATGTGTGCTGGCATATTGCTGTAAAAGCAGGCAGGTATTTTTCCTTTCCAGGTTGAAAGCCACATTTGCTGTCTTATTGCCTGGATGTGCTTTGGCTTAAGTTTGAAAATTATTTTACATTCTATAATAATATATATTTAAATAATACATTCCCTGGTGCATAATTTAATAGTTCATTATCACATTTATCTGAAACTAGTTTAAAACTAGTGGCTTCAAGCAGCAGTGGCCTACAAAAACACTGGCAAGTGAGTATGTTTGGAGTGCTCACTCTTCTGAGTTTTTTTTTGTTTTGAATGTTCTGTGAAGCAAGCTGGCCTCCTTTAAGGAGGCTGATGATGTACTTGATAGGTACTTTCTCCTAATTGTGTCTGGGTTTTGCTTCAGGTGAAATGCAACAATACCAAAGGTCCAGTGTTGTTCAAGAGGGAGTGATGAGTACTTTTAGAATCAAAGATGGCTTTTTGATTTATTCTGGAACACTGTGTGAAGAAGTTTAAAAAGGGTAGTAGGAATATGGTGGAGGTAAATAAGTTACCTTCAGGGCTTGAGGAAGGTTTTTCAGAGGTGAAAGAGCAACTCACAGTCTTGAAAAAAAATCACTTTGTTCTGATGCTTACACATTTTGAAGGCTTTTTCTCTAAATCCCATACATAGAATATATAAGCTAGTCCTTCCTTGGGAGAGATGAAGAGATTCCCATATTTGCAGGGAACAGTATTGGGGTAATAGGTCTTGAGAGAGATACACTAAACTTCAAGGAATATCTGTACCAAGGCTGAGGGAGGTTGAGGAGCTGGTAACTACACTTATGTGTGGGGATAGCTTGCAGTTTGGAATTTGTACAGAGATGCCCACAGACATGACCATACACACTGCAGGCAGGGAAAATTGGAGCTGCTGCTCAGATCTTCCCCTGACTTCCAGTGTTGCTAACATGAAAAGTGCTCTTGGGGTCACCCACTTTCTGTGTTATTTCTTCTTTCAGGTTTGGATGTGATCTCTGATGGTAATATCCTTGCAAAACAGCTGGCTTCTTGTCCATTGTCAGAATGAAAATGTTATGAAAGCAGGCCAAAAGACAGAATATACCTCAAAGTATGTAATTTGGAAGCTAATTAATTGTAGGTTGCTGTTTCTCACTGAGTTTCCTATGGATTTTATGTGCAACGTGTTTAGAATTCTTTGTGAGATAGATTTCCATTAATCTACGCCATGTAGTTATTTGGCTCAAGCAAGCAATCAGTTGATATATCTTACAATGCAATATTCATTTGCTACAGTGTGCTCTCTAGAAGGCTTTGATCACTAAAGCTTATTCAAACAAAACACTGTGTCAGGGCCTCCAGTGACTTCAATAAGCCTTAACTGCCTTAATCAGCCTCACCTGGGACCTGCTTCCACCTGGCCCCTCACCCTCTGGATGTTACTGCAGAAGCTCTGCTTAAGCTGTGATGTGGTTTCATCTTGCCTGAGTTATGCTGTTGGTGTATTTGCTTCCAGTTCTGCTCTTTGAGTTTGCTGAATTGACCTGGATCTGTTTCCTTGCCTCATTTTTGCCTGGTCCGTTTACGTGACTTTTTGCTATTGTTGTTTTGCTTTCCCTGCTCTGGTGCTATGTGGCTGAGCTCTACTGGTGAGGCTGTTGCTCAGCCTGCATTGCAGCTACACTTTGCTCACTTTTCTTCTGGAAGCTGCCCTGTTCCTGCTGTTCCCTACTAGGTAGGAAACTCCTCATGACTTACCTAACCATATGCATTTTAAGTGTTTTTCTTTTCTAAAGAACTTCCATAAAACATAGCACAAATGAAATTGTTGTAACAGTAAGATAAAAAGTTATTGTGACGGTGAAGTTAGCTCTTCCAAAAAAAATTATGGCTATTCTTTTTGACAAAATATAAAAGCTGTGAGTAGCTTAAAGACAGCTGAAATATTTAGCAGTAGAAGCTGTGAAAAAAAAGTACTTTATTTGCAGATGCTTTTTAAAAAAAATTAATTTGGAGCTAGGTACTTTCATCACATTTCAAATGCAGACACTGATCTGCTTCATCGTTATTGTTTTCTGTTATTGTTATTATTGATTCTCTTAGCTCTGTAACTAGTCTAGTGCAGTCATATTAGGTGCGTGCTTTCTGAATGATAAGCAGCATCGTGTAACTAGCTTTCCAATGATGGAAGAGAAAACAATCTTCAAGATTTGGAAACAACAGGAGTCTGGCTTTTCAGAGACTTCGGAGCAGCCATGCTGCTATAGCAGTTGTTGTTACATGCCTGAATGGGCCTACTATGTAAGGTGGAGCACTCATCTGAAGCGTTTGCATTTTAATCCACTTCTTGTTGCACTTCCCAAATGGTGAGCCTGGCCTCAGTCAGTCCAAAGACAGGACATGAAGGGTACAAAGGAGGGATGGTGTGCTGGAGCCGTTAGGTCAGAGCCTGAAGCACTGATTGCACACCTGGTGAAGGGGCGGGCCAGCCCTGGGAGCACAGGTGCAAGCAATCCCTTTGTGTGACCGGAAGGGGCGGGGCCTGGGTCCACCCCTCCCTTACCTCATTTAAGGGCTGGCAGCCAAGGGAGAAGTATCTATACTTGGAGATCATCTTTTTTGAATGTTTCTGGAAAGCCCTGATCCTGGTAAAGGGGTAAGCTATTCCTTCTTTGTTACTGGACTGTGACTAATACCTTTTTTAGGTGACCCAGAAACTGGTCAAAGGCAATTATATCTGTTGCATCTTATCCCTACAGATGTTTCTAGAAAAAAGACTGCTCATGAGTTAACTACTTGTAGTAGGGGATAGGATCAGGAAGTTTAATTTCACTCGTGGTAGTTTTTCACACAGGAGGAAGCTTCAGTTTGTGGGCTCACTAGTGGCCCTGAGCTCATGCTGTTTTCATATGTTGGAACCTTCTAACAACTTATTAGTTGGCAGATTTACTTGGAGAAATGTAGATGTGATTGGCAAAGAACATAATTCAGCACCCCACACCAGGAACCCTTGGTTTTTATGCCTTTGTTATTTAGCTAGCTGAATGCCTAACTCTGCATTCACAGCATGAAAATCCTCCAGTAACTGCATGGTTTGGACCCATCCAGAGCCAACTGAGTAAGAAATCATCCATGTAATGCTGGGCATATGCTTAAAGCATCAAAGTCTGTTCAGGAAACTAAATGACCCAAGAGCTTTGCTGGGTTTATTACTTCTTGAAAAGCAAAAAATGACTTGTCTCAGGAAGCAAGTGCACTGTTCCCAAAAGCATCTGTAGTTTACCAGCAAAGAAGGTTGATTAACCAAATTATGCTTGCTTCTTCCTCATTTTTCTTTAACAAGTGAAGTGCCCAACCACAATGCTCAACCGTGTGTTTATTTGGTTGCTTCAAAATGACACGTGAAAGAAAAAAAGAAGTCAATATGCAACCATTTATCAATTTTGCTGTTGAAGCTAATCAATGCTGTATGAGTTTATATTCTCTTGCTGGCTTGTTTTGGAGAATTTGCCACCACTGATAAATCTGAAAGTTCAAGGGAGGAAGTTATGAAAGGGAATATATAATTTCTTTACTGTAGCTGCTATTCCATTGCCTCAATTAATCTACATTTCTAAGATCATCAATTTATGGGAAGTTATTGGAGTGGCAATGTACAGTACATACAGCTGAAAGCTGAATTTTAATAAATGTGGGCTATTTAGTACATAGATAGAGGCTGGCCTTTGAAATCCATCAAGGCTTGTCCAGCCTGTTCTGAATATTTTTAATAAATGTATGTATAATTAATGAAAAATGCTATCAGATCTTTTGCCCATGGGCTATCATCCTTATTTCCATCAGGAGCAGCAAATGTGAGGTTTGGTATAAAACTTCTGAATCTGTCCATCCTCCTTTAGACTGGCTCTGCTTGCTCACTAACGTGATTTCTATCTGCAAAATAAAAATTAAACAACTATTTTCTGTACATGAATAGTGTACATGAGCTAGAAATATAATTATTTATATAATGCATTTAGTTGTAGTGTCAGGAATATATTTCAGAGTGCCTTGGAATTCTGGTTTCTGTTCAAGGAAGTTAAACTTTGGGAACAGTCAAACAAGAAGCAAACAAACCCTGCGTGAATTGTATTTGGAGTATTTTTGTATCTGGAAGCAGAGGTGCAGCAGTGATATTGCACCCCTCCCCATCTTAATGCACGGTTGGTGGTAACCATAGCAACACTGCTGGGCCTGGTCAGGCTTCCCAGCCCTAGCAGGCCGCAGGCATGGACTTGCAGTCTGTTCTCTCCTTCCAAACTCTGCATGGCAGTGTTCTTGATTTTTTTTTTTTTAACATTATTACATTAAAAAAAGGCTCAATTCTCAAACCCTGAACAGCTGATAGAATTAATTAAAAGTGAAAGACAGTAGGAGGGGCAGGCCAAGGTACTTCACTGTGAATTTCCCACTTGACGCCTATTTTGCTTCCAAGTAGAAGCGTAGGATTATGGAGGTCACCAGACTTTACTATTGCTTCACACCTCATCATGTACTCTGCTGCTTTAGCTTTATGAACATCTACCTGAAAAGCAATGCCTTGTTCTGGTGCCTCAGCGCATTGGCTGAGGAACCTTTCTGTGGGAATCTACTTGTGGCCAGTGGTATATCTCTCTGCTCACTGCTTTCTTAAACTTTTTTCCCCCTAATATTGTGGTGAGTCATTCCTATCAATAGGCAGAGGGAAAGGCAGCATGCTGCTCTGTGCAAGGTCACCTTCAGGGGCTCAAAGCACTGTCTGTCCTGTGTTAAGTTGCTCTCCAAATTTTAAGATTGCTTGTTTATGATTTACCAGCTAGTTACAAATCTCCATTAAGCCAAAGAAAAAGGTACAGATAGAACTGACTAGTTATAAAACCCAGCCCATCTTATCCCCAAGTAGAACATTGAGAAAGTTCACCATGTTAGCGGTGCTATTCAATAAAATAAACTTTAATAGTCTATATTTTTACAGAGAGAGTAATGATTGCAAAGTCAGCCTTGTAGCTTGTTAAGTCCTTCAAGGATTCACAGTTTATAGGGGAAAAAAAGATGATGACTTTCTTCTTGATAAAAAACTATTTCAGTCTCAGAAAGTGTTCCCTAATTAAAGAGTAAATCATGTTAAATGTTCGCAATGATGAACTGTTAATAACTGGAAATTGCAATTTTATTGTTATAAGGTAATAAAATAATGAAGTGTTTGTGGGTGGGAAACCAAAAATACTCTTAAATTTCTGTTTTGGTAATAGTCTCGTAAATGTCTATAAGCATAGGCATTACTTTCGTGTCTGTTGTGCCTTAATGCTTTTATTATCCTGAATGTCACATAGAAATAAAAAATTACTTTCCATCACATTTTAAATATTATTCCATAATAAACCTTGACTGTGCCATTAAATCTTCAGGAGCTATTAACTACTTTTACAGTAAAAGAATTTACATTTGAGCATACTGTAGCTGTTAGCTCAAGTACAGGACATTCAGGGATTGCTCATAACTCTATAATAAAGTGTATTTGTCTCTTCTCTTGGTATATTAGATATTAGCCAGTTTGCAAATAAGGTGACAGTGTAGAGCTGTACCAGTACAGCATGTACAAGTGTGATAGGACTGGTAGCATTTTACAAGTTACTTTATTCCAAGGAAGTTTAGAGGCCTGTACGGAAAAACTTAGCTTCTGACACTTGAGCATATAGGCTAGCCTTGTATGAATGTACTTAAGAAAATCTAGGCAAATATGGAGCTATATAATGTAGGCAAACTGGAGAAATTTAGTTCTGTAACGTTTTTTATGTGGGTAGTATAAGAACCAAGCATGGAGTAGAACTACATTTCCCTGAGTACACTGGGGAGATGGAATTCATTCAGCTAAATGAGGTTTCAGATTCAGGGGTCTTCCTGGTGTAAAAGATGCATGGCAGGGGTGATATCCAGTCCCCATACTATAGGAAATTGGGTTAGTAAGAATCCCAATAAACAAATCCCCAGAGGATCATGTGTTGTATTTCAATGCAGGTTTGTGTCCTTACCACACTTAAAATAACTACTGTTGGAACTAGTAATCAGAAATGGCAATATTTCTTCATGGGAGGAAAAAGAAATTCTATACTCCATTCTGGATTCTGTTGCAAAGTCATTGTGATCAATAATTGTGAGATTACAGGTGAATTTTGGCAATAAAAGTTATGTCACATACACCGTTCTGCAATGGAACTAGTTTATGAAGAATGAAGCAGAACCTAGTCTAAGAGAGAAGTTGGACATGAGAATGTCCGTAATTAGCAAGCACAACGGGGATAGGGGAAATCGGACACAGTAAACTGCTTTGTGTTCCAAATGTCTTTTTATTCAAATTTGCCACTGTGCGGTAGCCATTCTTTCAAGACTGGATTTTCATTAGCGATGCCAAGAAATGTTACCACTAAATGATAACTTGTAGTGTCTCTCAAGCTCAAACCAATTTCTCAAGTGTTCTGAATTTAGTCAAAATAACCCCTTCCAGGGGCTACTCATGGCTTAAGATGTGTTAGATTAAAAAACAAACAGAACTGAATCCTGCCCTATAAGTAAGTGATTAGGATTTCCCAGGTAGCAAGTACTCTGGAAAACACTCAGAAACAGGAAAAAAATGATGTCAGGTGCAATGTTGTGCTTGTATGAACTTATGTAGGCAAAAATCAGCTGAGAGGTGATATGTTTCAACTTGAGTTCTGCAATGTTAAAAGGATTTTTTCTTTTTTTTCTATCCTGTTTTTATTTTACAGCAGAGTAAGGCGAAAGCGTACATCTGTGATGCAAGATAGTCATGGTATAATAAAGGGCTGCTGAAGCTTCATGGTGTGTTCATAAATCTGTGTTCCAGTCCTAGGGATGTTTGAAGTAGAATCTTGGTCACGGTGGCCTTAGGGAAAAAGTGAATGTCGGATGCAATTAGGCTATTTCCTGTTTAGGAGAATTATTGCCTCTCTTACTGCAGCTTAATATTCAAGCAATCTTGGTGACTGTTCGGCATGCACAGGGGTGGGGTACAGCTAATAGAGGCATACTGATGGAAATACGCTGACCTCATTCATGCTTTTGCAATGTTATCACCGTGTTTGGGCAGCTTGAGTGAGGAGAGCTCTGCAAGACCCAGTAATCTTTCCTGCTGTTGTGTGGGGCTGACCATGCTACTTCAGAGCGGTCAGCCAGGCTTGTAGGGTCACGCTTCCCTGGGTGTAAATCCTGGGGAGGATTCTCCCCAGGGACAGCAAAGGGTGGAAAAAGAGGGCGCTGGACAGCTTGGTACAGCTCCTGTCAGCAGGACTACTCCCGGGCAATAAATTGTGACTCTATCAAAAGTCTCAATTGTTGGTATCAATCCCAGAAGTATCATCCAAAACCAACAATAACTTCAGTATTTTCCCATTTGTCAGAATGTAGCGCTGTCTTTTCTCCTATGTCCTACCTGAATGATGAGTAGCTTCCCTATACCTTTTAAATGCTGCTGAGATGGAGAAGAAATGTCTCAGTTCTTGTTTTGGAAAGTAGGCATCTGAAAAATTAAGGAGTATTGAACATTATCTGTCAGCTTTTGCAGTAGCTAACCTACGTGCTCTAAAGTTAATAAATTACACTTCTGTGTAAATGAGAAGAATCTCAGCATTAATTTTACATGTTTGTTGCCTATTCAAACGCTATTGAGTGTTTTGCAGTTTAGTAGTGGCTGAGTAGAGCTCAGTTGGGCATGATGGGTTTTGTCTCTTAGCCGGGTGTCAGTGAGTGGAATAAAATTTAAATTCATTTCAGTATGAACAAGTTTCTAACTCTGTTAATCAGATAAATATAGATAGTGGTGGTAACTGCAATAGCTGATATTATATAAGCAGCTCTGCCTTGCTCTGCTGGTTTCTGCTAGTTATAATAGTCTGACCCCTTACCCTTGAAGGATGAAATTTTCCATGTCTCATCCTAATTTACTTTAACTTTAGTCACAATTTAAATATGAGAAGTACTTCACAGCAGTTTTGGAGAGAGAAGACGTGAACTCGTGCATGAGTCTGTCTGCCTTGCTTATTTCTTTATCTGTGATGTTTTAAGAGTGTAGGTTTTTTTCTCTGAACATGCCTTTTCATCTCCTGAGGAATACTTCTCTTTAGAAAGAATAACACCAAAAAAAAAAATGCCACTTTGCATATACCTTGCATGAATTCATCTGCAGTTTTATAGTGTTGTTGAGAGGGAAAGTGGGTTTTACTATCCCTTAATAAGGAGTTAGGGAAACTGTAACTTTTGTTATCATGGGTTTGTGGTGCACGCTTTGTCTCTGGAGTTGCAGACAAATTCAGGAAACCACTGATAAATATCAGCATAGTTGCTGGGTCCTCCTTTGTAGCAGTGTAACTTAGATGCTGATTGAAGAACTGAGTTTAAATGGAACTGGTTGAAAATCATGCAACTGTTCTTTGAGAATATCTATTCTTTTTTGGTCTTTGTGCAGAATAATAAGCTTATATTTATGAAGGACAAAGAAAAAAAAGCCTTTAAGCTCAAACGTGTATTAACCGTGCACAGAAAACTGCTCAGATTCATCTCTCTGGTTTTTATATGGGTTATTTAGGGGAAAGTAACAAACATGATCTCTTACACTCTTATGTGCCTGTATTTCCTGAAGGGCCAATATAGCCATTCTAATTTATGAATTAATTTAATTCTGAATTCTCAAGAAAGCCATTCTTTACCCAGAATGTTATTTTTGGGAGACCCTATGCCTTTCTCCAGGCAAACCTGAAATATTCAAGCATTATTTTAAGCATTATGATCAAAGTGTTCTATACTGCAGTTGGGTCTGATGCCTACCTAACATAAAAAGGCTAAAAAAACCCTTCACTGAGATATTCAACATTTTTCTCACCTCATTGCTCCCATTTCTCTAATTTAGGAAGTACAGAGTTCCTCCAGTGGTGTGAGTTCTGTTACAGTGAAGCAAAAAGACTACATGTGATATTGGCATCTACACTGTATCTCTTTCTGCTTCTTGTTTAAGGTTCATTGATCCTAGGATATTTCTTAGCACCTCGTGTTTGTTTCTCTCTCTCTCTCTTTTTTTTTTTATAGTTGCTTAGAAATGGGGAAATAGCATTGTTGCTTTGCATCTCTACCCCTGGTACACCCTCCTACCAAGCTCACAGCTTTACTTTCAATCTACTTTGATTTAATCCTCAATTAATCTCGTGTTACCATCATTTTCAAACATCACATAAACCTACACAATGAACACTACTTGGTATCTTTTGGCTTTTTACTCCAGTAAACAAATTGCAGGCTTTCTAGTCTCGTTACTATGTTTAAATGTTTTTCCTTATGTCGGATTTTAAGTGCTTTTCAGACTGTGATTTGATGGTCTTAGGTACTAATGATGAAGTGTGTGTGCTTTTGATCTCATCTTTTAAAGCCTTTTCTGCTTGGAGTTTTAATCACCGGTCAGTACTGACATGGTGATTTATGATTAGAAAGGTAGTATATTCTGCATTAAAATTCATTTGTACATAAAAACTCATACAATTATCCTCTTAAACTATTAGGTTTGCCATTATTTGCAGAGAGAACCAGAGTGACAGTAGGGTAACTTATGCATGTACAATACACTCTTCATACAGAAACTCTATATAATAGAAGCAAATCTTATGACAGCTGGAGTCATTTGAGTGAAGACAGTTCCTTGCATAAAGCATATGTGTCTATGTTTTAAGTGCTGACTACCTTTCAGTAGCTTTTTTTTTTTCCCAGCTGAAAATATATGCTAAGGCATCAATATTTGCTCAGGCTTAAATGTAAATTGGCAGAGCATTGGTTGATGTACAGTACTTTACTGAGAGAACAATCTGATTGAATTCTATAGGGAAACCCTCTCACACATAAAAATAAAATAATAATTCAATGCTAGCATCATTTCCAAGGGGATTTCTTTTAAGTCATAGCCGTATGACGTGACGTATACGTAACAGGTAATGATAGAGTCATGTTTTCTTTCAGTTTTGATTTTTTCCACAGCATTTCTGCACTCTTGCAAGATGCTGAGGAATGCGGAAATGTTCTGGGTTCTTCTCTGAACAAACCTTTTAGTCCGGGAAATCCATGCATGTTTCAATGTAATGAGTAAGCATTCAATCCATAACATATTTCTGCTCCATTTGTCTTTCAAATTCTACTCTCCCAGACAGACTGGGTTTGTGTCTCTGGTATTTAAAACCAAATCATCTCACTGGGAGGCATCAAGAGGAGTAAATGAAAAATCTTGTTGCTGTTCTGTACAAACTGTATCGGTGAAAAGCCGATACGTACTTTAGCGTCTTCCTTAGAGCCTTATAAACATAGACGCTGCAAACGAGAGGATAATCTTTTTTTTTTTTGTAGTTAAGCTGGGGCATCAGGATCCAGTATTTCAAGTATTCTCTGCCAAGTTCTGCCACAAAGTCTTGGCTGATTTTGATTACAGCTGTTTTTCACTCTTAACAGTCCCAAGTATTTATACAAATGAATGTAATAATTTGGCAGATCATCTATGACAATCTGTAGATGAGAACTCTGAAACTATGGAGTAAAAGCTTTTTATGTAAACTCAAATTGCTTGAAGGACAACTTACACTGAAAAGGTCCAGTAATAACTTTGGAAGTGTACGTGCACAGTATGTGAAGTGATTTATGGGCAGCCATAGTGATGTGATTGCTGATACTTATGAGATTAATGATAATACCTCATAGCAACTGTCTCACGTAATCCACACACATGGGCTTGATTTTCATGCATTGCATTATAAAATAAGTTGAAAACAAGAAAGGGCTGGTTTTATTTCTGTTTTTGCCAAGCAATATTTAAGTATCTCTTAGTCTCTGATTAGCACTGTAACACAGCTGCTGCTTTGGCTAAATATTAAGGAAATAAAGAGAGACTAGTTGCACAGAACTTGGAATAAAATATTCTAAATACTTAAGGTATTTAGTATTAAGATTTCAGTATATCATTTATGCCTGAACATCTCATAGAGTGATCTGATCTGTTAAACAAGAAACAGAACTCTGAGTTGACTCACCAATTTATGGTATTACCCAGGGGTTAATCACTTAACTAATAATAATAAAAATTAGTAGTATTGAAAAATCTCTAGGCCGCAAAGCAGGCAGAAGGATTACTGATGTGTACTTCCATTATATGAGTGTCTTAACTGTCTGAGAGCAGCAGCATGCCTGAGTCTGTGTTCTCGCCATTAATTTCTGTTTGCAACAGTCAGTTTTATGATCATCTGTCTGTCCTGCTTCAAAGCAAGTGGAAGCATATGTGAGGATTTTTGTGTAATCACGACTATCAGCATTGTGTTTCTGACAGTGGTATCTTTCATGATCCAATTCAGCTAGGAATTGGTACCATAGACATGATAAGCTAGCGCTGGATAATAAACCATAAACAATTATGGAAGTCTGCTGTGATGTAACTTTTTATTCCTTCCCCCCCCCAGGGAAATGCATCTTTAAAATGCATGTTTATTTACGGAATTGTGAGACTTCTGGATTCTGCACATGGAATGAGAAAATGGAAAAGGAGCCATTGCATATACATCCTATTTTACCTTCCAGAGCTCTCCCGTTGATTCAAGGAAAAGTACTCATCATGCATGGACAAAGCTTGAGGAAAGAAATAATTGCCTCTCGGGTAGCTGAGAAGGAAGCTCTAACCTCAGAGTCCCACGAAAGGGTTTTTTGAGTCAACTTCATTATCCTTCTAAGGCTGGAACTGCAGCCAGGAGTGTTGATCCTTTCATCCTGCAACATGTTAGCTATCAAGAGCTCTGCAAATACTTGAGACTGAACTGACCTTTGGGCTTGGAAAAGCCTCAGTGTTCTGGGCTTTCTTGATTGTGGAGGTGTTGGAAATGTAGAAGAAAAGGAAGCATTGGTTTGATAGGTCCATCTGTCATTCTAACCTTTTAAAGATCACCTTGGAAAGAACAATCAAGCAAGAAACTGGAAGCAAAAAACTGTTGGTCTGGAAGAAGCAAATGCTAAAGCTGTGTACTTTCCTAAACTGTGAGGAGAGAATTTAATAAACTTATATTTATTACTTATCAGCTAAAACTTGGAGGTGATTTGAAGCAGAAGGAAAAAGTGGAAGAGGGACTAGTCTAAGGTGACAGAGTTTCTGAACCTGCTTAGAGAGCGTTCTCTTGCTGCCAACTCATGCAGGATCTGTGTCTCCTTCAGTCTTATTCCTTGCTGTTTCAGAAGATTCTGTTCCAGAGACAAGTAAGTTGCTTTTCCTTACTTCTGAGTCTGTAGCGGTTCACAAAACATTAGAAAAAGTGTGTGTTTGTAGTTGGAAGAAAGGTTTGTTCTGTTTTTTCCCTCAGCATTTGAAGTTGTGCCTTTCTGAAAAATTGTGGCTAGTCTGCCCCAATTTCTCAGTTCATGAGTGTCCTGAATGATGATAACTTAGGAAGTGGTATAGCAAAACCAAATCATCACAAAGAGATTGTACTGAATATACAGGGTATTTCCACACTAGAAACAAAAATATTTGTGTTTGGCAGATGCTGAGGTGTTACTACCTGGTGCAGTCATTGCAAGGCCCAGTTAATGGCACAGATTTTGAGAGCAAAGTTTGTCACTTCTGTATCTTTCATGCTCTTCTGTGGTGGGAATTTTTCATGTGCCATGAAACTGTCTGTTCTGTCAGCTACAGTGTCTGAAAATCATTGCTTGCTGGAGTCTTGGCTCTGTTTTCATTGGAGGCTGTGTCCTGTGCTTCAGATATGTTTAGATACTGCAACCCCACGGAAAAGCATATTCTGTAATGAAGGCTTTGTTAAGGCTTGAATGTGTCTGGAGTCTTTATCCTCAAAATGAAGTAAACATAGCACCTAAACAAAATGTCAATTAAATCGCTTGATTGTCTTTTGATAGCTTGGCTAAGAAAAAATAACCTTTTGTTGAATATGTGTGTGCAGATGTCAAAGATTTTTCTAAAACTCAGAGGAATGAACCACAGGTAAGATGGAAGTGGTCTTTCAAAAGTAGATCTTTTGACTGGTATGGATACACTTCTTGTATCACTAACCTTGAGTACCAGTGAGAAAGATGCTTTATTTAAAGTAGTGTTTCATAAAAAAGATTAATTTCTCAGAGGCAAAAAGCAAAGCTTTGTGAAAGAGCTGTGATGTTGATCCAATTCCATTACTTTCAAGTTTTTTGATGCCTGCTGAAGCGTAATGTTGCCTCAGAAGCGAAAGGAAGGGACTTTTTCACAGATTGTAAAGAAGTTGTGACATTTCTCAGATTCATAATAGCTTCTCAGAAGTTCCAGCATTAACTCTCTTATGCTATCATACATCTGAACTGGAAAAACCCTTTGTTCCCTATAGCAATTATCTTAGGGTGGATCAGTCACTTCAGTTCATGCATAACCATTCTCTATTCCTATGTCTATTTTTAGCTTTGCTGTGCTTCTTCTGTTCAAAAAGTTCATACCAGTCTCTCCTAATTTTTCTGTTTTTTTCTCAAATTAATGGATATTGCAGTAATGAAAACAATACTAATGCAATTAAAACACTTAAAGTATAGAGGAGCTGATATTCCAGAAAAACATTTGAGCAAGCAGAGAAATTAGACTGATATTTCACTCTTCCAGTAATAGAATAGTGATTATGCCATTTCATTGCAGGTTCAGTAGTAATTATCTGTACTGCTGAAAAGGAAAGTGGGGCAAAATGTTCTGCTCCAGGCTTTGATGGTAACTTGTCTGAGTTAGAGCATGTTAACTAATGTTTGTAGGTCCCTTTTCATGAGTGGGAATGAGAATGATGTGACAGTAAGACTACAAAACGCGACTGGGGAATAAAGTGGTGTGATGAGATTCTGTCTGTGAGAAAGCCAGCAGACACGGCTGTAAGGTGTTCCCTAGATGGCCAAGCAGTACAGCTTGGTTAATTTCTGAAGGCAGGAAGTGTGAAGATCTGTTTACCGAAATACTTTCTTAAAAGAATGATCCTTATTTTGTTCTTGCTTCATGAGAAAGAAGCTTCTCTGTGAGTTGCAAGACTTCCAAGGGAAATATTAACATGTGGAAGAGTAATGTGGAGGAGAAACAGTGTTGCTCCTTACTAGGGCAAATCAGGCGTTGTTTCTTTGGTATCACAAAGGTTTGTTGCTTGAGGCTGCAGAGTGGGGCCCAGAGACATGCAAGCTAGTGGAGCAACTCACCCTGAAAGCAGTGAAGCAGCACGCAGCTGTGTGAGGAGCTCTCTGCAGAGCTTACTGGGATTGGTGTAGATTTCTATGTCTCTACTAATGCTGGTGCCTGCTCTTAAATTCACTGCTTTGTGGAATCAGAAGATCACTGCAGTGTTAGGAGGTCAGACACTTGCTAATGCTGAGTTCAGACAGGAAGATTTCAAAAGTGTATTTGCTGTGGCAGAGCGTAGAAGAGAGCACTGTGACCACTGCATCCTTTAGGTGGTGTCAGCTGTTGTATTCTGTGAAGCCTGCTGAGATTTATGGCTGTACCCCACAAAGAGTCCTTCATAGCAAAGTATTACTGATGCCAGTTGTCCTAATGAGGGTCAAAGTACTGTCATGAATCAGCCACTGTCTGGAATCTTAGAAGAGAGAAAAACATAAATATTTAATCCAGGGTCAGTATCATGTATCAGCTAAACTGTGCATCAGTGATGCTTTGCTCTCAAGCTTTTCTCCAAATTATGAATAAAATTGGAAAGTTGGATCACTGTGCATGGTAACTTAAAGTCAAAAGGAGACTGAATAATTTCAGCATGAATTCAAACTAGATGACTTGATATCATATTGTTTCTTCAAATTAAGGAATTCCAAAATGCTAAAGGGAAGGGATAATGACGTGGTTTTTAGAGTGATTGGATTTTTAAATGGTTAATTTTTCACTTGAAGGAATTGCATCAGCCTCTGAAACAAAGCAGATGAAAGATGAGTATACATTAAAACAATAGTGAATAAAGGCTATTTCTTAGTGTCATTGTATTATGTTTACTAACATTGGGGAATTCAGTACATGGAAGAGTTAACTCATGAAAAGACAGGTAAGTTCAAGAAAAGCAACTGAGAAAAGATGATAAATAAAGGGAAGAATGTGTTCTTTATAGAAAATAAAGGTGGAACGGTCAGCTTGAGATTTGAAGGACGTGAATGGCTCATAAGGCAGACACCCTCTTCCCCCCACTCTCAGAACAGGAAACAACCAAGCAACAAGATCCAGCAAGAGAATACTAATGCTTTACAGGTTATGATTTGATGATTTTGACTGCTGACAGTCATACTGCAATAAAGGAAGCATATTTAAAAGTGTAAATTTTCATACTTCGAGGATAAGCCAAATGTCTAACTGCTGAGATTTCTAGAAGAAACATTCCTTAAGAATAAGATTTTTCTAATTATCTGCTGCAAGGCTTCTTAAGGGAATTTTTCTGTTAGATCACATGGAAAGTTTGTGTCGTGCTTATGTTTTACTGCCCTAACTAGTTATAACTTGGTCATTAAATGGAGCAGAATCAGAGTCTGTGACAACAAATGTCACTCTACAACCCAGTGTCTACAGTTTCTCTCTGAAGTACTTCTTGTTACCTCTAGGATGCTTGTCTAGCTGTGATGCTGACAGGTATAGCAGCTCTTATGATCTTGGTTTTGTTTCTTTTGATCTATCCTAAAAAGTGCAGTTTGGAGAAAACAACTGAAAGAAGCAGAAATTATAAATTTTCTCAATTATTTTTGTGGAAACCTATACACTGGCTTTCGTGGCTTTTTTGTATAACTAAGCCTGGGACTGCTTTTAAGTTTGATATACTTCAAGAACCGTTTTGAAACTTGATTCAATTCAAATTAAAATGAAACCTGAACCCTGAGAGACTTTTGATAATTTTGGCATTTGCTGCAAGAGTGGTTATACACAAGTAAATTTCTTTTATCTCATGGACTACCTGGTGTTGTACTGTGTTATGTTACAGTTGTTAAGGAGATTGTGTGGGGTGTGTTTAACTTGAGTGGGATTTTTCCTTTAACAAGGAATTAAACAGTCTTCAGAATTAGTTCCCACGTTAATTCAGGATATTAGATATCAGCTCTAATTATGTCAATTGTCCACCTTATAACATTTTTGCAGGAGGTGCAATAATTTCTCTTCCAGTTTTATGTGAGAAGTTACAGGTAGCCTGAATTCTCTGTAGTTGGGTTGGCATTTGGTTGGCAGGCTACTCTGAGCGTCTTATAAAGAAAAGCAATTTTCTGTGCTTTGTTCCATGTATTGCCCTTCCAGTGTCCCTGCCCCCCTCCCCCCCCCCCCCAAATTACTTTAGTGTTATGCATTTAAATAAAGATTTTTTTTGGTAATTGATGAGTACATAATGAAGACAGGGATATAACAAAAGAAGCCAAGCTGAACATGATCATTTGAACTTCGAAGATGACCTACCACTAATTAACATATTTATTTTTTTCTGTGTAGTGAGAGGGAATTTGACTAATATATGGGAAATGGGGGGGCCGTGAAATTAATCACTCATTATGCAAAATTACAGGAATATCTTACGATGACTGAATCTTCCTATGAAAGCAAACTTTGAGGTGCATTTAATTTTCCTTAACTCCTTTTGAGGTGCTGGTCTGACAATCTGTTTAATGTTAGCAGAGGGACATGGTAACAGAATTTACAGGTGCCCACTGGACTTCATCTTGGGTTTAGGAAAGAGAAGAACAAAGTGATGCGATCTCCTGCTTGTAAATATTGTTCTCCTTGATCCTGCATGTGAAGGCTGCTTTTTTCCAGCCAAGTTTTCTTTTAAAGATGCACCTTCAATGCAATCAAACAAGTTTGATATAATGGATGATTTTGGTATGAATTCATAGTTTACGTAAAAATCATATCTTATTAAATATGTGTATGTTTATATGTTTTGAGGATGCGGTAGCTAATAGACTAGATGCTCACATGCATCTCCCAGTGCTAAATTTATTAACTTCCCAGATTCTGATGATTAAGCCAAGAAAATGAAACTTGTCAGTTGTCCCCACTGAAGAAGATAGTTAATTAACATTTCCTAGCTGAATACATTAGGAATAGTATGCCCTGTGAACTGACAGTCTTTCAGTCAGCCAGAAATGTGTCCTTGGGATATGATTGGTTTCCAGCAAGAATCTGTTCTGCATTTTTGTTGTTTGGTTGCTTTTTTGTATCTATGGTGCAACATATATGTGGATACTGTGCTTCATAAATAAATCACGTACTATGAAAGCACTCTGTAACTCCATCATCTTTAAAATACTCTAAGTAACTCCTCTGGATGGATTGCATCACTTCTTGTTTTATCTTTTATCCTTGCTACCATTTGAAGATGATGCAGGTAAATCTTTTCCTCAGAACTGGGTGAAAGCCAGAGGTGAGATCTTCAGCTAGAATAGATCAGTGCAGCTTGTCTGGTTTCACGGGAAAATAAACTTGCCTTTGCCCTGCTGATGATCTCACTTTCTGAGAACATTTTATTCTTGAAATGTACTTCAGCCTGCCTTTCGTAGCAGTGTTATTCTCCTGAGATGCTTGTGGAGTCTGACAGGTCTGTACCCTGCCTTCCAGCACGCTAGCAAATTCTCTCCACCTCACCCTCACTGATCATAATTATATGATTATAATTTTTATTTCTTCTTTGCCTAAAGTAGGTTTAGATCACTTAAAGTTTTAACAAATGGAGGCAATAGTTCTGTACTGACACAGAAGCAAGACTGATGTTTCACCTATGGGTTTCCTCTACTGGGCCTTATGCACAGTGTGCCCTTGTGAACGAATATTCTTGAAGCAGTAGTAAAAGCACTGCTTGAATTAGCCCAGAAATCCCCCAGAAGATACTCTAATAGTAAATAATACAACAATACCTAATTTTCCTTTAAGAGCATCAGATTATTCTTCATTTGGTCAAGCTCCTGTAGACTCTGATGTGAGTTGGTTCAAGAGATACCAAATATAAATGTACAAATGTGAAAATACTTTCTTACAGTAGGGAGAAGATACTGAAGGTAGTGCATCAAGAACATGCAGAGCATGTGACTCAGTAGGTGTTGTGTGTGAAGAAACAGGGCAAGTGTTGTGCTACTCAGAATAAAATCTATTTGTAGGATAGAATGGATTTTTTTCTTGATAGATAATAGAGTTTATCATCATGAGCCTTTCCTGAACGAGTTTTGGGAACAGATGTTTCTATCACAAGAGCCATGATCTCCAGATCGTTTAAATCTGTGATGACACCATGTGACCTGAGGAGCTGGCACGTAATGGGCAATACTGAATATTGTGAGAACCTTCAGTTGGCAATTCTGCAGGGCAATTTGTGGCCATTTGGAATGCTGCTTGCTGAGGACCTCACTTCCATATGCAGTGTTACTTGAGTTACTGGCTTGTGACCAAGATCAAATATGAATATCTGTGGTGTGTACTGTATAACTTCTTGTTTCCAAACACTACAGAGTGACTGTCATCCCTTTAATAATGTTGCTCAAGGTCTGCATTAGTTCCTGATGCAGTTAATTGGAGAGACATTCTCAAGCCATGCAGAATTTGCTATGTGTACAGGGAGAGAAATTGGATTGCTGGTATCTGTTGCTGATATTTATCAAGGAAGGTTGTTTTTTTTATTGACACACCAGGAGTTGCTATAGAAGAAAGATGAGAGAAGAGAGGCAGCTTCAAAGAAGATATTTTTGTGACAGATTGATGAGCTTACTCCATGTAGTTCCACTTTCTGACTGAATGTGAGCTAGGAAATGTTTGTCCATTTCCTTGTTTGATCATTTAGCTTTACCACCTGACAGAGAACAAGAGACATATTCCTAGCCATAGAGTACAGCAGATTTACAAGGTTTGTAGTAAAATGACACTATGGAAAAACATTGAGTCACTGACTGAAGAGGGAATGAACCCTTTTCAAAAAAGGTTGTGGAACCTGCTGAATTGGAATGCTGTGTTATTCCAATACAAATGTTGAAGCCTAGCATAATCTCAGAGTGCTGTGCTTGATGCATGATGCTATTTCTAAAAGAGCACTGCTGCTTTTTGAATAAATCAAATAGAAATGCATTTATGTGCTTCTCAGAGTCAAAGGCTGCTAGCAAGTGTCCAAAACAAGTGGGAGTCCAAAACAAGTTTGGCACTGTGCTCATGGGATTAAGGATCCTCCTAGTAACTTTCAGTTAAATCTGCTGCCTGTTGTATATATCCAAGTTCATTTCCCCCAGCTTTGTCAGACATTTTGATAGCGAGACAGTAGAAAGAAACAGTACAGATATTCTAAGGACTTCTTAGTCCTTAGAACTGTGGACGTTTGCCATTTGGTCAGAAGAGCTTCCAGTGCAAGAGAAGCAAGCCTATGTTTGCTGATTGTACTTTTAAGCAATTAATACACAGTTTGTGCGTGATTAAGGAAACACTGTGGTGAGTCTATTTTGGAAAATAGTGATTGTGTACTTGGAAAAGTTGAGATGACTGTATTTTATGGATCTTGCTTGCATAGGTGTTTTTCCCTTTCATCCTGAAGCACCATACTCCAAACAGTCAAAGAAAACCTTTAATACAGAACACTTAACTTGGTACATTATATATAGTTACCTTTTGTTTTCTATGACCTTTCTCCTGGAGGAAGCCCTAAGGTGGACAAGAGTAATCTAGGTGATAGAAATCTTATAGTCTGCACAAAAATGTGTTTTCCCAGGCTTCTCGTGGTATTGTTCACTAAGTAAAGCGTGACATTGAATTCTGTTACTGCACTTCTCAAGCCGTTTGACTCCTGTGTCTACAACCTCTGCTGATGAAAGAGCCATAAAGGAGATACTACCTGGGTAAGAGCAGGCAGGCTTTCTTGCTGCAATTGAGATCAGGTCTGACAGCAGTGCAGAGTCTCTCTTTAGGAGAGGGCTGATCTGTTTGCTGGGCTGCCAGAGACAACTTGATCAGGCTGTGGTTGTAGATGAGAAATTCAGCTTGCTCTCACACGGCCTCGTTAGACTGCTGTGTGGCAGGCTGTTAGATAGCTATATTCTGTCAAGTTTAACCGGTAAGAATATTAAGTATGTGGTGATCTTTCCTTAGTGGTGAGAAGATGATTTAAAAAGCACGATCAGAAGACTATAGGTATGTGTTGTTTTTCTCTTCTCCAAATGCTTCTCTGGTTAGTTATTCTCTTCTTCTGCATCTCCTGCAATTCCTTTTGTGGCTGCTAATGTTTGTTCCTAATGCTAGTATGATGTGTCACAATAGAAACTGGCTAATTTTAAATTTATAGTTGTGTATGTTCGTTGAAATGCATAGCAGTGCTTGAATAGTACAAGAAGCCATAGTGGGGGAACTGAAGGCCTTAGAGGCAGGAGGAAACTCCTCATCTTGGTATGAATTTGGTGGGTTAATTGAGAAGAATAGCACAATGGTTCAACTATTTTGATTTGGTATGAAAGTATTGGAAACAAGTAGCAAATTGGAATAATGTGAGCAGATCAGCCTGACTGCTTCAGTTTTGTAATTGGAGGAAGTGCCTGCTTATGCTCCTAATATCATAGTCACAGAAAAATCAGGGATCCTTGAGCCTGACTCCACAGAGGGCGTGTAGAAGTTAAACTGTGTATCTAAGTGCATTTCCCAAAAGCTTCTTTAACCCTGACAGGCTTGTGGCCCTGGCTACTTCCCTGAGGAGCTTGTTCCAGTGCTCGAACGCTCTTTCAGCAATGAACTTTTTTTCTAGTATACACCTTGAACTTCCCCTGACACAGCTTTAAGCCATCATGGTGTTGGTGATGGTGAGAACTTTGGGCCTTGTCCTTTTTGTTGTACCTCTGAGAGAGCCCTGTTCGCCTGGCTTTGTGGAAAAATGAATTGTTCAAATATAAAAACAGTTTTACCTTTTATGACAATTGGACAAGTGTGGGTTTCCCTTGTCTTTGTGCAGACCATGCTGGTGCCTTGTCCCTGCAGGAAGATGTGCAGAGCTGTGGGAAAGATGGCATTGTTAGGTGAGAAACAACAGCATGGATGAGGAGGAGGAGGTCATGCCCTGCAGCAGCAGGTGACCCAGACATGAATGATGGGTAGAGCAGAGGCAGTCTAGCAGGCATTTACCTCAAAAAAACGGAGCAGTGAAAAATCTGGAGAAGAAGCTCACTCCTAATTTCCAGAAAAGCTTCCTTGTTGTTAGACCTGAGAACCTTTTTACTGGTAAAGTAGGGACTCATTTTGGGCCCAGCATGATTCTGGGATGGAATCCCACTCCTCTGCTGCCTTCTCTGGTGGTGGCTGTGGGATGCGTGTTGACCCCCTTCTCCCCCCATCCCTATCTGCAAGGACTGTCTGGCAGCCCAGCACTATCACACCACAAGGGCCTCAACTACAAAGAGCAAGGCACCGAGAGAAGATGGCCCCTGACGGCTCTGTGTCAGCCCTGCACCTGTGTGTCAGCCACATTCTCTGATCTCTCTCTTCTTTTCCATGACTGTGTAAGGAAAGGCAACTGCAGACCTCTAATACAGGGAGAAATTAAATAGTGCTGATTAAAAAAAATAATAATAAATTATTACTTTGCACTTTTAGACAGCCTTGAGCCTGGAGCTCTTTTGTAGTCTACCAGTGAAGCGGAGAATGTTAGTCATCTCTTTTTTCAAAGGAGGTTTGACTACAAAAAGCTTGAGACTTCCTGAAGCAGTGGATTTTGGCAAGCAACAGAAGATATGAAGTTCAACCAGGTTAGCCTCAACCAATTGCATCTAACTTCTGCATCCCAATTATAACCCCCAAATGGGTCACTTCAGCAGATACGGTTTAATTTGTCTAAAAGCTGTGTCATTCTCTCTCAAAACATAAAGGCAGGGATTGTGGGTATTATTCAGCTCCTGAAGCATTAGGGTGGTAAGCCTTTCTGGATCCTAAAAGCATCAGAAAAGTGCTTTTCTGCTTAAGTTAGTCTTTTGGACTGTGAGAATACATTTGTAGTCTTTATAAAGCTCCTATATTTGAAGGAAGGAATAGGTATCTGTGATCTTTCCTCTGGTCAATACCACTAACACTGTCTATAAGAGAACTAGTGAAATGTTTATTTAATCTTTGCTCTGATTTCCTCGCCTCTTTGTTCTCCTTTGCACACACGGGTACAAAATGCTAAAAATCAGTTTTCTGGAATCATCTGATCCACTGTACAGAACTAGTCACTGTTACAGTCTAGCTTTTATAGCAGAAAACCAGTTTGAAGCTTTTTACAATGAAAATAAAGTGACTTAGTAATGCGAGTTAGCTATATCCTAAAATGCCTTTTGTTGGAAAATATCCTAGAGAGAAGAAAAAGTGTGTGTGTTGAAGGAAGAAGCCTCCTAAGATGAACAAGTGTGGTGCTTTTAGGGATGGCTGCTTTTTCTCTGTATGTGTGTACATGAATCAAAGTAGAAAGTGAGTCTAGACTGTGGCAAATTATGATTAAATAAAGTGCCCTTTTTGTTATTTCCAAAGGAAGAAGATTTCATTACTCTATTGATTTACAGTGATTAGTGTTTTCTTTCTCTTCTTTTTCTTTACTTGAGGCTGGGTTGTCAGAAGAGTGGTCATTCACAGCCTCTTATTGATTCTAACCAGGACTGAAAGGTGATTGAGTGCTGTGATTCTCTGTCCTGGTGTTTTCTTCTTGTACTCCGGTGGAAAAACAATTAGAAGTATTCCTGTTCCAGATACTGATACCTCCTTATGTACATTTAGCCTCTAAAATTACTGCTATGGATGGTAATGGAAAAGCCAATGACCCCTTGTCAGCCCAGTGTAAGATTAATACTGATCATTTTATGATACAACAGCTATAAGCCATCAGGTATCTTGGAACACTGAAGCATTAATTTCATCTGTAAAACTGAAGATACATAGGAATAAAGATTTAAGATTTGGCTGCACTATAGTTCATGATAAACATCTAGAAATCAGTCTGATTAGCTAATCAACAAGAGTCTGTTACTGTTTCATACAGTCCTGTCACTGTGGATGCAGTTTGTTCCTTGTTTTCTCTATACTGTACATTTTAGTTCATAGTTAGGATTTGTCTTTGCCAAATTAGGACTATGGAGCCATTGCTAGCACTGGCTTTATCAACTGTGTCAGCATTTTAGTAAGAATGGCTTTGTTTTGCACAAGTGTGCTTGTCCTCCCACTGGTAAGACACATGAATGAGTGAAAAACACCAGTAGTACGTTAAAAAGGGGAATAAAACAGGATGCTGGAAAAAAATGAATCACTTTGAAATAGTAGTTCAAAACCTTCTGAACTGCTGTTATAGTCCAGTTGCATTGGTCAGCAGAGCTTCTAGTTATGGCTGTTGCCGCTCTTGGGTCCCAAGCAGCAGCATTATCTACTTCTGCCTCTGGCTCCAAACACTCTTTTCCCTCAATGGCTGTTTTTATCTGTGGGAAGCTGTGGGCTCAGTGGCTGTTAAGCACTACCTTTTTATCATTAGGATAACCTTGCAATGTAGCAAGGAGAAGCTCCCCTGCTTTTCTGGTCACGCTCCTGCCCAAGTTGCTCCTTGATCACTGGGAAATATCCCACAGGAGTGACAGTCTGCTACATCTCACAGGCTTCACATTTGAATTTCACACTTGAAAGGTGTGCAAGGTCTTCTATGGAGATGAAAAAGCATTAACAAAGCCTCCTAATTCTTCTAGTCAGTTCTTTCTATCTCCAAAGTAAATAGCTGCCAGAACCCAAATAACTGTGAAGTAGTATACATGTGCACTAGATTCTACAGCTCCATAGAAGCTATAATGATCTTCCTATGTACTAGTCAGATAGGGAAGGTTACTTGATTTCCAGGAAAATCTAGACTCCTAGAAGGGTTCTTCTATTTGCCCTAAACTTTGTGCATAGAAAATGTTCCTGATCTTCTCCCTCTGCTTATAGTAGGCTAGGCTTTTGTCTTGGGCCTTTGCAAAAAGGCTCTGTATGATTACACCTGTATGAAGGGAGGGAGCTGAAATTGTACTGGAGTACATGTGCATATGTACATGTGAAATGTGGGAAATGCTAGCACTTGGCCTTCTGTGTTTTACAGTAAAGAAATCTGAACATGCCATTCTAGCTGGATGAAGACAAATATTTGTTGTCCTTCTTCTGTCATCTCCCCTACTTAGGTTTGTTTACTCTGTCACGACTGTTTTCGCTCTGGCAGACAAGTTTTTATAGATCAAGTTTACCTGAACACTGATGCTGACAGTTTTATTGCAGAAAAACTATGCTGGTGCCCTTATCATAAATTACAGCTGCTAATTTGGAGAGTTAAATTACAGGTATGTCTTATGAATTGCCCTGTACAGGGCAATATAAATACCTGCTATGGATTTTAATAAGCAGTGAAGTACTGACAACCATGTTTACTGCTGTTGGTATGTTAAATTTTTTACTGCTATTAAATATAGCACTGAGCATCATGGCTACTGTCAGTAGTTAGAAGGAATGACAGCATCGCCACCAGTGCAGCTGTCTAGCTGGAAGTGTACTGTTGTCTCCCTTGAGGAAGGGGGCATTTATGAGAAGACAAGGCATACTGCAGACAGCAATAATATTCTTCCAGCTGTCAGGAGCTGACATCTCCTAGAACAACTGCAATAGCAGAAGAGCTCAGTACTAAATAAAATTTCAGTAAACCAAGGAGATTTTCTCCTTAGAAAATTGCTGTCCAGATCCAACCCTGGATGGTGATCCGGTGTATGTATAGAGTCTGAGTCAGGTGACCACTGTGGCAGCCACAAGTTTGGCTTGGTGCCATGCTCTAGGCTAAAGGCTGGACTTCTTGCCATGTGTTTCACTGCAAGTGATGCTGTTAAGTGTCCTGGAGGACAGAGTAGATGGTAAAGGGGCAATATGTAGGTTAAACTGGAGATATTATAGGGTTCTGTGCTTCATTAAAGGAAAGAGTTGCTGAGGTTTCCGGGCATACAGCATTGAAGTTGACAACAGCAATGCACTAGTAGGTAGAAAGACTTGGTAACAAAATCAAAGTCTGAGATTGGTCAGAAGAGAGTCTGCTGAGTACTGATGAGTTGTGAAAACCAGTAATGAAGATATTAGCTCTAGGTACATCTGCTTGGAACACACTTAGCCAATACCATCATATCTGAATATTCTAACATGTCAGCTTTCTAGTGGTTTGGCTTATGAGCCTAAAATACTCCTTGCTACTAGAATTCTTATCGTTTGGGCAAGAATAAAAAGGTTTTGCTGACATTTTCTTTCTGCTGAGGTTACATCTCCTACTTACATTGCTCTGTTGCAGGCATGGGAAGCCTCTGATTTTTTTTTTGCTGCGTAACTACTACATTCATATAAGAAAACTAACATTTCTGATACAGAGAAGAGCATCTTAAATCGAACAGTGGTGCAAGGAGTTATTTGTAAAGGAAATGGTATGCTGTTCTCCACATCTGCATCAGTATGTGTTGGCCTCTGGTAGAAATTTGCTTGTTTTATCCTAAATGTAGTAGCTTTTTTTGTAGTGGGCAATCATGTAATTTTCTTTCCAGTTGAAAGAATTCACTTTGTCTTTTTTTTTAGTGCCCTTTCTTGTAACACTGCATGTCCTTTCTTATGAGAGTTGACAGGAATATGAAATGTTTGTTCCTCTTTTGCATTGCTGTTGATGTGATACTGTCATGCTGTAAGGAAGATACGTTGAGCATGGTGATGTTTCTTCTTTGTGGGCCTTGGTGAAGAAACAAAAAACAGCTTGGTCCAAGACAGTACTGACCAGTTTTAAATCCTTGACTCTTGTGCTTTTCCCATTTTCAGTTCTGAAGTGAACTGTCTTCTGTGGAATTACTGACCTGATCCAAGAGATGTATTTCACTAGCTTTAACTGGCTATTAGTGGCTTCCACTGAAAGAACAGACATTAAAATGGAAAGAATTATCTTCTGTTATTATTGAAAACAGATGAGCAGCATCACTGAGGTAGACAGAAAGCTGAACCATGTTCATAATGATGTGCCTTTGATCCTTTTGAAAACTGTGATACAAGAAACTTAATGTTTTTCTTGAATTTACTATTTTGAATAGAAATAATTTGTTAATGTATTTGCTGCTTGAATAAATAATTCAAACTTCAGCACTTCAGAGAGATCTTCATGTCATCCAACTTGCGCATCTAGCACTGATGCTCTGACTTGTTCCACTGACTTCTCAGCATTCTTTGCATAAAGAATTTCATCTCCAAAATTGCAAGACGTAATATAAAGGTACCTAAACAAAGAGGTACCTCTAGAGTTGCTGAAACTTCCGTTCAGAATTGTAAATGGATGCAGCTGAGTACTTAAAGGGAAAAATAGTCATATATTATTAAAGAAGAAAAAAATTACCCTTAGAAACTGGTAGCCTTAAACTGCAGTGGTGTGTTGCAGGAAAATACTAAACTACCACTGTTAATATCGCATCATTCTCACTTCAAGAAGAAAGTTGTAGAAGTAGCACTTCAGTCAACATTTCACCAATATATTTGCATGTTACACATCAGATCAAGTGTAACACTTTCCTAAAAAATTATTTATCGTGAGCGAGTTTCACAAGAGATGCAAATTTATCATCTGTCTTAATATTCACCTTTTTTTAGTTAAGACCTATGCACTATATATAGTGCTATTGAGGTTTTAAGTTTCTATCTCCTTGCTGATTTGATTTATTACTAACTTCTATCTGAAGGATATAAATGAGGGTAGAACTGCCTGAAGTCTTCATCAAAACTGCATATTTCTTTGATATAGGATAATGAAGAAGCAGAATGTTTTCCCATGGTGCTTGCTAATCAAAGTCCTGTTTAGCCCTGTAGAGATGCATGATTTTCTATGTTTGTCTACTCTCACACTCATTTACTCTCCTGCAATTCTACAAGACTCTAGTAAAATATACATACATACTTAAATTAGAAGTGTCTTTAGTTTTCACATTTTTTTAAGAAGAAAAAAGAGTTGTCAGGGTACATCACATGCAAGTAGGTTTTTAACTTTCTGCATCATGGGCCACTGCGTACCTACAGTACGCTGATAATGCAAATGTCTTATTTCCCTCAATGGCTAAGCTACACTTAACAAGTTTCAGGTTTTTTAATCTATGATATCTTGATCATCTTTCATCTTTCATGCCCTGTAGTTTTCTGCCATTATACTGTGAAATTTTAAATATAAAGAATAAAGCCAGAAGGAATGTGGTGTAACTGATACATGGTTCAGTTTTTCCAGTGGAATAACTTGTCCTGCAGATGGAGTCAAGCAAGTATTTCAGTGCTGTACACAGCTATCTGAAGAGCTGAAAAATACTGTCTTTTAAGTATCACACTGTCAATGAATTCTTAGCAGTAGATGAAACAAGATGGTACTAGAGATGTTAGGATGCCTCAGGAAGGTAGAAGGCTAATTCTGTTTAAGGTTTAACTGAAGAACATCAAAATGTCATAAAATCCTTCTAAAATTATTATTTGTATTTTGTCTTCTCAATGGACATTTGTGGTTTTTTTGCAACCAAATTTACTTTGTACCAATTCGTATATTAGATTTTTCCATGGTAGATGGAAATTATGGAAAGATTTCTGAGTGAATTGAGCAAAAAATTTTCTTAAGCAGCAACAGATCTGGAAAAGTTATACTCAATATGGTAAACTGTAGGCATTAAAGGGTGTGGGTTGTTTAACAAAATAACATAGCACAGTTACACGATTATAAAACTGTGCATGTAAATTATCCGTTTTCTAATTAGTAAATTCTGACTGATTCGGAGTAAAGCTGGAGTTGGGCAAAACTCTCGCATCTTGCCTTTCAGTACCAGGCAATAGAACTGGGAGGGGGGCACCTGAGCTGGTGTTGCTACATCACCGTGCAGTTCTCTTGTATGTGCATCAGAAGCAGCTTCAATGCGGGCACTGTGCAATGCTGCACTGCATAATGTCCATACTTCGGCTTGGGTCTCGGTAAGATTGTGTCTCTGTGTGACCGTGTCCAGGCCACCAGGAGCAGTCTCAGCTGCTCAGAGCTAGTGTTTCAAGTGAGCGTTGTCTCACCAGCTTCAGTTCTATAGCTTATTTGAAATCTGACCACACCATGCTAGAAATGTCCTCTGAAACAAATTTCAGCAGTCAGCTTGTTTCTGAGCTGCAAAAACTTCATTGGAGTGTCTGAAGCTTGAAAAGTGTTTTCTAATCGAAGACAGAGTTTGTTAGCCTCCTAGTTTGTTTCCTAGTGCGTTTGTCCTGAAGCAAAGCCAACACCAAATTGCAGGAGATATTTTGGTCTGGAACTTTGTAGTTTGGTTAGCTCCTTTCTCAACCCTTCTATCAGCAAAAGGAACTCACAATATGAAAGAATGAAAGCTTTCATACTTTGCCAGAAGTCACCTCGGCAGTGGAAACTGATGTTGCTTGGAAATAATGGTGGATTGTTTTTTTCCTGCTTTTCCTGAAAGAAAATAGATGTAGTAAGCATTTACACTGCAACAAAATGATGAAACACTGAATAAAAAATGATTAAAAAAATTATGAAGTTCCCTCTTGCCCTCTTCCTTTTTGCTAGTTGAAGGAGAGCTCTGCTTTTGAAATGCACATCTTCCTGCGGCTCGATGGGATTGTTCTCTAACTCTCTAGTAATTTTAAGTTTGTAAAACCCGCTGGGCGGATGTTTGTATGTCTGATAAAGACTATGTGAATGATTCATTAAGAGGTCGTGCAAACACTTTGACTTCCTGCTACCATTTTCAGAATGGCAGGTGGAAATAAAGGCTTATTGTCACTTGAGTTTACTCTTATCCTGTATCTGAATTGTTCTATGTCCTGGGGTCTGTAGTGACTGCTGAGCTACCTTCTTCTTGTAATAAACCTGTGGGATGCTTGGACATCTGCAGCATTCATGGTTTCTCTTGCAGTGTGCAGCTTACCATGCACATCCTTTGTACAGAAGACCATTCACTCTCATGACTCTTCATTTACTGAATATATAGCATGTTCACAAATATTGTGTATCTATTTTAGAGTATCTAAACACTTTTCATTTTGCGGCTTTCTTTTATTGTTCACTGCTCTGTAGACAAAACTTGGTCATGGTATTGCTGACTTGTTCTCGCTTTTCCTGTATTCTGATGTCATCGCAGGAAGGCAATACCATACGATCTCTGAAATGTTCAAGGGGGTAGGAAGGAACCTCACATTTGAGAGCTGAGGGCATTGATTCAGCCTGTTTGCAAGTTAGCCTGTGGTTTGTTTTGCTTTTTGATTGGTCATCGTCACAGTTATATTATGCCATTGGTGGAAGTGGAGCAAAATATTTTTTTCACAGTGTTTCTGAAGCTCTTCTAAGCTGTTGCAAACTAGGAAAGATTTGTTCCTTGCTGGTTAGCGTGGCTCCTCCACCTGATGTGCTTTCATTATCTCAGTTTCATTATCTTGCAGTTATTTTACCCAGGAGACCCTAAAGCACCTCCAATTTTCACATCCGTTTGTGTCAAGGGAAGAAGGGAAATTGTTGATGATTCTCTGTGGCTGGCCACAGGAGCACTAAGATCTATCTTTGTGTCAGGTCTCTGCTAATTTTCCACATGATGAGATGCATCTGGGAAGCACAGCACCAAATCTAACTGAATACTGACTATCTCTCCTCTTTGCTGTGTCCCACTGGAAGAGTATGTATCCTGAGCATTATTACTGGAATGTCCATTAACTGCTTACAGCAGGTGGCTGCAGTTTTGGTGTGTGTGGCCTGTGGCTATGGGAAGACCATTGTTCCTCTCCTTGCTCTGTTACTTGTGCTGTGTCCAGAAGTTTTCCTTGAGGCACTGGAGGTGTGCCTCATAGCTGAGCACCACTGGGTATCAGGTATTGGGTGTGGCACATAGAGGGTTCAGTTTGGGGTATTTTCTTCTTCCCCCCCCCCCCCCCCATTTTTTTTTCCTTGCAGGGTAGTGGTGAAGTTTAAAGTGCTTTTCTTCTCCTCTGCAAAGGTGAAAATGGGTTCCTGAGTCTGCCAAGCAATGATTTCTGCATCCCTGTTTCTGCCCACCTCCAATTTTATGAGATTGCTGAGTGAAAATCAGGTTCTATAACTCCTAAATCTTACAAATAAAATTTAACAATTCTGACACTTATTCAATGCTTTTTGAAGTCAGATGAAGTATATGAAGCTAACTGATCTACACAATTTCTGGTAACTTCCACTGCCTTTTTTGCATTTAATGCTTTTGCTGGTGGTTGATGGTTAATTGCATGAAATAACTCAGTCTTGTTAGTAGAAACTGACATAAACCAGAGTTGCATTCTTTGGACTTCCAAATATAACTTGCTGATACTTTTGCTCTCATTCGAGCAGCTGTTCTGCACTTGTTTTGCTCTTCCTTCTCTGGCTAATCTGTACACAGATGACTGTGTGAGCTGCATCTCATTTCATGGCTTATGTGTTCTCACTAACAAGCATTGCTTTTGTTCTTTCTATGTGTTTTCTTCTTGCGCGAGACCAGCAAAGCTTTCACTTGGTTGACATAGCAGGCTTTGCGTGACCCAGCTGCCAGAAAGAGAATGGGTGGAGAGGCTGATATCTGAGGGTGTGGTTTTGTGCTGTGTCTGTGTGAGCTGGAAGCTTGTAAGAAATGCCTCCAGCAGAAGAAAGGTGTTTCCAAAGCTGATGGATAATTAGGATAGAAAGTCTAGACCGTGTTCTTGCTGCAGTTGGTTTTTCATATGCTGAACATGCTGACTCCAGCCTGGGGCACTGTAATTTAATCTTAAAACAGATTTTGAGAATTACACACGTATGAATTTTTACTCTCTTTTTGCCTTTCATTTTTAAAATATTTTTTTAAAGGTTTTAACACATGTCGTCAGATATCTTTGATTTTGTGGCAAATAAAATTTTCATTTCAACTAAACAATTGGAAATATGGATTTTCCTACATCTGAACTCTTTTTATGAACAGCTATGGTTAAGCTTCTAAACCATTGCGCAGTAATTAGGTTTATTGCAGTGTACCACAGTGTAGGCTTATTTAAATACCTAAAATACAGATCTAATTTGTATCTTGATGGCTGAGAGAGAAAGAGAATATCTAGAAAGGTGTTATGTTTACCTTTGATCTTTTATTGGAAGATGATTAAATAAAAATCAAACCGGTAATGTGCATTGGATAATACTCCTTTTAACCTCAGCTGTTTTATACAGTGTTTTTGTCAGCATTATTGAAAATGATGCATAGTAATTAGAATGAGATTTCTCCCTTCCAAGTAAGAACATGCATCCTATCAAAGAGCAATTGGATGATCTTAGGTAAATTAATTCTCTGCATTCAGACATCTTATCTTCTCCCTGATTCATATGTTGCTATAGAAACAATTGACTTCACAAGGCCTGACTCAGCTTCCAAAAAAGTATGAAATGTCCTGTTTTATATTTTTCTAGTGTAAGTCATGGAGGTGACTTCAATAGCAATATCTGATCTTTATACCGTGACTTTTTTTCTTTTTCTTAACTTGAAGATAAAGCAGGTTATTTTTCTGAAGTTAACAGCATTCCCTTTCTTCTGTATTTATTTTTAGTAGCATCATAATGAAATTTACAGAATGAAAAGTATAAATAAGATTTCTAAAAGGTGATTAGAAAGGGCAGCTATGCTTTTAAAATCTTATTTAATTGTATGTACATATGTATAAACAAAACTTGTTATCTCAAAAACTGACAGCAAATGGCAAAAGCCTGCATGCTGCATACCAGTATGCAGGTAAAACACAAGTATACGAGTTAATTGCCCGCATTCACTCACTAGTAAAGCAAGTGTTGCTCTGACGGATCAGATGCCATCTCCTCTTCTTGACTGACTTGTTAATTCCTTAGCTTGGCTGGCAGAAGCTCTTTTCCTTGGCTTGTGAATGACTTTCAAGTGTTATGGGTCACTATCCACCCACCCCTATTTCATCAACCCATAAACTGACAGGACTATAAACGGATTTAATAAATGCGGTTTATTGCAGCCTTTTGACTGAGACCAGGCAATGATAATCAATCAGTCTGGGGTGACAAAACCCAGAAGGAGTCTGTAGCAAATGGCCAAGCTGTTCTGCATTTGCAGCAAAATCACTTTTAATTGTTAGCAGAACCAGGCTAGTTTACTTGACATTCAGATGTCACAGTTCACAGCAAATTGCATTATCTAGCGGGTGTTTCAAGATTCTACATCCCTTTGTAGAAGAAAGGCTAAAACTGTAATCTATGTGTATTGCTTATGAGACAATGACCGTGCACAAAGTTTCTAAGCAGTATTTAAGAATTCATTTTACAACTTTTCATCAATTATCAACAGAAATAAATGTATTTTTTCCCATTAACTTATTGTTATGAACCTCTAACAAATGCCCTAATTGGGCAGTGTTTCTAGTGGGAATTTAAACCAAATTAAAATGGGTGCAGATGCATTCAATGTATTCCAGTAGCTGTTACTGGAGGTAAGCTATAATGAGTTTATTGTGCATCCATTACTTGCTCAGTAAAAAAGGGGGACTAAGGAAATGCAGTTGAAATGTAGGGTGTGGGTTTCATGAGCGTTTTCTGATGCCACACTCATACTGAGGTAATATGCTGAGTTTTGAATGTGGAAATGCTCCTACTTCTGCATCTTTTTCCCTGTTAGAAGAGAATGTTTCAGTATTTCCGATCAGAATTTCCCGTAACCTTTTTGTAAGTGAAGAGTTGTCATGCCATTTTTTTTTTCTAATCTGTGAAGAAAACCAGTATGTGAATAATGAAATTCCCATGAAATGGAAGCTTCTTAGTTTGAGTTTGACTTTCCTCTTAGTGTCAGAGCTTTCCAAAATAGGCGAGAAACCTTTTTATCCCTGTCAAGAATAACTTTGACATCTGTATATATTCTAATCTGCTTTTCTTCACTTCTTTCTTCTCTGTATAGTTTGCATCCTTGAGCAGTAAAGTTGTAGCTGGAATGAAAACAAACTATTTTAAGCTCTTTTAAAAACAAAAATTGTATTTATCTTAAGATAGTATCTTACGCTCTGTGGCACTGTAGATGTCTTAACTTTCATCATCTACTTTGCAGGGCTCTGCCTTTTCCATTCACTCCTTACCTATTGTCTACTACAACAAAATAGGGCCTGCATATATACCCACAGGAGAAGAAAATAAACCGTCTTGGACATGGTGCCACCTTGCAAGGGTGCACAGTTGTGTGACAGTTATGGCCCCTGGAATAAATCAGTATGTCTCTGGCAGCTCTTCCATCCAATGACCTCTCAGACTAATGGCAAAGAGTATGTTTTGGAAGCAGGTGAATTGTTCTAATGTATCAAACCCTCTTCCTGCCATCACCTTTTCTGCAGGCACTGCATACCTCCTCCTCTTGCCTTCAACAGATACGCATGAACTCTGCAGCCATCCCATGCAGCAGGACACATCCTTTCCTGCAGCATCTCTGTTGGAGAGAGATTAAATCCTCTGTACCAGAAAACTCTGTCTTACAAGAGTGGTCGGGTATTGTGTGCAAGTCCAGCCTGTGTATGAAAAAGGACCACATAAAAATATTTCCTCTTTGTAAGAGACAGTGTGGACTGCTTTGATGGAGGGATAAATTGCTACACATAAAGCATGTGCATAAGGATGGCAAATTGAAGTCCCTTAGGTAATCTGAATTCTGGGATGGCATAATTTTTTGAATGCCTACATCTGCAAAGGCATTGTCTATCGAAGTAACATTTCTGTGTTATATATAGATAGCAATACTTTTATAGGGATTCATGGAATAGTCAGTTGAGTCAAGAAATGCCTAGGGAGCTGAAGGATCATGCCAGTAGTAGCTATTCTTATTGAGAATGTGGGTGAAATCATGGCATATATTACAGATAATGTAAATTAGTCAGCCCAGTGGCTGACACAGAGGCATGATGGAATGATTAGATGGGATGTTGGTAGATTATTTTTTTCCAAGAATATTCTGAATAATTTTAGCTTCTGTGACAATTTCTCACCCTTGTTCATCTGTGCTACTGTTGTGCTATTGCCTAATCTAGGTAAGCATCAGAAATACTCTTCTGAGATGCTTCTAACTAACCTGTTGAAATTTGATTGCTGTTTGTAACTAGGTGAGATTAACAAACTACTGTTCATATTTTATTTTCTTATCTAAAAATTCTCAAGCATGCAAACTAAACAATATCAAGGCCCTGATTTGAAATAAGGAAGCGAGAAAGCAAGAAAAATAGGGGGAAAATTTCTCACATCTAGTCTGCATAGGTTTTAGCATATATTTTCTTGATTCAAGGCTTGAGGTGTTGTCATTGCATTGATGATTTATTTTCTTCAGCTGGTAATGCCCAGAGGGCCGGTTGTCATGTAGCAAGGTGTGAAAGGGCATGTAGCACAGCTGGGATGGAGCAGGACTCCCAGGATGTTATAATAGTCCCATTTGCTTAGCTGTTGTGTCTCAATTCACGGTTCATTAATTTTGATGGTATCTAGCCTTCTTTCACCTTCCCCAGAAAAAGAAATGGTTGATTATTTGTATTAAGAGCTGACTGTATATTCAAACTTTACTGAAACATCTCCTCTCTACCCCCACCCCAAATATTCCCCTTGTCAGAACTGCCCTATATGTAGGGTATTTGTAAGGTACAAATTTGTCGTTGCAATTCTGTTAGTCTACCTGAAAAGACACAATATAATGGCTTATGGAGGATTTTTTAAATTCTAATGTCATATTTATGGTGGAAAAATTATGAAGTTTGCATGCAGTAAATGCTGTTCTCTGTTGGACAGAATGAATAGGAATCATTAAATAGCTAAACTGGTGTTCGTTTCCAAATATCATGGTTTAATTACCAGCCACGGGCTCTTGACAGGAAGAAAGACTTTTTGAGTAATCTTTGCTTCTGGCACTGGCAGATTTTTCTGCCTACAGTATATTTTCTTTGGTTTGGTCCAGTTTAATTGTAAATCTCTAATTAGCAGTGCAAGGTAAGTAAATTTTTCTAACAAAGCATGTTTCTTGGTGGGATCTTGAATACATTTGGAAAGTCAATTCACAAAGGAAAAAGCTATCTGTGGTAGTTATTTGCAGTGCCTTGTAAATAGCATTGACATCTGGACCTAGACTAAGTAAAAGAAGGGGTTTCATTCTAGGCTGAAGGAGACTGCTAAGCTAATGAGTCAGGACCTGAACAGAACAGAGTGTGGGGAAAACAGTATTTTGTTTGCAAAAGGATAAAAATACATCGACTTGTATTTATGTTAAGTTGGGCAACAGTAAAAGCAGAGTCTTTTAGGTGTAGAGTTGGAAGGTTTTACTGGAGGCTACAGCTCTTCAATGGAACCGTGCAGCTATCATGTTGGAATCATGTCCTGCTAAATTGGATCCAAGCTATATGAGGATAATTAAAGCAGTAAACATACATGAAACAAAACTGGCTAGATCAAGTGACTCAGTTCCGCCCAGTGTCCCAAGGCCTGTAGCTGAAGGGTGCCTGCCTGGTCTGCGTCTGCTGGGAGCCAGGTTCTTCACTGGGGACTGCGAAGGTGGGGACCTGACCCTCCAGGTCCCACTGTGGCAAATGAGTTGGTTGCAGTCAAGGTAACTCACTGCTGCTGGTGGCTCTTCATCAGGTTCATCAGTCTTTGTCATTCCAGGTGCTGGAGAGCTGGGGAATAAAGAGAATTCAGTGGCGGAACTGATATCAGAATACATGATGACGGTATCTTTTCTCTCTCAAGAATGTGAAATAAAATACAGGATAAATTAAAATCTTAGCCCCCGTCTGAGAATGATGTTCAATTTCACTCATTTGGGACTCTTTTCTCACTGTCATAAACTCATGAAAATACATTATCCACGCTTCAGTTGTAAATAAGAAACAGTTCAGTGATACTGATAAAGTAGACTTTGTTTGTGTTTTCCAAATGGATTCTCCCCCAGCTTTACTGACTCTCCATTTCCTTTCATTGTCTGGTCAGAAGTCTCTAGCGTGCAGCATGCCCCTCCTCCCCACCTCCTTTACTTTTACGAATGCTTTGCAACACTGGATGTGGCAGCAAGGTTGTGGATTTTTCCAGTTATGGATTTGAATAATGACCCAGGGATCTCGTTAAAAACAAATAAAGGAATGAAAAAGATGCTTAGGTTAAGCATAGGTTTAGAGTTGGCAGTTATGCTTCTTTGTATAGCGTACACTTCAATGTTACAAGAAGCTTAGCATTTACACTAGCTACATGAATATTGCATTATATTTCTGAATGAACTAACTATTCCGAAGTATGTGCAGTCTTCCTACCACATATTTTATTGTAAGTATTTTTATTGATCAGTTTAATTTTTTCAAGTTGCTTTACGGAGGCAGAGGGAAAAAAGACTCTTGTTCACGAACGTTTCCTTAGCAGAGGAGAGGAATGAGGCAGGGCAGTTAGAAACGTTGCCTCAATGCAATGCAGTAGGCAGTTTTGAACTTTGCATTAAAGCAGCTCATTTGCTTGAGGGGCAGCTGAGTTCGTGACAGCTCAGTGGGAGCTGTGAAAAGATCTGTGACAGCCTTCAGGAGAGACTTAGGTTAGAGTCTAAGCACAGATGTTGCACCCTCAAGAATTCTTCATGCACCTTTCAGCCAGTTTTGGGCAGTGATAATACTTGGGGTCAGCTGATGTGTGTGGTCGTTTAAGAACGCTTGAGATATCTCTTTGTTTACTACTTTGTCTGTTCTCAAGAAGGACGCCCTCAGTGACTGAGCAGAAAATTCCTTGCTCCCTCATGTCTCTGTTAAAATGACTGTGTGTCCTATTGCAAGTGTTAAAATGGCTTTCCAGCAAAGTTCCTGAATATGTTTACAGTTGAATGGAAACAGTAATAAAGGAAGAACTGGCTGAAAACATGAGCTGTATCAACACAAGCCTGTGCTGTTATTAGCACCTTCCAAAAGGAAAGCAGTGCTCTGCTCTGCTTTCTGTGCTTTGACTTTTTTTCCTACCATTTTTTCAATGCTGTATTCCCCAAAGAAAGAATACAAGCTTATTTTAAGAAGGATGATTATTTTCTCTTGGCCCACGTATGAGCAGCTCAAAGAGAAAAGTGTTGGGGGGAAAAATTTTACATCATTTGTATGTATTTCTTTTCTGGGCTGCCATAATCTCTGTAAATACCTATGAAAGGTCCTAGGTTGCACAGTGATAAAGGAATGTGCTTTCCAGAACATCATTGCTTATCTGAGCAAAAGTATATTTTTGTTTGCCATGTAATTTTTAGTGATTAAAATGTAATTACCGACTAAATAAGTGAGAGCAAAGCAGAAATCCCAGTGGCACGAGAGGTTTCTGACTCCTGGAAGGGTGTTAATCCATTTGAGAGGTTTTAAAAATCACACACAAAACAACAAACAAGTAATTATCTAATTAATAGGCATCAGGGTCCACTTTTCACAACTGCTTTTCAACTGGTGCGTTACAGTTATTGAAGGTAGCATCGCATACTGCAAAAACATGAGGGTAAACTTGCAAGTAGGGCCAGGCACGATTAAAACTGAAAAACGAGATCTGCAATATTAATTAGAAAGTAATTAACTACCACTTATGATAATTTGCCTTTGTATTTCTTTCTTTCTCCTGGCCCTTTCCCACTTAAAATTTGTTGTGTCACTTCTCAAAGGACAGTGCAATTGTGTTATGCTTCCATGCAATCTCATAATGATTTAGGGATTTAAATTTATGCTTCAGCCATTATGTTCCTGTGGCTGGGGGTATGAGAAGGCCAACGATGGGGACTGGATAGAAGGAAATGTTTGAGGAGAGGTTTTGGGTAAAGAAGCAAGTAGTGGGAGTCTCTGTTGATACCAACATTAGACTGAGATTGGATTGTTTACTCAGCAAGCATGATTTAAACATGGTCACTTGAATTCAAGAAAGGCTGGAAGACACAGGTGAACGTGGCTTCGGCGTGCATAACTGGTTGTCTTGAATTCAGTGAAAAATTTTCTTCGTATACGCTGCAGAAGGTACACTAAATCTGGAGTGTCTGCAAGCCTTGTGAGATGATTCTCTTACTGGAAAATATAGGAGGGATGATTTATTACCAGGAGCTACAAATCAAAGTAAATCCTGATTCATCCACAGCTGGCAAGAATACTACCCATTATTTCTGATAATATGTTTTTTTTTTTCATTTAATGGACGATACGAATATTTAGTAACAAAGCAAACTTGCAGGATTTCAAGACCCTTTGTTAACAGCAGTGAAGGTAGAATTGAGTAAAAAAAAAAAATCACTTTATTTGTTGTTTTTCATTTGGTTGGCAAAGAGACGAGCAAACTACGATTCCTGATTGGAATGACAATAAGCTCCCCTCATGTTCTGAAATGTTGCTAGTTTACTTTCTCACTGTTCTGAGGTTGATTGTGATTTTCTGTGTGTTGCTGTGATTTGTATTTTAAAATACTTCTAAAGAGGTTTTCAGTTCAACTTTTTTTTTTTTTTTTTATGGGAAGAAGTCATACGTATTTAGTCTGGGAACTACCTACTTAGAATTGTTTTTGTTGTTGTTTTATTTTTTTTTATAAGAGCAAGAAACATAGTGAGAGTTGAAAAGTGTTACCAATGTAAATGTAAAACCTTACTGGATAGATTTTTTGCTCAGCCAGTTGCCTCCACCAAAAATAGATGCTGCCTACATGACAGCAGGAGTTCTCTCTAAACATAGGAAAATCTATTTGGGGTGTCTAGCCCACCTTTGTGGTGGTTCTCAAGCACTGTGATTCAGTCATGTGAAGGACTACAGTGCTGTCCCCAGCTATAGCCTATGTGCTGGCTCACAAGGCCGGGGAAGAGTCTTTGGAGGTGTTCAGGAGCTCAGAAAGCACCTCTTCGGAACAAAGGCTCAAGACTAGTAAGCCAGTCAGAGGACTTAAAAAAGCAGTTGTATGAAAATAACTCAGTGGTGGTTTTAATGGTTTTGGGCTAATGTGGAGTGTCTGTGAAGATGATTATTAATGCTCTAAGGCTACAGCTCTGACTTCCCTTTTCGTGCATAACTGCAGCAAAGAGCACATGTTTGGGGTGTTCCATGTAATCAGATCATCTGATGAGTGTCCTAATCTTCATTAGTATAGTTCAAAATTGTTGCTTATGTGAGAATATGTATTACTACATGGCAGACCTAAATTGCTACAGTTCATCTTTATATTCGTTACTCAGTCTGCATGGTGTCACCTGGTGAACATCACAAGGAAAGCAGAGGGGCACGCTGCCCCAGACTACTCATTGTGAGCAAGTGCCAGCCCTGGTGGTGTGTGGAGGAGGGTTACATTCACCTCGCTCCAGTTTGCTGAAGAAGCATGTCTGACTGATTTCTGTGAACAGACACTGGGGAGGACTTGAGTTTAGTAATCCCTGTACGCATCCAGTGAGACTAAGGACTGCAACTGCTTTACGTGGATTGGAATATACCACGTGTACCATTGCCATGTAATGCTGAAGAATCTCATTGTTCTGTTGGAGTTTGTAACACTTATCTCTGGTGGCTGGCAGTTTGTAGCGTTTCATTTAGATTTCGAACATAGATGGAAATTGTCATTTCTATTAATGTGTGATTTGTGCAGACGTGGGCCATTATTGAGATTCAATACTCTAATCGTCATGACAATGGAGCCTAATTGCTAAGCTCCTTAAAAACCTTAAGACAAAGTCTATGCTAATATCATCTGAAGGCTGGCAGCAGTTTATCATTTCTATTTTGATGAAACTCCTATTTTTTAAGTGGGGTGTTCTCATTATGTGCTTTGAAACGTGACCTTGGGATTGTAGATTCAAGCAGACAGTAGGAGCATTATCTATTTTTTCTTTCTCCTTTCTTCAGTAAGTAAAGAACACTGAAATCTCACATGCAATCTAATAGGTAAGCATGGTCTTATTAAAAATAGATAATCAAGCACTCAGGAAAGAGCTTAATCAAATTCAGCGTGTCTTTTTTTCATAAGGCTGCTAAAATAAAAAGAGAGAAAATCCCAACCTGCAAATATTCTTTTAGAATGATCTGCCTTCATTATAAATCTCAGGTTTTGGGATGTTCTAAAGTTATGTATCAATCGCATCTGCACACGGAGCTTTCACATAGTAAGTGTTAACTTCAAAAGGTTGACAACTGCATTTCCGTGCAATACAGAAGCTCGAGCATAATGATGACACCTAGCACAACATCAGTCTCCAGTATCCACCTGCAACATCAGAGCAATTGACTGCAAAAAGGCCTTAAGCACATTTTCCTCTTGATAGAAAGACTGTTGCTTTTCTTTGCGTTCATCAGAACAGAAAATCCTCTAGCAATGCTTTGTCCAGTTCATGAAGGTAATCTGTTTTACTACTGTGAGATGCTAAATCTGTTTGAGCTGAAGAACCAGTGCTTTTAACACCTCTAGACAGTATCCTGAAATTGCTTTTCATTTTCTTGCAACTATCACTTATCAGTGTTGTTTTTTATGATTGACACTAGAATCTTCACTGTCCTTTATGCCTATGAGCTTGTGGCTGTCATTCAGCCGAAGCATTTACACCCTGAGTAGTACAGGCATTCCTAGGTGATTCCAGCCCATCATGATTTTTTTTTTCCTTTTTGTCTTACTTTCTCAGAAGATATGTACTATGTTGGGGAAAAAATGGTACTTCTCTGTCAGCTATGCCTTATGGTCTGGTCTGTACCTCTGGTGGTCCTTCATGCAACTTTTCTGAGTGTATTCAGCTATCCTACACTTTTATTTCCAACTTCTCTTTTGCTGCAACCTGAAGAGTATAAGCCGGTAAATCTTTCTCTACCTCATAAAAATGATCTGTTAATCAGGGCTTGAATCTTAGATAAACAGTTCACTTCAAGCCTGATGCTAAGAAAGCTATCCTGACATCTGTAGTCAGGCGGTTTCTGCAGGTTTTCATGTATACTGTTAAGCATTTATCTCAAGCTTTTTATGGGTATTGCCAGTAACACTGATCCAAATTTCTTTGTGTGTTTTATGTAAATGCATTGGAAAAAAAAATAGAGGCAATCTTCTGCAGCAGGCTGTAGCCAATGCGTTGGGCTTAATAAGCAAAGTTATGTTTGTCTGGGGGACTTTTTCCACAAAACATAATTGAGGGTGACAGCTTGGTTATGAGAAGCTTGATGTATATATCAGTTTAAAAGCTTGTCACCTTCTTGATGCATTAATTCAAGTCTTTTGTGCAAACCAAAGTTCCTATTCTAGGCAAAGCATATGGTCTGTCACTTAGCTCATGACATGTTTTTAGATCACCGTGTCTGCAAGCGCACCATCTCTGAATGTGAATGTATTGGCTTGCCCTGTAAAAAGCTACCGCCAATTTATTACTTGTTCAGATAGTTCTACTGTATTGTTGGGACTATTTATGGGTTAAATACGAGGAAAGATGTTCATGGTTTAGCCCACAGCTCTCTTTTAATGTGCTTTGAGTTTTCCCTGTGAGAAATAGCTTCCATTCATCCACAAACTGAAATAATATTCACAGGAGCATAAATGTATACATGCATATTTCTCGGTAATAGTCATGTCGACAAGTCTCATAACTTCATAGACAATTCACTTTGCTTCCTGGGTACTGAACTTTATTGTATAGAGATTGCTTAATTCATCAGTGTTAACTGGATTTTAGGCAGATACAGGTGAACTAAAATTGAATGAACAAACTGAAATCAAGCTTTAAAGAATTGCAGTTCATTTACACTTTTGGTCAGCAACTTTGAGTAGCAGCATATAACTAGAGATTGTGATTGGAATCATCTATGTAGGAATGATTTACTTTTCAGTGTATCAGAGTGAAGTCCAGAGATCAGTCATAAATTATGCTAAAAATTAGGAACCGTTGGATACATGCACTTGAAAATTTCTTGAAAATTTCATGCAGTTGCTGAAGCATAAGTGCTTTAGATTAAGTGTTTTTAATAAAAGTAGGTAGACTGCAGACTTAATAAAAAAAAAAACCTAAATGTCCATTCTAAACTCAGTGTCAGATAGTATGTCCTTCTGTGAGTGAACCCAAAGACTTACAAATGTGTTAAACCACATTTCTGCTCTCCATAGAAGTGCACCAATTCAAGAAAGGAGATCTATAAGTAAAATACTTAAAGCTCAAAGCATTGTGTTTTCAGCATTCATCTACATTCTGGATTGCTGGCTAGCATGATTAACCCAATTCCATTTTAATTTTCTGTTTGCAGCTATTGATGTAAATACGCTTTCTTTGTTGTCATGCACTGATTAGCCAAGGTCAGTAACAGAACATGAATATCTGCATTCATACCTTTCCTGGAGCATTTGCTATCAATGTAGTCTTATTAGTTTTTCTTCTTTCTTTCCTTTCTCCTCCTTTCCCACTCTCCTCGAAGTTGTTACTATTCAGTTGTAAAGCAGAATGACCAGGGTGGAAAAACTGCACGCCTACCAAATCAGTTCTAAATGTTGGGATAAGAAATTGTGAAAAACGCCTAGGATATATTTTATTTAGTGTGTTCCTAGGCTGCTTGAAGGGGCAAGCTGTGGGAATAATTGCTGGACCTTTTCCACAGAACTGCACCTTGCAAAAGTGGCCAGAAAAATACAAGTACCATATAGGAAACCGTCAAGTGGAAGTAAAGAGGAATTATGATGCGATTGGTATTAATTTCCAAGACTGATAAATACCATACTACATTATACTCAGTTTAGATCTGAGTACTTGTTAACATTTCCACGCTCATTCTTCCAAATGCATGCAGACTCACTTGAGCAAATGCATACAGTTGCTTTAGTATCTCTGAAAGAAACCTTGGAAAGGTGGTATTTAAAGATGGACTTGTAGGAAAGTATGGAACGATCCTTGAAGAAGTATACCAAGGCCTGGACTGGAGCACAAAACTGAAGTAATAATTGCTTTTGAACTAATAATTAGACAGGGAACATCTGTATGTGGATTTCTTGAGTCTGGAAACGTGCAGGGTGTGGAAAGTGAGCAAGGCAGGTCCTGAGTGAGAAGAAGAGACTTCTGGTTTAGTGAGGAATCCACCTAATGATTTGTGTTTCCTGGTAATGAAATTTGTGGCCTTGCTAGCTGCATTATTTACAGTGAAAAGTTCAGCATATGCTTTGATTAGTATTCATTTTGCTCGAAGTTTTCTCATGTCTGTCTATTTAAAACAATGTACCAAATAGACCTCAGGTTACTTGGTGTTAGTTTTGTAGTTTTGTAGGCTGTTGCATCACAGAAATTCTGGAAGTTGTTGGAGACGAACGTGTTTCTGACCTCAGAAAAAAGAGGAGGTGAATGCAGGAATGAGGAAGCAGACTGAGCTATCAAATGAAAATGAAATGTCTCCTAGCTAATAAAGCAAAAAGTGCTGCCTGACTGTGACTCTTGCTTTCCTAAGTCACTGAGCTCACTGTTGACATGATCAGGGACAGAGCTAGCTCAGCATGAAGCACTTTAGAAAATAGTTTTCCTGTCTCAGTGTTTATGCTATCACATGGGACAGCTAGGAAATGACTTGTATTGTCAGCAACTCTGCTTGGTTTAAGTTTAAATAAATAAATCCCATTTCAAAAAAGACATTTCAATCACTGATTCCTGTCAGTCCTCTTTTCGTTATTGCCTGAATCTAGACCTACTTATGAAGGCTGTACTTACTCGTTTATCTCAGGAAACAAATTCCTGCTCGAGGAGTAGTTAAATACTGAAGATGGTCATGGTATGTCCTAATTTAGTGACAGTCAACATATTTAAGGATGTGCTGAGATGGGGCTTTTGAAGACTTGAACTGTACCCAGTTTCTCAGGTTTTGTATCTTTGTCATGTTAACGTAATCAGTGCAAATGACTTTCATTCTGTAGCACCTGAAGACTGCGGGTCAGCTGAACCACTGATGGGAGCTATCACAAACCCCCTCAGCTACCTCTCAGAGGAACTGAATGGGTACCTGTGTGGTGGAGTGGTTCTTCCCAAATGCAGCTTTCCTTGGGACTAAAGAATGATATATGCTAAGAAACACGTCATAGGAGGAACTTGTTCAGTGAACAAAAGGAGTAGAAATTTTAGGGCAAAAGCTTTAAAGAAACAACCTCCTAGAAACAATGCCCAAACATTAGTTTTGTTTTCCCTCAGTTAACTGTATTCATAGTAAACACTATCGAGTATTGCTCATTAATATGGAACTATTAAAGTCTGTGATGACTAATATTTCTGGAATTATTTTTACCGGCTATTGGATTTATATTGGAGTAAATAAAAATAGAAGTTTAGCACTATGTTGGCAAAGACTAAGTAAACGTCTAACTGTTGCTTCTCACCTTAAGGGGAGGAAAATGTGCGCACACAAACAATATCAAGACACGAACTGTGATGTCCTTGTTTATGTGGGCACATGTATGTGTGTGTCTAACAGCTATTAGTACTGCTGCTGGAGAGTTGCAGGATAGAATTAGCGGTATTTGAATATTTGCTTTTAACCTAGATAGAATAATAATCTTTCTACGTAATAGAAAGCACGTTACTTCAAGCTAGCTTGACATAATTCCTGATCACCCTCAGCTTTACTAGGACCACTTGATAGTTTTAGTATGTCAGATGCTGCATTCACTTTTACGGACTGAGGTCTCTGGGTAGTATTATCTGGTTATGGTTTGCTGCCACTCCCATTGTGCAGCTTGGTGGTTCAATCAGGGAAATAAGTTCAGTGCCAGACAGAGAATATCCTTGCCAGTGGAGACAACCTATGAAGCAGAATAAGATAAGGGTTACTTCATCATTTTTATCAGGTAAATTGGTCTTGAGTAAATGGGAAATAAAATGGCAGATGAAATCCAATCTACACCATGTGCCCTGGGGGCAGAAAATCTTAAATAAAGTGATGGGCTTTGAACTGATTGTTACTGCTCAGGAAGATGTTGGTATTGTCCTAAATGACAGCATTGACTTAGTATTTTATTTCATTCAGGAAAAGCTATTTTAACTTTGGAATTATTTATGAAAGGAATGGAGGGGTGAAAAAAGTGTGCTAAATCCACAGTTCAGCTGCACCTTGATTTCTGACTGGATTTCTGACTCTTCTGTCTTGAGTTTTAAAAAAAAAAAGTCAAAAAATTTGGAAGGATGAGAAATAGCTACTATAGGAATAAAAATGAGGTAGGAGGAAGATGTAGAGAGAAGCATGTTGCTATAAAAGCTTCAAGAAGTTCTGAACGGTTAAGGGTGCATAAATAGCTAGTGATTGGTTGTTCTTGCACAAGAAATGGTGGACATTGTTTAACAGATGGTTGATTCCTCACAGTATTTCTAGTTGGGCTGTGAAACTTGCCACAAAATTGTTAGGAGATAAAAAGCTAAATGAAGATAAAACCTCAGAAGCAAAGAATTAAAAAACTGCGGAGGGATTTTTAATAGGATATCCCTGCTGGATAGGAAGACTCTTTTGGGGTATGTTACCAAATGTTTTGCCCCACACAGTTCCCTTTGCATTTGTTATTAATTATGCTCTCACTGCATGTAACCATGCTTATTGTAGTCATCAAAACCAATAAGTTGTATTATTTGACACATTAACATCTTTTAGTTATTGTACAGGGTTAAGAAAAAAAGTCCATATTTTTAAATGTATTTATATACAACTTCACTTCTGCTTCTTTGATCTGAGCCGTGTTAACATCTGCACTCTTACCTTGGGATATGTTGACAAGTAGGAGCAAAAGCAACTGATATTCCTTTGACGTATTGGATCATTGAAGAGTTAAAGAAGATACCATAATGCGGGAGTAAGAAGCAGGGTAGTACCATTTACCCTTAAATTAGTGCATTAAGCTTCGTGCTTTGTTTTTGCTCTGAACATGAGGCTTATGGGGCATGTACGAGGACTTTGTCAACCAAGCTGATTGCTGGTCCTGATTCCAGAGAGAGGCAGTAATTTCTTTCTGTTAGACTTATTAGACCTCTATCCACAGAGTGGCTGGACTATCTACTTTTTTTGGGTGAAGGCTCATCCTTACTGTACGGAACGAAATCAATTATGGAACTTCTATCAAAGGATGCTTATTCCCAATCATACCAGCTGCTGCAGGGAGATAGAGGATAGGAGTACTGCTGCTATGGGGAAGAGCAGCCAAATAGGAGTATGTTTAAAGATACATTTTAAGAGAACCGTGCTGATATAAAAGGGAGATGGAAGTCATAAAATGGATTTCTGTGGGGGCTAGGACTGTTTTGGCTTATACAGAAAGGATAAATATGTGCATGTTTTTCTGAATAAATGACTAGATTATCATTCTCTGCTTTTCCAAAGTTTTCATAGTCTCAAGACATTGTCTCATTAATATCTTAAGCTACAATGTTCATAGTGAAAAAAGTGAAATTAAACTGCCTATTGAACTTCTATGACAGAAGGGGATTTAGTATTCCATAAACTAAAACCCTGTTTGAATAGAGATACAGAAAGTAAAGGAATTACTTATTTCTCCAAAAAGTATTTTATTTTGATGTTATGCTATTACTGTTGTTATTTTCTGGATAAAACAGCTCTGTCTGTAAATGTAATTGTTGCCACCAAGTGATGTGGACACTTTTCCTGGCTAGTAAACTGACAGTAAATGAGTGTTCAGAAGCATTGAAATGGCTTCTCAGTCTGGGTCAATTTGGTAAATAAATTATTGTTAATTTATATTGATATGGATTAAAAACAAAACAAAAATTAAAGCATGGCGGTCTGGCTTTTTTAAAAATTCCCTTGTCTGTTTGAAACAAGACTTCTCATGAAAACGCTCATTTACATCTTAAAGTTCAATTTCACACTGGAGAGCTTTATTTCAGAAGCAAATATATCCAGTAGAGCCAAAATATTTATTTTGGAGTTACATTTCAGCAGAACAAACTGTAGTTATTGATTTTCTAAATAGAAAAAGAGTAATTTATTTCCTAGTTTCAGTCTTGCTATTGCCACAGAACATTTGTCTTGTGTTATCAGAACCAGTAAACCAGCATAAATGTTTCTGATTTTGTCAATGCTTCTTATTCACAATATTTAAGGATACGGTTAATAATTTCAGCTTTTGGTTGTTGGAGGATGCTAGGACTGCACAGAGGATTTGAGATAAAATTTTAAATCAACAAAACTAATGTACTGCAATCTGTTCAACAGCTTTAGAGTGGTATTGGTAGCTACTTCAGTTGAAGACAGTGGTCTTATGATAGTGGGCAATTTAAGAGCAGGAACTAATTTCAGGAAAATAAATATATTTCAACATTATCACTTGTGGAAAAATGGAAATGATTGTCCTTATCTGCCAATGAACAAATATCCTTGCTAATTCTGTTTTACTGAGACTCTGGAAAAGTAAGGGCATGAGGGTAAATGCGTCAGGTTTTTGCCCTGTATACGTCTGTTATCTGGGAAAATTTTGTGGTGGTTTTATTTAGTATACAGTTTTCTGTAAATCCGTGCAGTAGAGAAAGTATATGATACTTGTTATTTAGAGCTTTGGTATCTTTGGTTTTTAATGTCATAATTGTTATCATAACTTTTAATGCAAAAAAACCAAAACATTTATCATAGACAATATGGAGTTGATAACATTGATCATATGAAAAGTCATAAACATTCATTTGCTTTGCAGAGATGTTCAGATTATTTCTGGTAGTTTTTTGTTAATGAATTAAATGGTATTTCTCTTCAGGTTAACAAGAGCTGAACACTTACATGGACTGTTTGAGCACACAGGTTTTTAAATAGCAGTCTTTTATCTTTTGGCACTCAAAATAGTAAAGAGTTACATTTTGTAGCTTTGTTTTAACACAGATTGCTTTCTGGGCAGTATGTGGTACTGTCAAACACTTTGATCAAGGTGATACCTTGCCAGCCTCTTGATGATGTCCTCCCATATCTGTTCAAGTTCAATTATCACATTATCAGCATCCAAGAAGTGGCAGATACATACAGATATGCTGCTGTGTTTGTTCTCCAGATACGTAATTCAAATTTGTCTTTGAGAAAGATAGTATTTATAAAGCATTTTCTGAGGGAGGAAGGGAGGAAGCTCCCTTTGAAAGGATTTTGGATGTAAACGTAAAGTTCTGATCAAGATAAATTCAAGGTCAAATAAGAATGTGGCGAGTGACCAAGTGTAAATAAGTTTATGGGTATATGCCATAATTCAAACAAAGGGTGATTCTTATGGTTATAGAATTTGATTTGATTTTTACAGGGAAGTGCAGAAACTAGTCTTGTAGTCATCAGGCGTTTCGATCAGTCTTGCAGGAACACGCAGGAAATCTTTAATGGGATTGTGAAAAAGATGACAGTTCTGCTTCTTCTAGGACAATGGTAGGTGATTTATATACACAGCAGATGTGACAATGACATATAAATTTACAGCATGAAATATTTACATCTGAGCTTTATCCAAGGTTTAACGGTAGCATTGAAGCCTCACTTTTTAATGATGACAACCTGGACAAGTATGAAAAGATATAGCTAGAAAGTATTTTTATTCTAACACTCCGTCAAATACCACTGCATGAAAGAGAGAAAAGAGAGAGAGAAAGAGACCTCAGCCATTTTCATCACATTTCTCATCTGTCCTTGTCCTAGCAGTTCCTACAGTAAATGGTGGTATAGACCTAAGAAGCAGGTAATTTCTCTTGTCATAATAAAACCCTGCAGGAAAAGGTCTATTTGTGAAAGCCAGCCTGTATTCTTATACAAAGGCCATGTATTTAAAATGCTAGAAAGAAGTCAGTATTCCTTTGTATTATTTTCTGATAGAAAATGTACATCCATCCTGTTTGCGGAATTATAACTAATTTCTTGATTGCTTTCATTGTTTATTTTTGAGTAATATAAATGTGACTGGGGATGTAACCACTAACCTGTGCATAAACCCTACTGCAGAGATAACAAAAAGCACCTGAGAATTAAAATAATCGTAGAATCACCAAGGTTGGAAAAAACCCCCAAGGTCATCCAGTCCTATGGTCCACCTACCACCAATATTTCCGCACTGAACAGTGTCCCTTAGTGCAACATCTAAATGTTTCTTGAACACCTCCAGGGATGGTGACTCAACCACCTCCTTGGGCAGCCTGTTCCAGTGCCTGACCACTCTTTCAGAGAAGAATTTTTTTCTAATATCCAACCTGAACCTCCTCTGCTGCGACTTGAAGCCATTTTCTCTAGTTACCTGGGAGAAGAGGCTGACCTCCAACTTGATGCAACGTCCTTTCAGGTGGTTCAGACTAAATAATCCCAGTTCCCTTAGCTGCTCTTCATATAGCTTGTGCTCCAAACCCCTCACAGCTTCATTGCCTTTCTCTGGACATGCTCCAGGGCCTTGATGTCTTTCTTGTAGTGAGGGTCCCAAAACTGAACGCAGTACTCCAGGTGTAGCCTCACCATTGGTGAGTACGGGGGGATGATCGTCTCCCTTCTCCTGCTGGCAACCTTATTTCTGATACAAGCCAGGATGCCATTGGCCTTCTTGGCCACCTGGGCGCACTGCTGGCTTATGTTCAGCCGAGTGTCGACCAATATCCCCAGGTCTGTTTCCTCTATACTGTCTTCCAGCCACTCTGCCCCAAGCCTGTAGTGTTGCATGGGTTTGTTGTGGCCAAAGTGCAGGGCTCAGCACTTGATCTTGTTGAACTTCATCCCATTGGCCAGTGATCCAGCCTGTCCAGACCCCTCTGTTGGGCCTTCCTAACCTCAGGCAGGTCAACACTTCCTCCCAACTTGGTGTCATCTGCAAACTTACTGAGGGTGCCCTCAATCCTCTCATGTTTGTTTTCACTATAACGATTGTTTATCACCAGTAATGGTTATCTACAATTTCTGAAACTGATGTGTAGTGTCAACTCAGGATAACATGCACTGATGTAATGAAAAGCTTTTTTCAGTGGATGAGCTCATTATCCTGGACTGTTTCTGCAGGCCTAGCTTGGAAAGTCAGAAATGGTTAAACAAAAAATTAAACCTGCTATTAATTTCATTACTGACAATGTGGTTAAATAGCACTGTGAAATAGAAAAAAAGAGCTGGCTTAAAATCCAGCCTGGAAGTATCTGAGGAAAATAACTGATTTTTACCTGAACTCTGGAACAAATAAAAGCAGGAAGAAAGATTTTGTGCTGTGTCAAAGCTGTCAGAAGAAGTAAATGGGAAAAGGACAAATTTTTAAGCTATTTACTAGAGCAAAGTTAAAAACAGAAGTGAGAACAACTGCAATGCTCCTACTAGTGTTATTTTAGGGCAGCTTTTAAAAAATGTATTATTTTAAAATATCCTTTATTGATTCAGGCTGTTTCTCTATCAAGATCACTTTGAACCTATCATCCAAGTGCCTGCAGAGATCTAGGTGATGTGCATGTTGTCTCTTCGTTTTGCCATCTGGGTCATTAATGGATATTTTGAACAGAGGCAAGCCTTGAAAACATTCCCAGGTTGAAATAGGCTCTGGATTTGACATAAAATTGTAGATGCTCAGACTTGCAGCAGTGACTGAGCAGGCAATTGTAATGTCATTACATAGCAGTGGTCTGTAGAGTCCTGTGTAGAGAGAACATCCTTTACTTCTGCAGGGTTTGCAACAGGGAACATAAATCAGCAACGTACATATAAAGCTGACAGGGTGCTCACACCTCTTCTGCACAATGCTTATAGATCAACCAAAACAAAGATTGAAAAGGCAGAAGACTTGTAGTGTTGGATGTATGATTGGTCCTGATGATCTTAAAGGTCTTTTCCAAAACTAAATGATTCTATGAAAACATATTGATCTATATACGCTTTTGCCTAGTTTGGCTATATAAAGTAATTTCTGCTGTCTCAAAAATACATTAAATTCAACAGATAGTGCATCCATTTTCTTCTTCCACTTTCTATAGCATTGTCAGGGAATGAAATTAAGCTGGACTGATGGAAATTGTGCTTGACAAATCGATCTCTTACTCTAATATTTTTTAAATTCTTAACACATTGCTTCCTTAATCATTGCATCGTTGTAGATTCTGTTTTCTAACCTCCAGTTCCTAAGTGCCGTTTAAAATTACATGTTGCATTTGTTTTTTTTAGGGATAATGATTTAATTGGCAAATAAATATAACTGGATCTATTTTATGTTTATATTGCATTTTCAATTAAATAACAAAATACAGAGGATTAACCAAGGAAAATAATTATCAGTCAAATAAAATGTTATTCTCTGTTACCAGCTTCTTCATGTAGTACTACCAGGCTTGAAAGAAACGGACATCATTCAGATGTTAACTAATTATTATTGATTTTTTTGTTCCCTTTTTCTTGAAAGAGTGCTAAATAATGTAAGCCACTATTTTTCTTCCCTCCGTCTTTTTCCTATTTTGATACTGTATGTTGAAAGAAAAGACAACAACAAAAGAGAGAGAAAACTAAATACTGTAGCATCCTGAGGAAGGCCTGCTGTGTTTCTCTTTAAATTCTGTCCATTAGACTATAGGTAATAAAATCATACAAGTCTCCCAGCTCATGTAATCTGTATATCCAAACATTTCAACACTCTATTTCTGTAATGTAGAAGCTACCCTCCTGATTCTGAAGTAACATCTAGTGAAAGTATTCAATCTGTTAAGTACAAAACTATGAAGACCTTTCTCTTGTATTTAGACGCTGATGTTCATAGGCTTGTGTTCAGTTTGCACCGAGTATTAGCACCAAGTCTACTGATCAAATTACTAACGTGGTTGTTTCCTAACCAAAAGTTATGTCATAGGCAGGTGAGAAACATAGATTGAGAAATCTAAATGCATTTGAAAATAATGGTAATGAACGGTTTAAATATTTTTAGGGACATAATGTTTTTTTCTTTTTAAGTTTTGTTAGATTTTACAGTCCACAGTGAAACAATTCCATTAACAACTAATCTTTTCAGGTATTTTAGAAGTGGTGAAAAATGCTTTATTCTGCCATTGTTAAGCTATTGTTCTGAAGTATGCCACTGGTTTCTGAATAGTCACAAGCCTAGATATGTTACAGTCATATTTGATGCTTTTATTTTTAATGCTGTATGGATATGTTTCTACTGTGCCAAGCAGGAGTGGTTTTATAGAGAGAGAACTCTTTTCTTACCTTTTTTAATGAAAGGTAGTATACAGGTACCCCCTGCTCAGCACCATTTTCAGTTCTCTCATGACAGTATGCAGCTGCTTTTTATTCGCAGCATGCTTTTGGTGTCATTACTTCTCAGTTTCTTTCTTCCACTAACATCAGGGATCCTCCCGAGACAAGTCATCTCTATCACTTCCAGTCGATACTCATTTACTTTCTTCAAGGTCCATAGCTCTGCCCCGTACAACACCGGGGAGAGTCTCTTTGTTGAAGCAGTTAAGCAGAAGTATAATACCCCAGTCAGTCACTGGTGGGCTTGTGTTCCCAGAGTACATAAGTCCTAAAGACAATAAATGGTAATTTACCCAACTGATTATCCACTGCTTTAAAACCCAATCAGCTGTTGATAATGAGCTTCTTTCAGTTATGCACTATGAATTTAATAAAATCATATTGGAAAAGCAGGATCATGCGTTAGGGGCTTTTCTCTCCATGTGTGTCCCTTTATAGCTTTCTGAAAAAAAAATAAGAATAAGCAAAGCAGTTTAAATAAGATCAGAGAAAATCTTGCCTATTTTTTTCTTTTTTTTTTTAATCCACAAAGGTGAATAAAATGGAACTAAGCACTAGGCACCTTTTCCTCCTAAACTTCTATTTGCTTTATTTGGTGTGATTTATGTTAGTTTCTGTTGGTCATTTCCAGCTATGCTTACAAGAGGATTTTAATGTTGTTTATACAGTTGCTTTTGTTGAGTTTGTTCTTTCTTTGGAACCTGTTCACAGGAGGATTTCCACTTCAGAGACAGCTTGGAAGAAAAGAATCTTTATAGAAAATGAAATGCATTTAACAAAGGTTTACATGGTTTGGTTTTATTTTTTTTTCCCCTGAAGCATCTTAAAACTCTTGGGAGCAGAGTGTTGAATAGGAAAAAATATAGACACTGTTCAGGAACTGATGAACAGAAGTCCACAAGGGCTCAGCCGTGTGAATTAATTCACCCTGTTGGCAGCTTTGATGAAGAATCATGGATAGAAATTTTCAGTGTTCTTCAGGGATGTGATTCATGGGCTACAGGCTGAAATTTGTATTCATCTTGGCTCTAAAAAGGCTAGGTTCTCAGTGGACTCTTTCACCTTGAGTTTGATACAACTCCTGGTTATAAAAAACCTAAAAATCAGTAGCCTGCTGATTCCCCATGGTGGACATGGTGGTCATTCGTAGGTACCATGCATGTGCTTCCCTTTCACTATAACGTAAAGTGCCACTTTTTTTTTTCCTGAATGAATAGTGCCAGAAAGTTTGGAGATATTATTTTTGTGTGGAAACTTTATTATGGGTGGATACAAAAAAGGCAAATGTCTGTTTAGTTGTCTGTACCTTTCTAACCTAGACTATATTAAAAACTCTTGTGTGGTTTCTCTTAAAACAATACTACCTAAGATGAGTGCACTGAGAAATAAAAAATGAGTGCAACAGCTGTTTTGTTTCCATCCTTCTGTTACAGTACATCTTCACCTAATTTTAAGGTAGACAGTTAATTATATTTATGTGGGTAGTGTTGCATTTAAACTGGCAGAAGTATGTTAAAGACAGAATATTTCCATAAGGATGATGAGGTATGGAGGTTTGTGATGGTCATTACTGGGCATTTGTTGCAGAGTCTTGGAACAATCCTCCAGAGAGATGTTTCCTGCTCAGTGTATGAATGTTGCCACAAAATGGCTGGCTTCTACCTCCAGCCCCCTGAAAAAAAGGGCAGCTAGAGTACAGCATTAGATTTTCAGCTTACCTGAAAAATGTTTTCTGGATGTGAAGTGTAAGACTATTTTTTCCAAGTGAATTTTATATTTGTGTGTGTAAATTATACAATGTATACTTTTTTGTGTATGTACATGTATATATAAACAATCCTGTATCTGTATGCATCTAGAATTCAAAACAAAAATAAGTTCAGATGGTATTTGAAGGTTATATTCCTAGAGGCATGCATAAATATACTTCGTTTTCATATAGAGGTAGGCACCATTTGTTTTCATGTTTCTTTATATTCCTAAGAGCAAACTAGAGTAGAAAGTATGCACTGGTTTGGATTACTTTTAATTGCTTCATCCTTTATAGAAAGGGTGCTGTAAACTATTTTTTGCCTCTCCCTTACTCATCCTCTACACCCTCCCAGAAGAGAAAAAAGAAAAAAAAAAAAAAAAGCCATGAAAGCTAGTATTTTCATTTTATCTTTAAGACATAGGCATTATTAACATTTTAAGACACTGAGGTCACATCAGAGAGTTCACTGAAATGTTGAAGAAAATAAGTTCTTGAATTTTATGGCGGGTAATCCAGTGCTCCTCATATGGAGCTGTGATTCATAAAATTATCATATTTAAGTGTCATTTTCCAAATTCTCTTCTGCCAACACTTATGAGGATTGTATTGAAGTTTATTTAAGCTCACAGTGCCTCGTAGGACAACCTTGTGTGGGTAAATTATTATCCTGTGCTGAGGTTATATTCCTATTCTTTTGAGAGTATTTGTGCCTTGGGGTAGGATTGAGTACTGTTCCCTAAATAATTCAGGGGTATTTTGAAATCGGTGCTGGTCTGTCACTTGGTTTGGGCCCCCCAAGTGAATTTTAAGCTTCCTATTCCAGCCAATTTGGCCTCTTGCTTGAAATGAATTGATAAATGTTTTTGAGCTCTGCATCCACCTGTAAGCAGTTTCTGCAAATTAAGGCAAGATTTCCTTTTTTTTCAGTGTTACTCCATGTAGTTTCTACTTTAATAGAAAAAAAAATGCAGTTGCTTGTGACCTGCAGGGCTGCAAGATTCTTCTTTTGCCAATATAAGGGTATTTGAGAGTTTGTCTAAAGACTACTGGCAACACTTGAAGCTTTTTATTTCAAATAGGTGTTCTCATCATCAGCATTCTTCCCTGACGTTCTGCCCTCAAAGCTTAAACCTCCAGGCCTACCTCCCCATTCCAAACGATGAGAAGAATAAGGTTGTTAATCAGCAATGCTAAAAGAGCAGCTTGAATTCATCCTGTGAATTTTTGTTAATTGTTGAATGGCCAGCTGGCTGGGTGCTTCATGGTAAGCTTTTTCTGAGGTGTTTCACTTGAGTGGTGGTGGTGTGTGTATGCAGAGTTTATGACAAGATTATAGCATGTCATTGTCTCCCAAAATAGTTTAGGACTTTTGATTATTTTTCACAGTGTTGGAAAAAAAAATCTTAGTGATATAACCACTATTTTCAGTCAACTACTAAAATAATTGGTACTGTTTTTAATTTGGTGCCTACTAGAATAGCCCAACTAGAACTGTGGAGTTCTGGGACGTGCCTTGAACTGGGATTGCTGGGTAAGAATGAAGGAAGAAAGGCCATGAAACCTTGAATTTTGGTTTTTACCAATGGCAAGGAAAGTTGTACCAGAAAAAGTAATACTGCTCATGTTAAAGGTGGGAATCATTTCAACAGGGCTCTTCAAGCAATTGCTCCACACGTTCACATACTGATGAGTGTTATAGGGCAAGCCTTGCAGCTCTGTTTCTGTGATTGCTGAGGCTTATGCTATTTTTCCAGATGTAAGTCAGCAGTGTAAATCTAAACTTTTGAATCTTTTTCATCCTCTCTCCTCTTTTTTTCTTTTAAATTAGATGAACTCTTCATGCTTTTCAGAGTTCTCTTTAGGGAGAAAAGTGAGTGCTGTGTCTGTAAGCATTTTAAGATAAAGTAGGCTTAATAAAATGTCTAAGAAGGGCTTTATTTATTTGTAAGTCTGGTTAAAATTTACTGCATGTGATTTCAGATTAAAATAAAATAATTGGTTACATTTCAGCTTGGTATAAAGAATCATGATAAAAATAGAATGGGGATAAGATCACAAATGTGGATGAACAAAAATGGAAGTCTAGGTACAAAATACGTATGTCGCTCTGCACATAATGCCTCCTATTTATTTTCATGGAAACTACAACAGGTACAAAGAGCACAGAAACACCATTTGACAGAGCAAGTTCCCAGCTGCAAAACACTATTTTTCAACATAGTCACCCCTATTAGCTAAACGTTTTCACCAGCATGCGAGCCTGCATGCCACACTCGTATAAAAAAAATAAAAATCTGCATGGCTGTTCAGAAAGTATCTTGTCTTTCTTCACTGTCGCTACTGATGAAGCACATCTCCAACTGGCTCAGTATGCTCACATCCAGTGGTTGGTCTCCATAAGCGTATGGCAAGTGTCGATGATTGTCAGACTGTCCCTTTGCTGCCATCTGTTACACAGCAATAAAAAGGTAATGGAATATTGGTGAGAAGGTTCAACTTCTACTGCCATCCCACCAACAACCGCCTCTGATACCATGGGCCAACATAGTAAAATAGGAGGGATTACTTTCAGAGTGGCCTTTGTATTATAGTTGAGGTTCTACTTTCTAAAATAATTTTTTTAAATAAGCATTTTAGTATTTGATGGGAATCAAAGGAGATTTGAGCTGACAGCATTCCTTAGTTACTAGTCACAACTAAAATGGTGGAAGAATACAATTTTTATTGATCTTCCTTCATTAGTAAGAGCTCATGTTGTTGTTTTAGATAATTCTTGCTTTTAATTATTGTACAAATTGAAGACAAGACCTGACGTTTGATCATACCACTGTGGAGACAAGAGCGGCTCACAGTCTTTGAGCTAGTAGTCACCAGCTGGTGAGCTGTACAAAGTTGAATTCAACTCATAGGGAGTTTCATTTTTTTCCAGATAACTGTGCATTGCTGAGAGCAGCTGGAGCATGAGGTGTTTCTGGGGATGCTCAGACTTTGTTGGTATGTGGTGGATGCTGCTGGCGATGTGGAACAGCCCAGGGATGTTTGTTACTGTCAGAAGTACTGTATACATCATCTGTTTATGGTTTATGTGATTAAGGGGCATATGTCCAATAAACACAGCTATAAACAAACATGTCAGCAGTATTCCTACCTCCCCGGCCCCCCAACCTGGCTTGGAAGAAAACATGATGCTAGATTGGATATAACAAGTTGACTTCAGTGCAGAATGACAGAAGAGCAGATGTGCCCTTCAGTGCACTCTTAGTTAAATACACACATCTGCAGCCTGAAAAGCACAGACAACTGTTTAAGGACGTACATCATTCCTAAAGCCAGTAGGGATTACAGACATCCATAACTGTCACGTTTAGCCATGAGTAAATTAATGTACTCTTTCAAAAGAGAAAACTCTTCAGAAGGGAAAATCCAAAAAATGATCTTGTCCTTGTTGTGTGCACTTTTTTAATGATGCGGTGGTGTGAAGTACAGTTGCCAGGGATAAGGTTGCCCTTTGAAGGCAGATGTACTGACCCTGTTTGTTGTAGATCCCAGTACTAGAGAGGGAGCAGCTTGTTGGGAAAAGGACCACAGAGAGTACTCCTGTGCTTGGCCATCAGCTCATGAGGGTTGCCAGAGCTGCTCAGACTGGCATCAGCATCTTTGGTTGCCTAGGCATTCCCAGATGGCACTTGCCATGGCAAATGAGTGTTCACAGGGCTGAGCTCCTTTATGAGCTCTTTGTAAACGGAGAAAGTTCAAATCTCGGTCTCAGTTCAACAGGTGCAATTTCTGCCTAGATTTTGGTTTCTGTAAACCAAAACAAAAGTTTTATATATTCAAATTCTCTTTACGAAGTTTTCAGAAGCTAACAGAAATGTTTATTGGCCAGTATGTACTTTGCAAGGGCATGTTCCCAAATCCACTGAAGTCAATTATTAAACTCACATTGACTTCAGTAGGCCTTGGACCCAAGTATTAATGCTCTTTAGCTGTTGTGTCTAAGCAGGTGTTCTGCCTTCCTTCTAGCTAGCATTTAAGTTCTGGAGAGCATGTCTTTTTTGTTGACAAAAGCTTTATTCTTTAAGAGGCTGGTCCATTTTCAAGTTTGGATGCTGCACTTGTCAAGTATAGATAACAATGATTATTCCTGTCGAGATATATTATTATATTGTCCTACACAGAACTACATAATCAGCCCCTTTCTAAATTGGTGTGTTTATTGGCAGTAATAGTAGCGTGTTGGCAGAGTATAGAGATGCTATTTAGAAGAGAATTTGTACACTGGCTTAAAAATCTAGAGTTAAGAAATAATGGTGGAGGAAGATGAGGAATGGACTGAACTGTAATGTCAGCTTTTAGCCCAATGAGAGAAAAGATCATTGCAACTCACTTGCTGTTGTGTATGATAGCTGATCTTTTGTGATTTCCTGTGTGCATCATACACTACTGTGAAGAGTATATATATTGAACTGGAGTTATTTTCATTTGCCTCATTCCTTATTTAAGATAACCTGGTTGCCTCTGATCCTTCACAAAGGAGAGATGGAGTTTGTGTCATAGGGCAGTGAGCTTTCTTGAGGAAGCAGGGCAGCATAAAGTACTCGGGAATGCTCTTACTGCACTTGCTTGACTACTTTGTGTGGATGCACACCTGTAAGAGGTATGCTGCTTAACATTTGGTATAATCTCCTTGGCATGAAAGGGAATGTAAAAATCTGTTTTGTTTTTTTTCCCCCCCTCTCCTTCTTGCATGTTCTGGAGATCAGCAGAGGATGTGCTACTGAAAGTATGCTGCTTCACCTTGTAGTCCCTAAGACTAAAAGTGATAGTTCAGTGTGTTTTTTCAGTATACTGCCAATGTAGGTAAGTACAGGGTTGTGCCTTCACTTGACTCTCTCCTGTTGCTCTGTAATGGACAGCTGCCAGGAAGTGGGCATTGACACTTGTCTGATGAGTTTCTCTGCTGAAAACAGAGCTCTTTTCTTGTTGTTTTCTCTCCTCTCTCGTCCTTTACGATGTAGGCAGAACACAGTGCTTGCAGAGACATAAGCACTTTAAGCTTAAAGAGGATTACTTTAAGATTAAATGCGATGATTCCTTCCTACTACATATAAAAAAAGAATCCATTAGGAAAACAAAAACAAACAAACAACAACGACAACAAAAACTGAAGAATTGCTTAAAATGCTACCTTACTCTTGCACATTCACTGCAGAGAGCCTGTGACCTCATGGTTTTCCTTGGCAGGGCTTCCCCTCCCCTGCTGCTTCTCACCCTGCAGCTGCTCATTTTGGAGCCTGTGAGGCTGCAGGCCTTGTTAAGAACTACAGCTGCTCTGCATCCATTGTGAACTCCAGCTATTGATTCAGATCCTCCAATTTTAATGTGTTGAAAACAGAAATGGTTGTTTAAAAAGGGACCCAGACTCAGCCAGGGCCTTGAGGCAGAACGGCCGCAGCTTCCCAGTGTGGCAGATGTGCCAAAGTGCTGAAAGTGGCTCGCAGTCTCTGATCCTCTTTTCACTAGAACAAACACAAACTAATAAGCTAGAACAAGAGAAGTGTTTTTACAGAGAATATGCAGATCTGTTGGGTCAGGCAGATTGAAATCATAAGCTTTTTTTTTAATAGAAATCTTTCCCATTCTCAGAGGGTCCTTGAAATGTTGGTCCTTTTTCCTGATTTTGACAACTGCTGGGAAAAGCCTTTTCCAATGCCTTTGTGGGTTGAAATAGTCCCCCACGCTGCTCCTTGGTGCTGCAGGCACCTTACAATACTGACATCTCCTTTGGGCTTCCCTATGGCAACACTCCTCTCTAAGCATGTGCCCTGCTTCTCTCCAAGGCATACAAATTTGCATTTGTACTGCAAGCTCTGTGCTTGGCACTGTCTTTTTTCTGCCTGGCACATGTTGCAGACACCAAACTTGTGCTTGGTTGTCACAGAGGAGCAGCCCTCTCCCTATTGCTGCAAGGAGCATGCATGTACCTGGCTGCAGCCTGTGCTTTTGCTGCACAGCATCACTCTACTGCAGTACAGTGTACACTTACCCAGCAATAAATGACACAGCTGTGGTCACGTCATTTTATATGTGCTTTTTAGCACTTAATCATTTATTAAGAACATGAAAAGAGTTTAACATTGATGTTGCCTCATGTGTCATGTATCTTTGCTTTCTTATCAAGCAGATAAACACTACAGACTTCACAGAGCTTCTCACAGGTCATTAGATTTTGTTGACGTTCTGATAGTGCGCAAGATTAGGAATATGAAGTCAGGAGGGTTCAGGACTGCTTCCAAGGAGTCCTGATTCTCAAGAATGGCTTTAAACATGCTCCGCTGAAAGGCTGTGTTCTCTAAGGATGATTAAAACAATGCTTTCTGTGAGCATTCCCAGGGCGTATTTCTCTGCTGTATTCTCTGTTTCACTTACGGCCCCGTACCCCTGAAAGCCCCATGATGATTCGCCCACCATCTTCAGAAGGGTGGATTAGGACATGATTGGCTGATATAAAGAAATATGCTAACACGCTACCTCAGCAGTTGCAAGGCTGTATTTTCTGTTGTAATCTGCAATGTAAATATTTTTCTGTAAGTAAAGTTCTGTAAGTAACTGTGAGGTCAAAGCAATAATATGGCTATTGTTACCTCGTGTCTGAGAGTAAGGAAGACTTATGCTAGAAAGAATACCTGAGCAGTCAAGGAATCAAGTCAGTGTGGCTTAAATCATTGTGCTTAAGTTGTTTTTTGATTGTTTTTAAGTTAAAATGCAGGAAGGCCCTAGGTCTTGCTACTGATTTTTGCTGCCGTCTTGGGTGGAGTCACAGAGTTACAAAATCACAAAGTGGTTTGGATTGGAAAGGACCCTTATAAACCACTGAGTCCCAACTCCCTGCCATGGGCAGGGCTGCCCCCCACCAGCTGGAGCTGCCCAGGGTCTATCCAACCTGGCCTTGAATACCTCCAGGGATGGGGCAACTGCAGCTTCTCTGGGCAGCAGTGCCAGGGCCTCACCACCCTCTCAGTGAAGAATTTCCTCCTAATACTGGTGCTACAAAGAAATGAAAAAAATATGTTATTATCAGAGCAGTGTTTTAAAATTAATATTGTCAAATCATCATTACTATGAATTTTATTACAGTAGGTTAAATTATGAGTACAGTAATAAGCTGCAAAATACACTCGGTTTGTTTTCTAATGTCTGCAAGCAGAATGAAATAAGTGCCAATTTATATCAAAGTAAGTGTTCAGGGTGTATCTGTTTTTAATTAAGGGTCTATTGGCAGCAGTTATATTTGTACAGTTTAGATGTAGAATTGGAGATCTCAGTATATGAAGACATCTCTCTATTCTCTATTTACAGTGTTTAGTTTTAGTATGTGTATTGCCTGCTGCATAAATGCAGACAAACTATTACAAGGATGGGGTGGAGTGCATATCAGAAGCAGGTTTGGCTCCAGGATTAGGGTAGGGATTGAGGAAAGGAACTGGTTTCTCCAACTACCCATTTCTTCTTCCTGAAAGTAACTATTTTGCCCTTCAGGAGAGCTACAGATCGCTTGTGGGATGCGTGTTTATAGCCAAAGTTGCGTATTAGCAGACATATAATTTGAATGGCTTATGTACGCCCATTATGCAATTTATGTTGCATCCGCACTGGAATCATGTTATGCCTAATAGCTGGGAGTTTATGGTGCACAGGTTTAGCAGCTGAGGTTATGCTTAGAATATAGGATTCAGAGCGTGCCTTTGTATAAGGCATGTTTTGTATGCTATGCTGAATACACATCTAACTTATACTGTGGAAAATAACTGCAGGCACATTTTGGGGAACTGATGGCATAACAAAGGAAGCTTGTTTCAGGTTTGGAAATTTGGCACATCAGTGTTAGTACCGAAGGGCCAGCTTTCTGCATTTGGGGTGGAATGTGTGTTACTTAATTTATTGTCCTTTCAGGTTCTGCATGAGATTTGTTGTATATTTGGTGCCAGTGCACTCTCTTGGCAGTCTCTGTTTTGAGCTGTAGCGCAATATTAGTGAAATGCAGTCAAAGTCTCCTTAGGGAGGCTGTTCTTATATCACAGTATAAAATGATGCTATTGGTAACCATAAAATGAATTTAAGAAAGCTAAAAGAGGTTGTATTTTAGAAGACAACTCCTCTGTGTAGCTACACAGCACTTGATTCTGTTCCCTCCATATTTACTCGATGCATTTCTCTTTATCTGGAATAAAGAAGACTTGTTGATAATTCCCTTTGTCCCTTGATCTTGAGAGTTAGAAACCTGATGGTTTCTAACTCTCTGCTTCTAAGCCAAGATGGTTCTGGGTATGTGTAGGCTCTACCAAAAGCCATCTCTCCATGGTGTGGTGGTTGTGGTAGTGAGCCACGTACAGGTGGCTTCCCAGGTGTGGATGCTTGGCCTTGCTTAACAGTGGGATGATTTTCTCCTCACTGTTGTTGTTTTGTTTTTGTTTTGTTTCTGAAAACATAGATAGGTTGGGTCCCTGCAATTGCTTGGCAGAGAGCAGGGCCGTGGGAGAAATTGCTCTCTGTATGTATTGTCACTATGACCTGACTGCTGGACTTGGATGTTTGCCAATTCCTTCATACTGAACTGTTCTATATTCTGTGACCATACTTAATAATGCTTCTCTCTGACCTGTCTTAAACTGTACTTCTGTTATTACAGACGTGGAATCCTTAGATCTCCAGCAGAAAATTCTGCTGCATAAAGACTTGTCCCAGCAGTGTGGAATAACATCATACATGCGTAAAACATTAATCCAGCTCTTAATAACGTAACACTGCTCAGAGATTTCCAGTATGGTTTCTTTTGATATACATTTCTACTGAATGTAGCTTTCATGGGATTTATTTTATTTTTGTGTAGCTCAGTGTTTCACTATAACTCTGTAGCTGAGGTGTGCCAATGACTGACATTAGCTGCTTGACCTGCAAGTGACTTCTGGAAAAGCTTATAAACCTGTGAACACCTGTACTGTGGAAGCTTAAAGACAAAGCAACTTCTTACCACGTCACAGAGTAGCCACTTTACAACATGGAGAAAACTATCGAAATCATGGTTTGATTATCATTAATTTGCAGACTTTCAAGATTGCACGTGCTGCCAGTACAACAATTTTTTCAAAGGGAAATAAAGATATCAGAAAATTGCATTCTGTAGAAAAATACACGTGTGCTTATGATGCTAGCTAATAGCTAAACACATAGATTAAGTAATATTTGGATACAGGGATTTCGCTGGCTTCCCTCCTTCCCCCTGTATTTTCCATCCCCTTTTCAATAACTTGCGAAGAAACAAACTGACTTTTAGCTGTAGTATATTTGTGAGAGACAGACAGTTTCCATTCTGGGAAAAAAAAAAAATAGTTCACTGCTTCTGGAAAGCTGATACTCTCTGCAGCTTAAGTCTAAGTTGTCTTAATGGGTTTTATACAACTAGATAGCAGGCATTCTGTTCTATGACAACTCCACTTTTGAAACTCACTGAACATAGCTATTGGAAATGGATGTAAAGCGTAGTGATTGTTAAACTGTGAAGCTTAGAGACAGCGCCCTTGAGGTAAAACTCTCCAAATAAACTGAAACTGCAGAGAAGTTGTGGGATAAGGGAATTTGTCACATAACCACTAGGATCCTTCATTGCTCCTGACTGGCAGAAGACAAGATAAGAATGGTCTGTAGCTATCTCAAGTCAGAAACTGAATTTTGCAGTTAATTCAAAGTCCTTTTTGTGTGTGCATTTTATCTTTGTAAATATCTGATTTTACTGAATTGCAGATAAGCCCTTCAAAAGGTTAAATACCAACTTCACATGTAGAACAAAGTGACAAACCCTCTTATGTTGCAATTTGTAATGCCTTTTTCTTAAGAGAAGCTGTCAGTGTCTTCATTTACCTGCTGATAGAAGTCTTCAGCAACAATATCATAAATTCTTCCAGATCTTGTCCCAGTCTTGTCATTCACTTCATAATGCATTTAAGGCTGATAGAGTTGAAATTTAAGCACTCTAAGGAAAATTTGGAATATCCAAGCTTATGTTAAGATTAGTTAGGTTCCAAGCTGAGCTTGTGCACTTGAGTTGCACTGCTGAAAAAGTGAAAAGAAGTGAGGACTGTGTTTAGTGGCTCCTTTTGCAGTGGAGCAGGAACTTCACCTGCCTCAAAATTAAACGTATCAATTAGTATGTTACATGTGCTGTCTTACAGCAAACTCTAACCATGGAAAGCTACGTGAAAACAATTAGATATTTCAGTAGGTTTACTTGTGAACTCTGGTATGAAAAGCCTCTCATTAAAAACTTTCCCTTCTCTGAAAGCTGTAGAAGTGAAGTTAAATTTAGGTGTGTCTGTTCTGCATGAAAATAGCCGGTGTTTTTAAATCAGGGTGTTACTGGGAAGATGCAGAACTTTTTGAGTGCATCTCTTGAGAGTTTTGTAGTCACAGAAGAGTTCAGAGATGACCTGTATGACTCTGAGAGTGCAGGGGGGCTGTCTCTGAGATAAATATGGAAATACCACATTTTTGAAGATGCAGTAACCTCAAAAAATTAAAGTTCAGACTGCTAAATGATGTTCTTTGTATTGTTCCTTGGCTTAAATATTCATATACACATGCATATTAATATTCCTATATATAGTTCATAAATTCTGAGAGTCTGCTATGTACCTGGGCTGCTCTGAAAGTAATGCCTCCTATTTTATAATGTTGCCCATGACATCAGAGTCAGATGTTGGTGGTATGGCAGTAGAGGTTGAACCTTCCCACCAATATTCCATTATATGTTGTTACTGTGCAACAGATGGCAGCAGAGGGGCAGTCTGACAGAATGGTGTCTGACATGGAAGTGCTTATGAAGAAATAGTATAGAACTGAATTCCTCTGTGTAGAAAAAATGGCACCCAGTGACATGCATTGATGCTTTCTGAATTTTTCTGTAGACCAAACAGTGGATGTACTGCACAGTGAGGCTGTGGGTGGTGCATTTCAGCAGTGGGGATAGCAATGTGAAAGACAAACAGTGTTCCAGATGGCCACACACAGCTGTCACACCATGACATGAAGAGAGTCTTGATCATTTTATTTGTGTAAATCAGCAAATGGTGGTGGCTATGTTGAAAAATGGTGCTTTGTAGCTGATAATTTGTTCTATCAAATAGTGTTATTATGTTTTTTATATCTGTAGTTTTCCTAGAAATAAATAGGAGGCATTACTTTTGGAGTGACCTGGATATTTCCAGGAGCACATTATGGTGACCTGACAGTGTTCTTAGAGGAGGTTGTTAGTTGGAAGGATCTCCTTGGCTGTCAGATCTGTTAGACTGTGGCTATACAGCAGTGTTGTTTCTCTCACTTTTCATTGTCTTGCCCCCACCTTTCCCTTCTGTTTGAGGAGATGTCCAAGAAATTGTGTTCTTTATCTCAAATTGAAACTATCCTGGATGAAATCTCAGTGCTTTACTTTCATATGCTCTACATACTTTAATATGTTTCTGACTATGAAGTAAAATGCATCTTCTCGACAAAACAGTTTTTTTTTTTTTTACTGCTGTTTCACTCTACAAAGTATCTTCTGCAATATGTTTCACTTCCCAGCAGCAATTCAACTCAGTTAATATACTGCAAATGTAGATCTTGTATTAAATCTGTGAAATGACTACTCACCCCAGCATAGTCTTACTCAAGAAACTTTGCTAAAATCCGTTAACGCATCTTAATGAAAGGATGTAATGGCTTTAGAAAGCTTTAAAAAATGCTGTGAAACTGTATTTTCCATTCCATTTTATGGAATTTATTTTTTTGTGCTTCTGAGGTGATCAAGGTATTGTTGTTTTCAAGCTGTATCTGCAATTGAAACAGCTTTTAGAGATTTTTTTTTTTTTTCCCGAAACTGGCAGTAGGGCTGCTCTTCGGCACGTGGCTGAACTGAGCCTTTTCCAGACCTTCTTCATGGAGTGGCACCTCCAGAACTGCCAGATTCACACGTGTGTTGTCCTAAAGTTGTATAAAAATAAAACAATAACAAGCGTTAATGTTGTACCTTGTAAGGAAACGTCATAGGTTGTAAGGCAGTTGTGTCCTGGGTAAATATTAAAGCTATGTCCTTCCTGCTTCTCTGTGAAACATGCCTAACAGATGTGCACGGACATCTTGCTGGATGATCTATGGCTCTTTAGTGTGAGATAAAAAGGTTTCATTTCTTCTCTGTCCTTTGTTTTATTCCTTTGGATGGGCACTGGAATGCCGCTCATTAATGCTGTGAATTAAGTTACTTTCTTCTCCTTCTCAAGACCTTTTGAAACACATATTCCTTAATTGGTACATTTCTACCTTCAGTTTTGCAAGTGTTTGGGATTTTTTGTCTGTTTATTTCAGGCTTTTTCACATGCATATACAGTTAAAATGTTTAAAGTTGTTGTATTAGAGCCATTATCCATCACACAAATCTTAGGCACTGCTGAAACTTATTTTCTCAAATTCATATGCTTGTGTTTCATGTATTGGATTCTCAGTTAATGAGGGGGAAAAACAATACAATGGCCGTCTTTGCTGCAGTAGATTATCAAGTGACTCTTGTCTCGCACTGTTGATTCATTCAACCCTCCATCAGTGAATTGCTTGGCATGGGGTATTTATGTTAGTGTAGACTTGAGAGAGAAGACAGACTGGATCCTTCTATACACTGTGACACGTATTAACATCGGGCAGTGTTCACCTGCCCCAAACACTGAGTGAAAGGACAGAAGGCAAGAAGTTAGTGCATTTGTTGCAGTAGAGATGGTGATATTTGAGTTGGTAGTGTAGTTATCAGTACATACCTGTACGCATCTGCCGGGCTGAAAGTGTGGTGTTCACCTGTGAAGCTCTCACTTGTGGGCAGTCTCTGAATGCATCTGCAGTTTACTGTGTGGTAGGAGGGGCCTGTGAGCACAAATGGGCTGTGTTTCCTAATGACAGGGCCGAAACAAGTGGGTGTGATGATCACATGGCCATCTGTTTAATGGCGGAAGTGAATTTTCAACTGTTGCAGTAAAATAAGCAATCGTCCAAGTTTTAAACAGGGACTATTATTTTATTCAGTTTTCTTCAAAACAAATTATTTTGTGAGGTTTCTGGAATATATATTTTAAATATTTTTCAATAGCCTGCAAATAAATGTCTATTAAAAAAAGAAAAAAAAATCAGCTACAAGAAACTACAGTCAGCTCTGTCTAAATGATCCATCCTGAAATGAACAATGGCATTAACAAAAAAAAATGTACTGGAGAGAAACATAGAACTCTGTAAATAATCTCAAACAAATACAGCTATAATATAATAAGCTTATCCTGATTCAATCCACTAATCTATACTTATTCATGTAACAGAGTTCCGAAACTCAAATTTGATTTGTAGCTTGTGGCACAAAAGCATATGAAAAGGCTGCTGAATTTGCTTATATAAAAAAACAGTATTTCATACATTTTCATCAGAAGTAACAGACAAACAGAAACAAAGAAAATTGTTTTCAGATTCATTTCTATTTAAAGCTTTCCAGAAGTACAACTCTTTCAATTGAATTATAATCTCTATTTAACCATGTGATAAATAATCAAATTTATGTGCAACTTCATTGAATTCATAGAAAAATGCTACTAATTAGGCTAGATGTCATTGTGGAGTCACTGTGTAACTAACAAAAATGGAAGCTTCCCTTCTTTGGGACGTCTTGCATTTCTTGAGGTCTTGCTGTAGTTCTTAAATTCCTTGAGAATATTTTGGTCAGGACCTTGCAAGTATACGTTTGCTAAGAAATAGAAGCAACCAAATTTTTTTTAAATAAAATTATATGTATTACAGTATATAATTGTAATATATATAATTACTTTGTAAAATAAGAATTACTTTTGCAGTGAAACTCGTACGATAATTTAAATCAAAGTGTACAACACATGAAATGAGAGTGAACATGAATACAGGTAGTTTAACAGTGGCTGATGCTGTTTCTCCCAGTGTTGGCTGTGATTGTTATCCAAAAGCCATTCTCATCGTAGCTCTGTAAAACACAAGGAGGATGAAGTTATTTAGCACCAGAGAGAGTTTTCATGACAGAAGAAGGGAAAAATATTTATTTGATCACCTGTGGCAGAAAAACTCTAGTTACAGTTACTTTGCATGCAAATACTTTCTTTTTTCTTTCAAACGATGCTCCAGGTGCTCTAAACCCAGCAGATAAGTTGTATGTGCAAGTGAACATATATCATTCATACAATTCATAAATCGTATGAAAAATTTTGTAGGTATAGAATATTTTTTTCAACTCTGCTGAAATATGACATGCAGCACATGTTTACCTATTAACATCAGACTCTCTTCTTCCTTCTAGTAATGTAGTAGATGTTTTTTTCTCATTAACTGTCTGCAGATTACCACAATAAAATGAAGCAAGTTTCAGAGAAAATTAGCACTGCAGCTTTCCATTCCTGATACTCAGATAATTAATGATGGCTGTCATTAAAATTGGTTACAGGGAGAATGTATGATACCTTTGACTCTGGCTTTCAGATTTTTATTTCTCACTTAGATTGAAATGTCAGATATCTGCAAATGGTATTGTGCTGATAATTAATTAAATTATAAATAAACCAGCCATGGCTGAGTGGCCTTATCAGTTAAAACAATTGTTTACTCCAGCTGTGTTCTTTTCCAGAGTAGTCTTTCAAAATTCATATTGCAATCCTTTTTTACTTTCAGATTGTTATATATTTGTCTTTCATTAGTGCTTATTTCTGTTCTTTTATTTTTCCTTTCCTTTGGTTTCGATTATTTTTTTCCTGTCAGTATTTTCTGCTTTCCATTTGTTTTAATGCAAGTTAAATTATCCAAATCATATAAAGATTTAGAACTTCAAATTAAACTTTATAATTTATCCATTGTGAATTTTTGCCATATTATTTAAAATGCGAGAACAGAAAGAATCACAGATGTATGAAATCACGCATTTCAGTTCTGATTTCATTAATATGTAGCTACTGGAAATGAGAGTATCAGTATGTGTAGAATGAAGAATGGAGTCATATACACATACTGAGTATCTGATCAGATTCTCGGTCAAATAAGGTTGACCAATACATTTGTGTATTTGTACAGCAGACATTAAGTGAATGAGGATGGTGAAAAATATCTTGTATTCTAACTGCATCACTGCATATGAAGCTTGTCAGAATGATAAAAACCAGTGTTTGGTGTTACATACATACATGTTTACATTGGGATTTTGATATACAAACAGCTACGTCACAACTCAAGTTTGGGATCATCTGCTCTACCTAAGGTAGCTGAAAGTTAGATGTCAATGTTCATGTTAACATTTCTGAGCAATTTGTTTCATCGTTGGGAGTAATAAGCATGTCTCCATGTTTGTTTTCATCCTGGGAGGATGACGCTGACCAGATAAGATGTGGTGGCAAGTCAGGTTCTTCAGTGTTTGGCCGCTTAACAAAAATGAAGCACTGTGAATCCTCAAAGGATAGGAGGAAGACCATTCTAAAAATGTAGTCTTCTTTAAGACATCCTGTGTGGGGCACCCAGATGTGAGAGGATTTGTTTTGATTTTGAGTGTTAAGTGGAAAGGAGTACAAGAAAGATAAGGGTGTGCTGGAATATGTAGAGCGTCAAAAGAATTTTATATCTAGAATAAAAAAGCTTAGAGAAAACTGAGCCTGCATGTTGCTGTGTGGGAATGCCCATTGTTCTCACATTTTGTTTGATATTGGCTACTGTGCATGATGTGTATCTGGGGAGAAAATGTCTTGTATTGCTGCTATGCTCCCTTCAGATTGTCAAATTTGCCTTTTTGCAAGTAAACAATTAACCACTTTTTGTACATTTATTATGTTTCTAGAGTTTCCTTTTCTTCCTACACTAACTCTTCTGTCTGTGTACTATCATGCACAAAAAACTGGGAGGCCCCAGATAAAGCAGTCTGCAGGGATTATCTGAATTCATTGTAGATATACAGGGTCTGATTCTGACATCCTCTTTCTGCATTTCCTTCACTGCACCACTGTCTGTCCTCTTAAATAAAGCACTGCAAAGTTAAGAATGACAAAATCTGCTTCATCATGACTCAGCTTGATTTTACAGTTAAAATAATTCACAGGTAGTTTATAGGAGATGATGTACAGAGAAGTTTGATTGCACATCCTGTTAGAATTATTAATGTGGACCATCTGAAACAGTGTGAAAACTCTTCACTCCTGTAGAGATGGGTGCTTTGTCTTTCCTACTAGAAAAGTATGCATGTATCCATATTCTGCTAACTCATATGGGTTCTTCAAGAGCTTGTGTGTGTGCATACAAGCACCAGTACTTGTAAAATATGAGAACAGAATTGAGGAACCACTTTTGCACACACAGATTTGAGGCGAGTAAAGGACCGAATGGGAATTTGTTAAACTATTTCAAGGGTGACCGTTTTCTGTTGCTAGCCACTGCCAGATTTTGGGGCCCTCTGAATATCCCAAGTTGCTCTTGATATTTACTGAACCCAGCTGGCTGATGCAAAGTACAGATTTGTTGCTCAGCCTTCTTTTAGGCTTTCTGGTTGCTGGAAGCATAGAACACAAACTAGAGATCAGCACTTGTATGGTGATACGAATGACTGAGCTGCCTCCATCCCGAGCACTGAATCATTGGCTATTATTGGCTCATATGAATCTAAGAGACATCTTTTAATTGGGTCATTTCTGTATCTAGATGCTGACTGACCCCACAGTCAAATGCTAATCACTACAAAGACTGTCGAGTCAGGCCATGTAACTTTGAATGTACTTTCTGGAAGTTTTTGGAGCTGCAATTTGTCATTGTGCAGAACTGTTTCTGCCTTTTATAGAAGTCAAATGATAGCCAAATCATAAATCATATTCCATTCACAAATGGAGTTCAGTTGTGTATGTAGTTGGCTGATAATATGTGAGTGATGGAGGAGGTGACATAAAGAGGCAACAAAGACTAAAACAAAGGTTAATTACAGTATGTTTTCAGCTATGTCAGTAGCAGAGCATAGCTGAGACTAATTCACTTTTCAGAACTACAAAGCTGATGGATAATATAAGAGATCTAGTGATCTTTGCCTAGGCATCTCTGCCTTTGCAGCACTGTGTAAGCTATGGAAATCATTCAGAAACTCAGATTCAAAGTGATGTAAATTTTACTATTTTGTCTGTCCTACAGACCATCAGACCAACTGTAGAACTAGGCAGATCCGTAACTGTTACAATTTGGCATATATAAGTAAGTTTGATAGAAATGAGTTCTACGTTTGTGCGTGTATGCATGCAGCCATGGAATAGTTCTGAGTTGGTATGCATTTTCTGTTTATTCTTGAAAAAAGCAAACTTAGTCCTACTGAGACAGCTATTATTTCTTGTATTGCTGTAGCCATGTTCTAAGTGAAGGCAGATAACAATTGATTTCCTAATGTGCAGTTTGACTTAGCTAAGCTTACTTTTCAGAGCTAATTCATCTATTAGTGGCAAATTGAATTTTTCCTGCTTTGACATGCTTCAAAATATATTTTTCGTAGTCTCCCCTGCAGCTGAAGATAAGATGCACATTCCACCTCATTTCACTTTTTTTTCTGCATTTACCTTCTCTTTGTCACTGGCAGCAAGATATGATCCAGCAGCAACTGTCTCATCATCAGAACATTTGTTTCCCGCTGAGATTTCTATTGACCTCCACTGAAGCTTTGTTTACAGTGAAAGCAATAAGCTTTCAGTGCATTGTTTGGTTCTACCATATGGGACAGGTCCTGCAGACAAAGAAGATTGCTTAGGTCTCAAACCCGAGCAGGAAAGGCATTAATGCCAGCACACTGCCAAAAGCTAAAAGCAATTGGATAGTTTATGCTTTGGAAAGATCCCATTTTCTGAATTTACTGCACGGGCTCCCTATTTATTTCTCTTTCCTTTCTTGTGTTGTTGTAGCATTTGATTTCTCTGTCCAGCTTTCCTTCTCCCAGTTAAATTCCTTTGTGAGGATCAGACAACTGCTGTCAGATTTATCTTTTTTTTTTTTTTTCTTCTGCAGCTGATTTTTAATCAGTAAGGAGCAGGTTTTAAGTGAAGCTGCATGTTCCAATGGTAGAAAACAGAGACTGAAAAAAGATGCTCCATTTTTCTGCAAATCTTAGTATTAGGGATGAAAGGGGTGAGATTGAGTGACCTGATTTCATGCAGCTCCTCTCTCTGTATGTCTTGTAACACTTAAAGCTTTTATTGTCTTGGTATGATGTTAGTGTGATTTAGAGGCAAAATATCTGAAATCCTGGGTCTGCATCTGGAGGCTGTGGTTAAAATGAGCTTTGTCTGAAAGGTGGGGTGCAGAAAATCTTAATGACTAGCTGCTGAATCAGACTCTTGGCACATTAGTGCAATCCTCCTCCTCCTTCATCAACTCACCTGCCCTCTCTCTCATGCTCTCCAGAGATTAGTAACTACTGCTAAAACCTACTGTGCCTCAGTGGCCCTGACTGCTGCATCGGGCAGCTGCAAGTGGAGTCGAGGTTTAGCTGACCCACTGCACCCTGCTCTCCACTTTCTTGCAAGGCCAAGAAGAGAGAGATGTGACACTAAACATGATTAAGGCTTTCTGCCTTCCTCCGCAGACAGCGTTCTCTCTTTCATCAAACCTTTCCCCAACTGAGTTTTTTCTAGGTTTGTGCATCTCCCATCAGATCATTATTAGAGTAAGACTAAACTTGCTGCTGTGGGATGGACAGTGGCAGCCCACTGGGGCTGCCTGTGTGTCTGTGCTGTGCTACATGACTTCCAGAGAGAATGCAGGTAATTTCCAGAGAGAAATGAAATTAAAGAACACATTGTCTCCTTCTGCGTCTGCTTTATGAAGATTACTGTGGAGGGGAACTTGTGGCTTTAGTTGGCCAAGGAGCAAAAGGGACTGTGAGGAGGTGACAGAACTGCAGAGCCTGCAGTGCTCATGGGGGACCTACAGGCTTGCAAGTGCACAGTGTGACCTCTGGGCATAAGGCTTTGACAAAACATTCATGAAGGATAAAATTTGTAGATAATGAGCGAATGGGATGTATTGGGAAATACCATTGTGACTTTTCCAATGGGACAGAATGCTTCACTAGCAACTGTGAGGAAAAAAAAAAAAAAGCCTATCAATCAGGTGATGAGCTAGATTAAAAAATACACTAAATACACTGAAAGTTATTTAAAAAATTGAACTGTCATGTGGGAGGCCATTTCATAGATTAATATAACTTGTTGGAAAAGAAGAATGGCTTTGTACAACTTCTAATTTTTATGCTTTTCTGATGCGTATCTTTCTCTTGCAATGGCTGGGATTAAATACTGCTCTGACTGGATGGATTTGAGGTCTAACAGAATATGGCGATTAGATCTATTTGCAACATTTGGAATTTTGTGTTGTCTCATTTTCACAAAAATGTGATATTTATAATCTCTGAGATATTTTTCCTCAATGGAAGTAAGATATTTGTTGCAGAAAAAGCTGATTTACTATCTTAAATTGCGAGTAGCACATAGAGAAAACTTTACGTTTATTAAGAAGCGTTCTTTTACTGAGAGACTAGATAAAGAATGAAAAATTTTGCTGTAGTAATTAATATCATGTCATTTGGAACATCAAATTGAAGCAGAAATAATTTAATTTCTGGAATTGTAAATTAGTTTACTGCTTTTTTTTTACAAGCATCATTGTAACTAATTTTTGAGGATAATTTTATAGAATCGACTGATCAAAATGGTGTGCAGATTTGAGATTTGGCATATGTTGCTGCTATTGGAAGAGCTTTTCAAAGATCTTGTCAGGTCTGGTTTGAATGTTATTCCAGTATGAGTCATTTCTAATCCCTGTTGTTAAGCTGTTGTATTTTTAAAAACCTTGTTATAGATTTTAAAGCAGGTTAGGAGGTCATCTAAGCTTTCTTATTTTTCCCAGAGAGGTTGTAATAACCTCTAACCTAGCTAAAGAGACTAATGAATTAAAAATATAACAGCTGAATGTTCTGTGTGGGTGGATGCCTGGTGCTTGTGCTCGTGGTAATCCCTGCAGGGAATAATTTATTTCCAAAGTGGCAGCTAGATAAGAAAGCTGACTTCAACTAGAATTTATTTCAAGAGTTTCGTTTTGCTTCACTTTAATGTAGCTTATCAAATGCAAAAATGGAGTTTGAGAATTATTAACAGGACATTGTGAATGTGAAAGCTCAATCTGTGTGAGCAGTATGACTTTTGATGGAGTACAGTGTGCTATTTGTGATGTGAAATATAAGACAACGCTAAAGCCAACTATACTAAACTTACTGATGAATATTTGCTGAGCAAAGTGAGGTATGTTCCTTCAACGTATGCTGATGTAACAGATCTTGACTTGGGCTCAAAATATATCAATCATGCTTTGTTAGGAACACTAATCTGAGGATATGTTGTGGAGGCAGATGTTGGATTTTTGTGGTGAGCTTCCATGTGCTGTCAAATAGCATCTAGACTAGTTAGTGTTTTAAATGTAGTGCTGATACCCAGTTGTCTTATTCTTGCATAAGTGAGATCTGAGCCAATACTTTATTTTCTTCTACCCCTCTGATGGTGTGTCTAGAAATGTCTAGTCATATCAACTTTGGCAGCTTTAAGGCCCAAGCCAAAAAATTTCACATGTAAAGATTGTGCGGCCTATTTTAAAATAAAAATTCACATGTTTTATTCATGACAAATGTTATTTAAAGAAAGTGTAGGTATAATCAATGACACTTCTTCAGCCTAGAGGAGACGAGACTGAGATCTTGGCAGCCTACAGCTCCTCATAGGGAGTGGAGGGGCAGCACTGGGCTCTGCTTTCTGGTGTCAGCAAAAGGGCCCAAGGGAATGGCATGGAGCTGTGTCAGGGGATCATCAGGTGAGCGTTAGTGAAAGGTTCTGCACCAGAAGGTGGTGGGCATTGAACGGGTTGCCCAGGGCAGTGGGCACAGCCCCAGTGCCGGAATTCAAGGAGCTTTGTACAGTGCTCTCAGACATAAGTTTGCATTTTCGATGGTGCTGTGTGGAGCCGGGATTTGGACTTATGGGTCCCCTCCAGCTTGGGATATTTTATGATTCTAAGTACCCTTGCCTATGAGTTGCATTAGGCATAGACCAGGGTGCCTAACAAGATAGCATCAGTATTGACTGTTGTAGAAGACACAGCAGGTCACAGGAGGAACTTCCAAAATGAAAGATGTCTGCCTGAATGAAGAGTAGGCAGTTGCTCTAAAATAAAAACAAAATAGTTTTCATTGAACAAGTTAACCTTCTTCTATACAAGCTTTGATTTGTCAATGATATTTTTGTTCCAATACAGCCTTTCAAGTCCTACTACCATGTAGAGATGTATCAGCTTTAATAAAGTAGAAGAGCAAATCCTTAGGGTAGAAGGCAGCCTGCATGGAAAGGTGATATATTTTGTTTCCTATGATAATACAGCAGTGCAGCATTTCTTAATATATACTGGAAAAGATGAATATCTCCTATTGAATATGACAGCAATGGCTGGAACTGTTCACTCGTCTACTCTTTTCCATCATAATATATGGGAAAGAATTTGATCTAGAGAGATTGTACTTTACCTGTGGATCTTTTCTCTTCTTCAGTTCACAAAATAACAATGACAGTAATTTATGAGTTTGCGAGATGAACATTTAGGATCATTGTTAGATTATTGAGGAAAGTGTTTTATTGAGATAATTTCAAATATGTCAAACTTCCTGTAGCTCTTTTGGGCCCTGTGGGCAGATTGGAAGACCCTCTGATAAAATGTCAGTGACTTTCAAATATTAAAATTTAGAAAATATGAGTTACTGCCTTTCAAGTCCTATGATAATCGTTTATTTACAAAAGACCAAAATAGATATAAAAGGGGAACACTTTTACGTAACAGCATTCAATATCAGGATACTGTTTGTCTAAATGTCAGCGTTAAGCAGAGCCTACCCTCTACTGTTTTCACCTGGCAGATCAGAGCAGTGGGTCTGTCAGGAAGTGAGGCACAGATCTTGCTCCACTTACTGACAATATCATGTAGCAGAGGGGCTCAGAGAGAGCCTGGAGGAACGGATAAGGAAGGACCACATGTCTTAGGAAGTGAGTTTTTGTGAGAGGCCAAAGCAAAGTTTGAAGCAGATTGTTATGTATATTCCAGATGTATTGTGGTGCAGGGGTGCACAGGCTTTTGAAATATACATAGAATTAGGATAGTAGTCTCTAAGGTATTTATAATTGACCTAGGAATGGAAACAACTTACATGGTATTCTTGCACTAGCCCTTTCCTCAAAGCAAGACTTAAAGGTCTTTTCTGGCCGGATCCTCTTTCTGAGGTTCTTTCTGCATGTAGATACAAATGAAACTGGGGAATACCATATCACCCTGGTGGGGAAAGCTTGTGCAGATTAGTCATGTTGTGCTTTTCAGATACTGAAATTTCATATTTCAGACCTCCCCTTCCTATTTTCATAATCTGTTTTTAAGTACAGAAACAGCTGTTTTTATAAATTACACATCTTTTCTATGTGCATCCTGTGCTGCAGGTTTTTAAACAATGAATGGAAAACTATTGACTTTCTATGTTCCTTGCAGTACTGTGACTCAGAATTCGGTGAAATCTCCATATTTAGAACATAATATCTCTTCATCCTAAAGTGAACCACTTCTCTCCCGCTTTATTTCATCTTCAGGGCAGCTGTTCTGATGAGGGTCCTTCCTGCAGTGGTAATAGCGCAAATGTCGGCTTGCAGAGTTGTTGTCCCATATTCTCACATAATATTAGTTGGCAGGCGATAACTACTCTAGCTATCTTGTGAGGGCTGTGGTGACAAAAATAAACCTCAGGCTAATTTTCTAAACAAAATCAGTCAGCTTGAGCGAGTCGTCTTGTTTAAAAATTAGATAACGATGATCTTAGCTGTAATATTTTAGATCGTGTAGTAAATCAAGAGTGGGATGCTTCCTCATGTGGTTAGCTCCTAATTGCCATTTCCAGTGGCAGTTGACAGGATGTGCCAATGTTTATGATTGATTTAGAGGTTGTTCAAAAATTTATTTGGGTAACAGTCTGGAAAATGTACATTTACTTACACTGTGGAGAATAACATCTGTTTTTCTCTCATTTTTTGACAGTGGGCACTAACTATATTTTATCATGACATAAGTTTCCCTGGGAGACAGGAGGTATTGATTCATAAATTGCAAACTTTTTTTTCCCCTCAATTTTTCTTCAGAGTAAGTAGTTTTCCATAGCAAAAAATAAAAAACTTATCTTGGAGGAAGGCAACAGCTGGATAGGTAGGATCCCATGTAGCAAGATGTGAAAGCTTCAAGCTGATCTCACTGTAGTTGTTGACCAGTGCCCAAATGGTAGCAATTATATATGCCTCTTGGTATTTATGCCCTGTGGGATGAACACGGAGGATGATGCAGGAAGCACTTCTATTACTGAGATGGGCTCCTAAGAACAGGAATTTATACCCATTACTATGTAAATAATGGAGGTTATCACCTATGTTGTCAGCTAGATTGTCTGAACTGGGTCTGAACCTGGGCTTGAGGGTAAACTCTAAGTACTTGTGACTGACAATGTAAAGGATTTCCAACTAGAGCATCTCTAGGGCTTGTTCACAGATTCTCCAAAATACACGATTTTCTGGACTGGTACCTAAGTGGGACCAACATTTCATGAGAGCAAGTTTGTAACCCCAAATCAGACTGTGATTTCCAGTGTGGAAATGCTGAGGAATGTGGGAGAGGCAGACTGAGGTGCTGCTTGGATTCACTTTAATGCTAATTTATACTTCTCATCTCTAAGGGCTATTGAATAGCCTGTTCTGTGGCTTAGGTAACTGAAGGACCATGTTACTTAAGACCTGGAAGTTCAAGCTGCACATATAGGTTTTACTGTGAACCAGTTAGAGTTTCAAAACACGGATGCTTCCAGTGAGAGTAGTCAGAAAGACCTGCAAGAAAGTGTTTACAAAGGAAGCAGAAATATTTTGTAGGACTATGTCAAAAAGCATCCTGTAGATTCAGCTGTAATTTTGTGGCAACTTTAAACTGCGGGCTTTCATAACTAGGGCATTTGAAAAATAATTTTGTCAGGAAACATAGTTTGCAGCAAATAAATCACCAGATTTTGGGTCATAATATATGTAATTTAATCCTGTTAAATTTGTTTTCCTCATTTGCTGCAGCACCAGCAGCAAGCAAAACAGTGATTCTGTGCCATTAAAGTTTCCCAGATGCAGTATGTGCCAGAGACTACACAGACACTGCCATTAAGGCTCCCTGAGAGACTGCTCTGAGCGGCAGAAATTGTGCTCCATTTTCCGGATGCCCTCATAAGGCTGAATTTGAAATTAGACTTATTGTTAGAAAGCAAAGCATGCATATAATAAGCCAATAAATAATAGACATCAGACGTGATACTGACTTTACAAAACATACATCATTTACTTTCCCTTGCTTTTGCATTTAGTATTATGGAACATTTGTTAAGCTAGACCCTTCCTTTGGGTTGGATAACAGAATAGTTATTAAATGAAAACACACTGTGCTTTTTAGTTTATATTATCTAGAAGATTCCTTCCTGAGAAGTCCTGACTTATTTTCATTTCAACAACTGCTTCTTTATGTTCCACTGTGTAAAACACTAATTCTGTGCTACCTAGAATACATTTTTTTTCCTCATTCTTTTTTTTATTATTATTACTGAGGTAATTTTGTTCTTTTGGGGCAGTCAGTGCAGACTCTGAGCCAAACTTGCTTTAAAAAGGTTTTTTTTTCCCCTTTTTTCCCCTTTTTTCCCCTTATTTTTTTTTCTCTCCTTGCAGACTGCTGGAGGGCTCTGAAATGTTTTTTAAAAGGCTCAGGAAGGACTTTGAACTTGAAATCAAACCTGCATTAGTATTTTTCTTAATTAGCTCCACTGTAATAGACAGTGAATCAGACCGCATCTCTGTGTTGTTAAGAGGGAAAGTTCTAAGCTTCATTTTGGAGGTGGTTTTATTTCAGTAGTGTTTCAGCTACCACGGGGGTTACCTTTTTATCTCTGTCTGAATTTAAGCTTGTGTGAGGACCATTGTTAATAACTAGGGGGGAGGCAATCTGCTACACATAGGTCAGTGAAGTATTTTTAGCTATGGATGGTTTCTTAATTTTCTGCTTTTGCAAAGGCAGGCTCACTATGGATTAACTTCTCCATCTGTAGCAGTGGTGGCTCCAAATGTCTAAAAATAGTTTAGTTTGACTGCCTGAAAGGGGGCAATGCTTTTGCTGGCCTGGACCTCTTCCTGAAGGTATCATATCTCACACAGAGAATTTTTATTGTGGCAAACTCTGTCGCTTAAAAGTGATGCCAGAAAACGTTCTGAAGGTACAAACCTGCAGAAGAAAGGGCTTTTATCTCGAGATGAAATATGGGCTAGCAATACACTTTATAGCAATTACTGTTAGTGTCCTCAGTCCAGTGACCCAAGACTTACCTAAAATACTTGGATAAATTTTTAAAAAAAGTAAATATTTCTAGTCTGGCTTTAAGAGGAGACTGCTTGGTACCAATTATCAGTCTAAGCTTATTTTGAGCTTCCTAATTAAGATTACAAAAGCTAAGATGTAGAAGAGGTAGTGGCTCTACAACATTATTTATTTTCCCCATTATTTATTTTCCCCATTGTATCTTCTCACATAGTGTAATACCTTCTTCAGCAGTACTGCTTAGCATAACAGCATTCTTTCAGCTTATGGTTAAGGAGGTTCCAAAGATTGACACTGTTAAGTGATCCTCAACTTTGTATGGGGCTGTGAGCATCAGCTTCCACTTCGAGGGGTCAGCCAGGCTTGCATATATTTCCCTGCTAGAATTGCTATATTTTCTGGAATACAAGTCTTTAAGGATGGAGGGAAAACCAGCACTTGTATGATCAGAGTGCACTGCATAAATTATTTATCTAATAGGTAGTTATGTCCATAGAGAACAAAACCTGCAAGAGTAAGAGAAATAATTGTGGGTACCCAAACACAGGAGCACACAGTGCCCAGTCTGGACCATTCCTTCTCTTGGACTATGCCCCCCTCTCTGGGGAGTGACTGTCCTACTTTCTATGGATGCTGCTTTGATCAGTGCAAATATGATTTGATGTTGGCACTGGAACTGAGTGAATCAGGGAGGAACCAGTTTGTAGCATTCCTTTGCCACGCACTGTGCCGCAGTCAATCCTAAAGCCAGGATTAATGGGAAGCACAGAGTTAAGGAGCATTTCCACTGCAAATATCCTTAGTTTACCCATGCACAGGAGATGGATGCTGGACAGTGCTTGGACGTACAACAAGCATTAGGTGGTGACTTTTTGTGTATGAAAAACATCTCCAAAGCATTTAGAAGAAGGAAATAATTAAAAGAAAAAGTTACTGTGTAATTCACAAATGGTGAAAAAGACTAAAATAGCTGGAAACTTCCCCCATTTCCTCCTCATAGTCTGCCAGCTCAAACAATGGCCACTAAACAGGCTTGTGCAACTTGGAATGATGTAATAGCAAAGTATGCCATTTAGATTTCCCAGTTCTGGGACTTGTTTGTTTGGATACAGTTCACTGACTGTTTGCAGTCATGTTGGCAGCTCTGGATAAATGAGAAGTAAGAATTGAATGTTTGCATATTCATGTAAGTGCTGTCTAATCTCTCTCCTCTACAGGGTGCATAGGAAGTTAGCATAATGAAAATGTCTATGAAGGAGCTGTGCTTTGAAACCAGAGATATGTTTTCATGTGAAAAGGGCATACTGGTGGATGAAAAACTGGAAAGGCTTATAATGGCATTGGCCTTTTGAATCCTTAAGTCCAAACCCATGAATTAAAACCTATTTCTTAGAATAAAGGTGAAAGAACATAGAAATTACAGGTGTTAGCATTACACTATCAATCTCATTTCAAATGTGTCCTTAGCAGTTTACAAACAGCAAATTGGAGCCTCAGCTGTGAATGTCTGCATGCCTCAATGGACTTCAGTTTGAACTGTACTGACACTTTCAGTAGACTTGGTTTAAAGAAAAAATAATGGATTTTTTTTCCCTATATCAAACATGATCTCTCTTGCTTTCAAATGACCATCCAGTTCACAGATACTTTTCTATGTGCAGGAAAGGTTCAATGTTTATATAATGGAAAAGCTCCACAGCAGTGCTGTGGATGATATCACTATTCTTTCTGAAATAAATTTTCTTTATCTGAAAGAAATCAGAACAAGTGGATTTACTGCTTGTATATCTCTGGGGAAAAGTGAAAAGAAAGAAATGCATTGTATGACTGATTTCATCACATAGTTTTACAATGTTTAAAAAGAAATCTATTTCAAAATTGTTTTAAATAATAAAAAGTAGAACATAAATGGAGCTTATTTATCTAACCACTGTATCTTAAAAAACAGTGAACTGCCAATACTCCTAGTTCATTATGATTATGTTATATATGAGTATGACTGCAGTTTTTCAAGTATGAGAAATATGCTTCTTTTTCATGTTTTTTTTTTTTTTGTCAGCTATTCTTCACAAGCATAAGTGCTCACTGGGAATATATTTCAACGTCTCTAGCTGATAAGTTTCCTGAAAGGGCTTTGCCTTTGGTGTGCATTAAACACAGCATAGCTGGCGAGTCCAAAGTGGAAAATGACCCACTGTATTTAGTGTTGCTGTGGCCACCCCTTGAACACTGTGGGCAGTTTTGGGCTCCACAATAAAACAAGAATGTTAAGGTCCTTGAATACAACCAGAGGTGGGGCAGTAAAACTAGTAACAGGGCTGGAAGGGATGTCCTGTGTGAGCAGGCTGAGGACATTCAGATTGCATAGCTGTGGGTAGCTAAGACAGAGGCTAAATTAATCAAATACTTTCTTCATAGAAAAATTGTCACTACAATTGCTGAAAATGTAGGGTCACATATTTGGTATCCAAATGCTTTTTTTTTTTTTTTCCCCATTAAGCTAAAGATTCTTCTAGTCAGTAATTATCTATGAAAAATATTTAATATCATTTAATAAAACAGAGTATGAAAATATTTTGCAGAATCTTAAAAAACAAAACACACACTCACAGAAAAAAAAAAAAAAAACAAAACAAAAAACAACCAAACTAAACCAGGGGTACTTGGCAGTGCTTTTTGCGGTGTTCTAGGAGAGGTACAGAAAACAGATCAGAAATTTGGTTTATGGATAAGGCTCTCAGCAAGGCTATGAACTGTTTGGAGATTTCCCCTTCACAACTGTTGACTGAGAGGGTGATGTAGAACTTTGGAAGGGATAATTTTTTTTTTTTTAAATGCAGAGGTATGTTTTAAATGCAATATGCTAGAGTGTGACAGAATCTGTTTTGGCCCTAACCTTTTAAAATGAGCCTGCTATGACAGACAGTGCCAGAGCTGTGGCTGTCTAGGGTTTTCAGCTTCAGATGTCATTATATTCTACAGTGTCATGCAAGCACATTCTTGAGAAACAGCACAAGAGTGAATTGTGCCTTCAGGAGAGCTGACTATGAGTAAATGTGAAATACCCTAAGGATTTCTCATTGGAACTCAGTTATCTGTTGGAAGTAAATACAGAAATAGAGCTAGTTTTAAAAATAGAGCAATGGGTAGGTTTGAAAGAATGTTAATATAATTTTCTTTCAGTAGAAAAAAACAGCAATATCAAATTTGCAAGAACCTGAAATAGAGTAGTCAGCGTACATAGATAAAAGATTTGATGGTGTGAGGATTTTATGTTAAAAAAACACACAGATAAATTAAAGAATGACCAGTCTGATAAGTAAAACATTGCACTGAAATAAATAGTAGACAATGCAAAGATTAATGAAGATGTCATTGTTTGAATTGTACTCCAAGCCTAACAGTACTCAAAATCTGCTTTGGATAGCCAAAGAGAAAAGAAAATGGTTGGTTATGTGAAGGCTGCTTGTCCCAAATCAGCTTTCCAAGTTCAGAAAATGTAGATCCTTATTTTCTTAACACTGTTTAAAAAAAAAATAATAGAATTGAGTAGTGATGGAATCACTAATGTTGGAAAAGATCTTCAAGGTCACCAAGTCCGGCCACCAACCTGACCTACTGAGTCCCATCACTAAACCACATTCCTTAGTGCCACGTCCACATGTCTCTTAAGTACCTCCAATGATGGGTACTCCACTACTGCCCTGGGCAAGCCCATTCCAATGCTTTAACTCCCTCTCCATGAAGAAACTCTTCCTGATATCCAATCTAAACATACTCTTGAGATGTCTTGGATTGGCTGATTCCAAGAATGCTGATGTACTGAATCAGAGAGCTGGATTGTCGAAATGTGCAGAAGTCCACTTTTTCTTTCCTTAAGAACTCATGAGATTGAGCAATTTAGGTTGATTGGCTTTGACCTTAATTACTCCTCCTCCTTTTTATTTTTATTTTGTAATTATACTTGAAAATAAATTAGGTTTTCAGGAAGCTGATAGTGTGTAGCATTATCTAGGAGCTGTAGAAAGCTGAAAATTGCTCTGTCAACTTGTAGAATACTCAGCAATATATTTGTCTTTTATTTGTTCATTTTGAGCACTGGAGAAAAATAACCTGGGAAGGAGGAATCAGCTGACAGGTGATATTTAAAGGTAGTTCCACTTGAAATATACTGGTGAAATGATTTTAAGAGTTTTGGGAAGGGCAATGAGGATGATGAAAGATGGAACAATTTCTGAATGAGGAATGGTTAACTAAGCTACAGCCGTTGCTTGAATAGAAGAGAATTGAGGCAGAAGTCACAGCAGTTTAGAAAAATCAGTTACCAGGGAGAACATGAGTTGTGGTTGCTAATTCATCTTCCAGTGTAAGAACTAGAGGGTATTAAAAGATCATGTATTCGAAGCAAGAAAGGATTCTTTTTCATGCAACCTGTACTGGAGCTGAGGAATCACAGCCATAGAGATGCTGAGCTGTCACTGCTACATTCTGGGCTCTTCTTCAGAAAATAGTATATCCATGCTAGACCAATTTTGAGGTCATACTCTTTTGATATTAAAAATCATTACAATTACCACATCTTTAAACGTCTAAAATGATTGTCTTCATCAGAAAGAGGTGAATGATTTGTCTGTTTTTTTCCTCTGTGGTGTAATAAATCAAAGCAGCTGTTATACTTGGGGAAAAGAAAGTAATGATTTTACTTGGAAACTAATGGGCCTAGCCCAGCAAAAGTTTTACTGTCTTCTACATTTCCATGGTGGATTTGGGGATTAGATAGTCTGTCTTCTAAAGAGAAAATATCTCTTCAAAATCTCTCCGAGTACCTCTGTGTTTGAAAAGTTCTCTTAGGGATAAAGAAGATTCATAGAAGTATAGAATGGTTTGAACTGGAAGAGAATTTAAAGATTATATCATTTCAGCCCCCCTGCTGTGGGTGGGGACACCTCCTGCTAGAACAGGTTGCTCAAAGCCCCATCCAACCTGGCCTTGAACACCTCCAGGAATTATTGAAATTCTTTATTTGGTTGAGGCCTACTTTTAAGATGTTTTAAACAGGTGGCATGGAAAATTTTCATCAGATGTGGAGAAAAAAAATTGTATGTGGATTCAAATGCTGACATATTTTTTTGTTTAAAAAGTACTTATAATTGCTACAATATATGTAGCATTGTTACTCTGTATAATAAATTGTATTCTGAGTCCCAGTATACAATCATGATGAATAATCCAGAACTATTATTTTTGCCAACGAAATGTTAGATTGCTAGAAAGGGTTGTTTTGTTCAGGGTGATCCGAATCACTGGGAATGTTTGGCTCTACTAAAATGCATGGTTACAAAAACTATCAACAAATATGAATTTTGTACACAGTAGCTGGAATGATCTGATTTTTTAGGTGGATGGAAGACGAATTTGCAACCACGTGTGTAACACTAAGGCTGGGGGCAACCAACATAGGGAATATTAAGTGAGGTAGATGTAAAACTTAGGGACTGTGGAAAGGATTTGGTCTGAAAGATATTTGTTCAATCGGAACTTTTATCAAGCCAGTATGTAGGTAAATGGAAAAACAAAAATGGCAAAAAAGCAAGGTTATAGCAAGAACGCAATGGAATGAATCCTTGCTGACGTCAGCTGGCAGAGATCCACTGACACCAGTGGAGCTGACAGCTTGTATCAGCTCTGTAAATACTGGGTCACATCCAACCCTTCAGAAGAAAGGTTGGGATTTATCTATGAGGATTTTTCTAGTCTTCTTATGGGAACATGTAACTTTGGCTTCAAAATAGGGCAATGGGTTTGCCATTGTTTGTAAATATTAAAAATCTGCTTTTAACTGTCAACTTAAATATTCCTTTGCTTGGTATTGTTTCCTTGAGTGATTGTTTAATGCAATTAACCTGAATGAGGGAGTCGTTGTAACGAATTAATAATTAGTTACGAATTTTTGATTGTTGCAGTATACATTGATCATGTATCGATCCCATTGAGGAGTCTAATACAATTCCAACACATGTGCTATTCTAGGGAAAGTCAAATGATTCATGTGCTCTGTGTAGATGTCTGAACGATTTGAACACCTTGGGAAAGGAGAACGGAGCATGAAAAAGGACAGAAGAGCTAGATCTGCTCATACAGACTGAAAGCCCACAGAGGAACTTTCAGAATGAACTTACAAATTGTACTTCTGCTTCTCTCGTGTGTGTCAACCTTGAACAGTGCAGAGCATCTTCTTGCTGGGGCCAGTGGTCTGGCTTTCAGAAAATGCAGTAACTGGCTCATTAGGCAGATCCTATGTCTACCTCATGCGCAGTTACCTAATTGCCACAAATTTTGTGATTTGTGAGATAAATGGAGACAGGGATCACAGATTTTTCTTGTGGCAACACATAAGTCAGGATTTCATTAAACATACATATATTAAAGAAAAATAGTACTCAGTTTCTTTTTTATTTCTTGCACAGGCAGTGCTTCATAATCAAGAATTTGTTTTTATGACAGGCTCAGCAGAAACTCAGCAAAGGAACTGTTTCCATACATCTTTGTCCATATGCTTTTCTGCCTCAAAGTCAGCCTGCTGTCTTTTAAAATCTTTCTTCTCCCCACAGTTGTATTCCAGAGAGATTTCCTCTTGTATCTTTAATAAAGTACCCAAGCAATGAAACAGGCTTTGTCCGTACATCTTTTTCAAGTGAAATAGAGTTAACTACTGACACTTCAGATTAAGGATAAAGTCCAAACAGTCAGAAATTAAGATCTGATTGGAAATCTTGGAGTCTATGAAACCAGGTTAAATGAAAGTTGAAGAGGTTCTGATCTTACATTATTTTATAATGGCTTAGATTCATTTCCTCAGCCCAGCAATTTTAATTACATAAGATGGAATACCCAGTTACACCCAAGAAAGTAATTGCTAATGTAACAAGCCAATTACCTGCAAACTTTTGGAACAATGAACTGTTAAATAATAATGTGATAGAAGTGGGCTGTTACAGATGGGTTAGAGCTAGGTTCCCAGATTAGCCCTGTGGCACTGAAAAGATTTTGCTGAAGGAAGACTGAAAAGATTTCCTGAAACAGATAAAGTACTCCAGTAGCATGGAAGAGCTTCAGTAGACCTCAGGTTTGACATTACTTCTTTACTGACAACGATTACTAGCTTTCTGTCTTTTTGTACATGTTCACGATACAGAGCAGCTTTCAAGAGAGTTGTTTGATGTGTGCATATGCACAATTAAAGGACACGTTAGAGATTAATTCAGTAAAGGAACATTTCATTGCTACTTGGTCACAGACTGTAACTTGTTGTCAGTTTGTAAGAGGTATTTGTTGCTTGTCAGTAGAAGCTTGAATTCACCCCACGGTAATGACCAACTGCGCTTTGCTGCAGCCTTTGGTTGCCTTGAGAATGGTTGGATAGCTGGGATCACTCCTTGCCACCGAGGAGTTTTAGATGTTCATTTATTCCTTTTTCTCTTCAGACTCTCTGGTCTCTTGTCCATTGGGCTGAGTTTGAATGTGTTTACTTTTTTGCATTGTCTATTGATGATCTACTGAAGCAGTCCCCCAGAACATCTGGATTTCAAGCCTGCTGCTCATTTTGACTTTTTTTTCTTCCATTTGCTTTAAAACAAAGCAGAAAAGCTGTACAAGGAGCACAAATGCATTAAAAAAATTAGATCAAATGGGAGAAAACATAGCACCTTCGGCCAGGTAATGGATTACGTTTTTCCACATGTATGTTAATAGAGCATGATAGCACAAACTGTGTGGAAACTAGTCTTCTTTCCATAAGGCTCTTAAGATATAAATTTGATAACTGTAATTGTAGAGACATGTAGCATTTTTCCTTGCTGCAAAGAAGACCGGCAGTCTTTCTAACAAACAGTAGGTTTGTGAATCTTAGGTAAATACTTGTTCCTCTTCCTGAACATTTCACAAGCTTGTGGCTCAGAAACATATACACAAACTTTATTTTCAGCATGAGTGATGTTAACAAAAAACAAACCCCACAAAGCCAGCACTATTGTGATTCTCAGGACTTTTATAGGCAAACTGTCTATATATCTTATGATATAATAATTTCAGGCCTTTTCAGGCACTTCAGCATTATCTTAATAACAAATGGGAAATAATGAAATTAATGGTGCTTTGTTCACAAGTTTTTTTTTTGTTTTTTTTTTGAGTGCCATAGAGCTGTTGCCATTTAAACTGGAAAGCTTTTTAATTCTGAAGAAATAAAGTAGGAAAAACTGTTAGTTTAGAGTAAGAAGTCCAAGAACATTATTCTTCCCATTTCCTCTTCTCGGCACATGTTTGTACTGCCTGTCATTCAGACAGTCAACTGATTTGTCTGAAATAAAAAAAAAAAAGCTGTTTTTCTTTGCTGCTTCTAAAATACCATTTGACTTTTGTTGATATTGTGCCTAGGAGGCTGGAAGAGAACATGGTTCAAGGAAACAGCTGTTGGATATGCCTTGCACAGAGGTCTCTGTAGAAACTGACAGTCTTGTGGTCCAGCAATGTGATGACATTACTGTTTGCTTCACAGGAGACTGTAAGAGGCCAGACCAGTTTTCAGTGATTGACTTGTATCCTTGACTCAATGTGTTTCAGAAATACAAATTTAAGACTGTGCTTGGCTTATTCTCTCAAGACGCATCAGTTATTTGAGATGGAGGAACAAGGGAGTTGAACTGAGTGCATCCAGATTTTAGAAGATCGCTTGGACTTTGATTAATATTCCAGTGTCTTATACAATAGCAGTTTTTTGCATGATGCAACAGCTGGCCCTTGTAGCCCTTGTGCTAGTGCTGTGTGTAGAGACAGATGGTCTTACACCCTTTGAACCCAATGCCAACCACCTAACAGTTGTGCAGAATAGAGCATCTCTAAAAACCATCTCCTCCAGGAACCTCTTGTCTATTTAGACTGATGGTAGTTGGTGGAGTAGTTGACCAGCGATGAAAATGAATGAGGAAATTTAAAATAAATAAATGAGGTTGTGATTAATGGTGAGGGATAAAAAATTAGTGAGAAAATCAACAATGGAGAAAGTGACTGAAAGTGCAGGAAACAATTCAGCGTCTGATGGTTCTTTCTCCATGTATGTTTATGTGTGTAAGTAGATATACAAGTATGTGCATACAAACGTGGAATCACAGAATATCCTGAGTTGGAAAGAACTCAAAGTATCATAAAGTAAAACTTCTGTTTCCACACAGCACTACTTAAAATTCAAACCCTATTTCTAAGAGGGTTGTCCAAATGGTCCTTGAACTTTGGCAGCTTAGTGCGACGACCACTGCCCTGAGGAGCCTATTCCAGGGCCACCACTCTCTGGTGAAGAAGCTTCTAGCTCTGTCACTGAGAGCTCGTTTATTATTTCTCATGCTGAATGTATTAATGTAGAAATCCATGTAGCAGACTGAAGGACCTTACTAGCACATAGTTCCTCAAACTCTGGCATGCTTATCAGCTGTGAGCCTGATCTTATCCCTTTCTCCCTAGTTTAAAGCTCTTTCAATCAGCCCTTCTAAATTGTGGCCAAAACCCTTTTTTCCCCTCTGAGAAGAGTTGCCTCCTGTCAGGTGCCAGCAGGCCTGGTGAGAGACAGGTAGACCATATGTGACTTAAAAAAAATAAAAAATAAATTTTACCGGTGACACCAGACGCAGATTCAAGTATTGATCAACTGGGTCTGCTTTTTTTCTTCCAATATCATTCACTGCTACTGGAGCGATAAAGGAAAACACTCCATGCTCCTGATCACTTAACCAAGTGTTTTCTAGTAGCAGCAGACTTCCCTATGAGGTGGATCTGGCTAGCATATAGGGCCCACTGTTCCTCTCTGAATAGGCACCAGGGCTGAGTGCCTCAGTGAGTGATGGGTAGGTGCCAGCAATTAATAGAGAACAAATTTAGAAAAGTAAATGTGTGTGAGAAATGAGTTTTTGTTTTTTTTTTTCAAGAAAATAAGAGAAGAAATAATATGCATATCAAAATTATGAAGTATAAATTTAGACTATAGGACTCCAGTTACTAAGAATGACATAAGGAAGCAGACAATACAGAAGGTTGAAGAAAATTTAGGATATGTGGTCCATTAAATGATGTTATAAAAGTTTTCACAGGTATTTGGATTTCAAAGGGAATTAAACTGCACTACATTGCTTCAGTTTTAATGAGGAAAATTAAAACATTTTTGAAATATGAATACAGATTCAATTTGTATCTGTGGTCTTTGTAGTCATGTTTCTGATGTAGCTGTTCTTCATTTGACTGGAGATGGAACGTGCGTTTTCTTTACCTTATTCTTTCTCTGAAGTATGCCTAGTGCACAAAAGTTGGAAATAATTTAATGCAGGAAATTCAAGTAGCTGGCAGCTAGTCAGAACATTAAGAAAGTAGATTTAAAGTAAGTTAAACTTTTTAAATAAAAATCCTGGTTTATTGTGTTACAGGTGTTTTGTTTTTTTTTTTAAAGTGCTATATCTTCATGTAAGTAGGGGGTTGCAGTGTTTGAGATCATCTTGACTTCACCAAAGCACTACACATTTGACAACCATCAGCAAGATTATATTTAGATGGCCAATACATCGTATAGTGGTTTAGCAGCATACATACCAGTTAAGGAGTATTTCTCAAAGACTCTTCACTTAGTAAGTAAATGCATGAAGCCCTGATCTGCCACCAGTTCTGCATGTAATGAAAATGCTAATCATTCTTCTACGTGGATGTTTTCTCATCTCCTACAAAAATGAAAAGTTGTCCAGAAAGTAGCAAACACAATAAGCATCTTGTAGGGGCAGAATGTCTTACATAGAGACAAAATGAAATACATAAACCTCTATGTATAAACAATATGTAGACAGTTGTTTTGCGTAGTTTAAGTTACTGAATTCAGAGCCAGTCTAGAAAGGAAGTTACTGGAAGCTAAATCTGCTCATCTGCAATAACTCTGACAGAGCAAGCTGCTCTTGGAATCCTGCCTTGATATTTGATGTCAGAAAGAAAATTTAGTATTATGCCTTCAGGTTGTTTTTCATTTCTTGGTTTGTTATTTAATCATGAAAGAATTTTACATAATAGTCTCAGTTGTCTATAATTTGATTATTTTGCATTTGGAGCCTTCAATCAAAAGCCATGTTTCCCTTGAAAATGAGTACCTACTTGGGAGCTTTGCTGTTCTTGGACTTCCTCTGTCCTTGTTAGATTTTGTTGAAACCTGATTCTTTGAGGCCTCCGGATTACAATTTGCTCCCATAAACCCCTTTAATAATTTTTCTGCATTTCTGTTGACTTCACTTTTTGTATCTGTCATCTAGCCACCAAATTCTTTTGTTTTGTTGCTGAATCATGCTTTGAGAGAGGACAAGCTTTGTGGATTTTTTTTTGTTTCAGTAGGCATCCACTGTTGTTATGTCTGGTTTCAGTCTGAGTGTTTCATTCGGTAGCCTCTGAAATCCTTGAGAAACCACTCTCCTCCAAAGAATTTGTTTCCCCCCAAAAAAGTAAGGTTCTACATGAGCCAGACACCAAATCAATTGGGAATGAGCTGGTGTAAGACTTCTCTGTATACGTGACTCTGCTGGATTTTTGTAGTCCTTAGATACAAGTTAAATCAATGTGTACAGAAGTAATGGTTCATTCATGGGTATATATCTGCAGCTGTAATATTCAGGCAATAATTCCTTTTCATGACTTTTTCAAGGTGAATTACTTGCCATAACTGACATAAATGCACAGAACCTGCCGTTCAGTTTTCACTCCAACAATATAGTCTGGGAGTTTATATTCTCATGAGTAGGAATCACCCATCTGATGATCTGTCCCACAGCCAAACTCACAACCTGAAAGTGTTTTGTGCCTGGGAAAATGATCTCTGTAACTTCTTCATGCTGCTTTATTTTTCTGCATCAGTTTGCAGTGTGAAGGGGTAGTCTGTGTAACCATATTTCTACTCTTAAGCCACATGGCAGCATTAGAAAAAGGTGATGCGGAAGGAGAGTAAAGGGAGAGTAAGACTAATTAACATTATTGCCAATGAAAAATAGAGTAGGATGGTAAGAAACAAAACCAAACCTAAAGTCACCTTGCTCCAGGTCCCCCTTCTTCCCAGGCTCAACCTTGTCCTTTGGTTCTTCATTCCTCTGTCCCCTCCTCCCTCACAAGTGACACAAGGGAGGGGAGGAGAGGCTGCAATCAGCCCAGGAGTTCCACTTTGCTGCTCCTTCCTCCTCATGCTTTTCTCCTGCTCCTTGTGATGTTTTCTCAGTTATTTAAAAAAGCCAGAAGAGTATTAGGCAGATCCTTGTGTGCAGGAGAGGTGCGAGTGGGACAGAGGCACAGAGCCATCTCCAGGCATTGCAGGCCATTAGAGATGTGTTTAAAAGTAGACACTGATTTCTAGATAAGTTCAGTTAACAGTGGCTGCTTTTTCTGGTTAGTTCAGGGGAAGCTTTTCTAAAACATAAATAGTATGGTAGCTCTAACTGTTTATAGAACACACTCCAGTGCCATAGTGTTAGGTGCTGTGTATCACTGTTTCTACATGTTTTATTCCAAGCATGTACACAAAACATTCCAGCCATCGTTGTACACCATCTAGAGAACATGTTTCTGCAACAGCCATGTTGTTGTCTTTCATAATGTTTGTGACTTTTTTGATGCTTGTTCGTATATTTTTAATGTATTTTAATTCCTTTCTGTAAAATTCAGTTCAAAAATTGACATTTTTGATCTACTAGTTTTCAGGAATATTTTCCTTGCACAACACCTAGTCACCTATATTTGGGCATAAGTTCAGTCTGAATCCAATGAAAATGTGGTACATTTATGACATTAGCAGTCAGCTTCTGAAGTCTTCAGCGAAATCCTATTAAAGTGGGTAAAGCTTTTACCCAGTGTACAGGAGTTACTGTAAATTACAAATGCTGTTTTGCTGAGATAAACCAAGAACTTCTGAGCATGAAAATGTTGCTATTTTCTGGGTACATGTGAGGAAAATGTTTACTGGTTTTGTGGATTACTACTTTCCTATGTAGGAAGGCTAATTTTCTGAAAGCTGGTCAGTTTGGAGAGAAAGGCTATGCCTGCTTTTGATGCCACCTTCCTTTCCACCAGAATCCTGCAATATTGCTGCATGTGCCTTTTGCTGTGAGAGCTATACCATCCTCAGAGACCTTTTTCATCATTATCTTTCATCCCTCCTGCATGAAATTTATTTTGTATCCTTGCTATAATTTTGATTGAGTGGAATACTGTGTGAGGTGAAAATTGCTGAGATCTATAGAAAATTACTAGAAGCAACTTACTTCCTGGCTGTGGTATGTGATATACAGGGAAATTATCTTAGTCAGTTCTAATAATCTGGGCAAAAGCATTTAGGATGGGGTGTAAACTGTCTTGAATTATCAATGTTGAGAAACACCAAACTAAATCATATTTTGCAAACTCTCTTCTGAACATTTGATATCCATGCATACCCCCTCTCAGAGGAAACCAAACGTATTAGATAAAAATTTCCCCAGTGTCCCATCTGTTATGTTGACTTACTGTAAAGTCTGCGGGGAGTTCCTGTTCACCATGCATTGCATTGTATGGAACTGGGTTTATAATCTGAAGAAAGAAAATCAAGAGAGAGTCCTGTAACTTTAAATCCCCAAACATACTGTAGCAACATTTCCAAGCATGAAAGTGCTTTGGTTTAAAGCATTTCCTTATAAATAAAAATAACAGTAAGAAAAGAGTAGTTTCTCCTGCTGAGCAGGAGAAGTGGGGGGGGAAGATCTAGAAATGGAACAAAAGTAATTTTTTGGAATGCAACTTTGATTAAAAATCTTCAACCACCTTGAAGTTATTTATGTGAGGAGTTTATACTTCCAGTTCAAGGAAACTCATGCCCTAATACTCTTTTTTTTTTTTTTCAGAAGACAAGGGTTGTTCATACTTCAACATGCTGTTCATAAGATTTCTCTTATGAATATATGATTGAATCATCCAGTCACATCCCTGACCCTTGTCCAAGCATTTTGATAACTTCATATCTATGGTCATGCTTGCCAAAAGGTGAAGGCAGAATCAGAACCTGAATCCAAATCAGTCTCATTTTTCCCTAACTGAGACTCCAATATAACATAACAGAGACCCAAAATAGTCATGCATGATCTGTTGCTTATTTAAAGGGAAAAGTATTCAGGAGCTGATGCCTGCAGTGACCCTCAGTGAAGATGTCTGCAAACAGCAAGGAAAGTGGAGTTTGCTCCTGAATGACTCAGAGCTCCTGTGTTTATATTTTGTAAATGTGGTATTTTAAGATTTCCTAACTTGCCACTGCAGTTACTTGCCTAGTCCCCAGACTATTCTTTCTATGTGTGAAAGACAGCCATTGCACATACTTATTCATTTGAGGACAGTTTTATACAGTATCTGACTGTGTGCTAGAACACCAGCTGTTGGTCTCTTCTGAGGTGTGCAGCACTCATCTGTACTTAGTTTGATTACTTTTGTTGCGCTTCAGATTCGTTGACTCTTCAGAAGTTCTACAGTTAATTGACAGTCAAGTCACATCGTTCCTTTTCTACTTTTCACTCTTTGCTATATGCTTTCAGGCAAACGATCTTGTCTTGCTCAGCCTGTCAGAAGGTTTGGCTGCTATCTTCAAGAACACTGTAAAATTAATGCATCGAGGCTGATTTATGTTAAGAAAATGCCTTGTAATTTCTATGGCTGTTACTTAAGGAAGATAGAAACAGTTTAGAAGGTAGAAATGATAGTATCTAATGTATTTAGGTTTCTGTAGTATTTTTACTGTGCTAGGTGAAGAGAAATACTCTGATGCTTACAAACAGGGCTTTGAATGGGTCATCTGATGAGCTGTTGTGTTTGTGTGATATATAATGTACAGAGTGTGCGATTTATAATATACACGTGCAGGGTATGTCACAACTGCTGCCTAGATCCCTGTAATGCAGGGAGCGGAGACACTTTCTTTGAGTTTGAATTAAACGTGATTGAACTCTTACAGTAGACAGCTACTCTTGCTGCTGGGCTATGTCTTGCAAGAACTTAAGGTCTGAAATAACTTCATCACCAACCAAAATAATTCTGTTCTCACTCAAAGTGTTTGTCTCTCATTTTTCTCATCATGAGCATAGAACTATCAATGTACTTCAGTAGTTATAAGCCTCTGTTTCATAACGGTGAGAGATTTGCTGCAAAGGAATCAATATTCAGAAGCCGTAGTATATTCCTGCTCCTTGCAGCATGCCTTCCGTTGAGTCACATTTATATTATCATTTTGACAAAGAAAGTAAACTTGTGGTAGTCTAATGCGTGGATCTTCCTGTGTTTTCATGCTGCTGAATCTCAGTGCTTTGGTTATATCAACACTTAGCGATGTTGTAAACTGTAGGACTGTATTTTCTCATCTCTGAATTTTCTTTATTTCATTAGTTTTGTGTGGTATCTAACATATCTATTATGTCCAGGACATTTGCTTATTAAATGTATTTGAGAAAAAAAGACTATCTGTAGGGCACAGAAGCATCTTATCGATGCTGGAGTGTTTTGATTTTCCACTTAATGAAGGGAAGTTGGAAGAAATGCAAGAGTACCTGCCGGCACCTGGGGGGAGTAAAGCTGCAGAAGTAGAGAGTAACATGCTGGGCTTTGTTCCCAACACTTCTGCAAGGTACGATGGCCATTGGGAAAGAAGGAAAGCTGTCTGGAATACAGGATTCTCCCTTGAATAGGCTTGGGTTAAGTGAAACTAAGTTTAGGAACACAGAAAAGCTCCTGGGAGCTTATTTGATTTGATTGCTAAACCTTTTGAAGTGTGCTTATTGCTATAAGGAAGGAAATTTGGAAAAGGTCAAGTATGAATTAGGTGAGAAATACAAAAAGGAATTGCTTGAGATGGTCATTAAATAAGACAAAAATGAGATTCAGGAATAAATGGAACAGTATCACTGTAAAGGTGAAACGCCTCAGTGTAAATCAGTAAAGATAGTGAAACTGGAACAAGTCTATCCAAGATGGATTGATTTTGTAGATGTCCAATTCCAATCTGGTGAAACTGATGTTTTGCTTGAGCCCCATATCCCAACCTACATGTGTGCTTGTGAAGACCTTGTGAAGTCTAAAGGTCAGTGTATCTGTCTCTGTCTACTGTACTTTTGTATTTCTAACACAACCATTACCATCATGTCTAGGTAGCGGGAAAAATGATCAATATTATTGTCGCTGGTGTTGGGGAGTATCCAGCGCCCTGCTACATTAGGGTCTGAGTGACTGAAGCAAAGGCAGCCCCTGCCCCTGGGAGCTCACAACCTGGTGTTTCAGGCAGTAAGACAAGAATAAGTGAATCATCAGATTAGAGGGAAACAAAGGGATCGTAAGGACAGCACCCTGCAGATGGACGGGGTGTTCAGTGGAGCAGAGGTAGGTGGAGCCTAAGTCTCCAGAATATCGAGATGCTTGTCTGAGACAGGACCAGCCTCTCTTTTCATGTGGTGGTGCTGGAGAGTGTCAGAGAAATGCTCTGGGACCTTTCTGATGCTCTGCTGCTTTGCTTCCTACTCTGAAAGAGGAAAGACTTGGAGTCCTGCAGGTCTGAATCGATCCAAACACAAATCCCTGGTGTATTTCATGGACTTTCATATTTTTTTGTCCCCTTTTTTTATAATAAAATAAAATGGCCACTGATGTAAAGCAGGTAATAATTGCTCAGAAGGGGGTTCTAGGACCCTGAGAATGATCACTGAGGGTTAATTCAAAGGAAAACTGCTGAGTGCATTACTTAAGTCTTTGTAATATTTACCTTCTAAAATGCAGCTTTACATGAGTAATGTTAGTATCAATATTAATATCTGTTGAGATGAACAAAACTAACAGTGTAATAGGAAAAATAAATGTTAGCCTGCACAGTAAAGTTTTCTGTGGGGAGTATCTGAAAGCCTATGAAGATCTGCAAGTACTGATTTAAATCTCTGAATTTCAGGCTGCTGTCACTGTTCTACTCTGCCTGTCATTGTTACTTGTTTTCTTTCTTTTCTTTGTAATCGGTTTCTACACAGTTACAGCTAAATGTCCTGCAGAGATGAATGTCTTTAGTTTGTGTCTGCATGAATGTTCATAGCTGGTTTCAACACTTAATTGTCTTCAACAGAAGACACAATAGCTGTATTTTTAAGTGTCTTTTTTTCTAATTGTAAAGGAAATGTTAGCTGTATTAGCTGTACACCTTCTTGATAATTGCATACATGAAAATGAAAGCAGCTTACAAAGTTATTTACAACAGATGACGGGTCATCCGTATTTCTACTTTTTTTCCCTACTTTTCTCCTTTTCCTTTTTCCGCCTTTTCTGATTTATCTGTAAACACATTGAGCAGTCTGGAAATGAAAAAAAAATGCAGTACAGTGCTGCAGACAGAGCCAAATTCAATGCTCTATGCTGTATCTCAGTGCAGATCTTCAGTGAAAGCCCAGAGCCAAGCTACCTGGACAGCCATTAGCAATGAAGCTGAATATGGGCAATACCCGCCCACTTAGGATTGTGAATATTTGTTCTGGTGACAAGTCCACCACAGCTAGCCAGTATCGCAGTAGCTCAGATTTGCTTGAACATTCTTCATTACACCTAATCCTCTGCGCCTGCTAGAGTTTTAGCTGAAGTATCCTCTTACGATCTTGAGCTCTGGGTGATTGCTCGATGTCTGTTTGCTCCAAGACTCCATGAGGTACAGCATGACACCTCCGACTGGCATTGCTTGTAGCCACACTGACCCCTGCCCAGCCTCAGGAGGAAGTCTCACAACAGTTTTCCCAATTGCTGTGACAGGCAAATCCATTGTCCTGCAGGAAGCTTTGTGTGGTCACTGATGCAATTCTGGGGGGCTTTAATCCAGGGCCTGACTATCTCTACCTGTAATATTGACAAAGTAGAACTGTATAAGAAATGTCTGAGAGGACATTCTATCCGGTCACAAAAACTTAAAGGCAGTAGAATTATTTTATTTTGTGAAACACAGGGCCAGGAGCAGCAGCTGGTATAAACCAGTGCAGCTCCTTTGTAGAGATCGAGGAGATGATGCTTGAGATCTGCACCTGCATCATGTCCTGCATTTTTGAATTGAGGTATTATGCATAAACACAATGAGTTGTTCTCAGTGGTGTGGGAAGTACACATTTTGACCCTCTTGACCTGCAATCTGTTTGTAGTTTTCAGCAATTACACATTTCGTATAAATGATAAATGAGTAATATCACAGAATGCATTAATTTTATACTCTTTCACCTCTTGGTAGTTATTTTCTTGCAGTAAAACTATACCCTGATATTTATGAAGTGAAGAAAAGCTTTAAATAAAAATGAGTGAAGATCATGAAAGTGGCCTGGTACAATTGTTAGCCTCTGTTTGTTGCACTCATGTCCAGTAACAGCCTAATAAACACAAAGCATTAACTCCCTCCTCCATTAATTTTCTCTGACTGAAAGGAGAGGAAGCCTTATCATGTATAGATATCTCCTGAGGGTAACTATTTTTTTTCATTCCCCTAGCCAAAGCTGGAGAATATGGGAGGAAATTCCCCCACGTTTTCCATTCTTTATCACATTTTATTCTTTATCAGCCTTTATCAAGGCTGCTCTTCTTTTATCTTAACTTAGATGCTGGCCACAGCAGCATGGCCAGTTCCTGCCAGGCCTGTGGGCTTTTTACAGCTTTCTTTATGCAGAACAATGCTTACTCAGCCTTCCCACCGCTGAACCTCCCTGCTGCTGTTGGGCCATTTCTCCTCTCTAGCCATTGCCTCAGGTAATTCTCCTGGCTGTGAAAGTCATTTTGTTTTCGCTTGGTATTATGGAGGCACAGGAACCCCATTTCCATGCTGAATCCAGCACGTTGCCTTCCCCTGATGACTGTTAGTGTAGGCCTTTCCCACTTTGCTTTCTGTGGCAGCACGACGAAATGAGACTACAGTTTCAGGGTGCTTCAAAATGCTGTTTTATGTAGTGTTGTTTGCGGTGCTGTAGTTTGCTTCTTTCCTGCCAATTTTGTTTCCTTCTACAATAATTAATTCACTTGTTCTTTAAATCTCTCTTTTTATTAGTGTATAGATCTTGGATGGAAACTGTTAACAATGTAAATAAGGTTATGGATATCCCCAAATATTGTTTCCCTATTTTTGTGTCTCTGTCTGGACTTACAAAAGGGCAAACATTTACTGCTGTTGTAAAGATGTTCAGGAATGAGAGCAAGAGGTTTCATGCTCATAAAACTTGTGTTCTTAAAGTCCATTCTCTATGAGAAACAGCATGGAGAGAATCGTATGTGTTTACTCCAAGTTCTCCAACCTTAACCAGAACGTGTTACTTCAGTACTCTTTGTCAAATTAGATGAAGAGAAGAAATCTCTGTTCTGTTGCTTCCTGTTTAGAAGGATCTCTTTAAATAAACCATGTTTCCTATTTCGGGAGCAAGCCAAAGCAGAATTTTTTTTTTCTTCAATTTTTTTAAGCTAGAATCTGCCTTACTAGTAGTTCTGTTGACCTCTGCCTCTTCACCCAAATTCCCACCTCCTGAGATTTATGGAGATTATGGTTTGTTTTCATAGCACACAAGGTGCTCTTCTCACCTCCTGTATGCCAGCTGATTGTGGGAAGCTCTCACATTCATTTTACATTTTCAACATGGATCTTTAATGTCCTAGTATATGTGAATTTCAATGCTTTTCCCTTCAAAGATGATGCAGTTCTATTATTCAAATAGTTTTCTAGCTAAAGGAAAGTGTATGCTATATATAGAATTCAACACAGAGGAATTAAACACAGAGAAATATTGATTACACGTAAATTGGGCTGGCATCAGCAAATGATGTGTGGACTGTTGTTTGCAAGCAGGTTATTCTTTTCTCCATGTTATGCTTTAATGTGGTTTTGCTTTGTATTTTTTCTTTTTTGCATTCCTGTCCAACTGTGCTCTGTGCTACACCTTAGCCAGTTTCGGCTCCATGTTCCCTCTGTGACCTGTAGGCAGGAAGCCATGAATGTTAACCTGCTGTCTGCAGCTTTAAAAGCCATGATGTTTATAATAATTCAGAAATGAGCAATATCAATTTCCCAGCTGTTATTGAATCTGCATTTACAAAAAAAAAAAAAAAAGAAAAAAGAAAAAACAAATACACTTAGCATTTTCATGAGATTTCATTCTAAATTATTTTCGAGTGCCTTGGTGCAAATTTGGACAAGTACAAAAATCTTGTGTGGAGATCAGGAAACAGCTCCTTGGTCTTTTGAGACTCAAGACTAGGCAAACTTCTACAAGTTGGAGTGGGATAGGGCAATTTTTCTACCTTCTTTTTCTACATAGCAGTCTTGCTTGGTTGGCAACTATGGCAAGTGCAAGACCTCTCTTCTGGTGCTGCTGTTTTTGGCTTGTGTAGCTGGGCACCTACTTTTGCTGAGGGCTGTGCCTACAAGAAGAATCTTCTTGTGAGAGTTACTGAGATTTTTGTAACGAAACATATCTTGAAGCAATACATAAGGATTGAAATGTATATTAAAATATCCTGACATGTTAACTGCTTACATGTCTTGAAGGATTTTTGAGGTATGATTTACGCTTTCTACTTGTAGTTTGGCTTGTGTTTGACAGGTATCTCTCATTAGCTGATAAGGGCAATCAATCCATTTTGTTTCCATTTTCAGTCTGTTTCTGTGCAAGTTTCACTTCCAGTTTTGTACATACCGTCAAGTTGCTGCGGCATAAGATCAGGGAACCCAGGGCAGTAGTTATTTAAAAGTTTACTTCCCTTTGGAACAAAAATGGGTAACTATAACAGTAACTATTTTCTGTTGACTCTGACATTATTTTTATTTTGTCACAAACTTTTAATTGGGTCCAAGTTTTCCTTGGTGGCATCCCTTTGCTATGCCTCAAGAAAACGTAGGAAGACAGACGTTGAACTAACCTCCACTGATTGCTTTCTGATTGCCAGTTTAGTTTTCTTTTTTTCATCCATTTAAAATGGCCATATGGGAAATCAATAGTGATGATCTTTATTAGAAGTGAGGGCCTTCACCTATACATATTTTGTGTGGGGGAGAGAGGGATCTGAATCCAGTTAGAATATTTATGAAAATGGCAGAGCACATTCTTCCTTTAAAATTTCTGGAGGCTGCAAAATGAGCAGAAATCTTGACAAATTATTCACACAGTTGCGCATCCTGTGTGAAAATTAATCTCAGAAATGGAGAGGTCCGCAAACTGACTGTGTTCTGTTTTCTTTTTTCATGTAACAATCTTGGCTGTTGTATGTTTTTCCATGTTAAATGATGGAGTAATTAGTAAGAAAGGCCTTAGTAAGTTCAGTAATTTCAGTTAAAAAGAAGTTATTGGAATCAGTTCTCACTGAGTAAGAAAGTAAGTCTGACTCTGATTTGATATCTCTGATACTTTTTTATGTAAGGAATGACTGATTTTTTAATATATATTTTCTAACAGTAGGCATATCAGTGACTTGAAATTTTTGAAAGACTATGCAGCAGACATGCAAGGTAAGACAAAGAAGTCCAGTCACTGAGGAGATGATGGGTTTGGGTTTTGGCTGGTTAACTGCAGCATGTGCCTAAGTTAAATGTATAGGCTACACTTGTAGAAGCAGGCAGCTGCACTGGGCAAGGGTGTGAAGTTCTTTATCTAATTCCTCAGGCAGTGAAACGCAGACTTCCACTGTTCTCTGCTCTCTTGAAATCTTCGTCAGTGTATTTCTACCCTCTTGCTGCAGCTGCAGATTTGTTTGCATCATTTATTTTAGGATTCCTTACTTTGGTCCCCCAAAGAAACTAAGTAATTTTTTTTCACTAGTCCGTGTTGTATTATATGGGAAAAGATGCCGTATCTTTCTTACCCTAATAATATTTTATGATTTATCAACGGTTTGGTGCAGTTATAGATTTGGTTGTACCTCACTCCTTGATTGAAGACAAGTCTTCCACATCACCAATTCTATTTCCAATTGTAACATTTAGGTAGGGCAGAAATTAACCTCTGTATCCAGTTGTAAAATCTAGGAACAGCTTCATTTTCTTCTGAATTTTTTAATTTGATTTTTTTTAACAGTGCCTGTGCTGTAGACAGCTATAGGAGTCTTTCTGCATGAGTGTATTTATCATCTCAGAGGGGTAACAAGTCATCTAGTTCATATTAACTGAACTAAACCGTGCGGTTCCCTGTGGTCAACAGCTGGATGATAAGACATCAAGAGTACATTAGGCAGCTATCTAATGAAGTATTTTCACTGCATCTAAAACACATAGTAGCACATGTTAATGTTAACGTTGCTAATAATGTACACTGCAGTCAATTTGTTGCAGATACTGCATTGCTGCTCTTGTGCCAAACCTTGTACAGTGAGTAGGATACAAACATAGTGTGTTGTAAAAAGTAACACTTAGCTCTGATTTTGCAAAGTGTTATCCTATTTATTTTAAGTGCCATATAATTATCAATTCATTTACTACCTATTGTAATGCTATGAATCATAATGAATATATTTGCATAATAGGTAGTATCACATGAGCTCAATTATAATTCAGTATTAGCTAAATGTACCATGAAAACAAAATGTTTCCCATAAAGGTAGGCTGAGGTTGATGTATAACCTGTCTCATAGATGATGTCTCACAAAATCTGTTACGGGAAACTGTTCCATTTGTGGACTTGCTCTCAGCAGGGAATATTTGGCAGTTCTGAACTTCACACATTTCTTCTCCCACCTCCAACCCCCAAATTTTAAATGGTTGTATGCCATGTCAGTCTTGCAGATCAGGTTATGGAATGGAGCATGCTCAGAAATGTGTCTTTGCTGTTTGCTGACATGCCAGAGCTCTGCTAACTCACGTCAAAAGGCTATCTGTGGCCAGAAGACTGAAATTACTGCTCCAGAGATGCTCCAAGACCAGCATGTGCTGTGCTGAGCAACTGGGGTTTTGTCTCCAGAGGATAGTTTCAGCTCTGGGTAGACTTTCAAACTCTTTGCTACTGGAGATAACTTATTTTTTAGATAAAAAAAAGGGCTCTGAAATAACACATGCTCCTTCCTAGTACAGGAGTCAACTTGGCTTTTCCATATGGCGGAATTGGATATGGAAAGGCTCCTGGCGGTGTCAGTTACTTGGTTTGTTCCCGTTCTGTTCAGTATCTGAACTCTGCTCACCACTTACTCATCACAGTTGGTTGTCGCTTATCTTGCTGCCTGTATTCAAAACAAGAAGGACTCTGTTTTCAAAGCCAATTCCAACCTGTTGCCATACACTGTATGTGGATATTCCTAGCTTGGAGAACTGTCTGGTGTCCCTTTAAAGAGTAGTATTGTCAGCTATCCCCAGTTTCTGCATAGCTTGGCATTGTAGATCCTGCTCTACCTCTCTGTGTTTCTAATGAGAGACCAAAAGTGATCCCACCAACCCTTGAAAGGGATGCACCTCTGGGGAAGAAACAGCTCTGCACTTGCACCAGTCAGCGGCAGCAGTTCCGTCGCTCGTAGTCCTCCACAAGCTTCCCCCCTCTATCTTAGATCTGCTTCTCCTACCCCAAACACTGTCTATCCTGTAGCCTAATTTGGCTTTATTATAAGAAGATTTATGTAAGCAGAAGTGAAGGATGTATCACTTTGCATATAAAATAAGTGGTCCCTTCCAGCTTTGGTTTAATGAAGGCATATGGTCTTGCAATAGTAGAATGGGTAGAATAACCCAAATGTGAGCAAAAACCACTTTCTGAGATGAATAGCTCATACCTCTCATTTGGTTCACTTACAAGTTCAGTGTTTTCTGTTGCAGAAACAAGGGATGCTTGTGCAGTTGTAGTTGCCTGCAAATGGTTGTTGTGTGAACTGCTGTGTCTATAACAGATGTGTCTAATCCCACTTCTCACTTTTAAATTCATTTCATTTCAATACAGAATGTGAAATGCATCCTTTCAGCCTAGTCTAGTTGATTTTTACTTGTTGCCTTCAAGTTACATTAAATATACTGATATTGTAGGGAAAGAAAAAAGTTATTTCTACAAATATAGTCTAGCTAACAGTGCCTCAAGGATTATTTAGCCTGATCTACATTCAGGAGACAGCACTGCAGTGGCAAAAGGCTAACACAGTTGACAAAACTTAATTTGTTTGGACTCATGTCACCATTGGCTTTAAAATGTGACAGGAGAAAGATGCGGTAGGAATTGATGAAGTAGTGCCACATTTTCACAATACCACAACTCTTACAGTCATTTATAGCAAGCGGATGGGCAGTGGATGTGGTCCAATATCACTGCTGGGAATGGTGTAGTGTTGGTGCTGGACTCATGTGAAGTTAGAGCTCTTGCAAGCGAAAGACTAGATGTATACTTATTGTAAATATTGCAGGGGTTCTGTATAATATTTATGCAACAAAAATTTTTGCTATATGTATTGTTAGTAATCCCCTTCACCGGGATAAGCACTGCACCTGATAGCAGGAAGTTGTCGACATACATATACAGAGGGTGGTACACCTGACACTGGAGTTACGCTCTAGTGAGAAAAGTTAATCCAATGTCTGCATGTACTCTAAGCCTGCTTGTTAGGCAGTAGCATCTTCAAAGGAAGCTGCTGTTCTGAATTTAAGGGAAAATTCTTGTTCTTCTACGGAAATATCAGTTTATGTTTTCATAGTTCTCTTTGGCTTGGTGCGATCAGCAAGCAGTTTCTGAGCTTTGTTTCTTAATATGAAATTTGCAAATAAGCATTAAGAGAAAAATGAAAGCTAAAGTACACTTGAATTTCACAGAGGGATAATTCTGTGGTGTTTATATTCATTATGTGGTTTCTATTTTAGACGTGTATCTTTGAAATGCACCTTAAATGTGTTTTTGTTTTGTTCTGGTTTTGCTCTAAATATCTTTTTGTAGGACAACTTTTTTAGGTTGATCACAGTTCATAGCATCCTATTGAGTAGGAATCAAACTCTCTGGATGATTGTACTTGCACAGAAGATGTAGTGTTGACCATGGTCACAAGCGGGACCAAAAAAAAAAAAAAAAAGGAACTGTAAGGGCTGTTACCATAATAGTTTTCGCAATGTGACCAGGAATGTTGCCATAATTGTACTAACTCCAGATGATTTTGAAAGGTGTACTGGGAAATGTACAGGAATTATTAGCTCATCTTGCACAAGTATTAGATGCTTTCAAGTCCTGAGGTTCCAGCTGTCCTGAGCTGACTGGCTATCTCTTATCAGCTCTCATCTTCCACAAGATTTCCAACAAAGGCACCATGATCTGATCAATTTATGTACTTTCCTCTTTGAGGAAAGATCATTGGCTATGATGTGGCATATCGTTTAAGATCTCTTTGTTATGAAAACTCTGATACAAATTGTCTAGATGCTAAGTGAGAGAAAAGGGAACTGATCTGTCCTAGGAATGAGAGCTTGGGAATTAAAATCTTCGTGTGCCATGTGATGCTCAGTGTGATTTTTACTGATCCATAAAAAGTGAAACTATTCAAAAAATATTCCCACTTCACTGTAATTGTGATTTTTCTTCCCCACCTAGACTTTCTCTTTAGTATTCTGTATTGCTGTTAAATGATTTCAAAAACATCCTGAAAATTGTGTGCAAGTATTTTCCATTCACAGTATGGCTGCTGTGATGCTAGCCATAAATACACTAGCTGTAGGTCAACTGAATCAGTGGTAGATGTCAGTTCTACTCTCCTATCTTTTTTTCTTTTGGGAAAAAATAGATTTCTCTAACACTGGTAGACTCTGGATCAACCGAAAATCACTCTCGGTTGCGCTTATTCTTTGACACAGTATTTTGCTTGTATAAACACTGGGCCCCAAGTGAGAATTGACACATCAATCAGCACAGGCCTTGGAGTTGTATAGAAGAAATGACCACATATGATCTTGAGCTAGTTTCAGGCACTGTAGTTGGTCATCTACGCTTTTATACAGCTGCCGGTTAGATGCGTTAGTTCTGATAAATGAAGGCTCGTTTTTTATGTGTAATATTGCCACGAGAAGCAGTTGCTTTTTTAGACTCTAAACAGGATATTTCCACCAAGAATATCCTTCCTTAATATCTCTTGCCATGGTACATCCATCATAAACATCCTGAAATAAAGACTGAAATGGAATAGCTCTCCCCAGTCATTTGTAGCATTGGAACAGTAATGCTTCTGAAGAAAACCTTGAATCTTAAAGAGATTATCAATGTCTACTACAGTCAGCACCTTCTCATCTCTAGTTTGCTTCTTCCAGTTTTCATTTTTAGAAGCTAGATTTCAAGGTCAGGTTTTTCACTCAGCGGAAGTGGCTGGAAATTAAGAGTTAAACAACTTTCTCTCACTCCAAACATGGCTAACCCAATGTTTCGCATAATCCAGCAGCAAAGGAGCAAAACATAATGTGATGAAACATTAGTTTCACCCAGGGAGAAGGACGAGTGAAGCCTTGCCTGGCTCCCCATGTGCTTGATTGGCACGTAATTTGTTTGTGACCACAGCACTCACGCAGTCCCAGCTGCACGGGGATGCTCAATTCTGGTGAACTGCATGAGGGCCTGCAAAAAGAGTACTTAAAGGCTAAAGTAAGTGCCCAAAACGTGGCCTGTCTGCTGCTCCATTGGCCCACTGATAATGCAGTTCAGACGCATCTGTTTGCTTATTTATTTTTAAGCTAAACTTTGCATGTGGGACATTTAAATTCAGTATGTGGGTTTGAAAATGCCTTTTCCATCTAATACCTTAGCTGTGGGGAAGGCCAAACTTTGACATTTTTCACCTTAACAGTGACTCTTAGCAAATTTCTGAAGTTGTATCAAGGATTTTCAGTTTCCTGAATCCAATAAGTTTCTGTGCATTGCTGTTTGTAAATGGCAGCAACAGAGGAAGCCTGCAGGAGAAGCTCTTTTTTCCTGCCTGTGATTTCTTATTCTTGGTTCTGCAGCTGCTTGCAGACATCCATTGTGTTATGTTATTTTTAGTCTATGGGTGGCAGTCACTTTCTAAATTTCTTGCATGAAGATTGCAGTCTTTCCTGCGATAGCCTTATCAAATTTGCTGTTAGTAACACACATCAACAGGCAATCGATAAAATCAGAGCTAATTACATAATGTGGTTTTTTTTTAAGGAACTGTCTGTAGCACAAGCAGATGTTAAATGAAAGCTAATAAAGTGTGTCATCTTTTAAATAAGGGTATGCCCCGGGATTTTATAGTGGACAAACTCTGAGCCACAAAAGGCAATTTCCATAGAGGTTTGCATGCATGGAAATAATGAAATAATCATGCAAGCAATGCATATTGGAGCTAAACCTGAGCAATCATTACAGACCTGCAAACATTTGTTAGCTTGTTAGAAAATGAAAGAGATACAGTGCAAAGGCAGCAGGCAATACAGCTAGCAAGGTATCAGGCTGCTTAATAGTGAAGATACGTTATCAAAGTCCATCCTTTGCCGTGGGATTGCATGTGAACGCTGGAAATCCAGTGCTTGTCTAAATAGTGGCTCTTTCGGTGCAGAGATGGTGCTTATTTATTTCACTTGTGTTCAGGAAGGAAAAAATTAAACTATGGGCTACTTCACAGTGTGGAGGACAGCACAGAAGACAGACGTAAAATAACATCTGGATTTTAGTTTTATAACTCAGTCCACCAATAACCTTTCGTAATCACACTCTACATAACTGCAAATTATTATTAGCTTTCTTATTCCTTTAAATCTCAAATTGTTGAGATTTGAGTCACTAATATGGTTGAGGTATTTCTCTTTGTGAGCTAGTAAGAAATTTCTAACCTCAAGTCTGGCTGCCAGTGAGAACGAGAAGGGGAGGAAAATCCTGAATTCCACCAAAATTAACAGAAATTAACAAGTGCTTCGTCAGAAATATCATTTTGTTGTGCTGTGAATTAGGTGTTGTAAGGGCCATGCATGTGACCCTTGTGGTTTTCACAAGCTAAGTATTCTACTTGACATTTCTGTAAAAATTGACAGTAGTAAACAATTTAAATGTCACGAACCAGAGATCTTAGGTATCCTGAAGGTAAATTCACTTAAATTTTGAAAAAATATATAGGTGACTTTTATTTCCTGTTTATTTTTGGAGTCTTGAGAGTTCACATTTTTTTAACCATTTTTCCCTGAGTCTCTGAAGGCTGAGAATTTATTTTATTTGGGAAAAACAAAAACCATCCAATGAAACAAAACCCCCAAATTTCAGGTAGTAATATCAGTTATGGATGGAGGATTTTTAATAGAGTTTCATTTATCACAAATTCTGTTGACATTGGAAAATCCAACTTAGCAAGTTCTTAAAAATATTTTTTTGTATCTTTAACTTAATTTTATCGAGACAAAGGGAAAAATGGCCTCTGACTTTTGTGACGGGCTCAGCACGTAAATGCTGAGTCACCTGAAAAATCCCATCCCAATCCCTCAGCTGTTCTTCTGTGACATTAGGAGTTATTAACTGGCCTTGTCTGCATTTTCTGAGCCAGCAATGATAGCATTCCAAAAAGAAAGGGGAACAGATAAGAGGAAATAATATTTTTTAAAAAATTCAATAGTTTTAAGTAATCACCTTAATGTTCATGAACAGTGACCAGTGAACATTACCATCACATTAATAAAAGAAAAATCATATCTGAATTGTTAAATCTCTATTTTCTTCATGAATATATGTTTTCATTATTCAGCTGCCTTTGTTTAGTTCCCCCAGGAGTGGAAATTGCGCTTTCATAGATATCCTGTTCCTGCTTGTTGATAATGATCTAAAAGGTTATTGGAATGATTTGTCACTCCTGTTGCCTGAAAGCCTCTCTCCCTCAACACTCTAGCCCAGGTAAAGACTGTAATTATAACTGATGCATTTCAGAAGCCGGCAAATGTTGGTGCAGGCTTTGAAAATGCAAAATAATGTGACTTTAAGTTATAGCATGTCAGAACTTTCTGGGGCTATCAGAAAAATACCTTCCAGGAAAAGTCATTCTGCATGAGCTTTTGTCTGCTCTCAGTAGAGCATTTCTTAAAAAGCTATGCTTAACAGGAGTTCCTTCAGATGGAAATGTAACTCAATGGACTTCTGGTCAGCCTAGCAAAATTTTCAGTGGTATTTACAGCCTGCTGGACTTTTACATTTGTCTTGTCTATAGGGCTTTTACCCTTGATCTGATGTTCATTTAGATCCAAAGCTTTTTCAGTCTTACCATCAGACCAACACAAAATGGCTTCTTTTCCCTCTGTAGCTGGGTGGCAGGCAGTAAATGTTATAGAAGGATATCCATGGTGGTCACAAGTGACTTTTTAGGAGGAAACAAGAAACATCAGTGGTAACTTGGCATCCCTCCTCTTATCTCACTTAGAATCATAGAATCATAGAATTGCTCAGGTTGGAAAGGACCTTCAAGATCATCAAGTCCAACCGCAACCTAACCATACTGCTCTAACTCTAACAACCCACCGCTAAATCATGTCCCCGAGCACCACATCCAAACGGTTTTTAAACACATTCAGGGATGGTGACTCAACCACCTCCCTGGGAAGCCTGTTCCAGTGCTTAACAACCCTTTCTCTAAAGAAGTTTTTCCTGATATCCAACATAAACCTCCCCTGGCACAACTTGAGGCCATTTCCCCTTGTCCTGTCACCTGTCACCAAGAGACCACAAGAGAACACAGTACTCAAGGCGAGGTCTCACCAATGCCAAGTACAGGGGCAGGATTACTTACCTAGTCCTGCTCACCACACCATTCCTGATACAAGGAATACTTCAGCATGACCCACTCCTCAATGGAAGATGAAGCATGAAAACTAAAATGAAATAAGTATATTTATTGGATTATTTTTGTCATGATATTTTAACTATAGAATTATACTACTAAATAACCTAAAGGCACCATCACATTAACCTTTCTTTGCTGTTTCACAGTTTATTGACTTTCATAAAAATCAAGGCATCACACAAAATAACTAATCAGATTCAGGGAGCAGTAGTGCTGTGAGGATGCATTTTAATCAGAAATAGTGAAGATTTCCAACGTTTCACTCTCTGTGCTACAGGGTGACATTTTTAAATGCTCAAAGGGCATGTAGGTCCCCAACTCTCAGTGAAACTACGTGAGAATGTGATGTGCAGATCTGATTTGTGTTCTTTATAGTAATGATAAAATGTTCTTGCCATCATTTATTTATTTCAGATCTGTTTTTTTAATACACTAATAAGAAAATATGCCAACTAATGACACTTGGGAAAAAAAATCCCCTCATGGAACTGCAACTGTAGAGCTGAGGGCACACACCTTCCAGTAATTATATTTTATTTAAGCAGAATATGCAGACATCTTTTAAAATCCCTTTATTATATGTGGCTAAGTAAATGCAGCTATTTCAATTATATTCAGTATAATTTGATAATTGCTTGGCTTCAGAAATTGCCTGAACCTTTTTAATGTATTCTTTTCATACATATATGAAGTATTTGAGTGCTGCAACTGTGAATGCGTGCTGAAAGAGAGAATTTGAGAGTCTTGTTGAAACTCAACAGCTCTGAAAAGCAACATTGATATTTTCAGAATTATTTTGTCCAGAAGATATTTTCTGCTTTTTCATTAGGAATCTGTTGGAGGAGACTGATGGTCAGTTTCTTCTATTCCTGGAGTAATGTGCAAGTATGAAAAATATGTAGTTTTGTACCTCAGGAGAAATAAAATTCATTCATTTTGTAAAGGCTAGATCCCAAACTGTGAACTTGACTTAGGGCTTTAGGAAAACCGATGTATGGAGCAGATGGATTTGATGTGCCTTGATAAATCATGGTACTGAGTAAATGAGTTGCAGTGATAAATACTCATTGAAATGTTGGAAAAAAAAATAAAAGGTAGTCACGATTATATTAGAATATGAGCACACACAAGCATTTTTCCATACAGATGGACTTGATGACTTGAACTGTTGAGTTCTTTGTAGGTTTGAAAATGGGAGGCCACTAAGGCATTTGAGGACATCTTCAGATTTCACTATGGGTGTTGGATCTATAAAGTAAATCTGTGCTCTGATTTTAATTGAAACTGAGCTCCCTCCCACTTCTCTTTTCTCTCACTTCCTTTCTTTTCAAGTCTCTTCTAGTTTCTTCTAGCTAGACCTTACTAGTACTAGAGCTTTCCAACCTACAATAGAAATGTGTATTTGAAGTCTGAGTAATCTGATTTTTGTGTTGCACTTGTGTATAATCTCAAATTTATCTGTCTAGAACTACCACATTTTTACTACCTTTTGATAAATGGTAATTTTTCTCTAATTCTGTATCCTGTGATCGCAATTCATTAGAAAAAAATAAAATGTTCTGTTCAAAATAATTGTGCACTGGGGAGAAGTTTCAATGACTTTGATTACCAGATCTGTGAATTTATGCCAAGCAGATAAAATTATTAAATCTTAAGAGCAGCTGTTTCCTTCTTGATCTTCTCCCGAGCTCACTGCAAACTAATCCAGTAGTAAAACTTTCTCTTCCATATTTCTTACTATTGTACTGCACAAGTGTTAAGAGCTAGTTTGAGTCTCTGACTCAAAACCATGCACTCAAATGCATGGATTAATTACTCAATACAGGAGCTCAAAGTCTGAAGTGTTTCAGGATGGTGGTATAACATACGGTTCAGCATATAGCCCAATTAGAAAGAAGTAAAGAGCAATAGAGTGGGATGATGGCTCACTGATTAGTGACAGGAGGAAGGGATGGATGACAGCAGGTGAAGCTTCACCTTGTTGTTTGGAATCTACAGCTTGCTGGAGATTAGGTACAAGAAATAGCTCAGAGGGATTTCTTTCAAAACACAGCTGTTAGCTGACACTGGTTCACAATCCAAGGAAAAACACTTGAATACGAAGTGCTCTGCCTTACTTATTGTACTGTAAAGTGAGTTGTCTGTCAAGTGCAAATGTTGATAGGCAGATAGGGCATAATCAACATCATAAAATATCCGTGTATAACATATGCCTTCATCAGTTACAAAACTAGTTCAAAGTTGTTTTGCAAAGTGTTTGCAAAACTTTTAACATTTCAACATTGACTAAACTGGAAAGTTTTTGCAACATTAGAATGGCGAAGTTGTTTTGTTTGTTTGTTTTTGGGAGTCATTAGCCACTGTACAAGTGACAAAGTAACAATTAACTGATTGCTCAGTATTTGACTTAAACTGTCTTGTTTTATGAATGTTATTGTTTTTGTAAAGCTGTCAGTCTGTGTGGCATTAATGGAAACTGATGAGCCTGATGAGTAAGAATGTTTTCTGTAGCACTGGAGTTGTGTGGAATAAACTCAAGTGGAGACAGCTTTGTGCACTCTTGAGTGGGACATGTTTCATGAAATGGAACAAAATAATTTAACTGTTGGATTGTATACCAAACCTTTTGAATTGTGGACATGTGTGCATATGTATAAAGGGTACGTAAAACTATCCTATAGAATGATTATTTATTTTGCTTAAATGTTGTCCCTAAAATTAGGCATGTGCTCATGTGTTTTCTAAAATTAAAAGGCTGGATCCAGTGTATTGGTTCCAGAAGAATATGAGAAGATAAAATTCTTGAGCTTCACAGGGAAAGATAAAAAAATCAAAGCTTAAAGAAATGAAATAATTGAATGATTTAATCATTGACCATTTGTTGTAAAAGAGAGTGATATAAAATCTTTACTGCACAGTACTTGAATACCTACATTCATTTGACTCCTTTTGTAATCTTCTAACATTTTCTCTACGAAATGGAAACAATGATAAAGACATCTAATGCATCTAACAATAGATCAAGTTATCTGAGATCTACACAGCACTTCTAAAAAGATCAGCATACTCTACATAAAAGATACATTGAGATTCTGGATTTGGAAATGAAACTTTCTGCTGTTTTTAACACATTTTAAGATAAGGCCAAGAAAATTCTATGTCATCTACATCATTCAAATAAGTAACTTGAATATTGAAGACTATTGTTTATGTAATATACAGGATATAATTCAAAACAGGAATATACAGCTCCTTAAGTAATTTTCTTTAAGTACACTACTGCAATTTTGTGTGATGATGTGTGTTATGAGAATTTTGAGTACCTGTGACCTTTTTGCTTTACACAATACTACTCCAAAGGGTCTGTGATCAAAACTGCAAAAGCTATTGGCATGTGATCTTGATCAATGGCTTTGGTCTATTCTGGCCTAAGGTCTGGGTTTTACATAGCCTTACATTTTACATTGAGACTGACTCAAAAATTCAAGGGACAGCTATTATATTAGTTACGTATGGTTTTTACCATAAGTAATAAATTGACCTGAGCAAACTCAGCTAAACTCCTGAGAAACCTATTTGTTGGTATGGATTCTGAATAAATAATTTATTCAACTCTAATTACAGGTATAAAGGGATTATAAACTAGAATTCTATGTTGAAATTCATATATAGGTATCTCTCAAGATGCACAGATTTAAGAGGAGAAAGTGAAAATGATGATAATATAATCTGAACTCTTGTGTAATACAGACTAAGGAATTTCAGTGGTTCTTATTTCAAATGCTAAATGATTGGTTTTGAGTAAATATGTTATGGTTTGATTTTCACTATCAGAAGTTGAAGGAAACTGAAAAGGAACTCTGAAGAGTTGCAAGACATATCAAATAACCTCACTGACTATTAGGTCTTGCTGAGTTTGACAGCATCATAGCAAATAGGGTTTGGATTCTATTTTGAAAAGATAAAACAATAAAATGCAGTAAACAGGTTTTAGAAAAATGCAAAAGAAGTGCTAATCCAATAATATGGACAAGTCAGCAGTGATTATCAGGGTTGGTGGGTTTTTTTTGTGACATAAATGTTATCCAGTGAAGTCATGGTAGAATGGCAGCAGATGCCTCGTCAGGTGATCCTGACTGTGATGGACATGTGAAGACTTCTATGTTTCTGTGCCAGATAATGCAATCAGCTTCATTGCCTTCACAGTAGACATTCGTTTTAGCTTTTTGTTGGCGTACGTATTTCCCAGCCTGCCAGACAGCTCTGTTCTTCAGTCATGCAAGGCTCTTACTTGGGACTGTCTTGCTCCACTGAAGAGTTATTTTTGAAGACAGCAAATGAGAGGAATTCATATTGTCATCTAGATTCCTTTGACTCCAGGCTGTGCTGTATTGCCAGTACCACTTTCCCACTGGGTCAAATGTGCCGTGTTTCTGCTTGCTTAAGATGCCAGTATGATTGCACGTATTGGCTTTAAAAAGAAATAAGAAGTAAATCAAAAGGCCAGTAAGGAACTGTGGTACAGCTCAGGATCTTTATTTCATTTCAATGCCTATATTTACTTCATATTTAATTTTTAAGCAAAATTCTGAATTTCTAGAAATTGCACGTGCGCTTGGCTGTTTTTTCTTTTCTCTTGTTCAGAGAACCCTTTTAAATGAGGCAGGGCTTGCAGATGCGTTTCTTAATTAATTGTGAACGCGTAGTGTGGTGACAGATGCAGAGGATGTTGCCTTTATCCTGATCACATTAAAATGAGTTGTGTTGAATATTCTCTGATGCTTGGGGAAATTGCTTAATCCTATTACTTCTTAGAGAAGATTGAGTACCTCCTAATGTGAAATACGAAACCTCAGAGCTGCTCAGTGCAACTGCTGCCTCTGAGAGTGCAGCACAAAACGTATAGGATTTCTTCTAATGTGAGTCAACAATGATTTCTAAGCTTGTTTATCACATAAATGTTATCAGGCAAATTATTAGACAGTTGCTATGGAAACAAAGCTTACTACTAGAAGGATTTGTTACCATAAGTAGCTAAGACAATACTCAGACCTGCCGCTCTGCTGCAAACAGTCAGCTCCTAAGGATGGAAGCGGCAGATAACAAAACACCTATTGTTACTGATAAGAACAGTAAGAAATATTTATCAGCTGCCCTTCGCTTTTCTAGCAAATACAGATATATTTTAAAGGTGTGAAATTCTGAAGATGTTTTTTTTTTAATCTCATTTTGTGGAGTTCAAAAAGATAATATAGTTGTTGGTATCTAATAGAGCACAGAGACATCTGGAAGGCCTGGACAATCTTGTATTGCTCCACTGTAGTTTTTCATGAACCAAAATGTCAGTATATTCCATCTGGAGGTAATATTAATTGCTGGTTGTTGAATTTGATAGAAAGGAAAGCAAGACAAATGGAAGTGGTGTCTTATTCGGATGAAAGACATGGTGGAAATATTTGCAAAAGAGGCATCAGTCAAATTGGTTTTGATTACCTTACTTCGTGGAGCAGCAGAAGTAAAATCTCTGCTTTCTGTATTTATCTTGTAAAGAAAAAGAGGATGTTGTCTCCAATCTCCACAAAGGTTTCAGTGTCCTTGTGTCATGCTAGGGGCTTTCATAACACTTTGTGGCTGAATCAGGCAGTTAAGTGAATCTCTGCTGTCATTTTGGAAGACCGTCTTTGAATTCATAGGGAAAACCTTGGAAGCTGTGAATGCTATAAACTGAAACAAACAAAATAAGCCATAAACCCCCAAAAGTAAAAGGCAATTTTTTTTTCCTTGCTCTCATAATTTTGAAGCCCATAGCAGATCTAGGAGGTTGGGTTATTTTTCTTTTTTTTTTAGAGCCAGCAGTCCTACTGTTATTGTGAATGTGATCAGTATTTTTGTGAATATGTTACTGAAATATTTTCATGTGACAGCTTCCAGCAGCATGGCTTTCAGCTTGTGAAGCGTGAAGCAGCATGCTGCATTAAATGTGGGTAGCAATTACGCACATGAGAGGGAGAGTCCTGTGGCAAGTAGCAGAACTGGAACTGAAAGTCAAATTCCAAAAAAACAGACTCTGTTGTGGCAGTTGACAAAAGCTGAAGTGATTTCCCAGTGCCTTGAGCATATAGGAAAATGTGCCTGTTACACAGCTGGGCAGAGTCTCTCATCACCTCTACGGTGTACGCAAAAGGGCCAAAAACATGACATTAATCATGAGATTTACTTTTTTTCCTAGCATCTATGGGCAGCCACAGAAGAGAAGATGAACAGGCTATTGATCTTAAAGCAAACAGGATGGCTGTTTAAGTTAGATGCTCAGAGACAGTCTAACATATTGCCACAAATTATATTCCAGCAATAAAAGAAAAGCCAGAGGCACTGGAGGGTTAAAATACTAAAGTGAATGATTTATAGAGCTGAATTTCTGAGCACTGAACGCATATGTTAAATGTGTGGGAAATGCAGAATGACACAACTTGTGCTAAGACCAGCAAAAACAGACAACAGTATCCATCACTGAGTTAAAATCATTTCCGACATGTAGCAAGAGAACAAGTTTTTCTGGCAGAATAGAAAGAGCTAAGGAAATGTTAAGACTTCATCCAGGGAACACAAAAGCTCTCAGTAGAATATTGAATTGAGCTAAAAAAACATGGGTTAACCACACGGTTGATGCCCTAGGATAGATCCCCCTGTTCAAGCTGCAGGACAAGATGAATTGTGTAGACCTGTTGCTTTGGAAACTGCTGAGCAAAGAGAAGAAACAACAGGACAGATACATTTTTTTTTGTTTCAGGGAAAAAAATGAGAAATTAAATATGTTAAAGAGAAAAAAAAAAAAAGCTTTCTACCACTGACAAAGGAAGACATTTCTGAAACAGTGATTGATACCAAACTTTTCTTTATTATAAATTTATAGATATACGTATAGATATATTTTATGATGAGCATAGCAGGAGGGTTCTGGCAGCTTTTTTTTTTTTCAGCAGTCTGAGCTAGTCTTTGTATGTGTTCAGTGCCTCCTTTGGGGAGATCGCATCCTCCTGCTGCTGTTTGGATCATGTTCAACACTTGAGGTGTAACCATTTTAGATGATATAGAGGGCTTTAAGTTTACATAGATGAATTTTTTATCTGAGGAAAGGCAGTAGAAGAATATACACCCAAAGGCAACTAGATATTTTGGGAAGGATGAGAATTTTTTCTTCAACTGACTGCCTATGCAAACTGCATATGAGAGAAGTAAGATACATGAGAGAGAAAGTAATCCAACAACGTGTATACGTAGGTCTTTGCTAACAAACCTGTCCCTGCAGTCAATGAAAAATGCGAAGAGATTTCTTACTCTGAGTGGTGTGGAGGGAATTTGGGCCATCTCTTATAGGCTTTGAGTTGTTGCACTGTTAGCTCAGAGAATGAAATTCGTGCCCTTGAACATACCAAGATGGGACTTCAAAATTAACCATTTAAATCACCAGAGAGGGGAGCTTCATTTCTTAAATTGTTTCATTATTTTTCTGAGGCTGAGACATGTATTTACTGCCATCACTTAGGTGCAGTGTAGGACTGGAATGTCACAGCTGCCACGAACACCCAACAAAGATGACAAGCTCATCCTCTTGTTTGAATGTGGAGTCTGTGATGGTTGTGTGACACTAATGGCAGCAGGGCAGCAGGGGACAGGAACAGGGAGGCTGGGGTTAAATTCCCTTTTCAGTCCGAGAAAATCAACTATATTTTACCTGCTGTTAGGAAATTGTCTTTACGCTTCCCTGGAGATCATCGTTTTTCATTCCTATTGTATGTGGACATCAGATTTACAAGAATCCAAGGAGGAAGTTTCAAGGAGAGAAAGTAAACCTGGGTTTGGCTCTAATGTCTGGGAGTAAGGAATGCAGCATGAGAGGGAGGGACTTGCGTATTGAGTCTGCTACTGAGAGTGTTTGCATTTTAGACAGTTGTTAGGTAAGCAAGACAGAACCTCTTTCTCTGGTTGTCTGAGTTAAAGACTCTGTGGTTTTGGTTGAACTTCAGTGTGCCCTGAGTAGGTTTTCTGCTTTTGAGATTTTGGGTGTGGTTTTCCTTGTGTCACTCGCTCTGCAAATTTTATACTGCCTTAGGCAAAAAAAAATGTGCCTAGAGGGATGATTGGTTATAGCAAGAATGAATGATGGCTACTCTGGGTATATTCAAGAGCAAGTTTTTGAATACCATAGGTTTGTAACAAAAGTTAAAAACCTGCACCTTCTCATGCCTAAGAAGGCTGGTTAGTGGCCTTGTGATGCACAACGCAAATTTGGGATTTAGGCACCTGGTTTCTGCTGCATTTGTATCTGAAATGTACTGGTATCACTTAGAATCTTGCCCTTTGTCTGAAATACAGCTGCTTAAGCAGTTACCACTCTCTGGTTTAGATTGGATGTCAGGAGGAAGTTCTTTACAGAGAGTGGTGAGGTGATGGAACAGGCTGCCCAGAGATGTTGTGGATGCTCCATCCCTGGAGGTGTTCAAGACCAGATTGGATGGGGCCCTGGGCAGCCTGGTCTAGTACCAGACCTGGAGGTTGGTGGCCCTGCCTGTGGCCATTTTACTTTTCCTTCCTAAGATCAGGGTTTCATATCCCCATGTATAATAGCTAGTAGCATTATAAATTATCTTGAGCAAGGCAGAGCAGTATGAAGAAAAAAATATATCTTTCTCTGTCTAGAAGCCAGTAGCTTCATTGAGTCTAGTGTGAAAGACATGGAGCTCAGAATATAGGGGTGCAGGGAAGAAAAATGATTTTACATATTTTCTTGTGTGGAGTAAATTTTAATTTGTGGATAACTGCTGTACTGTGTTCATTAATTCAGTCTTACAATTCCTTTTCTTTCCCCTCCATAAAATATAGCTTATCTGCAAAAGAGAATATCCTTTGAACCAAGCAACTGTCAGTAAGTATACTGCTACAGATATGTACTGAGGGAAAAACATTTTTTTTTATGTTAAGAGTTTGTTTATCTTCTTTAGTCTAAGTTTTTCTTTTGGGCAGAAGAAAACAATGAAAACCGAACAGTTCTGTGATACTTTTTCCCCCCTTTTCCCCTCCTTCAATAATTGCAGCGAGACAGTGCTTTTCCCTCATTCATTAATTTTCTTTCCTTCACATTTTAACACAAAGTTGAACTGCTTTCGCTTTTGTGCATGAGCATTATTTGTGCAGACTTGGAATCTTTTGGAGTGAAAATATGGCAGGTAATTCTGGCAAACTGTATTTTATTTTCTTTTAGTCTGTCACTCAGATGCTCAAAATTAGGAAATGGAGCTCAAAGATGAAGGACAGTTGGTTACCTGGGTAGACTTGTAAAATGAGGTTTCTAAGCTGTGGAGTCTAAAATTTAAGAATCTTCACTGTGTTATTACAACTCAGCTCCATCTATTACTAAGTTTGGAGGTCATTAAAGAAGAAAATTCTTCTTTACTATGACCTTTGGCTCTGAAGAGAGAGGAGAAGAGAAGTAGAAAGCTGAGACTCCTATAGGGCTGTGGAAGAATTGGCTCAAGTCTTTGGTCCCTGTTGGTATGAGAGGAAGAGGTTAATTGAATACAGAGAAAAGGCATGCATCCAGAAATGAGCTGTGTGACCTATTTGAGTTCTGAGAGGACTTTCAATGAGCTGCAGGTGCTGGTTTGGAAGCTGCCAGCATTAAAAGCTGAAGTGAAAATCTTGCTGGGAAGAAGTGTTTTTGTGTTATGGTCAGGTACTAACTGTTTGCTCTGAAGATCTATCATTAGTGAAGGAGACTCACAAATAAAACAGAGGAAAATATGATTGAAAACCAACCCTCACTTGCAAAAGCTGCTGCTTGTAACACATGCTTTATACTACTGTTTAAATATCTAGCAAAATGCAGAAGGCCATAGTCTGGCATCTCACTCTGCCAGTGAGAGAATCATGATTTATCCTGGTTTCCCAAGGGAAGAAGGCTTCTGTGACAGCATTTTGCATATGTGTGCGCACATGGGGTTATGTCTGCATTTATTTGTTTTCCCTACTCTCCACTAAGTTTTTAATCTACTGACTAATTTCAGTCAAATTTCACAGAGATGCAGAATTTTTCATTTTTAGAAGTTTTATTAAAGAAAAAACAAACAAACATAAAACAGCCAGAAAGAGGATACCTTACTATTACCCCAGCTGGAAGATTCTCATGAGAATTAGCACTTATTAGACAGAAGTATGCACAAGGGATAACCACTGAGATACAAAATAGTAAGAATTCTGCCTTCATTAGTTGTATGGTTTATGAAACTACTACTCCTCAGAGTTTAGCAGGTTCTTGAGTCACTAACAATAACACTGTTTGTCCTTCAGCTAGCGGTAGGGAAAAAACCAACACAAACAAAAAATCAAAAGCCCCCACCAAACAGAAGCATGAGTGGGCAAAAATGCATTTCAGTTGTCACCAGCAAAATGTGCCTTACTATTCTTCTGTTAGCTTTCACACAATGACTAGATTTCTTAAATGTCATGGTTTACCAATAAAATAAAATGCATGTTCCTATAAATGAAGATACTGAGCCAGTTTTTTTCCACTTGCTTTCATTTAAATTTGATTTACCTTAAAATATAATTATTGTAATCATAGATGTACACACTTAACCACTTAAGGATAATGTTAAAATAGCTTAGATGACGATATGCCAGCTAAGCTTGACTCAGCTTAATTCTGCATGTTAAATTTTAGAGATAAATTAGATCTTAGCAAGCATGAACTTCTGGGCCTTTGTGCAAAGTACAATTAAAACCCAAACCTTTAAAACAGAACAAACAGAAATATTAGAAAATAAGTTTCCTACTGTGTATGTATCAGAGTAAATCTTTCCCATAAAGTGATGATAGACGGAGTAGCATAGTGAAGGAGGCTTAATCCTTGTCTTTCTGGTCCATGTTTCTGGAGCCAGACCAGCAGTGATAAACACCTAATGAGGCTTTGTCACTGCTTTGCAGCAGCAGCAGGTGCCCAGTACCAAATGCATCCTCTGACCTACAGCATATGCACTGCAGAGCTCGAATGGCAATCACGTGCCCTGGAACAGGGATGTGCCAACATGCAGGTACTCAGGCAGCTCTCCAAGCATTTTTTGTAGCTGTTGTATGAGGCATTTTTACTTGGTTGTATGTTTGTTGGTGCAGTGTATCAAGGCAGGGAGAAAAACAACCTATGCGACTTCTTAGCTCATCTCTGCAACCCAGGGTGTGATAATTATTTCTGGTGTTGCTTTCTGTGAAGATGATGATCATGTTTTCAAGAATGTTCTGTTCAATAAAAAACATTGATTTCTGTAAGTACCTTCACTGAGGGTTTTATAGGTTGTTGCTTGGCTCTTTCTTATTGTGCTTGTTGCCCTATTAATTTTTATATTTGAAATCGCGTGGTGTACCACAAGTTCAGTGTCAGAGTTTCCCTTTCTTCCAGTACAACAAATCTGTTCTCCTATACAGCAGATGGAGATAAACTGGCTGCTAAATGGTTGACCATCACCTCAGCAATCCATAGATAAATGAAGAAGCTGGTGTGACACTAAATTAACAGGATGATAATACTTGAACAAATTGCATTTGAAAGGAATGCCTGGTTCTTGGCTGTGTGTTGGAACGAAATATGGGCACTCCATCTACTGTACTTTCTGTGATGCGTTGAGATCTTTATCTTTTCTGAAACTAGTGCCAAAAGCTAGCATTTTTTAATTTAGAAAATAGGAACATCTTTTTGTTTGTTTGTTTTTAGGGAGGGGAGAGTTCCCTTTCTAACCATCTCCACTGGCATACAGTTCTTGTCCATACCCAAAGTTCATATATTATTGATTAGTGTGTGCTAAGTAATTCCTGTTCATTGCAGTCCTTCCTCTGCATGGAGCACGGAAGCAGTTTTCAGTTGATTAAATACATTTATATGGCAATTAAAAATGTGAGAAGTATACTATCATTTCCAATTTCCTAGCATTTGTGTGCGTAGTAACAAAAGGCATGTTTGAAACACGCAAAAGGCAAGGAGGCTTTTCTTTTTTACTATAAAGAGTGAGACTGGGAGAGCTCACTTGGAACACAGGTGTTGGCCTGTTCAACATGGAAAGGTGAGATCCATGTTAAAGAGGGAAATGCTGCTTTCACATGTCATTTCCTGGAAGGGTTTTCAGCAGAAAGCAAAAACAATTCATCTGGCAAACCATGACGTGGCATATGTGTTCCAAGACTGCTTGACTTAGACTTATTTTTCTTTCTCCCTTACTGATATTGCAGGGACTGTGTAAAGAAGCAGAGATCCCTAAGGTAATGGCAGAGCTGGTCTGTATCTTAGTCCTTGATTTTCAGGCCTGCAGCTGGGAGTCTAGCTTATCTACAGTGGGACAGTGCAAAGCAGGGACAGTGCACAGTGCTCTGTCCTGCAACCCTGCTTCCCAGCCATCACCTGTGGGAGTGATAGAGTCATTCCCTTTCTCATTTGCTTCTCTGCTGAAGAGGCAAGATTGTTCACAAAGAGAGAGTTTCACGCCTCCCTAGAAGCAGACTGGAGTCAGCAGCTTAGGTCAGGTATACTGTGGATGGCTCTTTACATGGATATTCATGTGTGGTATCTATATAGCCAACAATAGCTTTTTCTCTGGGCCACAGCTGAGCTGTGAGCAGGTTATTGTTTATTGCTGTTGCTGTGTTGGAGTTTGCTGAGCTCTGGATTTACCCATTCAGTTTGGCGTAGGAGAGCTTCCAGTCTCATTACAGTCAAAATAAGCAGTTCAGTCGGCATAGCTTCTTCTGACAGAAGTAGGTCATGGAGTGATCTGGGCAGCTCAACCACTTTAGTGTGGTTGGAGACTCCTACTCCTCTCCTTTCCCCCCTCCAGGCAGGGAAGAGGGGGACAAGTAGGAGGTGGGAGGGCATCTTTGGCAGCTATGCAGGAAGATTTTCAGTTTTTGTGGGTTCTTTTAATGTGTTTCCAACCCTGTTTTTTCTGTAACCCACTGAGAATAGATCTTGAGTGCTGCTTTTGTGCCCCTGCCACTCTTTAGGTTTCAGAGTACTTGGTTCATCAGTGAATAACATGCACAAACATTTGGTGATGATGCTAGTAGCAAAGTATGTAAGGACATACTAGCAGCTGACTGTTTCATAGCCTTTACTCAATTGACTTCAGTGTGAAAAATAGAGCTGGATAAAGTAACTGCTGCTCATTCACTGTTGATGGGGATCCAATTATTCTGTTGTTTCCAACTGTGTTTTATTTGCACATTCAAGATTGACAGTATTCTCAGAAGGACAGCTTCAGACAGCATTTTGCACCCATAGCTATGATGACTTCTCTTCTGCTACAGTGATGGTAATCTGATCTTAGAAAACCTTGCTGAATTTCAAAGCACATCATGTGAAACATACAGTGTGATATTAAAAATAAACAGGATGACTAAAGCCAGAAAGAAGTGATTCTGAAAATACTGTTTGATAGAAGTATTTAGAAGATAGAAAAATAAGGCCAGTTTTCAATTTTAAAAATAAAGTTCACAGATTTCATTCTTTATCAACAAATTTTGTCTTTTTTTTCTGTCTACAAGTGCCTGACTTTGCTCCTGTGATGGTCAGGTTGCTCACATACTTTTGAATACTACTGTCCTTTGGATTTGACTGTGGCAATGATGTTGCAAGATACCTGTATGGTGCTGTTAGTTGCACTATTGCAGTATGTGTATATTTGCAAGCTGTTATTGATTATATACTTCCTGATCAGTACACGTACAATTTCTATTTCTAATAGGCCTCTACTCTGTCTTTCTTCAACATTGTTTTCAAAACATAAATCAATAACATGATGCTATCACTGAGGAGCCCTATATCTTGGTCTGCCTCTGGTTCTTGCCCTTATTTTGCCTTATCTTGTGTCCAGCTGAACATTTTTGTGCCAGATATATGGAGGTGGAAAAACATATCTGATGTACTGGAGAATTATGTGTGTGGGAAAGGATATATATATATATACACACATATAAAACAACACATTGCAATCTGTGTCTTGCCCATAACTTTGTGTAATGTCTCAGTGAAAAAGAGTACCCTTGCCTTTGATATAAGCTATCACTGGTCCTCGTATGTTTGTGACTTAGAGTCATAGAATGTTTTGGGTTGGAAGGGACCTCTAAGATCCTCTAGTTCCAGCCCCTCGGCTACAGGCAGGGACAACTCCCACTAAACCAGGTTGCTTAAAGGTACATCCAGCCTGGCCTTGAATGCTTCCAGGGAGGGGGGCATCCACAGCCCCACTGGGCAACATGTTTCAGTGTCTCACCACCCTCACAGTAAATAATTTCTTCCTTGTATCTAGTCTAAATCTACCCTCTTTCAGTTTAAAATGATTTCCCCTTGTCCTGTTGCTAGCTGCCCTTATAAAAAGTTCCTCCACAGCTTTCCTGTAGGCCTTCTTCAGATATTGAAAGGCCACTATAAGGTTCCCCTAGAGCCTTCTCTTCTCCAAGCTGAAAAGCCAGAACTGTCTCAGTGCTCCTTGTAGAGGAGGTTCTCCAGCCCTCTGATCATCTTTGTGGCCCTCCTCTGGACCCTCTCCAACAGCTCAACTCACTGGAAATTACTCAGTATATTGGGAGGTTTTATTTTAGGGACAGTTCTCTTTAATGTTATGAGGGTACTACAAAAGTACTGTCTCCTATTTTACCATGTTGGCTCACAACATCAGATGTGGATGTTGTTGGTATGGCATTAGAGGCTGAACCTTCCCATCAATATTCTGTTCCATTTTGTTGCTGTGCAACAGGTGGCAGCAGAGGGACAATCCGACAGAACAGTATCTGTTGTGGAAGTGTTTGTTTCCTACAGGAAACAAAGGTGTGTCATTGAATTATTCCACGTGGAAAAAATGGCGCCCACTGACATTCATCAACACTTGGGGAACATTTCTGGAGACCAAACAGTGGATGTGAGCATAGTGAGGCAGTGGGTGTTTTTTTTCAGCGGTGGCAACAGTGACAGTAGGTCACCTCCATTGGTGCAGATTTTTGTGAACATGGGATGCAGGCTCTTGTTCTTTGCTGGTGAAAATGCACAGCTAATGATAGAGACTGTGTTGAAAAACAGTGCTCTGTAGCTCAGAATTTGCTCTATTAGTGTTACTGTGCTCTTTGTATCTGTTGTAGTTTCCATGGAAATAAGTAGGAGGCATTATATTTTGAAAATCTAACATATTATAAATGATCTGGATGCTGGGCTTGACTGCATGTTAAGTAAGCTTGCAGATAATTCTGAATTAGAAGGAGCATTTAAATTCCTTGAGGGTGGAGAGGTCTTGCAGAGACATCTTAAACTAAGGAGCTGGGCGATGACCAATCATATTAAATGTAATGGAATGAGGTAACTCTGAATGTAGGAACAAGCTCTGAGATGATAAGCTGGAAGGCAGCCCCACAGAAAGGGAAAATTAAAATGAAGGCAGTCATGATTGGTAAGAATAGTGTTACCCTTGACTGTGCAACAGCAAGCAGAATCTGTTCAAATGGAAAAGATAAGATTATTCAATGTGGGACAAATAGTTTTAGGGCAATATGATTATGGCTATATTTAATAAAAAGCTGAAGTGTGAACAATATAATTTGTAAAGACTTTAAACAAGGGTTTTTTTAGCCAAAAAGAAGCAATACTGCTAAGGAACTGCTAGAGAATAAATTGGAGATGAAATTAATGAAAATTATGTCATGCAGTAGTTACATGAACTGAATGAGTTACAATTCTAATAGAAGAGAAAATGGAAAATAGATTTCTTTCATGCTTTTCCTTTCTGACAGTCTTCTTAAAATGATAAGAAACTTTTACTTTCTCTGTTCTTCACACACATACAATTTATTTTTTCCTAAGAAAAATCCTAGTTACCTATGTATGGACCTGTGTGTATACATGAAATGCATGTATACTGAGAGATGAAGTCACAGATTTAGTTTTAATGATTTAGCACTTTAAGAAACCCACTTACTATCCTAGCCCCTTTTTTTTGAGGTTACCATTTCTGCAGAAAGAATGACAGGGCAAGATATGAACTGCTGCCTCAGCTGCTCTGTGTCACAACCTGGGGTATGATGTGAGTGAGGATTGAAAGTGATGAAATAAAGATGTAGTAGGAATCACTTGCAAATTTTTTCTTTTACAAATCAAGAATATGGAAAATAAAAAATAAAATTATCTAGAAAATAAAGAATTTTCCTACTGATTGCTTAAATTGTTTTTTTTTCTTTCTATGAAGAATATATATATGTTTATTAAAATAAAACTATTATTTTGAATCAGAATTCACTTACTGTGTTTTTAGGTTTTCCAGACTGGAGCTCTGACACTGAACTTCCCTGCTCTGGTTCAAATAAGTGATTGACAATAGATATCCCATTTGTTCTTTTTATTTCAGTCATCTACTTTAGAGAAAATCAAATTCATGTGGCTTTCTGGTCTTACGGTCCTGAAGCGTATAATTTGCTTGAAACGAATTTCTTTAATATACTCAAATATGCTGAAGTTAGAAGAGTAGCCTATCCATTTTAAAACTGTATATCTTTTTTTCTTTTCAGTTAGATTGTCTGAGCTCTTCAATATTTTGTAATGTTTGTAGGTTGATATTTATCATTTGGGAAAATATTTGAGTACTAGTTTCACAGTGTATCCATCTGGCTTAATAATTGTTGGTTAAATGAAGAAAAAACCTCTTTAATATTGTTATAATTACTATTTAGTATGAACTGCTATTTATCACTTTCTCAGACAATGCTGAAGGATTTTAAACTTAATAGAGAATTACTAACAGTGCAAAAGATTTAAGCATTGACTTTGAGATGTGCCTACCTGCGCAAAGGAGAGACAGCCCACTCTTCTCTCTTAATATGAGAGACTGAGCTGCACAGTTGTATGCAAAATGCCTGTGCCTTACAATCTCAGGTGATAAGAGAGTCTGTCGCCCTGTTTGTTGTGCTGGATTTGTCAACAAGGCTGAGTGCTGAATACTTTGTATTTCTGATGAGGGCTGTGGGTTCACTGCAGCCAAAAAGGCTCCAGGACATGTTGATGTGAGAGTTAGCCCCTGGTTTCCTCTTGGATAATGTTAGAGGGGAACCCTGCCACTCCTCCTAGCAGTGTGCAAGAGTCACAACATCAATCCACAATAGGTCAGCATCCTCCTTAAAGAACTGTTCACTGCTTCAAAATGAGTCTTGTCAAAAGTCATCATTACTTGGAGAACGTATTACAAAAATAAATAATCATTTTCTGTTATGGAAACTGAATTTTGGAGGAGCTGATAAGTCTAAAGATGCATCAAAAAACTTTAGCTGGTAATAATCTACCACCACCTTTCTAACAGTGCAAACATGTCACATGTCCATTTGTTACTTCTCCAGTACACTCCGCTTTTTGTTGAAGAAACAGGAAAATTAGAATGCCATGGATCAGTTCCACTCCACCCCACTCTGTTCACTAGGAGCTTTTTACCCACTTGGATTTTCAACTTTCAGTGTTTTCTATCACAAATTTCAATGGCAAAGGAAACTGTGTGTTTTCCTGTGCTTGTGCTCTGTTGAGTGGTTCCTCTGAACTGCAAACTGGGTTGTACAGAAACCAGGGTAGAGGAGGCAGGTCTCTAGGGTATTTGGTGTAACACCAAATGATGGAAAAATAAGATTTATGATTCTTTCAAATCTCACAAGCTCTTTTGATGAAATAATGGTAAAACAGCTTTGATGAATATATGTAGGAGTGTGAATGAAAACTGCTGAACACTGATGTCTGTGTTTCATATCCTGTGTATTTTTGGTATTCACTGACGTAATAGATAAGAAATTATACTTGTATGTAAATATTTAATTAACTTCTAGACTTGCATTTTTGGTTAAACGTTGATCCTTTGTCACTCACAAGCAATAAAACTGGACAGTGCCATAAGAAGTAGTCATTTATGTATTAGGATCAGGTCTTTAGCTGCTTTGAAGTTGTGCTTATTTAATTCAACATGTGCACTTGCCCTGCTGTATTTATTGCATCATGAGTGTTTTGTTCTGAATAAAAGGGGACCCCACCTTCCGGAGAATGAGGTGGACTCTGAGTTGCTATAAACAGCTGTAACACCTCTGGCCTTGGCAGATGTCTGCTGAAATTCTGAAATTCTGATATTATGTTAGGAGCATTCCTTCATCTCCATTTTTTAATGGTTGTGGACAGAACATTTCCATCTGTTATTTCCTTCCCACCTCTTTTATAACCTTATGCTGATACACGCCTAGATTTGTGTTTATTACCCAGATGTTATTCTGGGATAATACTTTTCTGGGGCTAGAAAAGCTTCTGAAGGGCTCCTGGAGTGGTGCCAGAGGCCAACATGGCCGGGGCACATGGAGCAGTCTTTGCCCATTGCAGCAGCAGCATCTGGACTTTCCACTTGTTTTTTATTTTCTCCTTTTTCTCCAGTCCCACTGTAATTGACTACTTTTCTCTTTTTAATGCAAAAAACACTCATCTGCTAAACTCCAGTCCATCAACATGGATATCATGTCACCATGATTATAAGCATTCCTTCTCTCATTTTGCACTGTTCTAACTTTCTGGAGCTCCTTCATTTCTATGGAAGGAGCATTTCATAGCTTAACAATTAAAGAGGAGATGATCAGTGCAACATCCAGATTTTATCTCATCCTTTGTGCAGACTGTTTCCATATCAACTGTTGTTCAGAACTCATGGTATTTCAGCTGATGCTGTGAAAGGATGAATCTAATACAGATAATTTTGTTATATCTATTTGATGATTTTGTAGTAAAATCTTATTTAAAGCATGAGTGTTCAAATGGCTTCTTTATCCTTAAAATAAATGAATAAATAAAATCTAAATAATGGTTAGGTTTTTTTGGGGGGAGTGATCAAGTAAGTTTCAGTTTAAAATGGTGATTCTGAAGATAGAATTAAAGCCTGATATGTTTATTATCATGAAAGATGGGAAAATATAATAAAAAATCTTCCTTAGATTTCAGTAGTTCCATATGTTTCTAGCAGGTGGTTCATTAACCATCTCACATCACTAAGGACTGAAATTGGCATTTTATTGTAAAGAAGACTATCATGTATTTTTAGCCATATTAATCACTCACTGAAATGATGTATGAAGATATCTGGCACTCTAGATTATAAAGGAAAAATAGTGAAAGAACGAAAAGAAGAATACTTCTTTCATGGATAGGAGTGCTCTGTTATTTCTCCTATATTGTGTGTTTAATACCTATTCTTCCCATCCTCTTCAGTGTTTCAAACTGTAACAATCGGAAGTTGGAGGAGATATCTTCTCCTCTTTTTAGTTTGAAGAAAATTCTATTTGCAATTTTCTCTGAGCACCCAGCTAGTCACACAGATACTGCAGCAGTAGTCTTTAGAGCTCTCTTTGAGTTGGCGAGCTGTTAAGATTGCCACATTAAAGAATAACTCTTTTTTAGTATATTTTACAAATATTTACATGAGCAATAATATTATCTTTCATTACTACTTTTTATCTTGGCAAATTGCTCTTAGATCATGTGCATTTATAAACAACAACAAAAAGTTGTTTTTACACAAACAAAATAATTACCATCCATCTCTTGCCTTCTATCTGCTAAAATTATTGAAAGCCATAATAACGAAATGTGCTGATGCAAACTTCTCAAATAGCAATTAAATCATACCAAAATAAAACTTGTAATTGGCGACTGTAAGCTACAGGATCTGTTCCAGATTGTCACACACACAAAGCACCCTCTGTTCCCCTTTCTTGCACCATGTCTTAATCCAGCCCAGTTTCTTTTTTTTTTTTTTTTAGCCTTTAATCTGAATCATAATTTCCACTGCTTGCTTTTCTGTCTGTGCTATTATGTAGAACAAATATTAGTCCAGAAATGGCCTTGGTATGTGATGAAGTCTTGTGTCACAAGGACGATTTCTGAATGAAGTCCCCTATTGAGGCAGTAGAGTGGTGTGAAGGAGCACGTCTATTTTTTCCTGTTGGTTTTTGACTTTTCATCATTTCAGGCTACTATCATCCTAGAGCTACATTCCCAAAGATGAATAAATCTATAATATCTTGTTCAGGCCGAAGATCAAACCTAACAGTACAAGTCTAATGCCCTCCTCCTTTGAACGTTTGGAAGAGTTTGTTTCTTTGGAAGATCAGTGTTTGAAGCTATGGACCTGGTTGACTTTGCTGTGTTGCTGAGATTGAATCATAGAATCGTCAAAGACCTCCAAGATCATCCAGTCCAATCATTCACCTACCACCGATATTCCCCACTGAACTGTGTCCATTAGCACAACATCTAAATGTTACTTGAACACCTCCAGGGATGATGACTTAACCACCTCTCTGGGCATCCCATTCCAGTGCCTGACCACTCTTTCAGAGAAGAAATTTTTCCTAACATCCAACCTGAATTTCCCCTGGTGCAACTTGAAGCCATTCCCTCTAGCCCTGTCACTACTTATGTGGTAGAAGAGTCTGACCCCCAACTCGCCACACCCTCCTTTCAGGTGGTTGTGGAGAGTGATAAGGTCTCCCTGGAGCCTCCTCTTCTCCAGACTAAATAATTCCTGTTCCCTTAGCTGCTCCTCATAAGACTTCTGCTCCACATCCCTCATCAGCCTTGTTTCCCTTCTCTGGACACGCTCCAGGGCCTCAATGTCTTTCTTGTAGTGAAGGGCCCCAAACCGAACACAGTACTTGAGTTGCAGCATCACCAAAGCTGAGTTTAGAGGGCTGATCACCTCCTTGCTCCTGCTGGCTACACTATTCCTTATAAAAGCTGGGATGCCATTGGCCTTCTTTGCTGCCTGGCTACAGTGCTGCCTCATGTTTGGGCAAGCATCAACCAGTTACTCCAGGTCCATTTCTTTCTCACATTCTTGTGGCCATTCTGCCCGAGGCCTGTAGTGTTGCATGGGGTTGTTGTGGCCAAAGTGCAGGACTCAGCGCTTGGTCTCAATGAAGCCATTGGCCTCAGCCCAACAATGCAGCCTGTCCAGATGCCTCTGAAGGACCTTCCTACCTCCAGGTAGACTGATGCTTCCTCCCAGCCTGGTGTCATCTGCAATGACTCAATATCCTCATCCAGTTCATCAGTAGAGATAATAAACAGAACAGGCCCTAATACTGACTCTTGGGGAACACCACTCGTGACCGGTCACCAGCTGGATTTAGCTCCATTCATTGAGTTTGTTCTGGGTAGATACCCAAAAACCTTAGATTCCCATCCAGATTACTTCGGCATAGAAAACTGAGCTAGAATTTCCTTCTGCTGAATTTTGATAAATTTATAGCATCTCACCATCTAGTCCAGACTGGAATGCGGAGTGCTAGACCCTAATCAGAAGATTTCTGACCTTAAAAAATATATTTTCAGGTCTTTGAGTGTGCAGAGGTTGAACACAGAACTAATACATTTGTGTCATTCTGTTGATTTCCCTCATAACCTGAAAATAGGCACAAACTCTGATTAGAAAAGATTTAACGGTTGCAGACTTGAGTATGAGGAGATGTTAATGTGCAAGAACTTGTAACAAATATACAGTTTAATTGAACTACTGCAATATACAGGAACATTTTTCATTGTAAGGAACAAACAGGCAGGGACAGGCAGCCTTTTTAATGTAAGCTGAAGATTAATGCAATGTGGTATGAGTTATGAAGTGTGTTGATAGTTTACTAAACCTTCTCCGTGTGAGTTCTCATGGGAGGCTGTAAAAATGCATTATTTGTTGCACAAAAAGTTGTAGGCAAGGTTAAGTGTTCTTTCTTGCCTCACTGTGTCTGACCAGAGAGAAATGGCATGCCTGACTCCAATTCTGCCTCAAAGCAAAGTTGTCTACTGAAAGAAATTAGGAGATCTTGCTTTCTCTCCTAGGGTACTGTTGTAAGGAAGAGCAAAAAGGACTGCTAACTAAGGAAATCACTGTTAATGTGCATTCGTTGTATTTGGTTTGGTTCATGTCCTTTTTAGTGGATTTGTCTGTGGCACCACATCTCACTGTGCAAACTTTCACCACTGCAGTTGGGTGATTCGCATTACTCTGGCCTGGTAAAGGGATTGTTACGCACAATTTTGTTTGAGAAGGTTTGTATTTTTATTTAAAACATTTAGGAGGATGCAGATATTCCAAGTGTAATAGAAGTCCACCCTAGACCCACAGGTTTTTCTTAGAACCAGTGGAATACATGTTCCCTAACACATCTTTCTGAAATATTACTTGGCCTCATTCAAACTGGTTGCAGGCACTTATTCCAGTGACTGTTGATTAATAAAACAACAAATGCAGTTGATATTTCAGTGACCTTCTCATTATCCACCTGGAAATACATGGTTATAGCTGAGATTATAGGTGTTTTATTCATGCTGTCTATCATTTTCAAAGAACATCTCCCTCTTGCTCAGTAAAAACTGGCTGAGCCTTTATTGCCTGTGTCCCATGCTGTTGTGGGCCTGGAGGCTGTGCTGCATTATGCGTATGTTGTTGTTGATTATTTTGACTCCCCTAGTTTAAACTATGTGTCTGCATCTGTTCCTTGAAGAGGTATTAATTTTTAAAACATAGAAAATTTGCACATTCACCATTATTTTAGCAAAAAGGAATTCAGTCTTGCATATTCCATGTAGGCTGTTGATTAATTCCCAAGGCGAATGTACCCTTCAGGTTTACCATCTCACTCAAATTTGCCTGTTCTGTGCAAAGAAAGCATTGAGCTATGATCCTGACAACTCCAGTTATGAAAACATATTTAATTTTGGTATTGCACGGTCAGAAAATATTACTGGGCGGTTAGTTGGTCAGAATATGCGGAGAAACATATTTTGTTTTGATACACATGGCTGAACAAATAAATTACCTACGCATTTGTAATTTTATCTTCGGCAGTTTCCTTGAGGGAGATGGTGGAAGGCTTACAGTAGTCCAGATCATATTCTTTTCTGCAAAACATTAATGAAAATTAGGTTGTTGATTCTTTAAATAACAATAGCAGAAGCAGCAAATAGAACCAATTAATCTTTATGAGTAGATAGATTCATCATAGTTATCTATTTGCACTGCATTCACATCAACCCCTGGAAATAAATGTGGGAGAACACCGCTGCTCAGCTGTGAGTGCTGATTTGTCTGATGCACTTTGGCAGATGTTGCCACCTCCACAACTTCAAAGGCATTGAAAGAAGAGGAGTGGAAAAAGTTTTATATCATGATTGCTCAATCTTGAGAAAACTTCTAAGACTTTGCAAAAATCTCTCTCCTGTGGCTGAAAAATAGCCATAGCAGTACAGGGACTGGACGCTGTGCTGGTCCAGGTAAAATTCTGTCTTCCCCTTAGATGGTGCCAAATATAACCCTGCTTCTTTTCCCTGTTTAGTTTCCCTTCACAGTGAAATTCAAAAAAGAAACTAGCAAAATATCTATGTCACATATAACATTATTTAGGCATGGTATTTTTGGTAACTATGGCAAATCTGGGCTAGATTCCAGTTAAGGGAAATGTCATCAGCATGTGTACTTGACTAAGAACTAAAACCACTGAAACTCTGTATTTTTAAATTTATAGGAAGTGGGGTAAAATATTGGAAAGTAAAGGAGACAAATCTATATGAACATCAATTTACACTATTTTTAAATGGTGTCATTTGGAACAGAGCCCAGGAGCAAATGGTGAACGTTGCTGAAGATTGGAAGGTATAGTGTTACATGCTGTTTATTCAGGTCATAAGTGACTGTGGCAAGTTGTTTAAGTCTTAATTGAAATGTGCTCTTCTTTAAAACGAGAACAAAGCTGTAAACAGATCCTTAATTATCTTAATATCTAGCAGGTAGAACAAGTAAAATACATTTTGTTGAAAATATTTGAGTAGTGAGAACATTTCTCAAAAATATGCTATCAACACATTCAAACTGAAAGTGTTCACTGGAAAGCTTAGCTAATAAACACAGAGGTATTAATTGCTCAAGTGCCCCATGGATGGCAGTGTTCAAGAGACATTTGGACAATGCCCTCCATATAACATGTAAGACTTATTTGGTCAGGCAGTTGCACTTAGTGGCCCTTGAAAGTCCCTTCTAACTGAACTATTCTATTCTATTCTCATCATCCATGCTCCACAGTATGTGTTTTCTGGAAAGGGAATCATTGCAGTGGTCTGAACAACTTTATCTTAGCAAGTTGGATAGAAATGTACTTAATTTTTTTTTTTTTAATAATGCAAATGTTCTACAGAAAAATTGCCACAATCAAGTATCTGAAAAATGTGCAATATAAATTTCATTACAATTTTTTCAGCAATTCTGCAGTAGGTTGCCCGTGTGTGCAGTCTTCACCAGGACACATCCTCTTTCTTTCTTTGGGATAAATCTTTGGAACGAACAATCGTTAATAAATGCAGTGTGAATTTAACGCCTAATTAATTTCTTCACATCTTTTTCATAACAGGAAACCTGTATCCTTTAAATTCACAAGGTACAAGAAATCCTTACCCATGTTCATCATTGTATCACACAGAATGTTTAAAAATACTCGAAAATAACACCTTTCATCTTTGAAGTATACATAAAGACCAGGCTATGTCTTGACTTGAAGAGTATCCTTCCATTACTCTAAGGTCATCTACACAAACTCAGAGATGTGTCACATACTGCTACACGCTGTATTAAGTCTGAAGGCTTCCATGCAACAAATGATATTTGCACTTTTGTTGGCTGCGTATGTTGCCCAGGTTATGTCTTATCATATCATACGCTACAACAGTAAAACTGAAAATGTTCAGCTAAAATCTCTCCATTGGTGACACTGCTGAATAAAGGAGATAAAAAGGAGACTTGAACTAAAGTCATGAAGATTAAGCTCAGAAGACTAGTAATAATGATCTGCTTGAAATTTGAAGTCTAGTATTTCAAGTTTTGCATTATTCCATTCTTTTCAAATTTAATGCATTTATGATATAGCCTTTCATTTGCTTTTCCCTGCAATCATCTTACCTGTGTCTGCATGAACATCATTATTTTGACATGAGTTCCAGATGATTTGCTGTAAGGATTACTCAGTTCCTAGTCACAACAGAAAAGTAAATGAAATACAAGTATGTGAGCTATATTCTGTAATTCACCTTCACACTGAATTACAGTGGTGGTCAGAAGTAGCGAGTTTCAATTTCTGTATGTGGAAGGTGAATTTTGCAAATAGTGGTAAGGACACTGAAGTATGAATCTCTGTATACCTAGATGAATCTGTAAACTAGAGAAGTAATATTAATATATGTTGCAGAAATGTTGCCATTAGTGCCACTTTGTCATTAAGCTGGAAATAACAAGATGAAAGGTGATATATAATCATTCAAAAATGTTAGGTATTCATCTGGCAAATATTGTTTGCATTCTTCAAAAAAGCACTTCTATTTAATACTGCATTTTGCTGTGATATAAATTTTAGACAACATAATCTGTCTCAAAAATTGCACAAAACTATCTTCAGAAAAATCATTGAAAAAAAACCAACAAAAAAATTGGCTTTCCAAAACATATATCATTCCTCTTTTGTAAAAATGCCACATCCTCAAATTACACAGCATCTGTCTTGAACAGAATGTCTGTTGTACATGGAGATTACTGTTAGCTCCTAAGATCATTTCTGCATTAATACAGATCTAACTTCTGACTGATATATGAAAAAATTTTATAAATCTTAATGCCATACTATGCTGAAATGCATAAAGAAAGTTATTAATCAGTTGCCAGGTAGAGTAGAAAAGCATTATGATTTTACTTCTTCCCTAGAATATCTGTGGTATGTCTTCAAATAGTGATATCAGAACAAATCAAGAAACACAAAATGGAGTCTAACATTTCAGTTTTTCAAGGCGTAAGGTGCACCAGCACATCCCTGCAACTTTCAGAATTGGCAACTGCTTGATATGAATACTTTTCATATTTTTTGAAGTGCATCTCCTAACACAGCACACTGTTTTGGTTTACAAAGCAGAGTGGGCTTGGACCATGTGAGCTGGATGACAGGTGACAATAAAAGACAAAATGTCTTCTCAAGAATGCACCTGATGTGCTCCAGCTGCAAACGGCCACTCAATCCACAGCAGTGAACTTTGCTCAGTGTGGTACCCAAACAAGTTCACAGTGTAGGTTTTGGGTCACCCAGGGGCTGCTTTGCTCTATAGATCTGCTGTGAGAGGATGCTCTATTTGATGAGGTAGATGAGGCATCAGTCAACTTGCAGTAGTGTTGTAGTAGGCGTGTCACGGATCTTGGTCTGTAACGCGGGAAGGTCCTTCCCCATATGCTTGTTATTGGTTCACCTACATACTTGAACCTGTGCCGTAGACACAGGGGGCCGTGCTTCTTAGTTTTCATAACAAAGGGCACAACAACTCCGTGTATGGCCTTTCAGAAGTGACAGGTCAGAAGTGGGATGTTCAATATGATTGGCCAGGAGCCCTGAGTGAGCTTCTGGAACAGTCTGGTAAAAAGATAAGAAATTCTATGTAGTTCTGTAGCTTTTACCAATAAACACCATTTTGCTGCATATCATATTGATGCTGTGTGTGGTATTTGTCCAGGACCGGGTTTTGGTTCTCTATGTGCAAGAATAATACTAAAAGGGTCACCGGAGTTTGGTAACACAGTAGAACACTCCATGTTTCTCTTGTTAAACTCTCTTATCTTCTAGAGAAGTGTAACCACTTCCAAACTAGGCTAAGTCTCTAGTGATCACAGAATTGTAGAGGTTGGAAGGGAGCTCTGGAGGTCATCTAGTCCAACCCTCTGCTAAAGCAGGTTCTCTACTGTAGGTTACACAGGAAAGCATCTCCATGTGGGTTTTGAGTAACACCAGAGAAGGACATGCCGCAGCCTCTCTGAGCAGCTTGTTCCAGCATTCTATCACCCTCACAGTGTAGTTCTTTCTCATGTTTGTATGGAACTTCTTGTGTCCCAGTTTATGCCTGTTGCCCTTTGTCCTGTCACTGGGGACTACTGAAAGGAGCCTGGCCCTGTCCACTTGGCACTCACCCTTTGGATATTTATAAGCATTGATAAGATCCCCTCTGCTCACAGCTTTGTAGACATTTGCAACCTCAGGCATTCTGACTTAATTATTGAGCAAATTCACAAGTCATTCTGAAGAAGAGTCATTTGTCAGAATTCATGTGGAGAGGTGCCAATAAACAAATCTGTGTCAGTGGCAGAGATGATGAATCCCAGCTAGAAGTGACAGAGAGGTCAAGAAAGGGAAAGTGCCTACTGCAAAAGTGCTGTCTATAATAAGTAAGAGTTAGGAGGCATCTTCTGTACCTTTTCTTTCCTTGTATTGCTTCCGTATAAAACCTTTTAGATTTGGGAACTGTGTTTTCCTGCTCATCTCAAAAGAATTGTAGAGACTGAAGGTCAAAATGCAAATTTTGCATTGCAGTACATTTTTGCAGGTTGAATCAATACCTGTGTGATTGATATAGTTCTTAGTATATGGAAACTACAGTGTCTTTACCAGCATTTTTATTATTAAATAAAAGCAGAGAATGAATGCAAAAAATGCTCAAGATTTGCCTGATGATTTTTCTTCACTGCAGTGATGTTTATTTTGTGTGAAAATACTGAATTTTCAAGTCTTTTGGTAGAAATGAAGTGAGTGTAGGAGGCAAATCATAACAGAAATGGGAGCAGAAAGCAGTAAATAGAAAAACAAAAGTATGGCAAGAAATTAACAATAAGTGTGGGAACATTCTTCATCACATAAATGACAATTTAAAGACATAAACTTATGCCACTATAATGGGGTAAGAGTCATGGCAGATTCTATAGCATAAAACGGTATTATAAGAAATACCAAAACTCTATGTAATGAAAATTAAAGAATACCAGTAATTTAAAGAGGACTTTTGTTTCTGGAGTATAAATTTATTTGCATCAGTTTTGTTTTGGAGTTCCTTTTAACTCGTACAGATGTAGCATTGGAATCAGGACCTCTTTTACAATTAGTAGTACGCTACAGTCTATTCTGCAAGAACTTTATTGTTCCTTCAAAAACTGCCACACAGCCTCTGAAAGAATAGGGGATATTTCCAGCACCTAATCCTGAATCTCTTTCTTGGACAACTTTATCAGTATCATAGTGGCATGAAAATTATGTATGGATGAGGACTGAAATCCATGAAAATATGGGAAAATTTTGAATTCAGTAAATGTGTAAATGCAAGTTAAAAGCAAAGCTTTTGCTGCTTGGTTTTAAGATCGATACCCCTTCCAGAGTCCTAAGTATTCACTGTTACATGCGTTCTTTCTCACTGTCTGCAATATCCTTTTATAAACCCTGCTTGGTTTTGATACCCTGAGGCAACAAATTTCTCATTTGTAGCGTAACAAAGAATTCTCTTTTGCTGTTTTGATTTGTGTAAGAGACCATGTACTTGTTAACAAGATACAGACAGTTACTAGACCAGAGATGTACATCAGTGTGATAGGATCCAGTTTGGTATAAGCTTTATAGACTTAATGTATTAGTGAGTGTATGTTAAATAGACAAGTAGGTAGACATTTGGTACTGGGTACCAATAACAACTAGAAAATGTGACTAGCTGAAAAATAGATCTTCAAGCCTAAACTAGTTCTAAAAGTGGCAAAGGAAATTATCTGACTCTTGTAGTACATGTTTGCTTACGTAATATCGGTAATATATTACACTTTAAAATAGTTCCAGGGTCTTGCTTGTGAAGGTAAGAGGTAAGACACCAACTCTGATGGAGAAAGTGTGCATGCAGAATGTGCAGAAGCAAATTCTGAATATGAGCAGGTCTCAATTGGCATGAGGTGGGATGAGAGGAGGTCTCCATAGGTGTCCAGGCAGCTCACGTGCCTCTAATGCTAGCTACTGCTCCTGGGTAACAAAATAATAGGAAAGGAGATGTGTGTGGAAGTTTTTGTCACAAGTCTCTGTGCTAAGTCCGATTTTTTTTTTGTTTCTGGCTAGAAGGGCATCAGTTGGGTATTTTTGGGGTGGAAGAAGTTTTACCTGCGTTTGAGGAGCCTGACGTTGGGTCATGGCCATGAGTAGCCACTGGATGAAAGCGTCGCCTAGTGTTTATAGCCCTGGTGTTAATGATGAGATAATACAAACCTTTTCTACACAGCTGTGCCGTTGGTGAAAGCTGTGATATTGTATTGCCAGCAGTATTTGAGATATTGACCCAGGAGCATGAATTTGACCAAGGACTGAAAAAAGATATGGTTACAGTGAAATAGTGAGATAAAAGTACAAAAGGAGCCACTAATTTTGGACTCCCTGCTTTTTAGCTGCTCAGACATGAAACGTTTTGGTAAAATTCACAAAAGGGTTAGAAGCTTATCAGTTTCCACTGAAGTGAAAGTGCATACCTGTTTTGCATTGCTTTGCACAAAAGAGAAATAACAGGAAGAGTATATGGCTATTTAAGAGGTGAATGCTTCAAAGCAGAAGAACATTTTGTAGCCTAACAAAAAGTCATATAATCACTGTAGAAGTACAAAGATATAAAAAGGAGAAAGGATGGTGAAGTATTCGTGGAGAAATAAATATTCCTGAAGTCAATTACATTATAAGTAATAAAATTAGTAATTAATAATGAATTATTAAATTTTAAATACTACTGCTACTTAGTACTGGAAAAGTCAATTTATGGCTCGGTATTTAGCAGGTCTGTTATGCCCTACAGCAGCAGGTAACTCCTAATACATAGATCCATCATCTGAGCTAGCTGCAAGCAGTTCTGCAGTTCTGAGAGGCACTGACTGTTTTCCCAAAATGCTCAGTATGGGGCTAAATTCTGTCTATGGCTTTCTGCGTGAATGCTAGTATCTGCAATGCAGTCTTTTTTGGAGCATATATTTCTCATTTGGTACGCATGTGTATTACATATGCTACTGCATTGACCTTTCCCATCCCCTTCTGTTTCATTTGGTTTGTACAGACTGATGGGGCACTTGTCTGCCCCATCAGTCAAGCAGGGTTATAATTATAAGCCTGTTCTTAAATCTAGATTTGCTCACGTCTCTTCTTATCATTTCAGAAATACTACTTAGGCACAGGCTTAAGCTGTTGTTTCTGTTTTGACTTGCCCAGACTGCACTGAGTGAAGACAAATTGTCTTTGGCTGCATATATGTAGACTGCTCTGAAAGTAATGCCTCCTATTTATTTCCATGAAAACTACAGCAGATACTATGAGTACACTGTTTGATAAGAGTAAATTCTCAGATACAAAAAAAGTTTTTCAACATAGTCATCACCATTAGATCTGCATTTTCTCCAGCAAAGAATAAGAGCCTACATGCCACTCTTGTAAAAACCTGCATCAACTGAAATGACTTGCTCTTGCCACTGCTGAAATGCACCACCCACCACCTCACTGTGCTCACATCCACTGTTTGGTCTCCAGAAACGTTCACCAAGTGTCAATGAATGTCAGCGGGTGCCATTTTTGTTTCATAGAGGAATTAAATTCCATACCTTTGCTTCATATGCACTTTCATGTCAGATGCTTTTTTGACAGACTGTTCCTCTTCTGCTATCTGTTGCACTTTAACAAAATGTAATGGAATGTTGGTGAGAAGGTTCAGCCTTTACTGCCATACCACCAGCATCTGACTCTGATGTCATGGGGCAACATCATAAAATAGGAGGCATTACTTTTGGAGCAACCCTCGTAAAATATATAGTATAGTTAATGTACATAAGTAAGAAAACATTTTAATTTTCAATGTTTTTTATTTTTTTATGTTTTTAAAAAGAAGAGCAATGAAACCATAGCACTAGTGGGCTATTTGACCTTGTTTTTGTGAAACTAACGGAACTGTCTGGTTCAGTGACTGTGGTTTCAATTCTTAGTGAGTTCTCAAGGTGTTCATCAGAGATTTCTGATGAAATTTATTTTTCCTGTGTTCATCCTTGAAAACAGTTGTTTAGAAACATACATACTGCCAGAAAGTGATGGCATGAATAAGGCGTGATTGTGAAGCGAAGGATATTTCTCTCTGCTAAGAGAGGACTTATAAAGGTGTGGTAAAGAGATGTGATCAGATTTTTGAGTTGAATATCTGATTGCAACTGTATACATTTCATTTAAATTTTGGAGATCATTTATTTATGTTGTCTGAAAATGGAGGTGCAAACGTACCAAATATGTGCACCATGGGTTGGACATGCCTGTTTAGCCCAATAAGAATGTGGGCCAGATCTTTAGTAGTGCCTCCTCAGCTGACTGGAAGAATTGCACAGATGTCTCTACCTGTTCAACCTGAATATATATTATACTGACAGCTCTGTAAGGCCCTTATTTTCTTTCATAGTTTAGGAAAGGGTTACTTTTTAAAGTACTTATAAGGAAATAAAAATGTCTTCACAACCTGGAGCTTAGGACCATAAAATGCATTGATAGTAATGCAGCTGTGTTTTTTCATTTAGTGTGCTGACATTCAAATACACACATTAACAGTTTCCTTTTATTAAGCTATCCCCTTGATAATATAGTGAAAGATTACTGGTTATTTGTGACAAATCCTGCAGCAGGTATTGTGTATATAGCTATGCCTCAAGTAATTCACATAAAATAGATTTCAAGGGAAAACATTTGTGTGTCAACATCTCATTTCATTTCTTTACTTTACTGGAGAAATTTTACCACAGTGAAAGCCATTCTGTTTCTAAAATGAGATACATATGATATAGCACACTGTTTTGGAGAATGCTGCACAATCCATAAACTTTAGTGCACATACTGTAATTGTTATCAAAAGAAGAGTAAGTGTGGCACGTAGCTGAATTAAGTAAATAATCAATTAAGATATCTGTCTTTCTGCCATTTACTATATGTAAAAAGAATGCTTTTGAAGTGCTTATTTTTCTTAATTTAACCATGAAATAGTTATATATATTTTAGAAAATAATGCCCTAAGCATTCCTTTCCTAAAATAGAACCATTATTTTAAACTAACCTATTTCAGGGTGATTGAAAACTTTAGCATAAATTTTGCCTTGATTTTATCTTTTATTGACTGTAAATGCTATCCCTCCATTTCAAAAACATGGCGCAAGAATGTTCTACTGAGTTGACTGTGTTATCCAATCCCTGGAAAGATTAAATTTTAAATTATTATGTATACTTAGGCCTAGCTTATTTGTAGGGGTGAACAGTTTCTCATATTGCAGACACATATTATACCCATATAATATAATAGGCATAGTATGAAAGAGTATAGTAATATAGTAAAAAAGTTGTACCCAATTTTTTATATTGGGTACAATATAGAAAATGGTAATTTTCACCAATTTAATTTTCACTTTAAACTATTCTGTAAGTTTTATGGAACGTCATAATCCTTTCCATGCCTTTCTTTGCCTTTCCTCTTGCCTTTCTCTTTTGTCTTCTTTAACATCCCCTGTTGTATCAAAATTGACTTGGGAAGAACTGAGACAATTGTAATTCACTTCCTTAATTACAGGTTTGCTACAGTTGGCACTCATGGGGTTTTTCTCTTGCATTTCACAACTTGGCATATGTTGAAGAGATATGTACAATGAGGTTTTTTTTTTAATACTTAGTGATATCATTCTGAAGCTTTGCTTTAGCATCAATAGATTTTGAGTTCCCACCTTGGTAGGAGATAAGAACAATTTGACAGCCGATAGGTCATTCTCTAATACTGTAAAGGTTGCATAACTTGTGTGCTTATAGAATCCCACACATGGAAAGGTTAGTATAAGAGCATACAATTCTTGGAATATTACTAGAACCAGTTAGCTAAATCCCCACTTATTACATGTAGATTTAGCTGCTTAAAATATCTATTTTTGGATGAGGAATGTAGAAGGCCATGAAAACAGAGGTTGAGGCTGTTACTGTGGAACAGATCTTTCTGGAAGCTATGTTGAGGCACATTCAAGACGGGATGATCCATGACAGCCAGTTTGGCTTTACCAATGATAAATCATTCCTGACCAATCTGGTAGACTTCTATGATGGAGTGACAGCATCAGTAGACAAAGGAAGAGCATCTGAACATTGTCAGAGAGCTGGAGCTCTTCTCCTACTAAGAAAGGCTGAGGGACTTGGGTTTATTCAGTCTGGAGAAGAGAAGGCTCTGGGGAGACCTCATTGCGGCCTTCCAGTACTTGAAGAGAGCTTATAATTAAGAAGGAGATTGAGTTTTCACATTGTCTGATAGTAATAGGACATGGGAGAATGGCTTTAAACTTAAAGAGGGGAGATTTAGATTAGATATTAGGAGGAATTTTTTTTACTCAGAGGGTGATGAACACTGAAATAGAACCTGTGGACACCCCATCTGTGGAGGTGTTCAAGGTCAGGTTGGATAGTGTCCTGGGAAGCCTGATCTAGTGGGTAGAAACCCTGCTGGTTGCAAGGGGATTGGAACTTGATAGTTTCTAAGGTCCATTCCAACCCAAGTCATTCTGTGATTCTATGATATGATTCTATGCACACAGGCTGTGTTTTGCTGGTGTTGGCTTTACCAGGAACAGAAGATAAAATTCTGAGATTGCCATATTAAAACACAATCACGGATGAGTCATCAACCGTGCTTTCCTTGTTGGGAGCCATTTAGGTCGTGCATGGTACAGCTGCTCTGTCTACTGTTGGTGCCAAACATTCTGTCAGAGCTGCTGGGTCTTCTGGGTCAGAAAAGGACAAAATTCAGGAGCAGTACAACTGTTTTTGTAAAGCAAAAAATTGACTGGAAAAAGACTGATCCTTTACCAATTGGCTTGTCCTATTCTCAGCAGAGGAGCCAGTAGTGCTTTGTTAGCAGTATATTGTGAAAACGTGTGTGTGGCTTCCCACCAGGGCTGGTATTGAGTATTCTTGAGTACTGAAACATCCACACCTTGCGCCTAACCTGCTATGACAGAATCTCCATCAGACCCATTCTTCTTCACATTGCTACAACTACAGAAAGCAGCTTGGGGGAAATTATCCATGTGTAATACTGTAGGCTTCCAAAAGCTTCATTCATGGGAAAGTTTCTCTTTTAAGCAAGTTCCAGGCAGAAATCTGACCTTAGTGAATTGAGAGGAACTTGTAAAATATTTCACAAGAAAACTCTTTTATCTCTTTCAATAAGATATATAGCTTCAGTGCTAAGTACCTCCTTTAGTTAACCCTGGTTTTCCATTAAAATATGAAGAATAAGAGCAGCTTAAAAACACTAGAACAGGAAAAATTCTTAAAAATATTTCGGCTTTATGCACTTCTGTTTGAATTATTTTAACTTTCACTCTTAAAAAATGTAAGCCATTTTCAACATCTGCGGTGATCAAAATTATCTCAGTCTGGTTTTCAGTAGCATCCTTGTTTGACTACCTACGTGGCTTTTAATTTGTCTTTCATAAGGAATATGTTTTTCTCTTGGCAATACTCAAGCCTCTGAATTCTGAAAGTAAAAATGGAAGGATTATCGAAATTCTCTAAGTGGAGATCTTGATGCCATTTAAGAGTCTTCTTTTATTTTGATCAAGGATTCAACAGTAACAAGAAAAACAAACAAACAAACAACAACAACAAAAAACAAAATGTAAAAGCTGTCAAATCAAGGGCAGTTGTGCTGATCTTAGGGTTGGTGGCTTAGTACTGTCGTAGGTCTGGCCCTGAAAGCTGAGATGCAGGGATGTGCTGCATCTGAACATGGGATTAATGTGGTTTTCTTTCTGCCCAGAAATGTGAGCTGCTTAAGAAGTAGGCCAATGACATAAATTCAGATACTTGTATTTTCAGGTGTTGAGATATATCTGCTAGTATTCTGTAGGCACTGGCTTCTGTGAGTGCAAACTACTATCATATGGATATACCACACTTTGTGTCCAGTGTATGTGCTGGAAGTTGCAGTTTGACCCCATGAGCTGCAGGAATAGAAGTATTAACACATGCTGCCTTGAACGCGGCTGGTAGATGGTGGACACTGCTTAGAGCAAGGGGGGTGCATCTTGAAAACTGCAGCAGAAGTATGTGTGCAGTTTTGGGTAGGCAGACTAAAAGGGCCAGTGAAAAATTGATGAGAGCTTCTATCTTAGTCAGCACTTCTTTCCTTGTCATATTATTCTAGCAATGCTGCAAGCAAATAATGCTCAGGTAGGAATTAAGCTTTGGTGTAAATGTATTTCCCATGGTGTTTACCTATTTCTGAAAAAAAAAAAAAAAACCCACCGGCTTGGAATAGATAACTGATGCCTGTCTTCTTCATAAACGTCTATTTTGGCATACTTAGAATTTGAAATTACACACCTTTTCTATGTCTTGAGCAGTGGTCACTCTTAGCACCATGTTGAAAAGTAAAGAGTGGCGTATGGTGGCTTTGGCCAAATTTTCTGTTACTGTCGTCTGAGGCATCATGTGAGTGCATGATTGAGTATGTTGCAGGTGAGGAGATCATCATTGTGTGGTTTGGAGCAGCAGCTAGGCTGCAGCAGGGCTGCCAGGAGCAGCCCTGACCCGCCTGTGATCCGCATTCAGGGAGCTGAGTGACAAAAGCTATGTGGAGTTTTCACGATACTACAGATCAGTGATTTTCTCTCAAGCTCTGCTAAGAAAGGCCAAATTAACATCTCATAAATATCCTTGAGAAATGGTCTTTCCTAGGACTCCTGGCGTTTTGTGGAAGAAGATGTTTCTGATGCCTGCTGTCCCAGACTTTCTAGACTAACGGAGAGGATTTTCTTGTTCAGACTAATGAAGAGCTCTGAAAGTCATTTTCACCATGCCATCTGGCAAGCTGTACTTTTATGCAAGTAAAATGATTATAGTAATTTATGCCTATAGATTTTAAAGTAAAATGTCACCATCATTTTGTCTCCACCTTATAGATAGGGAAAGCTGGGACAGTGAAAAGTGAAAAACTTGCCTTAGGGTCAGAGTCAGATCTGCTTCTCTTGAAGTCAAGCACTGTCCAGAATAGTACTTCTAAAGACAACTATGTCTGCAGTTCTGCATTTCAGTGGAGGAAAAAAAAATAGTTCTTACCCCTACATTTTACTTTGTTATTCTGATTTATGCAGGATTCACGTTCCTCAGTCTTGTGGAGATTAATAGTTACTTGAGATGCTAAATGATCTGCAGATTTTCTGACAAAGGTGGTGGTGTGGTTTGTTGAGCTAGAATTCGTGATATATACTAGGATTTGCCTGCAGCTTCAATTAAGTTTATCTAACAAGCACTCTACCAGATGGTAACTTGTAATTGTTTTGGATTATCACTGCTGAACTGCTCTTTCCTCAGGACTGGGCAGTAAAATCTCCTTTGTTTTTGTTTTGTTTCTTTCTGAAAGTATTCTAGAACCATGTGGCAAATGGGTATACAGTGGAAAGAATAGTAATTTGGCATTTTTTTATGTCACTTTGTCATATGGATTTCAATCAGTTTTCCCAGAGGTATCCCTTCAAGGAGAGGCCATGATGGAAGGATTTACTGTTTAGAGCACTGCCCTTGTTCCTTGTCCAAGCCACTCTGTGAGCAAAGTAAAATGACAAAAAGTGGCCTAAATCTACGTATGCTGATCAGGATTAAGGCTAAATGTGCCTATTTTGTTAGATTTGTTGTTCATGGATTCAGCTTTTATTATGAAGTGTGGTAGGAACAAACAATTGCGTCATGCTAAAAACAAGAGTTAAGTTCTCCAGATTCTGAGAATTTGAGTACTTGTGCAGAGTCAGATAGGTAATGTCAAATATCTCTGTGGTGAAGCTGATCGGTAATGAAGTAACAGTGATTGATACCAGGTAAGCACCTCTACTCAAAAAGGAGCCGAAGTGCTGGTTCATTGCTGTTGGCTACATGTCAAAAACATGACTGAAATGGAAACACATCAGTAACAGAAAATACAGATGACAATAATTCTTTACAATGGGGAAAAATACAACAATAGGAAAAATAATTAAAAATGCGGTTCACAGCTCTGAAAATAGGACTGAAGAACTACTGTGTAATTAATAAAATTCACAAAGTGTCAATCAAGTAAACAATCTGATTTTGGGCAGACTGAAAATACAGAGGGCCAAATTCTGTCTTCAGCTGCTCGTATGCAATTTTGTCTCCAAGGCAGAATTTACTTTATAATCTATGAATAGATAACAACACAAAACAAGAGAAAGGATGTTTTACTGGTAGCCACAAATGACAGACATTAGGCAAATCTGCTAGGTTTAACAGAGCTTTAATTGAGAAGGCTGATCTTGCATAACAGCAGCAGACTATGCTGCCAGTCCTTGAACCTATCCTCTAATAAAATATCATTGTTAACTGTTAGCTCTTATGAATACAACATTGTGTTCCAGCCAGAGAATCATAAGCAGTTGATTGCCCAGACATAATGGTAACAATTTCCAATAATATTGTGTTGCAGCAGTTTAGCGGATACAGCAGCATGAAAACAAGATGCAACTGCTTGAAGAAAAAAGTATGTTGCTGGCATATCCTCTAAAGAAACGTTAATAGCAAATAAATGCTCAAAAATTATCAAATTTTCTGGTAGGCTAAGAACGTGGATGAAGAAGTGTTGGTCTAGGTTCTTCTCACCCTACAAACAGAACATGAATAGATCTGAACAGAGTATGGAATAGTGGGAAAGGACTACTGGTGGGGTAGCAGGAGACTACTATTCTGTGATCACTATAAGAAAAGAATGGGATATGTACTATGATAATTTCAGTAGCTGATGTGGTTAATGAAAAAGATGCAACTGAAACAAAGAGCTCCGTGGACATATTTTTTCCTGAAAGCACAGCAATGCAGTTATGCATATGGCATAGCTTTTCATTTCTCGTCATTTACATGTTTGAAATTATGAAGACCACAATAGTTCAGCATGTATGAACAATGCAAACTCAGTACTAGTGGTAAGATTGTCAAAGGACATAAGTGAGAAAAAAATTGTAGGAAGAAGTAGTATCTTTTTATTGAACCAATAAATAATAGGAGAAATGAGACAAGCTTTTGGGCCTGCAAACCTTCCTTTGGGTCTTCATTTGAAAATATAACTTTTACAGGGTAATTCAAATATGATCTTCAGTTGACTTCCTACAGAATTGTATAAGCTCTTGGTTGCATTCATGTAATACAGAAAGCAGCAAAAAGCTTTAAAGAATTTAGTCATTTAGGCTACATGTCAGGAGTACACAGTCTGGGAAGGAAACTGAAGCTTGTGTTACACTGAATTGTACCTGTAGCCACAAAGAAAAAAAACCAAAAACAACAACAACAAGTAAATATAGGCAAGCCTAAAATGCAAATAAGATTTCTGTTCCAGAAGAACTATTATTATCCTTTTCTCTACTGACTTTGGAAGAGCTCTCAACAAACTCTTAGTACCTGCATTTTGGAGATTAGGGGGTACCCACTGGCTGAAGTTCTTGCCCATTCCAAGCACAAGCTTCGTGGGGATTCCTGGTTCAGCTACACAAAAATGTAAGGACCTTATGTGACTTATCTAGTCCAGCCGCTGTCTAAATGTCCACTGGCAGATGTTACTCTAATCCACATTTAAAACATTTCTGTGGTAAATATTCCACAACCTCCCTACCTATAAACAGCTCTAGTGCTTATTTTGCACTATTATTACAAAGTCCTATCTCATATCCAGCCTATTTTAGTTCCTGCTAGTAGTCCATACATCATAGGTATATGCAGAAAGTAACAGATAACTATCAAGTTTATAATAAATTTTAATAGTGAAGGAAATGAAGCAAACCCTTCTATAGTCTTCTGTATCAGTTGTTTCTATCTTGATAACTCAAGTTTATTACCCTCTCATCGTTTTTGTCCTCTTTAAGATCTTTCCATTTTATTCATATTTTTCCTCAAATATTGTGGAAAATGGGATAAACTCCTTCAGTAAGGCTATGTCTGTATTGAAACGAGTCGAGTGGAATAATGACTGAGTTGTACTCACTATGCTTCTGTTAGTACACCTCAAAAAGACACTTGCAGTTTTTGGGGCATGTTGTTCACACTCATGTAGCCTGAAGTCTGTTACAATCTTTGCTGGTTATTGTGTTTGTACACTCTTTCTTCCTTCCTAAATTCACTTTGCAGTCCATGTTGAATTTCATCCTGTTGATTTCAAACAATTTCTCCACTTGATCAAGATTATTACTTTCTGTAAGATTTTCTTCCAAGGTGCTTTTAACCAGCTAGATTTCAACCATAGTACAGTTTTTATAGCTGGATTCTCTGTACCGTCTTGAATGTCTTTTGTGAAATAATTAAACAGGAGCAAGCTACAGCTAGGCCTCTATTAAAATGCCCTCCCAATATGATAACAAACCACTTTGGAGTATAGAGAACGATGCACCCGCCTTAGACAAATCAAATTACGACTCTGTTTTCCTGTTTCATGTAGGAGAATACCATGATACGCTGTCTTGAAAGCTTTACAAAAGTCAAACTAAATCACATCTACGGCTTCTCCACACTCCACAAAGCCAGTTATGCTGTCAAAGAAGCTAATGAGTTTGGTCTTTTGTGATCTGCTCTTGACAAATCTGTGTTGTCTGTTTCTTTTCTGCTTGTTATGCTTGAGAGTCCTAAAAACGAATTATTAATAATTTGTCCCAGTATCTTTCCAGGTGTCAGTGCAATGCCACCTTGTCTACAAATCCCCAAGTTCCTCTTTTCCACTTTGAAAAGCTACTGATTTGTCTTTTCTCAGGCCTTTGGGAAAACAATATTTTCCATAAGATCTTGAAGATAACAACTATTGGTTTGGAGATTGCTCTAGCTAGTTCCTTAAGCACTCCAGGATGAATTTCAGTGGGCCCCACTGATGTGAATTCATCTGACATTCAAATATCCTGCTCTTTCTCTGTTTTTGCCTGTGCTTCTGTTGCTCAAGCTAATTGCACTAAGCATTTTGAACATTTTCTGCAGACAGAAGCACAGGGGATGTTGAACGCTTCGGCTTTCTGTTTCTTTCATCATTTCTCTCCTCTTTCCTTCCATGATTATTATTTTCCGTCTCTAAATCTTTACCTTTTAGGTGTGAGCAATCTGTGATTCACTTTGTACTATAGCTTCTCAGGGTTTATTCCAGGCCATCTCTTGTTCTATGCATCCACCGATGATGCATTTAACCTATGAACATTCAAAGAGCAGCATGATTTACATGGTATCTACAATGCAAATGGACTTATTATGGAATCTAGAGTTTCTCCCCTCTGCCAATGTGTAATAGGTAGAGTTTTGACATACTGGACTTATTATGCCTATTTGGAAATTGAACCCAATTCTACTGTCTTGTTTAAGATACTTTTGGATTTTCTGACTCTACCTGCTTTTTTTTTTTTTTTCCTATGCACAAAAGCAGCGGGGATATGGTGTGGGAATTCATGACTGAACACAATGAAGTTTTTAGAGACTGTCATGTAATTGCAATATTGGAGAATGGCATTATCTTCTCCATCAGCCTGAAATCCAGAGAAATGCTTGCAGCTGCAATGGGGACCACTCCTTAGGTTTCTATACAAGGGAAAGATTTCACAAAGGGAAAAAAAAGGAAACAAAAAGAAAAAAAAGGAGGATATTTCTTGTGGAATCTTAAATAGCGACATCTCCAAAGTTACGTCTTTGAAGGACGATTTCCAGAGATATAATTGTGATGTTCTTTTTCTTTCCCTTTAAAATGTTGCAAGATAGCATATAGGGTAGCTTACAGTATTGTTCAAAATCTATTGTGGCTGTGCAGTAAAGCTCTGGGAAACTGCACTGTAATAGTCACGGTTCTGTGAAAAGAAAGGTTTAGTTCGTAAATATTCACTGGGAGCGTAAGAGATTCAATGGCTAGTGATGACTTCTGAAAGAACATCAGCCAAACTGCTGTATCAGGGCTTCTTTGAAGGATTTTTGTGTGGTCACCGAGCCCTCCTTGGGTTTCTTCCAAACTCAGAGAAGAGAGTTGCTGAGCACAGCAGAGCTCACCCTGCTCAGCCTCCTTCTGCTTTGAAACCATGGGAGCCAGCAGAGAAGCTGCTGCTTTGGCACCAGTGTGTGATTATGCTCTGGACTTCTGACACATAAGACCCAGGGAGGGCGAAATTCCTAGAAGGTCTGTTTCTTTCCTAAATTGGGGTTACTGTTCAGTAGCTGAAATGCTACTTGAATGCATATCAGGCATTTCCCCATTGCAGTAGGAAATCCTCAGGAGCCTTTTATAATAGTAGGTTTGGGGCATTTTTCTTTTCCTCCAACATGTCCTGAGCCCCCATAGTCCCAGTGGGGCCTGCAGAGACTTGACACCTGCATTGTCAGTGGATAAATGGGTAAATATTGATTCAACAGTTAATTCAAAAGATGAACTCTTAGGAAGGAGGCACTATGGAGGCATTGCTCCTTGTTGATTTTTTGCCTGATAGCATTGCCTGGAGGCCTGTATCAGTGCTTAGGAGTTTGCATGCACAGTTAACAGAAAGAGAGCTTGCTGCTGAGCAGGAAAAAGAATAAGGCCCATTAAACACACCGGATTACTAACAGTACTGTTATTCTTTATCTGAAATGCTGACACTAAAACAAAATAGAATCCACAAACCTCTGACAGATTAGAAGACAAATCTGTATGCAGCTGTATCAATTTGTTACTTCCATTTTGTTCTGTAACGACAAGTTTGATTGCAGAGCTGTCCTATGCAGTGTGACTCCACTGAGACTTCATGTTGCACTGAATCAGCATACTGTCAAGCCTTGAGAATCACCCATTCAGACAAGGCTTTCATAAAGACCTAGCTATTTTCTAGCCAGGAAAATCCTGTTTCTCAGGAATCTGTAACAGTCACACATTGAAACTGAGAAAGGGAGTAGCATGTATGTATGTCTTACATCAGCATCACTCGTACTGTCACAAAATACAAATGATTGACTTAATAATCTTTCTAAAATGTCTTTGTCTTCCTAAAGGCTCAGGAATTAACTGAAAAATCTTATAAACTGGAGCTTTGCAGAAAGGACTTCTCAGGCTCTGTGGGTATTTTGCAGGGCTCAGGTGTAATTTTCAGGTGTTTGGTTTGTGAAATCTTATTTCTCTCAAAGTGATATAGTGAAAGTCTAAGCTCAGGGAATGACTCAAAACCCAAGTTTAAATAATGATGTCTAGAGCTGAGAGGGAATGTACCTTAACAGTCTAGTCCTCTGTGAAAAGAAAGTGTAGGAATTGTGTGAGAATAGAGCCATACATGAGTGATTTGGTTTCTGCAAGGTCAGAAGACATACAGGTTATACTGACGTCCAACTCAAAAATATTTTTGCATCTGTAGTGGCTAAATTCTTAAGAATATATACCAGTTTACATGTCTGGCTGCAAATGACCTTTAAGTCTTAGAATCATGGAATCACAGAATCATTTAGGTTGTAAAAGACCTTCAAGACCACCAAGTCCAACCATCAACTTGATCTACCAAGTTCCATAAATAAACTGTGTCCCCTAGTAAGAAAGATCTGGAGAATGGCTCCTAAATGATTAAAAAAAAATCACTGAAACAACAAAATTCCTTTGTGTGTTGTTCTTTTAGGATTCACATCTGGAAGTCTTTTAGTTGATGGGTTAAATGTTTGGCTGTTATTTATTAATCCAGTTAGAAGCTTTCTACAGGTTTGTCTAAATTTTAGACATTGAAAGATTTAAGAAATGTAGAAAAGCTAGTTAGAATGGACAGAGTTTCAGTAGGTTAAGTAATGTAGTCAGTCTGAATTGAAGTAATATGATTACAGACAAATTGCTGTTATTCATTCAGACATCTTTCAGGGGACTATTGATCTTGCCAGCCCTCAGAGAACGTGTTGTTCCCGTGTGCATACACAAGCTGCCATGCTCTCATGGGTCAGTGCAACTCAGACCAGAGCTACTGTAGACACCGAACTAATTGCAACAAATTTGGCAAAGCTGGAATGGATGCTCTGGACTGTTCGTACTTCCAACTGTGCAACTTCAAAGAGAGCAACTTCTGTGCATTCAGGGTTAAGTGAAGGCTATTAAGTTCTGGAAAGATCACAAGAACGGGCCTAGTCAAAAGTATTTTGAGAAGTATTTTCATTTTAATAATGCTACTTTGATGCAATTTAAACTGAAATTTGGACAAGCTTGAGATTTTTTTTTTTTTGTGATGTCAAAGGCTAATACAGTGCTTCGGTTTCAGTAATTACTTCCTTTGTGAAACTGATAACATGGTCCAATAACAGCAAACAAGTGAAACTGTTTACATTTTGTATTTGCCTCAAGTAAACAAATATAGTGTCCTGGTAGTGGAATCACAGACTCATATGGTTGCTGAGATCATCAAGTTCAAACTCCTTGCTCAAAGCAGGGTCAGCTGGAGCAGGTCATTTGTTATTCTCTAGCTGGATTGTCAATATTTTCAAGGATGAAGATTCTAAAGTCTTTCTGGGCGACCTGCTCCAGCGTTTGACCACACCCCCAGTAAAAAATGGTTTTCTTATATTTAAGTGGATGTTTCTGTATTTCACTTTGTGCTTATTACCCCTTTTCATGTCACTGGATATCGCTGAGAAGTATGGCTTCATCTCCTTTACTCCCCTGTGAAGGAGTAAGATTGATAAGAATCCTCCTGATGCTACTCCATTTGAACAGTCCCTGCTCTCTCACAGTCTCTCCTCTCTTGCTGAGAGATTTTCCAGCCCCTTAATCATCTTTGCGACACCATGAAAGACTCACTACAGGATGTACTTGTCTCTTGTGAATTGGGAAGACCAGAACTGGACCCAGCACTCCAGAGATGTCTTACTAGTGCTGCATGGAGTGGAATGATCCTCTCTGTGAACCTGTTGGTGATGCTTTTCCTAATGCAGTCCAGAAGGATATTGTCCTTCTTTGCCGCAGACTGATTGCTGAGTCGTGTTCAGCTTGGTGGTAACCAGGACCCAGGTCTCTTCCTGAAAAGCTTTTTTTCCAGCTGGTTGGCTCACTGTAGAAGTGGTGTCGAGGGTATTTCCTCCCCAGATTTAGGTCTTTGCAGTTCCATTTGTTGAATTTAATGAGCTTCCTGTCAGACTGACTTCTCCAGCCTGTTGAAGTCCCTTTGATTCGCAACAAAACCATCAGGTGTTTTGACCACTTCTAATAGTTCTGTATCATCTGAAGCCTGCTGCCCAATCATCTTGACCATCTAGACATTGGTAGTATTGACCCCAGTATCAAAACCTCCTCTGCCATGGGCAGGATTGCCAGTCACCAGATCAGGATGCCTAGAATCCTGTCCAACCTGGCCTTAAATGCCTCCAGAGATGGGGCATCCACAACCTCTGTAAATCTGTTCCAGCGCCTCACCACCCTCAGAGTAAAAAATGTCTTGGTAGCATCTAAACTAAATCTCCTCTCTTTTAGTTTAAAGACATTCTCTCATATCCTATCACTATCAGACTGTGTAAAAAGTTGATCCCCCTCTTGCTTGTAAGCTCCCTTAAAGTACTGGAAGGCCACAATGAGGTCTCGTCAGAGCTTTCTCTTCTCCTGGCTGAACAAGCCCAGCTTCCTCAGCCTTTCTTAGATTCATAGAATCCTTAGATTTGGAAGGGACCTTTAATGCTCATCTAGTCCAACTCTCCTGCCATGAACAGGGACATCCACAGCCAGATCAGGTTGCTCAGAGCCTGGTCCAGCCTGGCTTTGGATGTCTCCAGGAACTACATCTCTGGGCTGTCTGTTCCAGTGCCTCACCACCTTCACTGTAAAAAACATTTTCTTCATAGGACGGATGCTCCAGCCCTTTGATCACCTTCATGGCCCTCCTCTGGAACCGCTTGAACAGCTCCACAAAAGTAACGTGAAAGGAAAATCAGGGTACAGGACAGGGATTAAATATGTGCTGAATTCCCTGTGGAAGGTATAGAACGTATGGACACAGTTAAGTTCTTCCCTGAACTGTTCTATCAGCTGCTCTGAATCTTTATCACAGAACTCAGGAATGGTGCCAAGATTGCTTGAAAACACTTTGCTTTCTTTCTTCTAGTGAGGATTGAACTCAGAATACACCCAAATATAAGTATACTTTTAAATATTTTTTCAGTTTTCAAAAAGCTGTAATCAAGAAATCACCTTGAAACAAGACACATTCTATAAATTCCAAGTGCACAAATGGAAAACCTCCTAAATATATAGTTTGCTCCAAAAGTAGTGTCCCTGGTTTCTTTCCATGGAAACTACAACAGATACAAAGAGCATAATAACACTATTTGATAGAGCAATGAAACCGAATGAAATATTGGCAGGAAGGTTCAACCTCTACTACCACACGACCAACATCTGCCTCTGATACTGTGGGCCAACATAATAAAACAGGAGACATTACTTTCAGAGCATCCTTCAGACAAGTTACCAAGCATTTCTGAAAGTGTGCTAACAGAGAAAGTTACTATTCACCAAAAGAATTTCAGTGCAAGCTAGAAATAAAGCAGAGCTGCACTATCAATCAGTTATATTGCCAGAATAACCAGCTTTGATAATTTAGTGTAAGTGGGCAAAATGCCTTAAGGATTCAGTGTGTACATTAATAAGATAAACAAGTACAAACTTAATGCTCTTCAATTCATAAAGTTTTAATACAAAAAATACTAATAAAGATGACAAGTCAAAACTAGTTTTCATCAAATTACTTTTTAGAGACCACAGCAAAGTTAGTTTCCTTTTAATATGATGATAAGCAAATAGAAATACGTAATTTTCCAGTTCACAAATCTTCTGTATAAAATGCCATTAGAAAGGGAGTGGAAAACTTACTTTTAGGAGTATTATTTTCCATTGGCCTTAGAGGAAACTCTACTGCAAAGTAAACAAACAAACAAACAAAATCCCACCCTCCTAACACTGACAAAACACTCAGGGAGTAGAACTAAGGATTAATACACTGCTCTTATTCAAAGCCTTTGTAGAGTGATAATAGTGTAGAGGAGGCTCTTATTGTGTTGGGAAGATGGCTGATGACCAACTCCTCGTTCTACACTGGAGAGCACATAAGAACACGGTAGGGTCCCACAGCAGAACAGTACTGCCATAGCCACACACCAGCTGTGGAGTTCCTCTGCAGTTCATTCTGCAAGGAGATCAGCCCTTTGCACCCATATCACCCCAAGAGCGTACAGGCTGGGGACTTGATTTGATACGAGAATCTGATGTCAAGTGCAAGCTTTTAACCTTTTGAAATTTTGGTCTCAGATAGTCACAGAAAGTAACCAAGAGTGAAAATCATTTCATTACAGTTCACATCAGAGTGAATCACTATGTAAATTACTTGGCTTTTCAGTGCCAGTCCTTTGTTATTTGCCTTGTTAGTGTGTACCACTGTCAGAAAAGAGATTACTTAGTGTCCTTCAGAGCACAGCACTTAAGAAGAAAGTTAACTGCATCAACACATCCTAGAAAAAGGATTGTTTATTGTTGCACATATTTCATCATTTGTGGAAATCTCAGTGGAATTTTGTTCACTGTGCAAGTATTTTGATCCTTTAGATCTTCACATAAACTAGTTTACCTCATCTTAGAGAAGCTGTGTGTGGAGCTTACAGCACAAGAGCTGTAGCAGGCTACCTGGTTTGCGATTACAGTGCAGGGTAGATATTACTACATGGTCTTTAATCAAGTCTCTTGGTTCCAGTCTGCTCCACAGAGACGGCTGAGCATGTACAAACCTTCCGGCAATTTACTGTGCTTCTTGCCTGGGTTTTGCAGTCTGTGTTAATGCTACAGTGGTGAGACTTTAGCTAGTACTTACTACAGATGTATGGGGGGACTTAAATCCAAGAATGCCCAGATTTGTGAGGCACCCAGAGATACATAAATATTTGAAGAAATATTTTCTTGCTGCATCTGTAGTTGCATTTAGAGTACTATAGCTCTAAATAAATACAGCATTTTATAAATATAACCCGTAGAGCCCATAAATTAGCTCCCTCTGCAGACTTGAATGTTTTTGCCACTGGTTTCTTCTGAAATATCTTGTGAAATTGTAAAATTTTCACATTTTCCAGAATTTGCTAACTCCCATTAACAGCCAACTGTGTTACAGGGATGCTAAGGATGTTAATAAAGCACTGAACATAGAAGGTTCAGCAAGCTCCCTCCTTCCCATGGTCTAGAGATTATCGCAAAGGCAGTAAGGCTTACCTTCCCGTTGTTTCATACCACTTGTACTAACATCGATTTAAGTATGGCAGCCAGAGTTCTGGGCAGAAATGCAAGGTAAGTTGGATATGCTCTTAACTTTGTCACCAGCTATACCTGATAAATCTGGGCAGGCCATTATACCTCTCGATGCCCCATTTTCCCACCAGTAAAACCACTTTCACAAAGTATTGAACTCTGTGACACTGTTAAATGTGTTTTGAAACAGATGAGGAAAACACATAAAACCCTGCTCTGCAGAGGGCTTTCGAAGGTGTTCAGCAGCATCTAGACAGTATTATTTGCTCCGGTGGCTTCTAAAATGTCTTACTGGATTCTGATTTTCACCCCTTTTTTTTTTTCTTTTTTTCTGACTACCTCTTCATTTGAAATGAGTTGTTACGCTTGTCATCTTGGGACTGACTTGCTGATAAAACAACAGATGAAGGCAGTGACCCGGTACAGTCAAGTGTCGCAGACATGTAATAATCTGCGATGATGCTGAGCATGTCTGAAATAAATGTTCCTTCATTCTAGCATTCTCTGCTCTAAGGATCTCTGGAGTTTTTTTCTGTAAATTAGAAAGATTACAAAGCTGTTGAGGTCACACTGTTCTACTATCTTTGCTAGTTATACAGTAAAGTTAGAGACAATATTGGTTACATTAAACTTGATGAATTGTCCAAGGTGAGCTCACCGAACTAATTTTCAAAGCCATGAGGTCTATGGTAGGAAATAAAGACTGCCTGCAGCACTTTAAAGATCTTGATCTATCATTTTTTTTCTGATGACTGAGTTTAATGGAATTGGAGTTGGACAGCAAAGAATCCAAAGGTCAAGGCTTCATCCAGGGCTGTGCGATATTGATGTGGTCAGTAGAATATGCTTAAATTTAGGTTTTGTTTTAACCAACTTCCTTTTCTCTTTAAAAAATAGTTTTTAAAGTTTTTTTAAAAATTCTTTTTTATTTTTTATTTTTTTCAAATTCAAAAGCTGAGACCATTAAAAAAAGAGATCATACAGCCTGGTGACAAGGTATTTGTTTGGGAAATGTGTTAAAAGTATTTAGTCTCTCTACCCCAGAACTTTATCTCCTCTCCTTCTGTCATTGTTGTTTTCCTTTTTTTTTTTTTTTTTTTTTCCTTGACTGAAATCATTTGACAAATGAAATCTAAATTCTCATATACCTCTTAGGACCTTGAAGTAGCAATGCTGAAAAAAAAAAATCAATGAAAAAGATCTTCGAATAAAATGTCATTCTGTAGGGGTGATAGGACACAAATTCCGCAAATTTGGAGTCAGCATTGACAGTGACCAAAGGAAAGGTGAAGTTCTAAATGCTCACTACACAACGTTGGAAATAAAGCAAAATGGTTCAGGCTATGTTTTGCAGAAGGCAAGGGAACTTTTAACTTACCTTACACTTGTGCCGCAGCAGGGCTCTGCACAGCCTGCTCCTGCGTGCTTCTCTAACTCTTTACCTACCACTGTGCCAAAGTGTAGTTGGTGTCATGGCTGAGCTGCTTGGTGCTCTCTCTGCTGCAAAGCCAGGGCAGGGCTGCCAGTAGCACACTGGGATTCATATTCAGAGAATTCCTTTTCAGCACTCTGGCTTCTTACCTTGAGCAGGCATTACACGCTTGTTAGAAGTTACCACGGTGCTGGTAGAAGCTGCAGCATTTTCTGGATGAGAAAACCTCCACGTTTGCCTTTTTGTAAATGAATGCCGATGAGTCCATATTCTTGGTATTCAGGCCTACTCTCTTGTTAGCAGTGTCCTGTGTGCTGCTGAAAACACACAGAATAAATGAATAGTGGAGGAGGGCTGGAAGATTGAGAGCAGCTAGGCTCATAGCAGACCACAATTTCATTTCTGAAAACAGATTGTGAGGAATCATCTGAGATGGCTTACAAAACTGCATTTCCTTTGAGAATAAAATATGAGAGAAGGCCCAGATAATTCAACTTTTTTAAAATTCAGAATAATTATTACAATTTAGCTACTCTCTTTTAGAAAATAAAGAGGAGAAAGTTTTAGAAAGTGGATTCTGGAACTACTCAAAAGCTGGAAGATGCAAAATTACCCACCTGAAGAGGAAGCAGTTGTTGTTCTCTGAATCTGAATTTACTTCATTCCAACAAAGTATCATAATTTTTCTGTCCTCCCCTGCAGTTATTCTTCCTCCTTCCCTCTTTAATGCATTTGGTGTTTTATTTTCCTTCGTTGAAACATGTTGGTATATGAGAATCAGTATTCAGAAATATTTATTGATGGATTTGATATATTGAGCCTTAAAAGTAGTCTGAATGGGAAGAAATAACAATATGTGCATTTAGAGATTGCTGCTTGCAGGAGTTCAGTGACGCATAGTGGAGACGAGGAATGATCTGTTGACAGTTTGGCAAACTCTCATAAATCCTGAAAAAAACAACTTTGGGAATGTGGTAAAGAACCAGAGGACACAAGCAAGGGAAAAAAATGTGTACTTGTGCTAAGACTAGCATCTAATGTACCTGTGGATTTTCTTGCTATGTGATCATTATATCTGTGCCATGGAGGATCTCCTCTGTAACAGGTCTGGTTAATGAAATCTTTTCAGCTTGTCTTTCTTCAGTACAATATTCAAGAGAAAGAGCGTAGTACACAGACTGCCACTGCAAACTGAATTCATCTTTATTAAGTGGATTTCTGACAGAGATGTCCACATCTGAACTAAAGAGTATGTTGATTTAAAAAATGCAAGTGAGTGAATTTCTTAGATTCACACTCCTGTCCATAAATATTCCTATCCCATTTCTCAGTTAATGTAGTCAAAATGTGTACGTCAAAGCTATGAGAAAAATCTTGCCCTGAAAGTTTTATTGAAATCAGATAGCCCAGCAGAAAGAAAGAATTCACTGTGAGTGTTTTGTCCTTTAAACATGTGAATGTCTTTCTAAATCCAGACTTTGTCTGATTAGTCTTTCAACAAGAACTCCATATACAGCAGAATTTCATAGTCACAGTCAAGTGCCTCTTTCCTTTTTCTAGTCTGAGTCAAAAAGAAACCACTTCTTTTGCATGTTTTTCTCTTTACCTAGCAGAAATGTCCTGTTACCTGCTTAACAGTACAGCTGCACAGCATTGCTTCAGCATAAAGTATATGCTTTAGAAGGGTTTGTTGTGAAGGTGTTCCTAAATGGTTTGAATGCTACAGTCTGATCTTAGTTCCTCCTGCTCACAGGCTTGAAGTTGGGAAATGTGCCTTTTTTTGGTAGACCATATGTTTAATAAGTGAGTGACTTTGATCTCTTGATTGGAAGAGTAACGTTCAGGCTTATGAACAGCATGTGACTCATGAGCTGTTTAAGGTTTTTTACTCTGAGTTTGACTACCAGCAAACACATTTTTGAAGGCTCTTTGCAATGTCAGACATCTCCTAGAAAATGCTATGTATGTTGTAACAGTCACTGAACGCTCAGATGTATACTTCTCCATCTGAAGTGGTACTGTGATGTTGGCCAAGGTTGGCTACAGCGTTTTGCTCTGTGTATTGTTTTTGATTCATTTGATGACATATAAAAATAATTCATACTAACAACGAGCTATGAGATAGTGTGTTAACATGCACCCCACAATGTGGTTGCTTAGCAGAAGCAGATTTGGATGACTAGAGAATTCCTTCATACATCTACATGTGTTGTGATGTTGTGTTATGTATAGATGCCCAGAAGCAGACATCAAATCCTTATTCTGTTGTCACATATATGATAACATACATTTCTTACCAATGCAACACACCTAACAAGCAAGATAATATCACTATATCCAAAATATAGTCCATGAATTTCATTGTGCTGTTAGGAATTGATGTCTGTAATACTTTGATTAAAAGGCTGCAAACTTCTTTTCTTAAAACATTGACGATATTAATGTTTTTTTTTCTGGGACAGCAAGTGAAATTGTTTGCGTGAGATGAACATACATCAGGAGACAGTATAATTGTATCTGTTCTAGTATCCCAGAAAGAGAAAGCAGGTGGCACATTTTATTGTAGCTCAGTGGAAAGACAAATACTTAAAGGAAAAAAAAACAAACACGTTTCTTAAAGAAACAATGAGTAACAGGGAAAGTGTTGCATAGGAATTAAATTATGCCCAGAGTGTGTAAATATTCTTGTCTGGCAGGTTTTAGAACGTTGAGAACTTTTCTTATATTTCTGCCTTACGTGCCTTACCATCGAAGTCAGATCCCATGAACAAAAATTCTAGCAAAATTTCAAACTTATTCAGTTAATACATCAAATGAGGAGCGCTGCGGGGGACAAATGACTCAATTGGTATGGGATTTGTTGCACACCTACCTTTATCTGAAGAGTTCACATGTGAAGCAAAGGTGATTAGGTACTGTAATTTTAACTCACGTGTGAGAATAGCTTGATTTTTCTGGAAGAATGATGTAGAAAATTCAACAGCTAGAAGTTTTGTGACATTGTTTTGAAAAAGGGAGTTTGGAAAGGGAGGATATTTAATTAAATGTGGGATATCTCAAAAGTGTGCCAAAGAGCTTCCTTCCTCTCTTTTTAAAACATTTCCTCATGTAGAATATGATACATATTTCTTCTTGTTAGTATTTATTGTGAGACATAACCTTGCTAGATAGGTTTCACTTTTTCTAGGTGCTATGCAGTTGCTCTGTTCCTTGAAGAGTAGCACTGCAAAACTCTGGGAATGCAACAGTTTTAGTCAGGTGCCCAGATGAGAGATTTTGAGAACTGAAAACCTAGCCTAAAAGAGGCTAAAGCTACCTTGCATTGTTAAGTAATTCTTTAAACCTCTTTTGAAACCAAGCTGGGGCCATTAAACTGAACTACGGACTTTTCCTTTGTGGCAGTTTAGTAGCCACTATGAAATAATCATCTGTTATTAAAAAAAAAAAAAAAAAAAAAAGAGTAAAAGAAGGGAAAGGGAGTGTCTAGGGATATTTACTTACTCAGTTCCCTCTCAAGATTGGGAAGTATTTGGTTGTAGGAAATGCACAACTTTTTTTTGCTGAAATTTACTGGGATGCACAGTTGCCTTTTGCTTTTGTTGTGAAATATATTATGATCAGAAGTTAATTTTAAAAAAAATCAAATACATTTTAATTCAGTATTCCCATGTTCCATTCACTTTCATCTTGAGTTGAGCTTCACATGGTTTTGACAAAAGACGTCTTTATTAAAACTGGCTTTAGGTTTAAACATTTTATGGGCTGAATTTCAAGAATGTAGGATAACATTAAGACAAGAGAATTTCTCTGGCTACAGATTTTCATTAGAAATGCATCACACCTGTCCAGGATTATGCTTAATTCAGCTGATGACAAGTTTATACCATGATATAGTTTCTGCGCCTCTCTTTTATTGTTGTCTTTTTTTTTTTTAATTTAAGAAACTAAGTTTTACAGTTTCTACAAATACTAAAGACTGTCAGAGCCAAGAAAACTTTTTAAAATAAACATTAGAGTTTGGTTTACTAAATGAAATTTGAGTGGTGCTTCAGACGTACTGCATACAGTTTGTGTGGATTCTTATAGGGGTCTGCACAGAGGTATGGTATTTATTCATGTTGTAAGCCATCATTACCTAACAATGCATAAGCTAACTTTGAATGATCCAACTTGGGTGTTAGAAGCAACCTTAGTTGTCTTAATAGTGCTTTCTTCCAACATTGTATTGAATTCTTCTTTGCTTTTGTTACATGGGAGGATTCATAATGCAACCAGTGATGTAACTTACTGCATGCCAATTGATGTGACTTGGATTATTATTTTTTGAAAGGTAGTTGTTCCCCCCCCACCATTTTTCCTTCCTTACTCCCCTTTTTCTTTTAAGCCATCCCCATCGGTATTTTAATAACAAGGAAGGTGAAAGTCCCAATCTTTCAGGTCTCTGATGAGTTGAGCTACTCAAGGAGCTTAAAGAAAAGCCCAGTACCAGTTAATTCCAGTTGTCTTGGCGTTTAATGCAGTGCCTGTGTGCACAGGGTGATGCACAGCTGTTTGTATTCCAGTGTTAAGAGGTAACTACACTGTGCCAAGTAGAAAATAGGATAAGGGAAATTGAATGTATTATTTCTTGTGCCTGTTTACAGTTCTGCCACACATAGCACGCTGCTTTTCCTGACACTCAACACCTTTAAAATGTGAATAATCCAGTAAAGTCCATTTGTCTGCCTTCGTTTGAAACATCTCCTTTACGAGACGGTCATTTTAAGACTGTCAGGTCTGCTATCAGCTCAGCTGGCATTACTCATGTCACTGAGTGCTGTTTCCTCTTCTCTGCTGCACTCCAAAGTATTTGGAGCCTCATGGCTGGCTAGTCAATGTTTATGAGGTTGGGAAAGCAAATTTGTAAGTAACTTAGTCTGCAGATATTGAAAAGTCTGCAGTAGAAATCATTTTAGGGAAAGGTAGCAATTGTAAGAAATTGTTTTGGCTGCTTAAGCAGCCCTATATATCACATAAAGAGACTGTTTTAAAATGACTCTACTCTGCCCTTCCCCCCCCCCCTCTTTTAAATGCATACACAGTTGTTTATGAATCTCATTCCTTCAGTTGATAAAAACTTATTTTCAGAGCCGAAGGAACATTAATGGTATTTAAGGTTTCAGTTCTTTATTTTCAAGAGCAAGAATACTCTGCCTTTCTTCACCATGTAATTCCTGTTATGTTGGATATGAGGGCTGGAACAGCGCAGGTTTTAAGAGGTGCATTTCCCCTCAAAGTAAACTGTCAGTTTGCAAATTCCTGAGCGTGCATCTAAGGGTCTAGTGAGCCACATCTGTATTAAGGCAGCTTAATAGCTGTGAAAATGCCACCTAAGCTAGAGGAGGAGGTAAGAACATCTGCCAGGATGGTCACCATCCCTATACAACTTCATTTCAATCTGGTACAAATCAGGGAGGGGAAAAGGGGAAAACTTTTGGAAGTGAATAACGCACACAGCTAGATATGAGATCCAGGGGAAACCCATCCCATTCATGGCAGATCTCTCCCCATGAAAACAGTATACAAAGATAGGATTGGGTCTTTGCCCTGAGACTGTGAGGAACCTAGATACATGTGAGATGACACAAACCACTTTGCACGCTATCTTCAATTAATTTCCATGGTTTATTTGCATATCTACATCTCTATAAACATTTGTCTGTTTTACATTTTACAGACGGTTACTTGTTTTAACTCAACGTTTTCATCTTATCTGAATTAAAAGTGATTTTGAGGTAATGGACAAACACAAATGTAAACATCCCCTTTGACAACAGCTATTCTTTAATCTGAGCTGTATGGACATTACTCCTGTTCTAGAGATTTCTCTAGTGCGTTCAGAATAACTGATAGAACAGGTACAATCATCCAGACCCGCCTAGGAGATGGTAGCACGGGGGTCGAAAGACTGAGAATGATGATTATTCCTTTCTGTTGGAATTGGTGATAAGCTGGCAAGGAGATCACTTTATTAATGAGAAAAGTTAAAGGAACTGATGGGGGAAGACAAGTCTGATTTTATGTATGTTAAGGAAATTATATCACAGTTAAGAACTGGAAAAGGTTGCCCAGAGCTGTTGTGATTTCCACTTTTGGAGAGTTTCTAGACTCAGCTGGAGAAGGCTCTGAGCAATCTGATCTACCTTGGAAATTAATCCTGGTTTGGGGCTGGGGTTGCTGTAGGTGACCTGGTTCCGGGCAGTCTGAGTGAGTCTGGTGTTCCCTGCTCTGTTCAGCAAATCTTCCCTGTCATGTATTCGGGGGGCAGCTGTAGTCCCGGTGTGCAGGTGAATGCAAGATTTCTTTACAAGCAAGGATCTAGGGGATCTCTAATTTATCTTACTGTATGGGTACAGTTAATTCATGGCTGGAACCAGTGATTGAGCACCTGGTGAAGGGGTGTAGCCAGCCCTGGGAGCACAGGTGCAAACAATTCACGTGTTCCCTAACCTCATTTAAGGGCTGGCAGCTGCAAGGAAAGCATTTCTACTTGGAGGTGGCCTTCTCTGGAGTGTTCAATGGGCTTTGATCCTCAAATAAGGTAAGTAATTTCTTATTTATTACTGCATTGTGACTGCTACTTTCTTGGTTTTAAAGCAACTATACCTGCTGCCACCCAACCTTACATTGTCTAAGAAATTGAGAGAAGGTAAGCGTTAAGTAAAGGAAGGTGTACAAGCTGCTAAGGCCTTCCAAATTTCCACAGAGGGAATAACATCTAAGTATTGCCTCCAAGGCTCAGATTTCCTTTAGATTAAGTTGATGGTGTTAAAGCAAACTGTTAGTGGATGGCATTGTTACGAGGCACTCCCAGCTTCATAGTGCCCTTCCTTGCTTGTACACCATTATGCTGCTAGCTCAGTGTGCCTCTAACAGTGTCTGTCTGCTGAACAATGTACATGCAGGTTGCTTCAGGAGGATTAAAGCACAAAAACTGAGAGAGCAGGAAAGTCTCTAATGTAAGGAAACATATTTTTTAGTTCCTGCTGTTCCTTGTTATTACTCTTTTCCTGTGTATTCACTTACCCTGCTGCCCTAACTTTGACATTTTTAATTTATCCATTAGCTGTGATTAAGATTATGCTACATGCGTGAGGAATGATTCTGCTTGCCAGGAAGCTTTCCTGAGGTATTATAGCTCTAGCAAGGGACTATATTGCACTGCAGTCAAATTTAACAACTTCTCAAATGCTCATTTAGAAAAACCTGCGGTTTTAATTCCAATGGTATTTATTATGTGTATAGCCATTGTATGTAATTATATTTATGAGAAACATGATGCATGAAACCTTGCAGTACAATGCAGTAGTACAAATTTGATGAAGTTTCCTTTGTTCTCATAAACATGAACTTACGCATTTTTTGGAAAGCAAGCAATATGAACGTTTCATGGGACAACTAAGTTTTCCAGAGTCAACATTAGGAAAACAATAATGGCATATATATAAATATAATGTGTAGTTGGAACAAATTTAAAAGAGGCACAAACCATATATATGAAGAATCTATTCGTAGTACATTTAATGTTCTAATGTGTTACAAATTATCATACAACTACAGAAAGGCCTCACTAATAATACAGTTGTGTTGCTGTATGAAGGCCTTGCTTCTTTCTACCCGTTTTCCCCAGTGCTGTGCCTACCCTTCCTATGTTGCCCTGTGATTGATAATCTCAGCCTACTAACAGCAGAACAGAAATGGGGCTATAACAAGTCATGGGCTTGCTGAGGTCTTTGCCAGGAGATGTATGACAGGTGTTGTGGAGATGTTCTTGCTCATGAGAATGCTTAGTTTCATTTTTATCCATTTTTCATCACAGTTTGTACTCTTTTCATTGATTTCCCACTCAAGTTTGAAACTTGTACTACAGTATCAAACAGCATAAAAGGCTATTTTTTTATGCAGGCACTATGTTTGTCAGACTTCTGCCAAATAGTATTATTGTATTTGCAGAATTTGAAATAAAATAGATTAGGTAATCATTGCTCGACCCACTAGACAACTGCTAAAACATGTTAAATTCAGATGAGGCCAAAGCAATCTTGGAAAACTGCAGAGACCCTGCACTGTCAGTCAAATCAATGTGAAACCAACTGCCTTTTATTATTCATGGCAAAAATACATATTTGCTGGCTTACAAGGGAGAGAGCAGTGCTTTTAGAGTTGGCCATATACCATTACTCAGTAAGTGAATAGAGCTACCCCTGAACAGAATACTACAGATGTAAGTGTGATAGCACAAACTCCACTGCTGTAACACAGTAGACACTTGAGATATAATGCTTTCAGTGCTAGAAAATGCCTTCCGCTAACTTCTGTTGGAGCTGATGAACAAGAAGCAAAAATGATGTGTGCTGCTTACTATGTATATTTGAAATCCTTGATGAGGTTATTTTCTGAACTTGAAATCATAGCAGCGATTCTGAGAATCAAACTTTATGCCTGCTATGAAATACAATATAACTCAAATCAATATCCTAGTATTGACACTGCATTTTTTCCACATTTTAAAAGCAGGACCATGCCTGACTCTTTACGGTTGTACTATGAGTGGGAAGGAAAGATAGTCTTATCACTTGTACCACTATGTAACACTAAGGGGATTTGATTCTCTTTTGAACAAATAATTTGCTGACGACTCAGCTGAGGCTGGGACTGTGGTCTGCCCCAGGTGGCCATAAGTGGTCCTTGAGCTGGTGGGGAATGTCAGGATTGTAACGCCTATGTGTTCTTTGCCCTTAATTATGGCCTGCTCTCAGCACCTGCTCCTGCTGTTATTTTGCCGTCTTACACTAAAGCAGGTAATCAGCACCCTTTTGCTGCTTTTTCTGATGTTCTGAGAATTGTCTTTTTATGTTATACACAAGATCTTGATCTAATATAGTTATAAAAGCATAGTTTATAGATTATGTCCTATTAGTTATCTATTTACATCTATTGACTATGTCCTCAGCAATCAGGTACAATGTTTATCTGATCTGGGGTGTTTCAACTGTTTCTGATACCAAACTTGTTGATGAATTAACAGACCAAACCAAAATGATGAGATCTTCTAGCAGGCCTTTCAAGATCCACTAATGTATTTTCTTCTGTCATCAAGGGCATGTTTAAGAGCTTTTTTTCTAGATGCACAGCTGACCCTCTGCTGAATTTAGAGTGCAAGTAACAAAAAGATGAGGGTATGTTTACCATCTTTTCGAATGGGCAATAAGTGAGTGTTCTATATCTAAATGTATCAAGTACCATTTATCAACTACCAAAAATCTTAGCAATACTTCTTGGCTAGGTATTTGTTATATTGGATACTGAAAACGATTAAAGAGTTACTATTGCTTGTGTTATGTATTTTTAAACATTAAGCAGATTCTGAATGAAAGAATATTATGTATGCAAAGCAAATCAGGTGAGCGTGAAATCTAGAGTTATTTTCTGTGCTGCTGTAGCTCTGTGTGGCTTTGCCCTCCTCTCCTGTATAATTTCTGTGCTCTGCAAAAAGATGAGATTTACGGTATGCCCCATAATGATCTGACTCATGGTTTCAGGAAAGTGTTTGACAGTAAATATTTCTATAATTTGAAGGAGTCTCTTTACAACTATCTAGGCAAATTACTGTGTTTGCACTGGCTTCCGAACTGGCAACATAAGTACACAACAGCAGCGCAAGTCATCTCCACACATTGTGCTAATGGGCAAAGAGATTTAAAATTAAGCTAAATTCATTTCTTGGCTCTGTCGCCAAGAGGCACAAAAATGAAGTGGAAAATGTGGCAGTTAAATTAGGAAAGAATAGGAGATTGTGCTTTGATCTAATGGAAGGATGTAGCACTGCATGAAGAGGAAGAGTTTGACAATGGGTACGAAGAAAGAAATAATGAGAGGAAATTATTAAGAGGAGAAATTTAGATTGAATATCAGGGAACTCATCCAGTCAGTGAAATCTGTTACAACCTGGAGTTGTCTCCCAAAGACACTCAAACTTAATTGCTTTAGGCGTTTTTAGCAAGTTTTGTCAAATTGTGTGGGAGAAGTGTGGAGAACAATAACAAACTTGCAGAGGAGTACACTAGGTGACGTGCTAAGCTTTGCCGCCTTTTATTTTTCTGATTCTTTTGTGCCAGCAGGAGTGACACCAATTATAGAGGCAATTTTTGCTGAGAGGCGACCTGTTTTCTAAGAGCTTAGCTGTATTAATGCCTTGGTTTGAACTATAGGCTTCAAGAATGGAAGTTCAGAATGAATAAACTAATGTTGTATTTGGGTGATAGCCTGTATGTCAAAGCTTCTCTTAGGTGACCACATAAGTGGTCAGAGAGAAATGTTCATTGGACTGGGAAAATGGAAATTAATTAGAGTGTGAGGCACCAGAGATGTGTGCTGCTTGCCTATAAGATGAGAGGTTGCTTCTGGGAGCCTGGCGGGGGAGGAGGAGGGAAGGATGTCTTCATGTGCCCTGAGGTCCAGGTAGAAGTCTGATCCCGCACATTATTTTATAGCTTTCCCCTCACAGTAGGCAACATCGGAGTGGGAAGGCAATAAATTACAGTCATTCCAGGAAAAGATCATTTTTCCTCTCTGTGGAACTGTTAACTGAAATTAATAAAGAAAAGTTTAAAGTTTAATTATGCCCTTCTTCTCCATCAAACCACAAAGACACTCAGGATACAAAGAGGCTGTAAACACATAAGAAAGTAAGCTCTAAAAGCTGCATGCATTCTCATTGGTTGCAGTGCAGATTTTTGTATGGTCACATTTAAATCTCGTTAACTGAAACACAATGTAAACTCATTTGTATTAGTGTATGCCAGGTGCAGGCACATAGGTGTGTCAGAGAACAGCTACTTGAAACATAACAATTTCTTGTGAAAATAAATGGCACAAACATCAAAGAAAAAAGTCCGAGAGCACAGAGTCAAGATAGAGAGGAAAAGATTTGTTTTCCCAGGAAGCAAGTCCCCTGGGATTTCAGTAACCAGCAGCCCTGGTCCTCAGTGGGTATGTGGCTAGAGTTCAGCTGTTCTTAACATTGTTTATTTCTTTGTCTGAAAGCCCAGTGTTTCTTCTATTTGCTTGCTAGCAAAGTCTGTGGATATTTGACAAAAACAAGTATGAAAACTGGGAGAAAAGGAAAGGAAGTTGAATTTAAGTGTGAAAGATTGTGCAGTGCTGAGGGTGGGGTGACACTGTGCCTGCTCCATCTGCAGATATGAGGCAGAGTGAAACTTACTTGCACTTGCTGTTCTCTGTTTTTTGTGCATGTGGCATTGTGCTTGTGCCTCAGCCCTTATTTCCCCTTTACCCGTCTCCATTTTCAGTGGGACAGTGGTCCATGGGGAGCATGGGTGGAGCATTGCCTCCTCCTGCCAGTTGTAGCAGGGACAGGCTGTGACTTGTTCTTGCAGCCTGTGAGCTTCCACTTAAAGGCTACACACTGTATGTCATAGAACTATAGATTTGCCTATCATCCATTGCTCTGATTGCTGCCATCTGTCTAGTAGATTCACTTGTGGTTTCTGTTTCTACAGTTTCCATGAAAGGTCTCTGAATCGGGGACTTTAACTTTATTATGCTAATAAAGCATCCAGCATGATAGGTGTCCAGTTCCATTTTGGGACCAAGGAGGAGTATTACATTTCCAGTTATGTCTGTTGTTGTTATCACTGTAAATCAAATCCTATTTCCTTTTCTCTGTAATGGTGTTCTCATTGTCTTGAATGGGAGATGTATTTACTCCTGTCAGAATACATGAGAAGTCTGTATTTTCATAATGCTACTGCATTTTCACTCATTCTTTTAATGTGATTTTATAATGCTCAACTCTTTCTTGAGTTTTATGTCTGTTATAAACACCTATATGCTGACCTGCAGGAAAATTTTGATGTGTCAGTGGTCAGAATGATTTCACAAATTCTTAAAAACGGTGGCAGAAGGGTGGCAGTGTATGTGACAGTACATCATATAAACTACAACAATACACTTTCAATAAAAGAAACTAATATGCATCTTCTGAAGGATAAAATGCTACTTACAGAAATGTAGAAATAAATATAAATGGCTTGCTGTGCTTCTGCCTTCATTTTGGAAAGACTGAGAGGGATGGCACGCTTCAAAGAGTCTCCATCGCTTCAGCTGCTCTGTTAGAGAGGTGCTGAGCAAGGAACTATTGGTCCTAACAGTACAGTGAATTTAAAATGAGATCTGACAGTATTAGCAGGAGTAAGACTTGATACTCTTCTCTACCCCAGTCAGTGTCATCTCAAGACATTCAAAAAACTGAGATAAATTTAGATTTCAACATTTGAAAAATCCAGACTAAACCGGGCAGAGTCCATGGGATTTAGGCTTTTTGAATTCCTGCCTGTAAATGACTTATTCCAAGGTAATTATTTTGAATTTGTATTTTTTTCTTCCATGTAGCTTCAAAACATGTTTTAGTTAGCAATCAAACTTATAAGGGCAAATTAAGGATTCTCTTCATTAAGCTTCAGCCACAACTATTCAACCAGGGGCAAGTTGGGCTACATTATTGTAATGGTCTTTTCCAAACTTAATGATTCTATCATTCTAAGTTATTTAGAATATATGTGCTTAAGTTACATCTGTTATTTGTAGAACTATATAAGATCAAATGCTCTTTAGAAACTCGAGGAAAGGGGAGCTTACCTTCTGAAAATGCAAGGAAGAATCACAGTGAATGCTGGAATTCTCTGCCATAGAAAGAGTCTTTGGAAAGCCTATTTCTGTGCCCCAGGTATGGAGCTGTGACGCATAGATACTGGCTGACAGACATCTGCCCAACCTTTTCCTGATAATTCTAATGGAAAAGGCTTCATCGCCTTGGTTGGCAGCCTGCTCTGCTTCATGCGTAGTTATGTAGAGTGCTGCATCTAAATTGTGTTGCTCTCTCCCATTCATAACAACACTTGGGGAGCAATAGATGGCCTACCTACTGAAACGTCTTGATCAAGATCCTTCCAAGCTATCTCTTTTGTAGACCATCAGACCAAATCCTTCAACACTCACTGATGACTAATGCCACTTCATTCAAAGCTGCTTATCCCTTCTGGTTCCTTCCTCTAGCCTCTTTCCTACTTCTCTTGTTACAGAGCAGACTCCAGCTGAGTGTCTCAATGACACTGAGAAAAGAATAATAGCCAGATCCCACTTTTTGCAAAGTGTGTTAACTGTTCCTGAAGAGCAAAGTAGTATTTGTCTTCTTTTGTGGTTTTCTTTTTGTTGTTTTTCAAGGAGCTGTGTTGACTTGAAACTATGGAAAGGGGCATGGTGCTAACTCGTTATAATTTCAAATCCAGGAACAGCAGCTAACTGTTGTGACAATGTTTGGTTTCTGTCACTGCTGCAAATATGACATCTCTAGCCTGCTGTTCCTGTTGCATTTGCTGATATCACCATTTGGGACTCTGGGGGTCCAGAGGTACTTAATATATAGTCTGAGAAAATTAGATCTTTAATAGTTTTGCGAGCTGTCCTAGTGAAAATGCCAGAAAGAACTGCTCTCAGATCTGGTCTTTATCAGATTTCTGTTATCTGGACCTGCCACGATCTCGTTTGGGTCAGGAGTTTTAACTGTGGCCATTTTGATGCACCTGAAAGTAGCTTAGCCAGCTGAAGATTTTCTTAATTGAGATTTAGAAGCTAAACCCACACATTCTGGAGGTTTTTTTCATTACAGCAAGAGAAAGTAGAAGCAAAATCTCATAAGGAAACAACAATAGTATTTTCTACTAATTTGAACAAAAGAGAAAATTCATGTTGTGCCCCAAGTCTTGCTCTAATGTGGATAATCTGAAAGTTTTGAAGTAAGAAGTAGTCTTAAGCAATGGCTATTGCTTGGAGTCTAAGGTCAGCTGAGACAAAATAGAGGTCAGAGTAATGGCATCAGGCTTAATAGTAGATGCTTTCAGTTCCGCAGAGAGTATCTCAAGGCAAGAAATTAGTTGCCAGGGGAAAAAGGCATCTGAGCAAATTTAATCTCTGGTTCTAAGAGACCTTCTTAAAACTGTGCATTCTTAAGTACAGATATGGAAGAAGTCAACATGTATAGCTTTGTGCCTTCCAATCTGACAGCTTGCAGAAAGCTGATCTAGCGTAACTGAGATGTTCATACACGTTTTTACCTGGTTGAGAAAAATCACAATAGCCATTCTTTCCTTTAAAGTGGGAAAGAACTCTGTTTTAAAAATAAGAAAACTAACATACCTAATAGCTAGTAGTGAGAATGGCCATTGTGGTTGAGTGCGTATTTTAGAGGTTATTACTCCTGCAACTAAATTATGCTTGTATTTATGCTATTCTGTATTGAAGCTAAGGAATGAGTATTGCAAAACTGTAATTTCCTGCATGAAATCTAAGACAGACAGGTCTTTCTGAAGTGTTTACTTTTAACATCAATCTTCACAGCTTTACTGCTTTTTTGTGTGGTATGTATTAGGACTGCTCCAAAAGTAATGCCTACTATTTTATTATTTTGGCACACAGTGTCAGAGGTGGATACTGGTGGGATCGCAGTAGAGGCTGAACCTTCCCGACAATTTTCTGTTAAATGTTGATGCTGTGTGAGAGATGGCAGCAGAGGGGCAGTCTGACGAAATGGTGTGTGACATGGAAGTGTGTATGAAGCAAAGGTGTGGAACTGAATTCTCTATGTGGGGGAAGAAATGGTATTACTTGACGCTTACTGAACATTTCTGGAGCCCAAACACTGGATATGAGCACAGTGAAGTAGTGGGTGGAGCATTTCAGCAGTGGTGACAGTGACATTGGGTCATCTCCTCTGGTGAAGATTTTTACGAGGATAGCATGCAGGCTTTTGTTCATCACTGGTGAAAATGCATAGCTAAGGGTGGTGACTATGTTGAGAAAGTGTTTTGTAGCTGAGAACTTGCTCTATCAAATAGTGTTTTATGCTCTTTGTATTTATCGTAGTTTTCCAGGAAATAAATAGGAGGCATTACTTTTAGAACAACCTACATCATTATACTTTTGAACCTACAGAAGCTAGTTACATTGTCTGTGGTTTTAGAAATCAAACATATACTTTCAAATTACACTTTATGAGCTGGTGTCCAAAATCTAATTTTTGCCTCTCTGAAAAAGTGAACAGTTTGAGTAGCCATTGGTTGATGTGACAGGGTCTCCTAGTGAGCTGATGGCAGCAGAGACTGCACTTCAGTTCCCTGTTTTCAAACATCATGTGTCATGTTGTTTTGTCCCACCCAGTGGGTTTTGAGGAAGGAGAATCTTTTACGATCTCCTGAGTCTCCCCTAGTCAGCAGGGATCGCTACCGCAATGGAGTCATCCAAGACTCGGAGGAATTATGCACATCAATTTACTGACAGCTTTCTTAACAACAGCTAATACTCTACTTTGAGGTAAAATTAGCTAATTTGCCAAAAATGATTAATAAGCATTACACATAAGACAATATTAGGCAACATCTACTTCAAAGAGTGAAAGAGTAAAAGAAGATGAAAAGATTGAAAACGTGTAAAGAGAGACAAATACACAAACACAGCCAAGCAAAGTGGTTCACCACTCCTCAATCCACTGATGCCTTGATGTCAGGTGCTGATCTTCAGTAGCAGTGGGTTGTCCAAAGTTATGGTGCTCAGCTGACAACTAATGACAACTGCACATACTCTTACTTAAAGTCTGACACAAAGTGATGAGATGATTAATTCAAAATACTGGGGTAAGAGTGGTTACATTGCTGGGGGTTTAAAACTGCTGGTCAAATAGGAAAGCAAACCAAATCAAAATATGATTTGATATGAATTGTCACTGGCAGCAGTCTTTCATGCCATGATAGTGTCTCAATTTGTAGAAGAAACAGGAAAGAAAATCAACAAATGAAATTGATAGTGTACTTTTTCTATAATTGAAGGAGAGAAGCAGCATCCCTAAAGGGCTCTTTGGTAATTCATTTGTGCCACAAGGCAACCCAGTAGTCTCTAATAACAAGTTTAAAGCAGCATTTCCACCACCCATGTTGCCTGTTTGGTGTAAGGTTAGAGTAGTATTTTATTAATCCTGCCATCAGCTGTTGGGATAGTGCTGCTGCACCATGTTTATGTCTGAGCAGGGAGCCTGGCAGAGGAAACCACTGAGGTTGTTGAGTAATTTTCCCTCTGTTATTTGATTCTTATCCTCCAGTTGATCTCCTAACCTGGTAGTCTGTTTTAAAATTTCCCCTATAATAAAACTGCCTCTTGCTGATCTGTGGAATACTGGACTCTACTTTACTTTGAGACTGAAAAGCTGGCAAACACTGGTTACGGCACTCTGAGTGTCACTTGGTATTTATGACTGAATCTTAAGACTTACCAAACACTTCCTGTCAATTTCTTTTCAAATGGATGATATCAAGTGCCAAGGCAGTGTGGAACCCCCTTGCAAATGTAACCAGTGCTTCTGATAACTGTTAAATGTTGAGCTATGAGTTTTGTTTTGCTTTACTGAGAACTTTTTGTTTACAGTTTAGCTGACTTGCACAGCTTACTCTGTGATGAGGGTACCTCCCCAAAGCTTCGCTACACTGTACTCTAAGGACAAAAATGAGTTAAATGATGGTTCTCTGAACAATGTGTAAATTGTTAGATGTCTAGATCTTTTGATATTGTTCAGGATTGTCCGTATTCAGTATGGTCCACGTACTTCTAACTGCTGTTGAATTGCAACCTGAATTGTGATTCAGCAAGTTAGCTGCCCAGTTTTAGAGATTGTTCTTTATCTCTGAAATGAGGTGGAAATGAGGTGGGAGTGGCAAGAGAGGAATGAGGGTGTGGGAGAAATTATGATGAATCGTGTGATATTTTGAATTTCTCCTTAATTTCAGAGTATGGTTATTAAAAGGGAATGAACAATGTTTCAAGATGTCTTTTAGGAGAATCTGGTGTTCAAGTACTAGAGCTTATCACATCTTATTTAGAAAATATGCTGATACTGTATGTGATTTTTAACATGCTGTTTGTTCTAAAGCATTCCCATATGGTCTTTTGCTTTCAACTCTGATTTCTAATTCTTTGTCTTTACTGCCTCTCCACTTTCTACCTTTCCTCTTTTTTTTTCTTTTATTTGTTGTGTTAACCATTTACTTATGTATCTTGCAGATAGGCACCTCTTTCCCATCTACCTTGTGCAGGAGAAGGGGGTGGTAGCAAGCTGCCTTGAAAAGATAAGTTCTCATGGAGTGACTGGCTTTGCTCCTTTGTTGTTGCATCCCTATAAACCTTCCTGTTTCTGTTAGCTTGGTAAAATGACTCACAGACACGAAATACTTGCAGAGCAAACATATTTCCAAAGCCATCTCATGTGTATAAGAGCTGATTTTAAAGACTAGGGAATTTTACTCTCCAGTTTATGTACAGTCAGTTTAAAAGGCTGCCAGTGTGATTCAAGTGAGATTTACATTCTGTAAGGGAGAGACTACAGCCCAAACTGAAGCCCATTAAAAACATTGGAAATCTTTCCAGTGCTTTTGCTGGGCACCAGATCTGGCCTTGGCAACCATGAAAAGTCAGTGGCAGAGGAATATTGAGTCCACAGGCTTTTTAGCCAGTCACTTTTATATAACTACACAGAAAAATGTTCTGAAAGCAAGCAATTCTACACACATATATATCCAGTGACAGGAAACTGTAAATAAAGATAGCCTATCCAAAGAGAGCAGATTTCTTTAAAAATAGTTCTATTTTTTGTAATCTAAGAGCTGTTTGTAGAGAAGATTGCGTAGGGATATATGGGAATGTCTTGAATGAGAGGAGTGCTACATTTCTGTTCTAATTCTTATCTCTGTCCAGGTTTTGTTATGTTTTCAGTTTGTCGTTGCAGTTCCACACTTCTGTGTGTAGGTTAAAGTGCAGAACCACCTAAAGCCTGTTTTTGATGTGATGTGTCTGCTGAAATCACAGCTGATGATAATTTGTCTTTCTGCTGTTTTCTTTGGAGACTTTCCTGCCAAACAACAAAGTTCTGTTCTGCATAAATACTGCCCTATGCAGGCAGCGACAGCTCCTGCTGGTGAACCCCAAAGCTGTTTCATTTTAAAGATGGGAAAGAGTTAACATGCATGCAATGACATCTGGTTCCTGGTAAAAGCCAACTGGAGACAAGCTGTCTTCAACATTCAGAATTTCCCTATTGGCCTCTTTTTTTCTGGCTATATGTCTTGTAGTCACAGTTATGTTATAGAAGTCTGCTGGGAACAGTAAAAGTACATACGATCCTTGCAGGTGCAACAAAAAGAATGTTCTTAGTGCTTGATCTAGATCAAGGTTAAGAGCGGGTCAGAATGAAAGGTGATGTGTATGTTTGCCTCAATTCAGAGCAAAACACTGAGGCAATAATATGCAGTTAGAGTACAAGGGAAATTATGGCTCCAGCAATGTCAGTGCAGAAGACTGCCCAGCACACGCAAATGGAACTTGGTCAGATATAGGAGGCAGATGGATGCTCTAATCGTCTTGAGATAATGACTCTTAATGAGGCAGCTTGACATTTTTCTCCTTCCTTCTCAAAGCTTATTTGCTGTACTTTTCTTTTGGAGAACAGAACTTTCAGTTAAGTCTGAACATTTGTGGCAGTAGAGAGAGAAGGTGAGAAGTTACAGGGGAAGGTAGATGAAACTAGGCAAGCTACAGCTTCACCTCATGGTGGATCACATGTACCTAAAGGAAGTTCTTAGAATTCCCATTTCATCATGTAGTTATTGCTGCAGAATGGGGGGGGGGGGGGGGAGAAAAAAAAACCCACAAACCTGCTGTCTTTATTCTAGTCCTGGAAGATTGGTAAGCATTTTATTTTAATTTTTCTAGAGTAATTCACAGGTATCTTCAGAGTGTACCTTTCAGGACAAGAGGTATCTTTGCACTTCTTTTATCACCCTTCCTTTATTCTGTTACAGTCAGACTGTGGCTGTACAGTCTCCAAAAAGTAAAAAAAAAAAAACAACAAACAAACAGAAAAAAAAACCAAAAAAAACCAACAACAACAACAAAAAAACAGGTTTTTCTCATGCACACTCATATCTGACATGGGCAATGATACGTTGTACATTTTGCAATTTAGATAGCATGTACTGATAGCTATGTAGTTAAATGTTGTTATTGTGTATTCTCAATTTGATATAAGAATTGAGTCAACTCAAGCTTTACAGGACTTGAGAAGATTGTATAAATGCAAGTCATTACTGCCTAAATGTTGCAAAGTGTTATGGTGAGCAAAGGCAAGTGTCGAATAAACCCTTTTATCTAAGGACAGAATAATTCCCTGTTTTAATCCTAAAACAAATGCAATTTGTGAAAAGTCAGACATAAAAGACTTGCATTTTGATAGACTTTATAAGCAGATATTGGAGTAAATGTAATCTTCAGAGAGACATGTCATGCCTGTGGGTTAGAACAAATTCTGCTAATAATTACTGGGGTAAGGCTCTGACAAATAAATGGTAGGTGCCAAGTCTGTGTTTTGTCTTTGCCTTCGTGTATTGTGATTAGACTATCAGTGCTATATCAATGGTACTTTTTTGTTCTGATTAATACTACATCACTTCTATCCCCAATCCAGTTGTGATCTGATAAACGTAGCTTGAGTTTGGAAAAAGAAATGCCATTCTCGCATTTTCATCTATCCTTCCTGGCCTTAAACGCATTCCAGGCATTTTTCTTTAATTAGCAGCATCTGAATTTGAGTGGCTGTATTTGTAATACAAGTTTTAACAGATACATGCTTACTTTGACATCTAGTGTTGAACATCCTCAATGAGTAACCTGGCATTAAAGTTGAACTTGCATATGCTACTGGCTTTAACTTTGAAATTGCAAACAGTTTTGTAGTAGAGATTGAGAGCTTGCACATTAACAGCTTGTTTCAGATATCTCAAAGGTATTGCATAGCCTTTCTTTTTATAAGAAATATAGTGGCAGATGCTATCACTAATAGTGCTAAAAAAACCTCAGTTTGTGTCTCTGTGGACTAAACTCAAGTCCCATTAAAATCAATGGAAAGGTTTTTGCCTCCCTGCCATGAAAGCAGAGCAGGCCTTATGTCTTTGAACTACGCTGGCTGAAAATGTCTTTGCACAAAACTTCGTAGTCTACAGTTCTGAAGAGGCTGGTGCTGACAACAGCTGGGACTGTTTTTATTTTCCCATAAAAAAATAACTCAGGAGTGTGCACTTGCTAATTCAAAAAGCATTCAGGAGTTTTACAAGTTTATTTTTTTTGTCAGCTGCAAGAGACATGGAAATAGTGTTTGTCATGTAGAAGTGCACAGCTACTGCACCCAAGATCTCTTGCAGCATTGAGACTAATGATACGAGTGGGCCTAATTTAAAAATTCAGCGTTCCTGTATTCCAGTTCTTATTTTTCATCTGAGAAAGCTTCTGCAATTTCATGTGATTTGTCATGTGTGTTGATAACATCCAACTGACATCTTTTTTGCTTGCTTGGAAATTTCCAAAGGCAGTTCTTCCAATATTAGCTGCCAGTATCTGTGTAACAGTCTGCATCAAGGGCTGGCTTTGATTTCAAGCTAACTGTGCAGTTAGTGCTGTGAGTTTTAGTGGGGTTAACCATCACCTGAATGTTACATACATGCATAGGTGCCTGCAGCAATGCAAGCCCAGAACATGGGATGCCTGGGAACAGTCTCAGAGGTGAGACTGTAACCAAGTGCATGACTGCTAAGGATCTGTGAAATTCATTCACTGTAGATTTATAGACACCTGACTTTGATTAGTTCACAGGTTGGTTCCTATGTGCCAATTTACCTTGCTGTGTTGTAGGTCCCATGTAATTCTGTCATCGTTAGCTAAATGGTCTGGAGTACTTGTGATGCTGGAAAGCCAGGCAAGGTGGCATTTGCTTTGGCATTTAAATGCTGCTCTGTATTGTCCATTGTGACTGTGAGGCTTGCTGAGTGGATCATTTCAGCCAAAAAAAAACCAAATGTTCTTTCTATCTTCCACTTGCTGATATTGAGTCCATCATTCTACTGTAGCAGTAAAACATCCCAACAGTGGTTTTACCTTACATTTGTTATTCGATGAGCTAAAGAAGTGCTGCTTTGACTTCTTGATAAAAGAAGCTATAGATGGCTGTCAGCAGTGTCCAGAGGTTATAAAAATGCCATCCTCACGAGCATGCAGCCTGCACACAGGGCCCTTCCCAGTCAAAGCCCACTTTATGTTCCTTGTTCAACCAGGAGGCTGCTGTGCTGTGCAGGATTGCATGGTAGGAGAGCAGGGCTGCTCTCCTTCTGTCAGAACAGTACTCTGCCTTTTGGGGGCTTTGAGGGCTTTTCTCCTTGGCTGCTCCTTTTACCAGCTGTGAAATGAAGAGCAACCAGTACCGGATGATTTACTGCCAGTTCTTATTTCAGATGTATTGAGTGAATAGCCTTGTGACCTGAGGAAAGCTCAGCCTCAGTCACCTTGTTCCTCCTCCTGAGCTGTTGGGGCTGGTGGTTGACAGCTTTGCCAGAAAAATAGCCAGGTATTGTGATATACATACGGTTTTGAAAATTGGGAAATGATTCTATCATCTTTTCTTCATGCAGCAACTTCCCTTTACGTTGTAGAGAAATGCACTGGACAACTTGTTGATTATTTATAAAATTAGACTTCATTTATTTAGTTTTATTGCTAGGAATGTGAAGATATGCCTATATCCACATAGATATATATTCTGATGCAAGTAGTCAATGATTACCAAAGGCAGTTTTTTAAATACTTCTAGAATTGCAAGCCGTATTAATGCTTTCTCATATGCGTGCCCATAGTTGTTCACTTTTCTGCTGACATCTTTTTCCCAGAGGAAATAAACACATTTTACCAGTTTGCCCATAGCATTCACTCCCTGGCTTTAATTTCATAATGTTGGAGCAAGAAGCCATGCAAGGATTTGCCTGACAAACGGAAATGTTTCTCTCCTTATCTAGCTATTATGAGGCAGTCATCAAAAGTAAGTTAGGAATGAAAGGAAATAAAATCAGTGACAATCAAACAAATGTTCTATATGCTAGCATTTTACTAAATGGCAGTGGTGTTAGCTTTTAGCAAAATGTATTTTAAGTCCAGAACAAAATAACCAAAAATTCCTGCGTTGAAGCTGTTGTTATGCTGATCCAGATTTCTTCCCTGTAGAAGAGATACTAAGCCAATGAGGTGTATGGGTAGCCATTTACAATTGAAATATGAGTTGTCCCATGGACTTTGATGGGACTTAGGTGGCAAATGTGAATTTTATGTATTTTGCTGCAGATGTTTATAACCACAGCTCTGTAACTATAGACTAGTGGTTAAAGAGCTGTCCCCAAACTCAGGAGATGGAGTGCTATTCCTGTCTTTGTCAGATCACCCAAAGGCTAGCAATCTATTTTCTCATTGGTTTTGGTTTTTTTTTGGGGGGGGGGGGGGGATTTTTTTAATGTAACATCAAGATGTTATAGTGCTGGCTTTCTTTTAAAAGTGTTGGAGCAAAATAGGAGGTACTTTTTCTTAAAGCCTAGAAAGGAAGCTGCAAATCATATGTGATTTCATTGATAAAAGTTGTTATTGATAAAAAGCTTTCAGATAACTATGTGTAGTTGAACCTGTCTTAAAATGCTTTAGAAGCCTGTATAGGTACTTTGTTGTATCTTTACTTTTTCTATTGCATCACAGAGAAAACCCTCTCCAATCAACTGAGAGGCATAGCAAGCAATCTTAAGTCTAAATAAAAAGATTTGTTTAAAGATGATAACTTATACCAAGTTGGTCTGGCAACACAAAGAGAAAAATGCTGTGGAGTAATTAGTACTCGCTTTGCTCTTGAGCTACACAGGTCTGTCTATCTGGATTGGTGGAGGTAGTTTTAGAGATTATTTTAAAGAAGAAAGAGCTGACTCGTACGATTTTTTTTTTTTGTAGAAAATTCATGTAAGATGTGTGTTATAAATGGGTAGTATATAGTTGTAGCCCTTTAGGGTTTAGGGCAAGAACATATTAGATGCTATGGAAGAAAGCAAACTCTGTCAGATATTAGCTGTCCAGTCTCTTAATAGCCTTGGGGTTTATGAGACAGAATTTACAGTTTTCATGATCGTGGCAAAAACAACCAAATAATCAAATGGCAAGTAAAATGCTTAGTCTGGAATACAATCTGAAAGCCAACAGTTGCAGAATGAAAACCTTTACAGAACTCAGAGGAAGTAGGAAGAAAATTAAAGATGCTGGAACTTTAATAGATTCCGCCTTAAATGATCTGTGAATTCTGCTTATGAATCTGGAGCAATATTTACTTTGAGACATAGAGAAATCAAACAAAACACAATAGTATGTTATCCTTAGCAGCGGAAGACAAAATGATATGAAACTGCAAGTGGATAGCATCCTACATTTTCAGTTCTGATAAAGTATCTCATTCTAAGGATCTTTTGCACAGGGACTCTTAAATAATGGTGCCACTCCTTTGTTTTTGAAATAAAATGTAAGGCTTAAGCAGTATGTATCTGTCTGCAAATTTATTTTTACCTTGCAGTGCAGTTACTTCTTAATGAGACTATAGCAGCTGATTAATTGTGGCTTCTGAATCTATAATTTATGTAGGGTATATTTGCAAACAGACTGCCCATCAAACTGAACTCGTAAGAAAATCTATTTACAGTAATAGAAGACAACATTTTTTGGATTCCTCCCAGTTCCAAGACTGTACCACAGAGCTGTACTGAGAATTTGCAACATCCATTAAAACCAATGAGTTGGTGCTGCATGTCTTGTAGTCACCATTAAGTAAACATTTCTTCTAGTCAACATTAGCTGTATGGAATAATATCTTTTTTTGCCTTCTACCGAAAGATTGGTTATTAGTTACCTGAGTGTCAGAGTTCTTATTTACCAATATAGTTTGTAATTAGAAATGTCTGTCAAGTTGAGAATTCAACTTCATACCTGTCTGTAATGAAACCCTGATACACGAAATTTCTGAATTAAGGTCTTTTTAGTAGCCTAATGTGATCTCTGTAGTAGATATGTATTTGTAGCATGCTTGACAAGGAGCTGTCATCTTACCAGTAGATACTATATTTAGATTCTGTTTTAAGATAAGTTGGAGTATGAATATAGTTTTTTTTAAGTGGAGGTTTTCTGCTGCCAAAATCCATGCAAGAAAATAATTCACCATACATGTCTTCTGTTAAATCTCTTAAGTTTTATGGGATTTTCCTGTGCCATGGAAATTGTAAATCGTACTCTATTTTCATTTTGGCTTTTTTTGATAACTGCTTGAGGCTGTGTTAATGATGTGAGCAGATATATCTTGGTGATGTCCTCTCCTAGGAAAGGCGGTATGATCCAAATTGTCATCCGCAGCAAGGAGGGATCATGTTGTGCAAGTGGCTCTTCTCTATTCAAGCTGACTAGCGGAAAGAGTTTAGTACATTACAGCATTAAGGTGCAAGATGTTTTTTGATCAATTTTACATTTTAGTATATCCAACTTAATGTTGAGCTCTCCAAGAACAAAACCTGTTTGACATGAGATGGTTTATTTGGGTTTGACAAAAGAAAACAAAAATATGCAAACAGCAATCTATAATGATAATTTGACTCATGGCATATGCTTTTTGGTTCAGTGAGTTTCCTGTATTGATTTTTGAGCTTGAGCATTAATGAATTCCATTTCCAAGCAACATGCACCCTTTGGGATGTGCAAGCTTTCTGAGTATTATTGAATTAAGGCTGTGGGATGCTCACATGACATATTTTTTCCTTGGCTGCTGATGGGGGTTCCAGCTGAGTTTTTGTTCTGCTATACTGTTTCTGCTTCATGGTTGTTGTCTCTTTTGATTTTTCTTTTGGAACGTAAGCTAACAGCTTGATAATTTTAATTAAAACATTTGATAAATATTCATACTAATTTGTATATGATTTGCAATATTTTTTCACTGGAGATCAGCCTCTACACTGGGTATTCTCACATGTAAGATGAACCAGCAGTTCAATTTTTCAGTGTGCTTGCAACCATAGTTTCCTGGGTTTTATTTTAATCGTCTATGTAATATTCTTTAGAGCTTTCAGTTCTTTTGCATAATTCAGTCAGTTCTCTTGCATTAGCTCTCATCAGCATCAACAAGAAAACATAGCGTTGTGAGCTCTCTGACCAGTAGGAAATACTTTATGATTTTATGAAGTATTCTTTACAGAGAATGGCTTAGGTTGGAAGGGTCCCAACTCCCCTGCCCTGGGCAGATAACTCCCACCAGATCAGGCTACCCAGGGCCCCATCCAACCTAACCTTGAGCACCTCCAGAGATAGGCATCCACAGCTTCTCTGGGCAGCCTGTACCAGCATCTCACTAGCTTCTGAGTAAAGAATTTTCTCCTAATATCTAGTATAAATCTCCCCTCTTCTAGCTTAAAACCATTTCCCCTTGTCTGCCCCTGTAAAAAGTCAGTCTCCCTCCTGTTTGCAAGCTCTCTTCAAGTACTAGAAGGCTGCAATGAGGTCTCCCTGGAGCCTTCTCTTCTCCAGGCTGAACAAGCCCAACTCCCTGAACCTTTCTTCATAGCAGAAGTTCTCCAGCCCTTCAGTCAACTTGGTGGCACTCCTCTGGATCTGCTCCAACAGCTCTGCGTTCCTCCTGTGCTGGAGCCCCCAGGCCAGGATGCAGTGCACTGATTGTGGTCTCATGAGGGCAGAGCAGAGGGGTACAGTCCCCTCCCTCTCCCTGCTGGACACCCATCTGTTGATGCAGCCCAGGATACTCTTGGCCTTCAGTTCTGCAAGCCCATACTGCTGGCTTATCTCTAGCTTTTCATCCCCCAGAACCCCAAGTTCTTTTTGGCAGGGCTGCTCTCAGTGAGTTCTTCGCCCAGTCTCTACACGTATCCAAGATTGCCTTGACCCAAGTGCAACACCTTAAACTTGGCCGTGTTGAACATCACTGTTCAGACAGAGTTCATGTGGGCCCACTTCTCAAGCCTGTCCAGGTCCCTTTGGATGGCGTCCCTTCCTTCTACTGTGTCAACTGTACCACTCAGCTTGGTGTAATCTGCATGCCTACTGAGAATGCACTCGTCCCCACTGTCGATGTCATAGATACAGATGTTAAGAGCACTGATCCCAAGATGAACCCCTTGAGGACACCACTTGTGACCAGTGTTATTTCACTCTGAACTTACAGCATATATTAAATCTTACTCTGGTATCCCTGATCCGTCTTCCCAGCTGAAGAAGACTGAATTTCTACCTTGTGCTTCCCTGAAACAATTACTTAGCATGAAATTACATTGTTCCTTTATTTTGGTATTGGGTCTCATATTATGTCATATTTTAACTAGGGATGAGATAAGGCAAGCACTCTTAGTTATTGCTTCTGCTGCCATCCCTTGACTAGTTCCTTCCATTCACTAGTTTGTGATTAACGTGGTGTACAAAAATAGACAGTATTCTTGTGGTAGCTGTTTATATGTTTTATGATCAGCAGAGCTTGTGATTTTGATGTACAGATTATAGGAAATAAATGAAAAATTGAATTCAATTTGTCCTTAACGGACAAATTTATAGGCAGAAACCAATCTTTGAATAATATTATCAGGAACATGACATTTATTTATATATGGACTCTGACTGTGTAAATGTAAATTTACCTAAGAGCTCCACAATTATAGAATGCATACAACATCACTCTGTGGTATCAAGGTCTATTTTTAAATTGCTGATAGAAACTGATGTACAAGTCAGCCATTTTCTGAGATGTGAAAAACAGGAGAGCTGACCATTTTTCAGAGATTTGCAGCTACAAAAGAAGTGCTGCTTCTTTGTAGGGTCGTGATTGAGTACTTGCTGATTTCTCTGAGAATCATGTAGCAGTGGAAGACAAAGAAATGGGCAAAAATTTTAGTTGCACTGGAAGAAATCTCTATGCATAAAGAGAAGACTTTGCTGCTAGATTCCAGAGTTAGCTACTTTGAGAAGAATGACATAGAGATTTCACCATTTTCTGTGTCTGGAGGTTTGGTGTTGACAGTAGAGATACTGGACTGCTAAACATGTACTCTGATTTATTTGTCACAGAGCACTGGAAATTAAGTACATAGCTGTGAACAAAATAATTGAACTAATTATCTGAGCTGGTGCAAATTCTCACCCTAATTCTTGCCCCTTGGCAATTCCAAAGTGCTTCTTCCTCAGTTGCAGCAGTACCCACCTGAAGACATTCATACAGATATTTGGGGTGGAAAGGGTTGACTTCTTCCTCCTTTCAGCTTCAGTATCTTGATGTATGGTGCTCCTTGAGGACTGGAAGCAGTGGTTGCAAGAGTATTATCCACAATATAAAAAGGATGTTAAGATACTTGAATGCATTCAGAAGGCAGCAAAGCTGGTATGAGGGCAGGAGGGCATGTCCCATGAGGAGAGCCTGAGGACACTTAGACCCTCCATTATGGAGGAGGCCAAAAGACAACCTCACTGCTCTCAACAAATCCCTGAGGAGGGGAAGCAGAAGGAGGTGCTGGAAATCCCATGGCAGAATGGGAATGATGCAAAACTTCACTGGGGAGGTTCAGACCAGATATTAGGAATTTTTTTTTAACCTTGAGAGTGGTCAAACACTTAAAGAGGCTTCCTGGCAAGGTGGTTGTTGCCCATTGCCTGCCAGTGTTCAAAAGGGACCTGTCATCATCTTATCAATAATATGTTTTAACTTCTTGTTAGCCCTGAAGTGGTCAGGCAGTAGGACATTATGATCTTTGTAAGTCCTTCCCAACTGAATTATTCTAGCCTTGCCTAGTCTTTTTCAGCTCCTGTAGCTCTTCAGCAGAGCGTAGTCAGCTACTAGCATGGGATAATCAGAGCCAATACCAGTTCACTGTTGACCTCTGCTTGCTTTATTTGTTGTAAAATAAGCTGTTTCTTCATCTGCTCAGCTTCAGAGCTTGGATAGAAAGGCTCCAAGATTCCCCATCCTTCAAGCCTGCGTAATGGTCCACAGCCTGCATTGAATCCATGGGGCCTGACTAGCAAGGAACTGAGAACTCAGCTCCTCCAGAAGCCTTCTCATATTTCTGCTGCTCTTGCACCAGGTACAAATGACACTTACACACACACCCAGAAGACCTGGCTGAAAGTACGTACCCCTGCCTCCCTGAGTTTTGTTTTTATTTGCAAGCCATGTGCTGGGAAAAGTCAGGTCTGTTTGCCAGATGATAATTCCTATGAAAGATGTGTTTTATCCTTTCCTGTTTAGTCTCGAAGTACCAAAACGGACTCCTTCCACAAGTGATCAAGATTGTAAACACACTTGCTGTTTTAAATGCATTTGATGCTCAAACACACCCACAGATAAGTGAATCCTTAAAAATAAAAAAACTCACTAAAGCAGAAGCAAAAATAGAATAAATAGCCTCAGATCATCAGATTCCCATTTATTTATTTTTTAACTTATCTTTTCTAGTGCTTATGATTAATGACAAACAAATCACCCTCATTATCAGCTTCCTTGTCTCTGACGACACTTGGAAATATATTCCAGAACATGTTCTCTAAGTAACAAATGCTTGTTTATTTTTATGAATGTCAGTCTATCAGCTTTTCAGATAGAAAACAAAACTCATCTATCATTTGTGAATTGCAAGGTATTGAATTATGAGCCAGGGCTTAATTTGCAGACCAAAACATCTACACTAAGCAGCCAGCTGGGCCCAGGGATACCAGTACAATCAGTGCCCACAGGTTAGTCAGAGAGCTCATTTAACTGTCTGTCTTTGAAAACTGACCTCCTTAATTCCTAATTTAGTTTGGCACCTTTGGAAAAGACATCCCAGGTCTTTGTTACAGCTGAAAAATAGGTTTGCATGCTTGGAATTCATATAGACAGCATATGTTGCTTCAAGTGAATACACATAGCTATCTGTTATTAAGTCAAAAGCATTACAACATTTGTCAATAATGCTGCATAATATCAACAATTAATTGGAGGCATCTTTTGTTGTAATGAAGCATGTCTTAAAACTACTGTCCCATACATGTGTGCTTCTTAATGCAAACCCTTAGTGTTAAATTACAGCTGCCAAGGTGTAAGCTGCTGAATTCAAATCAAATTACTGAATAGAAATATTCTATTGAAGAGCTAACACTTGAATTTGCTAAGCCTATGCAGTAGAGTTTTGGTTTGTACTATCTTTTTTTTGTGGAGAACATAATCTGCTGTACAAGCATGTACCTCTTAGAGGCTATTTATAATTAATATAATTGCTTAATGGGACATTTCCCTTGACCATAGCATGCCATGCTGCCCAAACATCATCTTACACTTCAGTGCTTTTTTGAAAGGCTAGTGGCATTTCTAAGACTATAGAGTAAAAATGTTTCCAACAAACACATCATCTGGCATCACTAAAGCAGATCAGTAAGTCCATCATGAAACCCCAAATCTCATATCCTGCATATGTTTGGATTACTAACATATCTTCTAGTTGCCTGGTTCAAAATGTATTTCTGTTCAGGAGCTATACCTTTACTGATACGAACTCCGAGTGTTGCTTTTAATTTGTGATGAATTGTGAGGAGTCCAGTGGCCATCGTTAGGGTGCTGGATCACTAAATGATGTGCATCATCTATTGCTATTATGTAAACTATGTGTTCTACTGACTCTGAGGTGACATCACTTTCAAAGACAAAGCAGACTGAATTGGAAAAGGAGTCAAATGTCTTCATTAGAAATTGAGCTGAGTTGTTTTTTGTTTATAAAATAATGTTTCAGCTTATTTTCTTATTTTGCCAAGTTGTAATCAAATGACTGCATGAGTTTCGTAAAGCTTTTTTTAATTGGTAAATTATTTACCACTTTAAGATTATCCAGAACTATCTGCAAATCACATGGAGTTCAAGTGACCATTTCTGTCCAAAACCAAAAAAGCTTCTCAGAAAGGAAAACAAATACCAGGTTAAAAAAAAAAATAAATTACTCTGGGAATATATATGCATACATATACCTATGTATTTTCAAATATACAGAGATTCAAAAGTTAAGTATTTTTCATTATTGGAATTTGAGACAAATTTTACTTTGACCTCATAAAAACTACAAAACAAAGCAATACGTGTTGTTTCTTTCAACTAAAAATACCTGGTGGGAGGGAGAGAATGCAAGTACCAGGAGGGGAGAGTTATTTCTGTTGAGGAAAAAGCATTTGCGTTTCTAGTTGAGCAGAAGGTTTGATTTGATTTGCTAATTCAACAAACTTAAGAGTTACATTAATAATTGATTTTTAAGTTCATTGCATAAATAGAGGGTATTGCATAAATAGAGGGTATTCTATCAATCATCCCAAGCTGAAAATAAAAGGACTAGTAGTGGTACCAAAAAGTATTCATTTGTTGGCTTTAATTAGACTAAGGATTAGTTAAGAATAAAGGCACAAACCTAGCCAAATCTTCTGAAGTTCTGCTTCCATTTCTGAGATGGGGGGAAGCAAGGAAAGTTGTGTTGCTATGGTATTTTTTTCTAATACATATAGCAGGGAATGGTTATATCAGAGATTGAGATGATATCCATTTTTATTTTTCAGAAGTTATTAGTTGTAATTTTTCCAGCTACATCCTTTTCCTTTTAGCAGTAGGGAATGTTAGATCAAGAACTAAATAAAGTTTAATTCAAATGTCTTTTTTTTCTTTTTGCATGTAATTAGTAAACTTTGCTCTTAACTTTGTGGGTAAATAAAACTTTAAAGCTGTAGAAGGCACAAGCTTTAATGTCAAACCAATGACATGTGCAAGACAAAACCAAGATTGGCTTTGATATTTATTTTTAGGAATCTTGCTACGGAGCATCAATGCAACTGAAGTAGTTATTGCATTTTTTCTGCTTCTTCAAGTTGCCAAACAAATAAATTTCTTTGTACTCTGCCTGCCTTTCACAGTTTTTCTCATAAATGAGCACTACAGCACCAAAATGACTGTATCAATGTCGTGTACTAGGTATGCTATATGAATGGGACCACAAGTGTTTCCACTCATATCAGTGAAATTTTCCTAACGGATTTTCAAGTGAACAAGTATCAATAGGAATATATTATAACAATGTTTAGTGCAATCCATTTGGGTGTACAGTCCCATGAATGGTAACAACTGTTGTTACAGTATCGGCTAACCCCCTAACCTTGATGAATTAGAATAAGGAACAGTAGTGATCATTATTTGAACAGCTTTCACTGATTAAGTTATTCAGTGCATTACATCAGGTTAAGCTGGAAGAAAATGTTAATTTGTACTTTCTAAAAGCATTCAGTGGAACAAGAAGCTGGACAAATACTGTTTTGGTGAACATATTCAACACTAATAGATTTATGTATGTATTTTTAATGTTATTTTTTCTGCATTAACTTTACTTGAAAAAAGTGAACAACTACAGTAAAATAAAATTAATAGCAGAAACTGTGTATGAAAGATAAATATTTTACAACTGGTGACTGTGTGTTTGCATAACATGGTGGGTGAGAAGAGCTTGTCATAGAGTGTTCTCGGTATTTGCTCTGTGGTTTTGCTTGTCTTTGTGGATGAAAGTGGGTCATATTGCATGTGCCTGACCCTTGGGGGAGGTGAATGTAGGCTGTGCTTTATTGCAACTGTCTGCAGAGCAGTTCTGAAGAATATCTCAAAGCCTAAAAATATATTTGATCAATGATTTTTTTCTTTTCTCCAGCAGTAAAACTTCTGTACATAAATGACACCTAAGAGTAAATTGCCATTGAATGTATCTAACTAATGCTAATGATAGCCCAGTGTTTTTTCTTCTAAAGCGTCTGCTATGCTCACAAACATGAAAGAGGAATACTGAAATACAAATGTTGTTTTACTAAACCTCTGTGTTCACTAATTACAGATAGAATGTAAGTATTGAAACAAAATATGGAAAAAAGCATATAGCAATGTTTTCCTTAGAATTCAATTTCTTATACCCTGTATTTGGGAAGCAAATAGTTATTTTCAAAATACTTTATGCTTTCCTTTTGAAGAAGTACAAAGGAAAATCATGCTTAGGTGTTCTGGAAATTGAACGTATCTATTAATATCCATTAATTCCCTTTCAACCATAAAAAAAAATGTGATACTTACAGAAATAAAGGACCTTTTGATATAACAGTCTGTTACTTTGATCAATTCTGTTATCATTGCTTTTAAAAAAAAATCTTGCTACTTAAACTAACAACAAAATGCACTAAATCATGAAAAAAAGCATTTGTTTCATGATTACCATGGTATCCTTTACCTGGATCCATGCCTCTAATCAAGCCTGCTATCGTTCCTTCATCTTTTCTCATGTTTACCGAAATAAGGATATGCTAGTGTTCTAGCTGCTCTATTTATATATCTTTTCCTCATCCTCACATTAACTATGTTTGCTGTTGTGTGGTAGGGCAGACAGATGTCAATGTTCATTGAAAAGGAACTATAAAGAATGTATCCTTAAAAATATAGGTACCTTTTTTAAAAAAAAAAAATCCTCAAAATGGATTATGGACAGTTATAGTAACAGTTATGCTGTGCTTGGGATTTAAAACTTGACGGTCAACTCCTGTTTCTGCCTATATGGACAATACAGGCAATGGATCCAGCAGTCCCAGTATGAAAAGAGCTTTCTATGAGGAGTAACGGATGCCTGAGATCTGTACTATTGATGAAGGGTAAAATACAAAATCATGGGTAGCTCAAATGAGGCTGTAGGCATGTGGATAAGGAGGATGTATATTGTGTGTGTATATAGAAATGGATGTAAACCTGGAGTAAAACATACTCTGGTATCTATGGACAAATACTCATGCTGTCCATCGAAAGATGAGGCTTCTAGAGTATGAACCATGCTCTTAATTTTTTTTATGTGGAGTCAGTTTACTGCTGTTGGGATGAGGCTCAATCATTATTTTTCTATCATGTGTATACAGGATGGAACCAAATGACTTTCATTTGCTGTTGCGGTGTATTCACAATGATGAAGCTAAATGTTTTTCAGGGTTGTTGTTATGTTTTTATAGCTTTTTAAAATGGACTAAATTATCTTGCTGTGACTTTGTTCTTTGTGTATGTTTGGGTTAATTTGCTTAAAATCAAAAGGCTAACGTCTGCAGCAGTGCAGAGTGACCAAGGTACTTCTGGAATTTCAATGTATATTCCAAAGTTGTGCACTTTGACTTCTTCATTTTTACATTAGAGGCAGGAAAAAAACAAGGTTATGCATCAGCCAAAAATGTTAGTTTTCTCATATTTCTCAGTTCATTACAGTAAATGTATAGTAAAAATCTGACAAGATAGCACTTCTCATTTTTGTTTTCAAACTAAGAGACTAGGATAAAATGACACAAATATTCTGAAATAACAGACTCGGTATAGTTTTACTTATCAACAGCACAAGAACTAGCAAGAGTGTTTATTGCTTATGCTGTTGTCATTAATTGCTGTAGTCAGTAATTTTTTTGAAATGATGTACTATTCTAACCCTTGGCATAGTCCAAATAAGACTTATTTTTGTTCACTAGTTTCTCAGCTTTCCTGTAATACAGTGAAATCAGTTTAACATTTGACCTTCTAGCCAGCAGACTGGAGAACAGCTTTGCTGAGTTTATGCAGAAGGGCTTGATTGCTCTGTTGTTAGTACATATGCAGATGTCAGTGACTGAAGTGAATTAGCCATCTTGAAAGGTGCTTGAATTTATGCTGAAGTTTTGAATAGGTCCCACAGTAATTCAGTTCTCATATTTTGCACCAAAAAAATGTCGTATCTTTTATATGCAGAACTGAGAAACTCCCCCAGTTGTTAAGAACTGTTGTGAGAGAGCTGTCGAAAAAAGGGCATCTGACACCACCTGCAGCAATATTCTAGTTCTCCATGTTCTGGTATTTTCATATCAAAATTGATTTCTATTACTGACCTAGGGATGACATGCAAGATGACAATGTGCTGAGCATTCAGTGTGGTTTCAGGTCCTGGAGATTTGTGAAATTCTCAGTCCTTCATTCCTCTTGCCTGACGGAGCTGTCTTCCTGTACTCAGCTCTTTTTATGAGCTAGTTAGCTTCCTGCAAGTGTGGTGCTAAATGGAAGGAGGCTCCCAGAGGAAAGACACAGCACCAAAGTGTCAGACAAGGTTACCTAGTATGAGAATAAAGTTAAGAAAAAAAATACGCAGATGTTAGTTCAGTCCAGCCCTGAGAAAGACCTTCAAATACTGACTGGAGATTCCGCTGGACTTTAACTATACGCTTTGCTGTCACTTCTGTAGGGAAGGCAGGAATACTGTTTCCTGTGAGTTTACTGAGGGAAACCGCTGCCATGTCTTAGTGAAATGCAGGTGCTATTGTTTTTTTTTTTCTCCCCCACAGTAAGATAGATAGGCCTCAGAGACTAAGATGGGAGAACACAAGCTTACAGAAGCGGAGGTGAAGTAACAAGAGTTCTTTTAAAGGAAGTATGGTCTTGTAGAACAGTCATAATAACTGGTCTCTAGCTAACGGCTTAAAGAAAAATCATTTGAACTGAAGTCCTATTTTGCTGAATCCTACTCAAGCAAATAAGACTGGTGAGAGAATTTTAGTATTTCTATTTTAGTTGAATAGCCATGGGAGAGGTCAGTCCTCTTTCACAGTGCAGTAATTGGCTCAAATGCTGCATTCAGTTAAGCAGCTCCTATTGACTTAATGTGAATCTATATTGTGCTCACAAGTTTAAAGTGAAGAGGTCAAGGTCAGAGCGGTTACCTTCATGAAAGTACTGACAACAGATTTAAAATATTAAGACGATAAGAAAAAAAGACATAATCTGAACACAGATCCCATTTTCTACAGTTAGACGTTTAATAAGACACCTGAAGAAAAATCCTTGAGAGTCTTACTGACAGAAACAAAGAGCTGTGACCCCCTGTGAAGGCAGTGTGTCCTATATTTATTTGTTCAGGGATTCTGTAGGTTAGTCTTTGTATCTTACATAGTGGAGTGTTATGCTACAGATGTGCTGTTTTTGAAAAGATGGTCTAGATTTTTTTTAGTTCTAACAGTGATTGAAAAGTTCTTCAGCAATAAACCTGTTCCATCTAACACACTATTGTGGCAAGTGTAGGGTTTATCCAGTGTTCTTGATACATAGTTGTGTAGTTTTTGTTATGTCTCTAAATGCAATTTTTAGAAAGGACATAAATTTATAGCTGTAACTGATGCTCATTTATGTCCTTTGCATATGTCCTTCTTCTGTATTTCGAAGCCCATTTTATATCCATATATGTATGTTACTGAGCTTTCCATCTTTATGCATACTTTTAACTTCAGGAAATATGCCTAGATAAGTTTTGCAATTGTGCAGAATTTAGCCTACAAAAACAATTCTGTTGTCAGGGAACTCCCACACCTCCTAAGGTTTGACTGGCAGGAACATGTTTTCCAGTTGAATTCTGCCAGTGGTATTTGTGTATGACAAATAGGACCTCGAAAGAGAAGAGATTCAGGCAAGTGTGATATACCCTTCTGCAGAAACATAAATGATTTATTATATTATTATGAATTATTAATATTTCATCAGATGGACTTGAAAAGCTTCAGCACATTATTGTAAACACTGCATCATTTTTGAGTGACTCCAGGTAAGATTAAAGTAAAAAGCAAGGTAGAAAACAGAGCTGACTGTAGTGACTAAAAGTCTCTGAGGGTCACAAAAGGAAAGAGCTTTGATCAGTGTCATCAGAAGAGCAAAAAGCAATCTAAATGTTTTCATTGGAAGAGAAGTTACCAGTTATAATGCTAGGTACAAAAAATGCTTCACAGTGTAGTTGGTGGCTGTAAACTAAGTACAGCTTTGCAGCCCTTAGCTTGACTGATTTGTCTGAATCACTGCAGTGACTCAAATTCAACACATTGTTTTCCTGTTCAAAACCTCAGAAGGAATCTTCCACTTCGAACGTATTAGAGATCATATTACATATTAAATAAAACCCTAGCTATCATTTCAACTTTTGTACCTGCCTTTGAGGCAAAAGCCAAAACACTCTGAAATGGTGAGCCCCCATTTAGCTAGGTAGAAAGTGTGCCTGTGGCTGCCTGGGAAGGATGATGCTGGCACTTCTGTAGGGTGACTGCTGCTTCCCGCTCTCCATCCAGTGTTTCTAACAAGTCTCAGTTGCTTTTGAAAGACCAGCATTAGTTTGTTTTGAATTTATATATTTGTCTAAAATGCGTTGTAAAATTGAGTAGATTTTACAATATAGGTTGGTCATCAGCTTGAAAAGAATTCTACCTAGTGACTTAAGTATTCTATAGCATCTTTGATATCATCAGGCCACAAACAGCAACTTCTCTACGTATGCAGGAGTACACGTGTGTGCTCAGCTACTCCTACATAATTTTTCCCAAACTCCAACAGGAGGTGAGGAGTATCAGGGAGTGTGATATGGGGACAGGCCACTGGAAATCGCTCCTTGCCTTCCCCGAGACAGGCCCAACAGGCAGACATAGCAGATGATATGGTCCTTTCTCCACCTAGCTGAGCCCATAAAGGATAAAGGGCAATGGCAACGAGTTCTTGCCTGCAGCAGGCACATCTCCTCAGTGACTGTTCCATCCCAGGTGCCCTTGGGTAATAGGTATAAGGCTGCATCTGCCTTGGAGGTGTTGCAGAGGTGGAGTCAGTCTATGTCCTGCATCAAAACAGCTTCCGTGAAGGAAACTGATAGGTCAATTTCCATTCTGAATGGAATGGAGGGCCTGATATGCAGACAGGACCCACTTCACAGGGAAGTCTGCTGCCCCACTTGAGCCTGGGTTAGAGATATTAAGAGAAAGCTTTCTTTCCTGATGGGGCACTCAGATTATTATGTGTTACTGTTTTTGGGGTAGGCAGTGATGAAGTTCCAGCAGAAAGTCCAAGAGCGCTCAAGAGGGACTTCAGGGCCTTGGGACAACTGATTAAGGGATTAGGAGCACAAACAGTGTTTTTCTCTGTCCTTCCTTTTGCAGAGAATGGTGAGGGCAGAGATAGGAAAAGCCAGCTGGGTGGCTGGGCCCAAAGAGTTGTGGTGGATGGAGTTAAATCCAGCAGGAGGCTGGGTCATGAGTGGTGTTCCCTAGGGCTTAGTATTGAGGCCAGTTGTCTTTAAAATGATGGTTTTGTCATTTAAAGCTTATGGTTTTGTTTTCCTTTTCTATATCTCTATGATCAACTGAGGTATCAAATATGGATTTATAATGCTAGATGAATAATACAAACTCTGATGGACCTTTCTGTAATGAATGTCAAAGTACACTTTTATGCTTTAAATATATTATTACAGATTTTTTTAGTTTTCAGAGCAGATCATTATGCAAAAGTTCCATTTACAAGCTATAGAATAAGGAAGTGTCTTATAAAATTTGATATTTGTTTGGCAAAGCATTGAGGCATGAGTCATTAGGTCATGTACCCTTAGGAATTTTTCTGTTTTCACTGACACGTGGGCTTACATGCTTTACATATAAGAGCTCAAAAGCCTCAGGTGAAAACCAGGTATATTTAATGCAGATAGTAAAGAAGTTTTTTTTTAAAAAAAAAGATGGAAAATGACATGTTTACAAACAAACAGCATATAATTCTTTAAGCCAATTTGCAGAAAAGTTGGAAGAAAACATGTCCTTGCTCAGTTATTTTCTTCTGGATGGATGAGGGGATGTACGCTCTGTGTATTGACCTGTTAGGAAGCAAAAGAAGTATAGCTTAGAAGCTAAATGAATAATTGTATGTCTCCCTCTCTTCTAATAAAACAAGTCTTTTTTCATAGCTTGGAATAAATATTTGAAAGATGTCTATCGTAGCCTTAGTCCAAAGTTTGCCTGAAACAGCTGACAGTCAGACAGCTTGAAATTACAAAAGTAGAAGGTCTTAAGCAGAGGGGTCAAGTGTTGATGATCCATAGGTACTTCCTAGTGAAATACCTTGTTATGGGAAAGGTTGGAATCCTTACCCACAATCTAATTACAGAAAATTATCTAATTTTCATGTGTACACAAACCTACCGTTCTTCAGCTGAACATTTAAACCCTTTGCTTAACTTAATAAAACAAACTTTTTTGGATCCCCAGCAAAATTAGGACTGAGTCAATAAATGCTCATATGTTGGGAACTCTCTTTGCAGGAGGAAAAAAGAGGAAACTATGAAGTGTTTCCCACTGCAGAAAGATTGTTATGCATGGGTACGTTAGGTTATTGCTATGGCATTAGTGGATCAAGGTAAAAACAAAAGCAATGAATCTATCTAAAGTATTACACTTTAAGAGAACTCACTTTAAAAGAACCTGTTCCTGCTGGAACAGTTGCCCAAGGAGGTTGTGGGTGATCCATCCCTGGAGGCATTCAAGGCCAGGCTGGATGTGGCTCTGGGTAGCCTGGACTAGTGGTTGGCAACCCTGCACACAGCGGGGGGGTTGAAACTAGATTCTGTGATTCCTTCTATGAACTAATTTAAAATTTGACGTTTATGATCAACATTTATGATAAAAATTAATGTTCAGACAGTAAACAAGAGTACATAAAAAAGGGAAAAATAGCATTATTCAAAATATCACCAAAAAATGCTAAAGCCCAGTGAATCAGCTGTCCCATAAAATAAAATTTCAAATAATCTTGGTGAAATAGAAAATCTTTTTGTTGGGAGTTGATATTTCCATATATTCTAAGTGAATCAGTTTTCTCTCCACTTAGTTTCAGTTTTATGCACTTTTAGAATACATGTAGATTTCAAGCTGAGCTTGGTATGCAATAGTATGTGGTATGCATAGTACAGAACTGAAACATTTTGATTTCTTAAAGATGAAAATTTCATTAAGCTTTTAGAAATTTTCTTCTATTTTTTTTTTAAACTGTTTCACAAAATGAAAGCAACTGGTGTGATCAACATAGTTTCTCAAGTCATACTTTGATTTTTGGTTTTGGTGAAGTTTTTATCTGTGAAATCCTTTTGCCCAGCTTTGCTTCTTAGTTATGAAAGTGATAATTTTACTGTGGATCAAAATGAGAGTTGCTTAAGATTCCAGTGCTGCATGTGACAAGTTTCTAAATTGTCTCGAGATTTACTAAACAAGGTTATTTAACATGTACAGGCCAAGAGAAATAAGAGTATTTCAAATATAAAATCCAAACTACTTTCGTAGGTATTCAGAGATTTTCAGAATATTTCAGGTAACTGACTCAGAAAATGTCAGGACAAAGAAGAATACAGATTATTCTACTAGTTTTCTGCAGTTTTAGGGCTTTTTACTGATGTACCTGGAAAATGTATTTGTTCAGATGTCAAACCAGAGCTCAACTGCTAAAATTGTTTTAATTTTTGTATTTTAGTGATGCTAGGCTGTTCTATTACCACTTATTGCTATAATGGCTACTAAACCAAATTTTAGCATGAATTGCAAGCATGAAGAAATCTATCAATGTTTTTTTTTCATTATTCTTTTCTTGCATTCTAAAAAAGCACACAAACTGTGTTGATTAACATAGCATTACCTTTACATGGGTGGTTTTTTGCCCTGGGCTTGATAATCATCATTATTTAATACATGTAATCTAATGTTGATATAAGTTTATATTCTGGTTCTGATATTCACTCCAACCTTTTATAAAACTATCAATTTTACTGTAACTTTGTAAGACAGTTAAATGTCTTATACACTTTCTACATGTTTTCCAGAACAGAAGTAATACCTAAAAACTCAAGTAACTCTAGAATAATACACTTTTGAGTATTGCTGTTCTTCAAAAGCTTTTGTTCTTTTAAAATTATGAGACTCTGTATCAGCTTAGGTCAAAGGTAAAGAAAGCTGATGTATATGAAGAGCACTACGTAATTTAATATAGACCCATTTTTGCTGGTACATAATGTGTTCGTGGTCAAATTAGCCAAAGAGATTATTTTGCCGTGTATTGAGTTCAGTGTTAGGCCTATAGTGAAATCCTGACTATGATCAGAAATGTCATACTGAAAAAGGGTTAAGCAAAATATATTTTGCTGATTGCAACTGCTGCCTTGACAAAAATTTCAGATGGAAATTTATTTAAAAGTTAGAATTCAGGGCCCTGCATGTGTTCTTCTATTGATGTCTATGTAAACATTCACAGTGATATCCAAAATATTTGCAACCATTGTTCATAACAGTAGAACACGGGGATCTGAATTATGTCAATGAAGTTTTCTATTTGACTCTGTGAGGATCCACCAGCATTTTATGTAAGCCCTTACTTATGTACTTTCTTGCCAATTGTCAGCGATCTCCTTTCTCTACCCCTTATGAAAATTTAAAGATTGAGATTTTTAACTGAGTATTTTTGTAAAGGTAAGGAAACTCAGATGATGAGCATTCCTTCAGCTGCACCTTCCTGCCAAAAAACAGCAAGTGCTTGGTTTGACTCTCCCACCCACTCTGTCTTGAAAGTCCTGGGCATCTGTGTGAGATATATCCACCCACATGCCAGACAAACAAACGCCATCTGGACGGAAGACACTAAGGCATTCTCTGAGTAACGAGGTCGTGCCTCAGGAGTGAACTGCGGCGAAAGTGTGCTGCTTCGTAATACACTTATTTACTGATTTCTAGACTCACTGAAACCAGCAGGAAGGAGAAAAAAAAAGTGTAAGAAATACAGAAGCTAGCAACTGAAATCTATGGAACTTCTTTTTTTTTCATAGTGGAACAGCATGCTTTCTTTGTAGGCTTTTTGTGCCCACCGTTTTCATGGTGAAATATTCTGGACTGCACTAAGATCCATGTTTTTGATGGATGGTAGAAGCTTTATTTGTGAGCTAGAAGGTGCAGTGTTAATGTGAGCCTATACAGTGAGTCTGTAATAGTGGAATTTATGTATTCTATTGTTATGTTAATGTCTACACGGTTTGATGGCGTTTTTAACAAGGTTGCATAAAAGCATTTCCTGAGATGATCTAAATAATAATAATATGGAAATAGCTTTGCAGCTAGAAAGGAAGTGCTATCTTTAGGAATAAGGTAAAACATAAGTAATATTATTACAATATCCAGATGAACAGTAGAAGTAGAGGAGCAGACTAATAAATTTGTTGAAGATCTGTGCTATTTCTTCTATATTCCTCTCTTGAGAGATATTAGAAGACACCAGGCTGTCCTGTGATTCTTTAGTTCCTCCAGAGGCAATAGACCAAGCAGACAAGAGAAGTGCTAGTCCATTTCAGAGCCCATCTGGTATTTCAGACTTCACTGCTTACCTATCCATCCTTCCAGTGCAGCAGAGAGACAGAAAACTAAGCAGCAAAGGAGCAGGCTGCAAATCTTTCCACAATTTTTATATAATGCTGGAGAGGTAAAGATTTCTTGCTGCCCTCCTCTCAGCTGTAAACCAGGGAACAGCAACTTCTCTGTCATCTTTATGTGGTCATAAACCATTTCACACAATGACATCCCACAAAAAGATTAAAAGCAATTCAGTCGGTCTAACTGGAGAGGAACAAGTGAAATGGAAATGTTGCTCAAAAGCAACAGTGTGGAAGCTACTAGACAAAGCTTGGCGATGAAAGATCTGTGGATGATCTCTGTGGCTGGAAGAAGATACTTTAATTTCATATCATTTTTAATAACAGAGCAGGTGCCAGACCTAGTTAGATGTACAATTAAAAGATAATAACATTTAATAATAGAATAATAAAATTAAATAGTAGATTTTAAGTACTTTAGGACCAAGTTAGTATTTGATACTTGACAGAGATGTGCTTGTAATATTAATAACTGAGCTTGTCACACAGAGTAGGTACCATCTATGTCTATGGTAAGTACAGTCTGAACCACCTCAGATTACAATTTCTTCTTTTGAGAGAGAGAGAGGGTCTCTTCTGCAGCCGGGAAATCGACTGAAATACTGAGCTTAATCTGGTGGGTAGACTACTGCACTGGGTTATCAGAATAAAATGATGCACAGTAATTGAATGTAACCATGAATAATTCTATGTGTGTTGTGCTTGCTTTCCTACTCTCTCAAGCTACCCACAGGGTAGTTCTACGAGCAAAACAACATCAGTGTAAAAGTAAAAACAAGATTAAACATTGCCTGGTGGAGTAAACTGTCTATCTGTGCTTGGTAGGTCCCCTCTCTGAGAAGAAGCAGTTGCTGTCGCTCTGTCTGGTGGTGGCAGTGTGCAGAGGAGGATGTGGGGTCTCACATGGGCGCAGCAGGCGCTTTATCCATTGGCATCCCTGCAGCAGCCTGTAGAGCAGCCTTCCAGCTGACCTGTGTGCCAGCTCTAAAGGGATGGTTGCTCATAGGGTGCACCTCCCAGTGTTGCATTTCTGGCTTCTATTCTACCAGCCATTGACTTTTCCTAACATTTTGGCTTAGACTTACCACTTTGTCTCTGCGTGATGCATGCCTGTGGAGCAGCAAGCCCTCCTTGGAGCATGGGAGAAACAGAAGCAGTTTGCTTGTGAGGTTTTCTTCCTGATCTGTCCGCGAACTTACTTGGCAGACAAAAGGCCATTTTCTCCAGCCTTGTTATATATGTATCTTGCTGTTATCTCTTTTGTACTGTATCACTGGCTTGCCTGCTCTGCTTCCCCTCTTCTTTATTTGCCCTGGCACAAGTCCCTTGATTTTCCAGTTCTGTTTTGGTTCTTTTGTGGCTGCTGAGATTCATGGTTTTTTTATTTAGAACTACAGACAAGGTGATTTTCTTGTCCTGAATATTATAATGACTCAGGGACTAATCCTGGTTTTTTTATTAAAAAAATAGTGTAAGGTTTTCTTTTTATATCTATGGGAAAAGGCTAATCCTCTCAATGATTATGTCTTAGAAAATGATATAATTTGGGTTTGGTGCCATAATGTCTCAGTAAATTCTTCCTGTTGTGCTGTCTAATCCAAACAACATGTGTTATACATGTGAATACACCTTAGGGTATAGTCCTTGCTGTCTGTAGTTCTTTGTGTAGTTGCTAACTGGCATAATTTTCAAAAATTCTCATTAGCTTGCTGCAGATAGAGGGCTTAATAGATCACTGATGACAAATATATTTTTCAAGTATGCTGTGTCAAATCCCTAGCTGTGAATTGTGTGAGAGAGAAATAGATATACTAGTTATTGCAGTATGTAATGCTGGTTTGCTTTACTGTTTCTGGGATATTTTAAGACAGAAACACATTTTAGCAGCTCAGTGAACCAAACTACCGTTGAAATGTATGAGAAACAAATCTTGAAAACATGAGTCTGGATCTAGCCCTCCCTCTCTTTTTAACTTGCTTCAGCCCTTCCCTGAAGGTAATAATTCCCAAACCAATGTGTTTATTTTCTCAGATCTATTAGACTTTCCCATTCCCATAATTGTTTTTCTCAAGACAGTCACTCCCAGGAGAGAGTCACTTTGTTCCACCTCCCTCCCAGAATTTCCTTCACTTCTGCTGGAAATATCTTCAGGCAGGTTTTCTCCATCTCCTTGATCCTCCCTGTTAAAGACTGCTGCAAGAAATGGAGGTGCTGGAGAGCAACAAGTCCAGGTTGGATAGCAGGGTTATATGTTGCAATCCCCACCAAGAGTGGACTAACCACAGCTGGTTATTCACTTGTGAGATCAAAGAGAAAGGAATGTTTTTCTATAGCTCAGTTACAAAGAATAGCTATCCTCCTATTGTACTGGAAATAGGAAGTCACACAGATCTGTATATCACCAGCTGAGTGGTGATAAAGCCAAGGGGAACATGTGGAAGTTCTCAGAAGTTTTGGGAGGTATGGAGGTACAATTTATTTGTTTGCCTTTTTGGCTTTAATGCAGGATCCAAACTGCCTGGCAGCATAAACTTTCACTTTTAGTGTAGAACTTGACCAGGGAGACTGCAGATTACTGGCAAACCAGCATCTAATGAGAAGTAGGAAGGGACTGATACTGTTAAACATAGGGCAGAAATGTCCCATACTGAGGAAATGTGAAGGGGCAAAACTTCTAGGACATGACAAGGAATTCTGAGCCTGCACTGCACCTGTGATGGGTTCAGTGTTGCCCTCTGGCATGCATGGAGAGGGCAGTGTTACTTGCCCTCTCTTCATCTTGATCCTAGTGCTTCTGAAAGAGGTGTCGAGGGACAATCACTTTTAAAGGATGTGCTGCCGGGAAGCTGATAGTCATATATGTGCCAGATCTTGGATAAATTATGACATCTTCCTTTCCCTGTGTGCAAACTTGGTTTTGTTCTGCTTCCTATTCAAAATACAGTGTGATGTCTCTTTAGTGTGTGTGTGTGTATATAGAACTGTTAGTCTTCATTATCACAAAGTTATGAGAATGGTGTTGATTGGAAAGAGACTTTTCTGACCCTACTATTCAGGGGTGGTTTAGTGTTCTACGATTCACGTTTTCTGTTCTTGTTTTGTGGAATGCTATGTGCAGCTTTAGAAGTGCTTTTATCCTTCCTACCCAAAAGCAATCAATCTGGTCACAGACCCCATTCCATATCTGGGACCTGTAGATATATTGGTAGCTTTTAGGGCTATAAGGACACTCAAGCTGTTAGTATTTTTCATGTTTTCCTTTCCCTGTAAACAATCTTCTGGGATTGTCTCAATGTAGCCCTTCTAATTTCTTCTTTAAAAAAAAAAAAAGCCTTCTGTTTTAAAGTGTATCATACATGTCAAAAACCAGAGTAGGACTGCTTGAGGGGAAAAAGTTTTTAACAGTGCCTTGTGAAATCTGATTTTCTGTTAAATAAGATACATAGGACATATTAAATGATAACAATTTTCAAGATTGATTTGTCTTCCATTTTGGGTCTATTTACTAGTATAGTGTGTGTTGTGTAGTAGCCCTGCCAATAACTGAATTGAGTCAAGTTTAAGTGGAAGAAGAGCTTACAGATTTAGTTTGCTTGTCTAAGCAGGTGAGCCCCCAGAAGAATGATATACTGTAAGCTTTAAAGGACACATCAACACAAGATTAGGTAAAAGACTGTTTATTTTCTTTCACCAGAAAGAGTACCCACGGGATGGAGAAATTAAACATGTTATACAGTTTGAGCATAAAAGGTGAGGGGTAGTACTGGTCTGTCATGATTTGGGGTGAATGAATTGGCATGGAATGAATTTTCTAGCTGTTACAACTACCATAGATTCTGAATCCTGGGATCAAACATTTGCAACTCTAATGATTCTGGTTAGTGCTGAGCAGTAGATTAGCTATACCTAATGTGCATAAGTGTCATTAGAGAGCCCAGAAAGGTCAGATTACAACTTCCTTTCCTCCTGCCCACAAGCCCTCCTTGCTTCTGACCCCCTCCCCTCCAGCATGCCAAGCATGGTGTTGGGCAAAAACATGGACTCTTGCTGTAGGAGGTGTCACCAGTTGATACAAAGGCTTTAATGTCATCTCACTTGAGTGCATCCTTAAAGAGGGAAACACTAATGTTTTTTGTCAGTGTGAACTGACACTGGAAGGCATGTTAGAGAAGTTACTATCTCAGCAAAAAATAAATCTGTAAGTTTAAAGTGCTATGGATTGACATCTAATGTTTATTTCTAAACAAGAGAAGAAGTAGCTAGATAAAAAAAGCAATTATACAAATCTTTTTTCCCCTTGGTCTCTGACAAACCTCTCTTCCCTTTTTTTTTTTTTAAATATATCTATCAGCAGTGATTTGGCATTGCCATATTGAAACTGTATGGGCACATACTCATTCATTAACACTTGTAAATGTTCTTTACATGAGTCATAACTCGGACCACTGAGAGAAATGAACTGGAAATAAATTCCAATGTCTTCTATATTTTAATTGTATGATAATATGCTCTTAGCAGTTTGAGTAGGACTGTGGGGTCACCTCTCACGTTTTCCAGGTAGACCTTTTTATAGGGAGAATGTTACTCAGCTCTCCTATTCAGTTGCTTCAATCTCAGAGTAAGGGCACCTCCATTGCTACGGACCACACCAAAATCAAACAGAGGCTTTGTAGTGGTAATTTGTAGCATTATGAAATTGAAGTCTGAGTCATCACTTCTTGATGTCAAGAGTTCTCATCAGTTCCAATAGACCAAGGTTTGCATTCCTTTGAAATACCAAGGATGGATTGTCTTTTCTTTCTTTTAATATTTCATTAAGCATAGGACGTGATGTTTGGGAGGTTAAAAATTTTCTCCCGTGAGTTTTGTTCTCTATCATAATGAATTCAGTAAGTACTTAGAAACTGGTTCATGACTCTAGGTCTTACACACTTTTCTTAAAATAATTACATCTAGAAGATACCTTGCGATCGGCCAACAACGTTCAGAGCAAGTGAGAGTCTCCCTTGTTCCTTAGTCTCAAGAGGGTTTAATAGCCCTTTTCTCACTGAAACCAGGTGCACTACAGAAATAAAATCAGTTATGTTTTATTTGGTTGATACAGAGGGAAGATGAAAAGGTGCTGCTGACAGAAATCAAAATAGGCTCTGTTATTAATTTGGGAAATGATTCCTTTTTCCAGTGGGCAAATAGCATTTATTAAAGGAAAACAGTGATGAGCAGTAAGAATATAATTTTTACTTCATCCTGATCCCTTTTGAAATGTGCGCAAGTTACTGAATTTGTTGCTCTAGGTAAGCTATGTGTTTTTTCACAATGATTTAAAGCAGCAAAAGCATATAGGTGGGTTCTAAGTATGTTCTGACTTCAACTGGGAGAACAGAACATTCCTCAAATATAAGCAACTTTTGTTCTTTTCTGATGTCTTAGCCATCGTCTACTTCATGATAGCAAACAAATGCTTTGTAGAGCCTTCTAGTAAGATGACAAACCTGCCCAGAAAGTCCGGGATCTTCTGGCCATAGAAGAAATAATAAGTCAAAAACAAACTCCAGGCCCTTCCTATTCTGTTAATTCTAGCAAGGCTTGTTGTTTTACCCGTTCATTTAGCTGTGGGCGAGTAGCTTCCCTGAAGGTATTCAGCCTCTTTCATGCTTCTGCAAGCTGTTCGTGACTCACTGGTCCAGGGCCAGATGATGGAATTGTTCATCATAGAGGTTTTTGAGGGGAAAAGAAAACAACAACCACAACATAATTATTTCCTAGCATTCTGTAGGATGAGCTGTCTGTGCAGCATGTCAGCTATTTAAAGGCCTGAAATGTGTTTCTCCTCATCAGCTTCTGGGATGGACAGAATTCACATACAGCCAGGACCAAGCTTCTCCTAGTCTGTCCATGTGAGAAAGGCATAATTTGAGATATTACTGCCCCCACATGTGATGGTCAGAACTGGGAAGCAACGCTCTACCTCAGAGATCAGTTTTTTCTTCATGTTTTTCCAAACTTTTATAAAAAGCACTCTTAGAAATCTATGGTAAGATTTCCACAGACTTCAGCTGGTCTTGGATTTCATTTTCTTTCTTTTTAAAATCATATAATTATTCTGAAGAGGTTCAACAAAAATACTAAAATGTAATAGCAACTTTTTCATATGAGCATTTCTACCTGGAGCTCAGTAAAACTGATTAACTGGTTGCAGAAAGAAACAAAAAGGAAGGGACTTGTTGACTTTCCTACATATTGGTGCTTTAAAGAATGAATATTTCCTGCTTCAAAAACATACTGGATGAAATGTATGTCTCATTTATCACTTAAATAGTAATAACAGTGTCTGTTCCATGCTGCAGGCTGGATTCTGACATAGGTGGATTGACAGTGTTCACTCAGTGAAAACAATAAACAGATCAATAACAAAATACTGCCTAGGGGGCTGGAGGTGTGATAAGTCAACCATGATTTCAGAGTCTTGCTGGGACCCTTATTAAACTCGTTTGTGCATCTGAAAACAACTGATGCTTCATTGGGTTGAAGGTAGCTGCAAATATTGGTCTGAAAAAGGCCTGAATAGTAACAGTGCCCCAGAGGAAGATGGCAGTTCAGGCTTCCTTTTTTGGAACAGTAAGATGTAGTGAGACCTAAAGTGTAATTAACTGAAAAGCCAACATTTTGTTTAATTTTGTTTCTTTCCCCATATATGTTGTTGGTGATGGTTTAGACTGAGCCTTTTCCTTATGTGAGGGAGGAAGGAAAATCAGATGTTTACCTGTCCTATCCTTCTGTCCTTCGCTTCTCTTGTTACTCCCCACTAAGCAATGGCAATGTACCTCCTGGGCCAAGGAAATAGCTACCTCCTTTCAGTTACCCTACTGGAGGGAGTGATAATAAGAGAGTGCCTTGTTGTCTCCCCTGCCAAACTGAGCAGCTTGCTGACTGCAAGACTGGCAGAGAAAAACTTCACTCTCTTCAAGCAGCAGTAACTCAGGTTTCCACTTATCACCCTGTTATGGTTGTGTTGCAATTACACGGCCCCGGAGGGGACTGTGCTCAGGGCTTTTTCCAGGAGATGTCCCTAAAGCCACAAGTAGGCCCTGCAAATGTTTTGCTCATATTTGAGACTAGAAAAGGAGTGCTTCTGATCTGAAGGTCAGCCAAGGTGAAAAACTTTGAGGTTTGAATTGTGTGTTCTTTTCATTGGACTTCTATGGGCAGGGATGAGGTCACCAGCAGGAGAAACTGTGGTGTTCCAGAAGCAGCCTCCAAAGTGGTTGACTGTCTAACTACAGGCACCTGAGTGGGCGGAAGCTCTTTTTAGATGAAAGTGCCTGGCCTGTCTAGAAATGCTGCTTTAGTGTCTGATGTTCAGCGCGATAAAATGAAACACTGGCCGCTCTGAAAAGTTTCCCTCCAGCAGGCTGATCAGAATGGGTGATGACCTCACTTTTTTTTTAAAGGAAAAATTGTTCTAAAAAGGCACTTGTGAAAAAGCAAGAAGTTCTCTAAGGAAAGAATTTGCTAATACTTGGAATTAGCTCCTTGCTATGTCTCTAGTTCAGCAGCATTTCCGTAAGGATCATTATGGACATCATGGAAAGTCACAGGGCTAAGGTATGACTCACATAAAGAGCTAATTATGCCCCTTCCTACCCAAGAAAGGGTAGTGTAAATGCTCTAGGTAAATTGGCTTCAACTGCTTATTTTTTGTAATACAGGGTGATGAATACTGAGCAATCAAAAGGAAAGCCAACATATTTTGAATAGTAGTGTTTAATTAATGCAGCCTGTAATAATATGTGTATTAGCTGAAGGAAGCTCCTTGCTGTGGGAAATCTTGTGAGATGCCTACCACACTCAAGAAATGAGGATCCCATGAGTTCTTGAAAAACAGCATGGTTGCATCGTTGTTTTTTCTAGCTGGTACCACAGTGCCTCAAGGATTGGCTATCCCTAAAATCTCTGAGTCGAGATGAGGTAGACTGTTTATAGAAACCCATGTTGGCAGTTAGGGACAGAAACAGCAGGAACTTTTTTTGAAAATGCAGGGTAAAATTAGACTAGTAATCAGACCTCAAAGAAAAATAAATCAAATACAGGGTAGCTTGGAGATGACCCAGAAAAGATCCCAGCTGCTCTCTGTTTAAATGAACTAATCTTTTTAAAAAAATAAAATAAAACCTTAAACTTCTACACTTGAAGTGTAGGTTCACTGGCATATCGCTCAACATAAATACATAAATAGCTTATCCATGGTATTTAACTGTGTGAGACAGAAACTGAAAGAGAAAAATGGTATGGAGAAACAGAAGCTTCATACTATTGGTAAATTCATCAAATTCATTTTGGATACTGAAGATGTGAAGAAATACTACTTAACAGTTCACCTCTAGTCTTTGATAACTGCCTAAATAGATTTAGAAGCATCATAGAATCAGGGAGTTGTTTGAATTGGAAGGGACCCTTAAAGGTCATCTAGACCAACTTCTCTGCAATGGATAGGAATGTGCAGCTAGATCAGATTGTTCAGAGCCTGGTTCAGTCTGGCCTTCAATGTCTCCAAAAACGGGGTGTCTGCCATTTTCTCTGGGCAACCTGTTCCAGTGTTTCACTACCTTTTATCATTTAAAACAAACAAACAAAAAACAACAACAACAAACAACTCTTTTCTTATAACTAGTTTGAATCTTCACAGATACACATCTCTCCTATACTGGGGACTCCGTATCTGGACACAGTACTCCAGGTGTGGTCTCACCAGTGCAGAGCAGAGGGCAGGATCACCTCCCTTGCCCTGCTGGCCATGCTTCCTTTGCTTCAGCCCAGGATATGGTGGCTTTCTGGGCTGCTAGGGCACATTGCTGGCTCATGTCCAGCTTGTCATCCACTAGTACTACCAAGTCCTTTTTGGCAGGGCTCTGCTCTATCCTTTCATCCTCCAGCTTGCATTGATAGCGGAGGCTGCTGCAACCCAGATGCAAGATGTTACACTTGGCTTTGCTGAACCTCATGAGGTTCTCCTGGGCCCACTGCTTGAGCCTGTCTAGGTCTCTCTGAATGATATCCCATCCCTCGGGTGTGTTGACCGCACCCCACAGCTTGGTGTCCTCCACAAACTTGCTAAGGGTGCACTCGATCCCAAATTTGAATTGACACATACAACAGGTCCTACTTGTTATTTTGGAGCTACCCATGTGCAGCTGCAAATAAACAAGACTCCATGCAGGTCTGTATCTTCATTTCTGCATATGCAGAAATAGGATGTATATTGGATATGCTGTATCCAAAATCATTCTTATGTCTTAATGGTAATCAGAGGTGTAATTCATTGAATGTTATAGCTCAGCATACAGTGTAGAAAGTTTAAAGAAATTCAAAGGAAAAAAGAAATAATAAAAATAAAGCTTTGTGTTCTAGGATAAATACATTTTAACCCCTTATTGTATGAAGGTAGGACTTATAGCAGGAGTACTTTCACCAAACGAATGCGAACAATTGTTTTAATCTTTCTTTTGTGAGCAGAATGTTATATTTTCCTTAGCATGATCAAGGTGAATGGAACAAATAAATATGGTGTATACACAGCTGGGAAGGAAAAGATTTTGTACAGAAGTCTTCAGAGGTCTACAGCTGTTAAGGCAATCAATGCAGCAGCTTTATTGTGTATGATTCTGTACATCTGTATTCCTATTGATTTCTGGTAAGGGAACATTTTGGACTTCACTAAAAATGTAAAAAATCTCACTAAGCTTCACAAAGATATTCTCCATTATCTTAACTCTTGTTTTGCTATGTTCAACTAGGAAATATTTCTTTCCTGTATGAACTTGAATATTTTTCTTCAAAGAATTTGCACATTGGCGTTTTAATTATCTGATTTATATATAATGTGCTTCCAAAATTGTTTTACTTTCTCTCTTATAATGCTATCCTAGATACTGCTTTCTTTTCTCTTTCAGCACACTAAAGGGCAGTTGCAAATATGAAATAATCATGTGAGATTCAATAGGAACAATATTATTTCTCTACAGAAATATTTCGTGATTCTAGTAACCCAAGAGTTCCAAGAAAAAGCTACAATTTTAACATTTTGGCTTACTTCACAGAGTGATGCCATACACATACTTTATGTATAGATAAAGGCATAGGAAAGAAGTGAATGAGTCAGACTTCTAGAAGGGTCATCTGGAAAGACATTATGGGGAGTAGTAATCAAGTTGCTAAGTAATCATAAAGTATCATTTTACTTCTGAAGTAACGCGTTGGTCCTGTTTGGAAGTGAGTTTATACAGCTAACTGTTAACAATGAATGGTCATAAGGAATAGTGCTAAAGTGTGGTTATTTACTCTTTCCAAAGAATTAAGATTGGTTCATCTTGTCAGAAATTGACTGACTCTTTCAGGTACTTCATCACCAGCCTCAATTTCCTAAATCATGTTTTATGCGTTACTTCAGCTGGTGACATATTTTTACCTAGATTATTTAAAATGGTCACAAACCAGTGCAAACATTACATTAGAGAACAAGATTTTAGTGGAAGAGAAAGAAGAAAAATAATTTATTCTTTAAATTGGATGTCGATGTATTGAATAATAATTTGCTCTAATAATTAGCTTTCAGAATGGTACTAGTAAGATGGATAAGCTAACAAACAACAAAAAAATTGTTATTCCAGTCTTGGATGTGATTTTAATTTACAGTATCTTATTGTGAGGATTATTTGGAGAGACAGAATTTCTGAAGTATAATTCAGTCGGACACATAAAACGCAGAACAAAAGAAATTAAATTTTATCCTTTAAAACTTGCAAATCACACATGGAAGATTGCCTGAAGGTTTTGTTTTTCTTTTTTTTCCCCCACCTCCTCAGTACAAGCAGCCTGAAGATTTTCTTTCTGTCTTGGGGGACTGAGAGAAGTGTCTATCATTAAAATTATCTGGCAGGTTCCCTTATAAATCTCTTCTTCATTTTAAGTTTACCAAACTGCAGAATCATGGGTATGAAATTTTCTATGCCTTAAGTCTGCTGCAGGCTGTTCCCCACATTAGTTGCTAAGAGGTCAGAAAGGATGTCATCAAATGCATTTGCTTCTGCCTCCATATTATCATACTGAAGACACAGTTCTTGCTGTTTTGTCTTTTTAATATCTAAATTTTGGCACGGGAAATCATAACCTTTAGTTGGAAGTATATTAAATTATTAATCTTTATAAATGTATATTTTTCTTCTTTGAGGAAAAAGTAAGTCCAGAACTGCCTGATATAAATCAGCATAATTCTAGTGATATCAGTAATTAAAACAAAGATACTTCCCTAGTTTAATTATTTATAATGTATTATCCATTATAGTTATGAATATTGTGGAATTAATGATGCTTTTCTAACTTATACCAGAGAAGACATAATATACTGCCCAATATAGGAAATTTAATTGATATGGAGTGAATGTCACTTCCTTTATGTCACTTGTGCAACTCATTGAAATATATGACGTGGCTGCCTATTTTGTTAGGGCCTCATTGACAAAGCATCAGTGACTAAGTGACAAGAAATATGAAGTTTCAGGCACATGGTTTAAGTCAAAAGCAGAACTTGTCCTCTGTCCAAAATAATTCCAGTCTGCCCGGGATGGGAATGCAGCAAAACACCAACTCAAGAGGGAGAGAACATGTATGTATGTGTGCAAATGAACAGAGAAAGGAGAGTGAGAGAATTGGAATTTATTTGAAGGCAGTTGTCATGGGAAATGAAATTACTCCTTTTTCCTCAGCAAACAAAAAGTTAGAGGCAAATTATTTTAAATAAATCAGTGCTACATGACACTATCAAGTCTGCTGAAGTAAATGAAAGCCTCTGACCTTCTGAGTTCTCTCTGTTGCAGTAAATATTTCATGACTTCGATAGAATTAAAGATCTAAACCTCACACGTGGGCATGCACCACACACAGAGTGAACGTGTGCTTGAGTGAGTCAGGCACCAGAGGTAATATCCCTGGGGAGGGAACCATAGGGCTGATAGCTGTGTGTGTTTAGTGCAGTGTTCTATGCAATTCTCACGTTGGAGGAAGGCCTGTTCATAATCTTCCTGCACTTGAAGATGAGTGTCTCATCAGAAAGTGTGGGTGAATTCTTATCTGTGCCAAGATACTAGCAGAGCTGGATTGTAACATTCCATATCTCATGAATAATTGCATTAATAAAGCACTGGCTATTTACCTTTAAGAAATGAGAAACTTCAAGAGAAAATTTTTGTTGTGAATTAGCCTGCCTTATTTTGTTCTCATGGACCTTGACTAGATAGAAAAATTCAGATCAGTTGAAGGATGTCCACTGATTTCCACATGCTTTGAATTTGACTTTAAAGAGATTGAACTGTGAATTACTGATACAGTGATGAGGAGCCTTGAATCCCTTTCGTGTGTCCCTGACCCTGTGTGTGAGATACTTCACCTCTCCACTGGAACAGCTTTCCAAATCCATATATTATGTTTATTACCTACCCTAGACACTTGCTATAAGTCTCATGGACTGAAAGGAAATAAGTCGTCAGTTTAGGAAATATGTGGGTCCAGATGAGAGATTGTTTTAGGTAGAATGAATCCACACACTTCTGTGGGACAATTATTTACCTTTTCAACAATATTTTTAGAGTTTAATTCAAACAATTAAGCAGTAAATTAATATATCTTCTATTTATTAGTACAATTAATATTATGTAGAAGATGGCACAAAAAAAACACCTGGATAAGTTGTGGAATTATTAATATTTTTAAAATAGTTTTGTGGCTTATGGAAACAGAAATCTCACTTCTGCTTTTGCACTGCTTACAGATACCTCAAATTCCATCACATAAACTACTGCATACCTCAGTCTTCAGCTTTAAGATGGGGGTAATAACCTTTGCTTTTCAGATATAGTCTGTTTGTACTGTAAATGTTTTAGGGTGCATTTGTCTGTGGAGGAATTCTTGTATAACCCAAGGCACTTGTGGCCTCCTCTAGGGACCTCATCAAGTTACATCTGATTGTCTTCTCATTTCCTTCTTCTGTAGGTGCTTAGGAGTTCTTGTGAAATGATTGTTTCAAAATTTCTATGGCCAGCATGCAAGGCAGGAATTAGGAAGTTGTATATAATCTCTCAGTTAAAAGAAAAAAAGGAAAACCTATTCAGCTGTTTCCATTTACTCACTTTTTGATGTGGTGTCAGTGCAGACCAGGGCTGTCAGAGAGACCGGACATGCTCTGACGTACTTTCTGCTCTCTAGGTGAGGTTAGAGTTGATTGTTTCCATTTTCACTTCTTTTGCCAATTTAATGGCTATCTGCCATAGCCAACTCCACTCCTTTGGAGTTATCTCACCTTCTAGATGTTTTTTTGCCACCTATTACGCTGCTTGTCTGTTTGTGATCTATGTCTGATAAGATGTTAGAAGTAAAAAAAAAAAAGTGTCAAACTACCTGAAGGAGATAAGGCACCTGAAAACCTTAGCAATATTTTAAAATCTGAGGGGAAATCACTCCGATCTTGCTTTTCTTTTAAGATGCAGGTCATACATGAGTAAAACTGAGCTTATTCACATTAGAGCTTTTTGGGCATTGGATTTTTTTTATTAAAATAGTTTGCAAAGGGTCATGTTATTTGTGCGGTATTCATACACAACGTTGGAATTTTATCTAACTTTTCATGTAGTGCTGATTGCTGCATCTCCTCAGCTTTGCCATGTTTAACATGTTTTAATTTTTCAGGTTTCCTTTTGATGAGGTCCATATGTTAATTAAGGGAAACTGCTGATGTGTATGGAAACAGAATGGCTTTTTGTTAGTGCTGAAGGGCTGGAGGGGAGCAGTTTGCAGGATTCTTTCATTTCTCTTTCATCCATGAGGCTTCCAAGACAGCTTGAAATTTTTCCTGAATTTTTTTGAGAAGCTGTAGAGGGGGAAATGAAGAGCACTAGCAAATTTCTCTGCTTCGCTTGTTTACAGGTGTCATGAGACTGAATGAGGAACAGCATATTTGTCCAAAATGGTTCAACATCCATATTCAATGAATGAGTAGAGATAGTCTAAACGCACAGGTTGTTGGATGATGGGGTGAGAGAGAGGAATAAGGGGTGGAACTGGACCTTCTCTCAGGGCACCCCAGGCCTTATGGTGAACAAAATACCATGTTACGCCAGGGGGGCAGCTGTTGCACATCAGTTACCTGCTCTCCTATCTCACCCCACCGTGACAAGTCATCTATTCTGAAAAAACATGAGGTTGTTTGTGTTCTTTTCTCTGATACAGGCCAGCAAAGGCAGTGCCACCAAGAGCTGAGACCTAGTCTTCATGCAGCACAGGTTTCATGTGTAAGGGGGAAAGGGAAAACCTGGTGTTATTGGTATGTCTGTGCTTTGCAGTCTGGATATGAGTCAGAGTCTGCATGTGAAAAATGCCTATTATTTGCCAGAAGTGCTGCATATAAGACTGCTGCTTGTTCCTTTCCATATGTTTACAAATAGTTGAAGGTCTAATCAGAGCATTGCCTACCTGAATGAGAAATCTTACAGGTTTTGCCCCATCCTACTTAAAGGCTAATATCGATGTCCTGACTTTCCTATACATTTGTTGTCTGGTTTTGTAAGAACCCCACCAATCCTTGTAGATGTACTTGCCAGATCTGCATGACCATGTATAGGTCGTAATAGTAGTTGTTATTCAAGAGAAGAGGCACTGCCTATTATACCAGTGGTGAATTATGTAGGATAAAAAAAGACTGAGGGGGATATCTAAAACACAGCTGATCTAATTTATAACAATTAGGGCCTTAGTCACATGGAGAAAATTTGTTCCATTTACACCAAACTCCGTTTGAGTGGCTCCAATAAGGAGCCTGCTTCCTAAGGTATTTCTAGGAGTGAGGATATACCCAGTGTGACTTGTGACTGTAGCTGATTTACTTCCTTAGAAAAACAAAAACAATTTGAATTATGCATTTGGAAAAAATGATCCATTAGGCTGTTTGTTTTCCTGGCTCTGTAAACAGTGTTCACAACAAATGTGCCAAAAGCTTGCATAAGTGAATTGGAAAATAGGAAGTAAGGATTGTCATGGTGTCTTAATATTCAACATGCTGACCAGAAGCACAGGAAATCTAAAAGAAGGACATGCGACAAGGTGGGAAAGATGGTGAGAATGAGTAAGAGGAATTTGATGTTGGGAAACGGGAGCTTCAGCATGACTGAAAATGAGAAAAAGCTTCAGAGCAGCTTCAGCTGCTGAGTGTTTGCCCATGTCTACCAGACTCCTATTACAAATGATTTCAGTGTAATGACTAGACCAAATGCTTGAAGAACCAAAACCAATCTTGCGTGGCTCAAAGTAAGTGATAATACCTTGATTTATTTCTGGAGAAACAGTGGTAAGTCCCAGACACTTGTCTCTTTTATTGACTTGAGCATTAATTAATTTATGAGTGGGTTTCACATTTCCACATGTTGTTGCAAAATTATAGAGCCGAATTAATTATTCGGTAATCGGTGAATCCCATTAGGTGAAACAATATGGAGTTGTTCAGTAGCTTAAACATTATTCAGCATTAGTGTAGCAGTTGTATACTCATTACAATGATGATGCTTTCATTAAATATACCTTCAATTAGTTCTGGTTCATTTTAATCTCTGCCTCCTGAAAAAACATTCAATCAAGTGCTGTGACAAGAGCAGAATGATGAATATGCCAGGGCCAGCTCTTTTTAGTCCTTCAAGGCTACTGCACAGGTTACAGTAAGGTGAACTTCAAAAATGTTTGCTTAAGGTTCTTCTCTTCCTTGAAACTTCATATATGGTCATGGCGTCATAGAATATTCTGATTTGGAAGGGACCCACGGAGGTCATCAAATCATGTTGTTATTCTTTACTGCTTTAAAATAAAGACCAGTTCCTGAGCAGCAGGGGCTGCACATGGGAGAGAAAATAAAATCCATCCTGAGCCAGGGCTGCTTGTAAGTGTTAGGGCAAGGGGGGCATGCACTCTCTCTGTCCCCACCAGTGATGACCTCACTCTTCATAGAGTTGTATACCAGCATTTATCCTAATAACATCTGCAAAGGAGCTCCTGTGATGTGATGAGTAACCAGTGGGTTTTGGGTTCCCTCAAAGCATTATTCCACTGCCAGTTGCCTTGTAACGAGTCCCATTGCACTGATACTTCTTTGCTGCTTCCCTTACCTTTATTTAAAAGAAAACTATCATTATTAATCAGAAAATTAGAATAACTAACAAAGGAGACAATTCTTATTCCCTGGAGGATGTGATTTTTAGGGAGCCAGTCATGGGTATGGAGCCTTTCCCTTTTCAAATCTCAGCAAGGGCAGCTGTGACTGAAAATCATTATCATATGCTATTTGGTCTGTCATCTTTGTGAAATGAGTAAGTAGACTGGACAGGTTCCATATTACATAAAATAATATTACAACCAGCATCTTTGGAGGCTCTGTGAGCTAGCTAACATAGCAGACAGAAATGCAGAGTGAGAACTGAGAAAAATTCAGTCCTGTACTATGCATAGTTTTGTGTGATGATGGTTTTTGAATATGCAGCCTAGAAGGCTGCACTTCATAGTCACAGTCTGTGAATCTGAAATCTTTAATATAGTTTCTTCTGGGTTCTCGAAAATGGTGCAAATGATGCGTTTCTGATTAATAGTTCTCTTCAAAACTTGGATCTGAATTTCTTCTACCCACTCAACTTGCACAGAGACAGTGTGAACTTCTTCACAGTTACCTGCTGCAGCTCCTTTCAGAAGTGCTACCAACTAATTCAACAACTGATGACCCATCTGAGCATAATATTAATGAATTTGCTCTCTGTTCGTTCTATTTCTGCTGCTGGAGCACATACACGAAGAATTTCTTCATGCACTTCATGTGCACTTGTCCTGGGAGATTGTGCGAGTACTGTGTACTTCAAATTCATTTGCTGTTTTGGTTTCTCTAGCAACTAGAAGGTGCCTTTGATCCCTCTACCGTCTCTTTGTTTTTGCATTTTGATGATTTTATCATGAATTCATGTTTAATTCATGTTGAAGTGATGCAGTAAGTGGCAACACTCAAAGAAAAGATACTTTTTACAAAATCAAACCATATTCATTTGAACTCCATATGAACTACTCCATTCCTTTCAAGTAGAATATATTAATGAGTGCAGATATTAAAAAAAATACTTATACTAACATTTATTATCTCATGTGAGGTTACAGTGGAAATAGATCTATCAGATAAAAAATGAGTGTGCTTTGAGTAAACTTTTAATTGAAATACACTTACAAGTGACTAATTGTTTTATGTTAGCTTTCTGATTTTTTGTCATTTTTACGCCACCTTCTACTTCATTACATGATCACTGATACACGTGAATTTCAAGGGCAAAAATCACATGAATAATTAACATGACATAAATCCAAAGTATATTTAATAGGATCATGTTTTTCCTCCGAAAAACAAAGGACAAATAAGCTTCATGTAGCATGCTCTGTTTACAGGCAGCTTTCGTGTTTTTGATGAGAGACTTCCTGTGAAAATGTTGGGGGACTTTTATTTATTTATTTATTTTAATGAAGCATGATTGAAATGGAGGAACTGTGTGTATTTCTTTCAAAGGAAACCACAAAATGCTGTGATGTTGAAAGTGCCTGTAGGTCTGAGACATGAGATGCATGAAGTCGTTGCCTCCACTGAGATGGGTTAGGCACAGTCCAGCCCCTAAGCGATACCATCCTGTGTGGATTTTAAGTAACTACAGCCACTGTGCAGCACAGTTAAACTTACTTATACAGCTAGTGAGCCTTCTGCAGCTGTCTAGATTTGCCCCACATTAATATTTGAATACTGTATTTTTTTTAAATGGCAAAGCATCTTGAGCGTTTAAGTTTTGACATAGCAGGAGGAAGCTGTAAGCCTGGAATGTAGTGTTAAAAAATCCATCATGAATTGCTCTATTGCTCTTTTTTTTTTTTAACGGTTTTAACATTCACTTTGAAGTACCTAATCATGAGCTCTGTTACTTGTAAGGTAGTCACTTTCATGAAAAAGGGGGTGTCATCTTCCTGGGTGCCAGCACACTCCCCTGATCACCAGGTGAGAGTAGAGGAGAAGCAACAGGACAAGCGTCCAGAGGGATGATGCAAACTCTATTACACTGGGTTTATAATTTAAGGCAATGAACAGCAGACTATTAAAGAGCAATTACAGCGTAAGAGAAGAAAATGATCGTGAGTACATAAGGCTAAATTGGATTATATTTAAATATATGTAAATCTGATTGAACTCGAAATTTAATCTCTAGGAAAGCTTTTTAATTTACTGTTGCATGCAACAATTTATCATTTTGAACAGAAATGAGTTCATTTGAGGATTTCTGGTCATTTATTTTTTTTCAAAGGACGTTGGTAGTTGTTAAAATTGTTGTTTGCTATAGACTGGACTGTTCCATGGTTTCTTTAGCACTGTGAGCTTCTAGCTCACAGAGACCTCAGCTGCAGTTTACAGGAATTATTGGAAACACTGTAATTGTTGCTCATAACAATGGTAGACTTTTGAATCTATATCGCATTTTTCTCCAAAAAGAGCTGATATAATAACACAAGATAAGGCTGCTTAAGAAAAAAACAAAAGCTGTGGGAGGTTTAAAGTGAATTCAGGTGTGTTTGGGCTTTCATAAACATCTTCTTGATGGATATGGGAAGTGCTGAGAGAGGGGAAGAGTTTTGGTTGTGAAAATAGGACTTAGTAGGTAAGGTTGATGGCTGGACTTGGTGATCAAGAAGGCCTTTTCTAACTTAGATGATTCTATGATGATGCTTAGATGTTTCTATGACATGCAAATTCATGAAGCGTTCCGTATTTTTTTCCACTCTCGATGATACTTGAAAAGTGATGGTGGTCAGATCCCTGGTGAGTGGAAAGAAGGCAATGTTATGCCCATTTTTAAGAAGGGTAGAGAAAGGATGACTCATGATCTTCTCACTAGGGAAGATCACGGAGCAGATCCTCCTGGAAGCTATGCTGAGGAACATGGAAGAACAGGAGGTGATACAGGATAACCAGCGTGGTTTCATCAAGGACTGGTCTTGCCTGACCAACCTCGTGGCCTCTAACGATGATGTCACTGCATCAGTGGACAAGGGAAAGAACCACTGATGTCATCAGTCTGGAATTCAGTAAGGCCTTTGACACAGTCCTCCATAACATCCTTCTGTCCTGATCGGAAAGGAATGGATTTGACAGGTGGACTGTTCAATGGATGAGGAGCTGGTTGTGAGATCATACTCAGAAAGTGGTGGTCAATGGATCAATGTCCAGATGGTGACCATTGATGAGTGGTGTCCCTTAGGAGTCAGTAGGGATTGTGCGCACCCTCAGCATGTTTGTGGGTGACACCAAGCTGTATGGTGTAGTCCACATGCCTGAGGGATGGGATGCTATTCAGAGAGACCTAGACAGACTTGAGTAGTGGGCCCAGGTGAACTTCACAAAGTTCAACATAGTCAAGTGCAAGGTCTGGAACCTGGGTTGCAGCAACCCCTGCTATCTATACAATCTGGGGGTAGAGTACAGACCTTCTGAAAAGGACTTGAGGGAAGTGGTTGATGACAAGCTGGACGTTTGCCAGCAATGTGCCCTCACAGCTCAGAAAGCCAACTGTTCCCTGGGCTGCATCCAAAGAAGCATGGCCAGCATGTTAAGGGAAGTGATCCTGCCCCTCTGCTCTGCACAGGTGAGACCTCACCTGGAATACCGCATCCGCATGGGGAGTCCTCAGTACAGAAGAGATGTGTATCTGTTGGAACACATCCAGAGGAGGGCCACAAAAGTGACCGAAGGGATGGAACACTTTCCCTACAAGGACAGACTGAGGGAGCTGGGGCTTTTCAGCCTGGAGAAGAGAAGGCTCCAGGGAAACCTGATAGTGGCCTGTAAGTTTATAAAGGTGGGCCATAAGAATGAAGGGTTCAGATTCTTTGGAAGAGTCTGTTGTGGTAAGACAAAGGCAGACGGTTTCATAGTCATAGAGTGGTTTAGGTTGGAAGGGATCTTTTAAGATCATCTAATTTCAACCTCCCTGCTATAGGCTGAGACAATTTCCACTAGACCAGAAGCTTTCAGAGTAAAGGAGGGGAGATTTAGATTGGATGTAAGGAATACTTTTTTCTACGGCAAGGGTAGTGAAGCACTGGAGCAGGTTGCCCTGAGAGGTGGTGGAATGCCCCGTCCCTGGAGACATTCAATATCAGGCTGGATGCAACTCTGAGCAGCCTGATCTAGCTGTAGGCATCCCTGTTCATGCAGGGGAGTTGAACTAAATGGCCTGTAAGGGTCTCTTCTAACTCAAAAGACTGTGATTCTATAATACCAAATTAAAGGTAAGGAAATGTGTTTTCAAATTCTCCTCATATGAAAAAAGTGCTAAGCTGATATTTGTCATATTTTCTTAAGGTGCTTTCTCATCAAATTTACTTTTTGGCCAAAGTGTGTGACTTGGAGAGTGCTTACTAGGTCATGGCTATGGGTCAGACATCATGTTAACATGTCTCATATGTAGAATCAGCTCTGACGGACAACTGCTATGCCTTGTGCAAAAAGGATGGAAAGAAAGTAGAAGAGAGGCAAGGGTCTCAGAAACAGTAAGAGTTTGAATGAGAACACCTTTATCACATCTGCAACAGCAACTTAAAGGCCCAAGGAGAGAAATAGATTTTGCAAATCAGAATAAACATTTTTTACAGGGTGCAGTGTGCAGCTTAAGAACCCAGCTGGGAAAAATAGCTTTTGCAAATCAGTAAAGATAATATATTTTACGAGCTACTGTTTAGGTGCAGGGGGAGATAGGAGAGGGCAATACCTTTTACAGAGCAAAGAACAAATGTGTATGTGTATTTGTGTATGTATATTTTGGGTGTTCATACAAAAAAAAACCTATATAAAGGAATCCTTCTACATTGCATAGCCACATTTTCTGTTTTCTATAGGAACTGTAAGTCTTTGTGTGCATTTTTAAGCATGGTTTATTGATATGCACTTTTATATAAACCATTTGCATACATAGAAGCATCTCTGTTTAGAGCAAGGATTCTACCATGTAGTGACTTTGGAGAAGCCTTCTGAAAGAAGATAAAATGACTAAATATATTGTATGGCAACTCCTTTTGAAATTAGAAATAGAAGGATTGAGCAAGAAATCATTATGATGACCCTCCCATAGCTTAATATTTAGCTTATCCAAGGCAATTATGTGTAAAGGAGATCACAACTTTGCATAGGTCCTCCATAGCAGAATTTGGGGCCATGAGTAAGACCCAGCAGTTATACTGCCAGTTATAGGACCCTTTGCAGAAGCAAAGGATGAGCCTTGAAAACAAGAGGATGATACTGGAAATAGAATGATATCTTAAGCAGACAAGAGTTTCTTTCTGTTAAACGGAATTGGTTAATAGTGCTAAGTGGTACTGAAATCGGAAGCAGCCATTTACAAATGCATGCCATTTTTTTGTTTTGCTTTTGGTTTTCCTGTCTGATCCATTTTTCTTTCGGATGAACAGGAGCTGGGTACAGATTGAGAACAGAATAGACTGGCAAAGAACATACTGAATATCTACCCACTCGTTTGTTCATCAGCAAGAAGTGGAATAGAAAAGATCAAACTGAAACAATTTTCATTTTATTAAAAAAATAATAAAAACATTCCTTTTAGTTCTTTCGGCAAAATTGGACTTTGGGATCTTCTAGCTTTTCTGAGTTAGTTCATTGAAACAAACTCCCTTGTGCTTACTTGATAACTGGGGTAATTTTCTTAAAGTGCGGATTTGTCTTACCTCTGCTACATGTAGCTTAAATGATGCGGGAACAGTTACCATAACAAATAAAATGATGTATTACCACTGTCAGTGGGAAATGTTATATTGGGTAAGATGTGTCCTCCTTCTTTGGGATATGTTATTGTTATTGATGGGAGCTTGGTTTGTCTGTTGCCAGTGAGTGTGCTGGGAAGCCTTCTGTATTTTCCTCCCTGTGAAAGGACAACTTTTTTGCTTTGACATCAGTTGTCCAGGGTTCTCTTCATTTTTCATTTGATCAGACCACTTCTGTCTCCCTAGTTTTTACACATTTATTGTGACTTTTTTTAAAGAGGACTTTCTCCTACATAGTGTATAGGGGCAGAAATGATTAAAATTGTGTGGATTCATATAGGTTGTCGTTTCTTAAATTTTGGAAGGGACAAACTTGGTCTGATACTTCCTTTTTGAGCAAAACAGCCTGTTTATAGTGGATTTTAAAGCCACTCTTTAGTCAAAAAATGAAGGTAGTCATATTGTGTTAAGGAAGCCATCAACTTATCAAACTTGTTTAGGAAACAGTGCATGTATTCTGTGCCACTGCAACAATTTTGCCTGTGTGCTGAGTTGACTTAGCATTGGAACAGCTGCAACTGCATGCCAAATGGATAATAAAAATGTTAAGGCTGTAGTACGTGATCTGATTCAGGTCATCTGGAGATCATCAGATAAGTAGTTTAATAGGAAGAAGACAATCCTATTACAACTTAAGCATTTTTGTAATCTTGAAAATACACTTTGAACTCATGTTCAGTATGCATTTTTAAAATGTATCCATAAGCCAAACTCGAGTTTATATTTCATACAACCCTGGGATGATTTAGCACTTCCAAGTCAGAGTTTTCAGACCTTGTTTTTATGTAGTCCAGAGATACCCTTAAACAGAAAAGAAACCACTGGCTAGGTTTTAGGATGCAACATCAGAGGTAGCTCAGGGAATCATAGTTAACTATGCCCAACCTTCCAACTGTTACTTAAAAGGAAATTATCCACTACTTGGACATACTAGGACAAGATAGTGTTAATATGAGTGATAGGATTGTGATGGACCTTGTAGTGATATCACCTGCATCATTTTACAAAGTAGTAGGTTTGGTTTAAACAGATGTTTACACTTGTGTTCTGCTCATGAAACTTTCAGATACCTTCACTGGAATAGCACAGTATTAAATACTAAGACGGCACAAATAATTCTTAACCGTGGTGGTTAAGTATATAATTCTGTAGGTGTATACCTGCATTGTGTTAAACGTGCTTCTGAATTGTGTCCAAATCTGAAGTTGAGTGCTGATCTTCCATCGTGACTCTTTTTTTTTTTTTTTTTAGCATAAAATAAACCTCTGACTCAGTGTCTGATTTGTAACTGCTAATTAATACTTTACCACACTAACAGCCTCAAGTTGTACCTGTAGGGGTTTAGATTGGGCATCAGGAAGAATTTCTTCATGGAGAGATTAATCAAGCATAGGAACAGGCTGCCCAGATGATTCTATTTGTGGTTATTGAGTATCTTGCTTATAAAGCTACTCTGGAAGGAACAGCTTACTGTTGTTTTTGTTGTAGTTTTGTATTGCTTTTTTCCTGTTTTTTTTTTTTTTTTTTTTTAATTTATGTTGGTATCAATTTGAGCTGAGCCAGAATTATGAAATAAAGCCCTTGTTGAGAAGGTGATTTGCTGTACTGTGGAATCTCCTGATATATTTCCCTTTGGTTATTCTTCCTCTGGCTCTGTTATTTCTGCATAGGCCCTGATATTTCCAATAAAGGTAACCTTGAAGTTACGATTAAGACTTGTAATCAGAAATTAATAGTAAATATCAGAATAATAGGTATATTGTGGTAAATTCTGATAATGAGGGATTGATGTAACAAGCGCAATGATGTTGAAGCTGTGATTTTTCTGCAGCTGAAGAATGCGAATGTAAAATTGCACATAATCGGGAAGCAAAGTGAAAACTTCAATTATTTCTGACTCTGTTATGTGAAGGTGAGCAGCCACTCCATTCTTCCTCTCCTCGCCACTGCTGGTAGGATCCCGGTGGGGTTCACGGGCTGAGGCAGGGCACAGCAGGAGCACTTCAGAGAAGGTTCCTTGAGATGCAAGATATGAAGGGTTTGTTGATAAGCAGAGCTGAGCAGGCAGCCTAGCTAGCCAGGAGTGGGGATGTTTGAAAAGGGGAGCCTGTACAGGTTGTGTTTGACAATTCTGGAGAAGGTCACAAGAATACATGCAAAGCAAGAAAGTGACAAGAGACCTGTGGAGCAATTAAAGAAGTCCTCTAGAAAACAAATTATTTTCATCTAAATAAACAGCATTAAGGATTTTATCTTTTGCTTAATGTAGGATATAGAAGGGTATGTGGCTGTGGGTGCTACTATTTTCTTACTTTTTGTTTTGTTGAACTATTATGTTTAAATAGCTCTGTTGTACTGCCCTAGGAGCCGTGTTGTGAACTATCATATTAGCACAGAAGTTAACTAATCAAAGGATGCCATTCCTGCATTTTCCAAGTTGTTATTATTTCATTTGAACTATCTTTCTGAGTGCTTAAGAAGTGCTACATCCTCTATGACAGGTTTTGTTTTCTGTTAGTTTTGATGTTGAGATGTGAAAGGTGTAAAGGAAAAAAAAAAAACGTAAGAAATCCCCAAACCCTAAGTCTAGCTTTAGTGGTTTACTGCACCCTGGTAGCAGTTAAAAAAAAAAAAAAAAAAAAGCCTACAGGTGATTCTTCCTCTGACAGTAGCAGTGTGACACAGAAGAAGTAGTATTTCTGCTTTACTCTGTATACTGTGAGGGAAGTTATTAGAAGAGGCATTAATTGGTTTGCTTCTCCTTTTATCCATTATTGATCAGGGAGGCTGCACTTGTTTATAATAGTAAAATGAGTATTATGGGAATGCTTCAAAATTATTTATTGGGTTGATTTTTTTAGTACAATTTAATAGATGTTATGAAATGCCAGAGAATACCCATTATTATAACTTCTAAAAATGGTGTGAGCAAACAGAAGTTTTTTTTTCTCTTAGCAATTTTTTATATCATTGAAATAAAGAGATTCTTGCTTGAGTATGAACTCAGAAGGGCCTTCTGAAGTACAGTGCAGCAATCCTGCGCTGGGTAGGGCATGGCGCAGTGCAGCAGGTTGTGCACTAAGAAGCTTACATCCCGGGGATGTGCTGTATGAATGGGGTTATCCTGCACGGATTTACAAACGTGGGTGAAGAGCAAAGAACTTCTGCTTCTAGCATGACAAGAGGCTTAGTTTAAACAGTTAATCTCTGGTTAATTTCAGTGGGTTTTAGGCCTCTTTTACTTAGGCATATATTTAAATAGAGCTTTGATTTCATTTTTCTGCTGAAGCTTAAAATTTTGTACAAGATTGTGCTAAAGCAATTATTTTATAAACCTTAAATTGTTAAAATTGGTTCTTGATTAAAAGAAGTGTAAGAGTAAGGGATGACTTATCACTTGCTGCAGTACAAGTGCCATTTTCAGAATAGGATGGAAACAAGAAGATACATTTCATTTATTTTCTTGCAGTGCTTGGGCTAGTTGCCAGCTTGTCTATGAGGTGCTCCAAAAAGGACATTGAATCATGACAGGAACTGTTAGTACAGCTGTGTTTTTCCATCAAAATTGCATGAAACAATAAAATTCATGTGATTTTGAGGCAAAACTGTATTTAAGGTCCAGCTTGCTTGAAACAGTGCCCAGATTTGTTAGAAAAGTTCTGGAAACTTTTTGAACAATGTCAGCTTAATAGCTTGGTGGGTTCATAGAGTTTGGCTCTGTGGTTCAGATACTGATTGCAGAGATTTGAACCAAACTACTCTGATATGTTCTTCTGTGTATAGGCTCTGTACGTCATGATGATTTATACACTATTATGAGCTAGGAGGAAGGCTGTAGGCTACTTTATCTACAACCATTTAAGTCTTTTTTCCTTTCTCTTCAGTACAGAAATGGAACTTCAGGCTTGTCTTCTCTGCAGAACTAGATAAATATCACCTGTTTCAGCATGTGGTAACTCTCACTGAAGTTAAATTTATCTTCATAAATGACCACTTTTTAGAGAGGTTATCTCCTGCTGTGTGGTTCTCATGCCTAATTTATTTTGAGATTGCAATGCTTTGACCCATGGACAGAAAAAGACACCAGCCTGAAAGTCGCACAATTCAATCAGTTATAGACTGTGTCAAGGAAAGATCCTACACATTTGCCTGCGAAGATATGCTCATCATGGGCACCCCTAAAGTAGCAGTTATGGTTAAAGAATTCTGTAGAAAAACTAGGCAGTGATTTAATTCGTTGTTGTTGTTTGTTTTTCTTTCCTCTGGGGCCCAGCAGAGTTCAAAGAGATATACGGAACCTTTACCCTTCATGTGTTAAAATTTTCTTAGTTTCTTCGGCATGTTGTAGGCAACCTGGCTTATGGAAATACTGCAATGTATTCAGGTGTGGCTATGCTCCGGGAGTAGAGTGGCTTCAGAGGGAGTACTAAAGGCCTTATCTTCTAGTACTGTCAGTCACTGTTTTGTAAATTGGTCACATATTGCTGATGATGTGTACTAATCCATTTGCTGCCTGTAACAGCACTTGCTTTATTTTCTATCCTACTTTCATACCTTTTTTGGCAAAACCACAGGGGAAATATATTTCAGTGACAGTACATGGTAATTTTGCTCTATGCACTCTAGCTCATTACACAATCCTTGTCTTTGCAAAAGAGAGAAAGGATTTACGTCTCCTACTATCATTTCTGCCACACTCTGATTCAGTGAAAGAGCTTTGGGGTGGTTGGGAGTAAATTTAATTTTCCCTGCTGTTTCATGAGGAGTGAATCACTTTCTAGCAAATGATGTCACTGCTAATTTACAAGTTCTTCTTCCTGTACCTCTGTGTAGGAGGAATCATAAGGGCTCTTCTTTTTTTTTTGTCATGGTAATGCAGTTAGAAGTAGAGGGCTAGGCAGTGCAGGAGGCAATCTTCAAGCTTTTTTTTTGTTTGTTTTTACCAACACAGATAAAAAGCTGAGCTTGAAAGGAGGGGAAGGAAGTGCCACATTCAAACTGGCTAATGGAGAGTGGAGGATTTTGTCTAGACTTGGTTCTCGGATACTCTGGAGACTTGTTTTCTCTGGGGTCTACAACTGTAGCTCTAACAGTGAAGAATTTTGTTTGCTTTGCCTGGCATTTTTGAAACAGATGTTGAATTATACACTGTGAAACTCTTCCTCAAATAAGATCTTTCTCTTTTTTTTTTTTTAAAAAAGAAATACTTCTTACTTTTAAGAACATTTTATACACATGAATTTTGAACTGTGACTTCCTGTGAACTGTTCTCAACTCCTTGCTTTTGATGTTTTTTTGGGGAAGATGTATGTGAGTTCCTGCTTTCATTAGCTCCCTCAGCTTTTTAGGAGGAGAGAAATAATTGGTGAATAAGTTCTATTCTTGCCATATAGCTGATCTTTTGGAAAGACCAGTTCCTCTCTAAATGGGTTTTATATGGTAAAGGTAACCTCTGTAGATATATATAGGTGAATGTGAAACCAAAAGATGCAATCCTAAAAATATTATTGCACAGTATAGCAAATAACTAATGCTGTTTACTAATAATAGCATAGCACCTGTGTACTCTATTAAATGCTGTAATCCTAAAAATATTAATGCACAGCACCTGTAAGTTTTCTTAGATGTCCTAGGCGTGTGATTAACCCCAACAAACAGAACTCAGAGCAATCTGTGAATTGAGCTTCATTTTCATTTGTGTCAAATCCCCTTACAGTAGGTAAAACACTTCCGTCCCACCAACTCCAAACCTTCCTTCTGCTGACACGCCATGCAGGTATTCTTGAATGACGTACTTGACGAGTCCTGCCTTTTTGTATTACTCTCAAGTAATTAAGATAATCGCCAAGGAAGCTGTCTTTTCGTGTTAATGAACAATGACTTTAATAGCATTTTCAGCAAAACAAATACGCTGTGCAGAGCGTGTGTGGGATTGCTGTATAATTGCTGTGACACACCATTCCTGGTTAATTGTGTAAGCCAACATGCTGATTGAGCCTAGGCGCAGGTGTCTGCATTTCTGAAGGTAGCTGGTTCACATCGTGGTATTGCTGTGCACGTTGAATTCCTCTTATGCAAAGGTGCTTCCTGATTACAGATGTTGATCTTTTACGTTTTTATGTGAATATTTGACTCATGAGCAGTGGGAGAAAGTTGGCTGACTTTTACCACGACTTTCAGTAATGCAAGTGTTGGATTGACAGCTTTGCAGCCACGTGTTTTGCACTGGTTTATAAGGCATACGTGAAAAAAAATCTCAATTCTCTCTAAGAACATTTAACTGCAGTTCAGGCTTCAGGAGGCATCTGGATTTACTGTAGGTATATTTTTTGGATGAATTTTTCAAAAAAATCTAGCCCAGTACTTTCTATGGTCATAAATTATATGCTTAGTTGCGTGACCAGGTCACCCATTATAAGACTGTATTATATGAAGCTATGAGTTTCCCTTTTTTGTTATTTCTCCTTTTAAAAAAAAGTATATTGTTAGATATCTAAAACATAAATTAGTATCTTCACATTGTCAAAATCTGCTGTAATTATAGAAGCTTGGAAGAATTTTTCTTATTCTTTAATAAGCAGTGAATCATGTTAAACCCTTTGGCTATATTACAGCTGTTTTTCTGTTCCTGTTTTTTTTCCCTTGCATGCAAAATAAATATTTTTGCAGATTTTTTACAGACATAATAATTTATAGAAAGTTTCTTTTATATTTCACAGCAGGACTATATGCTACCTTTAATGAATTCCGTAGTTAGCACAACCTCTTAATTAGAGGGCAAGAAAGCAATGTTACTATTCTTCCTAAATGTTTCATTTTATCTTCAGAACAAACTGAGCCATCACCAGCTTCCCTGGGGTATCTTGATATACAAAGTTGAAGCAAGAAGGTCCAAATTAGAGCAAGTCAAGAACTACAGTTCAGAAGATTTGTTTTTCCCAGATGTGAATATTTCCATGTATTTTTATCCCAATTTTGCAACTTTCTGGAAGAAGAAACTATCCTGGCTAGTGTAATATGGCCCTCTTGTGCCTATTTGATATGAGTCAGTCTTTTATCACACCTCCCAAAGGACCTCTTTTTCTGCTGGTTCACAAGGTGAACAGTGCTTGATTATTTATTAAAGAGTGTATATGCTATGAAGAAAAACTATTAATAATCCCATGGGTATCTCTATGATGCTCCTCAGTGCAGTGTTTGAATAGCTTATAAATGCTGATTTTAACTTCAAATTAGCCTATAGTTTAAAGTCATGTCAAAGTTCCTGTTTTACAGATTGGAAATTCAGATGAGAGTTTAAAGGCAGAAGTACCCACCAGTGGTTGGCAGCTAGACCAACCAATATGAAATAATGTGTTGTTTTTTTAAAGTGAAACACTGTTTTTGTTGATTTTCACTGAGTCTGTAGGTGCTCAGCATTTCTTCACATTAGATCCACTGATTTTCAGACTACAGTTAATTAACAGCTTCAAATTATTTACATACCTATTGTCTGCTGCAGCCAAAGGTATTTAGCTCTTAGTGACTTCTTGCACAAGATTGATTTTGAGTGGTTTACTTAATCACAGTAGATATTCTTCGGAGAAGCACGTGCCCTAGGACTGCTAGTTTCTACAGGCTGCCCTTCCAGCAAAAGCCAGCTCTGCGTATCTGAAGGATGCACAACAGAGCTTGGGCTTTGCCATATGTAAGAAATAGTCTGAATAAAGCATAGTAGGCATTTAAGTACCTGGACTTTTATGGATTTATCTAACTGTTTAGTCTGTTATACTTTAGTTTACAATGATCACTAGCAAAAGTAAGAATAATAGCCACATAACTTGAAACAGGAGAACGTGATGGCGTCTTGGCCCTGTGGAGCCTCTGTAGGTGTGTTTATCAGCTCTCTTGGTACAGCTGTGACAAACATATTTGCAGTAACATCCAGAGTTTACGTGTTCTCTCTTGAAAGGGTCTCACAAGCTTTTGCCTTTGATTTATGACTTTCAGAGAATTAAAATGCAAGCAGGCATACATTCCTTACACCTCTTGCATGCGCTAGATGAGCTGTTACCAGGTGGTGCTGAGCAAGAGTGGCCTCTCTGCTGTGGGACAGAATGTTTCCCTGCTGTGAATGCTGGGCTTGCAGGCACCAACCAAGCTCAAAGGCATTTCCAGATGAAAAAAGGTACCAATAGAATTATTGGTACAATGGGCTAAGGCAGAATAAAGCTGTGAGGGAAAAGACAGGCAGAAAATAATTTGTGGCAGAATAGCTAGAGGAGATGAAGCAATAAATTGTGAAGAAACAGCAGGGAAGCACCTGTTAGAGCTAGAGATTAACTCAGTGAGGAAAAGCTAAGTAGATACTGGTGCTGGGGAGACAAGGTAAAAAAGTTTAGTCTGAGAAATGAGAAGGAAACTGGATGGACATGAGATTAATTGGGATTTTAAGAGGAAGATTAAGACTGAAAATAAGCAGCTGTTAGGTGACTATAGGGCATAAATGAGTGAGACTTCTGAGGATATTGTAGCATAAGCAATACAGATGAAATCTGCAAAGATGTGAAGGAGATACTGGAGAAAACTTGATAATGTTTGATATTCAGTAGTAGCCTTCACCTCTGTAGTCTAAGTCCTTTCAAAGCATACTTTCTTTTTTCCTTCAGAATGTTATTTTAAAGCTAAATATGTCATTCTATATCTGACAGTCTGATCAGGGAAAAAAAAGATGATGATGCATAAGTTGTTGTTTCTTACCCATCAGGCTTGCACGCTACAAATATAAGGTGCAGCTCTCCTGGGTAGAAAATAAAAATGCTGTCCACTGTCTTGCACCACTCTCTGACTCTTATTTATTCCAATCAGAGCTCAATTTTAACCCAAAAACTGTCTCCTCTAAAATGGCGGAAGAAGGCTCATACAGGGACTTCATATTCTTGATGCCACCATTCCAGCGAGCTGTGTGATATTTATCTTTCTGTTTCTCCTCAGAACATTGCTGTGGAAGGACATCAAGTGTTTGTGGTTAGTTTAATCTCCTAATCTCTTTGGCATGAAGTCTGTAGTTTACTTAGGTGGTGCCAAGTTGCTTCACGTTTCAGATAGGAATCAACTGCACTAGGTACTAATCTAAAGATCTACAGCGAGTGGCCATGGATCCGTTCTACCATTGCTAACAGGTCAAGACGATGCTGAGGTGACAGTGACAGATGGAGATTCAACTCAGAGGAAGAGATATTACTCTGGTAGAGCTCTTTGAAGATAGATTCTGTCATACTCTGTCAGGAAGAGAAACTTCCCACTTTGAAACTTTTGGGCAGCCCATGCTGTTTTCTTCTCTTGAAGGCTACCAGTTGCTTCAATGGTTTTAATGGTGAGAAAGGTGTGGTTGTATATGTCCCCAGTACTCCTGCCTAGTTGGGCATTTTCCTGCTTATGACCTGCACTGGATTCATGTTTGTTCCAAGGAAGTGGTGAATGACAGCTGTGTTGTTAAAAGCAGCCCCGTGACGTTTCTGAATGATAAATTTAAGTGTTGTAGGAACGAATGTCTTGTAGGTGATTGATTGTTTTCACTGCTTAAGAGTGGTTCATATTTTTCATGTTGCTTTGACTGTGACACTTACCCATGGTTTAGAAATGTTGCATCTCACCTTAATGAAACAGTTCTGAAAGTTTTATTTTTAAAGGCAGAGCATTTAATCTCCAGAGCATTACTCTGATTTCCATGTGTTGTGTATCCCTAGGTCCTGCATTGTGTTCATCTGCAAGAACTCGATGCTTTCATTTACTGAGTGCCCCATGAGCTAGGTATTTTTTGAGGATAACCTGCTGTTCATCCTAGGTTATTTCCAAGCTTCTTTCTTTAACTCCGTCATGTTAAATAGTGTTGAGCACAATGGCTATTACTGTATATCTGTAACTCATTCTCCTTTTTTTTTTTTCCTCTCATAGCCAAGTTTGCTTTAAAAGAAAAAAGCAGAGGGGGTCGTGGTGGAGGGAAGGTCTATTATTCAAACCCTGGGAAAGGGTGAGCACAGTGCTGCTGCCTATACCTGTGAAAGCACTTTCACCAGTAGTTTACCCCCAGCATCTCTGAAAACAAATCCTATTCAGTGTGATATATGAAAGCATAACCCTCTGTAGTATAGGAATCAATGGAACAATTCATGTAATAGATGACTGTTCCTGCTTGTTCGGGCTGCCACTTGAACATAATTGGCATCTATGTAATAAAATACTGAACACCAAGGGAAATATTTTATCTGTTTATGAGTCATCACATGGTTTATTATAGAAGACTGACATACAAGTATGTAAAGCAAAATAGGGTAACTAGCACTTGCATTACTGTTACAGTATTTAGTACTGCATTAAGGAAATACAACAATTTTAGACTTTTGTTGTGTTTAACAAATGCGTCATCAAAATTCAGTTATTCGGAAACTGGCAGGTGTAATACAGCATCAGATTTGGAACCCAGTGTTTTTACATGAGATCCTTAAGTTATTGCTCAGAAACACAGGTATGAAATATGCTTCTTCAAGTGCAGCATTACTGACAAGCAGAACTGGCTGAACAGTTGCACAGTACGTTGTAGGCAGTTCTGAAGGGGTCCTGTCTTTTGCTGTGTGCCTGCATACTGTTTAGCACAGCTGGGAGTCCTTATCTCAGCTGGAAGCCTCTTCAGATGCTACTGTAATGGAAATAATCATATATTTGTCAACTGTATGTCTTAGGCATGTTAATAAATTCCCTATTTATGATAAGGACCTGCTTGCTTGACATTTGAATAGGCTTATAGCCTCTTGATCTCTTCCTGCACGTCTTGGGCTCTGTCTCTTTAGAGGAGGATGGTAAAGTAACTCCTCCAGAGCTCTCTAACGTAATGACAGCATTGTTTCTAGCACCCAGGTAGCAAATCTAAAGCTAGCTCTGGTCTGACAATGTATTGCAGTATTCAGTGTGTACATGTTAATGTTAAGTGTTGTTCTGTGAGGTGCTTCTCACAAATAAAGTTAGCAATCATACTACACTGAAGTACCAGAACTCTCCTCTTATTTCAGGTCCGCTCACTTGACAGTCTAAGTTGCCACCCTCCACTCAACTGATTTTTGAGTGAATGGAGAGGAAGCAAAGGAGTACATCTCTGTCTGCAATAGAAAGTGAATGAGTGCAACACTCTACCAGAAAGCATACAATTCCCCATACATATTCTGTTTGTTTTGCTGAGTAACAATGCTCAGCACATCTGTCTCACTCCATGCCATTCAGTGCCTTGCATAAGTGTGCCATTTCTCTGCATTATTTATCTGTGGTAGAATCTAAAACATAATGGGAACAATAAGATGGTGCTTTGTCTTTTGAAGATTGCATTACCAATACCAGCACATCTTCGCCTCTCCCAGTGAAAGCTTAACTATGCTAAGCAAATTAGTGAAGAGAGATGTGGTATGTGCATGCAGATGAACTGTAATTCACAGTATATTAATAACCTTCTCTCACTTCATGAGAAGTGGGTATTTGTCTTTCTCAAATGCAGAAATATTCTCTGAAATAGCTCAAAATATCTTAACTAGTAGGGCTTTTCTTCTTCCTTACCTTATCTGTGTGCAAGATCCTTAGCTGGGGCAATTCTGCTTAGCTCTCCTGTATTTTGAATTTGTCACTTAAAAGCAGAGGTCTCTACTACCTTTTATTCTTTTTCCCCCTATATTCTCTCCTTCCTGTTTTGATTATGGGATAAGTCAATTTAAATTTCAGTCTTCAATTTCACTACAAAAAGTATTTCTCTTTGGATGATGTGACAATAAATCATGCATTGTTTCATTGTCCCATACTAGTGGTTGTCATTTCTGTATTATGGGTTGTTCTGAGTGTGTGGTGGTATATGACAGAGTAAGACATATCAGTATTGACAGTGCCTCACCACCAAGGAGGCAAAAAAGTTAAGTACCTCATCTTTATCCTTGTCTGTTGTTACCAGCTTGCCTGTGTCGCTCACCGGGGAAAGTAAGGCCCTCTTGGACTTTCATTTTCTGGTTGAGGTACCTGTAAAAGCTTTTCTTGCTCTTCTTGGCATCCCTTCCCAAGTTTAGTTCAAGCTGGGCCTTGGCTTTCCTGACCCCATCCCTACACAGCCTAGCAGCTTTCTTATACTCTTCCCACAGTACCTGCCCCTTTTTCCACTGCCTGTGCGTTTTCTTCTTTCTTTCCAGTTTGACCAGCAGGTCCTGGTTCAGCCATGCTGGTCTCTTGCCTTCCTTTCCTGACTTGCTACACCTGGGGGTGGAGAGCTATTGCACACCAAAGAAAGCTTCCTTCAAGATCTGCTAGCTCTGCTCTGCACAGTTGCTCATGAGAACAGTTTCCCAGAGTTTTGTAGACCCACTCCCTGAAGAGCTGGAAGTTAGCTTTCCTAAAATTTAGCGTCCTAATTTTATGCTTTGCCAGTCTCATATCCCTCAGGAACATGAACTCAACTATAGCATGGCCACTACAGCACAGGCAGCCTTCAGTCCTGATGTTACCAGTCAGTTTACTTGCACTGGTGAGCGACAGGTCCAGCACTGCATCACCTCTGGTGGGGCAATCAATTACTTGACTCAGGAAGTTATCCTCAGTGCATTCCAGGAGCCTCTTGGATTGCCTGCAGTTCACTGTGTTATATTCCTGCAGATGTCTGGGTAGTTGAAGTCCCCCAGCAGGACGAGCACTTGTGATTGCGATGCCTCCTGTAGCTGGAAGTAGAAGGGCCTCATCAACAGGCTTCACTTGATCAGGTGGCTGGTAGTAGACAGAAATCACAAGGCTTCCTTTTGCTGCCTTGGTCTCTGTCACCCACTGGCTTTTGACTGGCTCATGACTATTCTTTAGGGACAGCTCTTCACATTCTATTCTTTTCCTGATGTAGATAGCAACGCTTCGTCCCCTATTTTCTCAGCTTTCCCTTCTGAACACCTTGTAACTGTCAATAGCCGCATTCCAGTCATGGGAATCATCCCACCAGGTTTTGGTGACAGCAACTATATTGTGGTTTTCTAGTAGTGCAGTAGCTTCCAGCTCCTCCTATTTGTTTCCTAAGCTGTGTGCATTGGTGTAGAGGCTCTTCAGCACGGCAGCTGATTTGTCACCTCCCTGAAGGAGAATTCCTTAATTCCTTTTCAGTATTTGCCTTGATTTTTCCCTGTTGCCTTCTCCGATTGCCCCAGCAGCTGCTGCCTCATCATCATAGGATTCTGTATGCGCTGTAGCATACAGCCCCTGCCAGCACCCTGTCCCTCTAATATAGTTATGCCATCCCACACCTTATCATGGGAAGGCTCACTATCCCCCTCCCCCCCCCCAACCTGTCCCCCTTCATACCTGGTTTAAAGTCCTTCCAGTGAGCCCCACTAGCTTTTCCCCAAGGACCCTTCTCCCCCTTTCAGAAAGGTGAACCCCATTTGGTGCCCACAAACTCAGTGTCATGCAGGCCGTTTGGTTGTCAAAAAAAAAAAAAAACGAACAATCAATCTCTGGTGATGGCACCAGTTGTGAAGCCAGATATTTAAACATAAATTCTTTGATTTGTTTCCACGTCCTTACACAATACAGGAGGCAGAGAAGAAAAGATTATCTGTGCATTCAATTCCTTCAGCTGCAGTCCCAAGGCCGTGAAGTCCCTTTTGATAGCCCTTTAACCACATGTAGCTGCTTCATCTCTCCCTATGTGGTAAAGCAGTAAGGGGTTGTGGTCTGACAGCCAAAACTGGCTAAATAGTTTCCTGGTGACATCCCTCACCCGAGCCCCAGGAAGACAGCAGAATTCTTAGAGAAGTGGGTCTGCTCGGCATATTTGAAGTTCAGTTCCAGGGTGCAATCACCTACAGCTAATACCCATCTCTTCTTCAATGATGTAGTCTTGATTCTGGGGGAAGGCTTTTCCTGGTTTGGTTTTGTTAGTTTGTCTAGACTGACTGGGCTGTTATCACCCATGGATGGGCTTTCCACATCCAAGGCCTCATGCCTGTTGTAGAGAGGCACCTGCAGGGCTGGAGCAGGCAAGCAGGGTTTTCTTTTGTAGCTTTGAGTGCAGACTTGCTTCCATCCACTCCTTTCCTTTGTGAAAACAGAGTTCTTGACAAGCAGAGTTCTTGACAATTGAGGAAAAAAATTGACTTAGGAGGTTAATATAGTTCATTCCCTCAGAGGTGTGCAAATGAGAAATGCTGATTCAGTGCTAAAGATGTAGAAATGATGAAAAATAACATGATGTAAAAAATAAAACTGTCATCTATCCATGGAAAATACTGATAAACCTTGAAGGACAAGTCCTAATGTACCTAGCTACGAAAAGATGTCATGGAGGTGCAGGAAATCAGTTGGAGACAGATTTCCTAGAGTATAGCCACTGTGATATATATCAGAGCTGTGCTACAAAGAGACTTGGGAACAGAAAAAGGGAAATAAGAACATGCAATATAGGGGGAAAAAAAAAAAGGGTCTGCTTATGCTTCTCCTGAATAATCAAAACCTTCTAGGATAGCTCTAGACCTTGAATAGAGTTTGAGAGAAATGTAAAGAAAGCTCTAGCAGAAAAAATTGTGTGGATCTGGGCTGTTGGTACGGGTGAATGTCTTGCTGTGATGCAACTCCATCTAAACTTCAGTGACCTTGGAGATCAAAGCACTGGATGAAGACTTCAATTTGCAGTCACACTAGGCTTGCTGGGGAAGGATTATAATCCTCTATAGTTCTAGAAATAGGCTAGAGTTAGCCACAGTGTTCAGGTCAGGTATGTGCTAAGGGGCAAATCCAATGAGTTTGAGAATTCACTTATCTTATGATGATAGATCATATACTTTGCTAGACTGTGAGGACTAATTTCCTTTTCTTTTTCTGGTAATATGACTGTTGATGAATACAAAGCAACTGATGTTGATCTCCAGCTGCAATTACCTGCAGCATAAGCTTTACTTGGGGTTGGAAATTAGCTGGCATATTGTATAGTCAACCTCCTGGTCCTAAGGAACTGCCAAACCTGATCCAAAGGGGATTGTAATAGCACGTGAATGACAGTGAAACGTGTCCTTTCTTTCAATTTTCCAGTGTGGAATTGGAAGCTCTGACCATTTAACACCTTGTGTTTTCAGCTTTTAATCAAACCCCCAGGCTGTAGAAAACTTGCATGAAAATCTCCCAGCAGAACTTCTCCTGGGACTTCTTAATTTTCTCCAGCATGGAACATATTCTGAGAATAGGTAATTCATGGCAACGTATTCCTTTGGGGGCAAATCTAAAATGTGAATAGCTGTAAGAAAGTGAAAATAAAATATTTTGAGCCTCAAAAGAGATTCGGTATGGATTTGATCTCAGGATAAGTTGTTATATTTAGGCCGTTCTGATTAACTCAAAGCTGATTCACGTATGCCTAGTAGAAAATTGTATGAGGTCTTTAAGTTAAGAGAGTGAAGGCTGGAAGTCTTGTTTTTGCTCTTAAAGTTTGAGATAATGGGAATTCATCTACAAGTCAGAATAGAGCCCTGACTATTTTCCTCAATAATTGAGGTCTTGAAAAGGATTGAATATGTATAAATATTCATTACGTAACTCTTGTAGGGATGAAGATATTTCTTATCAGTACTCTTTCACAAAGGTTCTTTGGTGGTATTAGAGTTATATTTTTTTATTTGTTATTTTTGTTGCTACATATGTAGTGCAGGTTTTAACTAAAATAGCATCATAACTATTACCTAATAAATACATTTATTAGTATGAGAGAAAATAAGGTAATATCTGTTGCAGTATACTTAGCTGTAGTGAAGCGAACGGTAAAATATTCAGCCAGGATTTTTAGTAAGTGATGAATTGCCATTGCTTTTTAAATCATCATTTGCTTTCCCAACCTATTAGGTTGGGAATAAGTAACGCACTTCACTTTGGTATTGGAAGAATGAGAATTTTGCAAATTGCATAAATTGCCTAACAAAAAAGAACTGGCTGTATTTTTGAAACTGTTAAAGTGTTATTTATGGATTGGTGAAAGCTTGATAAAAAGTACCATTACATACTTCATTTCTTTTAAAGTGGATGATACAGTATTTTTTAGCAAGTAGGTTCTATATCAACTCTTGTAATAAATTTGGTTTGAAAATATCAAGGAACGCTTCCCTACTACTGTTTTATACCACAGCCTCAGGGAAGGTCTTGGATACGGGCAGAGGTGGGTTGCTTAATTTCATCTTTTTTTCTAATTCCCTGTGCAGCCTAAAAATTGGTGTTTGTTTTGGTTTTCTTTCTATCCTATCTTATTCATGAAGAAATTGTGAAATATAAACGGATGAGTTCATACCTAGTCCTGTGAACATCTCCCTTAAAAACAAAACAAAAAAACAAAACAAACAAAAAAAACAATGAAGAGGCAGCAGCAACAAGCAACTGAACCCTGCAGCCTTGCTCATCTCTTTGCCACCACTGTCACAACTCCAGTACAGCGATAAAACCAAGTCTGAGTGTGGCAGCAGGGGGCTAATATTGGGAGATGGTTTCAGCTATGAGGATAAGTGTGTGTTCGTCCATGTGTGTGTTTTCTTGCATGAATACATATCAAGGCCTTACAAGAAGAGCTGTCAGGGACTGTAAGCTGTTTGGGTTTTCCTCAGGCTTAGTTGGACTTAGTTTCTGTCACTTGCAGTCAGGCCTGCAAGTAGCTGGGATTACTCCTTATTCTGTGTTTTCCTGTGATACCACAACTCAGTGTAATGGAAAATTGTTGGCTCTGCTTTCCTCAGTGATATTCCCTCTGTGGTACAAGTGTCTTGCTGATGGTGAAACAACATCTTTTTGCTTCTATGTACTGGTAGTAGGTGATTGTTTCCTCCTTGCCAAGAGTGGTAGGTTTCTGCTTTTGGAAGGGGGTGATTTACTCGTTTGGCTTCTTACCTCTAGTGTGTAATTTCTCTGCATCGCTTCTTCCTGAGCTTATTGCTAATCCTTGCATACTCAAATTGTCCCTTTCTCAGGTGAAGAAAAACATGTAGCTCAGTTTTTTTTTTTTTTTTTTTTTTTACCACTTCCACAGTTTGATGTAACTTGAACAAATCAGAAATTGTGGAATTGCATTGCTGTTATGCAGATCCAGCAACTATGCTTGCAAAATCCTTTCTTTCATACAGCGGAGTTCTCCCTGCATGCCATCAAAGCAACTAAGGAAGCATTGATAGGCATGTACAAAAAGCCTCTTCTGGCTATAGAAGATTCCTACAAGAAGGTACTTTGGTTTGCTGTGGTCACGGATCACGGGGTCCATTCATAAGCCAGAGTGATTCACAGCTGCCAAAATGGGAACAAAATGTCATTTCTGGTGATTCATTTTTTTTAATAACTCAGTCGAGTGCATGGCAAAGTCTTATGAAACTTAATTGTGACTTGAGCCTCTGTTCAGGAACACCTTTTAATTGGTTTCACTGGGACTTCAAAAATATTTCCTGCAGTTAATTGTTGAATTGGGGACAAATGCTGTAGGATTTTGTGGTTAGTTAATAAATGTGTTCTAGAAGATCTGCAGACAAGAATAATCCCATAGCTTTTGTTGTTCTCTCATAATACTCCACAAATTTATATTTCTCTATCTCCTTTTTTTACTTTCTCCTCCAGTAAAACATATGGCTTTTTATCCTGTCTGGATGTGGCTTTGCCATACAGAAGTCAAATACTAAACTTGCAGCCTCTTCTTTCCAAATAAGAGTTGGGGGAATGTTTAAAAACAACTGGAGAATAGATTTGGACAATACGTTCAGACCAATGGGAAGTGCTCTGAGAAGGACTAGAGGATGAATAGAGATCAGCTTGAAAATCACTTGGATTTTATGACTGGATATGGTGCCTGTCTTATTCTCCTTCTCAAACAGTTGTGATGCCATAAAAAGTCAGTGTGCTTCCCAACAGAAGTGGTTGAGTTTCAAAAATGAGAGGAACAATTGCTGTGTGCAGTTGGCAGATGAGTTTGTAATATGCTCTGGGATTCTTTTCCATGCTGTAAATTCAAATTACATCTCATCATGTGCCTAGTTAAAGAACAGAATATGTCACAGTAGAGAAAGAGAAAACTGGGAACAGACTGTGATCTTGTTGACAATTATGTTAAGTCTAGACCACCTCTCCATCATTTCTTATCCCAGGATAAATCAAAGCAAGGCAGGGGATCTTTGGGGAAAAAAGCTAAGAAACAAACAGCCCCAACTCATGTTGGACAAATTATAATAGCAATTCTTATATTTCAAGTGATTTAAACACTAAGAACAAAGCCAAATTGTAAACATGAATAATATTAGAAATGAGTCACAAAATGTAAATTTATTTATTTTGTGATAGTTTGTTTTCAGCCATTCCTTTGGCTGCCTTTTGCACATTGTATTTCTTTTGCAAGTTGTGAGTTTTCACGATGGCTTGGCACCATCTGGCACATGCTAGGAAAAGAAGCATGGGAGTAAGGACCTGCTCGTGTTCTGCCAATGCTGTCTACCTAAAATCCCAACTGTGGAATCAGAAAACGACTTCGCTCTTGTCGTGTATTGCTGACCATACTTGTTGGCAGAGGCAAAATGCAATATATTTATTGCCTTTTAAGAAGACCATTTAATGTGTATTTCCAGAAGTAGAAACTGAACTTATATTCCATGTTATGAGTGATATGGAGACCTGAAGAAATGTCAGCACTTAAATTTAACTACGTATTTGAGAAGTATCTCCTGTGAGTTACTACTTCTCTAACTTTTTTAAATTTTTCATTATTAATGTCTGCCTTTGTTGTTATTATTTTTTTAAACTATGATGTGTTTAAAGAGAATGTATGTTATAGACTTTAGTGTAGCAGGCTCTATTATTGCTATTAAATTGTAGGTTTGCTTGTTTTTTTTTTTGTCTTGGGAATAAGTGTGTCAGTACTCCTGGGCATTTCAGTTGCATGAAGTCATTATATTGGCACCAGCAACGACCCCTGTGACCTTACAAAAGGAAAAGATGGAAACTTTCTTGTTGTGTCTAAGTGGCAGGGGGACTTTAGGTATGTTATCCAGAATGCAATTATTTGACTTGGAGCATAGACAAGACAGTGAGACTAACATGTTTAATCCTATAAAAAATGGCACAGAATCTTTAATGACCATGCTTTGTCAGGATCTGGAATTGATGATGTCTCTGAAAGACCATTTTTGTGGTGCCATTTTCAAAAAGACATAATTAGAAAATCCATAATTCTGGTGAATTTACTTTCAACTGCTCTTTTTTTTTTTCTTTACGAGATGTGTTTTTATTCTGTTATATCCCTGCTCTGTTCAGCGCAGCCTTGTGATGTCAGGGAGCTAGTCTTGGGAGGAAGCAGCTGGTCAGACCCCATGCCATCCATTGACAGGGAAGCTGTTTCCCTGGCAACAGAAATGATGAGAAACCAAAGAACAGCTCTTTTCCAGTTCATGTTTCTTTTTCACTCGGTGTTACAGGAACTCATTAGCTTCTTAGGAGGAATCATATAGCTACTATCAATCCAAACTAAAGCTAAGTGGAACAGTGTAAATGTCACCACAGTTTTCAAGGTTATGAGCTTCTGAAGCCTGCTGCTATCAACATTAATTTTGTATTGAAAAATATTAACAAACCAGACTTTTTTCCCCTTTTGGAATTATTCATAGCACTGCATCAAAACAAAGAGTCAAAGAGAAAGGGTAAAAATTGCTACACTGGCTTTGGCTCATGCATTGTGCAGAATGCATTTTTTTGTGTGTACAAGGATGCAGTTTCAAGTTTGGCACTCAATTAGGGTTGTAGAGCTCACATACATGGTACAACACAAGCCTTCCTTTTTATTAGCGTTCCTGAAATTTCAGAGATCCTTAGGAAAAAAAAACAACAACAAAACAAAATTAAGAGACAAGACAAAGGTGGCAGCTGGATTAGCATAGAGTTGACACTGTAGGCATTGTGGTGTTTCTATGCCTGTGTGAGTAAGACCTTGCTGCTCCTGCCTGTGTGCTGCTATGCCTCATGTAAACTTTCACCCAAGTGAACTGACATTTCTCTGAAAACTTGCAAATGTTTTTCCCTCATGACATCGTAGTGAAAGTGACTGCACAAGTTGTAGGGCAATGCTAAAGACTTGTTTAACATCAGCTAAAGGACTCTTAGGATCTATTGTTTGTGTAATAAAGACTTAGGTTATTGTTTTCAAATATTGAGGTTAATTAATACAGAAATGCAACCAAAGCAGGGATCTCAGGAATAAGTAAAACTGTAGTTCATCTGTATATATAGGACAGAATTCTTAGTTTATGCTTGTGTAAATTGAGTGATTTAATTCATTCATTCACAAAGAGTAATACATACACATATACATACACATTTTGAATTTATTGTTCCTAGAAAATGACATCGCTATGGAAGTTTTGCAAGGTTTGAGGATTTTCTGTGATAACTGCCAGAATAGCTGCTCTCTCAGGAGTGTGAGGGGCCTTCTCCTTGCCTCTATATGTAATGGGGTGCACATGCTTTCTGCATTCTGTAAGCAGAAATGGTCATTACTTTGTGTAATGCTTCAAAGGAAATGTGCTCTTTCCTCTGATGCAAACTCTGTGAAACTGTATTGGTGTCAGCTGTGGACTTTCAAACTAAAAGAGGTCTGGGAGGTTTATGTGTGTTGGATTTCATTGTGAACTACACAGGTTGGAAAATTGTTGCTGTGGAGGCAGGACAGAATTAAGTGTTATTGTCAGGTGGTATGTATGTAGTGACTTGAGCCTCAGCTGATTTAGCTTGACGTGGTTTTAGAAGTGGCTACTTCTGGAATTGGCAACTTGAGGACTTGCATAAAAAATGTCTTTGTGACGTGAGCCTAGACCAATAGTCCCAATCCAGTTTGTCTAGTCAAAGTATGTCAGAGATCAATACATTTCTAAAATTCAGCTGAATTTCTGCTGATGATTCTAGGATATCTTGAAGCTCTGGGCAAAGCTATTAAGATGATGCTGAGTGAGCAGGTAGCACGAAACAGTGGGAATATGCACAGATATCCAAAACCTAAATGTTAACTCTCCAAAAAACTCTCTATTAATAACTTGAACAAATAAAAGGAGTCGTAGCTGTGAACAAGCACCATCAAGCAGTCATTTTTATAAAACAACTTTCTGACAAAAGCTTCCTGCTTTCAAGCATTATTATGATTACTAGCTATAAATCTTTATAATGGTTACCATGCTGTTTTAAGCTGCATAAATACAGCGTATTTAAATGTCTCAATAGCTACTGCTCTTGTAGTTACTCAGTGGCTTAAACAGACCACCAATCTGGTCTGTGGAGATAGATAAAACCTGGATTATGGCTTCCCCCCCTTCTTTTTATGAAGTGTTAAAGCTGAGAAATAGGTGTATATGAATGCCTCCTTTGTTTTGGATTGTGACATGAGAAATTTTTATGCAACATCAGGCTCAATTCATGTGAAGCTAAAGCTCTTAAAGCCTACAGACACTGATCTCTTTCAGAAAAGGTAACATCCATCCTCCAGCCCAACGTATAATTTTGCTGCAGTGCCATTTCATGAACAGGCATTTTTTAGACTTATGCTTTTGTTTGTTCCTGGCTTTGTAACTAAAGCTAAATACCAATTAGCTGTAACTAGTTAGAGGTTGTCGTCGATCAGGGGTCAGAGAGGGGATGCTGTGTGGATACTTTATGGCAGTGATTCCTTAGGGCAGATCACGTGCTCTAAAAACAGTGTGACTCCCAGCAACATGTTAAATATAAACATTAACCTTCTATTCTCATTGTTGTGGTTTTTGTTTTTTCCTTTGTTTGTGTGTTTTAGCTAAATACAGGGTATCTTCTGCTGCTGCCTGTTTGCTTTTTTTTGTTTTGAACTCCAGCATTTTAACACATACTTCACAGTGTGATGGAATAGCACATTATTCCTTGTCAAGTCCAAATATTGTTGTTTCTTATTCTTCCCAAAGCATCTCTATAGAGTCAGAGACAATTCTGATGTTTGTTGTATTCCTAACCTCTTTCTGGGGTTTCCCAAAATGAAGACTACAAATGCACTTTGTTTCCTCTTCAGCGCTGTTCTGCCTGGCTCACAAACAGTGCTACCAAATGAAATGTGATCAAAAAAACCTTCATAAAAATTCAAACAAAATGCGTTACTTGAAAGGTTTCCAAACTCTGTGCTTTGCTTCTCTGCTTTAGAAATGTGCTGTAAAGCAATTTATTATTACTACTATTATTTTTTGTGGGATATAATCTAATAAGCAGTGATCAAGGCAAATTTCTGAATGCAGCACAGACAAACTGAAAGATGTGAAGATAATGGCGTCTCACATCAGTGAGTGAGGTTTCAGTGACAGTGGAATGAAAACTTCTTCTCACTCTATTTTTTATTTGTAGGAATAGCTAGCCTGCCTGATAAGGCATGAATCATGTCTTTCTTCTTCCTCCTCATACTGGATTATACTCTAAACCTCACAAATCTTAAGCATAGCTTTTGAAAAAGGTTTGGGAAGCTTAGGGAGAAAGTGTATTTCGGGGCTGGAGGAGCTACAGTCTCAACACTAGTGGTTCTGCTCTGACAGTACTCAGACATCTGATTCGTCATACGCTGTCAGTGAGGAACAGTGGGTGATAGCAAATGAGGAGTGCTGGCAGAAGAAGACACTTCTTGAGGCCTTGTGAAATTCAATCTACCCTGTAAATCTGGCCAGCATTTTCACCAGTCACAGTCTTGCTGAGTGAGGACATCAGAACACAGTCTGCCCACAACAGTCCACCACAGGGACCTCCTTAAGCCCCACCCTTGTGTTAGAGTTAGAATAAATAACACACACACACACACACACACACACACACACACACACACACACACACACACACACACACACACACACAAAAAAAAAAAAAAAAAAGTAAGGATTAATTTGAAATACTGGGCCTGTTTACCAACACACTGCTGTGGGTCTGATCAAAGACTAACTCAGGAAGGTATGGTGAATGTTGTCACAGTGGGTATTAAATTTTTTCTTATAACAACAGAATGTTGAAAAGTGACACTTATGTCTTTCTAAGGCTTGAATGGAACTCCAGATATCTGAAAAGTGCCCAATTGTCTCTGCTCTCCTGATATGCTTTCTCTTTCTGTAACAGAGCTGCATTACAGGGTAGCTGTTCGTTACATAGGCACTCCTCCTTCAATGCAAGTTAAACAGTCCTTCAGATTTTGGGAACCCTCTGTGCTCTAGTCTCCTGCTTGAACTGTTTGAAGTCTGTGTCGAGAGTCTAAAGATGAAAGAATTGCTCTCTCACTGAGTGTAGGAATGATGTGTAATGAGATGTAATTTGCCTAAATGCTATTGTACATTTTATATGCTATATATGGTACAGCTATCAGTATAAGTGCAGCTTTGAACAGTGGTGGTGATCAGAACCACCAGCACCAAAGCCAGTTCTAAAAGAGGGGTCTGGAGTTGCTTGCGCTAAACCAGATTGATAATTATACAGCCTTCTTTGGAGCGGTAGTTGCTCATAAATAGTGCTAGCACTTGTGAGATCACACAGACTGCCCTTGCTACAAATTCATATGCAGGCAAGCTCGAGGGGAGCAAGAAATCTTGCATTTCCTTGTGGGAGGTGTTGAGCTAGAAAGGAGTTTAGCTTGGATTAACAAGTTCCTAGTGGGTGGAGGAGCTCAGCACCTGTTAGCTTTCATTTGAAGCTCAGCTTCTTTGAAAGCTCTGCATGCTATATCACTTCCCTGGAGATAATGCTTTGAAAAATAAGTGCTCAACCATCAGAAATGATCCAGAATAGGATATTTGTGTTTGATTTGAGGAAGATACTTCCTGTGCAGCTGGATATGCATGGTTTTCTGTTGTTCTAGAAGTTGTAAATGTATGAAATCTATTCTAAAAAGCTAAAAAAAAAAAAAAAAAGAAAAAAAAACAGTGCTTGAATTGAAATGCAAATTACACTGGTTTAGAATAAGAGTCATTAAAAAAAAGAAAAAATAAAAAAGAGAAATCCTTAGACAAAGAGTTGTCTTCATCCACTGGGACTCTTGTTGATCCATGAGTTCTTTGATTCGATTCACTTGAGGCAGAGATGCTTGCTAATTACAGAGATATTAATTTAAAAACCAAAACACAAACCCTTTTTGCACACACTAAACACCCATCCTGTCTTGCACAAATTAGCAAACTGTGTGTGCTGCCTGTGAGTCCCCATAGATTAATTTACAGATTCACATGAAGTTATCCATTTGGTACATTTTTCTAACACGTTTTAAAAATCCAGAAAACAAAACATAGCAACAGCCCACCCACATTTGAGGGGGTGGATATAGAGAAAGTCAAGTGTTTGGGAATCCTTTTTAAATACACAGTGATGTTACGTTCCCAGAGCCTGCCTACGAATCTAAGCAGTGGGTACCCCAAGGTTCTATGTCAAACCTGCTCTTAATAATGAAGGATTATTTAATACACCGCATTTTCTGACGCTCGTGCTGGTCTTCTTTTGAACATCGCAAATAATGACATTTCTACTGCTTATCATGGAAGATTATTTCACATGGTAACAGATCTTGTCTGTAGGAAGTTTTTGTTATTTGTTTCCTAAAGCTCTTGGCTTTCAAATACTATAGTGAGTCATATGCTCTTTGATAACTGTTTTGAAACATCTGTAATGAATCTCCCTCTAGAAGAAATGCGTGAATTCCAAGATGAGGATAACTAATGATAGAAAACAAAGTGGAGATGGAAGTATGAGGAAGAATAATGTCACTAAGCACATTTTATATCCATGCATTCATTAAAGAAAAAATAAATAGGACCGAACAATTTGTTTTTAGTTCTGGCGTAAAAATAATCTCCCACCTTCCTGTTGTTTCTGGCCAGAATTAGAGGAAGTAATGGTTAATCTGTTCAAAAATGGCCACAGCATTCATCCAAATTTTCAAAAACAAATCTTCCTTTCAAGTTCTTGAAATAACAGAATAATGATGAATTTTTTTGGATTTAACAAGATGATATGTGGTGATGGAAATACAGCTGAGTCTATTCCAGATTACACTTGTGCTTCCTATTTTATGGGCCAGCTTAACATGATCTTAAGAAACTTGATTTTATAGGTAACGGAGGACTAATCTTATTTAAACCAGTCTTCCCTAAAGAATTAGAAATGCACATTCACCCATTGATTTCAGTAATGTTTGGAATGTTATCCTGTGACAGCTGAGGGACACTAGAGGGTTGGAAAATTACATCCTAGCAATATGATATGTTTTTCAAGCATTATACAAAATACAGTTTCTCTGCTAATTCTGTAATGAATTAATAGACATTGCAGGGCCAGCTTGTATGTGTTGTTGGCATAATTGAAAGGAAAGAGACTGAGCTTAATTCAAATGAGAAATGTGAAAATGTGATATAATTTAGGCTGCAGTTTCCCAATCTCTATTTTTTTTTTAACCTTCCGCAGGTCTATTTTGGCCTGTATCAGCAACAGATCCATTACATTTAAAGAGTTAAGAACAAGAATGGAGGCAACATATGCTAAAGAAACTGGGCTTGGAGTAGTGTTCCATCTTGGCTTGCTTTCCAGGATTAAAACAAAAACATTTTGCTTGCTCTAAAACATTGGAATTGGTGTGCAGATACCCTGGTGGGACAACTATAAAGGCAAAAGTAGTCAGCAAAAGAAGAGTTTTATATGGCCTTGCTACAGTGGGAAGGAGAAAGTAGAACATGAGGCTTTGAAACCTGTGTATGTGTGTGAAACAGGAGAGCAAGGAGGTGGTACGTGAGCTCTGTGTGGCACAGCAAGCTGCAACTTATCAAAAGGCAAAGAAGAAATCCATATGCAAGGAGGGGGAGCTGCAAAAGGCAATGCAAGGGGGGGAGGACAATATCTAGCCTGTTTGTATTTGCTTGAAGGTTGGTATCACTTGGCTGAAAAAGTAGTGATTTTAAAGCTAATCTTATTATCATGACTAGAACCTTGTGTATGTGACATGAAATTAAATAACTAAAAGCAGTGGTGATCATATTTGAGGAGGTCCTAATTGTATCTTGTTTTCTGGCTTTCCTTCATTTACGCACATTTTGTGACCTCTAATCAGAAGAAACCTTGAAATACAACTTCTGAAACCTCTGACCAGGTCTTTGGCTAGAATAAATGATGCCAACTGTAATGGCTGCCTTAAGGCGAGACAGACTTGCAATATTTGGAGGAGTTTATGAGGCAGTTATAATAACTTCCTTCACATCTTGTAAATTATTTATTTGTTTTCCGTGGTCACCTTCTGCGGGCAAGTGGGTGAGCAAATTAATCTGCAAACTATCCACAGAAGCATTTTTAAGAGAATATTTAAAACTCCTGTACACACTTTCAAATGTACATCAGACATCTGAATCTCAGAGTTATAGTCTGCAAAGTACAAACATGTTATTTTACTCACAAAATAGATTTAGGTTAACTTGACTGAGGAATTAGAAATATGCAAGAATCCTGTCATTATCTTTAGATGAAAAAAAAAAAGAGTATTTTCTGAGAAGCTAATTTATCAAAACATGAAGTACTTGAAAAAATTCAAGAGTAGGGAAGGTGCTATAATTGCCTATGTATTTATTATGAAGTATTTAGTTATTTCAAAAATACTAAGGCAGGAGGGGATAATGAATTAAGTGTATTCCTCTTCTGTTTAAAAATGCTGGAATGTATTGTACTTCTAAGTACAGTACTGTTGATTGACAGCTTCTCTGAGGGCTGAAGGTCAAGAGATAAATTATTTGAGTTATAGATGTTGCCTTTCCTGTAAGGAATACACATTTTTTGTATGTGTGCATTTACCTAGTTATTTACATATATGTACGCATCAATAAATAAGTACTATACATTCTTTTTTTTTTTTTTACTGACAAAGTAAAAATAGGAAATAGTCAGTATTCATAATGGTGAAGTGGGGGGGAAAGGGCAATGCTTTCCATGAAGTCTCCTGGAATTAAAAAGCTGTTTTCGAAGCATATCAGAATAACTAATGTGGTTGCTTTTGATACTTAGTAATAGAAATATTCACAATATTGAAAAAATGGGAAATTCAAAGCAGTGATGAATCTTAGAAGAACAATGTCAGGGAAATTATTGCCAAGAAAATGAAGATGACTAATGTCAGATGATGACTGTCAAGCAGATGAGATGCAAACGAAGCTGAATAATGTTGGATGACGATTGTTAAGTGGACATGAACAAATTGAGATGAATGACGAGAAATGATGAATGTCGAATAGGAAGAAGCAAATGAAGATAAACAACATCTCATGAAGTTTAGTTAGTAACTAAGAAGGTAAATAGGTTTTCTTTTTCAGATGATTTACACATACCAGATTGCTGAATAAAGCCTTTTCTGGATGGATTTGCATGTTTTGCACTCAGAATAATGGTCTGGCAATTAGATGCTGAAAAAAAAAATCCAGTGATTTGTATTTATTTATTTATTTATTTTTGAAACAGTACAAATGTATGTTGTCATCTTCTGGTACCTCACCTCCTGCCTGGATTTTGTTACAGATGAGATATGCTCCTTGTAGTGAGCTCCTCACTTAAAGAACAGTGATGCACTCACAGTCATGCTGTGAGTGCTAACAGAAGCAGAAAGGCTTATTAATGCTTCTTCATGACAGTCAGGCTTTTAACTTTGAATGTCTCTGCTCCTTGTGCTTACCTATTCCTCCCTTGTTGTTGAATTTTAAATTGAATTTACTTTGTGCTCTTTTCTTGTAACAAGCATACAAAAATTTTTTGTTTAATTAATCTAAAAAGGAATATTGTGTATTATGTTGTGTACTTGGGTTGGATGTAAATTTGAGAAATTTAGAAGTGGAGCATTCAATCCTGCTACTAGTGACAAGAGATCCAAGCTACTGAGGTCCAAAATGAGAGGCAGCTGGAAGGATCAAAACCCACATACTTGAGAAGACATTCAATCAGTTCATCGTAGGCATCTAAACTAGAAAACCTCAAGAGATATATTAATTGGGCTTCCTTTATTTTGGATCTTTTGAGCTCTTGTATGACTCAATTGTTTCTCACATATTTATGTGGTATTCTGTCTGTAGCATCTGCTTTGTGGAGGGCAATTAGTATTACCTACTCCTAATTAATAGGCTTTTTTCTATTTCAAAGCAAAGCACAATACAGAACTTGCCAGATTATTTCATTCTGGTAAGAAACACTCTCATGGGGCAAAAATATGTGCCACTTGCATCAATCCTTCATCTAGGTGTCCTTGGCCCTGATACTGTTGGCTGCCCTGAGCACTCTGAACAGGCAGAACAACCTGGGGAGCTGGTTTCTGACTCCCTCAGCTCTCCATGGCAGAATCACCTGCAAGTAAAAATTTTCCTTTCTCAGTGCCCCAATTTTATAAGGCTGTACTGCTTTCCATTATGTTCTCCATTTACATGTCACAGAACCAATGGGCTCCTTAGGCTGACTATCGAGACTTGTAGTTTTCCATGTCATCCTGCTAGTTGGCACTTGATACCTGTACTTCAGAAAAAGTAAAAAAGAAAAGTATTTTACCAGAAGTGTCTCTTTCTTCTCTTAGATGGCTATTTCCTCATGTAGTAATCATACTTCTTGACCAAGGCTTTGTGGGCTTGGATCCACCTGCTATCCATGGTTAATTTGTAGTCTGCCTGGCACACTATGGGCATGATAATCTACCAGATTGGAGGGTGATCTGAAAATGGTTGTTAAAAAGAGGTCAGATCAGTTCCATGTTTGATATTTACTACCCAAGTGGATAGAGGAATGGTGGCTAATTATGAGGAACGGGAAAGTTTAAGGTGCTTTTTTGCTGTGAGGAAGGGCCAAATCTGCTTATCTTCTGAAGCTTTAAATGAGTTATGTAGGAGAATGCAGGGAGCTTTACCCACCCCATCAGATAGGAAGCATTGTCTCTAAGTAAGAGATTTTAAGTTCAAGATTATTTTCTACCCTAAGCAATGTTTTGACAACAGCCGTGGAAGTGCAGACAGTTGTCCCTCAGTCATGCTCAGCTCTTCATTTTTCTCTCGTCTGTAATGCCTCTCTTAGCAAGCAACCAGACCAGTTTTTGTCTTTTGTGAACCTTGTCTTTTGTGAACCTTGTGAAACAGGGAACCTTGCGTCAAATGTAGCGCTGGAGCAAAAGGCGCAACTCCATCCAGAATTGGTTAGCATTGGATTTTCCACTATTTGGAAATTTTATATTTCACATTTTTAACCCTAGAGAAGATAAAATAAAGTATTTAATTGCTTTTCTAACTTTGATTTGGTTGAAATGTTTCAGTTTTTATAATAAGTGTTTAAAAACTGGAATTTTAAACATATCAATTCAGAAACAGTTGATTAATCCTTCCATGCTGAATTTCTGAGAAAAGGATGTTACGCCATTTAAGTAGTTTCTTTTTATAGAGTTAAAGAATTTTCTTCAAAATTGTCAGTTTAGTTAATCATTTTTTTTTGATAGAGAAAGCTCATATTGAAGCTACTGAAGCTATTTTTTTTTTGTCAGTACTAAATCATTACAGAGAATATTTCTTTTAAGGGTCATTGGGTCTCTCTATTACTGTGGAGAACTCTGAATCATATAGGTTATTGACTAAATTGATATCCAGTAACTGAGTTAACTGGGTCCATTCTCACTATGGCCTGCCTATTGAAGCGAGTACAGTGATAAATTTCAATTCTGGTGAAGTATTTGGCTGTAACTAATGTATTTTACATATCATTTAGACTGGCAAACTTTGCCTTTGTTCTCTATTGTACAAGCACTGGAAAGAAACAGTTTGTGATTTCATTTTATATTCACACCAAAATTGTCATCTCATCCCAAAATGTCTGTCCAAGCAACTTCTGTAAGAACCAGGTCTACTGGGGAGAAATCGGTGTTTATTAGTTTGAAGTGGAGTTTAATTATTCCTTTAGTTATGGCTATATTTATGTGTTTTCATTACAGTACATACAGATATATATATATATGTATGTTCTGAGCAACCTGGTCTAGTGGAAGTGTGTCCTTGCCCCTGGCAAAGGTGTTGGAACTAGTAGATCTTTAAAGTCCCTTCCAACCAAGGCCATTCTATGACTCTGTGATAAGAGCTATCTTTATTTTTTTTTGTCTAGGTTTAAGCAGAAATTGTTTAACAGAGAAACATGTTATGTTGCAAGTGCAGTAATAAACTAGGAAATTCTGAAATGCATTTAGATGATTAACTGTAGCCATTACAAGATTCAGATGACAATGGATAGTATGGCTATTTTGTGCTGTTCTACACAGAAATAGGAGTGAGAAAATAAAAGTTATTATCTTCTATAGGAAAACCAGGCCTAGAAGTTCATGCCACAGCATCTTTTGATGTTTAATTTTTCTGTCATAGAAAATGTATAGAAAACTAATTTTTAATCTGTAACACTCAGAAGTCTTACATTTAAAAGAAAAAGCAAGTAATCTTCTGTACAGTAAGTAGGAAAATATGGGGATATTTGAGTTGAATCCAACGAACACCAATTAAAACAAAACATAAAAAAAAAAAAATTCTTGATGCTACTACAGTTGCAAATCCTCCACAAGATCCACAAACATTTTCTAGTCTGAGAAACACATCATATAGTTTAGAGAAATAAAGAGCAAACCACGTGGCTACCTCCTCCAGCTGCTGGGGCCCAGCCTGGTGCCTGGGGACCCAGGGCCTCTGCCCAGGCTGAGGGTTGTGTCTGTTGCTTTCCCCTTTGCAGGTTCAGCTGGTAACAAACCTGAGCATCTCGAAGATGCTCAGGCAGACAGGACGCTGACATCAGGTAAACACATTAGATTAGTAGATTTGAGGATGGAATTTAAGCTCCATGTTAGGAATATTGCTCATTGCTGTCTTCTGGTTTTCTTCTTCCTTCTCTATATGCACGTGTGTGTATGTATTGTTTGTGGCTCTTGGATATTTCAGCCATTAAGCAGCTAGTATAAATAAGCTAAATACAAGAGATCTATGCCTATGTTTATAAACCTTGCATTCTTTTAGTTACTGTATGACTTTTGGTATGTATGCCATGGTCTGTAATCATGAAAGATATTTATAAATAGCAGTGTGTAGTGCTTACTTCTGAATGAGGTGCATGTTGAATTATACTCTAGTTGAAACAGTTTAACTTTTTTGTTCTGTAGTATGTAGCACTTTTAACTACTTTTACAGTTTTTCTGTGTACGTTATTTCTGTAGTGTTCTAGTTACACCCTGACATCCCAGCTCCTTGACACCTGTAAAAAGAAGTGAGAGTTTATCAATTATCACTTGAAATGTTATCAGAAAAATTGTATTGAAATAGCTTCAAGCCTCATGCCTCCAAAACATTAACACTTTAGAAACAAGATTATTTTTCTGCCTTAGCTAACAGTCAGTGTATGAGAACAAAGGAGTAGTCTGGAGTGTATTCTTGAAAGACAAGTCAATCCAGAGGTACATTTGTTTCCCAAATGACTGTGCTCCCTCAGATGCAGAAATTGGTAGAAATTCTCTATGTATTTCTGTATGGGAGCTCCTGATAAACCTTCATTTTAATTAAATTTGCATGCCCTGTAATTAGAGCAGCAACATCTGTTGCTTCAAGAAATCTTGAAGAAAAGAACAGAGCATGACATGTGAACACAAAAAGTTTAAAATCATAGGATCATAGAATGGCTTGGGTTGGAAGGGAACTCGGTGATCATCAAGTTCCAACCCTCCTGCCACAGGCAAGGTTGCCAGCTGCTAGGTCAAGTACTAGATCAGATTGCCCAGGGCCCCATCCAGCCTGACCTTAAACACCTCTAGGGGTGGGGTATCCACAACCTCTCTGGGCAACTTGTTTCACCACCTCACCACTCTCTCAGTAAAAAACTTCCCCTGGCATCTAATCTAAATTTCTTCTCATTTAGTTTGAAATCATTCCCTATTGTCCTATCACTATCTCTCCATGTATAAAGTTGATTTTCATGGTGTTTATAAACTCCCTTTAAATATTGGAAGGCCATGATGAGCTCTTCCCACAGCCTTCTCTTTTCCAGGCTGAATGAGTCCATTTCCTTCAGCCTCTCTTCATAGGACAGGTGCTTCAGCCCTTTGATCATTGTTAACCAGTTTCTTTAGGGTGTTTGTGTAGTACAGAGGCTGATCTCATGGTCCTGGGATAGAGATTTCCTGTTCAAGCAGGACACAAACATCTATAGTAATGGAGAACAGGTACAAATCTTGAAGAGGTCTGAATTTAACTGACAATATGTAGTGTTAGGCTTAAGGTGTACTAAGACATTTGAGTTAAACTCTTTGGTTAGGAGCAATATATACTTTAATCCAAATGTCCATTCTTCAGTTCTTACCTTTCTTACTACAAGTATGCTGAGGGGGAAAAAAAAGCAACAAAACAGGCTATTTGGCATAAGTGCCTTTGGCTGTGTTTTCACCTTCTGTACATTGTTACTGTCTGACTTTATTCCTGGAGAGCCAGGGTAGTGAGCAGCGTGGCTGGAAATGCATATCCTTATGGGCCCTTCATGGAAGCAGGGGGTAGTTCCATATGGCATCACTGCCTGCATCCTCATGTAGAGAGATACAATTCAGTGAAATACAAATATTTTCTTGGCTTCTTATATCCCTGGCCTTAAGCTTTAAAGTGCCAAAAAAAAAAAAAGTGAATCTGATGGTCCTACTGTGGTGATTGTCTACCTGAATGAGACTGGGACTAATGAGGTCTTGATATTGCACTCGTTACTCAGGCAAGGCTTTAATTAACTGAGGTGTCAGGTCCTTAATGCCTTATCCTCAAGCACCTTCTTTCTTTTGTGGTGCTTCCCTTTAGCTTCAAATTTAAAAAAAAAAAAAATGACTACATTCAATGCAGGATTCTTCGTTTTATTATAATTAAAATATTTACTATTAAGATAAATGCAATTTGTTCATCTTTTTTTAACTTTGAGATGTTTCAGTGCATGCTGTTGGCACTGCGAGATAATAAATAATATCTCACAAGCTCAGGTTTTGAAAAGGCAACAAAATTATAATGAAGCAACAATTTTTTGTTCTTTTCCTGTGGTTCTAACCAGTTATTAGTTCAAACTCATGTCTGTCAAACCCTGCAGAATAAACTTTTTGAAGCAGCATCTGTCTTTCCTAACAATGGGAATGAAATTTCTTTTGAGTCACCTCCAGTTCCAAATGTATTTATGTTTTCTTATCTATTGAGTCTGTAAAGTATCTGTATTCAAGCCTCCGTATGATGGACAGGAAAAATTTACCAGAGGCACGCTTTTCTCATACTATGAGCAAATCAATGCTGTGCCCTTGGAGTCATCCAAATCCTAGAATATAGCTCTTTTATAAACTTGTAAATTGCAGAAAAGCACTAAATCATTTTTTTTTCTATGCACTGGAATTGTATTTTGTTCTACAGATCAAAATGAAGCTGCCTAATAACGAGGCTAGCCTAAGGTTCCTGGCAAAGTTGCTTTCACTCTGATTCAGCTAGCTCATCAGCAAGATGCCTTCAGACTTCACTAGCCTTGAAATTACCACTTTATTTGTTTTCTGCTGGAATTCATCTTTTTGAAGTTTCACTGACATCTATGGAATTTTACATTAAAAAAATTAAACAATTAAACAATCATTTGGATTTTACTGAAATATCATTGTAAATTAGATAAGGTTCATAATTCAAAAGCAGTTCTCTTTTGAGTGATTACCTGTTGTGTACTACAGTGCATCTGGCATACAACAAAACCAATTGGTTTATGCTCCTAAATAATGCAATTGCTGTCAAGTAATTTAACTGTTTATGCTTATGTTAGCTGGGAGAGGTAGGTGAACCCAAGAAATATGGAGTCTAGCATTTGCTATGAACATATGGTCTTCATAATCAAGGAAGCAAAATTAAAGGCTAGGAAATCATTATCAGCGCTAATGTAGCTCTAATAGCAGACTGTGAATGATCCTTCTAGTCCCTGTATGGCAAGCATTCTACAAAAATAGGAAGTAGTAGGACAGTCTGAGATGGTTCCAGCTGATTAGTCCTTAAAGCTCCAGGTCTGCTGAGTACTAGTGAGGCAGCTCACAAGTTTCTGTCACATCCAGACAGCTTCTGTGGGTTTGTGCCTGGCTCTGTGAGTAATCTCATGTGTGATTAACAGATCTGAAGAATTGAGATGACTTTTCTGAACTGCTCTTCCTGTCCCAGCCATGTTCTCTCAGTGGTGATTTCAGTCAATTTTATGGGTGAACCTAGTTTTTGTGTTCTCATTTTGGAGCACGTGATGTATTTTTAATCTCCATAACTGTTAGGCAATTTTGTTGCAAGGCAAGTAATTCATTGCACGTTGTTCTTCAATTCAGCACAATGTGTTCACGAGGTAGTATTTGCAAAATTAGTTGTGTTTACTTCTAGTACAAAGTAAATTGAAAAGGATTGATTTTTAGGTCAGCTGAGAAAGAGGTGTGAAAGAAGGGTTATCCTCTGTAGCAGTGGACCACGGTTTAGTTGTTGATGTACTTGGGTTTCTGCATGGCACTGACCAGCTGAATCTCCCACTGTTTCTGAAGGCCAAGTCAGAGCTTCATTGGGCAGGTCTTCTTTGGGCTCTCCTCACAATGAGAGCAATCCTTTTTCACTGTGGTTTGTTGATGGTGTTATGACAATAAAACTACAAGCCCATTTGTCAGCCTTTCCTTTATCTTTGATAAATGCATCATTATGTTTCAAATCCTTCCTAGCTGTGTTTGCAAGTTAAAAGCTTAATCTTTCATGTTACCTATCCAGTCAGGAAACAGAAACTAAACGAATCAAATCATTTTGTAGTTTGGGATGAGACAGAGGCAATATGTTTTGGAGGAGAAGAATGCTTTTAGAAAAAGATTTTGTAGACTTCTGATCGGGTCTTCTGTATAGAGAAATCTCATCACCTGACCTAGGACCTGTTTTCAAACAAGAGTGACAGAATAAGCTGTTTTTCAGTTCAAGCCTCTATTTAATTGTATGCCAAAGATATAGTTATGCACAGAATGAACATCTGTGCCTCACAGGTTGATTTCCTGGTTTGGTGTTTCTCTTTGAAAAAAGGTTTACATGACATGCTGCTTTGCTGATAGAAAATCAGCATTGTCTCTAGGTTAGGTGGTGAAACTATTACAGTTCATATGAAATGAAGATGTGGCTCCTTTATATCAAGAAACAAAGGGGACAGAAGTCCCTTATGCTCTGTGGGGGTTATTATAATCATCCTTCGTTTTCATCATAGAATCATTTGAGTTGCAAGGGACCTTTAAGATCATCTAGTCCAACTCCCCTGCAGTGAACAGGGACATGTGCAGCTAGATGAGGTTGCTTAGAGCCTGGTCCAGCCTGGTCTTGAACATCTGCAGGGATTTGTTTTCCACTGCCTTTCTGGGCAACCTGTTCCAATGCCTCACCCCCCTTTCTATGAAAAAAAAAAACAAACTTCTTATATCCAATCAAAATCCTCCTCTTTTAGTTTGAAACCATTTCCCCTTGACCTGTCATAAGAAACCCTGCTAAAGAATCTGTCCCTTCTTTGTTATAGTTCCCCTTTAGATACTGATAGGCCACTATCAGGTCTACCTGGAGCCTTCTCCAGGCTGAACAGCTCAAGATCTTTCAACCCATCCTTGTAGGGAAGATGTTCCAACCCATGAGTCACTTTTGTGTACTCCTCTGGATGTGCTCCAGCAGGTCTATGTCTCTCCTGTACTGAGGTCTCCACATCTGGATGCAGTATTCCAGGTGAAGTCTCACAGTGGGGCAGGATCACTTCCCTTAACATGCTGGCCATGCTTCTTTGGATGCAGCCCAGGCTACAGTTGGCTTTCTGAGCTGTGAGGGCACATTGCTGGCTCATATCCAGCTTGCCATCCACCAGCACCCCAAGTCCTTTTTGGTAGGGCTGTGCTCTAATCCTTTAGACACCCAGCTTGTATTGATAGTGGGAGCTGCTGCGACCTGGGTGCACTTGGCTATGGTGAACCTCATGAGATTCACCTGGGCCCACTGCTCAAGCCTGTCTAGGTCTTTCTGAATAGCATCCCATCCCTCAGGCATGTGGACTGCATCACACAGCTTGGTGTGTCTTCAGGAGACTTGCTGAAGGTGCACTTGATCCCACTGTTGATGCCACTGATGAAGATATTAGCGACCACCAATCCCAGTACTGATCTGTGAGGGACACCACTCACCACTGGTCACCATCTGGACATTGATCCATTGACCACCACTTTCTGAGTATGATCTCACAACCAGCTCCTCATCCATTGAACAGTCCACCTGTCAAATCCATTCCTTTCCGATCAGGACAGAAGGATGTTGTGGAAGACTGTGTCAAAGGCCTTACTGAATTCCAGACTGATGACGTCAGTGGCTCTTTCCCTTGTTCACTGATGCAGTGACATCATCGTTAGAGGCCACGAGGTTGGTCAGGCAAGACCAGTCCTTGATGAAACCACGCTGGTTATCCTGTATCACCTCCTGTTCTTCCATGTTCCTCAGCGTAGCTTCCAGGAGGATCTGCTCCGTGATCTTCCCTAGTGAGAAGATCATGAGTCATCCTTTCTCTACCCTTCTTAAAAATGGGCATAACATTGCCTTTTTTCCACTCACCAGGGATCTGACCACCATCACTTTTCCAGTATCATCGAGAGTGGAAAAAAATACGGAATGCTTCATGAATTTGCATGTCATAGAAACATCTAAGCATCATCATAGAATCATCTAAGTTGGAAAAGGCCTTCTTGATCACCAAGTCCAGCCATCAACCTTACCTACTAAGTCCTATTTTCACAACCAAAACTCTTCCCCTCTCTCAGCACTTCCCATATCCATCAAGAAGATGTTTATGAAAGTTCAAACACCTGAATTCACTTTAAACCTCCCACAGCTTTTGTTTTTTTCTTAAGCAGCCTTATCTTGTGTTATTATATCAGCTCCTTTTGGAGAAAAATGCGATATAGATTCAAAAGTCTACCATTGTTATGAGCAACAATTACAGTGTTTCCAGTAATTCCTGTAAACTGCAGCTGAGGTCTCTGTGAGCTGGAAGCTCACAGTGCTAAAGAAACCATGGAACAGTCCAGCGTTCCTTTTCTGACTTACTGCAATTGGGGATGGTGAGCTTTTGTGCCCTAAGGAAAGCTTCCCTGAAGATCTGCCAGCTCTGCTCCGCTCCCTTGTGGACAGTTTCCCAGGTACTTTTGTCGACCAACTCCAGTTCACGGGCATCACATTTCCTTCCTTTCCTGCTTAGGAAAGAAATAAAATTGCGTCTCTGGGATTATGGCAAAACTAGTGCTGCTTGTATCTACCGTCTCCTTGCCATATATCATGTAAGAAAAGGGAGTCTGGGTAATATCACTGCTACTGACTCAATGCCTGTAAGTTCCTGAGCAGCCACTTCTTAAAAGTATATTGCAACATATCTCTAATATTTAGCATCCTGAGATGCCTAAAAGAAGATTGTATAGCCACACAGTCTCACTTTCTCTAAGATGTTTTCTTATTAATGAGTTTCTTAATAGCTCTACTTAGTGCAGTCTTGTTTAGTTGGCATTAGAAGTGTGACATCAGTTCAGACTTAAGCATTCTCAAATTATTTTGTCTCACGCAGGTTAACTGGCTGATCACAGATAGAAAACATAGGTCCAGTTGATTCATCAAACTAATTAATTTAATTACTTCATCAAGATTTGTTGTGCCAAAATATTAGACAGGAAGCTTAGACTGTGTCGAAAATACTTACATTGCACTTCATGAAACACTTATTTTAAAAGCATCAAACAATTATACAAATAGAAATATTGACATGTGAAAAAAAAGGAAATGTTTGAACTGATTTAAAATTTCACATGCAAAATAGAAAGCAAATTGATATTTTGCAATACCAGCAGAACTAAAAAATAAAGGAGAAATGCATTCACATGTTTATGAAAACATTTTTCTCAACCCTGTTGTGAATACTTGAGTGGGTTTTGGTACCTTCTAAAACTGATTATTTTAAAACTTATCTGTATATTGTTCAGTCAGTCTACATTTATTGAGGTTAGAGGAAAATGTAACCTGAAATTTTTTGGGTTAGTAGGAATCTCTTGTCAGCATTTGAGACTTTTAAATCAAAAAGAAAAGCAGCGGTGAAGAAGGTAGTGAAAGAGGTTAGGTTTGCAGCCTTAGTGAGTTATCCTTGCTGGGACAATGATACGATTAAGTTTGTAGCTCAACTGGGAGCTAAACAGGGTTTTGTTTGGTGGTAGATCAGAACATACCGCAGCAAAATGATGCCAAGTAGTATCCCAATGGGACTCTTGTTATATGCTGCAGTTAGGCCTTGAAAAACTTGTTATCAATACACAAAGGCATTGAAAGTGGATTTTGTTTTTAAATGAAGATTAAGAGTATTTTTTTCTCAAGGATCTTCCCTCCCTTATGATTACAGTGCAAGATGCACTGTCTTCCGATCTTGTGAACATATGGTTTCTTTTAACAGGGATGAGTGATTTTTTTCCTCTCCTCTTTTCTACTCTGTTCCTTATATTGTTTTGCTTTGTTGTAAATCTAAAGAAAGTAGACTTTTCATGAACTGGAGAAGGTAAAAGAAAGTACCATCACTTAGAGTTTTAAAGAGAGATTATATGTATCACTCTCTAAGCACTGATGGCAATCTCTGTTGTTGCAAGCTAATGTAATCATGCTTTCAGAATAATGAATTTCTAGGCACTCATTGCTCTTATTGCTGTCTCTGGAGCCAGAAGTGTAAAGCATCTTCATGCTCAATACTGAAGGGAGAAGTGTTATCAAGAAGTGAACCATTTTGTTTTGTTTTATTTTCTGTGTATTTTCCACCATCTGTGGGACTGTTAAGTTTTCGTTCTATGTTTTTTAAACAAGGAGAAAATGAATGCAAGTAACTGTAGAAGTGTTAATGTCTATAACATGGAGAATACGTTTTCACATATTGGGATAGCATTTTTCCCTCTGTCCTGGGCATTTTGTCCTAGTCAGACTGTAGAAAGTCATAACACAGCTGCAAACATCTAGTTGGCATCAGAAGAGTTGGGCTGGCTCCACCTTCCCACACTCCCTCTACAGGTACCACCAAGCATAGCTGGAAGAAAAGTTGCTGGTCCAGTGTGGAATTTCCAGTAACTGACACAAGCTAGAAGAATTATTTAGATTTCTCTAAAATACATGAGAACAGACCAAGAGTAGCTTTCCTTAAACAAATGGTTTCTTGATGAGCCTGTGCCCCAGTGAAAGGAGTTAAGCATGGAAGCACTGGTATAACACTGTTTCTTCCGTGAGCAAATAAAAATTCCCCTTAATCAGCATGTATGTACAATGTAAGTTCTATGGAACAGAAACCAATCTTTGTCATCATCATGTTTTGAGTATACAAGTGAGACTGTAAAAATCCTCACCATTCTGAGTAGCCCTTACTCAGCAAATGTTCCTGTCAAGTTGTGAGAATGAACAAGCTTCAGAGGATCTGGGTATATACTGAAAACTGGCTATGTATAAGAAAACCGTCTGTTTTAAGTATTTAATCCCAGGCCTCAATGTTGTTTTGTAATAAGGAGTTGCCACATCATAGCTGTAGTTTCCCAGGAGATGTTTAAGGCTGTGATGATTTAATCTGATAAAGCCTTGGAAATGCTGCAGCCCTGCCACATGTTGACTAGTCCCTGCTTAAATGCCAGCCACAACACTGGTATAAAGATCTCTTCGCTTCTGTACCAAGTTTATCATGGTAGAGTCCCGAGAATGGCCTCACTGTATTCTGAAGTCCTTTCAAAATAGATGAAAATGTTAACGAGGAGTGGTACTGGACTTTCAGCTCATAGAGGAAGTTTCAGTTTGCAAAGGACTGATAGTAACTTGGGGGAGATGCAGTTCTTCAAATGATAAGGCAGTCTTCTGGCAAAGGCAATAACGTATCAGTACTCAAAGTTGTGGAGCTGTCTAAGTTCAGAGGTGATCAATTTTAAAGGTAAAAGTACTATCAGTTACTAATGAAACAAAATTCCCTTTGTATGTAGTTGAATGACAAGAAGACTTTCTAGACCCTTTAATATAATATGCTATTTTAAATTTTCTTCTTGCTTCTCCTTTTTAAATTATGGAATTGAGTGGTTTTTTTTGTTTTTGGGTGGTTATTAATTTTTTAATAAGAAAGTAGATACCGTATGTTCTTTAAAGATACATTTCTGAGGCATTTGATTGTTTAAATGTTTTCCAGTTTCTTAATATTCTTTCAGCAATTATATTTAACGAACTGCAATTTTTAGTATGGAATGGACACTCTTAGTAAGGTTTGACACATCTGGGAGAAAATACTTTCACCATAAGGTTGTCTAAATTTCCAGTTCACCACCTAAATAAAAATAATACTGTTTTTTCCTTGTGACTGCAAATTTTAACAATGGGAACTTTATTTATTGGAATTATAGCTGGAAAATTAAAATTATATAGCACCAAATAGACTAGCATCTAAGTGTAGCATCTTTACTAAAGCAAACTTATTTTACAAAGTGTGTGCATGTTCTTGCTCTTGAATCATTCATTACCTTGAATAAGCTACAACGGGAAACTCAAGGAAGGTTCAGTTTCTCAGCTGGTGTGAACCAAAGGCACTTCAGTGAGTAAATCAAATTATTGCCCTCACATAAGGAAAGGATCTAGACCAGAGTCCTCAGTTGCTCTAGCGGTTTTCAGTAGAGTACAGACATTTTGATTATCTTCTGCTGTGTTGTGGGATGACTGCTTACTGTGGTGCTTGCTGGCTGGCTAGCATCTGTGATTGCAACTCAAGAAAAGAGTCAGTGCTGTTCACAAGTGCACTTGGTGCCAGGAGAATACTGGATGCATCATGATGCTCATCGTTCTCTGAGTGGAAAGAGGACTATTCCAATTGAAAAGGAATTGCATCATTCTTAACACTTAAGATACTTCACTGATTTTGTGAGTTCAGGTTGCTTAATGGTGACCCTGCTGAGAATAACAGAATGACATAAAACTTGTATGTGGAAATTACTTGAATTGTACTATCATGTGTTTACGCTTACATTTACATTCCCTTAGCAGAGAACAGATATGCAAAGGAGTTACCTCCAAAAGTTTTAGAAGAATATCAGAAGGCTGTAATACTCTGACATATATTGTTGAACATGAAGGTTTCTCCTCCAAAATTGCTACTCCATCTCACAAAATACTTTAACACAATTTCAATTGCAGAACAAAGATGTAGATTGATTCCTTCCTCCCACTTCCTCTCTCTCTTAAAAAAACAAATTAACTCAAGCCCAAACCAATCTATCAGTAAATGACTATATTCTTAGGAATTGCTTCCCTTGACTTGGGACATTTGGGAGTGATGCTCAGCTAAGATGCCTAATAAAGGAATGGTAGTTGTTGATCAAAGCAGAAGTACATATAGTCCACTGTCCTATCTTAAACAGAAGCTTCTAGCAGGTACCTAGTGAAGAGTATAAAAACTGAGCATGGACTTAGTGGCACTTCGTCAGAATACTCTCTTAGTCTCCAGCATCTCTGTGTTAACAGCGCCATATAAATTTTACTCTGGAAAGACTATAGTATCCACATCATGGTAGGGTAAGTACTCCCTGCAGCCTATGCACCTGTTGTGTGATCAGTCACCTCCTCTTGTTTGGGCACCTCCTGCTACCTGCTGGCCTAGCTGATGCCCTGTGGTGGGAGAGATAGTGAACTGCTAGTTCCTATTAGTTCCTGTGTGCCACAGGCGATGGCACAGACTGCCATCATAACTCTCTTTGGACATCTCTGTTTTAGGCTGTAGTATTGTGTAGCCCATTTATCCATCCCTTATGTGGAAAGCATTCTGAACTTTTTCCATTTCTACTGTAGTCTTTTAGAAGAGGGGGACCAGAGCTACCTGCGTTATTCAAGATACTGGCACTCTATAGGTATATAGAGAGACATAATGATGTTCTATCTTGTCTTTTTTCCCTCTCTGTATTCTTTTTCTAGTAATTTATGTTGTTTGTTTTATTGATTGCCTTTCAGTAGAAGTGAAAGAAGCATGTATGCTTACTCAAATGTATAGGAAGAGAATGTATAATTGATGTATAATTTCTCCAACAAACTTGTTTATCTTTCCTTGACTTCAAATAATAATAATGTAGCTTTTCTTCTATTATTGAAGACTGATTGGGTAAAGTAGGCTTGTTGCATTTACTAAGGAATGGAGAAATCTGTAGAGAGTGTATCAGGAGGGTTCTCTTGAGATTGGGCAATAGCACTAATTGAGAATATATTATCTTTTTCTGAAGACTGCTGGCCATATTTTCCTGCTTTCAGTAATAGCAGATGAGGTGTCAGAGAAAAGCTGCTCCGTTTGTTGCTGGTTCTGCTGCATCCTGCTCCTCTTGGCACGAGTAATTGGAGAATTAACACATATCGTTTTGACATTTTGCAAGGGATCTGTTTTCCACTAGGAGTGAATTCAGAAAGCAGAGAAAATAGAGTGCGCTGTGGACTTTAAGCAGAGGATGGGAGGTACCCTGCTTGCATTTGGGTTTTGTGCCCTGATTACGTTCCTGACATCTCCCTACAGTGAGTGGCAGGCAGGAGCACAGTGTGCTCTAGTTACGAAAGTGTGGTAGGAATCCTCACTTTTGAGCACTGAAATACTTCTTGTCTTGAACTGAGAGCAGGAGCAATTGCACCTACCTAAGATGAAGCTAGCTAGTCTCTTATCAAGGCTGCTACGAGTAGAAATGGGAACATAAGGAGCACATCCACTCCTGCTTGACAGCCAACCCAATTATGCATGTAGAAGAAGCGTGAATGGTTTTTGGAAAACTACTGGCAGCAGATGCTTGGCTGGGGTAAAGAGTCTTCAGCAGTCCTGTGATGATCTACACCAGATGAGAATCTGATCCCAGTTATGCATTTGGGACTTCAGATGGCTGTCTTCACTGAAAGCTGCTGAGCTTCCCTCACTGATAATTTAAAAGGAATCTTAATCCTTTCAGAGCCTGCCTTTTTCAAGCCTTGTAATGACACATGCTGATTGTTCTATTCAATTCATAAAAACTAATCACCAGATGTAAAACATTGCAACTGACAGAAACGAGGAGTTACTATATTACTAATCTCTCAAAAAAAAAATGAACATACACAATTAGCCAAGCCACAGGGCTTTAGAAACGTTACAACATTTCCAATAAGTAGCATGTAATTCAAATCATGAGATAATATGGACTCTGAGAAAAAAAATGGACTAGTTTTCTAAGCTACTCTATCATCTTGCTGCTGGTTTGTATATGCGTGCAGAAAGAAACTGAGGAGTGCAAGCACGTTTCTTGATACTTCTGCATTTCAAATTTCATCAGATTACGTTAATTGGCAGTGAAATACTCTTTCAAAAAGATTTATTCAAATGTTTTGTAGAGACTGCTTTCACTTGAGATATTTGTAGGATGACTCACTTTAATCTGGAGCTTTTACAGCTCTTCCTCTTAAAGTCATTTTTTGTTGACATTCTTAATAGATGCTTTCCCTATGAAGTAGTGTTGGAAAACCATGAATGAATCTGTATGCAATGAATTGCTTTGCAGCAGCAGTAGGAAGAGTATCATGATAACATTCATTCTGTGCTGAAAATTAAAATTCACCTGCCTAGCATTTTCCACTTTTTCATGGTTACCTTTTGTCCTGTCGTTGTCACACATGCTTTTAACAAACTGGTGGGATTTGAAGTTTTTCACACCAAACAATTTCTTTTTTTTAGTAGGTTTCACTATTTTAAACATGTATGTTTCTGACTGGCTCATTTGGGAAATAAATAACACCACTCAGCTTCATGGAATGCTCAGTGATTGCATTCTGAGCTTATGGTTCATAGCAAGCAGATGACCTACTTATATAAGAAACATTCTCAAGAGTCCTGTAAGTAATGAAATGGAGGCACTGTACGTGCTCATAAAGAGAAAAGAGGTAAAATCTGATAAACAGGAATTGTTAACATTTCTATGCATGGAAGATACTTGCACTAGAAAGGAAATCAATTTGTAAGATAGTTGTAGTAAAATATTGTCTAAGCCACCCATTTTTTTCATAGTCTCTACGGTAGTTTTAAATGATGATCTTTCCTAGAGAGTGTTGAGTGGCTTTTAATAAAGAGAAAAGCATAAAATCTCAGCAAAATGGAAGGGGCACGATATCAAGGAAATGTTTTAATATACACTAGAACCACTAGAAAATCTGTCATTTGCATTCAGAGGATGCGAGGCATCTGTGGCTTACGGATGAGAGTTGGAGGATGCGGGATCATGGGCTGGCAGATGTAGAGAGACTGAAACTGGTAGCTGTTTTAAAATAACACTGAAGATAGCTCAAACAAGGAAATGGAAAAGCTTGCAATGTGTTGTTTTCTGGCTAGACTTAAAGAAAACAAGAGCTACTCCTTTCCCAGATATGTTTTCTGAATATTAGGGTTCAATGTATGCTGAGGTTAAGGTCTGGAGAGTTAAAGGTAGTTGAATGGAAACTGACATACTGTAATACTGAGGAATTGCAGGTGCCTTGATGTAGAAGACCTAACTGGAAATTATAAATCTTATTTAAATCTGTGAACTACAGAATACCACATATTCTGCCATTATTCCTGCTATTAAAGACTGCTGCTCTCCTTTTCCAAATGTCTCTTGGCATGCCATTGCTTCAGCACTTTTTCTTCCACTGAAACTCTGAAGAACTGAAAATCTCAAAAAAAACAACCAAAAAACAAACAAACAAAAAAACAAACAAACCACCACTAAACCACTCATATATGAGTGATACGAGCACTCAGGAAAAGGGCTTGGCACTATATAAACGTGGTAATACTTTATGCCCGTAATGCTGGTATCTTTCTATGTGGGCTATTTTAGCCATTATATTCAGATGCAATTTAGGAAAATGCAATACCAAAAGAGAGGAAGCCAACTTCCCTTAGCAGGAGAAAATGGGATGCAGGAGTTAGGAGCATCTGAGCTAAATATATACTGGAAGAGCAAAGATTTTGCTTCCCCACTGTCTCAGTTTTGCTAAAGTGTACTGAATAAAATCTGCTAGAGGAAACATCTATTTTATATGGTAACTTGCAGTATCTCTCTCAAACTGACTGTTGCAAGCTAGCAGGAGGCACAGACAAGCCTCTGGGATTGCCAAATGCAGCTTTCGCTGCCGATTGCCCAAAGGGTTTGTCAACACCACCAATTTCTTTGGATTTGTCATTTTCATAAAAACCATGTGTCTTGAGACTGTCAGATTTACTTGAGTCTACTGTAAACAGTAGTTAAGATTAAAATGAGAGAGAAACTCTTGACGACAAAGCTGAAAAGGCTATTGGAAAAGGGAGGCATAAAGCAGGAAAATGTGAGGTTAAAATGCATCTGAAAGCAATCTTTCCTCTAAACTCTTATATAAGATTGAGATTTGTCTCAGATACCTTAGCTCAGGGCTGAATCCACAAAGGCCCAGTGGGAGAACTGTCTTTGAGAACAGACACGTGAAAAGATTTTGGGAAGGTAGCAGCATAGTCCTGCTCGCCCTGGGCACTCTCTGACTCAAATTCTCCTCCTTTTCTTTGGTCTTGAACAGGTCTCTCAGGCTCCCTTTCTTCCTGTCTGTTATCTAAAATAAAAAGGCTTTCATAATGCACCTTTCTACTCATATTTACCCTGATTATCTTCCCTAATTTCCTGAAGTATTCATTTCTCATGTCCTGGGATCTTTTTCTAAATGTGTGTTGCCATTTTAGACCTCACTTAGCACATTTCTTCTGGTTGAAAGGCTTTTTAGTGCTCACTTAACACATTTCAGCTAGTGGAAAGACCTTTTTCTTTTAGCAGGTTTCTAATTCTGCTGACTGACAGCACCCCATATATATCATGAGTCTTCATTTTGCTGTCAATAAATCCTATTAAAATCCTAACCTTTGAGTTTTCACTGAGATTATACACAGTATGATAGTAGCTGTAGTGTTCAGACAGTTGTGTTTTTTGCTAGTGTCAACTGTTATTGGTTCTGGGGATCTTCCTATGACAAAATGGCTGGCATTGAGAAACCTTCATGCACCTGGTGGGATTCTGTGCAGAAGCAAATGTGTTCAGCCTGGGCAGGCACAGATGTAATGTCTGGTATAGAAGATGTGTGATTAGTAAGAGAGAGAAGTGGGATTGCATTTCCACACAGATCACACAATAAAGCTTCCACGGGCAGTGGATGTTTATCCTCACTTGGATGCTGAACCCGGTGCGGTATGTCCCTCACTCTGACTTTGACAGGGAAAGGCATTTACTCCACTGTGGTCCACAGTGTGGTGTGCCCACAGCCTCCCAAGCTATACGGAAACTACATGACTTCACTCTGCAATAGAAGTGTAAATCAGGTGTATCTCCACTGAAGTCAGTGAGATTACGGGGCTATAAAAGTGATATATGTGTGAGGAAAACCAGAGCCATGGGATGAATGACTGGAGTTGCCACTGAGCTGTAGAATCTCTTGACATACCTAGTCTGTAAAATGCAAAGACTGTGTGCAATACTTTCAATCAGAATAGCGAAAAAACGAAGAAAGATTTAGGGGAGACATCACTAAAACAGCAAAGCTGAGGGCCTTGCTTAAAGTGAGAAAACAAAAATATTTCTAAACCACCTGAAGAATCGATGATTGTTCTGACAGAAAGCAAGAAGGAGTCTCTTTCTCACCCTCTCACTTGTTTAAAAGCTGGGGTGAAAGGTTAACTTTAAATTCCAGACTACATTGAAACATTTTTTTCATTTTTCTATGAAATTGCGTTAAAGCTAGTTGCCACCTTGAGTTTATCCCTCTCGTACTTGTTAGAATTCCTTTAACACAGCCTTTGTATTCATTTCTTAAAATTTCCTCCCACAGGGAAATAGAAAAATATAAACCCAGAAGAATTTGTCTACAGTCTGTTGAATTTCTTATGGCATTGCTAGTATTTGGAGCTGCTTGCTTTGTTGTTTTGAAGAGGTTAAGAAGAGCACTTAATATATTGTGATCTATTTAAAGTGCCTCAGAACATTTGAATGTGAAGTAAAGATTTCAGACAATGTAGCTGTGGGGTAAATATTCAGTTTTTACCACCTCTCTGGGCAACCTGTTCCAGTTCGTCACCACCCTTATTGTAAAGAGTTTCTCCCTCATATCCAATCTAAAAATTCCATGTTCAGTTTCCCCTATTCCTATTGCAACAGACCCTGCTAAAGTATCTGTCCCCTTCTTCCTTATTTTTAAGATACCGAAAGGCCACTGTCAGGTCTCTCGGGAGCCTTCTCTTCTCCAGGCTGAACAGCCCCAGCTCTCTCAGCCTATTCTTGAAGGGGAAGTGTTCCATCCTTCCATCCCTTGAATCATTTTTGTGCCCCTCCTCTGGACACGCTCCAACAGGTCCATGTCTCTCCTGTCCTGAGGACTCCACATCTGGATGCAGTACTCCAGCTGAGGTCTTCCAGTGCAGAGCAGAGGGGCAGGGTCATCTCCCTTGCCCTGGTGGCCATGCTTCTTTGGATGCAGCCCAGGGTACAGTTGGCTTTCTGGGCTCTGAGGGCACATTGCTGGCCAATGTCTAGCTTGTCATCCTCCAGTACCCCCAGGTTCTTTTTGGCAGGGCTGTTATGGTCTTTTAAATTTTGATTCAGTTGTGATTAGTCACCTAGCTACTCTAAGTGAATAAATAGTCGTATTGAAACCTTCTGCAAACCATTCTCCTGTTCATATAAGCTACCCCACTGTCAAACTCTGACCTATGTTTCTGGGAACAATATATATCTATTTTCTTTGTGTGAGTTTTGATTTTTGGTTTGCAGGTGCTGAAGTGTCATCAATGTGATCAGTTCCGTGTTAAAATTTATTTATTTATTTATGTATTCTTTTCACAGAACTGCTCCACAGTGCCTTTTTATTTAAAGGCACAATCCAAGTTTGAAGGGAACAGCCAGCAGGGAAATGCTGTATTTTTCATTGGGGTGATATGTATAGAATGTGAGAGACTGCTGAGTCAGGCACAGTTTGCCGTTTGTCACTGCCTAAAACCATTAGCATTATGAGATTATACAGGGCACCTGCTGAAAGATCAAAAGATCTTACTTAAAACCCTGGAGAGTGATATTGAAAGCAGACTTGTAGCTTATAGCCTGCGTAAGAACAAAGACTATTTCTTTTTCAGGACTTCTCTGGTTTGACTAACAAACCCAGGAAGACAACGTAATTTCCCATGGCTTGTGACAAGCCTTTCAGGTTGTCCAGTGTGATCTTTGAAAAATATGGTAGGGATGAGGGAGGAATTATTACTGATATTGTTTCATAGAGAAGCACAGAGTGGTCACACCCTTAATTGCTTTAAATCCACTTTGTTCATGTCGGTGTGTAGCGGGGAGGGTGACAAGGCTCAACCAGTACTGCAGCTTTGATTTTAAAGTGCTTTTTTGCCTGATGTATGCAACAGTGCTGACTTAAGTGCTGGATCTGTCTCTGTAATGGAGGTGAGTAGCTTGATGCACAGAAAGCAGTGCTTTAAAAGCTCAAGCTTACCAGCACGAAGTGCTGAAGTGGGGAATATGGCTGAAACACTGATTCTCTCAGGACCAAAGTTAACAAACCGTGTGCATCAGGACAGCATCTATCTCCTGTCTGCTTTCCACCTCCTGGTAGTAGGAAGGGTAGAGGAAAGTACCTTTTGAAACCCTCCTGCAGAAATAAGCAGTAATAGTGAAACCCTCCATTCCCTTTGCCAGAATTTAGAGCTTCTGCTGCCATTTTGCATCTGGATGCTGTAACTGCCTGCTACTCTGCAGTGGCAGGTGTCTGACTGATGTACTCGTAGCTTTTCCCTCTCCTTTCACTTTAAGTAATTAATAATTTATTGGGCTGGAGGAGAGAAATACTACTGCAGTCTAATGACTGTAGGGTCTCTCTGGGAGAAATGGGTTCATGTCCCTGTACCAGTATGTACTTAACATTATGCATTCATAGAAATAAGCTCTTGCTGGGTCAGCTCCTCCCTAGGTGACAGAGATCACCAGGGCGCGGTCAATGTTGCTCATGGTTTTCTACCCTTTTTCTCCATACTCCACTGCTCATGAAAAGTCGAATAGTTTGTAGTACAAAGATTATGAAAGTTCTGGTAGCTTGATGGTCTGAGTCTTTTCTTTGGCAATGGACAGGTTCAAATACTTCCAAACAGAGGATGGAGTGAAAGATTTGCAGTTGTATCCTCTATGTGCGTGTTCATGAAAGGAGAGGGCACTCCTCTGCTTACATTTTTATTTGCAACCTGAAGGTTTAGCTGTGCTCTGTGAAAACCTGCATGCTAATGCAAAAAGGGAAAACTGCAAAAATTAGTCATAATGGTTCATTTGGAAACAGCTCAGCTGGAAGTCTAACCTAATTGTTAGAAGTCATAATTGGTCTTTCTAAGATTATAGATAAGTAATGACTAACATAAACGAAATGGGTGATGTTTGTGATAACTATAAAAACTTGACTTTCACACTTTTAACTTTTCAAACTTGACTCTCACAACAGAACTTAATATTTGTTAGGTCAAATTATAGAACTTCTTGATCATTATGCTCAAATAGAAATAGTGTATCCGTATTTAAAATGATTTGCTTGCCTCTCATTGAAGTGTTGCTTTATGTCTTACTTTTCTGCAAAACAGCTGCTGCCCCTTAGTAGAAGGCTGCAAGTACGCTTGATGTTGGCATATTTTGGCCATATCCTTCTTATGCAGCTGTCAAAAACAATCTCAGCAACCGTGGATGCGGCCTTAGGGGTTTTCTTCAGTGCTGAGGGATTTCCTGGTGGAGAAGACTCAACATTTTTATTCTACTGTGTATTCTTGCTGTGAGAGGTATTCAGAGAAGGGCCGCAGCCTGAAGAGCTTCAAGCCCCGCCAATCCTTGCTGCTGCAGCAGGCTGTCAGAGCAGTGGGCGCTCAGTTGTAAGTTAGAGAAGTTTTTAGTGTCCTCTGGTTTGTGCCAAGGACTGGGTCAGTTATCAGCTGTTCCCAGAAGGTAAACACTGCAGAGGTGGCTTTGTTCCTCCAGGCTTGGAGCAGTGTCATGACTGCTAGGTGCGAGAGCATTTCTAGCGCTCAACAGCAATTTTCTTGCGCTGTTAATATGATGCTGTCTTACCTTGCACATTTTTTCCACCCAGCTCAAACTAAAATGTCTTATCCTTTCAGGAAGAAATTGTGTATGCGTTTGTAGTAGTGATTTGCATCAAATACTTTTAAAAGGCTTTGGGTCACTATGTATTAAAATCCAATTCAGATTTTAGGCTGGGAGGGGTCTCAAAGGATACAAACGTGAGCAGAGAGAAATGATGGCTTGAAGATGTTAAAGGAGAAAAACAAGAATACCTGACCATCCCCTAGAAAAATAAAGTATGAATATTCTGAGATAAATCTTCATGGGAACACAATGGGAATAAGACCAAAAAAAACTCCACCCAACACTATCCACCTCCCCCTCAGATAAAAAACACCAAACTGTAGGAGAAAACTACAGTGTAAGCTAAAGAAAATGCATTTTCAAAGCCCACTAAAGATTTGGGTACAAGCTCGTGGTGCGGTTTTTGTGTTCTTCCAGGAACACGGAGGTTTAGTTCAAGTCAGTCATTCATTTCAAATACATTAGTTTGGAAGGTGGCACATTACTGTTAAGATCAGAGATGTGTTTTGAAGGGCTTCTTGGCTGGAATAGAGAATAGAAAGTTTTTTCTAAACTTTTTTTTATACACATGTACAATTCTTCTACATTTGTGTTTTAGCATGTTATTTAGCCAATAGATTCTTGACTGATTGCATAATGATATTCCAGGAACTGGTAGTGCATATCCAATGGAAATACCCCTATTTCAGTTATGTTGCTTTGTGTCTGAGAGCATTTACTTTCATTTGCCTCTCCTGTTGCTGGAAGTCATCCTTTTCTTTCAGGATGCAGCCAGGAAGTTTCTGAGAAAAGTCTGATGATCCCCTTTCCAAATATTATATCATCTTACATTCTTTAATGTGAGGTATTTTCTTAAAACTTTGAAGTATCAAAAAGTGAATCATTTCTCATCTTACATATGGGCAACTGAGGCAAAAATGTAAGCCAAGAGCTAGAGTCTTCAGAGAGAGATTCTCAGGTAGGAAACCACTTGTACGCTCAATTTTTATTTTTTAGAATGGAGAAGACCGATGCTTGAAATTAACTTAGCATGTTGATGTCACTTTGCCAATAACAGTTTTGTGCTTTTTTTTCCTAGAAACCAGTCTTATGAGAAAGGAAAAAAACCTCAACAATGCAGAGCATCCAAATCTCCTTTAAAGGTAACAGAATTCACGCCTGGTCTTGTATTTGTTGTTCAGTGCAAAGAAATGTGCTTATGAGTGCTTATTAGATTGCTAAGTGCTTTTATTTGGTCATTCTCCTTCATATGGAATCATCTAGGGTACAGGCAAATAGATATTAATGGTCTGCGAGAGCCATTGTTATTCCATTGTTGCACATCAATTCGTGCTGGTTCTTTTTCACTCCTCCTGCACACATAAAGCTGTGAGGTAGTGTTTTCCATATACTATCTTTTCCCAGTTGATACTTTTTCACATGCGGTTCTTGGTTTTCTTTCAAGTACAGAATAAATGTCAATTAGTCCCTTGTCTGTTTTGTGATGATTCTTGAATCTCAAGAGCATAAAGTCCAAGTAGCTCTGCATGCTATGCTCATCTGAAGATGAAGATTCTGGCCTATTATATTTATCTGCTCTGTGAAAAACTTTGAATCTAATGAAAGGATCTGTATCAGACAAGAGCTCAGTCAGTGAGTGCAGAAGAGCAGGAGGGATTAAACACATTTGTCACAATTACCTTTGTTGTGTCTCTTCGAGTAAATAGAGTACTCTTTTTACTCATATTGCTGCTGCTTTCCCAGTGTCCACTTTCATTTTGAGATAGAAAAGAGTCCAATTTGCTTTTCTTTCTCAGATCTACATATTGATACTGCTCTGCCCTTATTGTACTTCTTACCAGCTCATTCTTCCTAATATGCTCTTACAAAATTTCTCATAAATGTTTAATTCCTAACAACAGAGTACTGGAATAATTTTCATGGTACAGAAATGTTCTGCTGACCAACTTACCGGAGTAAAAATGCTAATATGACCCCTGTGTCAGTCCTGCAGCCATCTTTAATGTAAATTTAATACAGTGATTCCCTTGGAGATGGACGATGGCAAGCTTACCAGAGCTACACTGAATCAAGGTATCGGTATTTAGCAGACCCTGGTTACTAGGCTACTGTTCATCTCTGAGACTAGGAAAGATCACAGCAATGCACTTTCATGTTATCTGTTATATATGCGACTGGCTATGTTGTATGAAGAAGGCATTTTACAGATTTGATTAGAGGCTAAAAATAATAAAAGAATGGCTGGGAGTGGGGAGGGGGAAGGCAGAACACACAGGGTTCTAGTGTCCCACTCTATTTACCAATTGTTTTTCTGTAGGAATAAAAACCAGCAAAACAAAACACAAAAAGCCCAATCCATACACTCAATATCAAATAAAACATCATATTTTTCTTAAACTGAATGCTGCCTTGGAAAGCAGCCAGTGGGGGAATTTTCCATTTGTGCTTCCTTTACAGCCTCTTTCAAACCTACTGCTAAGCAGCAGGGGCACATACTCCCTTTGGAGTAGGGCACTTCACTCCCTTTTCTATTATGCAGCTGTGACACATTAAGCTACTTGAAATGGTATTCATATTTTATCAGCTCTCCTAACTTTAGTTCTTTATTTATAATGCACTCTGACTTTTTTTCCATCCTATATATCCAGATTTAGTAAAGTAAGAGACCAATACGGCAGAAAGAAAAAATGAACCAAACCCCCAAACCGCTCTGTGAATTTAATCATACCTTTCGGGTGGAGTGTATGTTTTCATTCAGTGTTAAAGGACTCACCCGATCATTACTTTCCTTTTGCACAGAATTTGCCATGGTATCCTCTGTGAATTGTATTTGATTTGCTTATATTTCAGAAATCATCTTTACTTTGAAGAATAGCACATCTTATTCCCTAAATGTGATACTTGATCTGTGGCTGTGATCTGACAAAATGCTAAGTATCCTTGCACACAAAAATACTGATGTATCTGTGCAAACCTGTGCTGATTTTCAAATGCAATGATACAGAGTTGGTAATGACTTTAGAAAATAGTGTTTATATTTTGGCAGCCTTGTTTATATACGCTCAGAAAACCTGTTTTCTAGTATTGAGGAAGGCATTGATTAACTGCTACTGACAGCGCTATCTCATCATATTGAAGACGGTTTATAAATACCAACAGAACCTGAATTTGCTACCACCACTCTGCTAACCTGAGCAGCGAGTCAAAATTAAAGATCTTGCAAGAACACTCTGTGTAGGTGGAGAATTTGGTAACACAAGCATGCAATATTTCTGGTGCAAACTCAGTGTTTGTTTTATAAATCAGTTCTGTTTTTCAGAATATAAGATAAAGAGCCATCAGGCATTTTTCCTATTCTGAAATATCAAACTTGCTACTTCAATAATGTCTGTTCTCAAGAAGCCTTTCTCTCTCATTCCTGCCTCCTACTTCCATCGTATATTTAGACTAGTTTCTTAGCCCATGCTTCTCCAAGCAGGAAAACATTTCTTCCCAAGCCCACACAGGTCAGCCCAGCCATGACCTGAAGCCCATAGTTATGGCCATTAAGTCCCACATAGAAGTGGTTTTTTTTTGATGCTGAACAATCATAATAGCTCCCTGTACAGGTACCTTTTAAGTGAGGGTAGTAAAAGCATTGTTGAAATCAGTGGATACATGAAAAAAAAAAAAACCAACAAAAAACTATCTTAATGCATTCAAGAATGCTAGCAAATGATTGAGATTTTGTTGTCAATTTAGTGAGACTGTGTGTCAGCAGAAGGGGAGAGAACAGGACATGCCTGCTTTACTCTGTTATGGTTCTGACGTTTGCATTAATTGAAAAACTTGCATACCAACAGAAAAGTCACCCTCTCAAAGCTGGGGAAATCAAGAAAAAATCTAAGACCTTTCTGTTTGGAGTATGCTGCTAAAGCCAGAATCATGAAACAGAACTGTGATGGCAGCACTACAGAGCACGCTGTAAGTACTTCTGCAATATTAAGCACATGCCTAAACCTAGAAGCTGTGACTCACTGCCTGATGTTTTCCTGGAAAAAAATGAAGTGGATAATAGGAAAAATTCTTTCTCTTCTACGTAAAGACTAATCTGAAACTACATATTTTTAAAAGTAAGGCCTTTGTTTAACATTTATTTGAAGATCCAGTGATTTCCATCAAAAGATTTTAAGAAGATTTGTAAAGAAAATAATGAAACTTGCATTTTAATCTCACAAGCTGGCTTTAAAAAGCATTGTATGGTTGGACTGTAAGTGTTAAAGTTGAATTTCTTTGGTAGGCCGTACTTGAAAAAACAATGCTTTTCTAGTGTAGTCTACCAGAGAAATTCCCTCGGAATCCCTTGCTCTAAACATTAGTCCTCATTGCTGGGTGCCTCTCAAAATCCTTTACACCTGCAAAAATAAACCGTTAACATTTTCTCACTTTGAAGACAGAAAAATGTTCAGTGCAAGAAGATGGAGAATTAAGGCCTCCATCTTACTGAAGTGAAAAGAGACCTAGCTTCACACTGAGCCAGATTTTGACCTTGGATAGGTATTGTTAGATCTGTTGATTTAATTAAAACTTACCCCTATGTTTCTCAACTTTGAGTGCTTTCACTGTGGCGTTCTTAAACTCTGAGTTTTATGTAGTTGTGAGTAGGGATTTTGAAGGATATTAACTCATTTAAGTGTAAAAGTTCGTAACCTCTTACAGCAGTACTCTTTTTTTATCATTGCCATGCAGTTAGAGCTGTACCTAGCGAGCAGACTTGAATATGACTTTGAAGAATTTGAGGAGAATGCTTCATACTCGGTGATAATTCTGAAGTGCACTTGTGCCTGTGTTGTTTTGTTATTTTTCTTGCTTCTGACTTTTATATATTCACCACTTCAATATCTCTTGATTAATAGAAAAGTCAGGAAAAAATATTATTTTAATATCATATGCAGAGTGTACCTGACCAGCACAGGTTGTTCAAAGGAATAGCCAGACACTCTGGGAGAGTACAGAAGATGTGCAACCATGTCAGAATGTGTAGTTGCTCCTAAATTAATGCCTCCTATTTATTTCTGTGGAAACTACTATGAACAGGTACAAAGAGCACGATAAAACTGTTTGATAGAGCAAATTCTCAGCTACAAAACACCATTTTCCAACATAGTCACTGCCATTAGCTGTGCATTTTCGTCAGTGATGAACAAGAGCCCGGATGCTATGCTTGTACAAATCTGCACCAGCAAAGGTGACCACTGTCGCCACTCAGCTGAAATGCACCACTCGCCACTTCACTGTTCTCACATTCACTGTTTGGTCTCCGGGAATGCTCAGCAGGCATTGATAAATGTCACTGGGAGCTATTTTTTTCTGCATGAAGTAATTTAATGATACACCTTTGCTTCATCTGCACTTCCATGTCGGATGCCATTTTGTCAGACTGCCCCTCTGCTGCCATCTGTCACAGAATGTAATGGGATATTGGCGGGAAGGTTCAACATCTACTGCTGTATCACCAACATCCACCTCTGACATCATGGGCCACTATCATAAAATAGGAGGCATTACTTTCAGAGCAGTCCTTGTACATCACAACAGAATGCCATGACAACGTTCTTCACTTCTCAAAGTGGAAAGTCTGGCAAATACTCACCTTTGTGTATAAGTGTGTATAATTTCAGATACAACAACTGATCTTTCATATGGTTCTACACCAATCTACATGGTTGTTTCAGCATAGCAGCATCTTCTGCCATGTGGAGGACCAGGAATAAACATTGAAGCAGAATTTTAAATAACAAGCTTCTGAACCAATGTAATTCCAGGGATGTTGCTTTGAAAACAGTTCAAGTTCTCAGAGATTTCAGCAGTATAGCTAAGAACAGAACTTGACACTTTCCTGTTTTTGCTAGGAAATATAAAATGTCAAGGAGCAATTCAAAAAATATCTAATTCTTTAGGAACGTAGGCTTTCTGCAGATAGCTCTTTTGTTTTCCGTGAATTTTTGCCAAGTTTTAGCCAGAGCTGCTGAAGACTACAGAAAAACAGAAGGTAATATGGATCTGAGTTACTGCCCTCTTAATAAGAGATCAAGCTTCTTTAAAGCCACTCTAATTTGTGAGCAGAGATCAAACACTTTGCTTAAGATAATGAGTGTAGTAGATTCAGGAAAAATGCTTTGATTGCTCAGCAGTGCATGGATTTCTTTTTCTGAAAGAAATGATCTCTCAGAGATAATACATAAGGATCTTGATTAACTATTTAGCTTCTGCGTTTTAAAGTCAAGATGATTTACAAGTAGTTTTGATTTTTGGGCCAGCTAAAGCAATCATTGTGTGTAATTGCCGTGTTTTGCATTTGGCTTTCAGATTAAAATTTACTAAGGAGTGTGTGTATGTGAATATATATTCATTTAACTTCCAAGCACATTTTCAAAATCAAGCTAGTTTGTTTTGTTCTGTGGGTTTTTTTGTGTGTGTGCTTAGGGTTTTTTTTTTTTTTTTTTTTTTTTTTTTTTTTTTTTTGGGGGTTTTTTTTTTTGGTTTTTTGGGTTTTTTTTTTTGTTTTTGTTTTTGGTGGGATTTTTTTTTTCTTGCCTACTTTAAACCAGAAATAATGTCTGGACTAAAGTGATGGGGTATAAAGAAAGTGGTCCATGTTTTGTCTGTCATGCACAGACTTGGACCTTGGTCATTCCTGTATCCCGGCAGGCTCTAGCAAGGAGCTGGAAGGAGAACCTAATGATGGAAGTAAGAGGCGTGAATCAGAGTCTTCCTTATAAGACTGCAAGTGTGTTGGATAAAAAAGTGTCATTTTTCCATCTCTGGTTATTTTGTTGTCTGCAAATATTTGACTTTTAAGACTACCTTGTTGGGTAAGAAATATACCTTAAGGAATTTTAGCAAAGAGTATTCTCTGGTACATGCAAGTAGAATCCATGAAATGTTTCTGACAGTTCAATACATGACTTACATAATTTTAAAAGGTATACAGGTTTCAAAGGTACATTACACATAAGGCAATTACAGAGCTCATTAATAAAAACAGAATTGGTCTTAAGCTGAAAAACTGAAGCCGGAGGCTTTGTTTGAAATAACCTTAAATGTAGATTTAAACTGGCACTAAAAAGTGCTCCTAAACTTCTTTGGTGAGGATGGGAGAACCACTGCTGTTGTGGAGACTATGTACGATAATGTAGCAGGAATTCTGTTTTGGAATCTATGCTATACTAGGCTGAACTAAATACTTTACAGTTACAATGCCCCTGTATGTTCCCAAGAGTCCTTTGAGAGGGAAAGAAAAAAAAAAGTATTGCTAAAGAAATTTTAATGAACTTTCTTTAAAAGCAAAATCCTAAGGATGGGAGATAGGAAAACATAAAGCGGGGAGAAGGAAATCAGCCTGAGCAGAGCTCAGTGTTGTTATGGCATGACTGAATATCTGAGTTTGTTTGTTTAAAGTCAGGTTGGCAATGTCTGTGCTACATTGCAGAAATAATCAGATTTACAATAGAAAACTGATCCATCAAAGGAGGGACCGGGAGAAGGAACAGAGAGACAATCAGGAGAGGAACAGGGAGATCAGGACTGAAAAAGCTTTGAAGGATTTATTTTTGAGGACAGCACAAGCGACAAAGCTGAAATCTAGTGCGGAGTTCAAGGAAGATGCACGTGGAAGCAGGGGACCTTCGCTGTGAAGGAGCGTTCACTTGAAAGAAATCCGTTGGAAAACAGCAAGCAGCTTCAGTGGGAATTTTTGAGGTCTAGATGAGTCATTGAAATGTTCCAGTATAAACCAAGTCTTGTCCCTTGCAAATAGGACAAAAATTCTTGCTGGTGGGTAACTGGTGTGGTAGGTATATTGTGTGTGCTTGCATGGCAAGGCTTTGGTAGCAGGGGCTGCTGTGTGAGCAGAGCCCAGCACTGCCCCGTGTCAGAGTGGAGCAAACTGAAGGGAGGGAAAAGGTGCTGTGCTACAGCAGCTGGGAGAGTGGAGTGAGAAATGAGGGAGAAGCGGCCCTGCAGCCCCCAAGGTCAGCGCAGAAGGAGGGCAGCAGCTCCCTGCAGCCCAGGAGAGGCCCATGGAGGAGCAGCCTGTTCCCCTGCAGCCCATGCGCACCAAGTCTCCACGTGCAGCCATGGAGGAGCCCACGGTACAGCAGCGCATGAGACCGGGAGCTGCCGCGCGCGGGGCTGTGCTGGAGCACGGCCTGCAGGGTGGGCTGTGGTACGGAGCCGTGCTGGAGCAGTGCTGGGAGAGCTGCGGCCTGTGGGAAGCCCACGCGGGATCCATGTGGGAAGGATGGCGTCCCGTGGGATGGAGCCCACGAGGAGCAGGGGCAGAGAGGAAGCGTTAGGGACTGACCCTGTCCTGCGCTGCTCAGGAGGAGGAGGTGGAAAGAGGTGAGTGATGAGATAGTGTTGTAGTTTGCTTTTAGTTTCTTACTGCTCTTGTCTGTTAGTAACAAATTACATAAATCGCCCTTATGCTGTGTCTGCTTTGCTCGCGGTGGTAACTGGTGAACGATTTCCCCGTCCTTATCTCAACCTATCAGCCCAGGCTTTTTTGTTGTATTTTCTCCCCCTGTGGTTTTGAGAAGGGGGAATGAGAAAGCAGCGTGGTGTGGAGTTGAGCTGCCCATCAGGGTGAAACCACCGCAGCAGGAAGCTGAAATGACAAGTGAAATTTTCTCTTTAACATAAATGATCTTCAGATAATTTAAATTGCATATGTTCAAGTCCAATAACAACACTTATTTCCTTGCTTTACTACTGATGTCTCTTACCCTTCTCTTAATGAAATGCCCAGTATGTGTTTACCTACTAAGCAAAGCCTAGAAAACGAAATCTACTTGCCATATGAAACAGAATCACATCAAATTACTTTCTGGGTTTAGTATGGTATCACATCAGCTTCACGTTGTGCTAAAAGTGTCATTTTGATTCAGTACACATTCTCTTCGCTTGTGTTGAAGAAAAGATGTACCTTGTTTAAGTGTATCTGTTTACAAAAGGCCTTTTGTTTTTCCTGATGGTGCCATTAGGAAATTGTTCAAGGTCATTGTGGGGTGTAAAGATGATGAGATCTTGTTAGTATTCCTGGAGACTTAGGAAAAAAAAAAAAAAAAAAAAGCAGGCTCCAGCTCCCCATCCATGTGTCTCCATGCCAGCCTGGTGTCTTCTCTGTCTCCAGGGAGATGTCTGTTGCATGAGGCTGGGGTTCCCTCCAGCTGCCCTGCCCTGACCCATCCCAGAAGTATAGAATAGTATAGTAAAGGATAGAAAAGTTCGGGTTGCTCTTAAGCCCATCTCTTTTGAAGTGAGCATTCACACGTTACCTCTTTAGTGAAAGTACTTCCCTAGAAAGTTCCAGAATTCTTGTTTTCTGCCCCAAATCTGTCTTCACATTGACTTCCTATTGGAGTGAAGAATCTCAGTGCTCATTATTGCTACTCAAATATTTTTTCCTGATGTCTTAACACAATCTGCCAGCAGTTTTTTAAGGTTATGACATGCTGCTAAACACAAGATATTGTTTTATAAAATGTGCTTGCAATTTATTTTTTGTCAGTTTTGACTTAAAAAGGAGCTGAATGCCCAGCTTCAGACATTTCATACGTTTGTACTTGATCTTTAAAAATAAAATGGTTAGAATAAAATGTTGAGAGTTGGTTATGTCAGTTGTTAGGGATATGTCATTATTAACAGTTTGCATCAAGCATGTAATAAAACAACAATTTTTTAGAGATTCTTTAATTGTAAAACAGGCAACTTTTGATAAATTTTGTAGAAAAAAATTTTTTCTAACAGAATCAATGTCTTGAAGATGAACAAAATGAAGCAAAATTGCATCTCTTTATTTAGAAAGTTTATTATTGTTTTTACCTTGAAGCTTATGCAGACATTCAAAAGGCAGATATGAAGCAATGAGCGAAACTAGATGATCCCCTCTGTACCTACTACCAAGAGCGATCTCCTAGGACATTGCAGTAACTACTAAAGGCAGTATAAAAAACCTAATGTGGGAGATAATGACTGATTCATTATGATGTACTTCACATTAATGTTACTCTTTTATGGAATCTGGAGTGTTGATTTCTTTTGCAGAACCTATACAAAGGCTTGTGAATTTCTTATTAGTTAGAGTACCACAGCTTCAGACCTCCAATGTGTATAGTACTCCTTCATTGTAGTCAGGCAGTGTAGTCAGTAGCAGCGCTGCATTTTCCTCTGTGTTGTTGACACCTAATGAGCTTTCAACATGTAACAATAATTCTATTTATTGCTTGTTGTACAGAAACTTGTATTTTTCCAATTGCATCTCTTTTCATTTCTGAGACTGCAAGTTGAAACTCATCATTACTCTCTTTAAATTACTCACAATTTCTATATTTATGATACTTTTTAATTATGCATCATCAGCAATTTAACTGGAATACTTAAGATTTTGTTTAGATCATTGGAGGAATGCTGAATAAGATACTTGAAGCTGCATTAAATGAAGAAATTTGAGCTTTCATTAACAACTTCAAGGTAACATCAGGACATTTCCTCTTGGTGCTGACACCTGAGCAAGCTTTTAGGAGTTTTTGGCAGATGTTAGACTCAAAGAGACTTCTTAGGAACTTGCCCACCAGTTATTACTGTTGCTTAAGCAGGGGCTGATTCCCATTCGTGGAAGAGTGGGAAGAGAATCTACAGCTTTTTGAAATAGCACTTTCTTTGTGATTGTGAAGTCGTAGACTTAGGTTGGTGTACCTCTTGCTTGAGTTCACTTTAATGTAGATAGGATGGATATATCAATCTCCACCATCTTTTGTACTTTTTGTACTATAATCTGCATTCATATTCGGAACATTTAGCTGTGGCTGAATCCCAATTCTTCATCTTCTTCCAGGTCTTACCATCTGCTTCAGAATACATATCCAAACTTGAAATGTCTTGGTTATAAAATTATGTCATTTTAAGGACTTGCTGAGCAACTATCTCAAGTTATTTCACTCTTTCATTTGGGGAAAAAAAAAAAAAAAAGGAAAAGATTGTCTGTTTATAGAAACATATCCTGTTCTACTCTCTGCAGATATGAAACTGCTGAGAGCTCATTCATTCACACTTTCAGTGAACAGGACTTTGCTGAGTGTAAATGATGGAAGGAGGCTAAGTAATAAAGTAGTTCAGTTCATTGTTTTGCAACTTCTTAGATTTGTTGACCATGCCTTCCTTGCAGAAACAAAAGCATTCCTGATGTTTGTAGCCATATGCAGTATAATATCTTGGGTAACTTCTGAAATACAGCTTAGTGGTCAGATTACACTTTTCCATATGAAAGCACTCAGTATGTGAAACTTCAGTGAGTTTTTGAAGACAGTCATAGATGAGGCAGACAAATACTACTCCCTTAATACCTTCGAAAGCACTGCTTTGTGATGTACTAGCTCATCACTCTATTTTTAGCAGTTCATTGTTTCTGAGAAAATATCCTGGTATTAATAACAAGCTTCAGCAATGGCAGAATACTTAATCTCTTTAATCATATTTTTATCGACCGTCTTCAACTGACTGGAAAATTTGAGAACATGTCTTTACTGTTGTCATTTGTGGGTGTTTTCTGAGTTACATTTTAAGTTTTTCAGTATAGGTGTAACCACATGAGATACAAAAGTGACAGCCTGAAACTAGAAGGAAGGATTGAAAAGCTTGCAGTTAATAACTACTACATAAACTAAATGATGATTTTTAAAAGTGGTTATTTTCTGTGCAAGCTGTTTTTCTTTGCAGATTATAATGGAATATGGCAATTTATTTCACTGTTATTTGGGAACTGAGCTGATCAAATGGTATGTGGTGGAGACTGGGATAAAGAGAGAAAAGTGGTTTTGATAGTGATGATATGACCAGAAATAAAATAGAAATTTGCCTATCTCTCGTCCACTGAAGTTCAGTAATCTGAAAGAAACAACCATGAAAAAAGGTGAGATGCTTTAACAATAAAGGTCTTAACTGTGTCATGGTATGTGAAAATGCAATGGCAGGAAAAGAAGTTCTGTGAGAAAAATGTGTGGCTTTTGGAGAGTAAACTGAGGACAAATAATAACACATGGAGTTTGTTTGTGATAATGAAAAGGAGGAGCAGAAACGTGACATGAAGATGATTAAGGGACTTGAGCACCTCTCCATTGAGGAAAGGCTGAGTGCTGGGCTGTTCAGTCTGGAGAAGAGAAAGCTCTGGAGGAATGGCGTTAATACACATAAATATCTGAACAAAGAGGATGAAGCCAGGTCCTTTTCTGTGGTATCCAGTGACCGGACAAGAAGTAATGGGCACAAAATGAAAATGTGTGTTCCAGCTGAACATGTTTTTCCCATGTGCGTGACTGAGGGATGGAGTAGGTTGCCTAGGGAGAGTGGAGTTTCCCTCCTAGGAGATATTCAGAAGCAATCTGGATGTGGTCCTGAACAAGAGGCAGTAGGTGGCTCTGCTTGAGCAAGGCTGGAACTAGATGACTTGCATTCAAATCTCAGCCATTCTTTGATTCTGTAATTAGAAACAACTCTGGATTTTTTTTTTCAGGAGAAAAGTAGTTGGTCATGCTGAGCAGTGTTTGTAAAAACTGTAGTTTTTGTAAGCATCCCACGTAACCACTTTTTTGGTACCCTCTGTATGCAAAAGATTTGGGTCATCTAGTCACACAACATTCTTGAGTGGGAGCTGTTTGTTGTTATTTTTCTTAAGACTTGAAGTCTGTGAATCCAGCTTTTGTTTTTTTTTTTTTCCCTCTCATGCGAAAATAAACAAAACTTTTTTTTTTTTTTTTTTTTGTATTTCCACTTTACTCTTGAGACTAGTGAGGCTGTATCCAGAGGGCTGTGGGATCTTACTGGAGGTAATCTACCAGTGCCCTGCATGTGCAGGAAACATTCCTGTGGTAGCCTCGAAGTTAGCTGTTTGTACTTCTCCTGCCTGAGTGAAACCTCTTTGGATATTATGTGTTCTGCAGGGCAAACAGAGACCTCAGCAATCATGCAAGTAAATCCAAGTGCCATCAGAAACCTATGTTCTTCTTGGCCCAGTGAAACTGTGAACCTCTGGTGATTGTCTGAAAAGCAATATTAAGCCAGTAATGGTATTCTGATTGAACTGCTTTTATTGACAGATCAAAGGGTACAGTGACATGCATTTCATTGTGCATTTTTAGCTCTCTGCTTTTGACTACACCTGTTCCTTCCAAACAGTTTCTAGACCATATACTCTTCATGTTTACAGATCTGCTATCGCACACCTTTCCCAGAGGTTAGTGATGCTGGTGCTTTCCTTGGCCTTACTCATATATGTTTTTAGAGCTGTGTACATTTTACCAATAGGGATAGCACTTTGTCTGAAGAAAGATTAATGCATTTTTATGTGAAAGGACACTTTGTCTACTGAATTCCACACTATAAGTAAGGAGTCAATATTGGAATGCCAACTCTACTTCTATGGTAAAAATATAATAGTTCTCATTTTTAAGCAGTGACAGAAGGGGAATGGTTAATGGCACAAAGACTCACTTAGCTGACCAGATCTCTACCAAGCTGCGTGTATCCCATTTGCTTTTGCAAAGATAGCTATCTAATATAGTCAGGTTTCTCAAATGCCTTCCATACTGCTAGGAGTGTAATTTCAACATGCAAGCTACATGTCTGGCATTTTCAGGAATTATTGTTGTTCAACAGGATTTAGGCATCAAGCGTTTTCAGAGGACATTAGAGTCCTTTCTCTCCACAGTGAGGATAATATATTTTTATATGGGAGAGACAGAATGTAGGGGGGATAATTTATTTCATCTACATAATGTCCATTGCTATAGTTCCTTTTGTTATTTTTTGGACTAAGAGTAGTAATTTTGAATAATACTGCTATGAGATTGTGCAGTTTTTTTCCATAAAAAAGTAGTTCCTAGGAGAATGCAAGAACAACTTGTGATTTGGATAGAAAAATAAGCTTTTAGGAATATCTGATTTTGTTCTGCCTTACAGTTAGGCTGATTTGTTATGAAGATACTAAAGAGACTGTTGTGCACGTGACTGTTCATATTCTAAACTGATTACACTGATTAAACTGAAGACAAAATCATAGAATCTGAAATAATTTAGTGTGGAAAAGACCCTTCAGGTCATCAAGTCCAGCCATCAGCCTAACATTACTAAGTCCACCACTAAACCATGCCCTAAGTGCCAGCACCTCCAGGTCCTTTTCTGCTGGGCAGCTTTCCAGCCCCTCTTCCCCTAGCTCATGGGATTGCTATGAACCAAGGGCAGCACTCAGATTTTGGCCTTGTTGAATGCCATACGATTGGAATTGGCTTATTGCTCTAGCCTATCCAGATCCATCCTGCACTCAAGCAGATCAGTGGTCCCTGCTAATGTGGTAAAATCAGCAAAATTACTGACAGTGCACTCTATCCTCCTCCAGCTTGTTCAAAAAAATAATAAACGAAACTGGCTCCAGCACTGAGCCCTGGGGAATGCCTCTTGTGGCTGGCCACCAACTGGATTTAACTCCGTTCACAATAACCTCTTAGACTTGTCCATACAGAAATTATTTTACCCAGAGAACAACAGAGAAAAATGCTTCTTTAAAAGTCATTATTTCCTAAAATTGCTCTTGTTCTGTTCAGAATAGCTTCCAAAATGCAAAGATGGTTTTAAAAAAACAACGAAGCCAACAACAAACCACTCAACACAAACAGCTATGAAATCTGTCTGACCTTATCAATATAAGCAATGTTGACAGTTCTCATCTATGGGTGCATGCAGTTCTCCCAACAGGCATCAGACATTCTTAGGTCAAATTCTGTCTTTGTCAGCAGCAGATTTATCTGTGAGAATGTCTTCCTAAAGTTCCCAAAACCCCAGTCTTATTTTCTTCTCATTACAGCAAATATAATTTCAAATTTACATCTTTTTATGAATAACAAGTAATCACTTCATGGCTAAAATAATATACTTTTACATGAATCTTTTGGGTCTCTATCATAGTATATTTCTCTTGCCTAGATAATGGAAGAGACATGCTTAGGCACGACAAGCGCTGTGATTTTGAACCTGCTGCTGTTGTTATAAGTTTGTATGAATGTTGATTCTGTATAATTTGCCTTGGGACATAGGAGGAGATAAATTGGGTAAATATCATTGGAAGGTGTGGGGAAAAACTTTTCCTGAAAAGATACGCTCTAAAGACAAGGTTAACTTTTTGTTTGAATAGTGAAGAGAAGCATGGATGACCTGCTTATCTCAGATAGTCATGATATTCCATCTTATCCATCTTAATATTAATGGGTGCTCCTCATTTGTATTTATACTGCAATTGATATCAAGTACCCAGATGACCACACGATACTTCTCTTAAGATGCAAGAATAAAAAACTATTAATTGAAACCATCTCCTCCCTCCTCTGCATGAGCCATACCACCAGAGTAAAAGGCTCAATTAATTATTTACATGGTTTCTCCATACATCATGCCATTGTCATCATCCCACAAGCAGAAAATAGAGTGCATCTGAAACACTGTGAGATAATAGGCTGTGGTGGACAAAGATCCAGGTAGGAATAACCGGTTAGAGGCATTTATGTTTTAGTACTCCCATTATTATTCTGTCTGGGGAAATGCGACATAAAAGTGCCTTTCCCACAGTTAACTAGTAAATAAGTAGCAGAGCAAAGGTATGACATTGTTGTTGAATTTAAGTGTGATTATCTAATTTACAGTACAATGCTTTCTGTCAACTCAGAAGGTCAATTTGATATCTTAAAAAGTAACATTTCAAAGAGAAATAAAATGATGGACTTCTTATGAGGAAATTGGAGCATACATAATAAGCTACTTGATAAAAGTGATAGCAAGTGAGCGTCAGAGTGAGATGTATACCCAAAGCTGATCCCCTAGTCTGATGCTTCCCTATCACCTAATTGCTTCCTGTGAGCATGGTGTTTCTTTTGTTTAAAGGTATTTAAACCAGTCTGAATTGTCACGTGCTGTTTTATTTGTGAGAATTCCTGGGTTAGACTGTTTTTGCTGACTAATGCTTAGTTTTTATGTGAAGAGTTTCATGCTAGTTACTGTTCACAGAAGTATTGATTAATTTTTTTAGCACTAATTTGGCATTCCAGTACAACCTTATACTCAACTAAGAAATTACCACGTATTTTTATTGGTTTAAAGAGATACACAGATGCTTTGATACAAGAAAGCCTCAAGTACTCACCTATAAATTAGATGGTTAACATGCTATGCCATTCAAAAGTTATGAGATTTTCCTGCCTGTAATAAGGCACAACAAAAAATGGATGAGTTACAACAATCCAGAGTTTCTGAACTCTTCCATTACCACTTAGTTTTTCCTCTGCCCTGCTTTTATTTCTCCATTCTTATAAGGGTAACGTGTAACCAGCTGCTTTCCCAAGGTTCTAGTAAGCCAAATTAATCTTTGGCATAATTGTATTGACCTTTGTTGGCCAGCACCCAAAATAACTGTATTTCTCTTTTCTTTTATCAATGTTCTGATAATTTTTATTTTGTTATTTGATGCCATTTCTTTTTCATTTATCTCTTCTGCTGTAGCATTTTTACTTGGAATTTTGAGATTTATTAAATAATTCTGGTGCCAAACAGAAAGAAGAGAGCTGGGGATAGGACAGATGGATTCAGAGAGGGGAGAGTTTAGGGTTTTCTTGTTTAACTCTGGGCTGAATTGTTTATGCTTGTGGGCCTCTGAAGGATGCCTCAAAAATATTTCTAGGTTCTCTTTCTAAAGCCTGTAACAGTGTTTCTAAATTTTGATGTGTCAAGTAAATGCACAAATGTTGGACTACTGTCAAGTAAATGCACAAATCTCTATTCCTGCAACAGCTATAAGTTGGCAGTAGCTGCCATGAGCTAGGGAAAGCCAATTTTTGTCTTTAATAGCCAAACATCCATAGACATGCCAGAAAGGTTATTTCTTGTCTTATAGAATCAAGGGAAGGGAAACCTTTCAGTAATGGGTAAAATACTATACCTCTATTATATCAAATGTCAGAGCAGACTGATGGTCTCTTCTGGCCTAAAAATGTGCGACTTTGCTCAGTGACTCAACCTTACAGCTTTTATTTTGAAAGCCAGATTTTTGTCCAGAGTTTTATCTGTTAGTTCAGGCGAAAGTGTGTTTTCCTGAGGGCATTCTTTCTCTACCTGTATTCTCCTGTCAGGGAAGAGGAAGGTCTCCTAAGATGTGGATTGCACTTCTGGATTTATTTCATGCAAACACTAGTTTACCAGATGATCAATTGGTAGTCTACTTCCAAACCTTCTGTTCTCTGATCTAGTTGCCACGTACACATGAGCTCTAATCACCCACTCTTGGATTTGTCACAACCTGCTTAAATAAGAAAATATCACAATGCATTTTTCTTTTTAGTCTCTGGACATGCATGACCATAAAGCAGTTATTTTCAAATGAACTTTTTGTTTAGTTCTGTAATACTATCTAAATGTTAGCTGCTGTTATACTGCTCTCCTAGGTGTTTAGAAGTACAGTGATTCCTTAGGATAGTTGGCATTCATTTTTATCTCAGACATCTCCAAGAAGATGTTACAGTGCTGTGGTTTTGCATTATCCTTGCTACAGCTTCCTCCTAACTGATACCACAGATGGGATTTGGCAGCCACAGGGAATTAAATTCAAAGCTGAGGCCAACAAGAGGGTCAAAATAGAGCACTGAAGGAGAGATATCAACCATAACAAAGTCTGAGGAGCTTTAAGATAGAGGGAAAAATAGTTCGCAAGCGGTGGTTCCTAAGGAAAACTTTGGTAGTTTCCTTCTGCTGTGTATTCATCATGATTTATTTCCGGAGATGAAGACCTGTTCTTAACAAAAATCTTTCAGAAGTAACACCTGATGATGCTGTTGGTTTTTAACATTTTAGAGAACAAATCACTTTTTAAACTAAACCATGGAGTATGAAAGGCACTCTCATCTTTTTTTTTTTTTTTTGGTAGTTACTATTAGACTGAGCGATCTCTACTCATTTCTAGAACCTACTGTTACCTGCTGCTAGAATAAGTATATGGGAGAGAGAAGTTACTAGCTCAGGTCTTTCTTCAGTCTTCTTTGCTCCCTTCACACGCACATCCATCCATTTAGTTTATAAGCTAATTTTGGAATCATTTTTGGTATACTGTATTTAATTTTAGTTGTTGTTTCAAAGATGGGTGCTCTACAGCCCACTGGTGAATGTTCTGCCTGACTAACTTGCTGGAGGAGACAGTATTCTTGTCTTTTCATCCTTGAAAATAATACCTTCCCCTTTCAGTGCAGATCATTTTGTGTCAAGTTTATTCACTTAATGTAGTTTTTAATAATTTATGGTTACTTAACTATTACAATAAAAAGTGATTACTTCAAATGACATTGCTCTGGAAAACTGTTACAGAGGGGATGTGTTCAGTGAAGGAATCCATGTACTGTTATCCACTCCAATTTTAGTTGAATAATCTAATAATTGTTTGAATTAAATGGTTTATTAGGTACAGAATACATCATATTAAATCACAACAAATAATTCAGGCTGTGTAATACAAGTTGGATAAAACTCCCTGAAGGTAAGTATGTCTTTTGTACCACAGAGTACAGAGGAGGCTTTTATGAACAAGTGATTTCAATTGTCTCTGTGAACAAATATATGAGAATGTATTTCTTGTCCTTTAAATTATATTTCAAGTGATAGACATTATAAAATCAGACTCTCTCCCTATTTAGACACTATGCATTTTGATTGACTCAGTAATGAAATGTAAGTTAGAGTAAAATTACTTTTAATGGGTGTTAATAAAATAAATGATCATAAATCCATGGTCTTCAAAATAGTTCAAGCCCTTTCTAGAAATCGCAACAGATATCAAACGTTAAGTATTGGTCATAGTTATGGCCAGGACATCCAGTGACTACATTAGAGAAGAAAGCTCTTTTAATGGTATGAAATGAAATAAACTGAAAATAAAAAAAATAAGTAAATAAATTTGTTACTTTCAGGATTCTTCCTCACTTTCATGTAGATCTTAGGCAAACTAGTTGAAGATGACTTCAGGCTCTTCCAGCTAAAACTGAGTCACCAAACAGTATGTACACAGTAGAATTTTTGTTTGTTTTTTGAACAATGCTAGGCAGTACATAAGAAAGAAGTTTATTTTTCTTGGTTTCAGTAACTGTTAAATCCGCAGCAGAAGAGAAGTTCATTTTGGTCAGCTGCTCATTGCATTGAGTTTTACTGTTGATTTGCCTATGGTTTTAAGATTTTCCATTATTTTAAAGGTTTTCTATTATTTCTACTATTGATTTACTTCTCCTTTGGAAGTGTGAAAGCCCATTTGAAAAGGACAAGAATATTATTGACTCCCTTCAAAATCTGAGTATCTTCCTTCAAGATGTAGGCTCTCTTAAAAATATTATTCTTGAAAATTTCCATTCTTTAGGATTTATCTGTTTTTCTTGACTCAGCTTACCATTAAAGCTTGCTATATGGAAAACAAATTAGGTTGTTGTTATGGTTGCTTACCTCCTTCTGGCAGTTGTAATGGTTTGCTGCACTTGTGATTCATAATGGTTTCCCATCTGCTGCTTGCTTCTGTTCAAGATGCTGTGCATTTTTAATCTTTAAGTTGTTAGGTCTGAGTCTAATCTTTAAATTGTTAGGTTAGAGTTAGTCTGGGGACAGGATTCTCCCACTGCCTTTCCTTCTGGGTGAGGGTTGCCACTCTGTGAAAACAAGTGTCTGTAGTATATAGCAGAAGGTGATATATGTACTAAATTCTTTTTGAAAAGAAAAGTTTAAATTCTGCTGTCAGTACTCCTGCACTGTCGATCTCTTTCTGTCTTCTAGAAGTGTATTCTTGACAGATCATCTCTTCCACTGGCTAGATTAAATATTTACATTAATACTTTTCTGAAAAAATAAACTAGAATCAAAACTACACATACTGGAAGCAGACTTGGTACTGAGGTAAGATGTTCATGTCATTCATTTAGACCATTCCTGAAAATTTCTGCAGCTTGTAAATGCATTTATTCTTGTGGAGCTTTTGGGGATGGTTCAGAGGAGGCCACAAGGCTGCCCATAGGGATGAGGAGCACCTCTCTTTTGGAGACAGAATGACAGAGCTGGGCTTGTTCAGTCTGGAGAATAGAAGGCTCCAGAGAAACCTCAGTACAGCCTTCTAATATTTAAAGAGAGATTGTAAACAGGAGGGGAATGAACTTCTTACATGGGTAGATAGTGATAAGACAAGGGGGGAATGGTTTTAAACTAAAGGAGGGAAGATTTAGACTCTGTATGGGGAAGTTTTCCACAGAGAGGATGGTGGGGCAATGGCACAGACTGCCCAGAGAGGTTGTGGATGCCCTGTCCCTGGGGGCATTTAAGGTCAGGTTGGATGGGGCCTGGGCGACCTGATCTGGTGCTCAATCTAGCAGTTGGCAACCCTGCCTGTGGCAGGGAGTTGGAACTAGATGATTTTTAAGGTCCCTTCCAACTCGAGCCATTCTGTGATTATATGAATTTATGCTGAGTCTGAGATGTTTAAATAATATCTGATTTACAGAGCAAAAAAAAAAAAAGTTCTTTCACTTCGTCTGAAATTGCACTTTTTTTTTAAATCTTGATAGAACGTATTCATTTATTTGTAAGATTCCTACCACTTGATCTAATACAGAAATCATCTATTTCTCTGTAATTCCCTTCAGTTAGCAATTAAGAAAATTACAGGTTATTCTTGCATCTCCTTCTTTCAGGAGTAAGGTCCCGTGTATGCAGATCATAATTTATTTCATCAGTATAGAATCAGTTTCGCTTACATGATTTAGTACAGAAAGTATTGTAGATTTTTCTTCTATGAGAGCTAACAAATTACAATAATAAAGAACCCAGACATCCTACTGAGATAGTTCAGTACCTCAGGATGCAGCTTGGATAGCAGAAGTCTTTGTGTTGCAAGCTGGATATGTTCAGAGTCTCTTTTTAGCTAATTACTTTAATTGTGAATGTGGTAGATGCCCGTTCACTATGCAGTATGCACACAAAATGTACAGCAGGCTCCCAGTAACGCATAACCTGAAAGGCCTGAGAAGCAATGAGGTTGCAGTGGCCTTGGCTCTGTTGTGGGGCTGATCTGGGTCGTGGTGGGGCAAGGCTTGCCTCTGCTTCGTATTGATGGAGTTGTGGAAGTGTGACTAACTCATGGAAACCAGTATTGTTCAGCATAGCTTCTCTTCTGAAATTGTCTTTACCAGCTTTCTTAACTTGAATAATTATTTTTGCTGTTCAGATTTCAGGTTTTTGCGTTTAATAAAGACTACGGAGCATATAGCTATGGGACATATTTACATCTTTTCATCCTGATATGGGAGGCATTAGGTACAGTTCAGATTTTCTGTCTGTATTTCATCTACAGTCAAGGGTCTAGAAGGCATTGTTACAGCCAGAGATGGGCAGGAGGAAGCTCCAGCTCTCCAAACATCTTGCATTTGCTTTTTCTTGGGACTAGGACAAGAGAAGGGGGAAGGGAAGGGACAGATTTCTTACTGTTCAGAGCTGCTTTATCCTTGTCTAATAAATTTAAGTTGCAGCCTCTAAGTTGACTCAAGGGAGAGTTAGCAAGATTCTGTACCTCTTCAAATTATTTAAACAATCTTTGGATTATTTCATGCTTTCTTACATGGCTCAAGAAATGCATGCTGTGGGTAGATTCTGCCATTCTGGCAGCTGAAATCCATACAACATGTCCAAGTATATAAAAAGCTTTTAAAAATATGCATGGTTTGGGTTTCTTTTCTTAATATTGTTAAAGCAACAGTTTAATCTTCATAGTCAAGCCATGCATGAAATCTGAATGTGTCCCTACCTGATGTCTACTTGTATTGCAAAAGAAGTGTGAGTAAAAAGCATAGAAATCTTTTGAAGATATTTTTGCTATTAAAAAAGAGGCCAACATATAGCTGCAACCTCCTGATAGGAACTCATCCCTACAAGTTTCTGCCTGCTTCTGGAATATTTTCATATATTTTTGTCTTCCTGAAACCAACAGTAAAATTTAAGTTGAAAATATACTTAAGAACTTACCCTAAAAATATTAGTTTGTCAGGTGGCTGTCTATATTTAAAACCTAATTAAGGAAAAGAAGAATTGCTTTTGAAGTTTCCAAGTTTGATGTTTTGGAGTAGATCCAAAGCTCACTGTAATTCAACTGATCTCAATACAGCCAAGAATCTGCGTACTTTATTCAAACAAATTCTTCACCAGCCTGTTTCTTAACTCACGAAATTCTGCAGGTTCTAAATAATGACTGTATTTTCTCCAGTCTGTAATTTGAATAAGATGAAGAGCCTATTTGCTTCTAGGTAATGGCATATGGGGCACACTGGGCACAATGATAACAAGCACCCTTTTAAAAACAGCTTCATTATGCTCCCTTCAGGTACTGGGAAGAGCTTGAGGCAAGACAGCGGGTGAGATGGATCATTGAACTGATCAGATATGGCAATTCCTGTGTTTTCTGTGTGCTCAAGGACGACATAATTTTAACCAAGCATAAACATTTTACAGCTGGCTGCTACAAATCTGTTTTATTTGTTTAGGAGTTAGGGAAGAAGGTATGTTTCTCAAAGGTTGTGGGGATAGTCTATAGTATGGACACATAAAGTGTTGATGGATTTGTATTTAGCTGAGAGCTTGTAGCAGGCATTTCATTGAGGAACAGAGCTCAGAGCATGATAATACTTTGTAAGAATGAATATGTGTTGCCTCTGGTTTTCACAGGAGTTGCCATGATTAAACACATCACTGTCCTGTAGAGCTCATTTCAAATATGTGACTGGAGTCTGTTAGGTACCTTATTTCACCTGGCATTCAACATTTTTAGGCACTTTGTTCCTTACTAGGTGCCGCAATTTCATTTATCTTTGAGTTGTAAGTTCTTCTGAATAACAAAGAGAAATACTTTCTTCCAGTAATTCTACTGATTAAATGTTGTTTCCTCAAATATTTCCCAGATTTTAGAAGAGCTAGTAGCCACTGTTTCAGTAAGAAGAAATATTTTATTTTCATGTCTGCAAGCTCTGTGAGCCTCAGTGATCTAATCCTAGTAAAACATGCATAATGAAGCACATAGATGGTTTGATTGTTTTCCTTTAATACTTTTTTTGATCGCTGTTACAAAACTCATTGCTTTAGCTGTGATCTCTTTTCCCCAGCAAGATGCTAGCTATAAAATGAGAAGGTAGAAACAAGAGCCTGTTGATGGATTAAACTATAAATGCAAGTGATAGCAACACTTTTAACAAAAAGCCTGTTAACTACCCTTTAAATTTAATCTTGGCACTTTGTAGAGTCAGAAATTCAGAGAGAGAAGTATTCAACAGCCAGAGGGGATGTAGAAACAAACTAGCTGTGACAGAGACCTGATGCAGATAGGTGTGACCTGGAGGTGAGGAGCCTGCTGGCACGAAGGCTGGCCAAGCCCTGGAGAGGACAGCCTCCGTCCACCAGCTTGCAAAAGGGGTTACGTGCCAAGGGCCTCTCCCACAGCTTCTGCTGAAGAACTCTTAACAGTGATGGCAAAAGCAGACTTTTTAGATTCACGTGGATTCGCATTCGTTACATAATGCACCCATGCTTTATGTTTTCTCAAGGATTATGAAAGAAAAGCATTTGACTTCCTCGGGTTTCCAGTGATGTTCACATCCCTCTGGGCTGTTTGAAATGCTTGATTGAGATCATATGGTGTGCTTACAGATGTGGTATGTTTATTCAGTAGCGTGTATGTATTTAAAGTCAACTTGTGTGCATTCCAGTTTGTATAAATACATGTAAAGATATCTAGAAATATATAAATGTATTTATATAAAACTAGATCACTCTGTATCTCCCAAGGACAAATGTCTCATTTTGACACGTTATGCTAGGTACTTCTGTTGTGACATGGTGTTAGCCTTCATGTCACTGTTGCTTATCATCTTTTGCACTCAGTCCACCTTCCAGCTAAACTGGAAGGAAGTATTGAGTTTGAGGTACAATAAATGCTAGACATTTGTGGGATGACATTTTATATGTGCTATTTTATTTTCAAATTTCCTATAAGCTGTTTCAGCTACTGATTTTCACTGTTGTTGCCGCTGCTAATCTGGCAAACAGAGTGCATTAAGTATGTCTGTTTGGTCATCTCGTTGGTGAACTGCTGAGAATAGTGCTATTATTTTGTAGAGAATGTTGTTTCTGTGTTTCCTTGTCCCTTGAATCATCTCCGTGTTTCATATCACCCATATTTAATTGACCTCCATGGGTGTTTTACGAATGGAATGAAAAAAATCCATCAGAACCAAGGTAAAGGGATGCATAATTAAGTCCAGTGTCTCAGGCTCCTTCTGATAAATGCTTCCAAAGGAATAACAGTAGAATAACGGTTTTCATATGACCCGTTTTTGACAAATGGCAGCATTTCACTTGTGAGCTCATTGAGCTTCTCATCTGGCATGAAATGGTAATGACAATCTATAAATTAAACAACTTTTTATTTTGCTAGCTTATTTGTTTTCAATTCTACTTAAGTTGTTTGAGTGCTGGAAGCTGCCAGATGAGAAGAGTTTGCGCTGGTGGTGCTGCTCGATGTGTATTATCTGGAGGCACGTTGGTCTGAGTATTTTACATGAATTGGATGTACACTTGGATTCAGAGGAGGTAACTTCTGTTCCTTAAGCTGCACGGAGTTCCCTCGGCCACGGGCTCTGCTCTCTGTGGTATCCTTGTGTACAGATTTAAATAGGCAAAAGCCTTTTGCTTTCTTCTCTAATGCAACTTCCCTGGGAGCACATTCCAACTGTACCTTTGGCAAAAATGTGACTTATGTGCTGTCCATGCCGTGCTGTACAGCACCTTCACTTTATCTAGCAGACAGGAGTCCTTAGGAGGGACTGGTACCACTCATACAACCCTTAATCAAATGGGAATGTTATTTTTGAGTTGTCCACAGGTGTTTCTGTTACAAAATGGAAGCAGTTCAGCAAAATTGTTAAAGAGGTGAAATTATGCCTGACTCCAAAAAATTCTCCAGTGATTTCCTTAATGTGTGATGTCATAGCTAGTTATCACTAGATTACAACCCTTCTCTTCACATATGCTTTTGGTGAATTGTCTGCCTTTATATAAAACTTACATGCAAAGCTTGTCTTTGAAGCTGTGTCAGTAGTAGAGATTCCAAGCATCATAGATGCCTTGGAAAGCTGTATGCTCCACTATTTTAACTGCTTCTCCAAATTTTGCTTGCAATATAGGTACTACTAAGTGAACTGTGTTTGAATCTTTTAATACCTAATTCAGATATTATTTAAATGAGTTCCCATGCCTCTTCATTCCATTTTAATTAAAAGCAATAAGGATATTGATTCAAAGAGCATTATCCAATCTTTATTTTAATATAAGATGACAGGTGAAGACTATCTTTGTCACAATAAGATCATAGAGATAATCTCTTTAAAGTATTGTTCCAAATAAAGCCAGTTACTTGTTAATATTGAATTTGAAATTAGTTCTGATTATGAATTTTACGTTTTTATTCTAATATTTGATCAAAAGTTTCCTATTTATGGATTGGTTTTATTACTGTGGTCATGAAGGTGTGTTTTCTTTTTCTCTGCATTTCTTTCATCCGGGACAAAAATTCTAAATATAAGCGAGAAAGCACTTTATAGGGAGGGATACACAATTAAGATTTTTGCAGATTGTTCTGAGAGAGAGAAAATTAAACTCTGATTTCTGACACTGTAATGTCAAGTAATGGACACGATTTGGGCTTTGGGAAATATTCAGAATTTGTCTAGTGACTGCCAGGCGTTTCAGGATGTGTGTCCCAAATCCTTACTTGTTTGGATATAACTTCTCTAGCTGTAGACTTGAAAGCAGTTCAGTTTCTTCTGATTTGTGATGGAAGGTGGTCACTTCTGGTTTCTTGTCACAGGAAGGGCATTTCGAAGGGGAGCAATTCCTCATTTCCTGAATCAAGGGAACCAACAAATGGATTTCTTATTAGAAACAACCAGAATATTCAGCCAGTTATGTTATAAATTCCAAGGTTATGTGCTCTTTTGTTGATTTTAATATTAATGGACTTCTATGTTTCTCTGGGATTATGGTTTCTTGGTTTTTACTGTTGCAGAATCTCAAGGCCACAAATAGTGTCGAATAGCTTTGCTTGATTATTTCCTTACTGATGTTGAGAAAAAGATTCTCTGAAGCAATGCATTCAGAGAAAACTCTCCTAATCCTTTTCCAGATTGTCATCCTTCTTCTAAGGCTGCACAACTATGTGCGAAAATTAAACCAACAAACAAACAAGAAACCCACCACCAACAAAGAGTATTTAATAAGGTCATAAAACAGTTATTTCCATAGGGAATTAATATGAATATTTCAGACATCCGTTTCTATTTTCAAGTGCCCAGCATCATCTTTAAACCTTTCTTTCTTTTCCATGGATGCTCCATTTGAACCCTGTTATTGGAATCTCTCCCTTTAACTTCCTTCTCTCCTTGCCTATGTTGGAGGCTCTTCCTCTCAGCTTTTAACTGTACACTGCCACAATCATGCTCTTGTGGCATCTTATGTTCACGGAACTAGTCTAGCTGCTACCTGATGATCAGGTAATTTTGTTCCTATTTTGTGTCCTTTATCTCCAAAACCCCTGTGCTGCATAGACATCCTCTGCATCTTTTTCCTTGAGTCTTTCTTATCTGCCTTGTGCCCTTTCCCTAGCTCAGAAGTGGCATGAAGCAAGGCTCCTAATGAGCTACTCCTTAATCCATGTAAGATGCATGCCTTTAGCTTATTCTTCTTGATTTCACTGCTGCCTTTCACAAAGATAATTGCTGACACCTCATCTGCTTTCTATCTGCTCCTATCTTTTGTGATAATGTAATATCCTGATGATGTGTTGTTGGCTGGTCATGTACAAGCAGCAAGTAGTCCAAAGGACTATTAGTTTTATCTCCTGAAAGTTAAGGCCTATTTCTGAGATATATTAAATCAGTACTTAAAATCCTTTCTAGATTACCTGATGTTGTTTGCAAACGCTTTTGAATTAAAAATAATTCCCAAACAGATTCTGATACTCTTACTATGAATAGTACAATAGTTCCAAACTGTTCAGTGAGAATTGTCATTGAAATCAATTGGGTTATGCCTTCAGTAAACAAAGAAAAGGTATTGAAATAAGGTCAAAATCCAAATTCTCTGAATTCTTGACTACTACTTAATCAGAATTTTCATATAAGAGATTACCACCACGGGATTGCAGGATGTTTTTCTCTTTCCGTGTTCGGAACCACAGATGACTGGCAAAGGCCTGACTGTCCTTAATTGGCTTGAACCACAATTCTTTCAACTGATTCTTTTGCTTTTATGACTTGTAAGAAAGGAATATTGTCTTTCTTATTTTAAATAGTCAAGCCTTCCAGGTATGGAGTTTGTCTCACTTAATATTCATAAAGTTTCATTCAAGTGGAGAGTTCTGTGTTAGTAATAGGTTATTATCATTAAGAAGTTCATTATTTGCAGACAAAGTGCAATTGGGTATACCATTTTCATGAAGAGTAACATAAAGGTATTTATCACTATTCAAAAGCTGTAACTGCTATGCTTGAATTAATGGGAGGCTTGCAGTGCTGAAAAGTGATAGAAAACAAACAGGCAGAGTAGATAATAAGGCTGTAATAGTATTTTGAGGATTTACATTGTTTAAAGTGAAAGCAAGACTTCAAATACCTATAGAGATGACACAATTACATGCCTGTTAAAATTTATAGAATCAAGAATTCTCTATGGTCTGCTGAATTTAAGCCTGCATAGCATTTCTCTCTGCCAAATATCACACTTCTTCCATTTGAAATCTGTATTGTAACCCTTCTTTTTTATATAATGCTTGTACAAGATCGAGCTTGCAGCACATCTCATCTAGACCAAACTGCAAGACCAGAAAAGCCTGAGGTACACACATTTGTACACTGCAGTTTGTGAAATTCAGAGTCAGTCTTCCTTCAAGGTTTAATCTAGTCCCATTATTTCCCTCAAGGTTTTTCATAGTCTTCCAGTTTTATTAGGTTTAGAAAGATCACTGTGGCCAGTTTAACCCTCTTCAAGTAACTACAAGGTATCAATATATTTTTAAAGTATTTTCCATTAAAACTTAATTTAAATGAAAGCCATCTTAATTTGACTTCATCATTTTCAAATACCTAATTAGCTCTCATGTAATAGCCATGAAATGCACAGATTTTGTATTAAAAAAACCTCTTATAGAGATTTTCAGAATTTAGACTGTGCAGTTTTCACAGTGTCCAGGTTAGGGACCATGTGTGTGGGCTGCATTTATAAATGCATATGTACACATGGTTGTGTATTTGCATTTTTCAAAGGACAGACAAAGAATGGCGCCATTTCAGGCTCTGCTTGCAGGTGTTTGAGGAAAGCCAAGCATGAGATAATGGAGTAAAGCGTATTACATATTGAAAGCATTTCATCTCAATCTAGCTAGAAAGTCTACAGGTCATACTAAAACATTAGTCTTTGTTTTCTGAAAAATTGACAAGATTAGCAGAGCTTCCCCCCCCCCTTTTTTTTTTTTAACTGCAGCTCTGTTCCATTCACAGTGATTCCTTGTCATGCAAAGTGAGTACGTAATATGATTAAAGCAATTCTAGCCACTTATAGTGCGTAATTCTGATTTTCTTTTGATTTCCTTACCACTGTAATATGGTACCCCACAGGAAGAATAGAATGAATGATCAGAATTTCATCCTTCATCTGTTATAGCTTTAAAATTATGTTTTAAATTATTTTCCAAACATTTTTAACAGTTATGTCAATAAATCTATATCAAGTCATGCTATTGCTATCTGGAAAGAAACCTTTGCTATTTCAGTTACTCCTTCCCAAGCAGAATATCTTCCAGAGTGAATTTATTCTTTCTTACCTATCTGTAAAAAAACAACCAACAAACCAACCAAAATCCAGTTGTTTAGTCAGTGCTGTGATACCATTAGTAGGGTTCTCAGCTGGTGTAAACATTTAAAACAATATGGATTTATATAAAATCATAGTAAATTGCATTACTGAAGGTATTTCCTTGCTTTTATCCTAATTGGTGGTATTTGTATTTTCTTAATGTTCTGTCATTGATGAACAAGTTGTCATGCTTGCTCCTTCATTTTCCCACAGAACTCAAGTGTGTCTCTTTCTTTTTTTCTTATGGCCTTTTTTTTTGTATGTTTTTTTCATAGGCAGCCACTAAATGATAGTGAAGTAAATTAAAAGGAGGTAGCCAAATGTAATCTGTTTTCCTTCTTGCTTGTTAAGGATTTATTTATTCGTTCACTGATAAAGATGCTATCCAGAAAGATATACTTGGCAAAAAGAGGTCACAGGACTCCTTGTCTGTGAGTTACTTGTTTGTTTTTATTTAAGGGAACCATGTAAAGGAAAAACAGAAGAAATCTCTCCTTACTGGCTGTGCTAATCATGCAGTGTGCCTGCCTAAATTTTTCCAGGAATACATACAGTAAAGTGGTATATTATTTGGTTATTTCTCTGAACCTCTTATATTTGACCATCCAATAAAACTACCCTACTTCTTTTCTCATTGTTTGAAGCAGAAAGACTAAGCCAGACTACATCATAGTTCCATTACAACTGATAGTCCTCTTTCTTGCTTGATTCATTATTTCATAGAAGATTTATGTACACAGTAAATTTTTATTTACATTTTTTAATGCTGAAGAAATTAATATATGATATTCTTTATCTGTAAAATTACGCTTCACATTTGTGGTACTGAAGCAGAAGGCAGTGAAGGCTGGGGGTGTTTTGTAATTGCAGTGGGAGCTCATTGCACAGGCTTGGAGATGCCCCAGAGAAGATTAATCTCTTGCTTGGATGATCAATGTTTTTGCACTGAATAGTTGCACTGTGATCAAGAAACAGTTAGGAACTATAGTTCTTCATCCTCGAGATTTAGTAATCATCACCTTCTTGCCTATACCAAGATGTCAGTGGTAAACGACAACTATTTATAATAGTCCTAGATTTTGAGTCTGAATTCCAGGGAAGAGGAATCCACAAGGCCAGCAGACTGTGAAATCTGGTCCTCTGTCACCAGGCGGTCTTTCAGAAAGCTGTTACTGTACTCTTCCTTCCTAAACTTCCTTCTGCTTTTCAGCCTAAATGTATTAGAAGCCAGTTAAAACCAAATTGTTCTTTCACCAACATAGCCTTCTGCAGTTTGTTCCCTTCCTTTTGAATACCTGTGGGTATTCACAGACAAAAGTTACAGTTGGTCATTGCCTTTGAGAGAGTAGGCTGGATTATTCTGATTTTCCTTCATATAATGGGCATCCTCATAACCGTCTTGGCAGTTGCCTGTTTGCATTCATCTTTCCTAGACCTGAGGAACCAGAAATCTGTATTGTTTAGGTCTTAACGTCAGTGCCGTGCTCAATGAGAAGATCTTTCCTGTCACTACTCAAAATAGTGACCAAGACTTCATTTAGAAATAAAATAGTCGAGACCCAGCCTCCTTCCTTCAACACAAGTAACAGGATACACCTTGTGTCCATAAATGCTTCTCCTATGGCATGAATTTCTGAATGTTGCATGTGGGAATAGACCTTGGCCTGAAGAATTGTTTGGAGCTTTCCTTGAGAATTAGTGCTAACTGTTTCAGGCTGAAATTGGGCCACTGGTTGTATGATGTTAAATGGTACGGACACCACACCAACTCAGGCACTGTTCCTGTTGAGCTTATGGTCACAGTCATGGCTGTAGACACTATGATGTCTGCAGACACTGTCTGTTGCCGCTTCACCACGGAAATTCACAAGCATCCTTCATCTGAGTCTTGTGTATTGATCTCCATCATCCTCTGTCACTAACTCCTGACTGATATTTTCAATTAGTTTCTAAGCATGCGAACTTACTTTCATACAGCTTTGTTCCTTTAGTCTCTGTGGTTTTTCTTTGCGTGGTATCTGTAAAGGTCTTCTAGTAGTGCCTTCAGCTATTAATAATAGTGTCCTCCACAAGTTTGAGGAGCCAACTCTGATGTTTTATGGTGAAGTAACTAAAGAAATTAGTATATTAAACTGATCTTGAGTTCCTTCTCAGAGGGACTTTGCTGATAATTTCAGATAACTCCTATGAATACAAGTGTTACAGTTTTTCTTTAGTTATTTCAGCCATCTTGCAATTCCTGTCATTCTGCTCCTTACCAGGTTGCTATATGGCACTATACTTAATGGCTTTATGAGAATTAAGCATAACATTGAATTCAGGGCTTTACATTTTCTGGAAAATCTCTTAGTCATGACACTTTTTTTGCACACCTGTAGAAGAGGTAAATGACAGTACAACTGCATGGTAAGGTTTTTTGTTTGTGTGCTTGTTTTTGCTTCCTTATGTTGTCTTTTCCACCAAACCAGCATTTTCTTTCTCTGCCTCTGTCTCATGGTTTCTATGAAGAATTTTGGTATAAATTATTTTAATTATAAAATTCCTTGTTTTTCACCTGAGCTGAAGCTGTTTTGCCTAACAGTATTGCTGCCAGAAATTACACATTTGTCTATAAATTGACCCAACAATTGCCACTGTGGAATGTTGCTTGATGTCACTGAGCAACGTAAAGAAATGGATTTTCACAAACAGGAAAGTAATCTGTTTTTCTAATGGGAAACTGAGGCATAAAGCAGTTAAAAGCTATTTTAATTCTTCACTACAGAAATTGTTTCAGTGATCTTTTCTAAGAGTGTGATAGCAAAAATAATTCAAAATATGCCCCAAAAAATCAGTCAATAATGCTCAGTTTCCAAGTGTCATTGACTTAAATGATGAATTCTTAAAATGTCATAAAGCCATAGCTAAGAAATTAGGAAGGTTATCAAGCAAATTCTCTTTTGTTGTCAGATTGCAAAATAACTTGTTTGTGCAAATTTCAAAAGGAGAAAAAATATACAAAGCCCAATGGGTAAATCACAAAAAATTATTTGCTTGGTTAACCTTGTGAAAAAGTCCTCATTGAAGAAGTTAGTTAAGGCTGTTTCACAGCTCTTTTCTTTAGCCATTTCTTATCAAGTTTCCAACATGAAGATGATATGTTGGCCATTGCTAGGAACTGGTTTTAAGACCACCACTAATTTTCCACAGATCAGTAAAGAGATTTCAGAAGGTAATAGTTTGAAGCCTGGTGGCTAACTGGTTTCTCAAAAATCTTTAGTGGTTTTGAGCACATTTAATTCACTATATGTTTATTCTTATTCTGGTTTCTAACCTACTGACATTTCTCATTCCCTGTAATAGTCTGTAATAGTTCAAAACCGGACTAAATGATGCAATCCTGAAAACGTTGGATGTAGCATGAGGATTTGAGCCTAAGCCCTAGCCCCTACTAATCTGGACAGTCAATACAATTTATTAAAGCAACATCATTCTAAGCAATTTCACAGCTGCAAGTTCTGTTAGAGATTATTTATTAATTTAGAACAACTTAAAATTTCGTTTGCTTCTATTCTTTAAATTTTAACATTGCATTATTAACTAAGTTTATATATCATCATTCTTCACCCTTCCTTCCTTATTTTCTAACAAACCACTCAATTTTCATTCATATCAAATCTTTTGTCACCCTGGTATACAAGAAACATTTGTGTCATTATTGTTTTCAAACAAAAATAGATGTCCAGACGTAGCTGTGTAAACTTTATTCCTTGTAGATTCTGTACCTGGGTCTCTAAGAGCAATGTGCTGCTTTTCAATACAGGCTGTGAATTCTTTGACAACACATCTGTTACTCCATCCATTCTCAGTCAACCATAAGAAGCTTGCTTCGCTCCCATCTTTCCCAAGAACTTCGAGGCTGTGTTTCATCTTTCTGATCTGTCTATTGCTTTGCTTTTTTTTTTTTTTTTTCCCCAGTGTATAGCCATTTTATATGCAACGGAAGTGATAGATTTAACAACAGGGAATGATGTATGCAAACAGTAGTTTTCTTGCAGTTTTCACTGACATCTATCACCTTTTTTTACATATACAATGCTTTTCCAGTGGGCCTTTTTCACAGAATTTAGTCAGCTTGCAGAGCTGGTTTTATGGTGCTGCGTATCCTAGTGCTATGCATCACCTCTTACCCAGGATTTCAGTGGAAGTGAATCTTCCATAAATATCTCAGGGCACAGTAAGTAGTGTGAATGTAGCAAAGAGAACATCTGCTAAAATTGGGTATTTATGTCATAAGCTCTATTGTGTATTTTGTCTTGATGCATTGTATTAAATTGTAGAATTGGCACATCAGATTAGCTATAATCGTGATGACATGAGGGTTTGTTCCCTTGAATATTTACATTAAATATTTCTATACCTTGTAGTATCTTTACATTTCTGAACAGAAATCAGGCAGCCGTTTACATGCATTTTGCTCCAGAGGGATGAATCATGAGTAAGCAAGCCTGTCCTTGTATGCTTTCCAAAATACAAACAAGAAAAGTGAACATACACAATGACCATTTTCCACTTTCTCTTTTTTTTTTTTTTCACAGAAAGTACTTACCAGGAACATATTATTTACCTAGTCATGCCACCTTTCACGAAAGCTAGAAGAAAAAAAAACCTCACACTATTTGCAGGCCCCCGAGATGCATCACAGCATGGTGTTTCAGCCATTTCTGTTACCCAGCTGCATGCTTGGAATGAGAACAACCCCTGTCACAGAGAGATGGAGATATGAGGAAAGGCATCTATTTTATGTTGTGCTGATGCACATAAATTAAGTTTAAAATTTCCTCCTACTTTTCAGTTGCTGTTATATAGTGGGTGGAATTCCATTTGCTTGATCCATCTTCCCTGCCTTTCCCTCCCAGCTTCACCTCAAGTTCATGTTCATTCTTATTTTCCAGGCAACTATATCTTAGAATCATTCTTAGATATTTTTATTTTCTTTTTTAATACCAATTTTGAAACACGGGAACTGCAGTGGGCTTGGTGGATAGATTAGATGTCACTCCAGTTATAAGACCAAATTGGGAAAATTCTGCCTTAAAAAGCCTCATAAAGTTCTACAGTAGCTGTGCATGAGCAATTATCCACATAGCTGGATACAGTTTGTTGACTGTTGTTGACTTTTATTAGGAGAGTAAAATTGACTTTCCCTTATAAAATTGGAAATATTATTTTCTTTCCTTTTTTTTTCTCCCCTAAGTAGTCTTTAACCCTTTCATTTTACAACAAGTAGTTGACCTGATCCAAAGTCTGGCAATTAGCTTAGCAGCCGTTTTCCACATACACTGTTTTTGCAGAAAATATTTACCACGGAGATGTCATTTACTTAGCTGGAAGTAAATAAAAAATCACACTATTTACCGGCCCCTGAGGTAGATCACAGCTGGTGTTGGGACTGTCCCTGTTACCCTGCTGCCTGCCCAGAATGAGAACAGTCCCTCTCCCAGGGAGATGCGGGGTACGAAGAGACAGCAGGAGATGTGGGTATCTCTTTGAGCTTTTAAGGATCTGAAATAGATGTTATAAATCAAAAATGATGGGATTTTTCTGAATTGATTGTTGACTAAGATGATCATTTCCCTTTATGCTGTTCAAAAAAATGAAGTCCTGAGTTGGGATGAAGCAATGTATTTTTTGTGTTTTAAGTTTTTGTATTGGGAAATCAGTTATGTGCGCTCCAAAGTGGAATGCCTCATTTGTCTCCATAAGCAATTGCTCTATGTTCCTTGCTGCTGTGTCTGTCAGATAGTCTCCTCCAGTGGGCTCTTGAATGCCTGGGGAGTGAAGGAGACAAAGGATGTGAAAAGCTGGCAGGAAGAGAGCTGAGAGCCAGGGAAAGCCCTGCCTTGCTGGTCAGAATAGTGCGTGTCCTGGCTGCTGCTTGCCTCCCCAGGGAGGCTGCCAGGCCTTCCCGGCTGCTCCCAGCCAGCACTTCTTGTGGAGATGTCACATCCCTCGGCAATGTCTCTGTCATGGGATGCACAGCAGTCAGAAATCTTCTCAGCAGACCCAGTTGAAAAATGTTTGCCGTGTTTTTACTACATTAACCCCTAAGTCCTGATTAGCACAAGGTCTTATATTGTGTTAGGTTTCGGGTAACTGCTCAGCAAAGAAATGATCCCTTGCTGAAAGCTTTCACATGGGAACTAGAGGAAGTTACTGTGATATTTTAGACTGAGAACAAATATCACTGGATATGTCCAGGACTAAACTTTGCCAATTATTTAGTCTGGGCATTGGACTCCCTTGGCTAATAGTACTTTATTTTTCAGTGGACTTACAACAGTGTGAGTCAGGAATATGGTTTTATGTCTCAGATTCCCCACCTATTAAATGCAAATTAAACATTCACATCTATCTCAGAGGAAAATTGTCAGGAGTAATTAGTTAATGTCTGTGAAATTCTTTAAGGTTGTAGAATAAAATCACAGTGTATTACATACTGTTATGCACAAAATATAAAACTTAAATGTATGTCGCTAGCACAAGGATCTAGATGGTGTCTCAGGAGGTTACCTTGGTTACACACTTGCATTTTAGCAAAAAAAAAAAAAAAAAAAGTCAAAAAATTACTTTACCTTTTTTGTTTTTGTCATTTCAGTCAGTATTTCTTCTCTGTAGGTGACTATTTAGTGTGCCCTGCTTGCAAAATGCTTACTGGAAGTTTTAATGCAGTCTTGGATCGTAGTAGTCTCTGGGATTACTTCTGTTACCTAGGCTTAGGCACCAGACTGCCTCTCAGATGGCTGTTAGACCCTTATGGCTATGCAACTGAATTAAGACCAGTGTGTCGCTTACACTTCCCTGTCACCTTTTTGGATGCTTTAAGCTAAGTGCAGCCAACCATAATGAGCACGCTCTCAAGTAAGGGAAGATGACAGGTGGGAAATTCGGATCAACCCATAATTCCAGTAGGCCTGTACCAAGATGTTGAATTCATTATGGTCATAGAAGCAAAAGGTAATTAGGGTTGGTGATAGATGGGAATTTTGCACTTGGTTGGTATTGGATTATACAAGCATGAGCAGGCATTTCTGTACTGCTCAACGTTTTCGTTTAACACCTAACTGTCAGCACTCTCAGGTCAGTAGCACAGATGTAAGCCACTTGAGTTAATAGAGAAACCTGGGGCATGAAGTCATCCTCTCTGCAGATCTGGCAAGAGAGAGGGATGAGGAATGTGTTTCTGCTGCTAAATTGCCAAGCTGTTTTCTGACCGCATTTCAATTCTTGCTTTTGGCAGAGGTTTCTGTTCCAATTGCTCCCTTCTTCCCCACTTGTTGGCAACCTCCATCAGTGCCTGTTTATTGTTCTCCCTTTGCTGCTTTTCTTGTGTGTTCTTCTGTGCTTTCTCACATGAGCGTGGTAAGCTTTTCAACTACTCTATTCTGTATTAGCTGGAAAGCAGTATTATAAACATGGGGAAGACAATTTTGTTTCCAGTGTTTTTAAGGGCTGCTTTCAGTTTGCATCAAAATAACTCATCCGCTGTAGATCCCTCTCTGAAGTCAGTGCATGTAAAGCCACTCCACAGGCAGTACTCAGAACAGCCGACATCTTTGAGAGCAGTGATGGCATATTTTCACAAATCTCAACTCGTCATTTAATAAATGCACTCTGAAAAATACATTTTATCACCCTATCAAATGGTAGAGTGAAGCATGTATATTGATAAAGTTCAGAGTAAATTTTATATTCTTCTAAAATTGCTTGGCATTCTGAAATTGTTGCCTGCCTGCTTTCTGTAGATGCAGTTAGAGGACTCCTGTGTGCATACAGAGCACTGCCAAGGGCACTCCTCTGTCCCCTATTTAAGGCTCTGAGGGACTTCAATAAGAGGTCTCAGACAATTTTCAAATCTTTGAGTTCATGTTTGTAGCCTGACTTTGTCCATTTCTTTTTCCTATTTGTCCAGCTTTTTCCTGTTAATCAAGATGGTTTCTTTATGCATAATCTATTTGTTTTTCTTTAAAACCTGGCAGAAATAATGTGTTGTCTTCGTTACATCATCCACTACTATTTTTTCTTGCAAGAATTTGCTAGAACAGATTTTCTAGTAATATGTTCACCTGTCTGTGAGTTAACTGATGCAACTTGTATCAAGAATGAAGTGAAGTAGCTAAAGGAGTTGGCTCCTTTTCAACTGAATCTGCAAAATTTATCAGGGCCATTGTAAAACCCTGCTGTTGGCAATAATGCAGAGAGAATAGAAAATGACTGGAAAAAAAAAAAAAGAATCATGAGTGATTCTTGGACTCATTTTGGTAGCAGAAAGAGAAAAGCGGAGATTCCAGGTTAGCAGAACACATGCTGTAGCAGAAAATGCTCCAAGAACCAGGCAGGAGTAACTAAAGAAGAGATCTCAGTAGGCTCCATGACTGAATTCTCTCTCATCTACCAACAGGTTGTTTGTCAGCCAGAAAGCTGTTACCTCAGTGAACTTCCAGGCTTTGTGATTTTGTGCACATGTTTTAAACTGGATTACATCTGTAGCCTCTAAAGTAAAAAGCTTCTGAATGGTATTTACGAGTGTGTTCTCTGTCAGCAGCTTGGACTCTTTAGCTGCAGAGAACATGCTGTTTGGTAGAGCTGGAAGGCCTTTTTCTGTCTAGAAAGGATTTCTAGACATCTGTGACAAACAGTACAGTCATTTTGTTATTTTATTTTGTATTTTATTTTATCTTTTACTTTACTTTTAATGGTAAGTGCAAAGGAAGAACTAGCGAGCCATGTCAGGAGTTTATCTCACTCTGGGAATATAGCTTCTGTCAGTCAGTTTCCTCAGTAGGGCTTCACCTGCAAGAGAAAGACAGTCAAGCCATGTTGTCTGAGCAAAAGTTACTATCAAAAGAATAGAATAAATAGGTTGATTTCTTAAACTGGTCTTTAAGTGAGACAGTTTGATCTTTTGTCAGCAACAGAGAAACTTGTCTCCAAACATGCTTTAAAGCAAATGTCAGTAGCTCTTATTGTGGTTTTCTTGCAGACTGGAATTAGAAGGGAGCCCTCTGTGTGCATTCTCTTTGATTGTATTGATCTAGAAAGTTCTCCCGTAAGTCTGGCTGAATGAAACTGAGTCTTCCAAGACTTCTGACTGAGCAGTTTGAAGTCATCTTCCTGAAATAATAAAGTCCTGCTGCGATGGCTGTAGTCTACCAGGTCACTTCTGTCTGGGTTGCATGCTAATCAACTCAACCTGAAATGCAGAAATATTCTGTATCACTCCGAATGCTTAACTAAACTACAAACATCTGATTCATGTAACACAAGAGATTTGCCACCTAGGCAAGTCAAAAGTGTGACTGGGATATCCGTCCGCTGCTTTCAACTCAAAGCAGTATTGCTTCAGACTCTGATGATGAGCTAAGCTTTTCCTTTATTTTGCAATGATATCTGTGTCTTTTTCCTGATTTGGAAATTTTCTTTCCCTAGCACCTCTCATTCCACCTATGTCATGACTTAGACTGAATGTAGTGAACAGAGACTGTCTGAAATGACAGTCATCATCAAAGACAAAAATATTTTTTGCTGTATGTGAAGACAACAATGAGAACTTGGTTTTTATTTGCTTTTCTTCTTGTAGTTGAAAATTAGTCAAACTATGTTTTCAACTTTTTCTGTAAAAGACTTTTTCTGTAAAAGAGGTATTGAGCTGATACGCCAGTCATGTTTCATCTTGGAATGAATTTTTAGATCAGGATTTATGATGAAAATGCTGATGAGACATTAGCCATCCCAATGAAAACTGTGCAGCTGTAGAGTTTGTGGACTAACAAGGAGACTGAACATTTGGTCAAATGAGGATATGTTTGTTGCCTTAAACTCTAAATATATGAGATATGAATCTGCAACTATGAGGGGAAAACATCCAGTACAGCTAGGTAGAGTTCCCGTTCTGTAAAAACTAAATATCCAATGCAGCGTTCATATGTGTACATGTTTCTGACAGAAGAAGATTTCCAGTAAGAGGTAAGACTGGTTAGGATGATATGTTTTGAACTTTCTGATCTCTTTGGCAGTGCTTAGAAGTAATGAAGGCAGTTTCATTTTCATGCTGGAAAACAAGTAGAAGTGAGGCTGGAATCAAGCCCCTGCCTCCTCAGTTGATCTTTTTACAAAATGAGCAAATAGTGAAGCTCAGCCTTCTTACACCAGGACTTGCTCAATGGTGATAGAGTTAGAAATAATTGAGCTTCCATTCCATAAAACAAAACCAAGGCATTTGGCAGCATGAAAACTAAGAAGTGAGGATTTAGAGGATAATGGAAAAGTCAAAACACTTTCCAATGTTAAAACGCACATTCATTCTGCTATCTTATCCTACAACCCTATCAGCAGGTTTAAGAAATGTAGAAGTGCAACAGAAGAATAAATATGACAGTAGGTGATTTGAGTTCTTTGTCGTAGTGGTGTCAGCAAATAGGGCTGCTTCAGGAAGGCTAAGGATTCCACTTATGCACTTGTCTGGACTGAATGCATACTGGCCATGAGTAGCTTCCCAGAATGAAAGGTAAAGAATGTTGGAAATCTGTGGAGTCATTGTTAATCAGCTCTGCCTGTAGAAATCCCATATAAAAGCCATGAAAAAAGTGATATCTCAATTTGTTCATTTTATCTGTGAGATGCTAAATTTATGGGTCTCCTTTGAAAGTTTTGTTCCTCTCAGCAGCTTCTGAAAGCTGCAGCTTACAAAAATAAACATACGTGTAGCGTGTATATTTCTCTTTAATGTGGAATAGAAAAAGAGTGTATTCAATATTTGGAAATCTTTAAATAGAAGCTGATGAAGTCTCATGGATAACGTGCATTCTTTGTGCCAGATGAAAGGGTTGACTGGGGCCAGCTGGTTGCCTTCTGCAACCCCCCTTTAACCCTCTTTGAGGTGATTTATCTTCTACAGGTGTTATATATCAATTATGTAAAACGTTTTTTAAGGTTATTTTCAAACGTAACAAAAATATGAGATTTTCTTCTCTGGTTCCTTTCATGTTTGAACCGCTGGAAGCACATGAATACTGGTTTCAATAAAGGGTTTCAGAAAAATACTCTTGTAACAGTTTGGGAGCAGATGGTGTCATAGTGTGAGTGAACTGAAACATGTCAAATGTAGGTCATGTTTCTTTTTCTCTCATATTTATGATTTGAATCATCTTTTGCAACTCATTTTCATTTTCCTTCCTCTTCTTTGAAATACAGTGCTGCTGCAGTGGTCTGATATCATCTGTGAAAAGCAGGTTGGGGAGCTGGGGTGGAAATACACATTGTTCTGCAGTAGAATGCTTAGGAATTTGGTATAGTGTTAAGATTTTATTCATAGATACTTCTGAGAGAATTTTATAGGACTACTTATAGTTTTATCACTTACAGATTGCTGTACTAAAACTATCAATATATTTCATAATACATATTTTTTACTCAAAGTTTCCTTAATACTGACCTCTCTAAAAACAGTATTTACAGGATGGCTTTTCCTTTGCAGAGATTGGTGGGGTTTTTTTGCTCTTGTTTTGGAATAACTTGGAGCTATGTTTAATTTGGGGCCAAATTTCCCATGGATCTGAAAAAAGATTCATGGTTTCGTTTGCATTTAGACCTGCCCTCTTTCACAGATTAAAGGTAATTTCAGCAGAGTTCTCATCTTGCTTGTCTTAATGTTCACTTGAGAATCTTTTTTTTTTTTTTGAATGTAGAAAGTACTTGTATTATAATAATCCTTCCTGAATCTTTTTCTAAAGTGTGAAACGAACCAAATACCAAAAAAAAACCAACAACCCAAACAACAAACACAAAACAGAGCTAATGGAATTTTCTTGGGATTACTATTAGAAGACCTGCTCAACAAATTTTGCACAGAAATGAAACGGCCTGGTTTCTGATGCATTTTAGCAAATATTTGTATTAGCAGCGGTATCTCTCAGTTTGTAAAGTCAAAGCAATGTCTCATAGAAGAGTGGTAAATGGAAGATTAAGTCCAATCACTACAATCAAATCCATTTAAAACTAATCTCCCCCTTAAAGTCTGCACCATTTAAATCTATAATTCCCTTTAGAATGTGGAGGAGGAGAGTTAAATACTGCCTAAAAATCTAAAGCAACATTTTTAGAAAAAGTTCACATGTTACTACCATTTTGTTTAGTTTACAACTATACACTACATATCCTTCAGCCTTGCAAGTTAAAGTTTTAGGACAAAGAGAGGAAAGACAGACTTAAGACATAAGAAGAACAACAGCTGTGGATTTTTCTAAACATATGCAACATTGTTAATTTCTACTTCATTCTGGAATTTAAGGCCTTCTCAGCCTGTGTTTTTAAGATCGAGTAGAGGCATTTTTGCTCCTGTAGCATCAATTAATAAATGAAAGAATTAATGAGAATATAATTGGCTAAGGCTGAGAACATAAAAGCGAGCAGGATGTTTTCAGTGTTTGCATGGTCATCTGTCATTGCACTCCAGTGGGGCATTGTGCATCATACCTTGCTGAACCTGAGAGCTAACATACGCTTGTGGCTTTCTGTCACCCAAAGTTGGCTAGGAAACACTTCTGTCCTGACAGAGGCAGACGGATTTAAGTGGAACAGTTACGGAACAAAACATAAATACTTCCAGTGTGTAGACTGTCATGCAGCATGTGTTTGTGGTAGATGCAGTATGGAGGTGCTGTGGTCTTCCGCTACGCTGCAGGTGGGACTCCTCTGGTAAGCCCCGTGCGTGTTGGTGGAGTACTGAGATGCAACATTCTAGAGCATGTGAGGGAGGCTTTTCTGTTATCTAACCTGGGCTGAATTTTCAAAAACCAATGCTCTGAAATGTTATGTTGTTAAATCTGCTTCACGTTAACTTAAAGATCTGTTACCGGAGTTTTATGATTCAGCATTTTACTTATAAATAATTCAGAATAATACAAGTCATTCTCATGAAGGCAGTTTCGTGCAAATGAGAAGAATAAAAATCCAGTAGGAATAATGGTGAGGGCTAGTTGCGAGATTTTCCTTTATTTGAGCCAGATAATGGATCTTTCTTTTTTTAAAATGCAGGCTTAGGGCATAAAATACATGTTAACTTGTTCTGGTGAAGTTGAGGTGCAGATAAAATTCCTTTATCAACAGTTTCTGGTAAAATTCTCTGTGCTCTGCAAATTCTCTGTCCTCTCTCCCTCAATTTGATATCAATAAAAGTTGTATCTGAACAGCTCTGTTCAGCATCCGTGTCAGTGGCTGGTAGATTAATTTGCCAGGTAGAAGCTCCTACTCAGAAGCTGCAAAACATTTATAATGTGTTTCTTTCTAGAAGAAGATTGCACTTTTTTTTTTTTAAATTTTGATACCATTGCTCTGTTTCGAGTCTGCTCGTTTTCAAACTCTTTTCATTACACAGTGTAGCTGTTATTTCTTCAAATTATGTATCCCTTTTCTGAACCATGTGTTGCATGATGGATACACTGGTTGTAGGTCTCATTATTTGACAGATTTGGGAAAGAATACTCTCTTATTAACTTTCTTATTTGCCAATCCATTTGTGGTTAAGCTGGTTCTTTGCTACCTGACCTATATTGTCTGATTGCTATTTGACACAAATAGCTATAAAAGCAGATTTATTATTCTACTTTTCTATTATCTCCCCAAATATGCTGAGCTGGTTGGTTGGCATTTTTTTCTTCTTCCTTTTTTTTTTTTTTTTGCTTTTTAGTGCTGTTGACAATGATCAATGGCCTTCATTTTATTCAAATTAATTTTCAGTACTTTTCTCTGTCATTCATAATTGAGTTCCACTATCAATATTCTCCGTGTATACTGAGTAAGAGCAAGACTGCATTGCTTGCAGTGCTTCTGTAACTATATCTGCTTATGGTGCTCTATGTTTCTTTACAATCCAGTCTTTGAAAGGTTCTTTTGGGCACATATTTAAACCACTTTACAGTTGTTTTTTTTTTCTGTTTATTGTCTTTTTTGGTTGGTAAGAGTTGTTACTTTGACAAGAAGTCAAATTTTCAGTTGTGAGTTAGTAAGGAGGGATTGCAGGTCAATACCGATCATTTATTTCTGGGGGGGGTTAGTTGCTTCTCTTTGCAAAATGCTTATCGGCATTTTCTTTTTTACAACTTTGTACAGTCTATGCAAAATTCATTTGTTTTTATATATTTTCTTTACATATCTGTCTAGTATACCACTTTTTGGTGGTAACAGTTACCTGCACAACATGTCCTGTGTTTGCTAATGAGGGTTTTTCGGGGATATTTCTGTTGTTTTTTGTTTGTTTGTTGTTACTGTTGTTTGATTTTGTTTGATTTGTTTTATTTCTTAAGGAAGTTATAACATTTATAGATAGATTACTAGTTTTCTTAACTTGATTGCTGCAGCTAACAAAGAAAGAAGCAGTTTTTAAAGCACAACTGCAATATCAGTTATTTCTGACATGGGCTCAGCCAGTGCTTCATCTCTTCCTTTGGCACTAGAAACTGCAGTTTCTGTCCTACCCTCTGATTATGATATGCAGGTCCACAGACTAGAGAAGGTGATAGAAGACTGGCAGGCAGTCCTGCCTCTTTTCTTTCAGACGTCTCCTTGAACAACATAACAGCTGTGCATCATTCCAATGAGTCATCCCGCTGTCTGTTGGTTACTCAGCAGTTGGGCAAAACATAAACCATGAGCGAAAGTAATTATTGAATAAGTATAGGATGAAAAGGACTGATTATGCACATTTTGGTAAAAAGGTCAAGTGTGGAGCAGAAATGATGATGACAAATGGAAAATATTTTCTCTAAAATAAATAAACAACTAAAATCAATTCCATAGCCTTTATTATAATGTTGAAATTGCTTCAGCTAATTATGATGAATGAGGCTAAACATAGTGTGCCTCACTGGCTGAAGATATTCTTGCAATGTTGTTGTGCCAATACCCAGCACCAAATTTGGCAGAGCCATTAATCATTACGAGGATGTGGTATACTCTCTTGATGGTGGGTTTAGGATTTTGTATATATGTTGTATAAATATACAAATTTAATATCAGTGCAGTGTAATCTATTTGAGATTAAATGTGTTATGCAGGGATGAAATTCTTGTGTCTTCTTTAAACCAGGTAGTCAATGTGGATGGAGCCTAGTAACAGACTATAAACTGAAGTAGTGACCCAGCACAGAAATATGTCAAAATAACTGCTTAATTATAAAAGAATATCTGTGATCATATGTCTGATATTTCTGTAGTGGATCTGGTTCATCTAACTTGGACACATGAGTCTTTTGAATTAATGCCATTTGCAACTCCAGGAAATTTAACTTTATACTATAAAGTGAGGTAGTTTAAACATAAACTTTGAAAAATAATTCTGTCTTATACTAGAGGTGTTACAGCACTTCTCCAAAGTGCTTAATATACCTAAGGAGAACAGGAGAAGAAGTGATAAGGAAGGAGAAGCATTTGAGAGTTGAATAATGAACTCTGGAAAGGCTTTATTGATTTGGTGGCAGGTTAAAACTTTAGGTAGATGATGGAATGAACACTAAAGTGAAATTCATTAATCAGAAATATGGAAGAGCAGTATTTAAGCTGAAAACATGCTGACCTCATGAAGTGTGCTGAGAGAGGCAATTCAAAATGTGAAATTCTGAAAACCTAGGTATGCTGCACTGTATTGTCATTGCTGTGAATGTCAAGGTAGCACAGTGGTAAAGCCTTCCAGTGATAGAAGAGTAATGTGCATGTCTTATTGTGCATAACTTCTATTTATATTTTTGACAGTTTAAGTACTTCTCCATCTAATCCACCTTTTAGAACGTTAATACAGTAAAGAAACAAAATTAAATAATTTCGCTGTCAAAGTAGATGTGACTTCTATTTATATAGAGTTCTCTACAGGATCTTTGTAGCTGTGTTGTCAAATCAGTTATATAATTGCAATTCACATTAGATGTGGATTTATTTAAAGCATTGGATAGGTTATGTGATAAAAACTTTTTGGCACATACATAATGTGGGCGACACACCATCTCTGGCACAGCTCAGAGAGACAAGGGCTGGAGGGGGAATCCAAATAATACCCTGCTTGGACACTCTCCAGCACATCAGTGAAGTATGGGATGCATTGTGGCAGGGGAAGAAGAGTTTGTGATTGCACAAGACTTAGTACGGAGTGTTCAGAGGAGGAAGCAAAGGCGAGAAAAGGGAGTTGTTTAGAGAATTTGGAGAGAAACAAGTGTGGAAAAATAGAGGAGTACGGGATTAAAAGGGCTGGCCATATAAATTGTGGGCTGGTCATTATGCTGGTCAGTCTGTTTTCTTATGAGTACTCTTGAGTTTCTGTCTGTGATCTGTGTGGCTGCCCAGGTATATGTGTATACACATGGTGTGAATGTGTGATCTCTGTGCGTGTGCCTGCTGGGAACACAGATCCAGCCTTGTTTCTGCTTAAGCCTGAGGGCACAGCCTGTTAGATCCAAGCATGATATATTTTCCTTTAACAGTATTAACGTCGAAAGCAAAAACTGCTATTAAAAGTAATCATTATGAAAAATATATCACAAAATGATGAGAACAGAGGGCCATACCTCATATAGAACATGCATACAGAATATAGTGATGGAATGAACATGGAAGTCCAGAATTAGACTCCAAATATCCATTTTTATAATTTCACTGTCATCTTGCACAATTTCATCCAATAAATATAACTGGATAAAATGTGCCTAATTTCTTCTAAATTAATTAAGTTTGTTTTTCTTAATTTCCTGGTTGAAATGTCAGAAAAACATATATTGCTTCATGGTTCTGTTTATTTACACAGATTTCTCCAACTCAAATGTACTGTTTTTTTAAACACTGATTTGAACCTGAGCAATCTTTGCTTTGGAGCAGACAAGGTAAAAATTGCAAACCCACGAATATGAGAAATTGCATTTCATTTTGAAGACAGACTTAAACATGTGTGCCTGTGTTCTCCAATGTACTTCAATATTGAAAACTACAGGTAGGCTTTTAGTGAGACTTTAAAAGTCAACTGCATGCCACTTCAGAATTTCAAACCGATACACGAAAGCACTTGTTCCTGTTTTTCCGATGTACCTACTCAGTCTTTAGGTACCTCTATAAACCAAGATCTGAAGCACTTTTCAGATTTTTACTCCTGTGGTCTAATGAAATGTTTTATTTTTTATCCTTCTGTGAAATGACAGTGTAGATGGGATTGCAGGTATTACAAGCATAGCATTTAACCCAAAAGAACAAAATCTCTATTTGTTTTAAGCTCATTTTCTATTTTAATTCTCGTGGGTTTTGTTTGGCTTCCAAGTCATGGTATTTGCACTGGGAGCTTCATAAAAAATTTACTTTCCAGGGTCAAGGCCCCTAATGTTTTAAACAAGGATTGATGGAGGAAAGGGTTACCATTACTAGCACTGAGGTTAAGCCAAGAGATGGTCTGGTACTGTCTGAGGTCAGCAACGCAAATAGGAACATCTATGCTGCTCCAAGGAGCACCGAAGCTTTAGGAGTACATCTGAAATGCTTGTATAGCAGAGTATAGGCTATGAGGAGCAAACAGGATGAACTGGCAGCTTTGATCCTTTCCTAGAGTTATGACATCATTGGTATTAGTGAGACTTTGTGGGATGAGGCCTACCACTGCATTGATGGAAAGGAGAGCTGTTCAGGAGGGACAGGCGGGGCAGGTGGAGGTGTTGCACTGTACATAAGTTAGAAATTAGACTGTACAGTCCTTGCCATTAGGGATGACATTGTAGAGAGCCTCTAGATGAGGATTATGGGGACAGATAGCAAAGCAGATACTGTTGTGGGAGTCTGCTATTGAGAAAAGATCAGGAAACTGCAGACCTGATAGTCTAACTTTAGCACCTGGAAAAATTATGGTGAAGATTATCCTGGGTGCTATTTAAAGGCATTTGGAGAGCAAAGGTATTGTGAGGCATAATCAGCATGGGTTCATGAAGGGAAAGTCCTGCCTATGGTGAGGTTGCCTGCTTAGTGGATGAAGGGAAGGCAGTGGATGTAATCTTTCTGGATTTTAGTAACGCTTTTGATATCATCCCTCATGGTATCCTTCTGAATGAATTGCCCAGCTGTGGGATAAACGCGTTCATCCTATGTTGCGTGATAAACTGGCAGAAGATGATATAGCTCAAAGAGTTGTACTGGATGGGGTTACATTTGACTGGTGGCCAGTCACTAGCAGTGTTCCCCGGGGCTCAGTTCTAGGGCCAGTTCTATTTAACAATTTTATCAATGCAGGATGCTGGGGTTACTTGCATTGTTAGCAAGTTTGCTGATGATGTTAAACTGGGAGATGCTGTTGACTCTCAGAAGGGACAGTAGCACTTGCAGGGGGTTCTAGATACACTGTAGCATTGGGCAACCAGAATACTATACGGAATAACACTTCTATTTTTCTATAATATATAATTATTTTAAATAGACTGAGAAAACCTTGTATTTGGCTCATGAAATAGCTTGAAGTGAGCCTGTCTGCACTGGGCAGTGTAATTTCTGCCAGCAGCAATGTTAATACATTTTGAGGAGGTTAAAGGAAATATTTAATATTTCTCTTCTGTTTACTTGAAAGCATTTTTTTATGTTTTCCACTGCTTCTGGGCTTATAAATCATCTTTTCTTGTTCCTTTGGAGAGATCTCCTCCCAGTCTATATGTTCGTGATACAGCTGGAGTGCTCATAGCCTTCGACTCAATGTCCCTTCAGAGATCTCCCTTAAATGAAATTTTATGCCCTACTGCTTTCTTTTTCCTTATTATTGTCCATTTTTTTCATCTCTAAGACTCCTTCTTTCTCTGAAGTCCAAGGCAGTACAGTCTCTTTGGCATTCTGTCACAAGCCCCAGGATAGGCTGCTGTCTCCCTAAATACTCTCTGTATTCCTCAGTTTACTTCAAGGAAATGGGATCCAGTTACATCTAACTCCAGATTTAATCTCTTATTCTGATGGAGGCCAGAAATGAACGCAAGACTATTTAGCATCAGAGAGAAGAGCTGTAGTCTGATGTAACTGGTGAGCAATTCTCAATTCATGCTCTACTTCTATTTAAATCATTTGTTTGTGATCTAGGATGAGTATAAGGTGTCTGAGAAAGTCAGTGGATCCATAGAGGCAAAAGTAGGGTAGCAGATGTAAGGTTGGGGCTAGTACTGGCAAGAGATGAATTTATCTGAACTGGTACAAATGATAAGAAACTATGATAACAGGAGAATTTTTTTAAGTTAAGAAACTTAAAAAAAAAAAATGTATGAGTAAAAAAGGTAGTGAAGGAAAAAATATGTACGTACAGAGCATTCAAAAGGGAGGGGGTAATGGTGAGACTTGTCAAAATGTCTCAATAAGGAGAGATCACTAAGGTCAAGTTAGTTAACAATGGAAATAGGTTTTCTTAAATAGAAGGGAGTGTGAACAGGAGAAGAAAATCAGAGGTGTAACCTGGATGGGAATTGAAAATTAGCTGCTTGTACTAGAAACCAGGGAATTGTCTCCAGTCTGACTCTAGATGCCTGGAGTAGACAGAGCAAGCAAGAGAGATTCCACTGTTTAGGATGGTCAGGACTAAAAATCAGGGAGGTTATGATGTTTGGTTCAGAAATTCAAAATTATACTGAGAACATAAAACATGGAAATATATATGAGAAATCTGAGGGAACAGTTAAAATATGCACCATGTATTACAGTACATGGAAAGGACAGTTAGTGAAATCAACGCCTGTTAAAGCACTTTTTTTTTTTTTCCCCTTTGTGCAAGAATGTTTTAAATAGAAAGTCAACTGTGAAATGAAATATGCTTCTTATTCAGTTGAGTTCCCTACTTATCAGGCATTTCACCTACCATGCCATGTACTTCAATACACGGAATCAAAATTACCATCTGCTAAATCAAATGCAAAAACCAGTGACTCAAGTACATTGCCTAGAAAATCAAATCAATATGAAATTGCATATATTCAGAACCAGTGAATTGTCTGCTTTTAAAGCTTTTTGTTGTTATTGTTCAAATGCAGAGTTCTAAATGGCTACTTGTTTATGTGTATATATTAAAATATTAAGATTTATATTTTTTTCCTTTAGGAATAGCCTAAAGCAGCTTAGCTAGGTTCTGAGACTGTCTAATGCACCTTTTCAACCACTTAGTAACTTAGAAAGTAATATTATATTTTGAGTAACTGTACCGAAACAAAAAAAAAGTGAAAAAAGTATTTCCATTCTTACACAGGTTATTGAAGTAAGCAGCAAGTTGTGAAGGAATTCTTTTATATTCTTTACTGTACATGTTCAATATCTCAAGAACCTTTGTGAAATACACTGTATCTATGATTTATATGGCTTTTTTATCCTGAGATGAGTGCTCAACTGTCCTCGTTCTTGACCTGAAGAACTTGGAGTTCAACAGATATATGTATAAATATATATATATATTTCATGTCATAGGTTTCTTTTGCAATAGTAGTACGATACGTTAATAAGATCACTGCAGAATAACTGTATGATATATAACAGAATTTCTAAGCTGTGAATTCATTTCTCTAAGCCAATTTGAAAAGCATGGAAAAACTCCCAAATATTTAGGGAATAAAGTATCTTAATCTATTTGATAGCAACTTTCTCTTAAGAATAAATAATATAATTAATTATTTCCTGTTTATTTGATTTGTAATTTCAGAGCTTCCGTGAAAATCAGTTTTTAAACATTTAATTTCCTTGCATAAACCATCATATAAGCATACCTTCTCTCTCCTCTGGTATTATAATACCTAATAACTGTCAAAAAAATGCATTTGTAACAATTTACTGTGATATCTTTGTTTCCTCCCTTCCTAAACAATCTAAACAATACTTTACAAGAAGTGTTAGCAAATCCCAGGTTGGTTTTTGGTATACTTGTATCTGTGGGACTAAAAACATTCACAGAGAGAGTTTAATTCTGCTTCCCCTGGATCAGCCTTCCTGATAAATGTAAAGACACACCCACCCTAGCTAGCAATTCATCCTAGAGAGAAACTTAGCAAATTGACTCCTGACTGCCCAGAGGTTTCTTGCCTTACAGTACTTAACGGAGGGCCTAAGCTCTGGTAGGGGTAACAGGCTACATATGCCCTGTGTGGAAGAGACCTTAATCTGTAGCATTTTACAGCTTTCTCTGACTACTCATGATGCTGTTTTCTGATACCTCAAGATTAATTCTGATACCTCATGGTAAGTTCTGATACCTTTCTCTGACAACTCATAATGATGTGCAGTGAAACTGGATTTCAAACCAATGATTACTTGATGTTCACAGTCTATATTGTAATGTTCTAAGTTGTTACTGGTGGAAGTTGCAGATGACTTCCTGACATTCCCCTAGGAATTGTGTGTATATATATAACAAATGGAGTACAAGAATGTTTATACAGAGAGTGCATGTACACCAAAAGAATTCATCCACCCATAAGTGTTTGCAGTGTCGTAGCTATTCTGTGTGACCTTAGTACAGTGAAGTCCTTAGCTAGACTAATGATATTGATTAGCATCCCAGCATGGTTGATCAGGGAACACTTTTCACAAGTGATATGGTTTGCTAAGTTATAGATTTGATTTAATAGGTAAAGGATCCGAATAACTTGGTTGTGACTTTGATGCAGTATACAGCATCTCTAATTTGTTAAGTCATTAATCTGCTGGGTTTAACTAAGTAACAGATTGCAGCTCTCGTCAGATCCAGAAATAAAATGAGGTAGAGTCCAGATGCTCTCTACCTGACATGCCCTTTCTCAGTAATTGCTTTGCTCAGGCGATCTAAATTTCTAGTTGTGACTCATCTCTTAAAGTGCCACTATTAAGAGCAGGTATTTAATGCTAGGCGGGACTTAGAAGATTTGCTATTCATCAAGTTTGTCTTGAAAGACAAGGTATCCACAAGCAACCTAGTACTTCTTGGAATATTGATATACTGCTGAAAATTTGATATTACCTACAGTTTTCTAAATTTGGTTGGCTCTGGTCTAATTATGCAGAATTCAGATATGATAGCAATGTGTTTTGCTACAGCTTCACTCGATTTGCAATGTGTTAGGCTTTTGTTTTGTTTTGTTGTTGTTTTTTTTTAAATGAAATCTTTAATAGCTTTTGCTACAGTAGTTAGATGCATTTGCGGCCAAAAGAACCTCTGATTGCTCTGAACATTAATAATTCTCGTTCTCACAGCTGAGAGTGAATACTTTTAAATGTCAGTCTGAAGTTTGTCCAATGTCCAGTTGAGTGAAAATCTCTTCCAGTACTGTCACTCAAATTTTATTAACACTGGTACACTGAAGATACAGGACATTCAGAAGATTTGACAGATCTTCTAGTCAAAGACCATCCAGGACTCTTCAGAAATATTCTGACCAAAATTGTCTTAGCAAGGCTTTGTCAATTGAAATGAAAGTTTTTACATTTTCCTGAAAAGATGTTGACAAATTAATTTTGTAAGTATTGATGAGAATGGCAAGGGATATATGTCAAAAATCATTCTTACGTGATACGTATTGTCTCTTAGCGTATAAAAGTTACCATTTTTATCTGAAGGCAGTGAGTGATCAGTAATGTTATGGAACCAAACAGGTTTCCTTCATTTTTTTAATAAATTATCCAGCTTACATTTTCATTATAACCTATTGTAGTGGTATTATCCATAAATGGAATTGATATTGGAATAATGATAGTCATACTGGATACTGGCTAAATCTCTTTGCACTTTAAGAAGTCTAAATGTTATACAATTAAACAATGTACAGTGCATGCACAAATAAAGATTTCAAGCTAGAAATTTTATGAAGAAAATTGAACTTACTGGAGTAAAACTGAAAATGAATATCTGACAAGAAATCTAAGTGGAAGGCACATTTTCTTTATACTCTTTTTGCTGGCTATCTTCCTTCTAAACTGAATTAAAGATACATTTTTAAGTACGCTTTAACTCAGTGAGGGAGCGAGAGTGTATTTCCTTATTCTAGGAGAGATGTGATCAAAACAAACAAACAAATATTGTGCTGACATGCTAGTAGGAAGTTGGAGGGGAGAGAGCATTGTAGGGGGGAGAGATTTGATTTCCAGATGAAATAGTCCACGGAATTTAGAAATGTAAATTCAGTTTGGGGAAATGCATCCACGTGCTGAGAGTTAGCACAAGCCCTAGGCACCCTTCAGGCCTGCTTAAGCCCTCTGTGAAGGCCAATTAGCTGCATAGCATGAATTTTCAATTCCGGATAAATATGCATTTTACAAACAGTCTGCAGAACAAGAGTTATTTCTTGGACAAGTCTGTGAATAATTTGAAGTATAGGATGAATTCAGTCATTGCTAAAATCCATTTATGACAGTTTACAAATGGGTGGGTAATAAAGAGACAAACTTCAGAAAAAATTTGTCAAGAAAGCTGATTACTCTAGCTGTTAAAGAAACATGCTTCATAGTAGGGGGAATGAGAACTTGCCCTGCCTTGGCAGAGCATTATATCTCTAAATCCCCTTTAGTATGTCAAGGTGAAATTTTTCGATAGGCACCTGGAAGTTGGTGTGGGGGCCGCTGAGGCCTTTTTCCATCCCTCAGTGCTGCCCTCCAGCCAGAGGAGGGGGCACCTCTGCTACCTCCATGCCCCCTTGGCCTCCAGTGCCCAGTGCTGAGCAAAGGCGGTGCTTGCAGCCTGCCCTGGGCTGCTGTGCCTGGGCCCGTCCCCAGCCCTAAGGCCTGGTCTGGGCCCTCACCACAAAGGGCAAGGGTGTTCTGCACTAGGGAAAGCAGGAGGGGACACAAAAGTCTCAGGGCAGACTCTGAAGTACCAAAAATGAAGAGGCACTTACTGATTTTACTTCATTATTATTATTTCGTATTATTCCTTTAAAATGTTTATTGGTCTGTCTTGAAAAAAAGTCCTTATGGAGCAACTGGAATGGACTTTTATGTTGAACTTCAGCCCTTCTTCCCGTCCAAACCGAAGTCTTCTGCTTCTCCAAAGGAACAGCAGCTTCTGTAGCTTCCCTGGCACCTCCTGGAGGATGCAGGGACCTAGAGGCTGTCCACACAGCAGCACAGAGGACACCAGTCCCAATCGTGCCCTCTTCCTCAGGGCTTGCCTGGACACGAGTCCCAGTCCTGCTTTCTTTCTCAGGACTTGCCTGGACACCAGTCCCAATCCTGCTCTCTTTCTCAGGACTTGTCTAGCCAAGTCCTGGTCTTGCCCTCTTCCTCAGGGCTTGCCTGGAGGTTGCAGGGAGCTTAGGGCCATCTGCCAGACTCTCCTTGTTGTCACAGTGCAGCAGCTCAGAGAATGGTAGTTCCCATTCTGCCCTCTTTCTTCAGGGCTCACCTGAAGACTGCAGGGAGCTTGAGGCCATCTGCTGGGCTCCTCTTGTTGTCCCATCGCAGCAGCTCAGAGGACACCAGTCCCAGTCCTGCTGTCTTTCTCAGGCCTCACCTGGAGGCTGCAGGGAGCTCGGGGCCATTTGCTGAATTCCTCATGTTGTCTCAGTTCAGCAGGTTGGAGGACTCCAGTTCCTGTCCAGGTCCTTCTTTTTTCCTCAGAGCTCGAGAAAGAAGAGGTGAGGGGTCTTGGGAAGGATAAGAATGGGGGAGGAAGGGTGATAGGGAACAGCAGCTGATGCAGGGGCACTCTGGTGGATGATGACATTTCAATGCTGAGATGGAGATCGAGAGCCCCTGGTGCATCGCCAATGGATGTGGCAATGTCTCTAGGCAAGCATGATGTTATAGTGCTTGCCTGGCACAGATGGAGGTCGACCTGCCTCCATTGGTTCTTCTGTGGAGGCAGATCGACCTCCATAGGTTTGATGTTGCCTTCGAGTAGATCAGCATCCATTGGCTCGGGTTCAGTGTTGCTCCCCTGAAGCCTAAGCTTCTTTGGTGGAGGAGGATCTGTCCTCCTCCATAAAAGCTTCCACCCTGGTAGGGAAGGCTCTATTTCAATTGCTTCTTGTGCCAGAAGTCTGCCACCAAGATGCAAGTCGGTTAGCGACTGGTATTCTGTTGTCAGGGTCCCCGTATTTATAGTGGTCATCAGGGATGTGGCTTGGGACATCAGAAAGTCATGGCAGAGTGACCCTAGGAATGTCCCATGATGACCAAAACATGTCTGTCCTGGGCAAGGGAAAACTATGACCTGAGGGTTGCCCTAATTGCCACTAGTAGGATTCTGCAGGACTACATCTTTGAAACAGTTCTCTTTAATGTTTTCATCAATAACTCCAATGCAGATCTAGAAGTTATATTAAGTAAATTTGTGGATGATGCTTAATTGGGAGTGTTGACTCCCTTGAGGATAGAGAAGCATGGCACCAAGATCTTGACAAATTTCAGGGCTGTCAGCATTTGCTTGAAGAGGAGCAAGTGCTGGATTCTTTACCTGGGTTGGGACAGCCCTGGCTCTGTGTACAGACTGGGGAATGAGGGGCCGGAGAGCAGACTCACAGAAAGGGATCTGGGAGCTCTGAATGGCAGCAAGTTGACCATGAGCCAGCACTGTGCTCTGGCAGCCCAAAGGGCCAACCGCACCCTGGGGGGCATCAGGCCCAGCTCTGCCACCAGGTGTGAGGAGGGGCTGTCCCCTTTACTCTGCACTGTGTGGCCTCACCTCCAGCACTGGCTGCAGTTTGGGTACCACAACATAACAAGGACAAAATTTTTTGTAGAGCATTCAAAGCAAGGCTATGGAGATGGTGAGGGGCCCAGAGGGCAAGGTGCATGAGGAGCAGCTGAGACCCCTGGGTTTGCTCAGCACAGAGCAAAGGAGGCTGAGCTCTGCTCTCTGGGACTAGCGACAGGGCTCGAGGGAACAGCATGGAGCTACATCAGGGGAAGGTCAGGTGGGGGTTAGGGAAAGGTTCTGCACCAGAGGGAGGTGGGCACAGAACAGGCTGCTCAGGGCAGTGGGTATGGCCCTGAGCTGCCAGAACTCAAGGAGCATTTGGAGAGTGTTCTCAGACACAGGGTTTGGGTTTGGGTGGTGCTGTGTGGAACCTGGGGTTGGCCTTGATGATCCTTGTAGGTTCCTTCCAACTTAGGATTTTCTGTGGTTCGCTATTTTCCTCAGGGAGAACACTCTCAACTTTGGAGAAGGCTGTGGTCAGAGTGGAATTTCATGGTGCAAGAATCCAGGGGCAGGCTTTATACTCACCCTTTTCCCTTATGGGAAGGTTAATAAGAGCCTGACCCAAGGAGTCTAAAATTAGTTCTAAAGAAATTAGAAAGTACAGGGATATTCATTTTTTTTTTCTTTTCGCAATTAGGATGAAGTAAACCTTTATAGTTCTGTGGTAAACTATATGGGATACACACCAAGATGTACACGTATTTGTGCTTTCATACAAATTAACTTTGGCAACAAGCATACTTCTTTTCAGGTTGAACACAGAGCAACTGGACAACTTTTTTTTTTTTAATTTTCATTTTTATGAATCAACCTGAATGGAGAAGTACTTCTACTTACCCTAATTTCTAGTCATAATTAACTCATGGCTCATTTACACTCATTTGTCCTTGTGCCAATATTTTACTGGTTGCTTATGTAATTTTTCTTTCCCTTCATGTTTACATGCCCAGATGTATTTATAGGGAACAGTTAATATCCCTTCTCAGACACTGTTTTGAGAAGCTGAACAAACCAAGTTCCTTTAATCTCTGCTTGTAAAATGAATTATCATTTGTATTGCTCAAGCTCACTTGTTTACCATGAGGTTATTTTTGTACTGGTCTGCACTTTAATTATTCCTTGACTTTCTTATTTATTAGGAACAAACAGGAAAAATGAAATTGAAAAAAATCACAGGCAGTATTTTCTGTGCCACAGTAGGCCTGGGACCCACAGCGTTGTATTTATAAATGACTACTGGATAAACATGTGCATAGGTGATAGAATTATATTGCTTGGGAGCTTTTGGGATGAGTTCTTTTCATGATGATGTTAGAAAGCAGCATTTGCAAATTCATATCAGGAAATGCCAACTCAGGAAAACCATTCCTATTAAAAGCTAAACTGAGTAAGATCCTTTGTGTAAATTCAGCAGGGAAAATTTCTGAATTCCATAGTTGTAGAGACTACTTGCTGCAAATACAAAATTATTTCCTCACTGTATTTTAAGCTTACAAAGCCAGTGCTGAGCACAAAGCACAATTTCTCTTCTGGTGGCTATTCCAAAACTTTGACTTACATTTATTCTCCCAGACTAGAACACGACTGTGATAAAAAGCCTAATGTAGGAAATACTTACAAGTACCTTTGTGCAAATAGCAGTGCCCCCTTTCCTTCTGCCAGCCATCCTTGCTAGCACTGACACCTCACTGGGGACGAGAGGTCACTCTGTCTTAGGAACAACTAATTTGACAGAAGCATAGATAATCTCATGTAGGAGGATGAGAAGATCACAATTACAGCTGTATGAGACCCAGCAGAGATCTGATTAACAATAGATGTTAATCCTCAGGTGGAACAGAATTCTTCTTGGTTGAGTTTTGCACTATTTGAGCGTAGCACAATGCCATGCACTGTACCTGCAATGGAAGAAATATGGCGGCAGTTATGTGGAGTGTTCTTGGCACTACTTTTCTTATCAAAATTCAGGAACAGCAAGAAGTGAGGTTTTGGACACCACAGTGTAGGACACAGAAAAAAGCTCAGAACCAGTAGTAGTAAGGAGCTCTATGCAAGTGTCTCTATAAACCAGCCCTGTTTCAATACAGTTCATCTAATTGGTTTTGGGTTGATCAGAGATTTATAGCCTCAAATGCACCTCCACACAAGGATGGCTACACTGTTTTCAAATTCTTTCTCAGCACCATACTGTCATGTGAATTTATCACTCAAAGACAGCTGAATGCACTGTACATAGTACTTTGTTGCTTGATACAGATATACGTTAATTCACTTCTTTATGTAGCCGATATTACCAGTTCAACTGACACTAATTTTCCAGGGAAGCTATTCTGCCTATCTGGTTAGGTTAGTTTATATGCAAAGGAGAAATTTGGACTCCACAGTGAACTGACAAATAACTATATAGCACAAAGACATTTTTAGTATGTACAAAATAAAAGGATGTGGATAACTAGAAATAATCACACATTTTCTTCCCCTTCTCACAGTGTCTTAATTAGAGTAGCTCAAACTAGAAATTCTGATATTTCATAAGTATAGGTTATGTGTAATTGTAATAATACCATACTCACTTAAATGTCGTCTGTGAAATGTTTATTAACAGAAGGTTTCAGTAAAGCTTAGATAACAATAAATAAGGATTTCAGAGCCTCATCTTCACCTGATATTTACGGGACCTTCTTTGTACTGCTTTTGTATCCATGCTTTTACATCATTTCTTTAGATCCTTTTTTGTTTGTGTGCCTTTAAAAAAAAAAAAGTTTAGACTCAGATATGCAGGATGAAGCTGAAAGGGAGGCATCGACAAGATGGGGATTAAACAGCAGGAAACTCAGTGTTGCCAGCTGTCTTGGGACTTCCCCAGGAACTGTAGCTCCACAGGGATGCTCCTGGAGCCACTGCTGCTGCTTCTTTCCTGGGACTCAGATAAGGAGCAGATTGCAGATTTTTCCAGGGAAAAAGAAATCATGTGATTGCCAGATGTTAGAACTTCACTTGTTAGTCATCGTAATGCTGTGCTTTATCTCATACTGCATAGATCTTAAAATATCTTATAGCATACTTGGCAAGTAAAATAGTTGCTGTATAAAGTTTGTACAAATTTGCAGCATACAATTATAGCGAGCAATCCCCAAACATCAATACGTCGTATTTGGTATTAAGTTTCAGAAAGGTCATCAGTCTACAAGAAGCAGAGAAAGCCCTGCAGCCTTCCATTTCTTGGCTTGGCACTAGCAGCCAGCCTGTCAAACTTGGCCTTTAGAGACAGATTTGACCTATGGTAAAACAAGCGGTTCAACTGGTGCCTCTGCGGCGGAAGCCACTTGATAGGTGGTAGATCAGAGAGCTTCTTTAAATATTTTCTTGAGCAAGCTTTTATGCAGGATTCTGTATTCATTTAGTCTTTGCCATCACTTTAGTTCAGAAACACTGCTGGCCTGATTCCCTTCTCATACTCATGTAACCCTACTGACTTTGACAGTGCTGCTCTGAACACTGGTGTCAATGAATTAAACAGCAGATACTCTATTTCTAAATAAATGTGTGAGTCACTGCAGAAAACATTTTGATATAGGATGGGCACTCAGCCAGTTTGCTTGGAGTAAACTAGGTCGGAGTGCATCAGCAACCCCTTGCTGATCCTTTCTCCATGCATTTTAGCTGACAGAGCAATTCACCCAACAGAAACTTGCTCCAGACCCTTACTCTGCAAATAGTCTCATTGATTTCATGGAGTAAGGTGCAAAGAACTTCTTTTGGAGTCTGATCTCCTGTAACTATAAATTAGCATGCTACTTGGGTTAATTGCTCGCTTTGGGCTTCAATCAGATGCTTTTCTGCAGATTCCTTTGCCTCTGAGTGTGCAAATACAACTACAGTCTGAGTGCTCTGTATGAGAGCTAACAAGAGAACAGGAGGCCATGCTTTTCAATATGCTACCCAGAAAGCAGTTGGAAATGACACTGCTAATGGCTTTCTAACTCTTAACATTAGCACATCATCATTATCCAGCCTGTGAGTCAACAAAATTGTCTAACTAGTGGAACTAGGTTTAAAGTAACATGGTGCTTAATACAGACTTTCCTGGATTTTTCTCTGGAAAGCACAATGCTTCTTTGCTAGAAAGAAGTATGAAGAAAGAAGCATAAATAGCAGTTGGATACAGTTAAAACATGTTTTGTTTTGATTTTTGCTGATCTTCATTTTGAAAATAGACAAGTTGATTTAAACGTTTTTCCTTTTAACTGACAATAAATGCGATGTTTTTTTAAGGAATGAGTGTTCTATAAGGGAAGCACTGACAAGCTGTCTCATTGCTTGAAACTCCCTGAATATCAAAACAGTTATTTTAAATGCCTGATCTACAAAAGAACTTTTGTTTCCCAATCCAAAACAATAAATAATTCTTTCTGGTATGTGGTTTTATTTTTCAGATTATTTAGCAGCCTGGCATTTTAGTGATGGCTGCACAATAATAGAGTATCATAAGTCAACGGAAGGCCCATAGGTGTCTCTCTGCCTTGCTTTTCAGTTTTTTCCCCTCACCTCTTTATTTCTCAGATGACCTGATACATCATTACTTTTGTAACATAAGAGAGAACGTGTTACTCTTCTGACCTTAGGAGTAAAATGTGCTCTCATTAAAAGTGAGAACAACTATCCAAATGCCTCCTCTTTTTTTTTAACGTACCCAAATGAGAATCTTCAATTAATAGTTGCTTCCACAGCTTAATGTGAATCCAAACTCTGAACATAGGTCTAATTCAGATTCTTTTTATATTAAATAATATGGGATGAACAGGAGGTGATGTCAATCCTTGATTACCACTAATAACACCGTTCTAATTGCCCTGAATATCTCACGGTAGCTGTCACTGAGGTGATGTTCATATAAATGACAAACTTTGGCATGCTGTGCAAACCTATTGCCACCAGGACGACCAGTCTGACTGGTAGTCTGATAGGCATTTTCTGATTCTTGTAGGAGAAAGTCCTGCATAACGTGTAATATAGGACATATGATATATAATCACGAGTGGAGACAGTAAAATGGTTATTTATACTGTAAGGAAATAGAAATGCCAGAAGTAGCAGCACAACCTGAGTGTTTCGTTAGCTGATTAGCAGCATCAATAATACAGGGCAATCTTCAATAAATATTTGCTATTTAAAAGGTATTTTTTGAAGAGGCTAAAATTTGACAGATTTTAGTTCAATATCGTTTCCTCAGAAGTTCACCTGCACGGTAAAGCTGAAATGGATTAAGCTGATCTTCTTTTCCCATTATTTGATTTTTCTATTTTCTTACCAGAAGCATCACATGAATGTTAAAGTGTCATGCTGGATAAACTTTCATTATATCAGAAAGCCTGATTAGAAAGTAAAGAACAGCTGGGCTACATATTTTATGAGCTTCCTTTGAAAGAAAGCTTTTAGAGCATACTGCTGTCAATTGGTGTTTCTCAGGTTTCCTTTACTTTCAGTCAACCAGTATGTCTTTCTAATACGGTATAGAGGACTTACCAGAAAAAAAAACGTGTTGAAACACAAGGTCCACTTTAGTACATAGACTTCTTTTTTTTTCTTTTTTTTTTTTTCTCCTCTGTAAATGCCTGTTTGTCTGCCTAGATCTTACGCTGCTATTTGGGAATGTTCATCCCTGAAATACTGGATCCTTCAAGAGCTCGTTTCATAACCTGCTGGTAGCTGTGCTTCCATCAAAGGACAGTCAAGGATATATTTATGTATTCAGGAAGTAAAGACATCACTGGCATCACAGGAGTGATCTTGGAATATTATCTTGAGCCTGGGAAACGTTGATAATAGACTATGGGTAATACTGAGTTGAGGGGACACTACTGCACAGGTTTCAGGGAATGGAGTTTGGATGACTTTCTGTGGAAGAAAGCTCCTTCGTACTTGTTACCATGTCATATCATTTATTCCCATCTGTCTTGCTTCTCGCACAAAACCAAGAGTAAGGGCGGTGGTTGGTGCCCTTTGCTTATTTTTCTCAACTACGCTGGCCTGACTGTTGCTCCCCACCACCCTCTCCTGCCTGCTTGACTCAGGCAGCTTCTTTCTATGTTTTTGCTCTCAGCTACCTTCTAAAGTCTGCTGTAGAATTTATATACATATAAGGAGGATAAAATAATGAAGAAACAGGGAGGTAGGCCAAATTGCTAAATCTTTTTTTATTCTGCGCATGTGGCGTAGCCCAAAAATGGCTGCATGACAGAGACAGTTGAAGTGTCTCTGTGCTTCTTAGAATCTGAGCGAGCATCATGGCCCAGACAGGGAGATTGTTACAGAATGTTTTCAGGCTGAATTTTGCTGAAATTGAATCAAAAGTCAACTGTGCCAAAGCAGAAGAGATATCATCATGGAGCACAGACAGGGATGTCAAATTCACATGCTGTTACATTCCTTTTTTAATTGTCACATGATAATTACACTTCTTCCATTCACAACAGGAAAATTCAGAAGTTGGCTCTGGTTGTGCATACAAATTTCATATCTTTTAGTATTTTTTAGTACATAGGCAAATTGGTTTGTTTACAGTGAATCTAGAAATCCTTCAGAAAGGAAGTAAGGTCGCATTTTGAAATCTTACACCATAAAATGTTAGGTGATGTTGTATGTCAGAGATGGATTAAATCTTATGCTGCACGGTTTTCTATTAAGCAGCCCCTCTTCAATACAGAAAACACGGTCAGATATTTTTAGCACACTCTCTCCAGCCCTTCCCTCCATTTTTCTAGATGCAAGCACTTTGTCTTGGAAGCTCGGCTGCAGGAAATTCCTTCACTGTCTCTTTTGCCTCTAATGATCTCTTTTATAGGAGTTGTGAACAGTTTGCGGTGTTAACATTGATTAGAACTAATCCTAAATTACCTGACTCCTTAACCAACCTCTCCCGAGTGCCCAGGAGGTATGCCTGGTTTTTGTTTCATTTTGGTTTTAACTGATCAACAGCTGGGCATCTCAGTTTTAAAAAAACATGTGTCACAGCTTTTTGGTAACTCCTGGTGGTTTGTCACTGACATCTTATCAATGATGCAGCCCAGAAATAATGAAGATTGTAACCTTCCTACACGTTTTATTGATATTATTGTGCTTTCATTAATTGCCTGCCACTGCAATGGTGTTGTTGTGATGTATGATCTTCTGCCACTTTTGCCAAGAAGACCTTCTTAGCTGAAAGACCCATCAAGCCTGGGTAGTGTATTTTACAGCCTTGTACACAACTGGACTCATGAGCATTACCCCATCAAACTCATTCTTGGGTAAAAAGGAGCATGAAGAGAAAAGAGGGGAAAAGGGGACAAAGAAATAAAAAGGAGGTGTAAGGAAGCATGTAAGTCATTTTATGAGATTCCCAGAGACAGGGAGACTAGCTCATGAGACAGCTTAGAGAGCATCTGGAGGAGGCATCTTGTTGCTGTTTCACATATATAAGGTGACAGAGCCTGAGCCTTCTTGAAGGAGGGTGTGAAATGACTTACTGATGGAGTCTAGTTCATGAGAGGCTAAGGCACTGAGAAGATGATGGAAAGGAGGCAGTAGGAGGGGCTTTGTATTGAGAAGAGTGATCTTACTCTGCAGTGAAGCATACGGGCCTATATTTGGCCTGAAGCACCCACTCACAAACCTAACTTGAGATGGCACAAAAGAAATACAAGATAAAAATATTTAAGATATAAAATGGAGAATTAGTCACAGTATGATGATGTTTGGCACTCCACTATTGATACGCTGTCTGAAGAATATGCTGGTTTCTTCCAGACTTTCTTGCAACACAGAAAAAGAACGTGACTAAGTTCATCCTTGCTAAGTACATGTGTACATAAGCTTTATGTCAACAGTAGATTAACGAACAAGGTATTGGCTTTATGAGTAAACATAACAGTTAACAGACATTTTAGATATTTAGATATTTTTATTTGCTTTCTGGAAATTAAGAGCAAATCGTGTTCTCTTGCATAATTTTATTTGTTTCTGCCATAATGAAATATGTTTGCGTTCATTTTTAAAATACTGATCTAGAATGCAGTTCAGAAACATTCAGGTTCACAGAAAACTTCTAGTTTTGAAATTTAGCTTCATCTGTATCTGCTATTTAATATTATTCTCAAGCTGTATGTTGTTACAGGCACAAAATAACTGGAGGGAGGGAAAGCGGAGAAGGTGGAGGTGGCTGAATGAGTACAGCTAACATACTGAGAAGTAGAAATTTTGTAATGTAATTTATACCGCTAGTATTAACTCTATGATCTTCTGCTATTTGGAGCATGTGGTGAGAGTGGTTTGCAGCAGTAGATGAACAGATTTAGAGATGAAGAAGAAATACCAGGCTAAAACTGGCTGCTGCATTATTGATCATTTGGAATTTCTGACTTTTGATTTGCATAACTGACTTTTCCCACAGACCTTTGCTAAGGTTTGCCACTGTGAGAAACTATTTCCATTACTGGTTTTTGAGAAATGCCTCATAATAAGGAGTGTGGATATTCTAATTCCAGTTTTAAAGCACCTCCTTTCAAATGGATTCTATCCATTCAGAGCATGCATTAATTGAATCCAATATAAGGCAATCTTTCTCTTTTCTCTTTTTTTTCTTTATTCCTTCCCCCACAGTGCCTCTCCTAGATGGGTGTCCCACCAGGAATAGTCAGTTTGCTCTCATCTCAAGCTTCAGCTTAATCCAAATTAATGCAGCTCTATTGAGGAATTTGGTGGAATCAAAGTTTTCATGGTCTAAATAAAGTCAGGCTAAGAGCAGTATCTTTTACACTGTAAAATACAAGCAATCTGACTTTGTTTTACAACAATAGCAGTGAGATCTCAGGTGTTAAGGATTTCAAAAACACACTGCATTGGCAGAAAGATGAACTCTTTTGTGTGGTTCTACTAATCTAGCGTTCTGTAATTCAACCTAGCAATCAGGCCAGAGCCTTTCAAAACAGTGTCTGTGTGTGAAGTAACGTATGGAGTTTTCTTTTGGCTTCCAAGATTAAGAGAGCTTTAAAAAGCTTGTTCACTAATAGCTTTGTTCTAGATTCTTCCAGTAATGTTAAAAATAACAAAACCCAAAGCCCCAAGCCTGTTCCTGTTTAAAATATTACTGGTGGTCATCAGCTAGTACTTCAGGGGTTTTATTCATTAAAATATTTTAATAGAGCCCCAAATAATTATTTTCAAGAGTGTCTGAAGGGCACTAGAGATCAGTAACAAACAATAAATTAACCGAAAAGGATTTTAACATAATGTCACACAGTGCAAATAAATGGTGTGAGTTACACTGACTGTAATTAACATTTGAAAAAGAAAGCTGGGATTTGCATATTCTTCTAATGGGCTAAGTTTCCCTCTTAGAAATAGATGAAGCCCAAGAAACAGAAAGGTTCTCCTTTTCTTTTAAAAGATTTTGTTTTTCAAGTGCAACAAGCTGGTTTATTCATAAATGTGTTGTCAAGATGCCCGGTGTCTCTGAACTGCCCTGGTTGTCACGCAGCGATGTGGCCCTGTGTTAGAAGGTCAGGGCCCGGCTGTGCCCTGGGGCATGTTACTCTCGTGCTGAAGAAGACCCAGCCGCCTTCCTTCCCTTGCTGCTGTCCTCTTCTCAGCTGAAATGGAGGAGAGTCGTCAGCGGAGAGAAGCTGAGCAGTGCGGAGTTTGTTCTCTCTGCCTTCAGCATTAGCATAAAAATGGCCCAGAAAGAAAAGTATCTACGGGATTACAAATAAATAGTAATTATACGAAAATAGATCACAGATGTTTTGTCCTCGTGAATGGCAGCTCACACTGCAAGGGTACTAATTGGTTTTAGTGGCAGCACTTTGGAGGGTCCTGAATTGCTCCCTATACAGAAATACTAATGCAAATCACACTAAAATATGTCCTTAACTTTCCTTTTGGAACCTCTTAGGATGATAAATAACTCTATTATTCCCCGTTTCTTGAAAATGTTGTGTTAGTAGGGAAACATGACTATACCATCTAGAACTGAGTGATTATAATGCTACTAGTGAACTGAGTTTTATTGTAAGGTTCAAGATGGCCTGAGTGCTTAGAAGAAACAGAGTTTAAAAGGGAAGTTTGTTTTATTTGCATCTGTGCCTACTGGACAGTTGGAGGATGGTTATTGTCCTGATGCATCCGTTCACCAAATGACCTATAAATGTCTGCATAGGTACATTAGAAAAAGACCAAGATCAAAATTCATGCAGAACTGTCTGATTTTTCTTTTAGTCACTTTCTAAGCTTCTTGAGAGCAAAAGTATTTTTTTCTTGACATGGGCGATACTGCACATTGTGATGGCTCCTGGTTGTATTGTGGTTTACTTAAACAGGAATAGAGGTGAGGTTGGTATGAAAATTCCCCGTGTGATAGAAAAGCTTCAGCAGTAGTTTATCTAGGACAAAAAAAAAAAAAGAAAAGAAAAGAAAAAGTGAAAGCTGCGCGTCATTTAATTCTGAAAAATGACCTGACCAGATGTCAAAATTATTAAGAAGCAGCATGACAACCCTTGGATGCCAACCCTTGAAAATAAGACAGGCAAGACAAGGAGATACGGAAATATGTGAACTGAAACTAAACTCTGTGTGTGCGTATATATATTTTCCAAAAGGGGAAACAAAAATCTGTCTACAAATATTGTCTTAATCATTTGCTTCCATGAGTCAGAAATTTCAGTCCTCTTTGACAGAGTAACAGGCTGGTTAAACACTGAGTTCTTCTGCAGTGCTGCTGCCCATTCTATTTATATCGAAGCAAAACAAATCAAAAACACTCTTCTATGTCTACTGTTCTATTTTTAGTTGCTTCTTTTGGTGTAACCAGATCTTCAATCAATAGATTGATGAAAACACTCATCTTAACATTTTTCTCCAAATATCTTTACCATCTTTTTCCTAAGCAAACAAAACCCTGCGTATTCATTTTTTGTTAAAACTTTTTATGAATCATTTTATTATTTCCTACTGAAAGTTAATTAAGAGCAATGTTAATTTTTAAGTATATTCTAGTTGTAGCATTTCATTTATGAATTGACTGTAATTCCAGAATTTACTGTTTTTCATCACTGATGTCAATCATCAGCTTCCCGGAACCTACAAGTTCAGTATAATGTAATGTTTGGGAAGTTATAACAAGAAATTGGATAACTGGATTTCTTTAAAAAGAAAAAAGAAATAATCTGTGTCAATAATATTTTCAGTGTGAGAAGTCAGTTAAAGGAACAGAATTTTTAATGTAATTTTATCACTTGCTCAGAGCACCTATCAATCCCTCTGCACTTTCCTGTGTGCACGGTTCTGCCAATATTACTTGATTCAGATCTTGCTGGTACTTATGTAAATCTCTTAATTTTAGTCAAGATTAACTGCCTATTCTAATGCAGACAGAAGTCAGTTCAGATACCATACAAATAGCCCAAGCCTGTTTGGAACTAAAGCCAGGGAGACTGGTTATGATAAGGCATCAGAGGACACCTTGCTAAAATCAGTTTTGAGCTTATGTCCACTGAGCTCAAAGCATGGAGATTGGATCTTGTTGTATCTGTCAGTCTGCAGTTTGGTGGTCTTACACTTTCTAGATTCCTCATACCCTGAAGAAGGAAGGGAAATGAGCAGACTCTTAAATTCTGGTCCAGAGTTTCTTGAAGGACTGATATTTAAGGGTCTAGAGAGGTAAGGAAGTGTAAAACAGGGCAAGATCAATCAGGCTGTTAAAGCGTGACACTCAACTCATGAGCTTTTTCATCTTATTTTCTCTCCCTGTCCTGTTGAGGAGGGGGAGTGAGAAGGCATCTGGATAGGAGTCAGGCTGCTGGCTGAAGTTAATCCAGCACGCAGAACAGTACAGCCCCAGGCAATCTGCAGATAGTCCTCATGTCTTAACATGATGAAGTTAGATGCTGATGAGGATCTGTCTGAAGAACCTCAATCAGCACGAAGGTTCCCAGACTGTTTTAGTCAGGACTCATAATCTCTGTCCTCCCTCCCTTCTGCACTGCTGAGTTTTTGAACTAGCCTTCTTTTCCTTTTATATATTGTCCCAGACTACTGTCCCCTCAGCTCTTATGGCATCTGTCACCTGGTTGATAACTCTCTATCCAGACCCCATTCCTCAGTTCTGCATCTCTGTTCTCTTTCAGATATCTGGTGTCATGGGTGTACGGTTGTAGCGGAGAAAGCAGCACAGTTTATCCACCTACACCACCTTCCTGCTTCTCAGAAGCTCCAGTTCTGCATCTCAAGGTATGGCTGCTGCTCTTTCACACCTTCAGTTTGAGGTGGAGCCATATAACGGAGACAGTGCCTATGGTGCATTATTTAAAGGAGCCTTCGCTGAATTTTTACAAGGTTTGATAGTGACAGGACAAGAGGGAATGGTTTTAAACTAAAAAGGAAGTTTTAGATTAGGTGTTAGGGAGAAGTTCTTACTCAGAGGGAGAGATGCTGTGGATGCCCCATCCCTGGAGGTGTTCAAGGCCAGGCTGGATGAGGCTTTGAGCAACGTAATCTAGTGGGATGTGTCCCTGCCCCAAGCAGGAGGGTTGGAACTGAATGATCTCTAAGGTCCTCTCTAATGTAAGCCATTCAGTGATTCTGTGACATGCAGCTGTCCCCCCATCTCCCTTGTCCTTCTGCAGCATGGTGCTTGTGCCCAAAGAACACAGGAAAAGGTCTTCTATAGCCTTTACAACGCTGTAAGCCCTGGTTAAGAGAGACATACTTCACTAGTGGGAACGGGGGGTCTGGCTTGACTTCCACTTAATACAGACAGTGGGATTTTGTCCATGTCCTCCGGTTGAGGCCCAGGAACACGCTCATTGCAGCAGCAAATCTTCCAGGAAAACAATAATTTTGAAGAACCCAAAGATAGAATACCTACTACATTCTATAGTAAAATGTTAAAATAGTAATTAATTTAACTGTTGAAAGCTGTGCTTTTTGTTTTAATAGATTTGGCTTTAATTTCCCCTTTGTCCTTGCTATTACTTTCTTGTACCTGACCATAGCAAGATCTTCAAAATTCTTTTATGGCATTAAATGCCATCATGGAAATTCATAAGATCCAATAAAAAAAGATTGTTTTCCTCCACATGAAGAAGAAAAAAATTCCTGTGCCATGTAACTAATATCAGCCAGGAGGGCATTCAAAGGTAATGTTAGAAATATGGCCTAAGAATCAATTTCTGAACAATGCCCACAAAGCTTCATTCCTTTCATGATTCTTTTAGAAAAAAAAGTTACAAGAAAGCTGAGCTCTTGCTTCAGATAATAAAAAAATCCAAAGTGCATTCATGGCTGACAAATTTAATGCTGCACATCTACTGTGAAAGTAAAAGTATAAGTTCAGAGATTGATTTGGATTAGAGATGCAGGATGAGCTGTGTGACCTGATCAGGCAAGGTGACTTGCAATGTTAGCAGTGATTATCTTTAGGAAGAGGAATCCATGGCATTTGGATGAAAAAATGTAAATGTAAAAAGGAGACTGGCAAGGTTGGAGGAATCTGTGTACGTGCCAGAGGGTTTGCATGTGTATGCACAGAAAAAAAACAAGATATAAGGAAGACCTAAGCCTCACATCAAAATTGCCTAAAGTCAATTTCTGTCAAACCAGCTTCTCAAGTAGAAGGGAAGCATTCTCCCTGAGCACCAATAGGTCCACCAAATAAAGCAACAAAGATGTTTTAATCACCCGTGGATTGTCACAGTTTTTGGTTTCAGTGTGCCCTCCAAATGTATATCAAGTTATTTCAGCTCCTTGTCATCTACATGTCAGGACAGATACTTCAGAACTTCAAAATCAAAATGTTGATTTGGACGGAAATCTTAACTTCACTGCAAAGCAGTTAGAGGGAATCCAAGTGGCTTTATGACTGCAAGCAGGCCTGATGTAAATCTGGGACAGGGTGCTGGTGTTGTCTTGTGGTCAGGAAGTACCCAGAGGACTTAATTTTCTTCTCATCTCTGTTGCTTCTGCTGCTGGATGGGCAACAATCCAGTTTACTCTCTGTGCTTCACTGCACATAGCTATAAATCAGCATTAGAAAATACATGTGTGAGGGGTGAGGGGAGGTTCAAAATATAAAGGGGGAAAAATGGTTTAAGTAAATATTGAATTATATTTGATGATATTCTTTGACACCCTTGGAAACCTAGGTAGTCACTGATCGTGATAATAATCAACATAATGCAATCACAGAAGTTTTCACAGTGCATGGAGGAGAATCCTTTTTTTTCAGATCTCTATTTTCAATTTTTTTAAGAGCAAATAACCACCAGAGGACTAGTATTTTCCTTTTTAAAATGAGGTAACGTGGCAGGGTGAAGTAATAGGTGCCACAAAGTTTGTATGTATATTTGAAATGTAGTCTACTAAAATTGACATAACTGTGGTTTTCATTTGGAGGTTTGCTTTGCAGAACAAGTACTGTGTGAACTGTTGTCTTCTCCTAAATGGGTCAAACTTTACATGGTCCAAACAGTAGGTCTCAGTTGAGCACCAAAGGAAAGGAAACTTCTTTGTCATGAAAACTGTGAGCTTTGTTCTTGTTACTCTCAGCATTGCTCATTGCTGGGATGTTGGATTCCAGAACAAGTGTTCAGCAGCATCCTGATCAGCAGCTGTGGTGGTGTTGCGTTGTATCTCAGGCTGTGTAGAACTCACTAATTCAGGTTTTAATTTACATTGTAAAACAATTGATTCCTATCTTTGGACAATCTCAAGGGAGTTGTGTTAGAAGCAAATTGGATTTAAAAAGCTACCTTCAACCCAAATTCAAAATTCACTGCTGGGTGAATTCCAGAGAACTGAATTTGAAAATTAAGAGTTGCTTTTTATGGTTGAACATATACTTAAAGCCAGTGATAGCACAGGGGAATATGAAACAAACTATTACATTAGCAAAAGTTAATGGAAAAAAAGAATAGAAATGAAGAACATTACATAAAAAAAACAGGTGTTCTAAATTATTTGTCAGAAGAATGGTGAAACTGTGTGCATGGTGCCAGCTAGAACCATGTAAACAAAACAGCATAACCTTTTGTTTTTCTCACCCTACCTTTGATATTTTGGGTACAACCAGACTGTAGCACTTTGGTGAGCCTGATACTGTGTGTCTGTGATCATTTCTGAATTTAGCAGCAGAGTTCTTGTTGGGACTTACAGTCTGATTTGAGTGTCCTGAAGAGCAATATAGCTTTGTCAGCCCAAAGTAGAGTCTCCTTTAGTTAGTACTGGGAAGAGACAGGTCCTACTATAATGCACTGGCATGTAGAGGGCACAGCATTAAGAAGTTTACGTTACTTTTTATCTATGAGAGCATCTCTTCATAGCATTGCTCTTGGCAGTGTAGGTGCAATGTGTTGTATGGGTGCTGGTATAAGAGTGTCTGCATGTAGGGTAAACACAGACTATAAAGTTATGAAGGGAGTGTTTTTTTTTTTTTCCTATAGTCTTTAAAATGGACAGATTGTCATGGAGTTATTTTCAATTAAATAAGAAGGTAGAGACATAGTATCATAGAATCATTTATGTTGGAAAAGAATTTCAAGATCCTTGAGTCCAACCATCAGCCTGACCCACTGAGTCGCATCACTGAATTATGTCCCTTAGTTCCACATGCACACATCTCTTGAATACTTCCAGGAATGGAGGCTGCGCATTTGCCCTGGGTAGCACATTCCAGTTAAGACCACCCTCTTAATGAAGAAATTCTTCCTGATACCCAATTTAAACCTGTCCTGGCTTGACCTGAGACCATTTCCTTGTACCTTATCACTTGTCACCCGAGAAAACAGACTGGCACCCTCCTCACTGCAACCTCCTTTAGGGCAGTTGTAGAGATCAGTGTGGTGTCTCCTCCTCTTCTCTACGCCAAACAACCCCCAGTTCCTTCAGCCACTCAGCCTCATATGTCTTATTTTCTAGTTCCTTCACTAGTTTCATTGCTCTTCTCTGAATGTGGTCCAGCAACTGAATATCTTGTAGTGAGGTGCCCGAAACTGAACACAGTAATCAAGGTGCGGTCTCATCAGTGCCAAGTACAGGGAGATGATCAGATCCCTAGTTCTGCTGGTCACACTGTTTCTGATGCAGACCAGGATGCTATTGGCCTTCTTGGCCACCTGGGCACACTGCTGGCTCATGTTCAGCTAGCTGTCAGCTAACACCCCCCGATTCCCAGTAGGCTGAAATCTGCCCTTGAAAGGGCAGATTTCCATCCAGAGTAGCAGTTTTGCTGACCACGTTCCTTCCTTCTACCAGGATTGAGAATCCTATCATTTCATGATTACTGTGCCTGAGACAGCTTCCAACCAACGTATCACCCACAAGTTCACAAGAGTGGCACTGGAATATAGGTGTGTTAGGATACATATAACATTGTGATAAAGTGGAATCTGGAATCCTGATGTTGAAATTCTTGAATAAGCATTAGTTTTTTTGCATGTGCGTGCTTATTAAGTTATCATTGTGCTATAAGATCATGTTATCTTCGATAGTCCTGCCACTGGAGAGGACACAGTATAAGTAATTCCTGTCTCATATATTACACATGAGAACAGTTGTGGTTTAGCCCAGTGACCTCCATGTAAGAAACACCAGTCCAGGTAAACCTGAGGCTGACCATTTTTAAATCTCAGAACATTGCCTCTGGAGTTCAAAGTTAGTGAGATTCTCCTAGTCAGAGGAAGCTGGGGTTGGTGGTATGACTAAGAGGCTCTGTGCTCATACCAACCTTCTGATTCACCAAAAGTGTAAGGGAGAACCTGCACCTTTTGAAGAGAAAACTGTTTTGTGCTCTCCCTTGTGTTGTTTTCCATTTGGGGATACATTCCACCTCCTGGTGCTTCTCTTTTGCTCAGTGCCTAATGCAGGGCTAAGCTAAATGCCACAGTGTAATTCGTGGTGACTGACCAAACAAAAAGGAAGTGTAAATATTATGATGATGTGAATGCTAAGCAATAATGCACCTCATAAAATGTTTGCTGGTGGAACTCTCCCACTTGCTGGCAAATGTCATGACCCATATTATTCAGTGTATATTAAACAAGCTGTCAGCTAACCATATTTGTGAAAAATAATACTGGATGAAAAATGCAGTTTGGGTATTTTGAATGTCTCCAGCGCTTAATATCTGCTTGCTTTATTTGCCAGATCCAGCATAAAATAAGTGTACTAGACTACAAGGACAGTGTCCTCGTGTCAATTAACGTACCCATATATTGCCAGCTAACAACCCGTCATGAATGCAGATTGTACCGTAATTTAAAATTATTGTACAGCATAGCAAGCTTACAGTTTCTGACCTCTTAAGTATATCATAAAAAATATACAGATAATTGTCCTTAAAATAATCAACAGTGTTAAAATACGAACTTCTGGAGTGAAAAATAATAAACTGTGAGGAGGAAGAGATGTAAACTTTCCATCCTCTCCCTTACCTGACCTCTACAAAGCGGAGAAAAAAGATGTGAGGTTTGGAATAGACTATAAACTTTTCACCTGTGGGCTCCTAGTTCAAATCCAACTGAGACTACCAAGCAAGGAAAGTAATTAGCTGGCAGCTGTGCTGTGACCTATGCAGGAGAAATTAGCTAATCTGTGCAGCCCATTTTCTTTGTACCAAACAGCTATCCACTTCTCGTCCAGAACAAGTCAGTGCCCTCCCAAGTGGTCTTGTAGCAGCCAAGTTAAGTACATCCTAGCCATGGAAATTGAACTTGCCCCTGCGTGCTGGCACATACACATGCAAAGTTGTTAGAAGAGCAGAGGAGAAACTGTGTCCCTCTTCCTGGGAAGGGGGTCCTTCTCTGAGTGTGAAACCCACTTTTAAAAATGTAATGGAAGGAGGTAGGGATGGTGGATACCGCAGATGTAAAAAGCTGTCGCTCAAGAGTAAGGGCTTTGATGTAATTCTCTGACACCTTGGCCAGTCCTGGAGCCAGAGTAATTTGGGGAGCTGTTGTTCATTTTACCTTTCCTGCTGGGAAGGTCAGAAACAAGAAGAGAGTTGTCATCACAAACTAATATTTATGAGGGAAACTGTCTTCATTTGAGGGATTACAAAATCACATCATTGTTCCATCATATTCTTAATACAAGACCCTTCACATAATAGCCTTTAGACTCACTGATCTGTCTCTGTTTTGATAGCAGTGTTTCCCATTCCTGATTCTCAGTCATCTCTGACGACAGATTCTTGGCACAGAAGTCACTGCCCCCACTTCTGTTTTTCCTTACAAATGGGTGAGAGCAATATTGGCTCAGCTATGTTAAAGAAGTCTTATGTATCCCCAAGTTTGTGGCATTTGATCTTTTTTCTTTTTTTCTGAGCTACAGTGCTTCATAAAAGTAGTTTATTTGATTTTTCTTTGCTTTAATAATACTGTGTGTAACTACAGATGAAGTCATGTTGACTTCAAGTCAGATCAGTAGACAGCCCTCAGTTTTATTCCTCTCTATTTCTCCCAATCAAATATACTTCATTTTCTGTTCTACTTCTTTCTGGAGCCACTCAAAGGCATCATTATTGAAGAACTATTTTTGATCACTTGAAATAGACTTAAATACTTTTTCAGTGAACAGGCAGACATTACTTCATATCTCAATAAAATAAGTGCTGGCCTGACATTTAAATGTCATTTTGACACACTCCTGACCTATGTGTCTTTATTCCTATGAAAAGCTCCAAGCCTGATGCCAAACTTAAAAGTATTTAAATCAATCTTAAAGGCAAAAAAGAAAAAGAAAAAGAAAAAAGAACAACTATATGGCACGTTTAAGGGACAACTGTTTTTTGTAAGCATGGGGAAAAAGTTATTCTTGCTTGGCATTAATCTTTAATAATTATTATAGAATTTATCTTAGCAGAAAGAAAATTAAGTTGAAATTTAACAGGCTAAAAATTCACTTAAAAAAAAAAAAAGGAACGACAAACATCTCACATCCCATGAAATCTGACTGAGAGAGACCTTTTCAAATTCAATAGAATGTGGCTCATTTTATGACAAATCAGTGACTTCAGCTGCAGTGGAAGAGCAAGTTTTGAAATAATACCAGGGAAATATCAAAGAAGGGGAGGAAAGACAACTGTAACTTTAGAAATAGGAAGAGTTCTAAAGATGAAATTTGATTACTACCTGTAAACAAAAATAAAATGGTATTTAAAGACTTTTATTCATTTTGGTAGGATGGCATGAAAAAGCATTTGTTTGCATTTTGCTACAATAATTTAAACTAACAGGAAATAAATGTTTAAATATATAAACAGCTATATATTACTGTAACTATTCTAGTCATTTCCAGAGTACACAGAAGTAAATATATGATGCAGTAATCTTAATATATGTATGTCCTCCTAGGCTATGTATTTTATTTCTCATCTTTGCGACATCATTTGTCATGTTTTACTTCCTGCTCCTCATTCAGTTGTCAAGTTTTAAATTCTGTCTGTGTTTCCAGGGAAGATTTGCATTTTGCGGGAAAAAACATTTAAGTGAAGTGCAATATAAAATTCTAAAGGACTTGGTTCATTTTCCTAACCTTTGAGGGCATTAAATGAACTAAAAATATCTGGGTTTGCCTGTTTCTCTGGAAATGCTCTTGACCAGTAGGACGTATATAGTAGTTCATAGCTGTTCTTGTTTTTCTCCTGAATTTTCAAAAAAATACTTATCTCCCATAAAAGTGGGAAAACATCATAATGCACTTAAGGCCAGTGAAAGGTTTATTGGAAGTTTTATATTTCTGAGTGCTGTTTTCCACTGGTTGAGGGTGCTAGGTCCAGGGAAAAAACATTTATAGCTGAACTTCTTAGTAAGATCTGGTAAAAAATAAAGGCTCATATATTTACTCTCCCAGTGTTGTTTCCTGAGATGTTGTGAAGAGACTCTTGAGACTTGTTCTGCTCATAGAATCATAGAAACATAGAATGGTTTGTATTGGAAGAGACCTTAAAGCCCAGCCAGCCCCAGCCATGGGCAGGGCTGCCCCCCACCAGCTCAGGCTGCCCAGGGCTCCATCCAACCTGGCCTGGAGTGCCTCAAGGGATGGGGCAGCAGTGCCAGCAGGTCACCACCCTCTGGGGGAAGAATTTCCTCCTAAAATCTAACCGAAATCTCCCCTCTTCTAGTTTAAAGCCATTCCCCCGTCCTGTCATTACACTCTCCGATAAAGAGTTTCTCCCCATCTTTCCTGGAGGTCCCCTTTAAGTACTGGAAACCACAACACTCTCAGCCTCATTTCATAGGAGAGCTGTTCCATCTTCCAGGATCTGATCATCTTCATAGGCTCCTCTGGACCTGCTCCAGCAGCTCCATGTCTTTCTTACACTAGGGGCCCTAGAGCTGAACGCAGTACTTTAGGTGCGATCTAATGAGAGCAGAGTAGATGGAGAGAATCACCTCTTTTGACCTGCTGGCAGTGCTTCTTTTGACCCAGTCTAGGATACATAAACCAGTTTAACTGTTAGAGAAGTGAACAGCATACTCTGGCCAATCTGCAGGTTGCATAGGTGAAAATATCAGGGATATTATCAGGGATCTATATTTTCTGGTATATTTGTGTTAACAACAACAGATTGTATTACAGGCCTGTGCTGTAAGCATATAGCAGCTGGTAGTTCATACAATGAATGCTGCTTTGATTTGGGAACTATCCATAGGTCTGGCTGTGTCAGGAGGAGCTCATCTCCTGTGCTCCTATTTCAATCTGGAGGTTGTATACCTGCATTAATACTTTTACAAATCAGTGAATCTCTCTACTCCACTCCAGATACAGGCTAAACAGCCGGTACCTGCTTGCATCAGTCTGCAACAAAACAATATAAAAATCTAGCAAACATATTTGCAATATCAAATGTATCTACATGAAATCAGGTGCTGTTGGAGAGTTTACATGGAATATTCTGTTAATTCAAGCCTATACAGAAAAGTAATATTATCATTGGAGGGCATGTGTATAATAGTTTTAGATTGATTCTGTTCATGGCAAAGAAAACCCAAGTGTGAGATGCTTGTAAATAGAAACTGCTGAGCGAAGTCGCAAAGCATGACAGAAATACTTACACATGAAACAGAAGACGACAATATGCAGAAGGTATACGGAGAAGTAATTTAAATGTTTACAAAAGATTATAAACTTTTTTTTTGTATAAAAATAGGTTTTCAGCTTGCATGCTTCTGAATAAGTCTTAAATAATAAAATCTATTTTGGGTGACTGATTATACAACTCCAACCCAGGCAGTTTAAATCACATCTCCTGTCTGCTTTAAGAAACAAAATAATTTTCTATCTTTTACATCATGTATCATGTTAAGTTTGAGCCATAAAGTAGTGAGGGGGCCATTCTGTCAGCCTAGCACACAGTCATGACGTCTGTATTATTTAGTGTCATTAATACTGCCTCAAGTGCTACAGAATAAAGCTGTTGTGCAGGAACAGCAAGTTACTTTTGGTCACCCAGTAAATGCATTTGGGTATGGCTTGCAAGCAGGATGGTGGATGAGGGCATTGTCACTGTGTGTGCAGAGAGAGACCTATTTAGTATTAGGAATGTTTGCACAAAATTTGTACTTCCCTGTTAAGAGTTAGGTTTCTCAGCTGGTAGACTGCAAGCCAGAGGCCGCTTTTACAAGGATGTGGGTAACAAGAATGGCTGTGTAGACATACGTTCTTATAACTTTAAAGGTAGATTACATTCTGTTGTTGCTATCTCTAGGTCTTGTCAGATTATTTGATAAGCCTGCTTTTATTAATACATATATTACAGGCTATGAAAATTTATCCAAGGAGGAGCTTGGATAAATTTTCCTTTCAACCCCAGTTGTGCAAATTAAGGTATGCTTAAATTATTCACACACACAAAAATAATTTTAAGAATATTAATTTTCTGTTTGAAGCAGTAGGAGCGGTGATAGCTCTTTATTTTCCCTTTTATGAGAAAATGCAAGCCCCAGTCCTTGTCCTTGTCTCCTATGGCAGAAAAAACCAGCAGATTACTGAGCAGTCCTGCTTCTCCTGCCTTGCTGGACATGTTTCCATGCTGCAGAGTCCCTAAGACTGCCATCTCTCTTCATGCTCATCAGCCTCAGACTGGAACTGAAGGGAGAATGATTCCTCTCCCCTGCAGACACTGACATTAGCAACAAGCAGCCAATCATAATGGATGCAAGCATAAAGACAGAGGGGAAAAAATGACAGTGGCACTTCCTAAATATTAAAGAAGCTATTCTAAGACAGAAGTGGAAAGACTGATTTGACAGTGCTAGAAGCTAATAGACTAAATACAGTCAATTCCTTTTAGAGAAAACTATTGTTTTACACAATTATTGATATAGGCTTTTTATTTGCTTTTCTTTCTTCTTTTTCCCCTCCCCTCAGTATGATTCTTTAGATTGGCTATACTACTTCTTCTGTGCTTTCATTCTGTGTTTATATTAATTTGGTGTCCAAACTTCTTCCAGTTTCCTAGGACAAAAGAGCATCACCTGGCATTGCTAGCTGTCATGCTTGCTTTATACTTCTTCCTACTTCTGTGCATCTATTTAGTACCAGCACGTCTTGGGTAAATGCCAGTTAGTTGTTTCATTATATTTCAAGCTTGAATATATTTGAGACACATCATGCCTGAAGTTAACTATCTGCCATTTGATTCCATTCAGTGAAGGAAGCAGCCTACGCATTAACTCAGTTTAGAGCCAGTCACATCTGCTTGCTGTTGCGTGTAGCCATGCATTGGATTTGATTGTGTATTGTTATGTTGTGTCTATTTTGGTTTATGTCAGGATTACACACTAAATAAGTTACTTTATTTCTTACATTTCCAGGTTAAAAGTTACAAGTACCATCGTTCTCTGTATGCAATGAGCATATCAGCAGCAGTTCTTTGTACTGGGGTTACTAATTTTTCAAAGAATTTATTACTGTCACAAAATTCTTTGAGTATAAAATTGAGATATGACTGCAGTGAGTGTAATCTTCTTGTTTTCTTGCCTAATATAAAGACAAGTCTTAAAAGAGAAAAAAATTACTTTTGCTTTACATTTGCAATCCCCAGGCACATTCAGTCATTTAAAATTATCCTGGTTTGTTTAAATGAAGTAATAGCTTGTGTTCTTCAGAAATAGCTTTTGACACGTTATCTTGCTGGTGAAGCCTGTGTGTTTAATGAGTCAAAGGGAACTGTTTTCCAAAAACCTCAGATATTTTGCATGGATATTCATCATTATCATTATCACCAGTCATCCTAGTGAACACCAGGAAAGCTGCATATTAGTCACTGTGAAAGGTGTTAGGTTGAACTATACATCACTGCTACCTTCTAATAGACTTTGAAACAAGATAGCATGATTTATGGTTTCTCTTGTTTTGGAAAATCAGACAAAGGCTCTTTTTCCAGCCCCCACCCTGCCAAATTAGACCGATTCTTCACAAGTTCGTTGCAGTGGATGTAAAGGAACCTTTAGGTAGGGAGGGTGTTCTGCTTGGTTGCACATGGGAATCAGCGCTTGGGCTTTGTGGCTGCTACCTGCTGAAGCAGTCCCACTAGGAGGAACCTGAGGAGACTGCCTAGCGGTGTTACAGTAAGTTGAGGGAGCTCAGAGGCAATTGCCCATCCTGTCCAGATACACGTTTCAGCACACTTCTCTCTAAAATCCCTAGATGTTGTAGACCTTGTGCCTGAAAACTTCCCAGGCCTCCCAGCTCTGCCAAATCACTCAGCTTGTGCAGCACTGAGACTGTCATTTTCTTCTGTTATTTCTGCTGCTTTGGTACTTGGCCACTGGTACGGTACAGGAGTCAGTGTAAACAGCATAACAGAAGCTAGCAAATGTCTTTGAAAGGCAGATCAGACTGAGCCTCTCCTCAGTCAGGCGCTCCTTGCAGTGAAGGTATCTGCTTGTTACAAGCCTGTTCATGTGCTGATCTGAATCACTGGAGAAATTCTCAGTTATTTTGGTGGAGATAGGAAATCCTAAAGTACCTGAGCCGAACTGTAAAAGAATAGAGAGAGGCCTGAAAGCCGAGTTCATGGAGTTACTTGCTTTCTTAAATGGACAGATTTAAATATGTGATCACTTAAGGCACATAACATACAAGAAAATCCCTCCACACAAATGAAGTACTTCTCTAAAGGTTTTTCTAAGGTCCTAGCAGTAGATTGGATCTCAATTGAAACATGTATTTCTCTCTTGATGCTATCATATACAGATAGTATCTGAGAGGCATTTTGAAGTGGTCACAGATAAGTCATTTCAAATTAAATCTGGAATAATTCGATGCTTTAAATAATTTGTAATCCTTTCTTAATTCACTTAATTTTCTTGGCTATAATTCAGATAAGTAGGCACAAAAGGTACAAATGATAATGTAAAGGGAGATAAACAGAGACGAAATCTGCCTGGATTTTTGCAAACCATTTGGTATTGTTGACTACCTGAAGGGAGGTTGTAGAGAGCTGGGGGTCAGCCTCTTCTCTCTTGTAACTAGTGACAGGATGAGGGGGAATGGCCTCAAGTTGCACCAGGGGAGATTTAGGCTGGACATCAGGAAGTACTACTTTTCTGAAAGAGTGGTCAGGCCCTGGAATGGGCTGCCCAGGGAGGTGGTTGAGTCACTGTCCCTGGGGGTGTTCAAGAAACGTTTAGATACAGTGTTGAGAGACGTGGTAGAGTGGGTTAATTGGTGGTGGGTGGATGGTTGGACTGGATGATCTTCTAGGTCTTTTCCAGCCTAGCTAATTCTATGATCTATGATTCTATTCTATGGTTGTTCTGCACAACATTCTTGTCTATAAATTGAGGAGACATATGAATGGACCACTTGGAGGATAAGGAATTGGCTGGATGGTTGTACTGCAAGTGTTGCAGATGGTGCCTCCTGCAGCTGAATTGCCAGGTCACAGCCTGAAACAATAATTGAGCACCAGGTGAGATGATGTGGCTAACCCAGGGAGCTCAGGTGCGAGCAGTGCACCTGAGTGACCAGAATGATTGGAGCCTGGATCCACCCCTCCTCACTGTCATTTAAGGGTTAGCAGCTGAGAGTGCAGCATCTCTTTGGATAGCAGATCTTACTCTCCTTGAGGTATCACTGGTTGTCAGAAGGGTTGAGTCAATTTTCTTTCTTTCTTTGTTATTTGTTGTTGCTCCCCAGTGATTGTATCCCGTTAGAAGGCACTGTCATTGCCTTCTTTTGCCATACAGCTCAATATCTAGGTGGAGATCAGCCACAAGTGGTGTACACTGTGGGTCTTGTATTATTGGAACTGCTATTATTTGATGTCTTTGTTGGTGATGTGGACTGTGGGATTGGGTGCACCCTCAGCAAGGGCTGTTTAGCCTAAAGAAGAGAAGGGTCTGTGGACTTCCAGCACTTAAAGGGGGCCTAGAGGAAAAATGGGCAGATATTCTTTATTAGGGAATATAGCGATGGGAGTAGGAGTAACACCTATAAGCTAGAAAAGAGTAGACTTAAATCTTATATTCAGAAGAAATTCTATACTGTGAGGCATTGGACCAGGTTGACCAGCTGTGGATACCCATCCCTGAAGGTGTTCAAGGCTAGGTGCTCTAGGCTGGATGGGACCCTGGGCAACCTGGCCTGATAGGAAATGTCCCTGCCCAATGGCAGAGTGTTGGAACAAGATGATCTTCAAGGTCCTTTCCAATCCAAGCCGTTCTGTGATTCTATGATACTATAAAATGGTTTAAAATTATCTTTTTGAGGATCTTAAAAATCATAAATAGATGAAGACATTAAAGAACAGCAGATGCTGTTTGTAACGGCTTTTTCAAATTATCATACATTACAACACCACCATGTTGGTTTTTCATTTCCTCAGGCTACCAATACAATTGCACCTACCTATCTGAAGAAAGAAAATTAAAATATTATTCACCTACTGGGGAAACAGAAGTGTTGGTTATCCCCTTCTTAGTGTGCATGGTAGTCATATTATCACTATGCTAAAACTACTGTTACTGTAGTCATGTATTACTGCAAGACTGCAGCATAGTGAGTAGTGTAGATGAAACTTAATGAGTTGTCAGTCTCTGATTATTCCTGCTTCTTGCTACCTTCTCTAAGCAGGGAGCAAGTTGGTGAAGAGCACTCTATGTGTTTCACCCTTTCTACAGCTGCACAGGTCAAATCATTTGTCTTCCATGTGGACTTGTCAGGATTTAGTTTCTTGATTGTTGAACAGTTTAAAAAAACAGGATTTTTTTAAAAAGGTTGAAGTTTTAGTTTAACAATGTCATTGACAAGCAGTCGTTCTCAGATATGATCTCTATGGGACTACAGTGAATCTCAGAGCACTGAGGGAACTGGCTGACACAGTTGTCAAGCCATTCTCAAGGACATTTGTAAAGTCATGGTGGTCAGGTGAAGCCCTTGGTGACTGGGAAAAAAGGTAAAATAGCACCAATTTTTAAGGAAGGTAGAAAGGATGGCCTGTCAGCCTCACCTCTGTGCCAGGGAAGATCCTGGACCAGATCCTCCTGGAAGCTACACTAAGGCACCTGGAAAAGAGGGAGGTGATATGGGGTAACCAGCATGGCTTCACCATAGACAGATCTTACCCAGCCAGTCTTGTCGTTTTTTATGATGTCATAACTCTGTCAGTGGACAAAGGCAGAGCCACTGATGTCATCTCTCTGGATTTCTGTAAGGCCTTTGACGCTGTCCCCTATAACATCCATCTCTCCAAACTGGAAAGAGATGGATTTGATGGATGGACTTTTTGATGGATGAGGAACTGGTTGTGAGATCATACCAGAGAGTGGTGATCAATTGCTCAATGTCCAGATGGAGATCAGTGGACTAGTGCTCTTTAAAATCTTCATCAGTGGCGCTGACAGTGGGATCAAGTACACCCTCAGCAAGTTTGTGGATGACTTCAAGCTGTGTGGTGCAGTCAATGTGCCTGAGGGCTGAGATGCCACTCAGAGAGACCTAGACGGGCTCTAGCAGTGGTGGGTAGGCCCAGGAGAACCTCATGAGGTTCAACAAAGCCAAGTGCAAGACCTTGCACCTGAGTCATGGCAACTCCCACTATCAGTGTAAGCTGGAAGACATAAGGATATAGCTCTTCTGAAAAGGACTTGGGGTACTGGTGGATGGGATGGCAAGCTGGTCATGTGCCAGCAATGTGCCCTTGCAACCCAGAAAGCCAACTGTATCCTGGGCTGCATCAAAAGAAGCGTGGCCAGCAGATTGAGGGAGGTGATCCTGCACCTCTGCTCTGCACTGGTGAGACCTCAGCTGGAGTACTGCATCCAGATGTGGAGTCCTCAGTACAGGAGAGATGTGGACCTGTTGGAGCATGTCCAGAGGAGGGCCGCAAAAGTGATCCAAGGGATGAATTACCTCCCCTTCAAGGACAGGCTGAGAGAACTGGGGCTGTTCAGCCTGGAGAAGAGAATACCCTAGGAAGACCTGATAGCATCTTTTCATTACCTAAAGGGGAGCCATAAGAAAGAAGGGGACAGGCTCTGTAGCACGTTCTGTTGTGATTGAACAAGGGGAAATGATTTCAAGCTAAAAGAAAGGAGATACAGATTGAATATAAGGAGGAAATTTTTTACAATAATGGTGATAAGGCACTGGTACAGGTTGCCCAGAGAGGTGGTGGATACCCCATCCCTGGAGTCATTCAAGGTCAGGCTGGACGGGGCTCTGAGCAACCTGATCTAGCTGTAGGTGTCCCTGTTCATTGCAGGGGAGTTGGATTAGGTGACCTTTAAAAGGTCTCTTCCAAGTCAAAAGATTCCATAATTTGCTTATATTCATCTTGTTATCTTAATAAAAAGATACGATGAAGAGAATAAAAAGATAATAGTGGATATTTATAAAATCTGACCCACAAATCTCACCAGAATGAATACTGCTCATGCAAAACAAATCATCTCCCTTTAGTGTTTACTGCTCTGGCTTCCTCCCTAACACTCAGAATGTTTCTGCCATCTGTTTTACTTCACGAATTCTTGCTATATTAACCGTAGTTCTCCGCTATGCAGTGAAAAGTGAGAACTTTACTTGGCATGCTGTTTTCATGGTATTGCAGTTCTTTCTGAATTCAATCTCTGACTCTGACTGGCTAGATTAATATATAACATCTAGTTGTACGTAGTCATCCTTTGACACAAGACTATTCTAAGTAAATCAAGCTATACGTACTGCAGTGAAGTCAGTGTATCAGCATCAGTTCAAGCTTCTTACATTTACTTCATGGATTACAAAAATTATATCCTGTGAATGAGATTCAGAAATGGTAAGGAGTCCTTCCTCTCTATTGGTGTTAACAATAACTAGTTTCTGCAGTCTTGTAGTAGAGTGAAAGTAAATGGAGAAGAAATTTATTAGAAGATACTGACAGTGATGACGTTTGTTGGCTTCAATTCTTCATGAGAAAACTATGTTGTTTGAGGTTCTATAATTACTGAAAAATTCCAGTGAGGTTAATATACTGTCTACACTCTTAAGTTCTCTACTGTAACCACCTCATTGTACTTTTTTTTTCTAGCATTAGATCTTGTACATATGTAAGCAGAAAGCAATTGAATCTTAAGAACTTTTTAGTAAGTCTGTCTTACATGAATAAAGAAAATAAGGATGCAAAGCAGTGATTCATTGTGGTCTTAGAAGTGGGCATGCCCTTTTTCTATGAGTGTAATAAGGAAAAGTCAAAGGAAAAGCTTTATATTTAAAAAAAAAAAAGTAATATGGCTTACCTGGGAAATAAGTGAATTTATAATCCAACATCAATAATTTTAACACAAATATTTTAACATACTTGCAAGGTTAAGCTTGCATAATTATGCAGTAGATTATTTTATTGATACATTTGGTTTTGAAGTGATAGAAATAAAGTATTCCATCAGTGAGTTCAGGAATAATAGACCATCTGAGGATTTTGCTTTGGCCTTGTTTTCTTGAAATTAGCTTAGCGCTATCTGTCATTCATCTTGTATTTGCTGAACAGAAGGGGTTTGTGAGTTGGATAAGAAACTGCTGAAGGTTTAGCTTTGTTATAAGACCTATTGATTTTCTCTGTAAAGAATGTTGAACTTGCATTGTGTTTGTCTGCTGTGCAAGGGTGCAATATTCCCTATTGTAACCTTAATAGCTGTCTTGTGACTGCTTAAAAGGACAGTTGCTGGAGACAAATAGAGAAAGACCAGTTAAACACACAAATGTTAACAACAGAGTGTGTATAGACTCTTTTTCCAGTTTCAAATTGTGTTAGATTAACTGCAGAATTAGTGTGAATGGGTGCCCAGGTAAGGAATAACAAAATCTGTTTCTACAAAATTAGTGGCATTTTAAAGGATTATCTTCTCTTTAGAACTCTGTAGGACTACTATCATTCTTGTAGGACAAGCACACTGAACAAAAAGTATACAAAAACTCTCAGACACCATTCAAAACCATGGTAAGTTGAAACCTTTCCCATGTTATGTCTTTTCTTACTTAACAGGTTATTCTTACCAGCTTTCGGGTGTGTTAATTGATGGTACATGAACAACAACTGCTGACCACAGCTTGAGCAAAGCTGATGTGTGCTAATCAAACATCTGTGTATTATCAGCATCAGAACTTCAGCTGCTATGTAACTTTATCGGAGGAAAACTCAAGATGCATGTGGCTATTCAGATACTTGAACAATTAAAGGATTGCCCCCTTCCTCCAGTATCTCATTTATTCTTGAACATTTACATTCTTCCTAATGCAAACTCTCAGGTCCTTTTTGATTTCTGGCCCTCACACTGAAAGTCAGTGTGTTCTGGATAAACCCCTTGATGCGTGTGCCAATATGGCACCAGCTATATTTCATGTCCCTCTTGTCCCACCATGTTATGAAATCTTGTGAATCCCATATGAATGTTCTTGTAATAAAGAAGAATTCTTGAGGGGACTACCTTGGGGATGAAAGCAAACTAGATAGCAATGCCTCTAAGAACTAACGCTCAGTATTACAACAGTGGAGATCTTTCTTGAAGCTAAGAGTTCCTGGGGTCTGCTTTTCAGCATCTACCTGTTCTTGTCAGCTAAGGACGTAGCCTTACAAATCAGCACACTTAGCTCAAGAGCTGATGTGTGATTCCTGTTTCCACATTCATTTTCTACTGGTATTATCCGTTTCACAGAGAGTTTTCTCATAAGTTGTTCTCCATTAGCATCTCTTTATTTTTTTCCATAGTGCTTTAGGGGATTTATTGTTCTGAAAGGGTTATCTAAAGAGACATTCACACTTGTAGTGAACTCTCTGCATGTTTATGGATACTCATGCTACTCATGCCATATTAGTTAATTACATCAAAGGAAAATGTTGCTGCTGAAGCCAGTTAACAGGGACTGGCTTTTATTTGCACTGTTCATGATGAGCACTGCCAGGAGCAGCTCTGCAGACATACTTTAGGAGCAGTGAGCAGCTCATGATGACTTGGGTAGCTCTGCGTCTGTGCTTCTCTTCAGTGAAAACCAGCTGATTCACTCCCAATGGGAGCAGTAACAGAACTGGCAAGTGAGAAATGTGAGTAAGGGACCAGAGGAGTTGATTAAAATGACAGTGTGAGTATACACTGAAATATTAATTCAATTAAATTTTATATTGATTCATAGCATTTGATCTAAACCCATGACTTTAATTGTTGTCTCTTTTTATCACATCAGTTAATTATCTTTTCTAATGTGGCATATGTAGCATCAAAAATTAGTTTCCCTATTGATGCAGAATTTATTTTTTTAAATTTGGAAATTGCAACAGCAAACTTTTTGTAGGAATGGCTAATCTTGACTTCTAGGAGCATCCTGAAAAGCAGCATATCTATCTAGCCTGCTAAAAGGGAGATTAGCCCTATCATTAACAATCCAAACATATGTGAATGCAAGGGATGGGATCAAGATCTCATGAGCACTGCAGGCCTCTTTCTGAAAGCTGTAGACATAGTTTACCCAAATGTGTATAAGGGATGTAAGTTAGTTACCTTGCTGTGTATGATAGGTGGAAGCATCCCCCATGCATCTAGCACTGTATTAAAGACTGCCTGCTTCTTAATACTGTGTTGGTCTTAACGAGTTTTATTTGGGCTGGGATTTGTCTGACAAGAAATTTCTATCCAACTAGTACTATTCCCTCAATATTTATAAGCAACAGTAACAGCCTAGAGTTTCTGAAGGACACGAAAAGGAAATGATGGAGTGCTGCATTCCGTATCGCATGCTTGTTCATCCAAACTCAGTAGCTGTTTAATAACCATGACTTACTTAATTGGATCTGAACGGGTTACTTATTCTCACACAGAAATGAATCTTGCATTGGTACACTGACCAACCAGTTCGTTGTTCAGCTGTTTTAAACTTCTAAACACCTTTTAAACTTTCAATAAGCACAAGATCAGCCTTTGGAAATATCCTAAGAGACACAAGGAGATAAAACAATCCAACAATCCCAAAGCTTTGTGCAAGCCTGAGTAACTCTTTGGATGCAACACTGAACTGTGACTATAGAGAATGAGAGCCTGCATAAGCTGTGATGTGTAATTTGCAGTTGTTCAGTTAATATCTCTGTATGCTCTTGTTGGGTGTTTTTGGAACAGGAGCTCCCTACTATATTACAATGGACTCTAGTTAGGGATGACTTCGTTTCTGCAGCTGTAATCTAAATAATATCTTATCACCTGCCTGAAACCAATAGCAAGCTTTCCTGCTGCATCAGTGCAAATATCTCTAGCATCTAAATCAGTGTAGATTGAATCTTGGCTTCCTTATTATCTTTCCTTAAGTGCAAATTTCTAAGCTAGCTGCTACTCATTCACTGGCTTCTGCAGGACACAGTGGCTGAAAGGAGAAAAAAACAAACAAAAAAACCCCTTCATCTTAAATTCATATGGTGAAATCTTAACTCAAACAGAGCTTTAAAAATTAGCTGTTAACAACAAATATGTTGCTAACCAGAAGAAGCCTCGAATAAATGCAAAACATGAATTGTTCTTAGTGCCAAATTTAAGTGTTGAATCTCCCAAAGACATTGTTGATCTAGAACTGGATAGGCCAATTACAGATAAGTTATCTTTCTTCTATTCTTGGTAGGATGTCAAGTGGATTTCTCTATCTGTGTTTAAAAAAAAAAAAAACAAAAAAAACCACATAGTTGGCACTAAAGGATTCCTAGATTATGAATATTTTTTTCCTTTTTTGTCTGGTCTTTTTCACAGTGATGTGTGCCTCCAGAAGCACACTAAGAGCAGGGTAGCAAATTGATTGGCTTTAGTTGAAGATCTTAAAACTGATTTTTTCTTCTCACATGTGCAAGGTCAGAGCATTTGTTTGGCTCACACTTTTAGGCCAGAAATGGTTTTCACGTCTTAAGATCTTGCTGACGTGAAGAAGAAATTTCTTTGTTTTCATGTCAGTATTCTGCTTTCTTAGCAATAGTTCTGGTTCTTGATGATCTATAATTTTTTGTTTAGAAAATAGTGAAAAATATTTGTAAATTTATAAAAATGTGTAAGCTTCAAGAGGGAATGCAGTGTTTGGTTTTTTTTTTTCCCCACAAACCACAGGTTAGTACTCCAATGTTTTATGTTTGCTTTTCTCTTTACAATTTCCCTCCCCAGCCTTTTTCCCTTTTGGAACTGATGTATTGATGAACATTTAGATCATTAAGATTTTTGTGGTGACAACTTTTCTGTGTGGTAATGTGGGATTGCATTCTGTAGGTGTGTTTGTACAGGAGCCACAAACATATGTAGGGGACACTTGAATTGTTGCACCCATAAGCATGGATGGAAGGATGATAAGACTTAGCTATCACAGTATAGTTCAAATTGATAATAAGTGATACGGAGGGAAATCTCTCAATTTTGATGTGAAGCCAAGTCCTAGTGCCATTCTTTGCGTGTGCTTTTATTCTACCTTAAGTTGTTTCTGTGTATACGTGTGTGTTCATGCTAGTCTGTGTGAAATGGCTGTTGTAGCTGGAAGTGAGTTCTCCTCTATGTGAATAATGCAGGAAAAGTCTGTTGATTAAATCAAATGCCAATGTTTAAAGTTCAGTATAATTTAGTTGCAGCTTCAGCCCTCTGTAAATCTACTCCCAAAACCAGAGCATTTTCTTTGTCTTCAATTATTCATTATTTATTTTAAAATAATAATAATAAAAGAAACCAAATGGTTTCATTTCCTCCAATAAATGAAAACAACTGCAGTCTTTTCCTTAACTTTTAATCTTGCTCTCTCAGGACACGCCTTAGTTTTCACTATCCATTGCTGCTGTTGATATGTTTGTGACGTTTTGTAAAGCAGCCAGGCATTGCTAACATAGCACCCTTGATACGTTCCTAATAGAATTGCTCTAAAAGGAAAGAGTGACTCCTAAAAACGTAACTTCAAAAGTACTTTAGAAAACTGTGATTCCATTGCTGCAAATAGATGGAAAATAGATGTTGATGGAAGATATAGGTGGAAAATGCTGTTTTCTATTTCTTGCGTTAGTGGAGTAGAGCAGGATATGAATGTGAGCTTTGGTTTGGAAATCAAATATCATTCACCTTGTGCTTCACTAGTGCTGTCTTGTGAATGAATTAGTCTGGGAATCTGAAAAGATTTTGCTTAAACTTTGACCAAATTAGATGCAGATGCTGTCATATTTTGTTATTTATATTTATTCTGGACACAGAAAAAGTATAGAGCTATAACAGAGTGAAGCAAAAGAGAAACTATTTCTGTAGACTTCAAAGCTTTCCAGCATAATCTAGTGAACTAATTGTGTCTGCCAGGAAAAGACATACCCTGGGCAAGTAATTTGCCTCAAGCTTCCTCTGAAGCATCATGTATTGTCTACTATAAAAGACATGACTAGAACAATAGCTGACGTGCAGATCTGTGCAACAGCAAGAATTCCTGGAATCTTTGGATTTTTAGGCTAATTTTCTGGTCTTTCAGAAAGTGTTTTTTGTGTTCATTTGTTCATTTTTATTTTTTTTTTACTGTGGGTCAAAATGTAACAAACAAGCTCGGCTGTGATCTGTCTGATCCTAATTTGTTTCCTCTAAAAAGATACTTCTCATATTAATTTTTGAGCCATGCTACTACATTTTGTATGGGTGGTTTATATTTTGATGCAGCATTGATGCCTGAGAGTGCTCAGCATTTCCTTAGAGAATTCAATTTCAGGCAATGCCAGTTTATGCTCAGAAGAAGATAGTTTATTGCTTAATTTTGAGCACCTAACTTTGTTACGTAATTTACCAACCTGTTCTGCATACATCTATTTAGTGGCTAAAGTCTTCAGGAAGTGATTCAGAGCAGAATCTAACCTGGATGATCTGAATTGATCTCACCAGTCCTCGACTCGTTTATGCATAGAGACCAACATCCTAATATAGGTCTTAAAGATCAGTTGTTATCAACAAGTATCTCCTTTCCTTGAAGTGATATGGAGCTACGTGTACTTGTGGCCTGGGAGATTTGTTCTTACACACAGATTGCATTTGTGATGATGATGTTAAATCACAAGGAGACTTGTGTGCACTTTTAAAATGCATCCACAAATGGTAAGTAGAAAAAAGGACAACCTTTTTTTCTGGTGCCCAAACCCATGAGCCTTCTGTTTGTTGGATCAGATACCTCCTGCTTGCTGTCCTTTCCCAATTAATGAGTAAAAAAGAAAATAAAAATACTTATTACATTGTAAAGTTGCAGTTTTCTAGCCACATGTAAATTATATATGATATGGTTATAGGGTAGTATACAGTTCAGATGTATACTTCGTTATACATCTGTATATTTGGGCCACAAAGATGATCAGAGGGCTGGAACACTTCCCCTACGAAGACAGGCTGAGAGAGCTGGGGTTCTTCAGCCTGGAGAAGAGAAGGCTCCAAGGAGACCTTATAGCAGCCTTGCAGTACCTGAAGGGGGCCTACAGGAAGGCCGAGGAGGGACTTTTTATAAGAGCAGGTAGCGACAGGACGAGGGGAAATGGCTTTCAACTGGAAGAGGGTAGATTTAGACTAGATATTAGGTAGAAATTCTTTACTGTGAGGATGATGAAACACTGGAACAAATTACCCAGAGAGGTTGTGAATGCCCCCCTCCCTGGAAGTGTTCAAAGCCAGGCTGGATGGGGCTTTGAGCAAGAGGTGTGCCTGCCTATAGCAGGGGGCTTGGAACTAGATGATCTTAAAGGTCCCTTCCAACCCAAACCATTCTGTTATTTGTGTTTAAATAAGATTACCTTTGTTTTAATTACGAAACATTGAGGTCATTCTTTTAAATAAAAAAAGACTGTGCCTGCTAAACTTAAAGGTGGAAGAACCAAACGAGAGACAGACAACTGAGGTTTTTTTTTTTTCTAGCACAGAAGCCTGTAAATAGATGAACAATGTTAAAAGATCATAAACACTTTCTTTTATTTTCTTCAACTTAGGACATACTCAGACTCATAACGATCCTAAAATGCCCTGGTGAACAACATGAAAGATTATAGTGCCAAATACTTTTCGAACGTAAATGGAACTAAAAACAAAGAAAAGTTATTAAAGTAGAATAAGAATGATCTTGAACCTGACCTGAACACTTTAAAAGAAAACAGTAATAATAACACACAAGGACTCTGTTTGAATTAGCATGTATTATTTATGTTTCTGCTACTAGCTAGAAGTCCAGGTTAAGATCAAGGTTTTCATATTCCTGGGGCCATATAATCAGATGTGCTTCCTAGCATTAAGCGTTATCCTCCTAGCCGGGGTGTGAGAGCTGATAGCCAAAAGCAGCATTGCTCCTGTTTTACAAGGGAGAAAGCTGTGTCACGAAGACTTACGTGTCTTGCCCAGAGTAAAACTAGTAGTTAGTGGGGAAAAGCATCCAGCTTTCTTCAGTTATAGACCATTAGTGCACTACAATTATTCTTTCAGACATTAATTCTTTTTGTAATCTGTGTTTTCTGACTTCCATTTTGACTCACAGCGAAGTAGCATAGACTGAAGGAAAAAGTTTGCTCACATGCGATTTGATTGAACTCTTAGGACTGTTTTGAGTAGTTAATAACAGTAAATATACGTAAAACATTATTCAACTCTTGGGAAGGAAGGTAATGATGATACATGCTCGTAAACAGTTGTTCACATGTACTGTTGTGGTCTAAAGGTCTTTGGTTTTTTTTTTAAAGGAAAATAAAGATCTGTCCACGTTATTCCTTTAAATCCTATAAACTGTTCTTTTAAGTAGTGGGCAGCATCTTCTATAGGCTATGGGATCCTAATAATAAACATCAATATTAACTTAATTATGCATTAGCGTAAACAACTACAGTAAGTTTTGGAAAATTCATTCAATATAAAAAATAGAGAAACTTCAGACATCAATTTATTGTAATAGTAATTTTTGAGAAATTTGAAACTCTTTGGCAGAATAAAAACAGTGAACAGGAAAGACATGCCTCTAAACCTAGAATTAACTGTATGAAATATAACTGCTGTGTCAAAGTTATACCTTATTCTACAGACTTGAGGTGTTTTTACTACATCGAAGACTAATATCTTCCAGTAGCTCATTTTCCATAGCTTAATCTGATTGTATGAGTGTATGAGATACAAGAGGAAGTCCTAGCCAAACCATTAAGTAAAGTTCTGTGTTCCACGGTAAAAAAGAAAGCTTCATTTACATTTAACAGTCAACATTAAAGTATGAGTGTTATTAAAATGCCTTCAAGCTTGATAGTTGATTATCACTCTGCATGTGAGCAGTCAGCCAGCCATTTCCACAGTACAATTTCAAACATTAGCTGTTTTCATTTATCAGAAATTAGACTGATACATCTTAACATTTTATGCAAAGTTAACCAAAGAAGAAAACAGTGTTTGTGCTGGATCTCTTTGAAATTTGAATCGCTGTACCAACTTCTTAAGGGCAAAACTTCCACCTTAAAATCTGGATTAGCAGTAGTCAGTGATTATTGTATGTGATGCAAAAAATGAATGGCAGGCTTTTCAAGATGAAAGGAATTGCTCTGTCCTTGAGTCTTGTCACTTTAAATAGAGAGCAAGAATCTAGATATGTTTCAGAATGTGATATATATATATATATATATATCTCAAGCCTTCTTAACAGTATTACAAGGCCTGATATTATTTTCAGTTCTCAGCAGCTGATACTATTGTGTTCCGATTCCAGGTTCACAAAATAACTGGCTATTTACATTCAAGATGCTATACCTTTAGTTAAAACTAATCAAGTATTCAGCTAACACAAATTCTTCTAGGATAGGGTGGTTGTCCTCTTGAAACAAACTATCTCAGGTGTTTTTTTCTGTTTGATAGAATAGCTTAGCTGATATTAAATAGAAGTCCAATTTCCAAAGTCTTGGGTTTTAAAAATGTATTTAGAGTTACAGTTATTTGTATTCTGAGTATTGAAAACATAAGGGTAATGTGTTAAAATTTCCCTCTGTGGCTTCAGGGATTTGGAATATACTTTTTTTTTTTTAAAGGAGGACTTAGAGTCATAGAATTGTAGAATGGTTTGGATTGGAAGGGACCTTTAAGATCATCTAGTTCCAACCCCCTGCTATAGACTGGGATACCTCCCATTAAACCGTGTTGCTCAAAGCCCCATCCAGGCTTTTACTACGGTTGTACTTGGAAGAAAGAAGAGTAGAGCAATGACCTCCCTCAATGTGATCTCTTTGGCACATAGAAGAAGGTGGAGATAGTCTTATTTTTATATTTTTCCTCAATGTTTTCTCTTTCTCGCAACCGCCTATTACAACACTGGTGTTAAGGATCTACTTAGGGTGTTGGACTTGTATCTTCAATGGGAACGTATGTTGTAGGAGGTAAGGATAGTGACCAGCAGAGTATGGTTTTCCTTCAAGCAAAAATTGGCAGTATTTATTAAAAAAAAAACATTCTTTGAAGCAGTGTTGTTGTATGATCTGAGCAGACTGAGGCTAAGGTAATGACTTGAAGCTTTTTTTTCTCACTTACAGAAAAAGGAAGTAGTTGCTTTTACAATGTGGAGGAGCTATTAAATTAATAGATCTAATATGTCTGGATTTGTAGAAAACTATTTGACAAAGCTTCCCTTGATACATTATTGTAAAAGTTCTCTAAATATGGGTGAGGTAATACATTATTAAGATGGATAAGGAATTGGTTAGAAACCAGAGACATGTATTAAACGTATTTGCTGTTCGTAGCAATTGGTTAAGAGTGAAACCCTGCTGGGCTGTAATTGTGCCAATACTTTTTAATACTCATTTAAATGTTTTCAGCAGAGCTATAGTGTGTTTATTTGATATATTTGTGGGTGTTATGTGAAAGAGAAGCATAGTTCAGACTCAGTCATCTGCTGTATATATGGGCAGTTGAGCCAGTAGTTTCTGAGGCAGTGGGTCAGCCCATAAAAGATCATATGAATCAGTGATGCAAGCAGCTGCATGGCCAGGATTTAAAAACTAACCAACCAGTGCACTGCCAACCGCTGAAGCATGTTGGTGGAGATAATGGTTAAAGAACAAACAGTAAAATGTCCCAGATTTTATAAACTTAAGCGGTACCAACATTTTCATGTTTGGGCAGATCTGCCAGCTACCGGAAAGGGATTTTTGAGGGCTGCTGCACTGAGGATAGGCAGAAAAACTGAAACCACCTTATCACTGTATCTTCGTTTCAGCTGAGACAAAATTGTTTTCTTCATAGTGTCTGGCATGATGCAATGTTTCATTTTTAAGATAAAAGTGATGTTGATAATACACTGATGTTTCTAGTTGTTGCTGAGCAGTGCTGTACAGAGCCAAGGACACCTCAGTTTTCTCAGTTTCTCCTACTGTCCAACCAATGAGCTAGGGTATAAGGAGCTGGGAGGGGACCGAATCAGGATAGCTGACTTAAACTGACCAGAGGGATATTGCATACCATATGACATCGTGGGTGGTGAGCAATTGCACATTGCTTGTTATACGCATTTACGTATATATTTGCCATAACTATTATCCTTTTCTCAATCTTGGTTTTTATTTCAACCTACAAGTTGTACTTTTCTTTTATTCTCTCCCTCATCCCACGGGAAGGGGTGGCAGTGAGCAAATGACTGTGTGGCTCTTAACAACATGCCGGGTTAAACCACAACATGCTGTGACACCGGAAATCACGTGTTGTCCTCTGCTAGCTCATGACTACTGCAACCAAGTGCTTGAGTTAAGGCAGCGGCCCTTGGAGATGAAATTGACCTCTGCGCTTGCTGTAGATAAGGAAGATCCCATTGCTTAGCCTCTCATGTGTACTTTATAAATAGGCTGATACAGTCTGACCCATAGGCATACCTGAGCAAAATCCAGTGAAGTCTGGAGATCATTGCTATTGAATTTAATGGAGTTGGATCAGGTTGCTCGTGACTGCGGTACCAGTTTCAGGTGGCTATATGTGTTTCCATACTGGGCTATACAGATAAGATAGATTTGAAAGGAGTGATTTTAGCAGCAGAAAGACTGTGGACCAGTTTCCTTGTGAGTACAATGGTTACTAGACAGCTCTCAAGAAACCTTTCTAGACATTTAAATTTTCTGTAGTTCCCTTAATAAAAAAAAGCTCCTTTTATGTAATGGAATTAGTTATACCATCCTTTCAGAAAACTTATATTGATGATTTATATTCATATGTGTGATACACTGTGACAATGCTTAAAAATCAAACCAGCAATTGGTGTATTGTTTGTGTTTTATTCCCAGTAATGGCTGAAAACAATGTATACCATCTCAATTGATACATACAACCCCAAGAAATGAGATGATGTCTGAACTTTAGGGATACAATTACTTTTCCAGAGATTGTGATATGAATATTTTAAGTGAATCAAGACTTTTCTATGTGAAAGAAAGTGAATTTGAATGCATGCTGTCAGATGAGTGACACCTAAGGGGAAATTATAGCACAATAATCAAAGCCTGAGACAGAGAAACGCTCTATTTGACCAGAAAAGGAGAGATCACATAGTCATTAATAAAACAATAGACAGGATTTTTGGTACTTAGTACCAGCAGTCATTTTGTACCTAAATGGGAGCAAGGTGGCAGCGGAGAGAAGAATGAATGTCTCTCTGTCACCCATTTTTCAAACCTTTCCAGCATTAAAAGTGACAGGTCATGTCTAGTTCAAATATAATGTGAACATGCAGAACAAAACACTGGGAGAACAAAATGAAACTGACTAGAATTTGATTGTGTTTTTCTTTTATATGTCTGAATACTTGAAAAACCTATATTTAAAAAAAGAAATAATGCCAACCACTTAGAGGCTGAAAAAAGTCATGAGACGGCCACCGGCAGGATGGCCTGGGGAAGCAATTTGAATTGGCCATCTCTGGTAGAGATAGCAGCGTAGCCATGGTAGCACAATATTTGTTTTTATTGTTTGTTTGTTGTTTTTCTCCTGGAAAAGGACATTGGTACTCTGCAGTGTGTTCACGCCCCAAAGATTTTGCACAACTGTATTCATGAAATGTAAATGTGTTTTACAGGACTTTTCTTTTTCCCCTCTCCTGTGAGGTCAGTGATATCATTGTTACTACAAAAAAGTTAATCAGCCTGATAACAGATGCAAATTAGCAACAGTTTCTATTCCTGTCCCTTAGCCACAGTGTGGACTCTCCTTTGACACATGGTTCACTATATCTCATGTCAGCAAGGGAATAACAATGACAGAATTGGAATTGATACTGGGGGATGCTCTTTTATGTTGAGAATAAATACTGAGTGAAGGTTGAAGTAAGTAGATGTTCATTGAATTAAGCAGGGAAGAAGAAAACAATCTGCCCAGAATGAAGACCACTATTTAATGAAAAAGGATTTCCTGATTATAGAATATGAGTGTCTCTTGGAAATTCAGGGAAATAGATTTTATTTTTTTTTAGTGGTATCAAGAGAAAGTTAAATGCCTCAATATCTGCTTTGTATATGTGTAACATCCCTGACCTGTCTGCTGAAGCAAAATCTGCAGGACTACATTAAATGCCAGGGTTCCCTGTGCAGCTCTGGAAAAAGTACCTGAAAACTAGAAAAATGATCAAAATTCCCATATTATTTGCTAATAACAAAACGGAGAACAGAGATTTGAATATGAAATCCTATTGGAAATAGGAGTCTACATATTCTTCTGAATGCTATCTAGAAATAGCTCTGCACATAGGATTCTCCTACAGGTAGATGACTGTGCAGTTTTATACTCTTCACTTTCAGAAGAATGGAAACTAGTTGCACAGTTAGCGTTTTTTTTTTCCTGGGAAAATAAACCTTTGGTTCTAATAACTGTTAGTGTATTTTACCACATACAAGCAGAATACAGATCATGCTTTTGGAAATGAAGCAGGCACCCAGGGCTTCCTCCTCCACATGTACTTCTTTAGTATTAAGCTGGAGAACCGTGTACATACTGTCCCTATTAACTGTGTATTTTGTGCTAATGAGAACAGCTTCTGTAGAAATGTTGAGACTATGTGTTCTTTGCTACATGTAATATTCCAGGTAATTAGTGAAATCAGAAGCTCTGGACTTGACCCTGTCAGATAGAAAGAGCTGAACTCTGGTCTCCTTGGATAAACACTTTCAAAGCAGAACTGCAATTTTAAAACATGGGACAGCACCATTTCCTTTCTCTTGGCTTTGTCTTGGACTACGTTTTAAAGAGCACGAGCTCCTTAGTTTGCTGTTGCTTGCCTGCCAGATTAGGATGGGAAAAAAAAGGACACAATTTGTGTACTTGGCTAGAACTTGTGTTAGAAAAACACTAAGACGTGCTGGTGCCAAGAAGAAACTTCTGCACATGTCCAAAGGTTTTGTTGGAGCTCTACTGGGTCTCTTTGATCTCATCAGGGTTTTGAGACACCTCCAGAGTTGGACACTGGTAGCAGTAGGAAGTCAGGTGTCAAGGTACATTTGTAGACATGAACTTCAAAGTTCATTGTAAGTGTTTAGTTAAGCCAAATAGTACCAGCTTTCTCATTAAGTATAAAACAAAATTCTAGGATAGTTTTTATATCTGTACTTAAAACCCACAGGCTGTACGTAGTCCTGCCATCAGAAATGTTTAACCCACACACTGTTCTTTTAAAGGAAAATTAATGTTTTCTTTACATAGCAGCAGGGATTTCACAGTTGAAGGCTGAATAATGTATCTTTTAAAAATAGCTCTTTATGCTTTCAGTTCCAAAGCCTTTTGCTAACATCAAGCTTAGCTGTGCATTCCTCCAGGTATTGAACTTTTCGAACTATAGAGCAAGGTACAGATATAGGAACTGACAGGATCAGTCCCATCCTAATACCCCTTCTGTGAAGTACATTATTGTCTCCTTATTACAGACAACCAGACGAATATAGACTGAATTTGATTCTGTAAAATGATGATGATAGGTAGTTGGTCACAAAATCAAGATCCCCCTCTACTCGGCTCTCATGAGGCCCCATCTGGAGTACTGCGTCCAGGCCTGAGGGCCCCAGCACAAGAAAGACGCAGAGCTCTCAGAGCGAGTTCAGAGGAGGGCAACCAAGATGATCAGAGGGCTGGAGCACCTCTCCTATGAGGAAAGGTTGAGGGAACTGGGCTTGTTTAGTTTGGAGAAGAGAAGGCTCCAGGGAAACCTCATTGTGGCCTTCCAATACTTGAAGGAAGCGTATAAACAGGAGGGGGAAGGATTGTTCATGAGGATGGATAGCGATAGGACAAGGGGGAATGGTTTTAAACTGAGACAGGGGAGGTTTAGGTTAGATATTAGGAGGAAGTTTTTCACACAGAGGGTGGTGACGCACTGGAACAGGTTGCCCAGGGAGGTTGTGGATGCCCCATCCCTGGAGGTGTTCAAGGCCAGGCTGGACGTGGCTCTGGGCAGCCTGGTCTAGTGGTTGGCGACCCTGCACTCAGCAGGGGGGTTGAGACTAGATGATCTTTGAGGTCCTTTTCAACCCAGGCCATTCTACAATTCTGTGATATTTCAAAACAGATTCTACTAGCTCATTGAGCTCTCAGTCTTGCCAAAACAGTACACACTGAAGCGGGAATTAAGTGCTAATTTGGCAATGAATTGTGCGTGATTGGGATTAATATAAATCTAACTCCATACTTGTACTGGGATTCAAGTCTTACACATGCATGCATTGAAGTGGTGTGAATTCTCAAACATGTGTGCTCAGTTATTAAGGTTAGCCGATCTGTCCATAGATATGCTTGCCATTGTCACTGGCTGACCCTCATCAGCTGGTTATATTTATCTGTTTGCTTTTAAGTGGGAGGGCTATAGCTCTGAGATTTATTTACTGTGAGGGGGTGTGTGCTGTTCACAGAAATGACTGTGAGTGAATAATTGGAAATGCGAGACATCGGGGATGCTGTCTTCCTAGCAGAACTCAAGATGCTTGAGCTATTAAAAATAAAGAAGCAAACAAACATTTATTGCAGTTTTCCTAATAAGCCATAGTGTTCTGTTTCCTTCGCTAATGTTTATAATCAGAATAGATGTATTTTTCTGGTACTTTCAGAGATTCTTTACGCGCATGTGTTTGTCAGCTTATCTTTTGTTTAGAAAGGAAAGAATGCAGGCATGAGACTGCTTCAGAATCCCACAAACTCATTAAAAATATAACCTTACCAAGATCCCAGTGTATAACACAAAGATTTTCAAGTGCAAACATTTGCAGTGAATTTGTTTCAATGAAAGAAGTAATGTTCCTTGTATGTTGTTATCTTTTTCTTGTTATTTTTGTAAAAGATATTTGAAAGATTAAAGCATATTCCCAGGGGGGAAAAAAAAACCCACAACAAAACATAACCAAGCAAACAAAACTGCTCATACTTAGAAGCTGTGTACCAGCAGTTTTGTTTCTGCAAAGTAAATGGACAAAGTAAAGGACAGTAAATGACTGTTCTAGTGGACAGTGCACAATTTCATTTGTGCAGAAGATATTAAAATTGACATAACTTGTATAAAAGGGCAGTTCTTAAATTTCAGGTTCTTTTTTTTGAAAATTTCAGATTTCAAACCCTTTAGAATAGGAACCTGCTTATTTCTGTAAGTGAAAAGCAAAACATACTCATGGCATGCTTACTCACATAAGTTGTGCATTTAGAGAGTTCTTTCTTTTAAAAAAAAAATAAATAAAATCTTAGAAATGTCCAAAGGAGGTAGGTATTGCCAGAAGATTTTGGAATAATGTGTTATGCTAAATTGTCTGAGAATAGCTATGCATCTTTGTAAGTAATTAGTCTGGCTTATTGATCTTCCTGACATGTTTTATATGTGCAGTGAAGCCAAATCCAGAGTTCTGGTTTCATTATATCTGTTTTGATTTTAGCGGAGGACTTTCCTGAGTATGTTTACAGGATTAGCTGAGTGGAACAAGCAAGAGTTAAAACAAGTTGTCCATCTGTCCAGCCAATTCTCCTGTGACTCAAAAGCAGAACATAAAATGGACAGAATACAGGGATTTAAGGACATATTCTTTATGAAGTTGATTGTCTTAGCATTGAATGTTCGTTGAGATTGGCTTCAGAGGAAATGAGTGTAGGAATAGCTTAGAATCCACTCAGGGTTATTAAAAAGGAAAAAGTGCATATCAATCTGTACATATAGGTTCATGAGTTTGTCATTTTTCAGCTTTTTATGAATGTGCCATCAAAAAAGCAAGGCACAGAAGCATGTTGATGTTCTTTAATAGGTGTTAGGCTTAGATAATCTACTTTGGTGGCAAGGACTCCTGTGTAGATGTAAAGTTATTGATTTCTTAACTTAGGTCCAAACACTGATCTACCTCTATAAATTGTGGTCACAAAGGGTTTTTCATCCAACTGAAAACATCCTCCAGTTATTAGTAATATTATTTAAATGTATAAAAAAATTAGTACTTGCGAACACTGTAAAAGACTGACAGTCTTAACAGTTTGATTTTGTAGAATTTTTTTCATTTCTCAATTTGTTTTATGGTATTTCTTATTGTAGTAATATCACCTTAAACCTTAGCAATTTAAAATGTTTTAGAGAAAAAGTCCCACAACAAAAATAGAAAATTCTAACATGTTTTATGGCAACAGCTTTAAATGAAACAATTTTAGCATTCAAAATCCATTAAAAGTTAAACAAAACATCATAGCATAAAGACAGATATCTAGGGATTCAATTACAGAAACAGCTTGCACTCAACTTATTTAACTGGAAGATCCTTTTTTCAAGCTTACAAGCAGAAAGAATATTTGAAATAAAATAGAGAAGCTGATGTCAAAGTTTCTGTACATCACAAAGGAATAGGACAATTTAATATGATATTAACATATGAAACAGAAGTTAACTATGCTTTTCACAGAGCTCTTTAAAAAGAACAGAGACAAATGGAATGATGATATGTTCTCAGACTCCCATTTAAAAATTACGGTATTCTATAGTTTCAGAGGAATAAGTTGAGTAGGAAAGTTGATCGTCTTGTATTATGCTTGTGTTTCTGGACTTAATCCTATTCAAAACTAGCTACAGAGAAAATTTGCCAAAATTTGTCTGAATGGAAAATAGTTTTGAATTTAGTTTTATTTAATTTATGAGCAAAGTGTCTTGGTCCTTCTTTCCTTCCTAATTAAGATGAAATGAGTGGAAATATTCAGTGTTCACCTACATTAATCCAGAACAAATTAAAATAGAGCAATGCAAGAATCTGTCTTAGCTCTCTATTAGAACAGGTCTGGAGTTCAAAGATATATACTGCTGCACACTAAGAAAATAATATCCATCATTCTTTACTTGCTGATGATTTGTTTAGCTAGAAATTAAAATGTAAGAAAATTCCTTTTTTTCCAAAATGCTTATTCTCTTGGGAAAAAAATTTCAGCTGTCATTTCTTATCTTCCCAGCAAAATTGAAAGGAATTCTAGCAGATCTTCTCACCGTTCATAAATCTAACTCACGTATAATTGTGGTAAAAATAACCGATTCCCTACTTTATATTATTTATGTCTATTCCTCTTATTCATTTAGATATGCATGTTTTCAGCCCAGGAAGAATGACTTAAGTAGTTTGCTTAACCTTCTGTAAATCGCAGGCTTCATAATGTAAGCTGGTCATTCCTTTAACTAGTGGTCAAACAAGAGCACTTTTATTTAAATTTTCCAAGTTTTGGAAAATCCTCTGCTTATCTTGGAAAGCTCCCCAGAGATTAATGTGAGTCTTTGCCAACAGAAGCATTTCCTTGGAAGTTAGTCAGGATCAGCACACTGCATGAAAATCCAGCTGTCCTTTCATTTAAGTACTGTGGACAGCATAAAGGAGCTGCAAAATTTTGTTTGTAAAATGTGTCATTTATGTAGCTGGAGAAGTTTTATATGGATAAATACGAATATATACTTATATGCACATATATGAATATACTTATCTAGATATAAACATGGGAAATGTAGTAAACTTTCAGGTTATTAGAGAAGTTTGAAACAAAAGGTAAGTATTAACAGGAGACCAGGACCTTGTCACAAAGACTTTCCTTCCCCTCCATAAAATAGAGGTATCTGTGATGCTGGCTGCAAGGTAAGGCATAGTTGTGAGAAAGACAGACAAAATATAATTGCCATATTGAATGGTAAATAGGAGTGTGACTGCTGAATGGAATTTGTGTTTACAGGGGTAAAGAGATGGGAAGCGCAGAGTTCATATATAACTGACACAAATTAGTAATAATCTATTTATTCTTGCTGCTCCCATCACCTTTAACTACCTAACCTTTCATAGTTAAGTAGAGTAATGATGAAAGCCATCATGAACAAATTCAACCTACTGACCAAGAAAGCGCAAATGAATCCACTCTTGTGGCTAAAGTCAAGAATAGCCAGTGGTACAAAATTAACCCGATCTTAATGATATTTGAGAAATACAATTTCATGCTCCACCTCAGCTGGTTTGCTTTACCTTGTTATATTTCTTTAGGCTCGGTAATACTATTTTTGAACATGGAAGGAGGTCTTTAGAAATTGAAAATGTCATCAGTGATTTGAAAAGAATGTTTAGTATCATTCTCAACTCATAAATGTGCTGTTCCTATGCAAGAGATTTGTAAATTGTGGGAACGTCACAGTTTAATGGCAAGATAATCAGTTTAATCTTTATAATGGCTAATTTGTCAATGAACGGCATATTCCATTTTCAGATTTTACCTTTGGATTCAGAGAACTGAAAAGCTGAAAGACAAGGTAAACTCTAGCACGCTCTCTCTCTGGTAGAATTTGCACCAGCTGCTGAAGCTGGATCTCATACACGAAAGTTTACTGGTAGTTATTGACAAAATGTTGTCCCGTAAGGCTCGATGGAATCAGGATTTCACACTGCATTTTGATGAATATCTTATATTATATGCCGATATGGATTATCCATGAAAACTGTGCCATGTATAAGCATGGCCTGTACATCCTAATGGGGTTAAAATCCTACCATTTGAGGAGGTGGTGGCACTGGGAGTTGAATCTACTGAAACACTCTGAAGAAGCACAGACATTAAGTGTAAGCACACCTTGGCAGTAACAGATCAAGGGCAAGGGTGCAAGAGAGATAGCATTAAATCAGATAGTTTGCTACTGAACTTAAGCAAACCATTACTTATGTCTTGTGACAATTTTGTTTACAGTTTTCTGCAGGGTTTCATATCAACATAAATAAATTGCTTTGTCTTTACCTCGGTCACTTCTCAGGTATTTGAATTTCTACAACATGTTGTTTTATCAAAGTGTGATACCTTCATATTTGCCACTAATCAGTTAATCACAATTCCTTACAGATCACAGATGCTCCATAGATATCCAAAGTAATCAGACTGTTTAACGTTTGTCTTCCTGTAATAGAATTTTGTCCCAGCTTACAGGAAAAGCTTTGCTGACTGCATGAGAAAGGCACGTATATTGTTATTTTGTTTAATACGAAAAGACTATTGACTTTAAATAAGTGTAAATTAAATTTGCAGTGTGAATTTTTAAACACTGCTCTTAATTCATGTATACTAAAAAATACCATTTCTGAGAGCAGGGAGTAAATAACCTGTGCATTGACATTTAGTGTAATCAGGCCATGTCACCCTTTGCATCAGCCCTTTGTGCCCAGAACACTTAATTTTTGCAGAAGTGCTGAGAACACAATCCTGAAACTGGTGTCAGTGGGAGACATAGATCATGATCAAATGTGTATTCCCCCTGCTCACTTGCATCCCAGAGCACAGGAGGCAGGTAGGGATGCAGCAGTTAGCACAGCAGAGGACCAGGAGGGCACAGCAGCTGTGCCCATCTTGGTAAAGGAACTGAGGGAGCCAGCTAGGAAAGGTGCCCTCCTAGATTTGTTGCTTGTGAACAGAGAGGGTCTCATGGGTGAAGTGGCAGCTGGAGGCTACCTTCATGGCCACACTGTCCATGAAGTATTTCAATTTAAAATCTTAGGAATAGGAGGGAATCTGTCACCAAAATGGGAAATGGCATTGTTCCCTGGGAATCTGCTTTTGAAGGTCTTTGGGCCCATCAGTGATGATCACTTTCGGTACTACCTCTAAATAGCACAGGAATAGGCAATTCCAAAACACTGGAAGTCAAGCAGGTAGGGAAGGAGGCTGTCTTTTCTGAGCAAGGATCTTCCTCTAGATCTAAGGCGGAAAAAGGAAGTGCACAGACACTGAAAAAAGAAAATGTGTGGATGCTGGAAGCAAGGCTGTGTGATGCTGAAGGGCTACAGAGATGTAGATGTTCACCATTGTAGGGAGGCCTGCCTCCAGTGCTCTGGGATACAAGCGAGCAGGGGGATGCATGTTTGTTCGCAGTCTGTCTTCCACTGACTGCAGCTGCAGGTTTGTGCCCTTAGGACTTCTACAGAATTAACTCACCTTTACTGTATTCTCTTTGGTCTTGGTTACCAAATAATTTTCAAGCCAGTTAAATTGCTGGACCCTTTTACATTTTCTCTCTTTTTTTTTTTTTACTTTGCCTTAAAACTTCCGATCTTCTGTAGAACTGGCAGCGAAACATAACAACTCTGTTGGCAGGCGATTGCTTGCTCTTTATAGAATACACTGCCGTATGTCTCTTGCTCACAACTCTGTATAGTTTTGGGGTATGTTAAAAATAAGGATGTGTGCAAATAGCTGAGCTTTTTAGCTTGAAGCTGCATTTGCAGTTCTCTGCATCATGGAATCAGGCACATCGAAACAATTACTCTTGTAAGAAAAGACATATACAGTACCCTTTATAATTTATCAGTAAGAATAGGCCCCTTACAGCCACACAGTTTTGACTCAGATTTACCTTAGATAATACTACAGTGTCCCTATCTGAAATAGGACTGACCAACAGCCTGGATTCAGAGCAGAAGTGTTACTCAAACTGGAGTTCAGATGTATTTTTAATCATGTATGCAAACTTGATAGGAGGTAGTGGGGCTTAAGTCTGCACTTAAATCTGTGAATAATCAAGAGAGTGTTTATATATACGTAACTTTAAATGGAAGACTGAATGGCTGTAGGAACTGAACACATTCTGGTTGTCATTTTTAATATGACCTTGTTCCAGAAGTGTGATCTATTTTTTTTGGGGGGTGGGTTTTCTTGGACTAGATGTAGTTCAAATCATAGGTTGAGCATTTGGGCATTATTCAGTTTAAGCAATAATGTCAGAATATCTACATTTAATGTTTTAATAAATTGAATTCTTTTTAATTAAAAAATGTTACTATGCAAAATTATGTACAATACAAAAAGATATCATGTGAATCTTTCGATGCAGTTACAAGAATTTATAGCTAAGCATACTCCCTCACTTCAATTGTACTTGTGGATTTGAAATTAGGTATTCTTTTCTATTAAGAGAAAGAAAAAACTTCCTCAAATACCAACTGCAAGTAACAAGACAGGCAGGCTTGTTGCTTTCTTTTGTCGAAAAAATATATTTATTTCTGGTATTCACAGGCAAAAAACTTCTGTAGGTTTTATAGTAGACAATCTTTAAAATTCTAAAGACCTTAAAATTAAACTATACGTTTTTTAACATGCCTCATTCAGTACTTTTTATGTATGAGGGAAACACTTTTCATGATAAAAATAATTTTCAGTTATGTTGCATGTAAATAAAACATTATTTCTAGTAGACGAAAAATGCTGAATGCTTAAAGTTTATCACAGATATGTGGTTATGATCTACCTTAACTGTCATTTTAATTAATGTATAGATCCTTGCATATAATTCCTGGAGCAAGTGAACTGAGACAATAGTTAAATAACACAGACAATTAAGCATGAAATTTGCATTGTGGAGTTTTCCGATGGCTGCTTTTCTTCATAAATCAAAATATCAGAACAACAATATTTGATATAATGATTACTTCATAAAGGGAGAATGTTATTTGTATGGAATAAGTATGTGAATTTAAGGGAGGAAAAAAAAACCTGTAAAAATAAACATAAGTAACAGAGAAATTCTAGATACATGACTGGTGATAAGCAGAAAAAGATATGTAGGATTTTTTCCTCCTTTCTGAAGTAACACAAAAACTACAATAAAAAGAAGAATGCATTGAACAGGCTCACGACCAAGGCAATGCAGATTAAAGGAGATGGAAGCAGCAGGAAAGAAACAGCTTTGTGAGACAGGGCTAGCAATCATCTTAAGTACATAAGTATGTGTATGCGCTCCCTACATTTTCTAGGTAATTGTTCATAGTGTAATAGTGTGTGTTCAAAATTGTATTCATTTTACACTTGCATTTCACATTTAAAAAAAAAAATCATAAGCAAAGAGTTTTTTATTGCTCTCCCACAATGGAGGTGAAATCCCAAGGTTTACAAAAGTCAGGAATCTCAGTAGGAAAGAGGAAAAACATCATTTTGTTGTTTTCTTTAAAACTGGAGTTATTCGCTAAAAGCGAGCACCTAAAACACTTCTATTCCATGGGAAAATAACATTGTTGGTAGAAGAACAAATGTCTTCCAGGAAACAAGACTTCAGGCTGTTAATGATATCCATTTATAAAATACAGTTTTTAGTTTGGATCTTGTGGTGTTTGGCAGAGTGTGTTAGTACTGGTTTTTGCATTGACCGAGGTCTGTGGAAAGAGCCATCATCTTATCTTGAGGTACAGATTGAAAATACACAGTCTCATGTAAAATCTCTTACGTCATTGTATGTGGAATTGGAGAGTATGAGCCCAATCTGCATTTCATGAATATTTGGAGCTCATAGTGACAGGAAATATCTCATATGATCTTTTATGCTCGGTTCAGAAGGGAAACCAACTGCAGTGATGGAGATATGTATATATCTCCGACTGAATGTATGTAGGTAAGGAAGTCCAGGACAGGAATCATTGCACAGCTTCACTGTTTCAAATAATTTATCTGTGGTGAAAACTGAGATTGGAAAGGTAAAATTTGTCTCAGGGTCAAGTTATCTTTGGGTTGTATTTTCAGCAATGTAGTATGAAAATTATGGTAATAAAATTTCTTTGCAAGTGCACTTTTGTATCATTGTTAAATCGGTTAGAAAGGAGAAGACTGAAGAGATGATTTGTTTTGTCAAGACAAATTCAGATAAAAGAACAACAACACAACACAGATAATTGCTATTCAGTGACCTGGACTAGTCAGCTTTGTACTAAAACACAAGTGCATTTTGTCATGGTGTTGGAAACTTGGTAACTATCAGCCAGCAACGTACATTCAATCATGGGTAAAGATTACTTTTTTTTCAATAGCGATTGTGAGTAATATACATATTTATCAGGGCAGAATAAGTTTAAATTCCATTTCTTTTCTTCCCAGGAATTGTTGCCACTGCTTCCTTAAAACTAAGTCTGTATTCAGGATTTTTCATGAATAGGATATTTGTGGTTTAACTGGACAGGCAGCTAAACACCTCACTGTGTGAGTGAACTGAACTGTTCGTTCACTTCTCTCACCCTCCAGGGTGGGATGGGGGAGAGAACTGGGAAAAAAAAAAAAAACCTAACAAAAAAAAACAGTGTTCTCAGAATAGTATTGACCAGGTCTGCTTAGAACCAAGACACTGGAGTCTTGTGCTAGTTGAGAATAGTGGCTTGAAAAGGATGAAAGAGTCTAGGCTGAATTCTTTGTCTATACTGTTAACTAGCTTTTAGTTAGGTTTGCAGATATATAGCTGGTTTTGTTAACATGACTGAATGTTTTTAAGAATTCAGTTTAAAAAAAACTTCATGTAATTTTTTTAGGAAAGAAGAATAACTGAGAAATATTTGTAACTGTCTATTCAGGAAAATAATAGTTTTCCACCTTTCTTTCTTCTCAGATAATATTTTATTAAATACTATTAATAAAAATGTTCAGTTCTCAAATGTTACTTTTCATCCAGAAATATAAAATGCCTCAGGAAAATTAGTCTCAGCCCTGTGTCGCAATAAGACTCATGAAGTGATTAAAGCAAGGTCAGATGTGCAGACAGAGAACCTTTGTGTTTAAGTCCAATAGTCTAACCGAGCAACTAATATTCATTTGGGATATGCTAGGACTGGGAATATGCAGCACATCACAGCTAGTGATCAAGCAGTGTATTTCCAAGTAAGGGTCATTTAGAAACAAAACAAAGAACTCCTAACATCTGAGTTTTGAAAAATTTTTAGGGAAGAAATGCACGTCTGGCAATATCCATTGGTAGGAATGAACTCTCTCTGACCAAAGAGTGCGGATTAAAGATGTCAGAAACCACTTAAACAGTGTTGTTGTTTGTTTGTGTTGACAACTTTAAGAGTCACATAAATTGTCTTAATACTCCCTTGTGCTTTCTCCATTTTTAAAATTATTGTTCCAGTCCTATATTCTTGCCAAATTATATGTGGGGCTTTTATGTCCAGTGATAACTCTTTCTGATTTCAGTAGAGCATGGAGTTGAATGTGTGTGTGTAAATACTATGACCCCGTTTAGCTGAAGCACAAGCCAGCGTAGCTTTGTCAACACATGTATGTGTTTATGTCTTCATATCGTGATAAATAATCAGCAGGTTGAAAATTCTTCAGCACTTCATCTTGTCTGTAACCGATTCAGTGTTTTACATGTCTGTTGTTACTGGGTAGTTGGTTGTGTTAACCTATCCTTGCCTATTTTAATGTGGATGAGGTGATGAACATTTTACTTTCAGAGTGCTTGTATCAGCAATATAAAAAGTTTGTTTTTAGGTGATAGCTTATAGCAGTCAGCCATTTTGTTGTTTTCTTACCACATCTGTCAAGGACTTCTGTGTTCAGAGACAAATTACACTGATTCTACAAAAAGGGGGGAAAAAATGTTTAGATACATCAGTGTTTTGAGGGGAAAAAAAAAAAAAACAAAGTAAGGCAAAGGGAGTTACCTTCTGTAAGTTCTAATTTTCTGTAAAGAGTGAAAGCAGTAGAGAACTCATCAGTTAAGCAGATGAAAAGCCAATTATTTTTTTTTTTCCCAAGCTTTATTGGTTTCTAAGCATAGTTTGTTTTTTGACTTCCTCTGTAGACTCAGTGCTGGATAGGAGGATGTAATGTATAATCATCTTTTGCATTCTTCTAGAATGCATTTCACAATAGCATCAGATAAGTATTCACTGCAATTTCTGTCATGCATTTTTGAATGTTCAGTATTTTGCTGAAGTCTTATTTTCCAAACTCACTGCCACAGGTCTGTAAAAAGATCTCAGTTCTAATGAAATGTGTAATCATAGAAGAGAAAGTTTATGGCCCCTGTTCTTACAGACTGACAGGTTATTTTAGTCATCAACCAAAGAATAGAAGCCCCTGTTCGTTACTGCAACCTTCTTCACCTTTGGAGGCATTAATGAACTTTAACAAAACAATAGCACTTAATGAGCTACAAGACACAAGCATTTTAAGATGAAGACTAATGTTAAAAGTAACTGGAGTTCTTTGTCTCTTCTTCCTTTTCAGTTTCCTTAGTTGGTGCTAGATTATGTCTGTCCATCTCTCCACAATGTGCAGTTATGCTGCACCAGTTATAAGTCATTGACTGTCACTCCATTTTCCCAACGTGAAGTAATTTTCCTGTTCATTTTATCAAGTGTAGTGTTGTCTTCTCCTGTGTAGGATAAGACTCTTCTACCAGTTCATTAGTAATTTATCTTCTCAATTTTTGAAAATTTGAGTTTGTTATACAACAATTTCCGTATGTTGAAGGCCACCTTTTAATTAGTGTGTTATTTCATTTCACCTTTAGTAATTGTTATGTCTGGATGAAATGTATTCAAATTATAGTCACAAATTTAATTTTTTTGTGAAGTGATTGTCCTGCTCTGTGTACAGTTTTGGACACACAGGGTATAAAACTATTAGTGTACAGTGGAGGGCTACAAAGATGGCAGTGTCTGCCGGAGTTCAAGGAGCTTTTGACAGTGCTCTCAGATTCAGGGTTTGGATTTTGGGTGGTGCTGTGTGGAGCCAGGGCTTGGACTTGATGATTGTTATGGATCCCTTCCAACTTGGGATATTCTGTGATTCTATGGATACTTATTTCTGTGAGCAATTACTAGGTTCAATCATTGTTCCTTCACCAAGACAGAATATTTGCAGAAAAGCCCATTCATTTTTTTTCCATGTTTTAGTTCAGATTTTAATTCAAAAGGCGCTTAAATGTCTCTTATGTTTAGCATGCAAATGTCAAGGGATCTGAATGTTAGATATGCACACTGACTGGTCTTGGCTCCACATTGTCAATCCCAGCCGTCTAATATATCTACAACTTTCTCTGTGACTGCTTCTGGGGTTGTTTACAGCATGGAAAACACTTTCTTTGCTGAGATGACTAGCACAAAGTGTCCTGGCTGTGCAGGCATGTATGGGTCCCTAGGAAGCATATAAAAAGACTTCTCGAGATGTACTAAGCCCCAGCAAGAGCACAGATAACTTTCAAATCTTTGGCAACTCATGTCCAGATACCTTGTATTTCAGCAAGTGCACTAAGTTCCTGTATTTTTTTCTTGGGTAAGCAGAGAGAGAGTGATAATGCGTCAGTTTGCAGATGACTACTACAGAACTTGCCCAAAAAAAGCTTTTCTGAGAGTTCCCTTACTGTTATGTTAGAACAATACTCTTGTAGACAAAGAAATATGGATTAATGGATGCAAGATACTGTCAAACATATCCTGTTAGTGACAGGTGCATAGCACATTCCAAGAATTAGATCAACCCATGATCAACATTCAGCTAATTTAGCCAAAATATATGCATTCAGTTCTGTTAGTTTTTTTGAAGCATGAAGAAAGGAATTAAACAAGAGGGGAATTTTTTTTGTCTTTGTAAATGGAAAATTATGAAGAATTTACAGCGAGATATGTCTATTCTTCAGAAGTCTCTTAAAGGGAGGAGCCCCTCATGCTCCCCAGAGGCTGATTGTACCATTCATAGAATGACTCAGTGGAATACACTATTCTTATTTATAGAGTAACTTTTGTAATGCATAAAAAAAAAAAAAGGGAGGGGGAAGAAAATTATGTTAAAGTAATGCATTTTGCAGCCTGAGTGAAAAGTATAGGAATAAGCTTTTGTGAGCAAAACGCTGCACAGTGAGTAGGCAATGTAAGTACATAAACATCCCACTAATAAGCAGTGCAGTATTGACTAGGCCTTCTGAGAACAGATTGGTGAGATGTTTAAGGGTTGGGTTTTTTTGCATTCACCGTAGTTTCTGACTTCTTGTAACACTGAGCTCCACTGTTCTTTTTCCTGTATGTGGTCCCTTGCCATATTCAGACTGCACAGTAAAAGGAGATCTTGGTGCATTCTGTCCTCTCTCAATTCTGAGTTTCATCTAGGGAGGGGAGCTATTGTGTGTCCCACAGATGTACTGGTTTGAAGAATAAGAAGGTAGTGTATGGCTGACTTGGGGTATTGATGCAGCCTTTGTACTCCCTACTATCCCAATGTTGTACATCAAAACTCTGACTCTCTGGCCCATTCTTTCAAAATGTCCTTTCTTATTTTTCCAGAACAGCTAGTGTCCAAGATCCTGCTGCTTCCATGCAACCATCTCTCATGCAGACTCTGATTTGTTCCTGTCCACCTATTTGACGCGTTCTCTTGCTTAGATGATGCTCAGGGAATTGGCATACCTTCCTGTTAAAATTTTGGGGTTTATGGAAGCATATTGAGCAATAATTTGCATTATCTAAATGCTCCATTACTGATCGTGTGTGATCCCAGTGGCTCTTCGAAGAATCATGTTTTGTCTCCACGTATGTAGTTATGGTTTATGTAAGACTTGGGTCACTCAAAAGTGGTTCCTATTTAAGTGATTCTCATTCTGCAGTTGTCTCCCCTGAATTTAAGTTACAGGAGCTGTAAGTGGGCTTGATGTTTTGCTAGAAGCTCGACACAGGCTTTGGAGTAAATGAGCAAATAGAAAGATAAGATGACATACACCGATTCCTTGTATAAGATCTGTTGATTGTGTTTATTGTATCTCAGAATGCATATCCACTGTCTCAGGCTTATTTGTTCTTCTGTAGTTCTGCTGCATTGCTTCAGTTGCAGCAATGTTACTTGCTGGTTGCTTCAGTTGCTTTAGAGTGGCTTTCAACATTGAATTCAATGCCTATAGCAAGCAGAGTCAGGAGGTGCTTGGTTTTTTAGTTTTTTGTTGTTGTTGTTGTTACTGTGCATTCATTTTCATCTTCCCTCTCGTTTAATTTAATGATAAAGTTTCATCCCAGGTAGAAAGAGATCTCTGGCAGAGGCAGAGCAAGTAAATAAATAAATAAACTCATGTTCAGGGAATATTCCTGCATAGTGTAGTAAGAGAAAAACTGTAAGAATGCGGTTTGTTAATGTACTTTTAGCTTGTTTTGTTTTTCAAGTAATCTAGAACATTTGCTCTGATTTCAGTAAAATGAGAATAAATAAAAGTCTGTGTTACTTTCATCCATGTTAATAACACAGCTGACCAAACCACTAGAATTTAGTTGCTTTCCTGTGACAAAGAAAGTAAAAGGCTTTCTTTGTGTATTCCTCCATTTGTACTTCAATTTTGAATCATGACATGTATATTTGGGATACTTACTCAAGGTACAAACAAGGCAAGATCAGATTTCTGAAGGTAGGCTTGTTTTTACCATGTTATGACTCGCTCACTGTAAAGATTAGCCAGAAGACTGAATATTAAATCAACTCTTGTCATTTTCAGAGGATATTTCTATTTCGGTATGCCAAAAGAAAAACCAAGAAGTAGTTTTAGGCTGCCATTTCTTTTGACAATTTTGTGCTGTCTAAAAGCCAACTGTACCTCCGATACAAAAAGAATTCTTGTTATATTTTATTCATTATATTATACACAACTCTATCTGACATATAATTAGCCCAGTATCACACATGCAACAAATGCAGTTGTATCTTCTAACATATTAAATTAAAAATGGAAGTTATACATGCTTTTAACTGGTATTTATAAATATAGCTGGATTTAACCGCAAGTAATAGCAAAAATTGTTAACTGGTTAATTGATGTCAACATGAAACTGAAATTGATGACTAAATTGTTAGAGTGTTAAAGAAATAAGGAACTTTCTTGGTCATTTTCTTGATGTGTAAGATTTCACAGTCTAATGTTGGGTTTGGTTAGAAACTTCCTGTACTTTTCGCTTTAGTAAAGGATAACTTTCTTTGGTCGGAGTAACCATGTGGATATACTTTATTTATGAAAGCTAAATTATAGATATATACAATTTTCTCTCTTTGCTTAGCAATGGTATGCTGTGTTGGGTGCAGATGTGGCGTAATATGTATTCTGCTTCATTTCCTGCCTTACTTGTTATTGTGGTAAGCTATTCAAAGCCATTGTGGTTTTCCCTAAGGCAGCATTTAACTACAGCAAAAAATGACACATCTTACAATAATTTTTTAAAAACTTTTTGTTTATTGTTTCAATGATTGTTTCTGTCTAGAACTTGAAGCTATTGCTACTTTTTAAATATGTGAGTGTGACAAAGCAAAATCAATTTGCTTTCATTTAAAAATGGGTGTGCCGCCTTGTCTGAGGGCAATAGAAAGATGCATTTTCATCACATGTGGTCATTTACTTTGACTTTGTAATCATTTTGGCATAGCAGAAGATTAGACTGAGGAGAACCCTCTTCAAGTCCACAAGAAAAGGATTCCTTCACTTTGATTCTGATTCTAGCATCAAAATAATAATAGTTTTAAAAGGCTATTTGGTTCAAATATGTATATTTCTGTTGTTGTGGTACCAAGATTCGTGCTGCTTTCAGCCCCCCACTCGTACATACAGAATGGAAAGGCTGCATCTTCTGTGTGGTTTGGTGACAGTGCGGCAGGCCACACAGGCAAAAAGCATCCTGTGTCCCGTTGTTTCCAGGGGTATAACAAAAAGATTCAGTGGGTGTGAAAGTAATCAGGAAGAATATCTTTGTGTGTATAGATCTATGAATTTATGCACAGACACAACGGTGATTAAAATGTAGACCTAGTGGAAAAGAGCAGACAAACATGAAGAAAAGCTTTAAGATCTTGTTTTTTTCTTAGAAACAGTGCATCTGCTAAGAGATTGGAAAGTTTGAATTCCTGCTTCAATTTCAGTTATTGCTATCCAGGAGGTAGCTTAACAATCAGAACATCAAATTAAACAAGTCTCTTCAAAAGGAATCTCAGTGGAATGACAGCTCTTGATTTCCGTGGGGCCAGGAAAAGAAAAATAATGTTTACCTTTTTATAGCATCTGTCTTTAAATTTCAGTCCTTTAATATTTCTTGCTTCCTGCAACAGAGGAAATAAAAAGGGCACATAATAAACTTCCTTTTTGCACACGGAACAAAGCTGGATGTAACTTTTATCCTTAGACTCTTTGTTTCTCCCCAGGCCTATCCATCCCTCTTTGAACATTCTCCTTCTATTCTGTGCCAGCAGGTCATCTGCGCGCACTGCTGCTGTGTTTGGTGGCAGACTCTCTTGTTCCCTAATGCACTACAATGGAGATTTGGCTGTGTCCAGAAATTCTAGCCATCATATTTGGAGGATGAGGCAGGAGTGTAGGTCTGCCAGAGATGAGCATTTCTTACTGCTACTGAGCGAGAAATGGTCATTTACTCCCTCATTATGGACGTAGATAGGGCATGTTCTTAGTCCATCTGCAAAAAAAATAAGAGTTCTACTCTCATTTCATATAACTACTGTCAAATGAATGAGTTACTTTGTGGAAAATTTTTGTAGTAATATTTTATGTGGGTCACTTAAGCTGGAGATAATGTGAAGATTTCATCTGCATTAAAGGGTCACTGGGTGTTTATATAGTGGCAGTACTCAGGAGGATCTAAATATAACTAAGGTCCTGTTATACTGTACAGGAGTGGAAAAGAGACAGTGTTTGTTTCCAGTGTGTTTTCATTTTGGTAGACCATACTCAAACCAGAGCTGTATCTCTATAGTACACCAAGAGAAAAGATTTTGATTCATTTCTGGCAGCCAGCGTAGCTTTCCTCTCTTTAATTCGAACCTACAAATTTGAATTCTCTTAAGTGCTTTCTGGACTCTTGTCATGTTGTTCTCTTTCTCTCTTTAAGGATTATTTGTGTCTTCATTATGAGCTTACCTTTGAGAAATGCAATTAGGGTATCGCCCCACAAAGAGGGAGGAAATCTTCCCAAATCCTTCCTGCTAAAGGAGTAAATTACTTAACATTTAATTAAAAGTTTCTCCTACTTCTCCATTGAACGCGTGGACCTGTCTTTTCCTTAAACCTTCTACGTAATGGATGAGTTGCAGACAGGTGGAGGCCATTCCCCTGGAGAGGAAACACACAGCAACTGATTTGTTTTTTATTTTTTTTACAAAGTGTTTTCTGGTTCATTGTACTTAGTTGGTATTTCTCATTCTGAAGCATTGATCCGTAATTGCATATTTTAATAGACAAAAGTGATTATAGTGATTCCCTCAGACAAATCATGAAAGCTGCTGTCATGATACAGTAGTACATTTATTAATTCAACTGACTGGAAGGGAGAGGCATCAAACATTTGAGATTGCGTACTCTATCGATTCGTGTGTATGCAGTCATACCTCATTGCAATAATCTAGAAGCGCTGAATTCTCTTATTTCATTAAGAAACAATAAAAACAAATATTACCCCTTTGGGACCTATTACCAGAGTAGTTTTGGCCTTTTAACGAAGTTTTCTTCAGCGTTGAACAACAATTCCACGTGTTACGTTGCCTTACAGCTCTCTTTGTAACAAGGGATCACATACAGTTCTAAAGTCAGCTATATGACGGAATTTGTAATCTGAAACATGGGATTTGAAAACTTGTAGGGAACCCTGTACTATGGGGAGCCTTTAATTAGATTAGTTGTATAGAGTTGGGTTTGACACCTTGCTTTAAGTGTTATGTCCAACAAGGACAGAAATGCAGATCACTGCCAGCATAGGTTTGTTCTGCGCTGGGGAACGTTTACAGAACATTCCCACTATTGCAGCTCCACTGACATTAGTATATGAGGAGCTGCAATATTCACAGCTCTCCACCGCTAGCAGCTGTTCCAGCACTGTGTTAATTAGATTGGCACTGAGCTGTTTTAATAGACACGATGCTACTGACAGCTGCTAGGGTGCCATATATGCTAGGGCTGCCAGCACTGATAAAGCTGTAGTAGTGTGGCAATTATTTGCAGAATTTTTCACAATAAGTAAAACTGAGATATATGGGCTGAATTTATAGCATATATATGTATGTATATATGTCATTGTATTGATTCCCTGTTCTCCCTTAGCATCCTACTTGCAGGTAAATGCTTTATTGGTCATTTGTAAAAACTGAAAATCTGATGAATCTTGTACCTGCTGGTTTGATATAGTCTTAGATCAAGGATAAAGAGTTAGAATCAAGGATGTGAAATACATTGTGTCTGGGTAAGAGTAAAATAGGGGCGATAATTATCTCAGTGTTCATTGTGTGAACTGTGAAGTGGTAATGTGTTTTGTATTGATTGCTAAATCACTTTAAAAGGCTTTCAGCACCCAATTCAAGTTGATTTTGCTGATCTCATCTACATGGATCTCTATGTGGTACTTGCTTTCCCCTACAAAGCAAGGTATGTTTGCATGAACCCAGTGAATTTTAATGAAGTATAATTTATAAGGACAATGAAATAGTAGAGTATATGTACATGATTATGTGTCAGATAATTATTTTGTACGTTTTTTCATTTGTTCTAGTTGTTTTATTTTAAACTGGTAGGAAAACGTTATTGAAAGTACAGTTCTAAACTCTATTTTCCTTATTTGTTTTGCTCAAAGTAATATAGGTTGCTTTTTTCCCTGTATGAGAAATGAGCATTACTTGGCTTAACCGGTGTTGCAGTTTTCTTAGTTAATAGGTGATAAACTATTTGAATATAGGTAATGAAAAACATGCTGTTGGCCAAGCACCACCACTGTACCCTTTCTGTTCCTTTCTAATACCTCTGAACCAACTCACATGAGATTTTTCAGAAGTAGACCTTAGTTCTCAAATGGAAAATTGTTTTGAGACAAGTCACTTCTGCAAAAAATGACAAATCATCCACACAGCCATGTGCGCACCTGTTTCTGAACACTGCTTTAGTCCACCACATATACACACAGTTTAACTTTAAAAGTCCAGCAGTCTCAATTTGGTAAATTTTCTGGAATATGAAAGAAAATGCAGGCTTGTTTCTGCTGTCTGACAGATCTCACCAATTCCTTTTAACATTTCTTTTAAAAAATCTCTTTTTTGAGAAACATTATGGCTTTAAAAAATGTGCATATGTCTAACGTGGACTTGTATTGATTACTTTTATGTATTTAAAGTGCAAAATAAAAGTAGCAACTGTATTCAAGAGCCTGCACTGGACTAACCAAAGAGCAGTACATGAAAATAAAAGCTGCTCCTTCATTCTGGTTTATCTTAGTGTCTATTACCTGTGCTGGAAAGTGATAAAAGCAACTGTGAACTCCAATCATTTGAGAAGATAGGAAAACTGTAATGGAAGATCTTCAGGGAAACAACAACTATCTATGATACTAGATGATATTACTTTTATTAAGAATAAATACAGTTATCGTAGTGGGAAAGGACATGTTTTAGCTCTGCTACCGTTCTCTGTAGTTCACTCCTAGTTTCTAAGTGTCTGTAGAACTAACAGCCCTCTTGTGAAGTAGACGTGATAATGTTAGCTATCACATGCTGTTCTGCCTTGTTTTTTTCCTGTAAATACCATCCTGGAATAAATATAAATAATTAGGTTCACAAGTAATGATGAAATATCCTTGGTTGCCTCATGGGTGTGGTGGGGGGAAAAAAAAACAGTGGCTTTTTCACGAATGAAATAGTGGAAAAAAAAAATCTAGGAATAATGAATTTAGATGAAGTATTTCATGGTTACACAAAGGCTAAAAACTGTTAAATGTGAAAGGTTGCAATGCAAACCTTGGATGATCTAAATCTCGTCCTTCACTCAGTGTGCATGATTTTTTGACTGTGAAAATAATGGAATATTTTTATAGGCATATATTTTATATTATTGTTAATAAATTCTCAATTCCTTTTAGTTCATATTAGTCCTTTTTTTCCATTTACCAGCCCATATCATTTTTGCAAGGAATTCCTTCATTTTATTGCCATGAAAGGGTATAGATTGTAGCTCTGATGCTGCAAAACCTTTTTTCCTTCGTATGGTCAAACATATAAGACCAGAGAATTGGTAGCAATACCTTTTTTCATACACAAAGAAAGATCCAAGCCTGATGTAGAGTTTTGCAGTGATTTATAGATCTTGGACATTACTGCTGAAAGAAGTATATACATTAAAAGAAATGAAGTCATCCATGGGACAATAGCTGTCAGCAAGCATTGTCTATAGGGTGCTCCAAAGATGAGAGGAATGGAGGAATAAAGGAACCACTTCAAGGATCAGAAACACGACCACCTTTCCTCCACCTGTCTTTGTTACCCTTTCCATTCAGCGCTTCTGTCATTGTATAGCTTTACTCCTAGCTGTATCGTTGAGGAAATAGTGAAGGAATCCTGAAATTCTTCACGCAATGCTTTCAATCCTTAGTGAAAACTAAGTGCATATAAGGAAAATGAAAGAAAGATGTTAAATTTTCTATTTCAGAATGTGTAGTTAGAAATGGAGCAGAAATCACACATAAAAAAATATTGAATACAGTTTCAACAATTAGTTGTGATGTTGAAAATTAAAGGTTTTATTTCAAGTTAGAGAATAATAAACTTTGATGTGCAGCTTTCTTTTGCTCGTTCTTCCATGACAAAAACAAAGAACTATTAAGAAAAAAATCCATACGTAGAACAAGATTCTTTCACCAGTTAGTGGAAATTGTTATGTAACTGTCATCTCTGCTAAATTAAAATATTTCATATAAACAAATTAGCAGTGGCCTCATAAGACCAGCATTGAGGAACTGTAAGCATCGTATGTTAGTATTCAGTGTATTTTGTTAGGATTTGAAATGAGGTGAACTCAGTGCTTATGCTCAGTCTTATAGAGGACTAGACAAAGCAGAAATAGAAAAGTGTTATTTTACAGTTATGTGGGATCACTTGTTATCATCTCTTGGTGCTGATACGAAGTTATAAAGTTGAGTCTGTCTTTCAGCCAGAGGATGTGTTTTAAAATGGCTTCCACCAGCAGTAAAGAATAATTATGATCTTGAATACTAGCAGTCATACTTTTATCTTCAGTAAACCCAGCAGGTAATCAGAGAAGCCATCCAGATTCTTAAACATAGCCATCTAGTGCAACTTCACGTGTCCTTGAGTATCTGAGGAATTTGTCTGCCTCATAAGGCAGTGGATGTTGGACATACTTTTGTGGGAAGACAGATGGGAGATCCATTGTGTGTAGAAGAGTACATGAAGTAGGAAGTATTTGTGTTTCCTATGCTAGAGACATCTGATGTAATCATAGAAATATCATTACATTTCATTTATAGTCTTTTTGACAGGAGTGAAACTTAGATCCTCTGAATGTTTTTCTTTTAAAAAAAAAATTTTTAAGGATACTACTATATCATTAAGAGCTTATAGTTAGACTCAGATGTACCCCTATCCAAACATTTGTAATAGTATTAAATCTTACACTTTATGACACAAGTGTGTATGTGGCTGAATGCCAATTGATAACTGAAGTTCTACAGGCATTGAGTGCTGCTATCTGTAGTGATAGCACTACTGTCATCCTTCAGTAACGTACTGAATTCAGTGCTTAACCTTTACCTCTGATATATAATTGCAGCCTCCAGCTAGATAACGCTGTAGGTGGTACTGTGGGAAATGTTTCCGGTTCGGAGACTGGGACGCAAAGGGAGTGGAGAAGGAACGGCTTTGTTCCTTTTCAGCTTTTTCAGAGCAGAAATATTAAGGCAATTTCTCTCAAAAGATATTGGTAGCATGAGTGCTTTTGTTTCTGAGAGGGGAACCTCTTCTGGAGACAAGATACTTGTTTCTTTGGAGCGCTCACTCCAGGATCAACAAAGCAGATAATGGATGTAAGGTCCCTTACTCATCTGGTAGTGTTTTTAGCCCACTTTCTTGTGCTATGAATGACTAATAGTTATTTTATGTCTAGTGTAAGTAGACTTCTGTTTCCAGGATCACAGGGGACAAGAGGAACAGTAGAAAAGAATTGCTTGTAAAGAAAGAAACAATAACCACCCAGAAATCAAACCTGATTTGCAGAGAAATTTCTGAATTTTAAAAATAGAATTCTGCTTCTCAAAGAAAGGCATAAATTTGAAGTTCTGTGCAAATGTCAACTACTTCATGAACTGATTGTTTTGTTGTTTTTTTTTTGCTTTTTTTTTTTTTGAAGACTTAAAGTTATTTGTATCAAATTAATACAAGGTGCCAGTCTTTCAGCGTAATACTTTCCCTGAACTGGCTGCGTAATGTTATATTAGCTGCAAAATTATGAAGTTCAGTTGGAGTTATCAAAAGTATTTGCAAGAAACTGCAATGCTATGTAAGATTAGTTACTTGCTATAGACATTTGTCACTCCTTAATAAATAAATAAGTTAAGGGCTGGTGTCCCCCTTGCTAAATTGCATGGAATGTTTTTAAGGCCCATGTTGATCTTCCATTTTGAAATATGGAATATTCAGAACCTCTCTCTGCATGTGCACCAGCTAATTTATGGGAGGTCCACATGTTGTGAGCTCTGTGGAAAACTGATCCTGCACAGCCCTGAATTGTTCTCTCCATGTAGTTTCTCCAACATGCTAGTTATTCAACATTGCATAAATGCAAAAGTAATAGACTCTTCTGTGGCCCTAAGTTTGAAAAAAACTAAGTCCAAGGATAGAAGCAGAGGCAGAGGGCTTGCATAGGTCAGAGGGAGAGTCCAACAAACGTGCACTACCTGCTAAAGCATATAGCAGTTTCCTTAATGTGTGTTTACTTTTGTCCATTTGAGCGCTGGACTCTAGTGAGCGTTTGTATCTTTGAATATGGCAAGTCCTGAACTTTTAGGGAGACTTCAAGGCTATTGTGTGGAAGACTGCACACAGCTTTGCACAATTCCAAACCTTTGAAGGAATTCGGTATAATTCACAAAGTGAAGTCGTTGTTTTCTGCAGTTCATGTAGTCTTCACAACTTCCCTGCTTGTGGAAGAAGGAAGTTTTTATTTTGCGTCTGTAGCCGTGTGCTAAAGATTGTGCCTCCTTAACAAGACACAAATACGAATGTTTTGGTATTTTCAGTTGGTTTAAAAATTAGTTAAATAAATGCCAAACGCTGTCAGATTTTTAATTCTTCTAAAAACTCTTACAACTAGGCTAGAAGGAAAAAAGAATTTAGATATATATGTATACAGTATATATCTGTCTGTATGCAGAAATATTTCTTATACTATCCACTAGATGGACTCATGAATAGTGTGTTCAAAACCAAAACTCCAGGTAAGGAAAAATATCTAGTGTTAAGCTACTGCTGGAGTCTGGCTCACACAGTGGAACTGGGGGCAAGGAGCTTTGGCACCTCCACCTTCAGTCAGTGCAAGGACTAGTGATAATTTTGACTAGTCATAATCAGTCAGTGCTTGGACTGAAGTTCTGGCTGACTCTCTGCACTGCTCTCTCTAGAGCTAATGTTGAAAATATCTCGGCGTATTCAGCCAGAAATCATACAAATTTCAGAATATACAAAGCAGTATGTAAGTGCTTGAGGTAATTTAAATCAGACATGTGATGTGCTGAGAGTGTGTATTGGGGCACCATATAGCCATAAAAGTGGGAAAGATTTATCCTGAAATGTGCTAATAATTAGCTTTAGCGGACAATTGAATATTCTGCTGGAAATGATAGGCTTATTAACAATCATTGCCTTCAAATATTTTTTTCCAGCTAAATTATTATTATTTTTGTGTTGGTTTGTTTCTTTAACATAACCAGCTGCATTTCATTTAGTCATTGTATTTGCTAAATGATGCAATGCTTTCTCAAGCCATAACATCTGAGCAGCTAGCAAAATCATCAGCAGTAACCATTTCATTAAAATAATTCTCTTTAAACCACCTTGAATGTTCAGATGTTGTTATACACACAGTGAGGTGGAGAAATGACCTCCAGAGAACATGCAATTTCAGCTATTACCAGGCTGCCAGAGTGGCATTGTATTATCTCCTTTCTCAGTTCTGACATCAGAAACAAGCAAAAGAATAGTCAGAAGAGAAACTGGAAAAAGATAGCAAAGCTTTGTGATTAGTACCTGCTCTTACTCCAGCTTATTTCTGTGTCATGCATTGTGGGATCTGAAGTAGTTCTTCAGCAGCTGTAATGGCACCGGAGCCTAATGAAGATCCTGGGATGCTTGATTGTGAAACTGAATGGAGAATATGTAATGAGTCTGTTTGATGCTTGTTAAGATAGTCAGTGGAGTCAGTGAGTAAGATGTCCAAATAGTAACATGACAACTTAGAACAGAATGCAGAGGTGCCTTAGTGCTGTGAAAGCTGTGTAAAATTAATGGTAACAAATAATAACAGCTGTGAAGGAAAATAAACGTGCTTCTACCACAACCATTCAACCCTCTCACCTGACTTTAGTTTATTAAAGAAAAGCACCCTAAATGCTCTGATACTTTTTGAGAAGGGCATTACATACAACAGAGCTTTCTTTTAAAAACCAGTATGAGGCGAAGACTACTGGTTTTCTTCACTTCAAACTTAGAGTTGTCTATGGATACATCTTTCTGCAAGAAAATTGTGAGAAATGCTGGACTAGATTGATAGTGTAATATATGCTGTATAATTGGAAGTTCTCAGTCATAGAGTCATAGGATTGCAAGGGACTTCAGGAGGTCACCCAGTGCAGGATGAGAATACTTCATCATTCTTGATAGATTTTCCATTCTTAATGCTGTGAATGGCTGTCCTTTTCTTAGAAACTGCAGAAGTCAGTGACTCTGACACTTACCCAGGCAATTTTGGACATTAGTCCATTATCTCTATCATTGAAAACCCTGAGTTATTTTTTAATCAACCCCCTCCTGACTGTATCCTGTGTCTTTTGTCTAATCAATGTTCATTTCTTTTCCTATCCGCTGTGGGCATGGATAACAAGATTATTTTCTTCCTCATTCCAGTGGATTGTTGTGTTATTGAAAGTGTTATCATGTTCCCCTTTCTGGCCTCTTTTTCTCTATCAAACCCTGAACAACCCTAATTCAAATGATTATGATAGGTCTTGAGGAAGAAGACTCATATTTCTATCTCTGTCTAATATTAGTAGATACATCAGGTGGATTTAAGAGGCCAGCTTCATTACGTTTGAAATGAAATTGGGATTCACTGTTCCTTCCTGCTGTGGTTGACTAATCACTCTCCACACAGTATCAGCCTGTTGCCGTGACCTTCTGTGGGATTTTTGCTGCAGTGATAATAAAATATTGTAAACTAAAGAAACGAAGGAATGCTGAATTCCTGTAAGAGAAAACAGAAGTTCATAGATTGTGCTTGCTCTGTGGGTTGTCAGATGTGAAGAATCAAAAATGAGAAGATAAATTTGCGTGGCAGGGTTATTAACTGAAGAATGATGTTCAAGGTCTAAATGTGCTTAGCCAAAGGTGGAGACTTGAGGAACAAGATTCTTTTGCAACTCAGCCAGCAACTCATTTAGTCAAAGTAGTCTCTTGAGAGTCTGGCATAGGAAAAAAATACCTTCTAAATATCCTGCACAGGAGACACTTTAAGCAGCTTGTACGTGGTTTAAGTTCATCTTCTAAATTATAAGTCAGGCTTAAAGAAGGTACTGTGTAGCATATATGCAGTCTCTTCTGGAAGGAGCGAAGTACTGTGTTTAAAAAGAGGGGGAAAAAAAAGAGTTGTAGTGAAGCTTAAAAATGGCTCTTGGTTTTATGTGGCTTTATTCCTTTTTCCATCACTTTGGTGAAGAAGTATATGACTGCCATTTACACTGTGTTTTGTGTAGGTCTCATTAAAGAAAAAGTACGTTCAGCAGCTTGCAGTGCTTGCAATAGTCTCAATTCTCAGAGTGGAAGTTAACATTATAGCAAGATTTGCTAACACAGGTGATAAATACCCTGGCTTTTTACGTCATGTATGTTATTGAATGAATGTGTTTTTGCTGATGGTAGGACATTGCTCTAAGAAAATATTAAAGGGATTTTCCTGAAGGGATAATCAACCTATAATCTGAGAAAGAGCAGTTGTCCAAGGTATTTACAGTACACCAGGATCTGAGTTCTGTATCCGACTGTCATATTGAGCCATCTTGCTATGTATATCTCTATCTGTCTCAGTCTTTGCTTCTGGTTAATTTACTGTCCATATAAAGTGCATGGAGCCCTGCAAGTGAAAAAAGCTAGGCATTATCAGTACGATATAAACAGCAATTAACCATAACTTTTCACGTGTACTTCAGGATCCAGTTCTCATACTCCTAGGAACAGATAAAAACAGTAGTATGAAAGTCTGTCTTGACTAAGCATTTGATATGTTGTGTGGCCTTGTGAGGCTTATCTTATGCAGTATTTCTTTAACGCTTGGCAATACTTCTCAACTAGTAAAGCAGGGACAGAAAAAATCTCTGAGTTTTGCTAGATAGGCACAAACATCAAGTCTTAAGATTCTGAAGAGATCTGAATCACGCTGATAAGTCATTTCTACTCCATCTTCTCATTTGATTTAAAGCAATGAATTTAAAAAACATTGCTTCATGCAGCATGCTAATATCTGCAGTCTTCTTACCTGAAGTGGCAGTAGAAACCTGCATAACAGGTTTTTTATCTCTACACTAGTCTTTCTTGTCTCATGTCTGTCTTTTCTCACCATTTGTCTGTCTCAGATGGAGTTTGTAGCATGTTAAGGGTGCTGTTCACATGAATTAATAATCCGTGGCTTAGTGCCTTTCTATGGAGATGTGACACAGGTCAATTTCAGGCACATATTAGCTGTTTAAAGCTGAATGTGTGAATCTGCCTTTCAGTTACCTGAAGATGGATGCAATTTATATTTACTCGTGTTCTCTTATAAATAGAAAAATTGATTTTATATGGTCAAGTGTATTGATATTTATGTATCTGAAAAAGAAGTGAATAAGGTATGGAGGAGCATTTAATTACTTCCAATACTTAAACTGTATTAAGTATATATCAAGTGTCTAATCTGTTTGAGCGATGTACATCTCCTCATTTCTGTTTCAATCAAACAGGCAGAATAAAATCTTGCATGCTTAAAGTAAGTACAACAGCAAAAGTTTTGGAAGGTTGGAAATGACCTCTAAGATCATCTAGTCCTAACCGTACACCTACTCCCAATATTGTCTACTAAACCATGTTCCAAAGCACTACATCTGCCGTTCCCTTAAACATCTCCAGGGATGGTGACTCCACCACCTCCCTGGGCAGCCTATGCCAGTGCCTCACCACTCTTTCTGAGAAGAAATTCTTCTAAATAGTCAATCTGAACCTCCCTTGGTGCAACTTGAGGCCATTCCCTCTTGTCCTATTGCTAGTTACCTGGGAGAAGAGGCCACCCATCACCTCGCCAAATAATACTTTTCATGATGTTGATTTTTACTGGTATGTCAATCTTCAAAATGTCTTTCCTATTCTGCAGTGATCGTTTGAGGGTGGACTAGATTAAACTCAGTTAACCGAATGATTTAAGTCTTATTTTTGAGATGTGTGTTCATGCTTATTTAGCTGAAGATTTTTATGGCACAAGGTATGACGGATACACTTAAATCCTGCACTTGACATAAATCTTGCTCAGGCTCATAAACAACAACAGGCCTCAGTGTGATGGTTTCCTGAACTGGACAGCTCACTAATAGAAAACAAGATAGGTGCTAACAACCATGACTATGAACAAAAGGGATACAGCACTAGAACAAAGAGGGTACAGCCCTAGAACACTGAAAGCCCTCGTGGAGATGTAATGAATTACATCAATGGGTCAAAAAAATGTGGCAAAGTTCTGCAAGTCAGTCACTTTATCTCATAAATACAGCGCTCGTAGAAGGCTTGGTTTGAGCTCTCCTTATTGAAGCAGTGGGTTGCACAACTGATCTTCTCTCAAGAGGTGTCCTCTAGGGCACCTCTCAACGTTACTTCTTGAAGTCAAGGGATCATTACTAACAACACTCGAATGAGTTCAACAACAACAAATGAGTTCTACTCATTTGTTGATGAGTGGAACTTTAAACTTTATGGGTAACTAATTTTTGTTAAGATTTAGCAACTTAAATATGCAGTAGACAAATGACTGTGGATCTTGTCATCGTAAGAGACTACTGATATCAAACTAACTGCTACCATAGCACTAGAACTGTGAAAGTGTTGGTTTTGTCCTGTGACACAAGTATAAAACAATATTCAAATACCTTAATTTTTGCAGTATTTATGTATCTCTTCGCTTTTCAAAAATTGTGTATTTTTTCTTCCTGTTTCTGTAAGCATTCACCTCTGTTGTGACTTGCATTAAATCCTGTTTGGTGCAGAACAGTCTATTCAGTGGCTTAAGAATAAAATTTTACTCTGATGAGACAGTCAGCACACTACTGTATACATGAACTACTGGAAGGATTTAGATTACACATTAGTACCGAGGCAGTAGCATCACTGTTAAGTGCTACAGATGTATCAGTACCAATCTCTGTGAATGCTCTGTAGTAAATCAGGAGTGGCAATTAGCAACAGGATACGTAAGAATCCTTGGAGTCCTCCCAGTCTTAATAACTACAGATTTTACCTGACCATGAATTAGACTGTCAGTCCCATGTGCTCATTGCATTAGTTCATTTCAGAACTTCAATATAGCAGTTTTTATCTGCATCTCTACTTAATAAATAACTCATTGTACCTTAAAGCAAAATGGTAATGCCTATAATAATGTTTCAGTATAGTAACTAAGTGAATAAATAATACGTTATATTTTCATGGTAAGTACAAGGAAATGCTGTTTCCTTTCAATTTTGTTGTATCGAATGTGCAATTATTGCATAAATAAGTTCAGTTTGTACAACAGGTGACTGACACTTCCACATTGCTCTTCCATGTTGACTACACAAACACTGTGCTGTGCAACAGAGTTTCACATCTAAGCAATGCAGACAGCTACTTGAGTTCATTTCATGATCCAAAATGGCTTCTGCTACTTTGGATAAGCCAGATACATTTCTGAGGATGTGTATGAACTAAGAGACCCAACAAGCCATTAAAGTTCCTTAATTAGTGAAATCAAAACAGTGGAGCACTGACATTAAAATGAGTGCAGTTTCATCTCTTCTACAGAAAATTTGTCTTTTCTTTCTTTGTTTAAATGTGCCTACACCCATTTGTCAACTGACAAGAGGTCCCTTACCTCATTTGCAATTCTAAATGGATGAGTCCTATGAATCATTCTGTAAGAGATGTGTAAGAAGTCAATCTCAAGGGAATGAAAGTATTCCTCTAATCAAATCGATATACCCTGTTCCTCAATGCAGCTCTAAAAAGAATGCTGAAGAAAGTTATTTTTGTTTAAAATGATGGAACTTGTAATTAAAACAAACAAAAAAAACCCAGAACTTAATAGTCCTTGTAATTGCATGGGAATTCACAAATCTACTCTAGTTAACTCTTAAACTGCCTTTTATTGTGAGACAGGTTTTCCACTGATAAGCCAATTTAGATTCAATATATAGAAGAGCATTGTAGTATTACATATTTTTTTCTTTACAACCTTTTTGGTATCATTTCTATGGCTTAATAAAGCTGACATTGTTCCTGAAAGTTCTCTGTCTGGTGGAGGCAGAATTAGAAATGCATAGTTATGTGAAGGCTGTTTATAAGATCTCAGAAACTTGTAAAATAAGTATCCTGGTCTAAAGAACATCAGTGGTCAGTCAGTGAGGAAGATCATCAAAAATACAGAAGCAATAATCATCTAGTTCTCTATTTCATCCGTTAAATTTTCGAAGCATGCCTGGACATGTATGCATTATTCAGAGAACTCATGCAAGTACTTTGTTGCCATCAGGAAGGTTTTAAAGACTGTGGCAAATATTTATCTTGACTTTCATGAGTCAAAGGTACTCTATAATATTGCTTTGTCTGCTAAACAGGGGCACCTAAAATTCAACTTATGTTTGGCTTTCAATTGTTTTCAAGTATTTCCTCAAGTACAAAATATTGCAGTAACTTATAAGTAAGATGACACAATTCTGGTGCGTTTTCTCACTGTAAGAAGGCCACAGCATCCCACCTGACCACGAGTGAGAAAACACTGAATTAACTATCACAACTTGATAATTTTCAAAAGCTCTTGTGTATTCTGAAGTAGTCTTCGCAAGTCAGTTTGAGAAGTGTTGAATCTTTGGCACTAGTTGCACATTCAGTAATAATTCTAGTTTCGTACTGGGAACATCACTTATTTTCTGGAAGAAACTTGGCTATGTTATTTTCCACATTTGTGTTCAGAACAATTTACTATGCATTTGCATGTCATCTAGCACATTAACTGATCTACATGGACAGGAACTTTTCACCTATGGTGTGCAAATAAGTGTATTGCAATTAAAAATATGTTACATTTGAAAATACTAGTTTTCCTTCTTTTATAATGTACTATATTCTCTGCAAAGTGCACAACAACTTGAACTATTTCCAAGAAAATGTATCATAACTAGGAATGAAAGCGCACATATCTGTGTTGTGCAAACCTGATGTTAGAAGTAAAGTAAAAGGCTAACAGATTATAGGGCTCAAATACCTTTTTTTTCCCCCTAGAAAATATAGCATTAGTAAGAAGATAAAGAGGACTTGAAGTCTTGGGTGTACTTTCTCCACTCTGTTAACTACATAGCACACTTACAGTGGCCTAGCAAGTGATGATTAACCATGATTCAAAACGATGATTCACAGCTACCATCCACAACAGGGAATGAATCATGACACTCAGCAATATTCTACTGGAATTCACCTGCTGAGGGAAATAAGTTGACAGAGAAGTGCTGTGGGCAGGAGTGAGTGGAAGTTCACAAGAACTTCTTTTGAATTTATCAGTGTTTTTCAAACATCGGTTGCCTTGGTGGGATTGTCTGAAGTATTGTAGGAATAAAGGAAAGCTACCTTATGTTTACTTTTCATTGGAATTTATATTGACTCTAGAACTTTGAATATATTATTAAACAATTTTATAAAAGGTGTCCTTTATTCTCGTGTCAAAATAACTTATTGAAGCAAAATAGGCAAACTAGATAGGGCTACATGAAATTTTCCTCAAATTGTTCCATTACAATCTACAACTGGATGGGTATAATTAAAAAAGTGAATGTATATTGGAATACAATTCCACATTCTTAGAGAAGCAGGATTAATTAACCTGATTTTTGTGTTTTCTTTTGTACGTGAGCACTTGCTGATCATCTTACTTGGTTGAAAGTCAGTAGGCAGAGTGTCGAGATTAGACATTAACATTTTACAGGCAAGAATAAATGAGTTAAGAGGCTTTTAGAAGAGTTTATGTTAGTACTTCTTTGCACTGCAAATTAATTTGGAATTATGTGTAATTTCAGTTCTCCATGTACAAGTTCAATCAGTACACACTGAAGTAGGCACAGAATAGCAGACTGAAAGGAAAGAATATTGTACAAGAAGAGAGTAAACAAGCTTGGCTTGTTTGATTTGCAAAACACAGATGGAGGGAAAAATATGATTCTACATTATAAATACATCCAGGGAAATACCAGGGTGGAAAAAGAGATGATCAGTCCAGGATTGTTTGCATACAGAAAATATGAAGACACATGGCTATGAATGTATTTAGGATGAAATTTACAACATACTTCTGAAAAGTGAGGTGCTACAACTCTTAACAAGTGGTAATGGAAACAAATTTAAATGCATGCCGTTCAATTTAAGCAGAATAATAATAATAAAATTACTGGCAGAGTGGTCAAACATTGGTTGTCTGGAGAGGTTGTAGGGTCTCCATCTATGGGGATATTCAGAGGCTTCCTGGATACAGCCCTGAGTGACCTGCTGTAGGTTCTTCCATTCTGTGTTGGTTTGGCCTATATGATCTACAGAGGTCCCTTCTACTGCAACAACATAGTGACTTTCCAGTATCAACTGCAACAGAAGAGTATTGATTGATGTATAAAATTAATAGTGCTGGAATGGAAGTCCACCTTTCTTCCTTAAAATCATGTGTTGTTAAGACTGGTGGGAGGTAACAGTTTCAGTGTGGGATAAAGGAGGAAAAAAAAGAAATGAAGAAATAGAAATAAAGGAATTGATGAAAAGAAATATTAAATAAAGAGAAACATCGTTCCACTTACTCTCAGAACTGGATGGAGTTACGTGTATATTCATTATAGTTATTCAAGTATACCCAGAAGCTTGTCACAGTCTGTTTATCCTTATGGTGCTCCGCATTTCTTTTTCAATAGGCTGCAGTGCTTCAAGATTGGACAGTAATTATTTCAAAACGTGCAGCTTCACCTATGTCAAAGACATCACAGAACAAAACAAGTCATCAGATCATTACAGATCAACTAGAGCAGGTGATACCATTTTTTCTATTTCACAGAGTTTCATGTATATAATCTAGTTTTTCTTGGAATTTTCTTGAAATTTCTTGAAAATAACATAAAGGAAGAATGTTTTTGGAAGGACTTTAACATTCTTTGTTAAGTTGTACAGTTTGTACAACTACAGTTTGTTAACAGCAAACCTCTATTGCTTTATGTAAAGGGTCAGAGCAGTGAATCTTCTGGTCTTGCTTCTTCTTGGAGGTAGCACTGTAGACATTAAAACAACAAAAAATATATCATTAAAATATCTTAGTCAAGGACAAGGACTGTCTTACTGGTTTCGTCCATTCTTATATTCTTTTCAGCCTACGTTCATTCAGAAGTAAAGCCATTTTGAGCATAATCATGCAATCATATTTATTGCTCACTTTCCTTGCTCACTTTTCTAGGTCAGCAGCCTTGATTAGTATATGTTAGAAGGCCATAAAATAAAAAATCACAGATGCACAGAAATTATTACTATTACAATTCAGGCTGTTAGTAGAACAAATTTTGTTCATCTGTAAACAGGAACACTTGCTTTGTTGCATTACCTTTTCCCATCTAATCAAGAACGGTTGGACCAAGCCAATACAAGGCTAGTTAACTTTGTTGTTTCACTGTCTTTTCCTCTAAGTTTGCTGAGTTTGTTGAGTTCCCTTCATCTTTGCCTTTTTTAGATTTTGTCAGCATTCACTCAGATCAGCAAATCCAATGCAGGCTAAGCTGCAGACAAGTTTTTTTTTGACATATAGTTGTTTACTCTATGTATCATATACTTTGCATCTTGGCATGGATAAACTGGAAATGTTGTGCCAAAATCAATGAGCAAACAAAAAAGTGAATCTAATGCAGTCTGAAGTGTACAGCATTTTGTACCTGCTCTGATCACAGAATTAATGGAGGTTAGCCGGAATTCAATTAACAGGAGAGTATGTCAAGGACAGCATGAACAGTTATGGCTATCAAGAGCCTACACTGGAAAAATGGGGGGATTTAAGGACATAACAATCTGGATCCTTTTCAAACACATTTTTCAACTTTACCTGCTGTTTTCTAGTATTCTCAAAAAATACTGATTCAAATAACGAGGTACATCTGCTACGGAAATGCTAATTACTGTCCACCTAGATACTATGTAAGATTTATTGAAATACCTTAGATCCTACCTCTTTGATCATTTTTAAACAACACTAAACATTTGATTTCTTTTTCTACAGTCACACTACCCGTGTCCACATCATAGTTTGGTGGGTTTTTAACTCTACTTTTAATTTCCCTGCAATAACATGTTTCTAACTGGTAAAACTTAAGGAAAGTGATTTTAAAAGTATTGTGTCTGCTCAAAATTTCCATTGATTGTAGAAATTTAAATTGATCAAATGTCATTTTCTAGAATTTAAAATTCTTGCCTTTACCATGGAGCTGTTGAGATGTCTACTAAATTTAAGATGCAAGCGTTAATGTGAGAGGAAGGAATTATAATGAGTGAAAGTAAAAATTAAACAACTGGTTTTGCTTTAAGCACTAATACTTCTTAGAGGTTTCCCTGTGACTGAAGTTCAACACTTGAGAGATGTTAGAATGCCTCATGGATATGCAAGTAAAAATTAAAAAAAAATTAATTTGTATTCAGCAATAGGTACTATGGTCTTTGAATAGGCCTTGGGTCTGAAAACAAGCTTTTATTGTACAGTACAAGACAGTAATTAGTATTTTTCAAATGCCTGCTATTCTAGGGCTCTGTGAAATCTTCATTTCCCAAGTTGATACTGTTGGAAGCAGGACAATCTTGAACAGATAGAGGTGTTCAGTACAGTACAGCTTCTTGAAGGAATCAGAAAGAAGCTACCATCTACCACTTGTGCTTTTCTGATGTTCAGATCTTGTTGCACCTGTGTACTACCTGTGTGTGACTCGCACCTGTTTCCTGTCCAGAAAACAGAACAACTATGCTTCTTCTGGCATTACTTTTTCACGTCAGTATATATGTCAAGTACTAATTTTGCTGTATTTTGGTTGTAAGAAAACCTGCTGTTTCAGCTTGAGGACATTCAGTTACCTTTGTTTTCCATGGCTTGGTAGCCTTTACTAAACAGGGGGGCTGATTCATTGCTGATAGCAGTGAAAAGTAAATTAGAAATGCATCATGGCCAGGAATAACATTCACCATATTTTTACTGGTAAGAAAAAACTAGAAAATTTTGCTGTGCACAAACTGCTGGGACACTGAAGTTTTCTTTTCAACAACTTTGTCTCCTTTGTGCATTTCCTTGTTGTCACCTTCCTCTTTGTATAGTGTTATGACTCTCTGCCTCTGACCATTCTATCCACTTGTATTAAAGTCTCCTAGATTATTAAACACTATCAAATAAACAATGAACAATGAGGTCTAGATCTAGGCTAAAATAAATACATAAAAATATAATGATTTTTACGAATTGTTTTATGGAAAAGTCAGCTGTCAAGTTTTCCTCTTTCAGAAAGGAAATCCAAACAACCCTTGATATAAATGTGTATGGAAATGAAAGCTTACAGGAAAATGTGGAAGGAGCTATCCCAATATCTGACAGTATGAGCAGATGATAAAGTACTACATGGTCAGCTAATAGTATACCTTGCAACAAGTGTTCTAATATAAACTCTGATAATTTCAAGATATGCTGCAGGAAGAATTAGAATGCAAAGAAAGGCCATAGCAATTAGCTGCCTGGACTGAAGCGTTTCTTTGTCTCTGTTCCTCTACTTTTGTTGAAGTTAGTTTTCATAAAGAATAAAATTAGATTGTTCTAAGAAAATGTAGGAATAATTCTGCACCCTACTCCTTTCTCTGAGAGCCTTTTCAGAGTCACACCCTATTGGAGCTATATGCTTTATTTGTCTCCCAGCTATAATCCTTGGAGTGGGCAAAGCCTCTGTCCATATTACCCATTCCTGTCCAGCTGAAGATGCCCTTAGAATCAAACCCTTCTGTAGCCTACCACTTCCCTTGGAAAGTTCTGTGCAGCCAAACTCTAGAGCTTTTTTCTGTCTATATCCCCTAACCCTAGCCATACCCCTGGCCTTGGGCTGAGCCTTAACCTAAGCCCCTTAACTCTACAGAAAATAAAGTTCTTGGGGCAGAACACTTTTGGCCCACTTGGGTTGGGTTACTAAGGGGCTGCCAGATAGAGGGGTAGGCTGGAGAAAGAGGTGTCCCCTGATGACTTCTTCATGCAGAGAAGGCCTGCAGTATTTGGTTTTAGACTCACCCCTTGCCACGTGTTGATGATTAGTTCCAGGAAAGAGATGAAATCTGGAGAGAGGCTGGAGACAGACTGCTCTTCCTTGAAAGTCCCTTTGCGACCACACCCCAGCTGAAACTCTAGGTTTTGTCACTCTTTGCTACTTAACCCAATTTCATCAAACAGTCCAAATAAAAGAGTTTTAGGGGGAGAGGAATCCAATATCTTGTTTTAATGTTCGAATTTTTCTAGCTACAAGAGCTGTGTGAAGAATTTTTGACTTCTGTCAGCTGTCGGCTCTCATGTTTGCCTTGCATTTGTGAAACTGGTGCTCTCACAGAGCTTGTATTTTAGTTGCCATAAGTCATAATAACAAAAATTCTGTTCATACTAGCTGACCTTCACTGAGCTGTACATCATACTAAGTTACTTAGCAGGATCACATTAGTGATAGGTCACCATCTGTTCAGTTTTACAGCCTGTGAAGAAAATTAAGTAGTACCTTTAATAATTCTGTTTTACATCATGTATTTACTGTCTAGTCTTTTCATTTCACTGTGTGATTTCTGAATTACACAAGGTGTCATTATAATTGCCTTTTCTGAAGGGAAGAAAGCTATCTAAAAGATTCAGTTCTCTGCTCTGAAACTTTATTGTTCCAAGTACAGATGCTTTTTGTACTTAGTCATTAACCTATATACACATAAGCAGACACTTATGTGGTGACACAAATTCTGTTATAATTTGTCACTCCTGTTGGTGTGCTGGAACTTTGCCCAATCTCTTGCATTTCCCTTTAATTAATATAGATTTTCACTTTAATACAGTTCCTAGCTTTTTATCAAAGCTTTCACGCAAAAACCTGAGTGTTCTAACGTTTCCTCTCACCTTTTAACAGATACTATTTCAGTGCATGTGGGAAATGTTAACTAATGATAATTTTTGAATTAAGTTATAGGAGTATATTTCTGCAAATGATAAATAGAAACTTCTTTGTGGGCCTGTTATTAGTCATGTGTAGGCACAGGAGATGTCGAACTGTTATTCATCTTCAGTTTACTTCTAAGTCTATAACCTTATTTTGCAAAAAAATTTTAAGGATTTTTAGTAGTTCTTTTTTTCTGAATAAATTACTTAAAAATCAGTTTTATGTCATAACCAGAAATAGAAATAAAAGCTAGAGTTTGATTTGGGGATTGAAAAATGGTTCATCATAAGTCACATGTAATTTGTCCTGAGATAAAGAACATCCTAGTATAATTTTCTATGTTTTAATCATTTTTAATCACCTCCATTCCCTTCAGCAGACACTAATACTGAAGAAAGAAATGGCAGAATCTCACGGAGAGAAGTGTTATTGCTTTATTTCTACATGAAATGCACACAGAAAATGCTGAAAATCCTTGCAGGAAGTCTTTTATGTTCTTTCCTTCCTTCTTTAATCAAAGGTGTGAAAATCAAACAGTTTCCAAAAGAAGGGGCTGCTTGTTTGTTTTTTTCCTTTACAAATCAAAGAACATATGAAGCCTGAAATTCGTATGTCTTTAGAAAAAGGACCAAAACAGATGCCAGGTATCAATTTAGCATAAAACTTAAAGTAGCAAGTATTGACTCTACGCTTTATCTGAAAATAAAACTTCAATTGAAAACCAAGTTCTTTTCTTACAGGGATGCTGGAGCTTCTTGTATAAAACTATTTAAACTATTCAATTTAGTACCAGTGGAGGTAACAGTGTTTAACTTAGGTTACATTACCAAGCTTAACACTACAGTGATAGGAATTAAGAAATTCAGATTCATTTTGAGTGATCCAGGTATGACAGGTCTAATGAAGTGAGGACTAGTACTCAAGGTTGTACAATGACCTACGTCTAGACAGACTGGCTTAAAAACTCAGTCTTTTCTGCCACATACCTGTCAACTCATTTTTTACAGGACTTCTGGACTGCATCACTCTGACATTTCCTAATGCTGGAGAAGTGACAAGCAGAGGATTAAGATTTTTTTCCAATTGGAAAATTCTCTATTACTACAGTAAGTCATAATTAAGTCAAAATAGCATTCTCACGCTCTCCGGGAAGAAACCAAAATGCTGACTTCCGTGATCACTGTTCTGGTGAACAGCATCTTTAAACTGCTCCAAAGCGGTCCCTTACTTCTCTAGACCTGACTTGAAATTAGATACGAACTGTAGGAGGAGTTCAGCACTCTGGAGTTTTACAAAATAATGGCAGTAACAACTGAACCTGTGTATGTATTTCAGTGAGGTAACTGAGACTGTGAATTAAATTCTTAAATATGGTAGCAGGGGTAAAGCTGTCGGTATGATCCCAATATTATCTCCATATATGAAATGTTTGACAGATGTGTCAATGTTTGCCTTTAAGTGGGAGATGTTCAGAATAGAAGTAACTACCTGATCTAAGTTCCAAACGATGTCTTTTCATAAGATGACTGAGATCTGTGACCTGTAATCTTTTTCCAGGTAAACATTAAGAATATATGAGGTTCATATGTACATGACCATTGCCCATGATCATTAAGGGTAGCAGAAAAGAACTGGAAAAGATACAAACATTGGTAATTCAGATTATAAATAAACTGCAGATATTTAGCAATGGGGGTTACTGACATCTAGAATAGAATAGCTTATCTAGTGGTGTGATAGATTGTCAATTACTTCTAGTCTTGAAACTGTGTTGGGTCCATATTTGCTCAACTTACAATATTTTTCATGTCTTTTTTCAAAAAATTAGTGGTCTATTATTTATATATATATTATCATTTCATCAGTTCAGGTTATGAACTGCTTACAAAGAGAAACAGCGTATTACTACTCATACATGCCTGTCTTTTTGTTATAAAAATAATACATCTGATTCTAAAGAGAATTGTGCTAAACTGTTTTCCAAATCCCTGTATGGGATAATGTCTTCTTATAAGATGTGAAATTTAAAATTCATTGAGTGTTTTGTCACGCAGGAAGAAGTACCTTCTTTTAAATTGTCAAGTATGCATTGTGCTGTGTGGTTATGAATGCCGAAGAGGATTCCCTTCTTGTAGAATGCAGTTATTCATTTTAGCATTATTATTTCTGCTTATCTGCAGTAGACTTTTCAGTTCAGTCGTGAATTCAGTCATAAGGATTTGATGACCTTATAGGTCTTTTCCAACCTCAGTGACTGTATGATTCTAAACTTTCAATGCTGTAGTTGAGCTTTACCGTGAGGATTATGTTCCTGACTGTTTCCATTCTACTTTGTCGTCTTTTTACTGATACTCTCTTTTTTGCTTTGCTGTTTCACTATTCTGATAACAAAACTTTCAATCTTATCTGAGATGGTTATTGTTCATCTTTCTGTTTTATTGATACTCCAGTTACAGAGAATTTCAGCTAAAAAAGATATTTTCCTCTTTTCCATTATCTAGTCATAGTCTTATTTTCTTACTCTGTTTTTTGTTATGTGAAATGAGATGTATGCAAGTGGCTTACTGTGCCTTTTGGAAATCACTGATAAGCTCCAGTCAGAAAAGTGGGAGCACATTATGATCATGAAGCTAAACCCGTTCCCTTCCCTTCTCTTTCTCTCTTCCAAACCAAGTCATGTTGAGGTCTGTCTAGAGAGTCCTATTTCAGAATTGTTTGACATGCTGTATTTGGATGTTCCTGCAAAATACTCTGACATGTATTTTATCAGATTTTAAAATTTACAGACATTGTTTGTACACGTTACACATCATTAGACATCAAATGTGGCAGAGCCATTTCTAAGAGACTTAAATTCAAGAAGCATCGACCTTTTCCTCTTTTGGCCATCTAATAATTGTCTAATTGTTCATCTCCTGATGAACAATTGTCTGGAGTGGTAGGTAGATTTGAATTTTAAAGGTGTTGAGGGAAACACTCACATAGGGGAATTATTCCATAAATCAGCTCTAAGAATCCAGTTACAGACCAGTGGCTTACTAACTTAGCAGTTTTATCTAAATCGTTGATTCTTCAGAGCTTTAAGGGTAATTTGGTTAAATCAAAGTTACCTTAATAATGGAAACTTGATTAATTGCTACAGTTCTCTGAATTTCTTGAAACATATTAATACTAATAGAAGCACTTAAGTACCAAAGTCTTGACAAATATAGACTGTTATGTATACGAAAGATAATTTATGTTTTCACAATGTAACTGATGCATCAAAGATGCATTGTTTCCTCTGTGTTACTGCACCATTTTGTGTAATCGTTTCTGCCTGGCCTAGCAATGTATGTGACAAATGAAACATAATATAATCAAATACCCAGGAATATATTGTGCATTGCTTGCAGAAATGTGGCATATAAATACAAAATAAGAAAGAGATGAAACTGACTTTGATTGGAACTTATGGGAATAATGTAGACCTGCTCTTTGTGTTATTTAAACAACAAAGAAAAGCAATTTAGAAGTAAATGAAATGTTGCTTTTACTTGTCTAAAATTACAGAATAAGCTGCATGGTTCTGAAGTTCAGATGAAATTGTGCAGTGTTCTCTCTCTGCTTCTCCTTACATGTAATCTTTTCTCTTCACAGAGGTCTTGGTGTCTAATGACTTAATGAGATCTGTCACTTTTCCCTTTTTGTTGTTGTTGACACACTGAAAGCATCCTTAAACTGTGTTTTAGTACTTCAGTGATACTTAAAGAAGAAGTAGTTAAGCAGGCAAATGCTTTATAAATATTCAGTATTAATATTTTACTTCTCTGTCTTAAATTGCTGTTTGCCATCATTTCAGTCATATGTGACATTACCTTTGAGCAAGAAAGTTGCCTTCAGCATTAGATTCAGAAATGTCGATTACAATTTCCAGCTTTAAAAAGGAAATTTCACAGTTTTCTATCTTGTCTCTTAGGTTGTTAACTTTTCAGCTGAACATGGTAAGCATCACTTAACTTTCAAGGCTGCTCACCATTTTACTTGTTTGAAAGACAGAAATGGCTTGGGATCTCAACTGCAGCTGGTCAGGAAACAGTATATCTTCAGAAGAGTATGTACACAAGTGATGATACATATGGACTACACCCATATGGACTACACCCATGCACACAAATAAATTTTTGACGCTAATTCACAGAAGTTTGTGGGTTTACAGATGAAAAACAGGAGGTTGATAGACTTCAGATGCTTAGGCACATTTACCAGCCTCACTAAGCATGCACTTGAATCTTGTGGCATCTCAGTACTGTTTAAAACGTAGCCCTGAGCAATACTGTGATCATTTGATTCTCAGAATAAGTTTAACGAACTTGAAAGCCTTTTTGAACTATGCAGGTTGTTTAAGGTTCTACTAATATGTAGCCATTTTTCAGTCATAACACTCTTCCCCCTTTCCACTTTCTGTGTGAGCATGGGCCAGTGGTAGCTAGGGAGCTGCCTTAGTAGCATGGAGAGCCTTGCTTCAATGGAGAGTGCCTGCTATAGTGTCCTGACGTTTGCTTGAAATTGCTCCTTTTGTGAAAGAGATTAAGTTCAAGACAAACTTATGGTCGCAGAGATTTGATTACTCAAAAAGGTGTAAGTAAAGGCACCATTTGTGGTGTTGCAATCTTTACACGCAGGAAAACATACCTGTTTTAGCAGAAGTTTCAGTCTTGCAATGTGAATGATAAGGCTTTGTATTGCTAGTATCAAGAATGCACACTCTAAAAACATTACAAAAATTATGTGGTTACCTAATAGCACCAATGCAGTGTTTTCGTATTACATGCAATAAAGCTGTCTCTCTTTCTTCAATTTATTGTATGAGAATGAGTACACTTAAAATAGCTAAATGCAGTTAATACAATAATGTGTATTTTCACCTCATTAGAAATTTTTTAAATAATTGGGAGTGGAAAAAGAGTCCTGAAATCAATGTCTTCTCTCATCTGAGATGTAAAAAATAATGAGCGAATTCAAAAATAGAGCTTCTTAGGCCTTACTTAGAGTAGACTTTTCTTCCTCAGAGTTCATAGTTTCGTATGACCCCATCAATCAGATAGAGAACCTCTGAAGAAGAAAATATGCATTTGTTTCTTTCCTAAGAACAAAGTGCCGTACAGATTCCTAATGTTGTTCCTAAGTATTTTTAAAATAACAGCCAGAATTTAATGGAAAAAAGGAGATAGTTTTTTAAGCAAAATTAAGGGCATTGCTTCCAAATTTAAAATAGAAGCTGGAATTTTTTTTCTTTACTAAGTCTTTGTTTGAAAGCCTAAGATTGAAGTAATGCTGAATCCTCTTGCAATTCAGGGCTTAAGTTCATTAAGTTCTAATCTTAAGTTAACTAAGTTCAGTGCTCCTACATTGAAGTTAAATCTGTGAGTTATACCTGATTAATTATTTGAATATCTCAACTGTGATAACGTTGTATGCATTAACGATGCAGTCATCATCATCTTAATGACGGAGTACACTGCAAATCTTAAATTCATTATATGTGGTCAGAAATTACATTGCATATGGTAAACATCTGATCATTTCAGCTCTTCACAGATGATAGTGAATGTTCTTCCATTATACACCAACATGTAGGCATAGATGATGGAGTCCCACAGCCACCAGTCTTCAAGTATGTATATAAAAACCATGAGGTATTTTCTTGGTGAGGACAGTAATTATTTCTCCATACAAGTCTCTGAATATTATAAGACAAAGAAAAATCGTAATTCCTTCTTAGTGCTTTTGGACAAGGTTGTAAGTGCTCTGTCCATGTGTATTGTTACGTATTGCTCATGTGAGGAATGATTTCTTCAAACAGGTGTTGCAGAGATTATTGTTCTGTGCACATCCTAAGCAAGACTTCTTTCATCCCTTTTACTCTGATTTTGGATCTCTTCTACATCTAGATTATTCACACAAGGATTGTTTGCTGTTTTTTTTTCTTTGTTGTTGTTGTTTGTTTTGCTTGTGAGATAAACAGACTCATCTACAGGCCAACATCACTGTGGTTGAAAAACTGTGTGTTTCTTGTTGTCAGTGTGGGTCGGAGGTCTTGTGTATATGCGGATGTTGGTGTGCAGAATGGCAGAGTGTAAATTTACAGCATAGGTGCTACTCCAAATCCTGGAATGAATATTCATAGTATCCACTAAAATAAAAATAGCTTGGCCCATTTCCACTCAGAGCTCCTTACCACAGCACTCTCATTCATATGGTGGACTACTGTGCCATCTCTCCCCTGCTTGGGGGGAGGCAAAATTGAGCATATGATTTACTGCAAAAGTGATGAAGGCATTTGAGTGCTGAGGGACTGATCCTTCATGACAGAAGCACTCACAAGGCAAAGGCAGGGAACAACCTGTGAGTCCTGAACAACAGTCCATCTAAACGCTTTGAGATGCTTTATTTATGAAGAGTAGTAGTCTTGCATGACAGTTTAAATATTTACTAATCCATTACTTCAAATGCTGGAACATTTGAACAACTTGCCATGCCTCACATTCCCCAGTGAACAATAAAGTTACAGAAAAAGACTGGAAGCTCTTAAGTAGAGAAATGTGTCTGGGGCCTTAGATTTCTTAGAGCTCAGTGTAAGGCAGTCAGCCTTTCAAAAGCTAAAAATGACCACAGAAAGTGTAAACAATTTAAATGCATAATCTAAGTAAAACATCAGTGGTGATATATTTTTAAATAATGTCACCAAGTTAAGATATCGATACTTCTGGCATTAGGTAGCAAAAGTTATAATCTAGATTTCCCATCAGCAGCGTACAAAGGAGGACATTTAAAATAACAGAATATATATTGATTGAAACCCATTTGCTCCCTTCCAGACCTCAGACATTTGACAAACGGAGTCATTTGAATAGAACAGAACGGTCCTCTTTTAATGTACATGCTTGTCATCGCATTCCCATTAGCTCTGTAAATTACCTACTTTGACAAGGCCAGTGTTCTCATTCAGGTTCTCTTTAGAACTAACAGTCTTTATACAAGGGCTTCTCAGAAAGTAATATCTCCTATTTTCCTGTGTTGGCCCACGACATCAGAGGCAGATGGTGGTGGTATGGCAGTAGAGGTTGAACCTTCCCACCTATATCCCATTATGCGTTGTTGCCGTGTGACAGATAACAGCAGAGGGGCAGTCTGACAGAATGGTGTCTGACGTGGAAGCACTTATGAAACAAAAGTTTGTCACTGAATTCCTCCATGCAGGAAAAATGTCTCCCACTGACATTCGTCAATGCTTTCTGAATGTTTCTGGAGACCAAACAGTGGATGTGAGCACAGTGAGGTGATGGGTGATGCGTTTCAGCAGTGGTGACAGTGACATGGAAGTAAAATTACATTCTGGGTGACCATGCGGATTTTTACAAGCATGGCATGCAGGCTCTTGTTCATCACTGGTGAAATGAACAGATAATGGTGGTGACTGTGTTGAAAAATACTGTTTTGTAGCTGAGAATTTGCTCTATCAAATAGTGTTATTGTGATCTTTGTATCTATTGTAGTTTCCATGGAAATAAATAGGGGGCATTACTTTTGGAGCAACCGATGTTAAATAAGGTAAATAAATTAATGTAGGAGATTCCTACATTAGGAAAACAGCGTAGGAAACTGTTCCTTCAGTAACACTCCCAGAAGTGGATCTTATGTAGGGTAGGTTTTCTCATTTGTTTCCTTGCTTGCTTGTTTGTTCCTTTGCTTTGGAATTCTTTTTCTCTAAAACAAAGTATGAACGGATCATGACAATGATTTGTTTGCTTACAAACTACTGGCGCTCGAAGGGAGATTTTTGTTTTAGAACAGTATCCAACTATAAATAACTTGTTAGGACTGTGTAAGTTCAATATCATTATTACCAGTATTTGTGTTTATAGAGTGAATTCATTCTGTTTCATTTCCTGATTTCGGTGAGTTAAAAATTGAATAAAAATTGGTAGTTTTGCACTAGATACTGTAGTAGCAAATTTGCAAGACTTCATTATTTCAACTTGAAAGTAGTTGTATGCAGATGTAAAACTTAAGTGCAGTGTAAGTAGCTGTGGTCACTAGCAAACTATTGACCTGCTTGGCAGAGTGAAATTAAATGTTCCTATGTTGATGAAGAGAATATAGCTATCTTTCATGTGCAGCATATACTGTTTAGAAACTTTTTTTTTTCATAAAGAACAAGTGGCTGTACTTTACACTACTGTCTGATGCTGAATCCTTCCTGGAGATGACAGTAGAACAAACCCAAAATGAGGAATCATTAAACCTTCCCTTCGGCTCTCCACTTCCCTCAACAACAACAATGTAAGCAATTAAAAAAAAAAAAAGCCAAAAACCAAGCCTGAATTTTATTCTTGTGAGCACAGAGTAGGACATGCTGACATGTACTTTCTTGACCTTTAGAATGAATTAGGTAAATTTTTTACATCTAGGAATGAAGCCTCACTCTGAAAACAGCCTGAATGATTTCAAGGACAGAAGTCCATATGGTCTCCAGAAAATCACACCATTATTCCATATACATATTGAAAATACTGTCTGATTCAAGGTCTTCAACCTGATACTTAAAATCTCCATGGAGATTTTTCTGAGGGGAATTTCCAGCTTTAAAATTGAAACTGTTAGCTGTGAGGAAAGCTCACACAGGTGAATAGTAAATAGCTCAGAAAGGCAGCCCATTGCTACGAAACAGTGCACTAGGACATTGGACTGGCCATGTGCCTTTTCACTCTGAGAACAGCATTCAGAACTCTCATTTTCTGACTCAGCATCATATTTTCACACAAACAAGCCAAAGTATCCAAACCAGAGAAGCTATTTCATGTGGCCAATCAAGGAGGAAGAATGAAGCGAAATAAAAAAGGAAAGTTATTAATCTTATTCATGTTTTGGATACTTGCAGTGTTTTCAGATACTACAGAGGCAAGCACATAACATTTGTAAAGATTGCTTTTTGCCTCTTGAGGATGCATGGGCTTTTGTGTTATTGATGTTATTCTTTATGCTGCACTCTCTGTAAGATTTGTACATAGATGTTGTTAAGTGAGGTAAATAGTGGTGAGAGAGTGTGGCTACCTCCTCCAACCGCTCAAGCCCAGGCCCGCTCCTGTCCAGCTGCGGGAGCCCAGCCGAGGGACCTGGGGCTCATGCCCAGGCTGTCCAATGTCAAATTAAATGATAATGTCAATTTTATCTCAGTCTTGTTTCATGAAGCTAGCGTAGGGACTTAAACCACAGTTTATGCCTTTAACGTATTAAATTTTGAGGTAGGAAGTGTCTTTATGCCCATGTTACAAACTAGACACTGCAGCAAAGAAAGTTATTTTTGTTTACGGTCTGAGTCCTGATGTTGCCATGATGCCTAATGAGATTTGAAAATATATGGGCTCCTGTCATCACTTCCAATCTTGTTCTATATTATTTGTTCCAGGGCCCATTGGCAGTGAAAGGAACAGAACCTACTTCTTGAATGACTTCTTCTGGTGGATCATCTATTTTATCTCAGGCATGAGAAAAAGCAAGAGCCACAGGCAGCAAAGAACGGAAAACTGGCAAGATCTGTTATACAGTGCAGCCTGTAGCAGCAGTGCTTGTTCTGGTTTTGGTTTGGGGGATGGAGATTGGTAGGAAAATACTGTATTGAAAAAGAACTTGGGATTTGTCCACTGTTGTTGTTTTTACATGAAAAGTGTTGGGCTGTTTTTTTAAATATATAGATACTTTGTCTAGATATAGTATATAGATACCATAGAATATAGATATTATAGAATATAATATCTATAAGATATATAATATATCTATATTATATAGAGATATTATAGATTTATAGATACTTTAATTTTATAGATGTTTTATTAAATGGTACATTTGTGTTCTGCTTTCTTCTTGTGTCCCACATAGCTGTTTTATATAAAAATTAACATTTGTGATGCCCCAAGATATCAGCTGGATGTTTTCACATGGGATAAGAGTGTGCAGTCCTTATAGCAGGGGGTATTTGCAGTGTCCCATCCATGGAAAGGAACAACCTAAATTTCTCCATGGCAGCTGTGCCAGAAGCATGGAGAAAGTATATGCAAGTTGTTCTTTTTGGTTTTGGAATTTAATGGGTAATGTTGATTCTGCTTTGCAACTCCTACTTGGTCTTCTGTGAAGAGCTCAAGGATGACAAAAAAAATTGTGCTCACTTTCTTACACAGATGCACAGGGAAGGACAGGGACTCCTGCTACAGAGGCAAATTACTCTGGCACTGGCACTTTTACCATCTGGAGATAATAAATTTCTTTCCCTACACCACGAAATAAGAGACAGTTTTGAAGACAATGATCAGTCCCTTCAATCTGGTGATTTTATTCTGGGACAGAACTTCCACTGCTGTGAAGTGTGTATAGGCGATTCTGGTACACCCCTGCATCTTCCCCACACAGCTTACTCTTGCGTCACACTGGGACCTTATTAAGACCCTCCCTTAAAAGAGCCACATTTCACGTTCAGTGGAAGAACATAGGCAATTATGTGTGTACACAGCTATGAATCCATTGCTGGTCTCATTATTGAACCCAGAGAATTTGCAGGTTGACTACGTATTCATCAAAAATATTTGTTATGCAGTGGAGAAAAAAAAAAAGCAGTGCACAAAAGCACTAACAGCACCCTCCAGCAAAAAGCATTTCAAATGTTTAAGCCACTGTACACCAGAAGGCTAGATTTCAGTTTCTATTATTGCTCAAAATGACAAAATATAGAAGAAAAAAAAATAAAGAAAAAGAAAAACCCTCCACAGATGGATGCTAACAAGAAGGGCATTTTTACCGTCAGCTATATGACCATGCTCGAATGGAGGTTAAAGGGATGTAAGTGAGAGCAGAAGATGACTTCATTTAATGTGTTCTCTAAAATTTTCACATTAAGCAAGGGGGAGCTAATGACATCTTATTGTCAGATATATTTTTATGTACCTGCAGGGCTAAATATCACTGTTTCGGAGAAGATAAAGACACTAGAAGACTCCCTGCATTAGCCAAGCTCTTGCTAATTTCAAAATGTCTATACCTAGATATACATGAAAGAAGTAACATTTTAACAGATCTATTTTAATTTTTTAATCTAAGCAAGATTATGTCCACAATTGTGTGGACACTTCTTAGGGGGATTTTTATGACCTATGTAACAAACTTACATTGTCATAACCAATAGCAGATTGTTTGATGTGTTTATTAGTGTGATAATTTCTGGAGAACTGGGAATATGTAAGTCTCTTGCTGTTTATTTAGAAACATTTGCAAAAGAAACCTCTGAAATGTGTCATGCAAGTTCAAAAGTCAGAAAGGAAATATCAAAGAACAAAAGTATAACTTTGAAGACTTCTTAAGAAGTGAAGATCAGGATTGTTTTTAGTGCCTAAGTTCATATATTTTAATATTTAGAATCATTTAGACTATTAATGCATATTACTATAAACAAAACTTAATAATACAATAAGTAATGGAGCATGAATTACCTTTTATTTCCCCCATGATCTACATCCAATTCTGACATATATCAGCATGAAAATCAATATGCAATACAACATTTCAAATTTCCTTTTCCACTGAGAATCATGATTTTTAGTGAAAAACACATTCCACCAATACCTTTAGAATTAGCACTCCTTTTTGGCACTCCAAAAATGCCCTTGGGAGACTGGAGTCAACTGTTGTCTTCATAAGCTGCTATGTTAAATATTTTATTCTAGCTGATTTGTTAAATCCAGATAAATTATAGTCAGCTTTTGACGTGTTTATGAGCTTGTCAAGATCACAACCTACAAACACTTGAAACAACGTGCTACATGTGTAAATATTGTTTTACTTATCTTTTTTATCCTTTTTTTTAATTATTTTTTCTGGCAGCAGTTTGCAGTATGCAGACATTGATCAGCCTGCGTTTGGTAGTCGTATTGAAGATAAAAGTGGATTCATGCTCAGAGGCCATTGCAGCTGCAAAATCAATACTTGTGCATATTGGTTACTCTTCTGCTTAAGGTCAGAGGTAGCTCTATTTTCAGTGTTTTGCATATATTGGACATCTTGCCTTCCACAATATTCTGCAGCATGGCTAGAATATTCACAGATCACTGGAATGGGCTTTATTCTCTCTGCAACAAAATCAGAAAATCCATGGAAAGCATTTTTCTTAATACTGCAGCAGTAAGATGGTGGGTTTTGATATAATACCATGTAGTGTTCTGCAAGATACAAAGTGCCTTTAACTTCCATCATCTCCACCTGAGATTTAAGCTTATACATGACAGTGACATCGTCTTGAATTTAAAGCATGATTTGATTACTCCAGGAGAAGTTAGGTATTATTGTCTATGTTGGATGACTGTTTTATTTATTTGACAAACAGGAGAACTGTTAGTGAATTAATTGAATCATCCAAAGTGTCAGTAAAACTATTTCCCATGTCAACATTGGAATGAAATTTTGACATAAAAGAATGCTAGCAAAATGTCAAAATTTTTTCTTGCTTCCCTTGCAACTGCTTGTCCTGCAGATGAATACTGCAAGCCATCCCTGATATAGAATTTATTTTTTAATCATCTGTTTTCAGGTAGTGCTGTTAAGTCACCCGGTTGGAGTAAGAACCCCAAGCAGTTCTGGGAATGAATGATGTGAGCAAATGGGAGCTGGATGCCAGAGCCTCATAAAAAAACATCCACCAGACTCCCACATGTATGCCTGGCCTGATTTCCACAAAGCATGGCGGTTGTTGCACTGGTAAGTTTTATCTTCCCATCTAGAGAAAAGAGGTAAAAGATGGAAGAAATATAAAATAAATTATTACGTGGATATGCATATTGTGGTGGAAGGAATTACTCTCTGTGTCCTCTTTGTGTCAAACCTTTTCCAGTCTGTCACAGTACTGTGTGTGGAAGAGATGAATTTTTAAATCATCATCCTGTTGTCTCAAGAACAGGGACATATGCTGTTGTCTTACTTTAATATAATAGCCATCATTCAAGAAGTTTTCTCTCCCATAATTGCCAAAGATTTCTTTTAGACCTATTCTAAACCAAACAGATCACACCAAAGTCTTTGCCGAAATCTACTGAAAAGGATTGCTCAGATTATGGTAGGGTCTTTAAAGGCAAAAGAACAATAAAATACATAATTTTAAAAATAATCTTTAGCTTTGTGGTTCATTAATCCTTGTTTGATATGGTCATGAAAGCAGACTGACCACATTACTTAGCCCTCCCTAACAATTTTGGAAATAGAAACGTCACTCCCTTCAGTGGAAATGTGATTTTGAGGAAATTAAAAAATATTTTAATTATTTTCTAACGTTAAGATACTAAAACCATTTTACTTTAAATAATAATCATATTAAAACAACATATATTTTTTTTTATGTCAAGACACTGTACATAATTTATGAGAAATGCAAACTCAGATTTCATTGTGCTAATCCAGATGTGAATTTTGACTGCGCTTTTGCTTCTATTGTTTTTTCTTTTGGGAAAACAGCGTTTTTTCTTGATGACTTACAGGCAGTGTGTTCTTTTACTTATTTACAATTTTTACACTAAGATTTCAAGTTACTGGGCTTCAGGGTTGTTTTTCTTTTATTGAATGGTACAGCCCATCAGTTTCACTGGAAAGGAAAGGTGGTAGTAGGGGAGGAATTTCAGAGCTACTATGGCATTAAGGAAATAACTGCATCCAGAGCTCACTGATTTCCTGTCACTCATTCTGGCTTTGAGAGGCATAAATTACAAGCCACGACACTTCTAAAATGAGCCTTCATTAATTTTGCAGCAATACTACATTTTTTATATTCTCTTCTGAATTTCTATGATTTTGATCATAAATTAAAATTGTCAAAGTAAAAATATCAGTTATACAGATTGACTTAATAGCTTTGTCTATAATGTTGTCAAAGAGTGATGGCAGGAGCAGTTCTGTCCAGGGTGTCCCTTCCCCATTGCTGCCCCTTACAGCTTCTCTACAAAAGGGCCCATTCTTGCGCAGCTGCCCATGGGCTGTCAGACAAACACTGCTTTAGTTGTGTGACAAACTGGCAAATCGTTGGTAATTTCAGAAGTAAGCAGACAAGTTGAAAGCTACGTTGAATGTTGTTTCTTTTTTTTTCTTCACAAAGTCATTTGTTTTTATACTCATTTTCCTCTTTGAAAGTCATGAACATTTTTTCCCATTTTCGTCATCAGCATCTTCAAATTTCAAAACCTCTAAAAAAAGAAAAGCCTAATAGATTTCTGAATGCCTGAGAATGTTATGAAATGATTATGGTGGCTGGAGAAACTGTTTGAAATTCTTTTCAGAGTGTTAGTTTTCGATGTAAGATCTTTTTATATTTCCACCTGGGGTTAGTACTGATTTTTTTTTCTCACATTGCTTTTTCATCCTGGAGTTTTTCTGACTAGCATGTGTTGGAGCATAAAGAACATTGATACTCATAGAGCTTGGGATCACATTAATCATCATTATGATAGTGAGTTTTAGGATTTTCCCATATATCCCTTTCTTGAGGAGATTTTCTGTGAGAAAACCTGTTGTTAGCAGATCATATACACATCCACAGAAAGAGAAAATAGAATACATGATAAACTGCAAGGTCCATTTTGCCCATAGTGTTACCCTTTGCCTTCCTGTTTTCTTGCTGTGCCAGTCACATGCCTCACTCTGCAGAAGAGTTAACCTCTGACAGTGGTTGGTCTAATGCCTTTAAGCTGGCAAGTATCTTCCTCCCAGAGTGATGCTGTGCAGGCAGGAGGTACTTTTGCTTCTGCTGTGCACTTCAGGTTCTGCAGCGCCAGGTCTGGTGCTGGCATTTGTGCTGCTGTCACCCCTCCTTTAAGGCAAGATGGAAAAAACTCAGGCAAGATTTTATCAGGGTAATCCTCAGTCAAGCTTTTGTGGGATAAATCTCACTGTACCTACTGATAGAGCTGCCCTGGACCTGTAAAGCCAGACATTCCACAAGACAAGAAATTTCTGGAAATTCAGAAGATAGAGTCAGTGTACTCAAATTACAAGGGTCAGGGTCTCTGTAATAGGGTGATGGGTGAGAAGTTGTGCAGAGAAAATATGCAATGAAGGCTAGAATAAGTGACAGTCCTATAACGTGCATAGACAATGGGGAACTAAATATGAAGAGGTCAATCAGAGCGAGATCCAGTACAGCTGCCTGGGGACTGTCTAGTCAAAGGAGAGCTCTGGCAAGACATTGAGAATAAGATTAATATTGACATTTTTCTATGAATAGAAAAGGAAGCAGGTGCTTCTAATTGTTTCACATAATGCATTCAAAACATATGCTTGATAACTACAGAGAACATTTGCTAGAGTGTTTACAGAATAATAAGCAGAACAATTAGAATAACAGCTCATTTTCTGTCCCTGGAACAGTTCCTCTATCCCCCACATCCCCATTCCTTAGCTTTGCTGGATTTTTTCCTCATTCTTAAAGCCTTTTAGAATGTTGCTCTTTGGGTAGCATGGGCCAATTTTAAATTCCTCATCAAACCGTTTTATTCTCATTGACAAGATACATTGTATACTCCTCTGATCTGCAGATAACAGAACCCTGATGAATTTCTGAATTTGAACTTTAGCCTACTCCGTTTTTATCTAAACCACCCATTGTTATACTAACTTGATCCTGAGAGCAGCCATCTCATAATTCCCACTTCTTGGCTTCTCAGCTTCATTACTAAACTTCTCTAATTTATATTTTAGCAAATACAGAGACAGAGGAAAGTAAGATTGTTCCCACACCACTCTGGAGGAGTGTGGAGTATACCACTGCTGAACACAGGGACCAGATGATCTCCAGAGGTCCCTTCCAACCCCTATGATTCTGTGAACTAAAGACTTCAGCAGAGTTCTGCTTTGGTATAAACTGGATGGAAAGAAGATAGACATTGAATATCACTGCAGATGTATTCTAATTCTGCCTTGATTATATATTTTCTCTTGTTTGGTATAAGTCACATCCAATGACATCGTATACTTAGTGGGACTCTGGTTCTGGGGTAATTCACCAAATTAAAATTCCTATATCCCTCACTCAAATGTGATGAAGCCCTAGTATAAGAGAAGAGGTAAAAATTTGGAATTGATGTATAGGACTTCATTAGTGTGGACTTCACATTACAGAATTTCCTGTTAGTGTAAAGACTGGAACTGGTGTAGGCTCCATGATTTATCTGCGTCTCACACTTTAGTATAAAAGCGATTCTACTGCGTTGTCATAGGAGATCCCTGACACTGTCTCAGGGGTTTTTGTTTATTTGCTTTTATTACTGGCCTGTGCATTTGAAATATCAGTCCAAATACCTGGAGAATTAGAGTAATCAGCAGCTTTCTATTTGAAGAGTTTAAGAAAAGGAAGAAAAAGCTGGATGAGAAGATAACTAAATATCTTTACTTCATCTCTCTCTACTTTGTTTCTCTCTACTAAATGGAAGAGGGGGAAGGGTTGAACAAACAGCTCAACATAGACATTTTTTAAGTTTTAAAATATTTAACTGCTGAGTAGATATTAAAATATACTCTTTATTTTTAGATGTTGTATTTGCTTGTGTTTGGGGAATATTTCCACATCATAGCATTAGCAAGAACTCTGTTCCATTACAATCGTCTCAAAGGGAACTTTTCAAAGAAAAGAAATTCTGTCATAGATATTGTTGTTTAGGCAGTATACAAAGCTGTTAATATTATGTCTGAAGTAAAAAAAATATATCCATTGGAAATCATAGAATGGCTTGGGTTGGAAGGGACCTCAAAGATCACCTAGTTCCAATCCCCCTGCCACAGGCAGGGTTGCTGACCACTAGATCAAGCACTAGATTAGGTTGCTCAGGGCCCCATCCAGCCTGGCCTTGTGTACTTCCAGAGATGAGACACCCACCACCTCTCTGAGCAGATAGTTCCAGTGCTTCACCACCCTCTCAGTGAAAAACTTCCTCCTGACATATCTAAATCTCCCTTCCTTTAGTTTAAAACTATTCCCCTTCTCCTATCACTATCTACCCTTGTAAAAAATTGATTTCCCCCCTGTTTGTAACCTCCCTTTAAATGCAGGAAGGCCACAATGAGGTCTCCCTGCAGCCTTCTCTTCTGCAGACTGAAAAAGCCCAGCTCTCTCAGCCTGTCTTTGTAGGAGAGTTGCTCTAGCCCTGTGATCATCTTTGTGGCCCTCCTTTGGACCTGCTCCAACAGCTCTACATCCTCCCTGTTCTGGGGGCCCCAGGCCTGGATATGGCGCTCCAGATGGGGCCTCACAAGAGCAGAATAGAAAGGGACAATCCCCTCTCTCTCCCTGCTGGCCACCTCTCTTTTGATGGAGCCCAGGATACCATTGGACTTCCAGAATGCAAGTGCACACTGCTGGCTGGTGTCCAGCTTTTCACCCATCAGGACACCCAAGTCTTACACAGCAGGGCTGCTCTCAGTGAGTTCTTCTCCCAGTCTGTGCTCATTTCTGGGATTGCTCCAACCCAAGTGCAGTACCCTGCAGTGGGCTTTGTTGAATCTCATTAGGTTTACATGGTCCCACTTCTCAAATTTGTCAAGGTCCCTTTGGATGGTGTCCATTTTGTTGTGTCAACTGCACCACTCAGTTTGGTGTAGTCTGCAAACTTGCTGAGGATGCACTCAATCCCACTGTCTGCGTTATTGATAAAGATGTTGAAGAGCACCAGTCCCAAAACAGACCTCTGGTGAGCACCTGGATATAGAGCCATTTACTGCAACCTTCTAAGCAATTCCTTATCCACCAAATAGTCCACCCTATGAACCCATATTTAGGCGAACTGTTAGATCACAGCTTGAAGTGGTGATTGAGCACCTGGTGAAGGGCTGTGGCTGGCCTGGGGAACACAGGCACATTGTTTGCACCTGTGCTCCCCATGTGACCCAAAGTGGTGGACACAGAACAGAGCCAGCCTGGGCTCATATAAGAGCGAGCCACTGAAGGAAGAGTATCTCTTGGACATAGGCTGCTTCTTCAGAAAGATTGCTGCGTAGCTAGAGAGTTCCTTCACGGATTGGGTGAGTTCAACTCTTCTTTCTGTATATGACTATTGGCTTACTCACTAATACTTTACTTGGTCTTGCCAAGAATTCATCAAAAGTTTGTTTTTTTGTTTTTTTTTTTTTTTGTGAGCAGAACACTGTGTTTCTCTAATTTAGAGATAAGGGTGTGATGTGGGACAATTTCAAAGGCCTCGCACTTGTCCAGGTAGATGATATGAGTTGCCCTCCTTTTGTCTATTGATGCTGTTACTCTATTATGTGAGGCCACCAGACTGGTCGGGCATGATCTGCCCTTGCTGAAGCTGTACCGGCTGTCATGGATCACTTGCTCATCCTTCATGTATCCTAATATCTCTTCTAGGAGGATACACTCCACGATCTTCTTAGGTGCAGACCTGCAGCTCACAGGCCTGTAGTTCCCTGGGTCCTCCTTCCTACCTTTCTTAGAAGTGAGAGTGATGTTTCCTCTTTTTCTAGTCACAGGGGACTTCACCTGATAGCTATGACTCTTTCTGTATGACAGAGGGTGGCTTGGCAACTAGAAATACTAAAAGATTTTGTAGTATTAGCAATTAAATACAGTAATGCACAATTATTTGTTTTTCTTCTTACTCTTGGTACATGAAAAACTGTTGTGTTGGTAGAGTGAAAGCATGTTATTATATGACCAGCTTTTAGCTGTATGGGGCGTGTGGAATCTCTTTTAACCCTGTGACAGACACAGGCTCAGCTTTTCCATGGCGAAACTGTAATATGATGATTTTCATGGTTTTGAAGTTTATTGAGATAGTATAAAAGACCAGAATTTATTCTAAATGGTGTGACTTTGTTCATCTATGCTAGTCTACAAGGCTGGTGAGGAGGAACCTGAAGAAAAGCTAGACTGCAGCAGTTCTAGAAAAGGTTGATCTATGGTGGGCACATGACTACTGTAGCTAAGCTGTGACATTAAAAGGTGTTTTTAACCATCTGATAATAGGAAATGCTCTTAAAACTCAGCTCTTCTTTGTAGGTATTGTGAATCTGCTCCCTACATGAGATGTGAATAATCTGTGTCTGCGTGGTTGCTAAAGAGGAACATGGCTGAGAAGAGCAGTCCAATCTTACACTCATAAAAGGGGTTATAGACTGCTTTTTCCTTTGTAAACAGTATGAATAGGGGCAAATGAGACTTTCTGCTATTAAAACTTCCAAAAACTGGAAAATGAAGTTTTTAGTGATCAGTTTAAAGAGATATCACAAGTAATTGAGGCTTTTAATACAAACAGGAAATGCAACTGACGCATCTCTGGTGCAGTGCTGATATGATAAGTTTGAATAAGTTATGCCAATTTTTCATTTTTTTTTTTCTAAAACCAATTATTACAAAAATCTGGGAAAATAGGTCATAACCTGACGGGAATGTGTGTTTGAAATGCTCATTAAATGTATCCTTTCCCTTGACCTTACGTAACATTAATGTAGTGCTTTTTACAGCAATGCACTTTTTTTTTTTTTCCCCTGTAATTACTGCTTAAAAGAGTTAATTTTTTTTTCTACTAATTTGGGTATTCAGTTTTACTTATCTTAGGTAATTTTTTCCATCTTATCCTGGGTAGAGCTGAGATTCTTTGAGTGGCATGGTTGTTGCATTACTATCACTTAGTGAAGTGAAACACTACTCTTTTCATGAATCTTATAAGAATGTAACTTCTAGTGAAGTCATTAAAATATTACCAGTATTTTTGCAGCTGAGGAATCAGTCATAATCCCACTTAACTTGTGCTGAATGTACATTACATCTGAGATTCTTCTCTGTTTTTAATTAGTAAAATTTTCATAGTGGAGTAAACAAGAAACCTAGAGAGAATGCTTACAGTTTATATTTCATATAGCATGAAGTTAAGTATACATATAACAGGATGCATACGCTTCCTCTGTGGAGCAAATATTTGCTATTGTTGGCATGGCTGATGTTGAAATAATCAGGTTTTCTTTGATGCAATGTCAAGAAGTCATAAAATTATTACATGTGTCAAATATGCTGGGAATGACTCTATGGTTTACAAAAATTTCAGCAAGTAATCTCAGAAGTATATATACACACTAAGAAATTATCCTAGTTTAGAAAGGAAGACATTTTCCTATCAGTGTTTGCTGTATTTTTGACAGTATGCAAAGGTAAAGGTCACATAACAATAATGATTTTAAATGCAATTGCTCAAAAAGAAAGGAAGGCACATTAATCTACGCTGCACTGTTCCATTGGCTTTTCTGTTGAGGGTTTTTGTAAGATGTACTAAGTGGCTGTTGCAACTCAAGATTTTGCATCAGAATAAGTATGCTTGTGTGAAACTTCTTTATCTCATATATTTTTGCTTTTTCATTCCATAAAATCTAGTATAGTTGAAGTGACTCTTTATTTGAATTTTCCAGCAGACTGCTCATTTTCAATTCAAAACATAAACAAGTCCTTTCTGTTCATGGCAGAGTACCATCTTTGTGTAAAATACTTCAATTACAAATAGAAACCTGACTTGGCAGATCAGAACAAAAAAGCAAAATATACCCTGCACTCAGGTCTGCTCTATTGTTGGAAATTGGTTCATGAAAGACTTACAACATTCCAAATAAAGCAGAATTCTGGTTATTTCACAATCCATTTTAACTGGGTTTTCTTCTGGCTCTTTTTCCTTACATCGCTAACCAAATGGAGAAGATCGCATGTCTCAGGTTATATGCATCCTGTTAGTTCTCTAGCACTGCTGTTTCTTTTAGAAGAGCATGTGAAAAGCAAGAGAAATCCAACTGTGCTTGAAGAAGTACTTCAAGCCAAGTGAATGTGATGTACCACACTTTGTTGTTTGGAGGGAATGCAGGGCTAGCTGAAAAAGCTTTGTTTGGGATCTGGAAACAGAATGGAACAGGTGCATTTTTATGCTATTCAAAACCAGCAAATTATTCCTGTTGCAAAAGGGAAAGTATCTTACTGGACTGTTCTGTGGTGAGAAAGTAATGGTATTCTCCCAGTGCCATAGGAGTTACAGTTTATCCAGCAAGAATAGAGTATCCCAAGCTGGAAGGGATGCACAGTGATCATGAAGTCCAACTTTGGGCTCCTCATAGCACCGCCAGAAATCCAAACACTGTGTCTGAATGTGGTGTCTAAATGCTCCATGAGCTCTGGCAGCTTGAGGCCATGCCCACTGCCCTCAGGAGACTGTTCCATGCCTGCCCACCCCCTTTTCCTAACACCCTCCCCTGATGCAGCTCTGTGCTGTTCCCTCAGGTCCTGCTGCAGAACCGCACAGGTGACTGGCCACCAAGCCTGATGCAACCTCATTTATTATAACTCTTTATGTTTTTGTCTAGTTGGATGTTTTATCCAGTAGGATACTGAGAGAAACAGTATTGAAAGCTTTGCTGAAATCCAGAAAGATTAGATCAACTAGCTTTTCTTAGCCAACTAGATAGATAACCTTGTCTTAAAAGGAGATTGAATTGGTCAAACAGGACTTTCCCCTCCTGAACTTGTGTTAGCTGTGACCAATGACTGCATTGTCCACCAGGTGTTTCTCAGTAGCTCCCAGAATAACCTTCTCTGTTATTTTACCAGGTGCTGCAATGAGACTGACAGGCCTGTAATTACCAGGGTAGTAAGTACTGGTGAGCAGCCAGCTGGAGTCAGGCTTTGCCAAATCAGAACAGGACTTGAAAGTAGTTACCATGTCAATACAAGACACTCTTGCCTTCTACTTTTTCTATATTTATCTGATAGTTACTGAAATTACTACTTAGTATTTCATCTCGACATGTCTTCCTTCTCCTTGTTACAATGTCATAGAATCATAAAATGGTTGGAAGGGAAATACTGAACATGATCTGGTCCACACTGCTGCTCGGGCAGTACCACTGAGTGCTGATTGCTCAGGACCATGATGAAATGGCTTCTGAGTGTCTCCAAAGGTGGAGATTCAGTGATATATCTGGCTGACTTGGTCACCCTCACAGTAGAAGAAAGTGTTTCTTGATGTTCAGATAGGAACTAAATGAAACAAAGGAAGCTCCATTGCCTTGTAATGTTCAAGTGCTGAACATGCTGTTGTTGCAAGTAGAAGTGAAAATATGGCCTCTGCTACATTTCTGATCTCTAGAATAAGAACAAAAAGGCCATCTTCTCACCAGAAATGTGGTAGTTGAGGAAGATATGTTTTTGTTGTCAAATGTTGGACTACTTATGTGCACTTGTCCACTGGAGGCACTAGTGGTATGGTCTTATAGCAAAACAACAAAAAAAAATTTCCATTAAGCTTAGTTTTTTGTTCAATCCAGTAAAAACAGAGATCAAAATAGGATTTTTCTTCCTATATGTTGGATACAATAATACTCCTTCACATCCTGCAACCTCTTCCTTTCCAGAGAGGATATTTTCAACTTGTGCAAATGATTATTGCTACCTCGACTCCTGTAGCATTGTACTGATTCCCACTAGCCTATTCCTAAGAGTGGTAAACTAATGTCATATGCAACAGAGAACTCTGCTTTCTGTCTTTACATATTTTTTTCTTCAGGTTTCCCATAAAACCATGACTAATTTTCTAGTCTCCACCAGCAATCTCCAATATACAGAGTTGTGTTGTGTATTAGATGCAGCCTTGAGTAGAATTGGCTTAATGTCAATTCCAAATTTATTTCTCCTTGTATGTCTCTCCAAGGCAGGTACCCGCAGAGGACAGAAGGATTTTTAACACTATATTTCAGGACTTTGGTTCTGCTTTCATAACTCCAAAGATGTGTGATGTATGACAAAGACTGAAAGCCATTAGAGCCCCACATCCCGTTGACAGTACCATTTTATACAATAGTATATTGCCTGCGTGTTATCTTTCAGGAGAGTAGGAAGCATCATTGATTTTTAACTTGATTTTTCTTTTGTTCACCTAGCAAATAGGCATTGTGAAAATACTTCTCAGCTTTTCCCCAGATTATTTAATTTTATAGACTTAGGCCCAAAATACATCTCTTTCTGAAGAATGAATTCAGAGCCACAGTGTAAGTTTTAGCAGTTGAAGAACTTTTTCTGTACTTTTTTTTAACGTTTTCTTTTAAAATAGCAAGCTGTTTTCTGATGCAATTGAAATGTCTAGTGGTATTTCACTACTTTATGAGAACTGGAGAATGTAACTCACTAGTATCATTTTCATTTGTCCCAAATCTGCTATCCCTCTCTCTGCTAAGTTTTTATGCTGTTTAAACTCCCGTTCTTATCACAGTTGCCATCAAAAGAGAAATGTAGAGGATGAAGTAACTCATAGTTAAGGCATAGATGGATCAAAATTAAATTAAAATATATATGTAAATTTGAATGAAACTTGATATTTTTTAAACTTCAATTTTGAAAATGTATTAGCATCAAGCAAGAAGACCTTAAGTGACAGTGATTTTACAAACATCTCACAGGAGTTAGAGGAGCATGACTGAGTCTTTCACCCCTCTGTGACATGGCTGTAGTAAACACAAGGCACACATAAAATGCTGGAATGGTTTCCATTGCCTGTAGCTGTTACGCTTAGTCTTGAATAGAAATCCAATGTAAGAAAAAGTTATGGGAGACTTTCTATGAAATCAAGACAAATGTATAGCTTCAACTTAAATTAAGCCTGAGATCAGTGAAATTTTGCAAATGTAGTTATTTTTCATATCATAGTTTCATTTTTGGCATCTGTCAATTTGTTCATCCATAATCCATGACAGCAGTACAGCAGAAGGCAAGGATGGTATGCACATCTGCTTCACCTGTGGTAGCCTGAACGCATACAAGTAGCTCAAGATTTTATTGAGACTATATATAGGAAGAGGATGCCTGAATTCAATTTATAGAAAAGCTGAAATTTCATAGTAGGATTCAGCCTCAACTCCTAGTTGTGGGTCTCAGCTATGTCTGTTGATGTAAAGGTGAATGTCACCAAAACTCTTCCCATTTTGTCATGGGCACTAGTTTTAACTGTGTATGTTTTCAGTTGTCGTTAATTAGGAGCAGCTCAAAAACATGGACTTGAAAGAGGACTTGAAAATGTTTATCTCATTCTAGAAGTCTTTCAAATGAATCATGACTATTCTGTGGTGAACAAACCACCATAAAATAAGGTCTTCAGTATGGTTAGGAAGATGAGCACTGTGCCCAGAGGCAGACACAGAAAAAGCCTCTCTAACTAAAATTGTCAGTCTCACCTGCTGTTCTTCAGCTGCCCTAGCACAAGGTCTCTTCTGGGAAAGCCTTACTAATTGTTCTGCATCATGCCAAGCTGGGTGGTAGCCTCCACCTCAGGCAGCTGCTCACTTGGGGTGAGACCACAGTGACATTTGGAAAACTGAGCAGCTAATTTAGAATGGATAAAATGTACTGAAAGCAAATTGGAAGAAACAAGTGTAATGAAGACTGATTGATTGATGCTATTAATAGTGTGTCTATTTTGTCCATTTGTTTTGTGTCCAGGGGCTGTGATAATTCTACAGTTTGCTTAGTTGCTTTACAAATTAATGCTAGATCACTTTAAAGAATAGATTGATCTATTGACATTTATAACAAAATAAGCACTATGGTACTCTGCTGGACTAGCTAAGGTTTTTCCACCTCACTAGAGGTCTCTGAGCATACTAGTAAGTGAAAGGAAACTGATGAAAATTTCCCTCTTAGATCTTTTTTAACCACTGGGCTCCATCCTGGCTTTTTTTTTTCCTGTATGTTTTGCGAGTCTAGCCCTTTTCTCAGTTGCTTTTCTTCGAAGTACCCAAGTTCCACTGAATCCTACTTGAAATGCTCTGCATTTGCTGAATGTAGCTTGCATGTAAACAGTCACACCAGTACCATTAACCTCATATCCTTTAAGAATGTGTAATAGGAACTAAGCACATAATCTATGAAGTCAGACTATCTTGTCTCCTTGTAGAATAACATAGGTTTTCACTCAGTTATTTTTGTACTGAACACAGATTAGTCTATTTACAAGGTGTCTAGGCTTTCAGACAAGGTATCTTGTTCTTATTAAAAGAGTTTAAATGTGGAGGAGATTCTTTTCTTATATGCTGCCAGTGGCAAACTATCCTTGTTTCCTGTGTGTGTGTGTAATGTCTCTTCTGAAATTGAGAATTCAAGATGCTGGTTCTTCTGTAACTGGCAGACCCTCTCAGCACAATTACTGTGTATAAGATGTGTCATCCTTGAATTGTCCTCTGAGCTTAACATAATTAAATGCAGTAAGACCCTCTTTACCTAGCCTTTTTCCTTAGCCTGGAGGTCTTTTGGTCCTCAGTGTTTATTATTTAATGCCTTTCTAAAGTATGTTTAAAATGAAAACATTTTAAAAGGAAGTTCAAGTACTGTTCTTACTTGGACTCTGCTATGCATCTCTCTAGTGTGCTGTTCTCTCTTGAACTGTGCAAGATTTGTGTTAATCCTCTCAACCTGAGCACTGCCCTGCACACTGCTTTCCAGTTTCTGTTTTCTGTGATTCTTACACTTCTTGTGTAGTAGAGCGTCACGCAGCAATATATAGAAGAGGAGATGCTTGGATGAGGTTATTGTTGAGAAAGCGAAGATGATGAAAGAACTGAAGTGGCATAATCATATGTATCTATCCAGGGCCAGGCTATTATAGAGACTCAGGAAGCAGCAGTATGGTGAGAGTAAGTTAGCTCCATGAAATGATCTTCTAAGGTTTTTAATTCATTAGCAAACACACACAGCAAGTCTGTTCCTCAACCAGTTCTACTGAAGATGTATTTACTGAGTCTCTGGAAGAGCTGCTCAGGAAAGGAAAAGCAAAGCAATAGAGCTTTGAGAAGGAAGAAATCAGTTTAAGTGAGCTACTCTGTCAGTGTGTTATTTCTGAGCACTGTAGGACTGATTCTGTTAGTGCATGTTTGGAGTCTCGTGTGCGTGTGTGGTTTTTATTCAGGATATTTGTTCAGGCATTGAGGTTTTAGTATAAATCACCTTTACTTTGCTGTTCATGTTTTACGTGGAAACACTTCTGAGGTCCCATGTTTGCATGTTTGGAATGTTTTACTTTGTGGCACTGTTGTAGAGTATGTTGTTTCTTTTTTTCTTCAAGGAATATGTTAAAAAGGACCAAGGCATTTTAAGCAGTGTCTAAGGGGCCGGAAGAGTTGGTTATTCTGTAGACACAAGTACAAGTTGTACGCACAGATGAGCCAAATTTTCTGAGCAGAAGGCATGAAACTTTTGGGTTCACTAGTCTAATTTCTTTCTTTCTTTACATTATGGAGGACGGGCCTCAGGTTTCTTACAGATGCCAAGATGCCTCAGCTGCCCTGGTTAATTGTTTTTGTGTTTGTGTGGGGCTGTTCACAGAACAGAAAGCACCTGAGGTTTTCATCCAGGTGCTGTCAATATACTGGTGTTAATATGCAACGCGTTGCTGCAATACCAATATTTTTTTTAATGGCTAAAGAACACCACTTTCTGTTTTTTCTATTTATATTCTGCTTTTAAACCAAGAAACTTAAATTCAGGGTGTGCATCTTTCATGATGTTATATTTGTCATCCATTTTATTGCTAGACTTCTGCAAAAAATGATTAAATTTTCATGTTGTTCAAAGAACTGACCATTCTCAAGCATCTAGCACGCTTGAGTATTACTGGATGGGCAGCTGTAGATAAAGAATTTGTAGTTCTGTCTTACAGAGATGTTGATACCATAGGAGCATTTTACTTTCCCAACATGGACTTTTTTTCTCACATTTTTTCTTTCTGCTTTCAAAGTGTCTTAACTTATTAACAGTTTAGCTGGTCAGTGTAACAAAAATTCACTGCTGTTTTATCCACTTACTCCTATGAACACTATAAGCTGAAGAAAAACATCTTTTCAAATGTTCTTCAACAATGGAGATTAAAAGCAACCAAAAAAAAATACAGAAACTTCTTGATACAGGGATATGTTTGAACATGTGGAATAGAAAGACTCATACAAAACTAGTTAGGTAAATAGTTTCCAGCAACGCCCCAGATATCTGAATTCTACAAGTTTCTCTGTATTTGTTTCAGGGAAATCTCCACAGTGTGATATTTTAGCTGTCAGTATTCTTGCACATTCTTATTTCCTGCCAACACCATGATTTCACAGTCACAAATCAAGGGCATGAACTGGTAAATGTCAGAAAAGCCCCAGTGTTACAGGGATGTGCAGCTATCACTTGAGAACATAGAGTCATGGTGGAAAGCTTGTTGTTTCAAAGGCTGGTGGATAAAAATGAATTGATAATTAAAAAAATAAAAGAAAATACTTTGTTTCAGAGAGTACACACTGCACATGTTTCTGTTTGAGTTGCAGAATTGTGGAAGTGTGAAAGTAGGTTGAATTTGCAAAAGAGACAGGTGACTTCATATGCTATTTTTCAGTTCCTCTAACATAACAGGAGTAAGACGGTGAGGTCTGTTGGCACAATTACACAATAACTACAAGCAGATGTGTCACATAAGATGTGTCTTTCTAAATATATTTTAATAAGTATTCATCTAGAACTTTCCATTTCCAAAACACTTTCCATTGCCCTGACCTTAAAGCACTCTGCTGTAGATCAGTTCAGAATTAATCTGATGTGTCCAGTGTGTCTGTTTCTGCCTAGTTCTTTTCTATAGATTGCATGCTAGGTTTGTCTCAGTCTTGTGTTAGAAGGATATTCCACTGATAGTGTGGTGCATGATACTACAAGGATGTGTAAGATCATCGTAAAGGGTGCATCTGACCAATATTCTGTCAAGGAAAGAATGTGGAAGCTGACTAAATCCCAGAGGCATCCTGCACACGATGTTAAAGTGACCCAAAACAAATGTAGGAGGGTCATAGCATCTTAATTCAATTGAGAGGGGTGCTTCCAGTTTCACTGTCTTACTGGAGCTGTTGATCCCACAAGTAGCGCAACATAGAATTTCTTAATGAAACACAAAATTACAACGCTATCATTACCCTCTGTCTTTAGGCCTCTGTTCACCTTGGAAAATACACTGCCTTTTGCTTATCTTCCTTTTTTTTTTTTCAGTGTCCTAAGATAACTGAAGCATGCTATTGCTATCAACAGAGCTGCTTTTCTTTAATTTCAGTCCTAGACATCTAGGCTTTAGGAAGTTCCAAGAGTTTTAGTCTCAGTCTTCCTATCTAAACGTACAGAGCTTGTAGGTACACTGCAATTACAGCATTTTGCCTCTCATTACTTGCCACCTTTGTTTAATGTAATTCTAGTAAAAGTGCAAATCGCAGAAGTCAATATTGCTGTTGTTAATGCTGTCAGGAAAAAAAAAGCTGAAGTCTGAAGGGGGTGTTAAGGTCCCAGTTTGCTTGTAAACCATAAAGGAAATGCAGCTTTCTGGAGACTGAAGAAATGGAACAAAAAAAGCTTTCTTTTCCAGACGTAGTGTCCTGATGTTTCATTGCTTGTATGAAATGGTTAGTGCACAGTCTTCATGCAGGCATTGCAAAACAAATGAGTATGCATTAACTGGTCACAGTGGCAATTATTGGAATTCCTGTAATTGTGAAAAATGAATGTGTGGGATAACACATTTAGTGTAAGGCAGATAAAATCTAGAGGTAGGGATCTACTCTTTTAGTGAGCGTACTCCGACCTGTGTTGATTTATGTCTGCAAGGGAGTGCATGTTGTTAAAATAGAACATCTGCACACATGTAGTGGATATGTAGTGAGTAGAGGGATTTAAAAATTGAACTAGCCAACTTTGCTATAGTATTTAACTTTTACGTGCTTCGCTTCTGACCTTAATGGTATAAGGTTTTCCATTTAACTCAGTGTTATGCCTTTTAATGAAGTCTGTATTCAACAAGTGCATCATGTAAACCGCTCAAAAGAGCAAAAAAACAGAAGTCTCACATGAACTTCCCCCACAAATGAAGATTTTTGGAACAGAATTAAGGCTTGTGTAAAATCATCATCTTGCACAAAAATATGTGTATATCTCCATGTTATGTCCTGTATTCATGGGTGCAGTCTCTTCATAAGAATAACGAGGCTACAAAATGCTGTCATAGGTGTTGTCAGGTTTATTTATACTAAAATTGAGCCTTAGTGTCTCCATTCAGGTAGCAGTAGGCTATAACATAGTCTAACTACAATGCAGCTATAGCCGTTGGCACTGTGAGGTTTCTATGTGCTGAAAGACTTTATTTGTCACACAGTGTGACATTTGATAGAGCATATACACCTCGCTGGGAGGAAAAAGAAATTTCATATATGAAGTTATAAATCCGTAGCGTTTAATTTATTCTTTAATGAAGTCCAGTAAGGAACAGAGTATATAAAGCTCTTTAAGCTGTTTCTCTGTGCATGTAGAAGAGTAGAAATAAGTCTTTACTCTGCCTCTGTATTTTAGTTATTTAATCAAGTTTCCATAAGTCAAATTTTATAAAGAAAAATAAACTTATTATGGAATATGATGGCCAAGTTTCAAAACGTAGCTTTACAAGTCAGACCAGAGGAGCATTTTTTATGAATAAGCTGAGTAGAAAGAACATACAAATGAATTATTGCTGATAGGCAAATGGCTCAGCTTATAGAAAGGTAAAAGCAGCATTGTTCTCTGGAAAGTCCACTGGAAAGTACTGTAAGAATATTTGCAGGCAAACAACATGTGCTTTATGACTCTACTGGAGTAGATAATGACCCTGTAGTAGCAATGAATCTCCTGATATGACAGACTTAAATATTAGAGCATGTCCTAGTTTATATAAGAAGCTGGTTCAGAGCCCTATGGCTTTAAACCTGTGACTCATTCCCATGGAAGATGTTTCAAGCTGTTGTAAATAGTCTTTGCCATTGGTATCCTTTGCTTTAGCTACAGCTGAAAGTGTCATTGCCCTTTAGAAAGTGTCTGGACTCAGCTGATCAGAAACAGGAAGAATTCAGGAAGGAAAACTATCAAAAAGCAACGATATTTCACAGGCTTTGAAAGAGATCTGTTACTTTCCCAGGCTTCATGAAAACTTGATACTTATACTATTTAAATCAATACTACTAAAATTTTTAGACAAAGGAGAAATATCATATGGGATGATACTTAGTAAATTATTTCTTGGACATTTTGATTTCAACATTCATAAAAAAGCTGTAGAAGATTGAATACATTCAACATTTTCATGTTTCTCTATGCAATTTACATAGAATCTATTCCTTTGTAACCTTTAACAATGAAATAACTGGCTTGTTAGATGAGGAGACCAGTGGGCTTAACATTGTCTACGTAGCTTTTGACACCGTATCCTGTAAAATTACAAAGAAGCTGAGGAGTTATGGGCTGGATGAGCAGACGGTGAGGTGGGTTGAAAGCTGGCTGAATGACCAGGCCTGGAGGTTGGAAATCTAGTTAGAGGTCAGAAATTAGCAATGTACCCAAAGGGAAAAAAGACTGTCCGACGCTTTAATTATACAAATAATTAGGCTGTGTACCCTCAGCAAGTTTGCAGATAACCCAAAAATGGGAGCAATGACTGGTATGCCAGAGGGTCATGTTACTGCGCAAAGGGACCTCAACAGACACACACATGTAGTTCAACAAGGAAAGTGCAAATTTCTGTACTAAAGGTGAAAAATCTGCAAGAACAAGCACACCTAGCTGGAAAGCAGCATGGCAGAAAAGGTTGTAGGTGTCCTTGTTGGCATCAAGTTGAACATCAGCTGGCATGTGCTCTTGCCATGAAGAAAGGCATCCTGGGCTGCACTGGAAGGAGCATTACCAGCAGACTAAGGGAGGTGGTTCTTCATAGCTCCTCAGTGCTGATGAGGCAAGGCTAATGAAGAGGCTGAATTGTTAGTTGTTAGAGAACTGGGACTGAACTGGACAAGGGGTGAATCTCATCATTGTGTACAAATAGCTGAAGTGAGGGTGTATAAATAAAAATAAAAGGCCAGGTGTGAGGGTGACTGAGGCCTGGAAGAGGTTGCCTAGAGAGGCTGTGGTGTCTCCAACTTTGGAGATGCTCAGAAGCCACCTGTGTGTGGTCCTGGGCAATCAAATCTAAATAGTCTTAATTGCAGAGGGAGAGTTGGACCAGATGACCTCCCAGAGGTCCCTTCCAATCCCTTCTGTGTCTTTCTGTGATTCTGGAGTGAAAAGTTTCACTAAAACCTGTGTAGAGCTGTTCCACATTAATTACAGGGAAGCAATAAAAATAACATGCCATAAGTTATATAAGCTCCAAACTCACAGCATTTCAGCTAATGTCAGGCAGAGTCAGACTCAGGTACAAAAATCCATGGGAAGAGGTAGTACAGAAGCAGCTCTGTATTTTCATATTCCTGTCTCCTAAAAAGCACAATGTTTGCTTTGAATTTAATGTAAGGTCTCATTCTGTATTCCATTAAAATGCTGATAATTATGATTGTAACTCCCATGGTTCATAAGCAGAATACTGCAGCCTTATGCTGAAAAAATACTTTCTGTATGGCCAAAGGGGTGATATAATAACAGCCAAGAGACTCTTCACTATGAGAAATATCTCCCAGATTCACTATCGTACTCAGGGAAAGAAAAGTAAAAGATTTGCTTCTCTGTTTCTTTAGGAAATAATAATAAAAGTGCAGTGCATTTATATCTCAACAAAGGAAAAGTTATCTGATTTTTGGACTTTCAACTTCTTGGGAAGTATTAAGGAAATTCTGCTATGTCTGTAATGAATAATTACTATAATAATAGGCTAGCTTCATTTGTTTTTGAGTGTGGTAAGGAGAAACATATTTAGAAACCAGCCACAAGACAGTAAAATTGATTTCTGGTTTATCTGGTATAGCTCTGTGTCTCTCACTGAGCTGGGAAATAATTGATTGCTTGAAGCCTTGTAGTAGTAGTTAAAAATTGATAAATGTTAAAGCAGGAACAGTGTTTTATAGGTTCTCAAGAATTGTGGAGCCTCCATATTTCTTTCTCATCACCAGCTCTAGATCATGAGGTGAAATTTAAAAGATGCTTCATCTTAGTCTTAGTAAATTATATTCAGCAGTTCTGAGGCCTTTCGCTGCAGGAAACAAAACAAAACCTTTAGTTACACAACACTGATTAGTAATGTATGAAGCCAGGTGAGCTTTTTACAGTTCAGCATATGGTTTTAGATCAGCTGATGTGATTACATTGAAAACCAACAAGCTATCTATGTTCATAGCCATAATTTCTCAAGTCAATATCTGGAAAATTTCTTGGTACTGATAGCTAAGATGTCATCTCATGAAATAAACCATTGTAAAAATAACAGATTAACTTCTTTATAGTGAAGAAATGCCAAAATATTTTGATAACATGAGTTTATTGTATTGCAGGAAGTTGACTTTTTAAACTAGCTGACTGTTTACTTTTACACTGGGGAAAATTTTAACATATTTATTAAAACATAGCAGCGAGGGAAGATCTTGCTCCCTTTCCTGATGCTACACATAGCGTTAGCAAAAGAAGTCTAAAAGTTGCCCAGGTGTTAATATGAAAGCCTAGATATGCCTCTAAAATTAATACATAAAAATCTCATGTTGGAGAGAGAGATAAAATTGTTGTTTTAAATACTTATGGCTTCTCCTGCATTGTATGTAATTTAATACTCAAAAATACTCAAATTAAGCTACAACTTCTAGGGCCCTTGAGACAGCCCCAAGCTGACTGATAGTTTATACAAAGAATAGCCTTTAAAGGACTTATATGAATTCTTGTCACATAGGAAATCTGGGATACCAATGCAACCATGTACAACGTAGATTTTAACTGTGAGCTGAAAACCATAGTTTATTTGAACAGCAAATGTGATTCAATTGCAGAACTTTCAGGTAATTTACCAGCATAAAACCCTGAAATGAATTCTAGAATTTACTTTTATTTCATGTGTTCAGAGTACACAAGAAATTAATCACAATTAAGTACTTGTTTTAAAATTGTTGGCAGTATGTACCTGAGTATGAATTATCAGAGCATAGTGGATTTTTCATATCAGATTACTAAATACGTATTTTAGTTTTGTAGTTATGCTTCAGTGAAATAGAAAAGCAGTAACTGAAAAAGACCAATACTGAAGCAAATTGCACTCCTTCCTTAAATGAATAGGAAGTACAGCAGGCAATAGGACATGGTCTGAGCTTTCTAGTTCTTCTGCTTAAACTTAAAGGTAGGGATCAAATTATTTATTTGCTGACTACTTTGCTTAGCAAACAAAAATGTGTTAAACTGTTTCTGTAAATTCAGCAAGTTGGTACCTCAACATTGCCGGCAACATCTGTGATCAAACTGCAGTTTTCATTTGCAGATCACTGACAATGGTCATAAGCTATTTTGTTGCTAGTTTATTCATAAAACTTCTGTTTTTTTAAGGCTGCAAGCTTATGCTGATTTTTTTCAAGTCAGAGCACCTCCTGCATGACACAAGCCATAACATTTCATGTTGCAGTGCTATTAGCAATCCCAGTTGCCTTAGGAAGACTGCAGTATAGTGATATTTTTTTCTTGTCAGTATTATTAATGTTCTATGTACATCACTCTAAAAGTAATGCCTTGTATTTATTTCAGTGGAAACTACAACAGATACAAAGACCACAATAACACTATTAGAACAAATTCTCAGCTACAGAACACTATTTTCCAATATAGTCACCACCACCAGCTGTGCATTTTTGCCTGTGGTGAACAAAGAGACTGCATGCCATGCTCATAGAAATCTGTATGGCCATCTGGAACATGGCTCATCTTTCATGTCACTGCCATCCCTGGTGACGTGCACCAGCCACTGCTCACTGTACTCACATGCATTGTTTGGTCTTGGTTTCCCTAAATATTCAGCAAGTGTTGGTGAATGTCAGTGGATGCCATTTTGTCCTGCATGGAGGAATTCAATGGCATACTTTGGTTCCATACACACTTCCATATCAGACGCTATTTTGTCAGACTGCCCCTCTATTTCCATCTGTTGCACAGCAACAAAATGTAATGGAATATTGGTGGGAAGATTCAGCCTCTACTGCCATCCCACCATCTGCCTCTGACATTGTGGGCCAGCATAGTAAAGTAGGAGGCATTACTTTCAGAGCAGCCCTCAGAGAACTCCAGAATATCAGGTAATGTGATGAAAATTTAAAGTAGAGTTACAAATAAAATTAATTCTAAAGGAAAAAAAAGGAAAGACAACTATTGCAAGAGAATGACTTAATTTATCTATTGCCCTGAGCGAAGATAGAGAGGAAAAGGTAAACACAACTACGTTCTGAAGGAGCTGTTTTTTCACTGAATCACAAGGCGCTACATAAACAATAATTAGCATGTCCCTGGGGATCTGAAATATATATATTTGTACCTGTTTCTCATTTCCCCCTTTTCAACTCCAAACTGTTCTGTAATGTCATCTGGAGCACCATCTGAGCTGAGAAGCCTGCGAGGTCATAGGTTTCTCCTTAGCCTGCTCACACACAAACTTTTCTAATCTAATTAGCATAAAATACTATATTCTCCCCATGCAAATAAGTGTATGAGTGGTTTTCATCAGCTTGAGCTAAGAGAAGCTGGATAATATAATCAGAAGTTACCTAGACTTCAAGGTATTGTGATGATTTGCCTCTGGGAATTTTTCTTCAGTGAGCATTGCCTTTAAAAACACATAATACGCGTTAACAGAATTCTCTCCAAAGGGCCAGACTTGTCGTCTTGTCCATAACAGCTAAAATATGGATGCTGTGAGGTAGAATGAATAACTTCTTTGATCCTTGCTTGCCCTAATAAAACATTTATTTAAACATTTTATTTAAGCTTTTTAAGAACAATTTCATTGAGTAACTTGAGTTATCAAAAAAAATGTATTTTGCCAAAATCACTAATTTCTTATAGACAGTGAGTTTATGCTAGTAAAATGTGGCTCAAATTGAGTGACAACATTCCTGTGTTTCCAAGAGGGTGTTTGCATTTGGATTTGAACCATCTATTGAACACAGGCCTCATTACAGGCCCTTTGCACCTAGTAGGAGTAAACATTTTTTAAATACTTGTTCATGGAAATGTTAAGGATGGAAATGACCGGTAAGATCATCTGGTCCAACCATTAACCCATTGCCAGCATGCATGCTCACAGAACTTACTATCAATTTTCTGATTTCTTGTTCTCGACTTAATGCAACTTCTGGGGGTTCAGTGGTGAGAGAGACGTAAACATTATGCTCAAAAATAAATATTCCACAAAAGCAGCGCTTTGCTCTGAGATACTGTATGAACAATACACAGCTTGTTTTCCTAATCATCTACTCCTTTAGAAGTAGACAAGTAATAGTTTAGGATGCAAAACCAACGAGCAAACATAATAAGCAGTTCCTCATAATCCTCTCAATTTTTAAAAAGAGACTAGATTTTAAAATTGATAAATTTATAATTAACTTATCCAAAGTCCCTCCTGAAGGAATAACAGATAACCACCAGTTTTTATGTAAAGGTCTGGCTTATATCTTTATCCAAAAAGAAATATGATGAGTCATCACATTTGCACAGTATTTTCTTCAAATATTTTCCATTTCTGCACAGTCCAGATCATTCTTACAATGAAAATATATTGTCATATCATAAAGTATTGCCATATAATATGACAGCATCTTTCATTATGGAATCTAATTTTATTCTATTGAATTTAAATTGCTTTTCCTTACTCATTATGTGTCTTTTCTGTAATTCTCATTACAGACATTTTTCTTTTGATAATTCACAAACATCCATAACTTCTGATAACTTTGTCTCCAAGGGCAGCAAGATAAATAGGCTATCCTTAAACAGTTCTAATCTTCTTAATCTTAAAAGTACAACTACATATTATGATGAGTGTTTAGCAGCATACAAACAGAAAAACTTATCAGTTGATCTTGAAATAAGTATAGCGTTAGAAATGAAGATAACCTCTAACAGTGAGCTGAAGTCTTCATCTGTCAAATGTTTTAAATATTATCTGAAAACTTGGATTGGTTTAGTACATTGTGATTTAAGACTTCATAATTTGACATCTTTTGAAAGTCTTTGAAAACTCATATTTTTTTCTGAAAAGGGATAAAAGGGTAAAAATTAAAGGATTCTGTATGGGTATGTAGCAAGAAAGTGTCTTCTCCTTTATGGGTACCTGGTCAAGACAATGAGATAGAGCTGTCTCAGTTTATTGTAGAATTATTGTAGGAATTAGGTTTCTATACAGGATTTATGACTTTCTTTGTGTAATTTGGTCCCCAGTTCACAGTCCTGTGAGAAGATCTCTGAATGTTATAGACATGGCAGGCTGAGTCTCTATAATGTTTAGGAATGAAATAAAAAAACAAAGCAAGTTTAGAAATGAAAAATTCCAAGTAAGACAGACTGCTTCACAAATAATACTGATAATGTCAATTTCTTTTTATGGACTGTTAGATTTTTCTTTGGATTCCACATTTTTATTGCTGCTGCCTGTTAGTACTGAAGTATGAAATACAGAAGTAATCCTAAAACACCAGAGTTTGTGAGAATGGCCGCACTGGTAATTACCCATAAGCCTTCACAACACAGCACAAAATGTTTCTATGATTTATTTTTATTGCTTAAAAAAATCTAGAAAGCCTGTACAATATGGCATGCCCTGATATTAGCTTTACCTCAGCAACCTTACTGAAGCTTAACTTAATGAAGTAATAAATTCAGAAATGTGTTTCCGCATGCATTTGTTTCATAGATTTATTATAGATAAATCCACTTATAAAATGCATCGGGTTGAAAAGTCTACACTGCAGAAACTTCCTAAATACTGATGCATGTATTATGGTCTCCATTACCAATACTACTTAGAAGTAGAACATCTAGTTTAATGATGATCGTAGAATCACAAAATGGCTTTGATTGGAGGGGACCTTAAAGATCACCCAGCCCCAATCCCAGCCATGGGCAGGGCTGCTCCCCACTAGCTCAGGTCGCCCAGGGCCCATCCAACCTGGCCTTGGGCACCTCCCACCTGGGGCTGCCCACCCCACAGCTCTTGGCAGCAGTGCCAGAGCTTCACCGCCCTCTGAGTGAAGAACTTCCTCCTGATATCTAATCTAAATCTACCATTTTTTAGTTTAAAGCCTTTCCCCCTTGTGCTATCACTACCATACCTTACTTGCTACCAGCCTTACTGCTTGTAAGCTCCCTTCGAGTACTGGAAGGCTGCAATGAAGTCTCCCTGGGACCTTTTCTTCTCCAAGCTAAACAAGCCCAACTCATTTAGTAACTGAGCCTTCTCCATGTCTGAGGAGGCCAGCTCTCCTTTATCACTTATCAGTTGTGGCACACTCTCCTTTGCTTGTCTGTTCTGCCTAATGTATCTAAAGAAAACCTTGTTGTTTTTCATGTTCCTCACTTTGGCTTTCCTGATCCCATTCCTGTGCATCTTGACACCATCCATATATTCTTTCCAGGCCACCCATACCCACTTCTACTGCTTATACTTTTCCTTAATTTCTCTGTTTGCCCAGCAGGTCCTTGCTCAGGCATGCTGGTTTCCTGCCTCATCTGCCTGATTTTTTTATTCTGGAGGATGGAGAGCTCTTTCTTTCTCAGAAAGGAATCTGAGAAAGTAGTGCTCTCAGCTTTGTTGTGTTCCTTTGTCCCTAAGGATAGTTTCTCAGGAGGATCTCATCCAGCAATTCTTTCAACAGCCTGAAGTTCTCTCTCCTGAATTTCAGGGTCCTGACTCCACTGTTTGCCAGGCCCACATTTGCCAAGAACGCTAACTTGACCAGGGCGCTGCAGCCCAGGCTGCCTCTGATCTTAACTTCTTTAATGAATTCTTCTGTGTTGGTTAGCACCAGGTCCAGCGATGCTTCACCTCTGGTGGGTCTGTCCTGAATCAGAAAGTTGTCATCAGTGTACTCCAGGAGTCTCCTGGACTGCTTGCAGATTTGTGTTGTTTTCCCAGCAGATATCTGGATGGTTGAAATCTGCCATCAGGACGAGAACCTGAGAGTGCAATGCCTCTTGTTGATCAAGCATTCTTGCTTCAGCTGCAGGCTCCCCTTGATCAGGTGACCTATGGTAGACCTCAGCCACCAGATGCCCTTTACTGATCTGGTCCCTAATTTTAACCTACCGGCTCTCAACCTGTTCACGACTGTTTTCTCAGGGGCAGATCTTTGCAGTTTACCCACTTAACATAGGGGGCAACTCCCCCACTCCTCCAACCTTGCCTATCTCTTCTAAAAAGCTTATAGCCCTTAATCATGGTGTTCGTTATGTGAGTCATCCTACCACGTTTCTGTGATAGCAATAAGATCATAGTTTTCCAACTGCACTGTGGTTACCAATTCCTCCTGCTTATTTCCCATGCTGCATGCACTGGTATAGAGGCACATCAGCTGAGCTTTTCACTGCATTATCTTCTGGGATAAGCCTTCTGAAAAACCTCTGGGACAAACCTGAGGTTTTTCCCTGCTGCTTCCTAAAGCAACAGTGTTTCCTGACTCTTCTTTATTACTCAGCAGTACATCCCCTTCCCTAATCAAATCTAATTTAAAGCCATGGCGATGAGCCCTGCCAGCTTACTGCCTATTGTGTTCTTGCCCCTCCTGATCAGTTGTGTCCCATCCCATGTCAACCTTCCTGGTTTATGGAAGGCGTGCCCTAGATGGCAGAAGCCAAAGCACTGGGCATGATGCTGTCCTTGCAGCCACTGATTCAGCTGGTCCGATCTTCTTCTGTCTGGATCCTAGTCTCCAACTGGGAGGACTGAGGAGAACACTACCTGTGCTCCCAATCTCTTCAGCATATTCCCAAGTGATATCTAGTCTTTTTTGATGAGCAGAGGCTAGACACAGTCTGACTACAGTACGATACATCACTATGGTTATCTATGATTCTTAATAATTGATAAAAAAAAAAGTATATTGACTCTATAAAACACAATTTCATGTTTGTGTAATATATTTGCTCTTGTTCTTATCTAACCAGTATGAAGACTATAGGCTTAACAGCAGTTAGGCAAATCTACTTGCGTGGATATATTAGTAGTCTAGATTCTCATGAGTCTGTTCCAGTCCTGGCATACGTATCTTATTTATGCGTGTAGCATATGAATAACAATTTCAGATGTTTTAATCTGCAGTTTTGTGATTTCAACCTTGAAGTTAAAACCATGCATAAACAACTAATAATGATCATATCTGTGGGAAACCCTACCAGTGAAACCAGTACTATACCTAGCAAAGTTGAACTCCTCCCTGTGTGAGTACATGTTCGCAAGAGAAAGGTTAACGTGAAGTCTTTCAAATTAATTTTAAATCAGTTTTACCTGGACTTGTATTAAGAGTTGGAGGGAATTCAGAAATGGCTTTTGCCATGTGAATAACCTCTGTTTTTTAAAGAAGCTATTTTCAGATGTACTGCAATACCCTTCTGTATGTGGTGCTTTGGTGTTTATTATTTGAAAGACGTTCTGTTTGGATGATAATGAGAAAGAAAGTATTTAATATTGATTCAGGTAAACTTCAACAGTTAGCTATAGTCTTTCTTAAACCAGGCTTCTAGAAAGATATATTTCCTATGCTGTGTGGTGACCTTTACCATGATACATCGGAACAAATGGGGACATTGGTAACTGCAGTAGGGTTTGCCTCTTATTTAAAGAGATCCTGGCCTGAACCCAAACTGTAAGAAGAATATGTTCTCTTGAGACATTAGGGCTACACAGGTGCATGTAGAAATCCATGTTAACTCACTTGAAAATGTTTTATCTGCGGTAAAAATGAAATTTTCAACCCAATTGAAATTAAGTTTTGACAATTTTATTGAATTGCTCTGGAAGCAGTATGTTTCTGCAAAATATAATTTAGTCAAATCTGTGTTGTTCTGAGGAAAACGGTTTTATCAAGAAAACTTTTCACTAGTTCTATACTTTATAAATATGCTACCTACATTTCATGGTTGCCCATTGCTTATGATGCCAAACACAAAAAGAAATTGTAGGGAGTTGCATCAGAATTTGTTCAATAGCCATGTGGATTTAATTTCTGGTATGCTGTGTAAATAACACCAGAAATTAAGATCAGATATTAGTCTGTGGATCCATTCAAGCTGAAGAAACCTGTAATTATCTACTTGTCTTTTATATGCATTCCATTTGAAATCTCCTGTAGGAGCAGGTTTTTGTGCATAGTTGAGCAGGTAAATACTTATGACTTTAACATGCCTGTGGAACTTTGTGCTGCATTTTCAACACACCTATGCATGCATGTCCATCTTAGAAGATATACAAATACATGAATAGTAACCTCTATCAAGGCCTATTTTGGAGGTTCAAATATATTTGAAAATGCAACTACAAGTGAGGTCTCCAGAATAGAACATTATTTCCCTGCATCAGCCCCATTTCTTCATGTCTTCGTGTAACGATGAGGTTATGCATAGTTTCTGGTAAGCTAGGTATGAAATTATATACACATTCATCCTGAAGAACAGCATTTGACAACAGCTTTGTTTTCATGAATGTGTTGCAAATTTCAGTGCATTGCATTGAATCTGGCATAGAAGGCTATGCCTTCTATATATATATATATATATATGCTATATATATTTAGTACAATATATTGTTTAAATGGACTTGCAAAATTAGGAGGAAGTTATGATTATGCAGCTGAAATTATTTGTGTGGCATCTACCGTAAAGTTGTGATTACATCCTGGAACTGCCTATTAAATGTACTATCAAAAAGAAGGAAAAAAAAAAAATGACCATTTGATTCATAGAGTGAATTCTGCCTCTAGCTCACAGGCAATAATACATCATTTTAACTGCTGAAAACTTTATCTGTTGGGAAACAATGTTATGTACAAACTCAGTTGTGAAAACACTGGCGTGTTCTTCTTTGCAAGTGCACATATGCATGTAAATGAGAACTGAGTTTGGCTTGGAAGTTACAGACAGAATCTGCGTTGTTACCCAGAATTTTCTAAGGACATCTGCAGCGTAGCCCGAGACTCTTCCTCTGGCTAAAAGCAAACTCTATGCTTTTGGGATGTGAATATAGTAATCCATAGCCTCTTGAATGCAGAGAACAAACGTGTGTTGTTTAGTCTGTGGGACTTCATGAAATGACAAAATACAAAGTGCTTTTCACTGACGAAGGAAGCCACTTGCATTGCTATAGGCCCCAAGGAATCAGTATAGTTTTATGCTGTTAGCATATGGATGTTAATAGTAATGCATCGAAGTGGTAATGATATTCTGAACCATATTGAATAGTTACTGGAATAAGTTCAGTTCACATGCAAGTACTTGATGATATTAATCTAAGGAGAAAGAGGGAACCCTATTTCAGTGTATGTTTGTTACACACAGCTCATACTATGTGCACATACGTGTTCAATCCAACTCTCAAAATGAATACTCTAAAAATATGTGATTTAATCTTTTCCTCTTACAAGCTTATTCTGTTCAGCAAATTTACATTCAAATATGTAAATAGTCCTGCTGATTGGCGCTGCACATTTTGGTGACATTTGGTTCATGTAGAAATAGCAAAAAATAGCTTCTTACACAGCTTTCATATTCTGAATTTGGGATTTCATTTTTCTGAGGATGATCTGCTCGCAGCCTGCAACTACCAGAAGCGTTGTTATCTTATGCTTTAAGTTTCCACTTGCGTTTGCCATCATTATTCCCATCTTGGAGTTTTTTGAGGATAATATTAGAATGGCAGGACACAATAAAAATAATTCCTAGCACACACATGCAGTGTTTGCACTGGTAAAGGAACAGGCTTGCTATTTTTGTTTTAATTACTCATACCTTCCCATAATTAATAAGAAGGTCTACTATTCCAAGTTGAGTGGATTTATCATTAATATGCCATAGGAGATGCCCGAACCATGCTGTGAGAACTTCTCAATTTTTAATACATTCAGTAATTAGTAGAATAATAATACAGTATGATGAATACTGCCCAGGGAAAAGGCATTTGTATCATCATCTTATGGTTATGAAGATGACTGTAGGTGCTTGACAATGCCCAACAAAATAGGCTAGAGAATAATTTTATTGGTTTAAATGTTTGACATAATTTTCTACTGATCAGATATGATATAGAAAATGTGCTAAGTAACATACTCTTCATATTTGTGTACCTATGAGTATATATATGTCTATTTTAGCATATTTATTCAGGACTATTGTCTGAGTCTGTGCTCTTAAACTTGCCACCTTCAGAGCAGGATGACTACCTCAGTTTGACAATTTGTGACCATCCTGGGCTTGTGTCAAGTCTTGAACCATGTTTGCTTATTGTTTGGGAAAATGCACGCTGCCCTGAGCAAAACTTTGCAACTAGGCAAATACTTCGAGAGTAGAGGCAATCACATCTATTGCCTGTATGCATCCTGGCATTGGTTATTTTCTTATATTGACAAACTATTCTGCATGTTCTCTGTGCCTCCCAAATTCCCATTCGTTCAGAAAATATCAAGACCCCTACGAAATTATTATTGAAGGGTTCAAATTAGTGTGCATCACAGAGTTCTGAAATCTTTAATATGGCTTTAAATGTAAAGCACAGAATATTAGCTCTACCTACTACACTTTTGTAACAACACCTCAATTTCATAATAACAATTTAATGAATTTAAGCTTCTCTTCTTTTTCTTCTCTATTACTGTGATTCTTTTGAAAAATACAGTATTTTGACTGAGGGAATAATATATAAAACAGCCTTATTACAGAGTTAAATTCTACATGCCAGCCTTGTTCCGGATAATTTAGACCATTGTACTGAACATCTCTGTATGCACTGTTTTGTTCCCTTAGCCTCCATATATAATTTTATGATACAACTTCTTGTGCATATTTACTAGGAAAATAATGATGCAGAAGGTGAGACAATAACTCAGAAGCATGAAATGCATGCAGGAAGATTTCAGATCCTGTTTTTCATGCTGTTCTTCTTGAAAGCTTAGCTGGTATTTTGAATGAAATATACAGTGCAGCAACTTTATACAAATATTGAAATAATCTTGAGACTAAACACTTAAAATACATAAACATAGTCGTCCATTGGATACTGAGAATGTATCTTAACTTTGGTGTTTCTTGATTTTGGACAGTTTATGGTGATATATTGCTGTCACCTCTCTTTCCACACTTTTCTCTAAAGAAAAATTGACATGCATCTTGTATTCATCTTTGGTATTTCATTTGCATTATCACATGTGAAAACCAGTAGGGGACATTCCATCGGTCTGGTTAGCTTCCCTGATGTGGCTGCAGAGAGTACCTGAGAATGCTTCTTATACCAACTATTATTTACTTTTATCACACTAAATCTTCTGCAGCCATTTGTGTTCCCCACATACTAGATATGTATCTGCTGCCAAGGCTGAAGGAATCTGAAGTACAACAGGGAAGGCGATTGATTGGCGTTTACAGGAGAGGCTGCTTGTCAGAATGCTTACATGAGCTCTGCTTGTTCTCCAACATGCTAATGACAGCTGTGACACAGCCTTACCAGGCTGTGAGAAACCTTCCTCAGTGTGGAAGTGACACATTGACTATGGTTTTTGATGGAAAGAAGTAGGCCTTGTAACTTCCATTCTCTTCTATCGCTATATGTGTGCAAATTCCAGAGCTGACAACTACTGCTGACAGATGAGTGGCTCTGCACTGTATTGGGAATAAGAAATCGCAACTTTACTAGAAGTCAGCCAAAGAGATGTAAGTGAAAACACAAATGGAAGCAGCTGCCAGTCAATATTTACTGCACAGCAAGATATAAGAAAGCATGTCTTACATGGAGGATCTAGCAAACCTTCCAAGTGCTTTGACTGCTTTCTAGTTGGGTTTAAAAGATGGCCTTTCAGCCATCTCCAGCACCACAGCTGTTTTCACACATCATGCAATGTCCACCCATGATTTTTCAGCTCCTTTTGTTTTCAAGGCTTGAACACTGAAATCTAATGAAAATAGAAATACCTCAGTTAGGAAGAGCAAGCCCCATTGCTGGGCCTAAATCATAGTGTGAAAAGCTCTGCTGCCATTGCAGGGTGCAACCTAGGAAGGTCTCCAACATTAGAAGAGTGACACAAGTGGCAGATCCATCTCCGTGGCCTGCATATGACAGAGCCTCTGATGGGAAAGGTGAGCCAGAGAAAAAAAAGAAGTGAGAAAAAGTCCTGGTATTTGGTACTTTGCTATGCCTGGATGCCAGAAGAGTGGACCAGTGTGGAGTGCGACCAGTTTGTGAGAAACTAGAGGATCTAAAGTTGAAGCTTGATAGTTCAGGAAGACATCAGATAGTCCATAGATACTTGCAGTAGTGTGTAGCTTCAGCAACAACATGTGACTTCTACTTTGGGTAAAGCTGTAATGGGGAAATGCAAAGGGAGAAGATGGTGAGGATGTGATCTATAATAGATTAGAGTAAGGTGAAGAGCAGGAAATGGTTCTTTTGTGGCTATTGGTCTGCCAGTTACTATAAGTAAGCTCTATCTACAGAGGATTACTTGGATAGGTGGAGTCTGAAGGAAGCTGTATGTCTCAATCCACCACGGCAGTACAAGACAATGTTTGGGAAACATTTTAAGTGCTTTTGGTTCCGCTATTAGCAGTGAGATGGACAAATATTCTGTGTCACCAACTGAAAGAAAGGGTTATTTACTGGAGAGCTTGGAAAAAAATTAAATTTCTTATGAACTGGAAATCCTGCTGTTTAACCAGTTCTGATGGTAAGCGGAGTGCTGTATGGATTGCTCTCAACACAGCAACTGTCACTTCTTTTGGAAATTTGCATCTTTTAAATGCATATTTTCAATCAACACTTCAGACTTCAAAGCTGTCACTACCTTCACATGCCGCTGCTGCTGCAATCACAAGTCATTGCTTATCAGACTGATTGCCAGTGTGCGCTTCTGCTAGAACTGTCAATGCAGGCAGTTGTAAGCCTTAATAAAATAGTTTAACTTGTGTGTGTGTGCACATTGTGCACATTTGTGCTGGGAGGGAGGAGACAGAGACAAAACTGCACTTTTCAATGCTCAGGAGAAGAGCTATTAGAGGAATTAGAGCTGTTGGGATTATGCAAGGAGGACAAAACAGCACAAAGTTAACAACTCTTCTCATTTCAAAAAATGACAAACAAGTGGGAAAAAAAAAAAACAACAACCCTGAAACTCCCAGGTAATAGCATTTGGATTTGTGCAACTCTAACACTCTTTGGTAGTAAATAGACAACAGAAGTCAGGAAAACACTCAGAAAACACAAAGATCTTCATGAAAACAAAAATAAGGACTTGAATTAGTGTGTTCTGTAGAGAGAAACCTGTTCACGCATATCTGAGTACCATCAGCAGATGAAGAGTTTGGGTTAAAAGTTGTCAAACAGTAACTAACGATGCAAGTGGTCCAAAATTTGGTGATGTCTGCAACATCTGCCAGTAGTACTTTTCACTAAAATCTAAAGATTTTGGGTAAAGTCTGGATTTCTGATCGAAAATAGCAGTATTGAGGAGCTGTTATTTATCCTGTATGTAGAAGACTGTCATAGTACTTGCAAGACAAATCATCCTGTTACAAACGTCTAGCTTGTGAATACTTAGTGCAGGAGATTACCAATCCTTACCAAGATTGACAGCATAACTAAAGCAATCAGTTCACTTGACAATGCATATTTTGCTTAAATAATTTTTTTTTGAGAAAACGTAACAATACATTGTATCGTTATTGATCTATTACAAAGTATTTTGAGTATTTAAAATATTATATTAAAAAACTTAGAAACACTTTGCAATTAATCTTTGTCTTATTTGGTGATATCCTTTGGTCTTTACAAGATAAATTCTGAATAGAGTTTTTTTCTTAAAATACATTTAGTATTTTTTTGTTAAATTCCAGTAAATGGATTTTCTCTTTCCATGACCTGATTTGATTTCAATTCATTGGTCTTCCATATGACTGCTAATGACTTCCATGTTACTGTGTTAAAGAAAAGCCTTCTTCAAGCCAAGTCCAAGTTGTATTCCTCAGAATCAGTAGCATATCTGTTGTGCATGATTGAAATTATATATACTTGCAGTTGATTGTCTCTGATGCTTTGTGTAATGGTATTTGAACCAGCTCAGTGCACAGTGAACCTCAATACAGGGAAAATCAAGCTTATCTCTGACACAAGAATGAATATTTTTCCCAACTACAAGAACACAAAACTTAAAAAGGCTGCTGTTTCACACTGCATACACCAAGCATAGCCTAATGTCAAAGTAGACCTGCCAGTTTTATGGAGAAAGAGATGGATATGGGATCTAACAGGAGTCAATACATCTAAGGTAAGTACAGTTTGTGATTAACTGACAACTTAATACAGTCCATGACAATTTTGTTGTTGTTATTTTATACAACAGAAGAACTAAAAATAATTCCATGTTTCCTTCATTAAGTAAACTAAGAATCTCTCTCCTTGAAGCTATTTACTTGCTAAGGTGTTTAAGGCATCTTCTTCAGCTTTCACTGCACTCACAGCTAATTCGTTCTCCAGTATAATACATTTTCTGGATTTCATTATATTGTGGGAGTGATCGTTTAGTTCTGGAGATGTAAAAATAACCTTTTTGGTTGTAGGTACTGATGTTAAATATGTTTTCATTTTATTTTCCTTTATCTTTTAAACACTTTGACTTTCCTGCTGTCTTCTCCCGTACGCAAAAAGTTATAAGTACTAGAAAAATCACATTCCAGTAGGGGGATTTTTCATGACACTGACCTTTTTCTAAATGTGAAATCACGCACATACAGCACAGCAAATAGTTCCCTTGGTTTGTGTGCTTTAAGTGGTTTGAATTCCTTGGGCAGGATTATGGCATGATTTACAGAAGTGTTTCGGACTCACTGTTGGTTGCAAGTCTTCAGGAGAATGCATATAATTCCAAAAGGTTTTGAGAAGAAGTTCAGGAAGGCTATATTAGTATATGAAATTCTGGACAGAAACTGTTGGGTTTTTTAATATATATTTATATCTTTTGGAGTTTTCTATGAATGTCTGCAACATCAACTGCCATTGCAATCAATGTGATTTTAGCACAGATTTCATTCATGGCTAGATGAGAAGGAAATAGGTAGACCAGTCAGTGAAGTGATTGTGCAGATCTTTTTTTTCATGAGAGTAGTCTAAATGAAATAATGGATTTTAATGGCAATCCTTCTGTTAACAGTAATTTTGCAGATGATGCTGTGTTTGCGTCTGGAATGTTGGGTTTTACTGAATAAATGAAATACACTTAGCTGTCTCAGTGCTCTGATTCCAGCCTTCTCATCCGATGCGTAGCTTTGGGCAGTGCATTTGAAGTGAGACAGAAAAATGTTTTTGTTTATTTTTTTTCAGCTACTTTAGTAGGTAAATTTTAATTATGTCAAGCCAAGGTATCTCATTTTCTGTTTTAAAACTATCACGTCTTTGTTTTACCCAGTCCGAAGCAACTTCATCCCTAAATAAAACTCGTGTTGGGCACCATTGGCTTGACTGTAATACATAACAGAAATATTAGGACAGCAATATACCATATTCAGTAGAGAGCGCATTTTAACAATGTGAGATCCCTTTTAACTCTCATCCCACGGTGAAAGATGCAAGATTAAATAATCTCAATCTCATTGGAAACAAATTGTTAAAGGACAATGCTGTTCTACACATAGAATGAAAAAATAGAATACAGTGGTCTACGTGCTAACTCTCAGTGACAAGGCTCTAATTCCCATTAAATGTTTTGTGTGGTTAATGCTTTCTTAGTCTTAGTCTATATTTTACTTGGGAATGCAAAATATGCAATAGATCATCTTGAAATCTGTGCAGTAGCTGATGAAATGATCTCCCACTGCTCTTATTAGTTGGAAGTGTTCTAGGCTCTGGCAGGGAAGGCCTGTGGCTGATGGAAAGAAAACAGAGGAAATCTGGTCATGCTGGCAGGGCTTCCAACCTCTGACAGAAGCAGGCTGCTGCAGGCAATTTTAAGTGGTGCACTGGGACTCACCAGGTGTTCAGATCTCATAGTTTTCAGAAGATAAAGTACCTGCACCAGCTGCCTAAACCTGTATCAATAGAAAGCTTATTCACAAGGGGCACAGAGAAGACCTCTAAATTGCTATGTAGCCAGGATAAGTACCCATAGACTTTTTCATCTTATTAGGACTGAATTAACTCCATCTTCATTAGTGCTGTTACAATGTCTTTCTTTACTGAGGGAAGTGAAATTTAGGATTGGCTAAACTGGTCAAAATTAGAAGTGCTGATGTTGGTGGGGAAAAAAAGTCATCAAAAATAGCTATGTGAAGAACACTACTAATCTCTAGGATTGCTTAAGCTTCTGAGAATTTAATTGTATCAAATTTGGCCTGTGTGATCTGCTTCAGAGGCTTTCTGATGTTCTGTCTATGAATGTGAACCAGCAATATGTGCTTGCAGCCCAGAAGGTCAATTCTGTCTTGGGTTGTATTGAAAGAAGAGTGGCCAGCAGCGTGAGAGAGGTCATTGTGCCCCTTTTCTCCACTCTTGTGAGATCCCACCTGCAATACTGCATTCAGCTCTGGGGCCCCAGCATAAGAAAGACATGGACCAGCTAGAGCAGATCCAGAAGAAGGCCACAAAGATGATCAGAAGGCTGGAGCACCTCTCCTGTGAAGTCAGGCTGAGAGACTTGGGCTTGTTCAGTCTGGAGAGGAGAAGGCTCTGGGGAGATATTCTAGAGGCCCTCCAGTACCTAAAGGGGACCTACAGCAAAGCTGGAGAGGGACACTTTCTTGAGGTTCTAATGTTATCATCTTCAAAAATGAATTTAGCTAGCAAAGAATTGCAAGACTGTACAGAATAATGCCAAATTGAGAGTACCTTAAAATTTTCCCCTTCCACTGACATCAAGTTTTTTTGTTTTCCTCTTATTTAATTCTAGCCTTTGCTTCTATTTTATATGGACTTAATTTTCTGAATAAAAGCATGCTTAAATAGTGCATCTAAATAAAAGTTAACTACTGTTGCTTTCTCTGCTGCATTCATATCAGAAATACTGGCATATTTTCTTACAGCGTGTTTGTGTATGCATACATGAATATATTCGACCTGTAGGTTTCTTCATAAATACCAGCATCTGCATACAATTTAATTCTTTTTTCTTATACAAGATGTCTTTTCTTGCAGTTTTTGTGTTCCTAAATGCTTTTTTAGGTTATATTCACTAAGTTCAGCATTTAGGTACAACTTTAGGTTTTTAGACTCTCACAGGTAAACAAAGCTAAACCTCTTTAGCGTCGAAGCCAGCTTCCTTTCTCACCTTGCTTAATAACTAACGACTTAAACATCCACCTTTCATAGTTTCTAAATGAATTCCCAAAGAACTGACCAATTTGTAATGAATGCTCAAAGGTAATTAGCATTCCAGGGTGCGTCCCTCTGCCATTCTTGCTCAAGTTGTTCAAATATTTAGAGAGTCAGACAGAAAATGAAAATGATTCTGTAGTTTGAGTATCCACCAGGGACACCTAGGCCCTATTCTCAGCTCTCTTAGAAAGCAGAACAGCTTTGTCTGATTAACAACTATTCCAGAATATAAATCAGACAGGATGTGAATTAAATTTTAGGAGATCCAAATCCTAAATGACAAAAGGAGATAGGGCGCTTCACTTGTCTTCAATATTTTAACTACAAAATTTGTTTTCCTTCTTGGTTCAGTGGTTGATATAAATGAACTTATTCTCATTTCCAAATGCTATCTTACAACTTAATGAGTTTTCATATTGACTTGATTTTTCTGATTTTTGTTCTTTATTTTCTTTTTTGTTTTGTTTTGTGTTTTGTTGGCGCTGTGTGGTGCCCGGGGTTGGCTTCAGTCATCCTTGTGGGTCTCTTCCAACTTGCGATATTCTGTGATTCTGTGATTGTCTTTCAGGTTGTCTTAAACAACGTTGAAATGAAAGAATAAATTGTGCTTTCTTTTACGGTAAGTTACTGTAATATTTGCATTCCTCTGAGTCTTTTTTCATGTGTTGTTCAATTTTTTTTGAGTGCTATGGTGTGAGAATGCCATCACAGCATCTTGATAAGGGACATGCTTGGGACTGCACTTCTCTCATTTTCTTGCCAGTGATTCTGCTACTACCTTACATGATAATGCAAGTCTTTCTGAAAGCATATGCATTCTTTGCTGATTAATGGCAATCAGAAAAAATTTGTGTATAAGTGAAATTATTTTTAATATTTGAGTTAATGTCTTCTTCAAACATTATTTAAGATCTTTGAGTCTGAAACTATTCATGTTTTCTGTTTTCTCTAATCCATTCCTCCATAATCTCCACAGTACTGAGCTACCAGGGCCGTGCAATTTGTTTCTTTACATAAGCTTTCATACATGATTTAACAAAAAGAATTGGAGACAGTAATCATAAGTTACATATAAATGATGATTTTGTGGTGGGGGGTTAACAAGCAAAACCAACAGTGTTTGAGGGCAGAAGTGAGGGGCCTTCAGATAGTGTAGCGTGACTAAAAGCCACTCTGCTCAGAGGTAAGGGTGCAAGAAGCACCAGTTGAATACAGGGCATGGGTCCTCCTGAACTCTGTCATTTTTCTTGGTTAGACATGTTATGTCTTTCATTATCTATCTTCACTTTTGAGTTTGGACTGTGTGCCTTCTTTTATCCATTACGTGAATGGATGAAACTCTCCCACGTTGTTCGCTTTCATGTGAAGGGAATGGAGGACATAAGGAGACATTTTCCTCAGTACAGAGAGTCCAGCACAATCCCTCTGCAGCGCAGAGATGCCTGCTAAGAGAAACACCTGTCATCACTGAAATCAATAGGGATTTTGGCATTTACTTCTGTGGAAGTGGTGGTGACTTTACTGGGGTTTGGTCCAAAAGTTAATTGGCATCCTTAGCCATCGAGCTCATTAATTCCTGTGGCTCAAGTTACTGCTGATGTCAGTAAGTGACAGAATTCTTTATGTAACTGATCCAGTGAGCAAACTATAAATGTTACTCACTAGTCTGCACAGAGATAATATCCCTCTTGTGTTGGACATGAAGAGAAATTCCATTTACTATGTAAGTAATTGTACATAAAGCCAGAATTTAGCCTTAAGTCTCCTTCACTGTCCTTACTGCTGAGTCCTATATGCCTCCTCGTACTTTTCTAATTTCTGTGCATACTTTTAGATAGTAAGTGCTCACTGATATGCAGACTGCTTAATCTTCCTCCAATTTAACCTACAGTATCTTCATCTCTCACCTCTGTGCCGATCACTTGTTTCAGTTTCCGAGTGTGCATTTAGTAACTAGATACACAGATTCATTTCATCTGCTGCTTACCAAAATACTAACGCCTCTGTCTCTCGGTATCTACAGGAGACCTCTCAGGGGATATTTCAATTTATTCATTTATTTATTTGGTGAGCGTAAGGCTTTTGAAAGGTACTAAAATGGAAGAACCAGGAATACAAGTCTTCTAGTATTATGGTTGGCACGTGCCAAACACATTCCAATCTGTACTGTCAGTATAACTCAGTTTTACACCAAGCCTATCAGAGCTGGTTGAGATGTTACACATGAGCTCCTGCTAAGAAACTGATCGGAAGAGTCGTCTTCAGATTCTTTCTCCACGAGTATTCACTGTGATTCACTGCAAGGGACGCAGCCATTATCCATCTGTATTAACACGTAATTTGTGCTGTTAGTTGCCTTTGCCAGAACTGCGGCAGTTGGGGGCAGAATATAACCTGCCTTGGGAGGGCATTTTATTTTCTCCTCTCTTTTAAAGGTCTTGTGATGAATTCCCATGCTAGCCTGCATTTGGAAACACAGAAGATTCCTCACAAGGAAGGATGATGCCAAGAGAAGAGGCAGATCACGCTTCTGTTACAATCCCTTGTCACCGAAGTGCAGCAGAACTTGCCTTGGCATAACTGCCCTCATCAGAATTGAAAATGCCCGAGTTGGAGCAGAATACACAGAGAATACACAATTTTGTTTAATATTTATGAGAAATAATATAGTAGGTAACTGTTTTAAGTATATTCAGATGAGACAATGTTTAGAACATGTGCAAGTACTTAGCAAAAAAAAACAACAGAAAACAACAACAGAAAACAGAATTTGACAGCTGAAACAATTTGAGACTTGATTTTGGTTTTAATTCTGCTGTTTCTAACATAACGTTTCTTACAGTTACTCCGAGCCAACTAAAAATGAACTGACACAACTTTTATCTGCATCCAAATGTTCTCTTATTTTTCCTGGAGGTTTTCTACTCCCCATATATTCTATTAATGCCCAGTGCACCCTACTGATCTTTGCAGTGTAACATAGCCTTTCTGCAGGACTTTTTATAAAATCTGAAAATGTCTTTACATATATTTGCAGAATCTTAGCTGATGGAGATTTTGGGAAACTCTGACGTTAATATGATTTTCTTTTTTTTTTTTAGTATAGCCATGAGTCTAAATGGGCACTGTCTTTTTAACAGGCATTATTTTCAGGTGCATGGGCATGGTTATCAAAGGAGCAAATCTTATACACACTCATACAAACAATAGTAATATAAAAATAATGAGGATAAATATAAAGGGAAATTGTTCTTACTATGAGGAGGTATTTACATGAAATGATATAGAAGATACTGAAAGTACAGCTCTGCTAATGTTGGTTTGTGTACCAAAACCTTTATTACAGATACTACTTTTCTTAGAAGATAAACTGAAGCGATTCGTGAAGTGGGAAGATTTTAATGACATTGAGTGCAGCTCTTGACACAGTATTCAGTATGGCTTGGCACTTGTTTGGGTACTGTATGTCTGTATTATCTTTAGCGTTACAAGTATGGGATGCAAATTGAAAAAGTCAAAGTTTAAATGGCACTAAGGGCTTGAAGAATGTTATATGGAAAGAATTTATTTACGCTATCTTTCTGTTTATGTAGGATAGAGACATTTAAGGAAAGTAAATTTCCTTGTTTTAGGCAGCTCTTTAGCTTGACATTCTTTAGATTTGGATTACTGGACTTCCTCCACTTTGAGGTGACAGAAGAGGGCAGGCTCATGTCATCCTCAAGCAGCCCTGATGAGACAAAGTCCTTCTACTTTCCTTCAGGAATGAGCTGTTCTTTGATGCCCCTTATATATATATATTTTATAAGGAACATGTGAAATGCTTACAAAATAATGCGCTATGAAACTCCTTGACTGTGCTAAATCAATAATCCTCATGCTAGTTGCCTGCAAGTAACATGGATATAGTTTTATATTTTGCTGATAAGGAAACTGAAATCTATCAGGACATATTCTATTGCCTCCTTTTAATTAAAGATAAGTCTAGCATTTTATGTTGCTGAAACTGATAGCCTGTAGCTATCTTGAGAAACTGAGCTAATGCTGCACTGAAAACAGGAAAATATTGTTTATCAAAGCGAGAAGAACTGAAATTGGAACAAAATTTCTGGGCATCTTTTGAACCATTGCCCTGATCTCTTCAAAATCTCAGATGAAGTAAATATCATAAATTACAGATAAACGTATTTCCTCACTGATTTTCTCCCTGCCTGTTAGTTTGTTACAGAACGTTTGCCTGAAGCTTTGAAAAACTTATATAAGAGTGAAGACTTTGCCATGACAATAATCCTTCATGGATTACAACTGTATGCTTTCACAGTATTTTTTTCCTCAAGTAATCATGATAAAATTATTGATAGTTATTTTCCATCTCCTTTCACAGATCCTTAAATTCTCTTCACATTAAATGTTTAGGAATAGCTGGGTAACAAAAAAACAGGTGGAAGGTAATTGCTTCTGCAATTTGAAGTTATTGATAATATTTTGTAGAGAAAGTTCTTCACAAGTTTGTATTTTAGACTCAAGTTTTTTGATCACTCAGTTTCCTAGAAAGAGCTATTTAAACTTCAAATATGTGGCATCAGGTTCTGTCTTCCAAAAACTCTGTGCATATGTGTCTATTCATTTTTATTTAAAGAAAACTAGACAAAAGATGATTCATAAATTATCCTAAGCCAGGTAAAACTTCATACAACATAGAAGCATTATGTCTTGACACATGCCATAAGAACTCACAATAGAACATTCTTTGTGAAATGTACCTCCTCCATTCTTATTTATGTATTAATGATATGACAAAAGTACCCAGAAGAAAGCCACATATATTTTATACAGCCTTAAATATTCACACTTGAAAGAGAATAATAATAATAATATTTGTATAATTATCATATTTAAAATATGATCTTAATACATTAATATTTTAAATAAAAGTATTTTAATAGTATTTACAAAGTTAAAATCAAAATTAAGGTCAAAGATGACCTCTAGAAGTAAATATTTTGCAAATTAGCTGTTTCCAGTTCTTTCACATGCATACGTATGTTGAATAAGTCCTTCTGTACTCCATAGTCCTAAACAAAGCATAGTTTATGCACATGTTGAAATTGAAAAATATCTGTGCAATTTTGTAGAATGTCATTTTGAATTTCCAAGTGTTCCGTCTTGCCAAGAAGAAACCATCTCTGCCTTCACAGCAATCTGGAATCTGGTGAGTGCTGTTGGAGTTTTTGCAGAAAAGGGTCAGGGTTTGGGCTGCTGTGGCCGAATGTATTTTAATTTTCAGTATGAAAAGATAGTAATTTGTTTTTTTTTTTTAAAAAAAAAAAGCTCCACAGAATCTTACCGATAGAAGTAAACTTCCAAGCGAAGGAAAATTTGGCACAGAAATAATGACAGAATTTGATCACTTAAGTAATAAATAATAAATATCTAAAGTATTTTTTTTGTTGTTTCCAAATATATCAATCAGAACAAGGAGACTATTGTAGCTTTTTTTTAGTATTTCTAGTACTTTTTGTTCTTCTTGATTAACTCTACTGTGATTTTACCACATTCTCTGAGGTCTCCACCATTATAAATTGTTCCTGCTGCCCAAGTTTCCTGGTTTATGACCAGGTCTCATTTCTGTCCAGGATTTTTCTGGGTACTATTTGGACACATGCTTCAGATTATGCCTATGGTTTTATAATTTGTGCTTGCTCTTCTGCGGTTATGATTTCACAGATTCCCATTTATCCACATCCATTAATCCCACAAGGACTATATGAATATTAAGTTATATTTTTTTTTAAGAAATGTAATACACAAAAGTCTTTCCACAGAGATGCCATAAAATTCCTCAGCAGATATATCAGAAGGCAGAGTGAGGAACAAAGTTTTTAGATGTTGGTAAGTATACAGAAATACCTGCAGTCCTTTCAAAACACAGCACAGCACAACGGAGCTGAGAATGCCTAGAGGATGTTATTTGACTGATTTTAATGAAATCTAGGGAGAAGACTCTGGCAACAAAGTTATGCAGTGCTGTTGTTTCTGGAACAAGAAGTTAGAAGCTATTCCAGAGCCAGATCCCTAGAAACCAGAAAATCTATAATAAAAGCTTACACAGAAACAAAGAGGTTTAAATTATTTACATATTGCTTTGAGTGAGTCTCGGTGAAGAAGGTAGTATTTCTGCAGTCTCATGTTCCAATACTTTTTTTAGTGTAGTCAGTTACAATAGTTATAACTCCACTGAAGATAATGCACTGGCAGTCACCTAAGGTTGGTTGAAAGCTTGAACTTACTTATGTAGAAATACAATTTTTAATCAGTGAGTTAAGGAGGAACTCTGACATCTCTATATACTTACTCCATATGAAGCTTCGGTAACATTTAGCACTGACTTACTTGGTGATGTAATTTACCTATGTGAGCTTTCATTTAAATTCAGCCTATGTCTATTCTGCATGACTCCGCTATGCCAGACTGATTGCACAATCCCAGCCTAAAGGCTGCTTTTCATCTCCAGAGCAGTATAAACCAGCAAGGGTATATAAGTCAAGTTGAGCCCATTCACAGTAGTGCAACATGCTTCATTTTGTCAGGCAGGTGGTGCTCCAGATAGGAATATAAACTAGTAGACAAATATGGAAAAGGAAAACAAAATACATCCTGTGAACATTGTATGACCTAACCTATAATGTATTATACCAGTATAACTATACAGACACTCAACAAGTGTCTGAAACAAGGCACAAGCATGTCTTTTTTAATACATGTTTGTTTGTTTTAAATGTGTAGGTTGTGAGGACATCAGATTGTGATTTACTACTTGTTGCATGATTGCTTTGATGTATCACTGTGGATCCAGGATCCAGACGTGTACAGCAGTGACCTCCTGGGATGTCCTTCAGAAACTCCCTCACAAGAAATAATCTCGTTGTTTGGTTCTATAAGTTTAGCTCTGAATTTAAAGGGATTGAACAGAAGACCTTTGTATGTGGAGAGGTATTTTTTTTGTTTTGATTGCAATGTTATTTTTCTTGTTGTTTGGTTGCTTGTTTCTATGGCATGCTCTAAATTATTTCATAGTTTTCTGCAAAAGTGAACTAGTGACAAAATATCAGAAAATTACAGGAGCTAAGACATGCTGTATCTTCCTTTTTGCTAAAAATCAACTACACTGAAGTGAAATTCTGAGCAAGTGGATTTTTTAATGCAATTGCTATGCATTTATTCACCTTCATTAACTATCAATATCAATCTGAAGTAGCTTACTGCATCCGTAGCATCAACTTCAAAGAATTCCAGAACAGAATTCAGTTGCAGAGCCTTACACAGGTGCACAAGACTAAGGCTTTTCTGAAACTATTCATTTTTTCATGTGAACTATACACAGGTCAACAAACAAACAAAAAAAAACTGCCCAGAGAGAGAATGTGGATAAGGTAGTAACGTGGAATGGTCTGCTTCCAAACTTGATCTATGTGAAAAAGAAGACATCACATAACATTAAAAAAAAAAAAAAAACACCCTGTGAAAGTAGACTTATTCCAGAACTGTCCAGTGTTTACAGCCACTGTTGGATTATAACACAGCATAGCAGTACCTCTTAGAGCAAACAGAAGACAGACTTTTTAAGGAAAAGTATCTGTCATGTTGAACGTTGGTGGCTGCCACTGAGAATTAATTTTTCAACATATTTTTTTTCTTCAGTTCTTAAATTATGACTTAGTTAACACTATTTCCCTTATTAAAATTTAGGCTTAATTTAAAGAAAATAAACCAGGTGAAATTATAAGAAAAATCATGGATGTAAGACTTACCTCAGCATTGGACACGCATTCTGTTCCTATATCCAGCTTGTCTAACATGACATACGCTACCAAAGAATTACAGATGGGTAAATATGGCTAAATCATTGATTTAAATGATGCTTTAATGTTATTCAAATGTTACAGAAAAATAACTTTTGCCTTGAGCCTTTTATTAAACATCTGGAATTCCAGGAATAATTATGTTAAGATGTGTAGAGTCTGTCTCTTTGCAGCTTTGCGTTTAGCAATTTCAAGAATGTCCTTTTCATTAGTATAGGAATGTTCCCAATGCATTTTTAGCATTACCCATTGTGATAAAGAACTTTTTTTCACCTGTTATTCGCATTTAAAAAAACACTACATTCTAAAACTGAATAAAGATGAAAGTTTTGTCAACATCTACTAAAAGAAAAGGACAAAAGAGGAAGTTCAGGGAGAAGGAAAGAAGGAAACTGAACCTTGGTGAAAAATCTCATTGTTGACTCCAGCCAGCCTGAGGATAGTGTTGTAACTTTTTGTTCAGAAAAGCAGAACTTCATCCACTAGAGGTCAAGCTGGAAGGCCTAATCAAAGGTTATTTTCTCTGTTTCTTACAGATAAGAAAAAAATGCCGGTTGTGCTAAGTTTTCTGTAAAATCAACTTCCATCTTTATGTCCGTTGTGTTTGGCACCATTGTCGCTGGTTTAAATTAGAAAAATGATGGTGTTTCAGATATAGATATGAGCACAGGCATCTTTTCCAAGCTTCTCAGGTGTTTTTACACTCAGAGCCTACAAGAAGCACTTCAAAGAGGTTCATTATGAATTCTGAAAATACCTTTTTAATACAAACAGTTTAATTCCTCAAAACCCACTTAAATATGAGATGGCGCTAAGCACATCATAATCAGTCACCACAGCACATTCAAACAGAGAAGCAGATACCAGCTGTCTCTGCCAGGGGCATTAAAACTCTCACACAATCAGTCTGCAACACTTAAAATCCACAGAAGTCGTTAGGTACTTCAAGGGTTAGATGGGTCACTGTAGACAAGAAAGAAAGGTAGGGAAATGTAATCCAGTTTCTAACTTAAGAAACTAAAGACAAAGTCCTAACTCAGCAGCAGAATCCTTTATATCATCTAGCTCTAAGCAATCAGGTGGTGTATCTTTTGTGTTAGAACAGAGGTGGTCTTTGACAGCCCACATAATCACACCAGCTACTAGCTGTCAGGCATTATGTGACTGGGCACTTGCAAGGCTGAAAATTGTATTTCAAAATATAATCCAATAGCCTGGTACTCATTGTTTAGATGTGGTGGCTGCTAGGCAATGACTAGCGTAACATGGCTTATATAATTTCTTTCTGAAAACTTGTATAAACCTTAAGGTAGTCTCCAGGGGAATACAAATGAAAAAATAAAGTAAAGTAAAATGAGATACAATGCTTTGAAATAAGTAAGTTAAACTCAATGATAACAAGCAGTTTTTCTCTTGAATAGCAAGTAGTGAATTTATGTGGTATGTAATTGTTACCTTGAATGATAGATAGAATTCTTGAACATTTTAAAGTAAAACTCATTCTGGCTTGACTCTCTTTCTGTTATCCTTCAAAATGATGTTTTGTTTCCTGATGTCAAAGAAAGCCTGTCCATTATCCGAAGGCGTCAGCCAAGACAAGATGGTTAAAAAAGGCTTTCTGGTTAAGGTAAAATCTTTTCTGAAGCATGGACAGATCCCAATGGGCCTTGATCAGTCAAACTGTGTATGGAAGCCTCCTCCACCTGCCTCCCTGGGAATCAGAGAGCTCCAGCAGTCCCATGGGTGCTGTCTTTTGAAGGTGGTTCTCAGACAGCTGAAAAGAAAAGGTTCCTTATCTTTGAGAAGTACTTCCTTGGGGCTGAAGATTCTGTAAAGTGAACTATAACAGCAGAAATATTCAGGCTGGGGTGATTTTAACTCTTTTCCTCTGTAGCTGATAACAACACCATCTGCTCGAGGGTTATCTGAAAGCCGTCTAAATTCACTGAATAAACTGCTCATGCCAGATTGTTTGCTCTGCTCTATGTAGCCGTCTAGAGTTGCTGATTAATTAAAGTTCCCCAGTGAAAAAGGTAGGTGCTGTTATTCCGGATGGGGAAACTAAGACACAAGGAGTTTATCTGTCCTGCCAAAATTAGCTCAAGAATTGAGTTTTGAATGGTAGATCAGAACGTTCTAAGTCATTGCAGAGTAGAGTGAAATATTCTGTCATGTTTTCTGATTAGTTTTATGAACAGTGAGAATTCAGAGAAAGAACTTTACTACAAGGTCCTTTCACATGCCTTCAGAAGCAGCTGCAACTGCCGGCGATAAATATTGAAGACTGTATATTGGTCATCTGATGTCAAACTGCAGACCCTGGCTTATGAATTTTAAGGGTGTAAGTCAAGTTTATCTTTGGCTGGAAGAGGTCCAAGGCAGACAATCATAGCTGGATCTTGCAAAAACACACCGCATGACCTGGACTGCAGTGCTGATCCTTCTGCCTGGAAATAAGTTAAATAAATATGCATTTGAACTTCAAGTTGTTCGTTCCTCCTTCCTGAAAATCTAAGATACGGCTCAAAAATAGAATTGAAAGGGTTCAGGTATTAACCTACTGCCTAGCCAACAGAAATGCAACTCAGGAGAGATAAATGTCACATCAGCAGAAATACTGATTGGCAAATCACATTTGAAGACAACCCAGGGGAATCACCAAATTAAGAAAATACTCCTCCTTGCCACAGAAGAGCTAGAAAATAATTTAAGCCTTTTTACTTACAGATAATTTGTACAGAAATACTTGTTTTCATCTTCTCTGTACAGTTTGTGCGTATGCTTCTCTATAAATTTCATTTGGGTTAATAAGAACGATTTAGTATATATAGAATTTGAAAAACATTAAAGATTAAAATTGCTGTAGTTTAAACAACAGATGGCAATATTTGGGGAAGGAGAATGTAATACTGAGAAGAAGCTTTGAACCTTGAGTGAGTTATTGAGAAAAGAAGTTTATTGGCAGTGCAAATTCAAGTCCCATAGTGTGAGTGAGTTCTGCAGAGTGCCCGCAATCAGAAGCTGCATGTAGGATTGGCAATGCATCGACATCTGCTCTGTTTGGTGGGGATCTTGCTGCTGATCTGTGACCTAATGTTGTAATGTGTAAGCAAGGTGCTCAGCACAACAATAAATAAATAAGTATGGCAGGAAAAAACCTGTGCATTAGCAACAAAATTAAATTAGGAGAGCACTACATGTAGGATTAGACAGGAATGGTGTAAAGTGGGAAAAGGAACACATGTAAAGTAGAGCTCCGGTGCAAGGGCAAGGTGAGATGACAGTTAAATAAGGTGAGTGTGTAATAACACCCAGCAGAAGCTATTACTTACTTGATCCTGATTCCTCCAGATCTGGGTAGACAAAGATAACCAACAAACAGCTCGGGCAATGGATGTTTTTAAATTGCTGTTTCAAAATTCAGGATAAGCACTATCAAACTGAGAAGACAACTGCAAAAAAAACCTGGGCAAACAACAGAAAGGAAAAGGATTATTTTGGAAGTTTGCCACAGGCCTTAGCAGTGATGTCATTTCCTCCATTTAACTTAATCTTGAAATCTGATACTAATTAGTATTAATTGTTTACATTCCCTTTCCATGATTCATAGGCATTTGCTATTTGCCCAGTTAATTCTGCTTTTTTTTTTTTTAATTTTAGCATGTTCTTCTACAACAGAGACTAAGTTATTCTCTACTTTAATATTAAATTAAAAATGTCCTATTAGTTTCACATCAAGAAAATTATCACTTCTTACATCAGCAATTTCATCAGGCCTCTAATGCATGAAAATTGGTGCTAACAACTAGTAAAATTCCAACTAAACTAAAAGGTTTTTGCTGTGTTGCTTTTGAATTGTAATAGCCTCTCCTGAAACACACGGTGCCCTTGACAACCAAGTATGTCAGGCTAAATTCTGGTCAGAGTTGTTCTGGTGCCGATCCAAATGGAATTAGTTTAATGAAAAGAACATCAGATTTTCCTTTTACCAAACATGGAGGTGACTGACTTCGTTCCATGTAACATGCTAACGCTGGTTGATGAGGATATCAGTTATTTGAAAGTATGTGAAGAGCTAAGTTAAAATAGTTGGTGGCTGATCTGAGATCATGAAAATAAAGTAATACTTGTGACAATACATTTTGTACTAAAAGAGAGGGCCTGATAGTTAGCTGAAATACTTTAGTGGTGACACTATTTTTTGTCTGGCTATAAACTTTTAAGACCATGGAGTTTGAATGAATTTAGTAGCAGGTAGCCTAATAAAGAATTATTACAAGTCCCTGTCCCTAAGTTCTTGCGGACCTAGTAGAAGAGGTAAATCCAGTGATTAAAGAGTCAAGCAGAAATAATTATAATTTTTTTTTTTTTGCAAAACAGCAACAATTAATAATGTAATCTAATACACAAATGTTAAGAACTTATTCATGTTAGATTCCCATTCATCATGGAGGAAGTGATATTTATTATTATTTTTAAAGGGAAAGGATGTTCTGAGTGGAGTTTCCCCATTAAGCCCAGAAATTCACAATGAATTAAAGCGTATCAGCTTATTTTGCAAGACTGTAATAGACTACGTAACTATAGCATTTGTACATGGGTGTGTACAGAGACACACATACACACACACTATTCCTTCAGAGATTACCACTTTTCACACCAAATAGGTCTATTTCTTGCAAATAGTCCCATTATTTTTTTCTTATGAAGTGCTATGGTTCCATGCAGCAAAATGTATTGCAGAGCTCTATGCTGTCACCATGCTGCTTCAGTGCAAGCAGCATGACTTATCGTTGCTGACAAAAAAAGGCAACTTCCTGCACATGCATAATGAAAGACTTAAATGTTTTCCAAATATCTGTTTAAAATGTATTACTTCTAATTAAAAAACATCCTGCAGATTTACTGTTGAGACTAATGATGTAAGAAATGAAGACATCTTTCTTACTGCTTTAGTAGTCTAGGCAGTGGGCCAGTGTGTTGTGCAAGATAAATCTACTTTTTTTTTTTTTTTTTTTTTTTTTTTAAGTGTTGGGCAGTTTTTAGAATGATATTTAAAGAAAATACATTTTTCCTCAAATGGTTTATTGATAGTGACATCACCTTGTACTATCCTTGGTTTCTAGCTGCTTACCATTTTTCTGCTGTGCCTGTAACTCCAGTCTGGGACTACACTAAGACACATTGAACTGTGATGTGCAATTATCCAAGCCCCACCATTCCAATCCCCACCATTCCAAATTCAGATATTATCAGGGGACCGACCTTTACACAGTACATCTCTCCCTCTGACAGCCCAGGTCACCACTCCTGGTGGGGTTCTCTCTTACCTCTGTCTCCCTCCCAGTCATCGCTGTTATAACCTTTACCCAAAAAATTGTAGGCACATTACTGTCTGTCTGCATTTATGCCACGTGGTCCTGCTCTTCCATCACTGTGTTCAAAACTTGGTTTACAAATATGAAGCCAGTTTTATCTTTTGTTTGTCGAGAAACTCAGTGCTGTTATACCTTTTAATTACTGAGGCTTTACACTTTGTAATCTACCAAGCTGTGTTTACAAACCAGTTCTTGGAAGCTAAAAAGATTAATTAAAGCAGCAGGCCCACAGCTATTGAAAAGAAGCCATTTCTACATTCAGCCTGCTATTTTACTTAACTCTGAACATTCTCCTGTGATGAATATAAAATGAGGTCATAAAGTTGTGAAGACTCCACTCCTCATGTTTTAGGCAAAAATTTAGGCAAAGAGAAAAATGTATTCTCTGTGTGCAGAAATGAGAGACAACAGTGGCACTACTCAGCACAAAACGGGACAGAACCACAGCTAATATCTGTTACTGAACAGCTTGCAATTATTCACATTCACAGTGCAAGACAATCACTAATGTTAACAACATGGATAAGAACTGTGGGAAAACAGAGGTTATTCACTTCTAATTTGAGCCCTATAATGAATACGTAGCTCCTCAAATGCACCAGCAAGCAAATTTATACACTTTGTTTATCATTACACCACTCATTGACAAGATAATAATTAACTCTATGTGAAGTTTCATAGTGTGAGGCTCTATAATAATTAATATATTAGGAGTTTTTTCATTAGTCCTGAGTCAAATAAATAGTATGAATGTTGCTTGACTTTTGTAAAACTAAACCTACCATTTCAGCGACCAGCAGCTGAGATTCAAGTTCCTCAGTCAAGACTTGCAGAATAGCTGTAAAACATCTGTTCTGAAAGGACTTCCAAATGTGCTGTGGATTTTTTTCTTTTTTTTTTCCCCCCCTCTCAATGTCTGTATATTCTTACCTCCTTTGGGCTCATTATCTTCTTCTGTTTCAACTTCCTTATTTTGGCATATTTTTTTCATTCTGTCAGAGATAAGTACTTTCCACACCTTTTCTTTAGAACAAATCATGATTAAAAAAAATTATGTTAATTTGTTTTAACATTTTCTATTTTATTTTGTTGGAATCCACTGGGTTATGTTTTTTTTTTTTTTTTCAGTGCCTAGAAAAATAAAACCCATTCTGAGAAAGCATCCTATGTGCGTTCAGGACTGTCTCCTGTCTAAGGTCCGCTAGACTATGACTTTCCTCTGGGGACATCAGAGCTTTGCAGCAGTGGTGAGCAGCAATGCAGAAGTTATCAGGAAGACTCGAAATTTCAGTTAATTCAACTCTCGCCCTTGTCAGCCCTTCAGTAAATTACATCTCTGGCAACTAGCAAAGTTTGAGACAAATGCTATTCTGATTTTCATACTCAGGTGCCCTGACTTCTGTTTTAGAAAGTAGCTGTAAGTTTTATACCAGAAGTTCCCCATCTTTTGAGGATATACGGATGAAAAATGCATTCACATTGCTTCTAGGAATTCTTAACTTCTAATGCAACACCAGGCACTTTTGTTTTTGATGAAAAATGATGCAGAAAATAACCTTTCCGGGCTAGCTGGAAATCAGCTTTTCAGGGAAAAAAAAAATTAAAAAAAAAAAAAATCAGGCCTCCAAAAGTTCAGTCCTAAACTTAGTTGACTTACTGATCAGTTTAATTATGCCTCACAGAAGCACCCATTTAGGTGACTAATGTCATAACTCTCTCTTCAGAGACCACATGTCAAACCCTCTCCTGATAGATATGTGGGACTCTCATCCTACACTGCATCATGGTACATGTAATTACATGGAGGCCTATAGAAGAGAAAAAGGCACAAGGCATCTATTTATATATTGAATAATACATCTCTGTGACATTTTCAAAGGTTTTTTGATTTTTTATGATGGTTTAGCTAACAACAGTTTTTGGTATGATATTGAGCTTTTGAGAATCTTTCAACAATTTTATCTGTGTAATTCAGATAAGTTCATAAGAGATTGCAGTGATCAGGCAACTCATCACCTTCTTAAAGATCTACTTTCTTACCATTCTGTTCTCCCTATAGCTGACGTTTCCCAAAGTATTTACAGAGTTTGAAAGCTTATTATGTGAATAGATATGTACGTAGAAGGAACCCACAGTGCAGACCTTCCAAGGTTCAGATGACAATATAGGAAAACAAACAAAGGCACATGTGGTTGAACAGATATGTAAAAGGAGATGCCTAAACTTTTGCTGGTCTCAGAATGGGGTTAATTACATTCTTAATGTAATTAACACTGAATCCAAATGTGGAAAATAAAGAAGGTTTAAAATAAGCATTGGGTTACACTGGGTTAAATAACGCAATCTCATATGAGAGTGAGAAGACTCAGGAGCACCTCAGAAAACACAGTCTTTTTGTTTGTTTCTTTGGTTTTTTTTGTTTTTAATTATGGGATACTTACATAGGACCATTTTTGAGTAGGTGGGATGTCAAAAGCTTCCTCCATTCTCCCAGAAGAAACAAAATAACAATTCAGAATTGAGGAATTGAGTCAGCCAGTATTCCCCACTCTTGTTCTTACAAAACTTGACAAAAATGTGTTTATATCACAGAACCACCTCTTACATTACTTTCAAAGAGTAATTCTAGTGACCTGGGAATATAAAACAAAACAAACAAGACAAGAATAACAAAACAGCTTCTTATTCATCCAAAGCATCTTTTCATGGTTTCGATATCATGATTCAGTTGACGTGACTGAAGATTATAAACTATTTATGTTAGCAATAAACAGAAAATGCATTTCTTCGAAAATATTGTTTTCATTCCTAAACCATTAATATAACTAATAGAGACTGGGGGTCACCAAACAGGCTAAATGAATTAGTCATGCAGGTCTTACCGAAATTCAGAGAAGCTGAAGTCAAAGCACTGAGATGTGATTTTAATATCGCATGGCAAAATCTCTTTGGTTCCTGAGCCTGTAAAACTGAATGATGACTTTCATATTCTAGGCCAATTTCCAGCTATTGCCTTTATGAATAATATCTGAAACCTAGCCCTCTAAATGGGTTAGATTTGCCCAGAATACGTTTGAAGGATAAAGAGTGTTCCCAAACCAACAAGTGAACATTCATTTTTAAGATTAAAAAAAAAGCTTTATCCAATTAGCTCTACAAAATTGTGCACCTGCAAAAAAACCTCTCATGAATCAATTATATCAATGCCAACAGATTATGAGTCAAATTAATAGAGAAATAGGTTCCAGTGCTGTTGCAAATTAAACCACACATTCAGAAAAACGTAACAAATACTTAAAGAAGAGGAGAAAACAAAAACTGTATGGAGATGTTGGGCAAGAACTGTACAAGTTGTTTCCCTCTCCAATATGTAATCTCAGTTCTTTAAATTTTCTGTCACTATTATTGTAACAGAGGCATATCACCATAAGGTTCATGTTTTTGTGCTAGAATGAAGGAAGATGTAAAAACTGTTATCTTGAAATTTTGATAATATATCTGAAGATTTTATTTCTATGAATATTCAGTAGATTCAATAATAAGCATTATTCAGTAAATCAAAGTAAATAGCAAATATTTTATAAATATTTTAGGTGAATATGATTTCTTTTTTTCACAAAACATTAAAACTTGACAAGGATCAATTTCAGACCCACTTTCTAGCTCTGAGCATAGTGCAGGCGGAAGCAAAAATAGCAGGCATGCACTGTAAGTAAATGTTTGTGGTGTGAATATATGAGGACTGGAATTAGGCCAGCTTAGCTACTGTTTCGCCATCACCATATTTTATAAGATTGACAATTACACTGCCTGTATCAGCGCAACAATTTTTCCACATCTCATTAAATGAGTCCCACTGCTGTGGGATGAGAAATGGTAGGCTACAGAGCAAGTGACCTTAATGGGCCTTTATAGCCATATTCCTAGCTCCTCTGTCACATGTGCGGCACAGGCTCAGTAAAATTCTGAGTCATCACACAAGATATGAGGGTTTTAGAGCACAAACTTTAATCGAGTAATATAAAAAATATAAGAAGACAGATAGTGGCATTAGGTTATTGGAGATGAGACCTAGCAAATGCACCTGCAAACAGTGGAGACAATCGGTATCAAGCATCGCACTTCAAAGGTAATGGAAAGAAAACAATACAGGTATATAGCGCAGTTCTTAGTAAGAATCCTGAACAAGAAGGTGTATACTTTGTCACAAATTGAACCCAAAGTAAATCCAGACAAGGTCATTTGTAAATTCCTCCAAAGCTCATTTAAGCATAGATGATGTGGTAAAGGTCAGTCTACCCTCTGGTAGGCTGTGATTTAACTGGCTGTCTGCTGGGATGCTATAGAGGCAAATTTACGGCTACTGTAAGGAATATTCCTGTCAGCATTACAGAATGTACGTCAGTAACTGCAGAAAGGATGCCTCCAATTTATTTCCATGGAAACTACAAAAGATGCACAAGAGCACAATAACACTATTTGATAGATAAAATTACCAGCTACTAAAGAATGTTTTTCAACATAGTCACCACCATTAGCTGTGCATTTTCACCAGTGATGAACGAGAGCTTGAGTGCAGCGCTCATCACAATCTTCACCAGCAGAGGTGACCACTGTCACTGCCACTATTGCTGAAATGCACCACCCACCACTTCACTGTTCTTACATCCACTGTTTGGTCTCCTTAAATGTTAAGCAAGCATGGATGAATGTCAGTGGGCGCCATTTTTTGGCCACATGGAGGAATACAGTTCCACACCTTTGCTCCATACGCACTTCCATGCCAGACACCGTTCTGTCAGACTGCCCCTCTACTGCCATCCCACCAACATCCACCTCTGATGTCATGGGCTGACATGATAAAATAGGAGGCATTACTTTCAGAGCTGGCCTGGTACCCAAACAGTTGTGAACCATCTGTCAAACTTCACAGTAAGTTTTATATAAGTTTCATATGTGCTGGGATTTTTCCCCAAACTGTTAGCAGCTTATTCATTAAGTCAATTAACTAAACAATATAATCAGGCTACTATGTGATTTATAACCTACTGTGCTTTTTGAATGTAATTCAGTTTCCCCATGCTCTCACAGTGATGTGTTTAAGGGCTAAAAGCAAGCCTATGAGATATATGCCTATGTGTATATTAAAGGAACATTACAAAAACCCCATTCTGTAAGACAGATGCTGATGCTTGCATACTTTGTGTAGTTCTCAGTTCTGACATCAGTTTGACCTTTAATATTAACAAGTTCTTCCTTGCTGAAAACCAACCCCATATTACTGGCAGTGTTATACTCAGTGGGCACTTGTAGGTTTTACATGTGCTCAGCAGTAGCTTACTGTTCCATTTCCATACTGTGCAGGAACACACTCAAATCCTAATTCCTCATAAGAAACACAATAAAATCTTTTTTTCCCCCATCAAAGCATGACTAACAAAATGGAGTAGGTTCTCACCTTTTCCACAATAGCCTTAAAGGAGAACTCTTTGGTATCCGAAGCTTGTATGACTTTGGATCCAAATTCTCATATCATACAGGAGTGTCACAGTTACCAGGCTATACCAGGGAGACATCTGAAACAATATTGAAACTGGATAAAGTTAGGCAAAAGCAAACAAACAGGGAACAAAAGTACTTCCTTATTCAAAGTGCTGCCAAAAAGGCAGAAATGTACATTCTGTTGTCTGACTCCTATCCCTTTAGCTCCTGTATTCTTTCTTGTCTGTGCCCTGCCACAGCCTGATAGTTATACTGTCTACTTGGTGTACAGGAGCTGGGATTGAGGTTCACATTTTCTTAATTGGAAGCCAGTTCAGAACCGGCGTTTCCCATTATGTGCCTCTATGTGGCAGCCATCACATGGCCATCCAAACGAGGTACAAATTGCTGTCTCCTCCTTTTTTAGGCACCTGATCTCAGAGCTCATCACCCAACATCCAGGAGTGTACGAGGGTACATAATTTTTACATTGGTCCTTCAGAGAGAAGTAGGAATTCATGGAATTGCTGTGTATGAAGAGCAGACCATGGCAGTTTCCAGTGTACATGATAAGCTCCCTGTACTGCCCTGCAGAAGTACCTGACTATTGCCACAGACTGTGGACATCTTATTCTACCAGTATGTAGCACCCTGCTGAATTGCTTTTTGATATTGCATTCAGACCACAGATGTCTGTCTTCACCAGTCAAAAACTGACTTGCTTAATTTAAGACATTGATTTCTGGCAGGAAAATAGAGTCCTTTGGTTCCAAAACCAGGAACTCTCAATTCAGAATACCTGGGAAAGCCTCCATGAAAATAAACCATATTTAAATTTAAGCTGCATCCATTAGCCAGTGGCATGACAGCTCAAATAAATTAAGGTAGGACTATTTCTGGATAGAACCCTCTAGCTGGCTGAGCATGAGTCAAAGACCACAAGGGACTCTCCAGATGAGAAATTTCTTGGGGGAAGATTCTTTTTCCAGCCCACACTGTCCTCATGCAGCTCATTTCCAGCTGCATTCCAACTCCAGCTCGAACTCTTGTCCCTACATAAGCCCCAGCCCTACTGCTGGACTGGGCCTTAGTGCAGGCCTGGAAATCTTGAAATTAAATGCTCATGACTTTGACAGTTATTTATCTAATTTGTAGTTAAAAAAAGTCTTTTACTGGAAGAGAGATCTAGTCGAAGTTAGATTACACAGAAAAACTGAGTTAGTCTACCAGAAGGAGCCCATGAGTTGTTTTAAATGCTTATTGCTGTGTAAACTTCATTTCCAAGTGGATATTCTGTTATTCTCCTCTGTCCTTCAATAAACGTACTATATACAGAATTACATACCTGAAAGAAGATTTAAAAAATAGTCAAGCTTGCAGCACCTTTGTCGACTTCAATAAAGTGCTTGATTATTCTTCTGTAAGGAGCTAGGCTACTTTTCTACAATAAAAGCATCAAAAACATCAAACAAAGTTGGAATTATAATGATCATATGACTACCAGAAAAAAACATTGAATTTAAATAAATTTCAAGTAATTTTTTCAATCACAGCAATGTCTGTTATTAGCTTTCTAGACATCACTGAAATTTTTATCTGGAGAAGCACTTTCCTGCTAGTAGGCAAAACTCCATGTAGTATTTTGGTATTCAAGAAAATTATCTGCATTGCAATATAATTATCTCAGATGACATAGTGACTGACTCCTAATTACAACAGATATAGCTAATTACTTTGGTTGATCCTGTAAATAGCTCAGCATGTATTTTTATGAGAATTCAGTAATGACATGTTGCTCAGTGGGACTGTATATGTAAATTGGCTCTGAAGTTCTTTATACATAACATTCTTATTTTTCAGTATCCATATAACTTCAAACTTAAGTTTCTAGCAACTTAAGAATGGCAAACGTAAGAATATTCAGAGGAACTGAACTTTTTTTATACTGTTCTCAACATCTAAACAGGATCTGAACCTCAGAGTCAGATTTACTACTCTAACCCATTATAAGGCTTTATTTGACAGGGACAAAGAAAATGCTGATTCACCAGTTCACTGCAAATAGATGGGTTTTGTGAAAACTAAGTTGCTCTCTTCTTCCTTGAGTTTACACCGTGGAAAAATTGGTAGGGAAAAGCTGCGCACTGCCAGATGCCTGCAGAAGTGGGGCATAGGCAGCTAACTGTCATGGTAGACAATGACTAAGTACCCAAATATGATTGAAGGCTAGTGTGAAGTGGACAGAAGCAAAAATGGACTTTTTTAGAAAAAAATCTCCCATGCATTGCTTACATAAAACATCAAGTTGCTGTACTACTGTATATCTGGAAAACACTTTAAAACAATTGTTACTATTCCATTGGTTCCAGAATAATTCAAGGAGTTTTTCTTTTTAACAGTGCATTACTCTAAATACCCAGCCCAAATATGCATCCTACAGGGCATTCTGCTTTTTTACTGTATACAGTCCCTAATTTTGACCAAGTTCTACTCACTGCCAAAAAAAAAAAAAAAAAAAAAACACCTGTTTTGCATTTGTAGAAGAAAAAAATGCACTGCAGTTACAAAGAATGTGATCTAGTTTGTAAAATGCTTTAAATTCTATTAGGGCAAATAGCAACATAAGTTGAAGACATTTTGAAACCACTCCTCAGGTTGTACACACAAGGAGGTTGAATAAGAGAAATTATGGAGACAGGTGGTATAAATCTGCCACCACCTGCCTCACTATAATCTCTTGGGTTGAGGATTGATGCTATTTCACTGAAAAGGGGGAAAATAACAACCTTGATGAAGAACCTGGCAAAAAACCGTGACACTGCCTAAATTAAAGTTCTATTTTTGTCATTGCCCCACTCCCCTCTATCATTAATTAGTCCATTAAAGAGGCTGTTCCTCATTTAGATACACACAGCTGTGGCTTCAAAGCTTTCATAAAGACAGAAACAATACAAGTTTTAGATCCCACTATACATTTTATTAAGTGTCTTCATATTTATATATATCTGTGTAATATCTTTGTTATATAGCCACTAAATAAAAAATATTTATTGCTTAAGTCATTTGATTCTGGAGAGTATTTCTGGAAACAACAATGTATGAATAGACATACACAATCTTACCTTGCTTTTCTGTCAGAGGCATCACCCATTGTCATTTGATCTGATCCAATGTGGCAATTACACTGTTACTTGCATTTAAATGATCAAAGTGAATCATCACTTTTGAGATGGACATTCAAAATCAGAGAAAAGATGTTTCTTCTAGTACCTCTGAAATAGTAGAGGACAGTAATATGTCACATTGGTCTACTCTTTACTTCATTAATCATGACATTCTTGTCAATTAAAACAGTAATTGCCAGCAGGTGGCAACTGCTGTGACTGCTTAAAGAAATGCTTCCTACATTTCTTTATCATTGGCCGCCTAAAATTAATCAAAATTCATGCCACAGAATTGAATTACAAGTTTAAGAAGAAGGGACTTGTCGCGGCCCTGCAGATTATTTACCATATTTTGGGTTCAGATTTCTACACAATGTTTGCAATTCAACATTTCATTTGTAAACAGCAAATATCAAATCAACCCAGTCACAGGTAACCCACACTTATCACAGAATTACAGAATTGTAGGGGTTGGAAGAGACCTCTGCTACAGCAGGTTTCCTACAGTAGGTTGCACAGGAAGGCATCCAGGTGTGTTTTCAGTATCTCCAGAGGAGACTCGACAACATCTCTGGGCAGCTTATTCTCTAAGTAAAGGAGTTATTTCTTATGTTTAGATGGCAATTCCTGTGTTCGTTTGTGCCTGTTGTCCCTTGTCTGGTCACTGAGCACCACCAAAAAGAGCCTGGCCCCATTCTCTGGACTCCCACCCATTAGATATATTTTATAATTATTGAGAAGATCCCCCCTCAGTCTTCTCCAGGCTTAACAGCCCCAGGTTACTCAGCCTTTCGTCATACAGGAGATGCTCCAGGCCCCTCATCATCTTTGTGGCCCTCCACTGGACTCCTTCTAGGAGATCCCCAACCTTCTTGAACTAGGGAGCCCAGAACTGGACACAGTACTCCGGACATGGCCTCACCATGGCAGAGTAGAGGGAAGGACTGCCTCCCTTGCCCTGCTGGCCATGCTGTTTTTAATGCACCCCAGGATACCACTGGCCTTCTTAGCCACAAGGGCACACTGCTAGCTCATGGTCAGCCTGTTGTCCACCTGGTCACTCAGGTCCTTCAGAGTTTCTCTCCAGCAGGTCAGCCCCTAATCTGTACTGATGCATGTGGTTATTCCTCCCAAGTGTATGGTTCCCAAGTGAACCTCATCAGGTTCCATTCTACCCAGTTCTTTCTTTATTCTATCTTGCTGAATGGCAGCACAGCCTTCCCGTGTGTCAGCTACTCTTCCCAGCTTGGTATCATCAGCAAACTTGCTGAGGGTGAACTCTATCCCTTCATCCAGGTCACTGACAAGCAAGACTGACCCAATACCAGCCCCTGTGGAACACCACTAGTTACAAGCCTGCACTAGACTATGTGCTGCTGATTGCAATACACTGAGCTCTGCCAGGCAGCCAGTTCTCAATCCATCTCACTGTCCGCTCATCTATCTCACACTTCCCAAGTATACCTATGAAAATATTATGGGAGACAGTGTCAACAGCCTTGATGAAATCAAGGTAGACAATATCCACTGTAACTGGAGAAATTGCTATCGTTCTCTCTAATTGCAGAAAGTCCTTAAAGGAGGCAGCACTTTCTCTAGTTTATTTATCACTTGAAATTACTTCAGTCATTAATTTCAGCAGGTGACTTGTATGGGAACTGCTGACTCATGGCCTGAACCACTGATTGAGCACTTGGAGGAAAGACCCAGTCAGCCCTGGAAGCACAGGTGCAGGCAATTCACCTGTGCAACTAGAAGGGGGTGGAGCCAGGCTCTTAGGCCTCATTTAAGGGCTGAATGCCACTGTGGAAGGATCTCTTTCTGAAGATCCCTCCTTGGTGGAGCTTTTCCCTGTGAATGCAGGATCTTCTAATACAGGTGAGTAATTGATTTCCTTTCCTTTGTAGTACCTATCATGCTGGTCATTCTACTTATTTTGTAATGCTTTTTCCATTGTGTTGATTGTTCTGCTTGCTATGTGATTGCAACACAAAAACCTCATGTGAAAACAAATGTAATGTTCATATTGCACCAAGTTCTTCTTCCTCACTTGTGTCAGTATGAATTCTAAGTCACATTAATATTTACTGTCACAAGTTCACATCTTACTTATTGCTGTTCTCTGACATCAAAGTATTTGTAAAGAGGCAGAATAATCTCTGATGTTAAAGTGTCTCATGTAATCTGTCTTGGGCTTCTTCCTAGGTATTTGATATTGCGATAACAAAGCATTCTCATTCATATCTAGTTCTTCAAAGCACAAGGCTTTATGCTGCAGTTGGCTTCAAGAAAATAAAGAAAAAGGAGAGAGTGGGGGAGAGAGAGTAAATATTAATTGATGATCAACATTAACCTGCATAAAAGCTGTTTGATCCACAATGTGTACGTGAGAATAGTGATGAAGTGTGAGATGTCATGGAATCCTCTATGATGTGATACAAGAGACTTATGTAAACTAACCTAGCAGAGAAGTCTATGTATTGCTTAACGATTGCTTTTATTTTTTGTTCTTGAATTTTTCTTCCCCACTTCTTCCTATTTTCTGAAGTAACTTTCTAGTATTCTGGTACAGGACTGAAGGTTGATAATGAACATCTGAAACTAACCTCAGCCACGCTTTTGCTATATTCTTTAGAAAATCAAATCCTGAGAAAGCTTTCAGCTTCATGCATTTATAGAAATCAGGTTTTTGAAAGAGATGCTCTTTTTAAGATTTACCTTCCTGTAGATGTTTAGTAGCATTTTCTCCCTAGTATTTTTACTACACGCTGAACAAAATCCACTAATGATGGTGAACTTTGTCCTCCTTCTCCCCCTAGTGACAGAAGTCTACATGCCACACAGATTCATGGAGAGACCATGGTCCCACAGAAACAAGGAGGCAAACAGCCTCTGGATCTAGCAATTCCTACTCTAGAACCAGTGACATGATTTTACTTTTTTTAAAGTAGGGCTAATCATAGAATGGCCTGGGTTGAAAAGGACCTCAAAGATATCTAGTTTCAACCCCCCTGCCATGGGCAGGCTTGCCAACCACTAGACCAGGCTGCCCAGAGCTACATCCAGCCTTGCCTTGAATGCCTCCATCGTGGATGGGCCATGCACAACCTCTCTAGGCAACCTGTGTGATTTGACTGTCATTTCCATAATTCTTCATATGCAATTTTTGAAGGAATACATACTTCTTAAGAAAAGAAGATTGAGGGTGAGGGAGCAGAACCCCATTTTACTTAAAGACTACATTTTTAAAAAAGCCTTTTTATTTTTTCTTTCAATGAAGCTCTGCTTAAAAAAAAAAGTGTCTAAATAGTGCAGAGAAATGGTCTCATTTCTAAGCCTCCTGGAGAACTTGCCTCTTTAAGGGACAAAAAAGATCTAATAGACTTCAGGAAAAAAGGAAAAATCAGCTGTCATCTTGAATCATCAGCAAGGATAGTAGGGATTGCCCTTGAATGAAACTATGGTATACTCCAGTGTTTTGATAGTAAAATCATTTGGCTGTCTCTTTAGTCATTTGAGACCAGTCTTTCAGTATGTGCAATGGATTACACAGTTTACTTTAAATAGTGCTTGTAGGTAAAAAATACTGTTTTGATTCAGTTTCTTATGTATTTAAGTGCCTGGAAGGCAGAGAGGAAAATCTTCATTATTTCCAACAAAAATGTGTGATACAAGGTAATTTACACAAGCTATCTTTGAATCAGCTCTAATCGTTAAGGCACAGCATTCTCCTAACACCTGAAAAAAAACCACAGTTCTAGTATTTCTGATTACAAATCAAGTGAGCTTCTTATTTCACATCACTTTATGTAAAGTCCTCGATAATAATAAAAAAAAAAATTAAAAGGAACTTGGAAAATAACCATAGAAATGGTTCTAAAAGAGAGAAGTCTCACCAAGAAACAATTCATGAATTTCATGAAATTCATGAAACAAGTGAGCCAAGTACAAAGTACTTTAAATCCAAATTCAGTGCCACTTTGCAGTGGGCAACCAACATCATTTCTCAACCCAGTTTTGCCCTTTAATTACTACTTTCTTTCAGAAAACTTGCTTCACTTCTTTAGCTCAAGTTATTAAAACCAGTGCCCATTTTCCTTTCTATAGTAGACCTACAGAATAATTACTTCATATATAAGCATAAGAAAAGTTAATCTGAGATTAAAAATTCAAACATGCAGAAGTAGAATTAAAATTGTATTTTCTTTGGAAGCAGTAGATCAGGTCCTATACTGTCATGGTTTTGTGATTTTTTTTTGGTTATTGATATTCCACATCATAACATCATGTAGCGAATGTACCTGGTTCTCAGAACAGAAGGACTACTACAGTCCCCATGGTACTTTTCTCCTCTGTTACCATTTCCAGCTGGAGGGAAAAGATAAAAGCTCGCAGTATAAAAACTTGCAGATTATGAGACCTTGTCCCTTTTTCCACCATCTCTCGTCTTGGCAGCACCTTGCTCTCCAGCCGTCTTATCGTCGGTGGTAGAGTAAGGCCTACCTTGATTTTGGGACATTCTCTCTCTCTGTATTGGATTTATTAGCTTAAATTGTAATTATATTGTATTATAGTGTGTTGTTTTGCATTCCGATACTTTATTTAGTAAATTCGTTTGTTTCTCCTCAGATTGTTGCCACTGTTCTTTGCTCTCAGGGCCATCTCCTTACCCTTTTCCCCTTTTCCCGGGGTGTGGGCCTGTGGATCCCCCATCCCCTTCGTCTTGGAACCAGGCCAAACACCCGTAAACCGTTGACATATACACAACCTCCACAGATTTTTAAATTGTATTTGTTTCAAACTGAACTATAATTCTTGTCTTAACATCAAGATAAAAAGTCCAAGGGGAAAAAGCTTTCCCTTCAAACATAACATTTTAATGTTAGAAATGTTTAAAAAGAGTTAAAATGTTACTTTAAAATGCATAATTGTAGACTGAAAAGATATGTTGCCTCTATGCGCTGAGATGCTTTACTGAAATCAGTAAGACTACTGATATGTCCAAAGTACAGGTAAACCTTTTGTAAGTCAAGGTCTCTAAATGAACAGAGTATTTAATTTCATTGAAACATTATTTACTTATGTCTTGATTTTGACTGGAATAGAGTTATTTTTCTTTCCATTTCTTTTCCTTAATTCCAAAGTAGTCAATGTCAGACCTGACCTGGTAGATTCGTCATATGAGAGATCCTTCAAATATGGTAGGCACACTTTTTCCTCAGTGAATCAAAACTACGAAGTATAATTAGTCATTCAAATTAATTTTACAAGAATACATATTGCTGGAGTCTTACATTCCAATGTAATTCCACTAGCCACTAGACAGAAAAAAAAATGCAGTTAATCACAAAGATAAGAGATTCAGTGCCTCCCTGCTTCTTTTGTAGTTCTGCTCCTTATCATCTGAAGGGCGATGAACTACAAGTCGGTCAAGAAGGCATTTCATCAGTTTACTTGCTGACTGTTCTGGAATGGCCCAAGATGTAAACAGACAGAGGTCCTCCAGTAAGGTGCATTACATTAAAAAAAAAAAAATTGATAAGCTGGTTTTTCACATATGAATGTGCCTGCTATAAAGTACAAATCTATATCCACAAACTAAATTAACTGGTTACAAATTTTAAAAGTAATAAATTTTTAAAGAGTCAGACTGCATCAGGTCACAGACCCAGAATTTAGTACTAGTTGGTCTTAAACTAGATGGAAAGATTTAAAAAATTGTAGTAACTGAATTAATTTAAATACCTTCATTTATTAAATTGTCAACATGGTTTTAAAAGACACAACTTGTTAGTTAACCACTGAAAACAGCTTTTTAGGTTGTATGTGCAGAATGTATTGCCCCTAGAATTAAGCAACTTGGATTTCCTAGGGTACTGAGCTGTTCAATGAATTTGTTTCATAAATTCCATCTTTCCAAAGCCCTTATCCTCTCTTTCCTGAACATGTATATGGCAGCAATTATTTGACTGGTGCTGGAGAACAAGCTGTCTGTTAGTAGTAGCAAGGACAGGCTGCTCATGAAGGGAAGATGCCTCCACCTAAGGCAGTGCCTCACCAGTAGAGCAGAGACCCCTGTACATGCTAGCAGCAGGGTCCATTGACAGCCCCAGCTGCTGAGAGATGTACAATAGAATCAGCAAAGTTGGAAAAGATGTCAAAGATCATTTAGCCGAACTATGCACTTACCACTGATATTTCCCCACTGAACTGTGTCCCTTCATACAGCATCTAAATGTTTCTTGAACACCTCTAGGGATGGTGACTCAACCACCTCCCTGGGCAGCCTGTTCCAGTGCCTGACTGCTCTTTCTGAGAAGAAATTTTTCCTAATATCCAACCTGAACCTCCCCAGCACTATTTGAGGCCATCCCCTCTTGTCTTATCACTATTAGCTGGGGAAAGAGGTCAACTCCCACCTCACCACAACCTCCTTTCAAGTAGCTGTAGAGAGCAGTAAGATCTCCCCTGAACCTCCTCCAAACTAAGCAATCTCAGTTTCCTCAGCCTCCTCTCCCCAGTAAGACTTGTGTTCCAGTGCTGTGTTCCCCTCACAGCTTCATTGCCCTTCTCTGGATGTGCTCCAGGGCCTCAATGTCCTTGTTGTGAGAGGCCCAAAACTGAACACAGCACTTGAGAAGATAGGAGGAAAAATTAAAAAAAAAAAATAAGTATAGAAGACTCTGGAGATAGATAAAGCAAAAAAGAAATATCTTAAGAGGCTTTCCAGGAGAAAAGTGATGGATGGCACAGGTCTGAAGTCTTTCAAGGACACAGACCAGATGGTAGGGAGGGTCAAAGACCAGTGCTCTTATGCTGATAAGGCTTGGCCTTAACTGAATCGCCTGGGTGAAGGGTGTGAGCATTAGGTGAAGCTAGTTAGGGCTATTAAAGCAAACAGTGCCCTGGCAGTGTCATTCTTTACTGAATTCAACTGTGAGAGTATATGAGTTCAAATAAACATGTTAAAAGAGAGGGTCTGATTAAGCTCATTTACACTGATCTAGTAGTATCTTAAAAAAAAAAAAGTGCAATGATATGATGAACTATGGTGGGCATAACTGCTTGCTGATGATACACCAGTTACAACTTGTTTATATTCAGTTTATATACTTGCTATATATTTAGAAGGTGAAATTTTATTTCCAGGAGAAATTCCAGTAAGCATGTTTCATTACAGTACACTGTAAGATGAAAAAAATCTTCTCTGGAAGATGAAATAGAGCAGAAAAATATTACTGTTTAAGCTGTTACCTACCCCTATTAAAGGAAACAAACAAACCACATACATACAAGAACCCTAAATATTTAACCACTTTCTTTTGCAGAAGGGTCTGAATTTCTAACTAATTAGAAGCCTTAGTAAGAATGTTCCTCAAGCATATTATTATTGAACTAATAGTTCAACTTATTTTGACCTATGGGCCTACCTTTGACACACGCAGAAGTGATGGAAAATGCTTTCTTAGTTACTTACTAAGGTAAGGACTTCTTACGTTACCAGTTAAAGGCACAAACTTCTTCCAGTAAAGTTAATAGGAAACTTACATGAGAGATAGAAAGTATTATTTTCCATGACTGTAGGCAGAAAGCAGCACTGCAGAGATATTCTTCTTCTCAGATGTTATTCAAGCTCAATAGCTGAGATGATGCTGATGCTCTTTTTCTGCATATTCTAAGAAAGATACTTAAGTGCATTCCCTACTGTCTTGAGCTACATCCTTTCCGAAGTGTTATGGTGATGACAGTTGTGTGGCAACACCTCTACCTATTATGAGAACTACATTGCTAATTGATATGAGGTAGTTATTAGTAGTTAACTTCTGGCAGAGAGCAGAAATTCTCAGAAATCTGGGCTGTGATTATAGATGTTTATTAAACTAATGGGGGAAAAATAAGAAGCATTAAAATCAGCTTAGGATGATTTTTTCTACTGAGCTAGATTCCTAAATCTCCTTAGAACAAACTTGTATTTAGTTATATAACTAGCTGATCATCAATATGCCCTTGCCACAAGGAAGACTAATGGTCCTGGGCTGTAGTAGGCAAAGTGTTACCAGCAGGCTGAGGGAGGTGAGGATGCCCTTATGGACAGCACTGAAGAGGCCACACTCAGATTGATACTTGAAGTGAAAATGCAATGAAAGCAGAGCTGGGCTCTTCCAGTGATGCTCAGTGCCAGGAAAAAAGGCAATAAACACAAAACACAGGAAGTTCCATCTGAACATCAAGAAACACTTCTTTTTGTGAAGATGGCAGAGCACTAGAACAGGTTGTCCAGGGACATTGTAGGATCTCCTTTCTTGGAGATATTCAAGAGCCATTTGGACACAGTACTGGGCAACCTGCCCTATGCGTGTCTGACCTGAGGGATGGACAAGATGACCTCCAGAGGTGCCTGCCAGCTTCAGCCATTTTGTGATTCTATGATTTGAAAAATATCTAGTTGCTGGTATAATTGTAAGTGAAGAAACAATCTTAGCATCTAAAAGTCCTGTGCCATTTATAAAAATCCAAAAAGAACTATAGCAGAAGATCCATAAAAATTAGTTTATATGCTACTGTAAGCCCAAGAACACTCTTTCCAATACCTGTATTGATTATTCTGTTTATCCTTATTGTGTTGTCAAAAATTTGGAGCTCTCAGTATAGTATTTCCAAAATGACCATCCCAGAATTTATATGAAAAACTTTTCTACTGTATCATACTCAAACCCTCATTAGTTTGCTAAACTTCTAGTAAAGTTTCTTCACCTGTTTGAAACGTGGAAATCCCTGTCAACTGTTTAGTCGGTTCTTTTAGTGTGAAGAATAATATTGCCCATTAAGGTTTAAAGTTCCTTTTAAGCATGTCTAGTGATAGAAAATGTCTGATTTTTATTTTACTTCAAAGAGGCTGCAAGCCAGAGTAACTCTTATTGCCTTCCAAGCTTTTTTCCTTCCTACCTTCCTAACCTGTTTACATGCTAGCAGCCCAAACTAGCTGTCACTTCAGTTTAACAACAAAGACACCCGAACAAAGTGTATTTTAACTGAGTTGTGCTTCCCTCCCTCCTCCAGCTGCTCTTGAGTCCCACAGCACGTTCTTTCACTCAAGTATTCTGCCTCACAAGTCAGACTTTAATTGGCAAGTGGGTGATTCAGACACAGAATAGAAAAATTAGCTGCCAGCACAATAGCCAGTGTTTTTCTTGTTTCATACTGCACGGAAGAGGCATTCTTGTTTTTAGCGTAGTCTTAACGATCAGATTTTCTTAAAGAAGTGAAAATAAATTATTTGTGGAAGAAGAAACTTATGACAAAGCAAAGTGTGCTTTGCTTAACAATTACTGATGTACCTTTATTAATAATCTTTACTCTTAAGCACTGTCATAAATGAAGGAAGATACTGAGGGATCAGGAGTCTCTCCCAGTCACTGTGTTGTAGAGGGGAAAACTGTACTGAAGGAGGTATCAAAATACCACAAACTCTCCCCAGAAGCAAAGAAAGCCATCTTTGCTGGGTCTGATAAGGCATTCTGGTCAGACCTGGTCTTGTTCATAGTCTCTACACAGAGGAAAGCACTTGCACTGCTGTTCCTGAGTATCCCCACTGACATTACTGCCTCTCCCTGTGCCAGATACTGCTCCGTTCACTGGCAGCACACCAGTGGTCAGGAAGGAACATGCATAGATGTTAACCTCTAATCCCTCTGTGCTATCAGACACGCTCTTGTCTGAAAGACGCCAAGAATGGTACATAGACAACTGATCTCCTTCCCTACCATGGAAGAGACAGACTAGTGCTATTACTGAATACACATAGTGTTGTCTACACCTGTGCAGTGGTTTCGTATTGACAAACATCTGACTTCATGTTGCTCTCTTGCTGCTCCTCCTCAAAGGACTCGGGAAGAAAATATAATGAAAAAGGGCTCAGTAGTTGAGATGAGGACAGGAAGATCACTCACCAATTTACCATCATGCTCAAAACAGATTGAGCATAGGGAAATTAATATAATTTATTATCTATTGCTAACAGACTAGAGCAATGAGTACTGCTCCAGGGACTCCGTTCCACAGGTGGCAGCTCTTGCCTGGGGCTGCTCCTGGTTCCCCATGGGCTGAAGGGGGACAGCCTGCTCCTCCATGGGCCTCTCCTGGGCTGCAGGGAGCTTCTGCTCTGAGGCTGGAGAACCTCCTGCTCCAACCTCGGTGCCCTCAGCACTGCTTCTCTCACATTTCTCACTCCTCCTACCTTCTAATGCACAGCATTTTTCCCTGTCTTAAATCTGCTCTTCCAGAGGTACAACGAGCATTGCTCTCAGGCCAGTGGTGACCACTCCTGAAGCCCCCTGCTACCAAAACCTTGCTGCATGAGCCTGTGTAAGTGACATCATCATAGTACTATTGCCGTCTGGGCAGAAGTAGCTTGACATACAGGCAATTGACAAAAAAAACTGTTTATTATAGTTCCTAAATTACAACGGGATTCTCAACATTAAAGGAAAAACTGAGAATACTAATAACCCTTTTGTGGATGCATAACTAAATTGTTTAAGCTAAGATACTAGATGTGTAAAATTATCAGGATTAAATACTCAAGAAATCATATAGTCTTATTTGCTAGTTTTGGTCAGTTATTTGGGGTCTGCTAGGTTTGAACTGTTCCGTAAAATGAGTGCATTTGAAGCAAGAACTGCCAGAGTTTCTGTAAAAAATTATAAATGCATTCCATACAATATTAAATGTGAAGTTACTAATGATCATGTGGTCAACCTTAACATAAAATGAGTTAATCAGGTTCCTTTTTTAAAAGAACTTGAAAAAGTTTTTACAAGTTTCACTGAAATTCAGACTTGTCTCACATGCTAGGAAATTATTTAAACTATATAAAAAGTTCACAAATTGGATAATATTTGCTTTACTAAGACAACTAGAATAGACCATATAAAACTTATGCAGGGTTGATCAAATCAAAATTTATTAAGTGTTTATACAGTCTCATTATAAAATATCTTCTTAAGTAATCTTAAGTGTTTGCTGGAAGAGTGTGTCTCTTTTACATTACGAAAGTTAGCTTGTTAATATAAAGGGAAGAGTAATTAATCATCTGTCAATGGTTTACGGGCAGGTTCGGCCCAGTTCTGTGACTTCTGGGGTGGGGAACCCATGGACCCACACCCCGGAGAAGGGAAAAAGGGTAGGGAGATGAGCCTAAAAACAAAACAGCAGTAACAATCTGAGGAGAAACAAACTAATTTACTAAATAAGATATTGGAATGCAAAATAACACAATATAATACAATATAATTACAGTTTAAGCTAATAAATCCAATACAATGAGAGTGTGTCCAAAATTGAAGTAGGCCTTATTCTAATACCAATGGTGAGATGGCTGGGGAGTGAGATGCTGCTGGGATGGATGAGGGACTGGCAGAGAAGAAGAGCGTCTTGTGATCTGCAAACACTTTTATCTTTCCCTCTGAATAGAAATGGTAACAGAGCAGCATAGTCCCCCAGGAAATGTAGTTCTTCTGAGGGACAGGTACCCAGAACTATCCATGGAACTGGAGCATTAACTCTTTAACTTTCAGTACACGATGTTATGATGCAGAATACCAATAACCAAAAATCATAAAACCATGACATCATTTAGTAAGATATACCTCTCCATTCCTTTTGGAATCTTAAAGGCACACATTAACAACTATTTCAGGTGAGAATACTCAAAAACATTTGCTTACTATTTACATTTTGTTCTAAGACTCTAGAGAGACTCTAGTCTCAATATTGTTTTTACCACAATATCTAGGACTATACTAACTTTTTACACTTGGCAATTGCTTTTCCTAATGTTTAAACAGAATATTTTGCGTTGCAGTTTAAGCATGTTTTGTTCTTGTCCCCTCTGAAAAGTCAGAATAATTGATGCTTCTCCTCTTGTAACATCCTTATTGTTATTTTCTAAGAATTTTGTCTTTCCTTAGTTATCTTTTCTCCAATCTAAGCACACCTTTTATCATCAGCTTCACTTTAACTTTTAATCGTTTTCTGTCTTTCAAGGGTTACTATCTTTGTTCTCTTTTTGATGTGTGACAAAAACGCTGGAGCCAGGCCATTAACAGTGTGAAATAAAAGGAAGTATTCTAATTGCTCATTTTACACATAATACTCCTAATAATACCATTAAAGTTGGCTTGTGCTTCCTTGCTACCTTTTTTGAAGTATAATCTGTTATCCAAGATGCTCGAGTAGAAATAGTTATCCTCTGTTTTCTACTGTTTCTTCATTTCTCATTATTTATCTCTATTTAAATGCCTGTTATATATCTTAATTCAACTACATAATTGGCACAAGTCTACTTTTCTCAATTTATCAAGCTGATATCATTATTTTATTCCTGAAATATACTTAATGTTTCATTTCCCAGCCTTTAAATAATTCATAAATGTGATTACCTTACTGCCTTCTTACAATTTTCCAGTCCAAGTTATTATTTGAAATCCAAGAATCCCTATCTAGGATTTTCAAAGCCCAATTCAAAATTCAGTAGCCCATTATTACGTAAGCCATTAATGATGTTTCACTTGGACCAGTATTTTAAATATCTGTAGTTTCCCCATAAAGCACCTTAACAAATTCCTGAGTTTTACATACTTCCAGTGACTGTTTCAGGCAATCAAAATAATTTCCCAAAAATACAACATGAGATATGCAATCTGACAGCATTAGATAGCTAGAAAGGCATAGCTGAATAGCTGGATATGGTTGGGGGAACAGCACAGTCTAATCAGATTCTACAGTTCCATCTTTGACTGAAGACCATATGCTATTCATCACCTGCTCAAAGACCTAGAGGAAAACCACTAAAATCCCTCTGCAGTTGTAAAGTCTCTATAGTCTTATTCCCCATTCCCTGAGCCCCTGTGGTGCTGGGTTGGACTTCATGGTTGATCGGGATTCAGAGCACTTTAGAAGCCCAGGAACTCTTCTTTGGGAGAAGTTGACCCTCTTGGATGTTTCTGTTTGTGGCTATTGTATTTCTGTTGTAGGTATTGGAGGGGCACATGCTCAGTGATTCTTGCTTCTTTCAATATTCAGTATGAAGTCCCTGCTTTACACAGCAATATTTTTAGAGAGTGGCAAGTTGTACTGAGCTCATAGGGGAAGATTTTTTTTTTTTTTGGACGAAGCTACAGAGTTGGCTTCTGTGAACAGAGCCTGGCAATGACTGGTGTCAGAGCAGGGTGGCTCCAGCTTCTCCAACAGAGGTGCACTGCTGCCAGAGCTAAGCCATAAGCCACACTGGGCATGCTCTGGGAGAGCAGAAAGAAGAGAGGGAAAAGCTGCTGAGCTATAGCAGCTGGGAGAGAGGAGTGGCCCTGCAGCTCCCAAGATCAGTGCAGGAGGAGGGCAGCAGCTCGCTGCAGCCCAGGAGAGGCCCATGGAAGAGCAGGCCTCCCTGCAGCCCATGGGCACCAGGTCTTTACATGCAGCCATGGAGGAGCCCATGGTGCAGCAGCAGAAGAGGCCTGAAGCCTGCAGCCCATGGATACTCCCACAGGAGCGGCCTAGGCCGGAGCTGCAGCCTGAGGACAGCGGCCCCTTGTGCAGTTCAGATTGTTCTAGCCCGTTAGCAATAGGCAACAAATTGTAGTAATGTCCTTATGCACAGTCTGTGTTGCTCATGATGGTAATCTCAACCTTTGAGCCCTTTTTTACTGTATTTTCTTCCCCTGATCCTTTGAGGAGGAGCAGTGTGAGAGTAGCCCGATAGAGCCTATCTGCTTACTGGTGTTAAACCAACATGTAGTTTTGATACTGGCCAGTATATAGTTTTGCTAATGGCATCATGACCATATTATGGCTGGCTGAAGAGCTTGCTTGTTCATTTCTTCTAATCCAGTAATGCTGGAATGTACAGTACTTTCTTGGACACATCCATAATAACAAAAGCAAGTAGATGGAACCATTGTAATTGTCCATAATTTAGCAAAGAACTTCATTTTTTTTTCCTTGTAAACATTCAGGTAATATGTTTTTAGTCAGTAACAGGTTTTACAAAATGGCACTGATTGCTTTTTACTAAAACAAATAATAATGTTCATATTTTCTGACATTTAGATAATAACTTGTTCATAGAAGCTTTCTTGCCCGCCCCCCCCCCCCCCAAAACCATGCCAGAGAGGGGTTTATGTTTAAACCTGTTTAATATTTGAAATCCAGGACATGCTTCCTGAGTGTATTTGTGCAGTAAAGAATACATGAAGCAATACTTGCACCAGGGGGTTTATAGGTGGACCAGAGGAGGTCTGTGAACGTTTTGACCTAACATCACCATATAGTATATTGATCCCTACAGTAAGGAGCTGTTGTCTAAATTGAAATGGACTGTTCATCTCTACTGTAGCAATACTTGGCTGTACCTCCTAATTTCAAATGAAGGACCTAGAAAATTCTTAGTTTCACATTAATCCCATCCTGAAATGGGTTTCAAGAGTCTTATGCACAACCAGTTCAAATGTTTAAAATGTGTGTTGGGAAAAGAGAGATGCGCTGCAGCAAAAGTCTCTGCGAGCATAGATTTCTGATCGGAGATGTTTCTCACAACAGCCTAGAAATAATTTTTACTGCAAAAATTAAAAATAAATAAATGGAATAAGAATCTCTTGAATACTCCTAACATTTAATTATTTAGAATTAAGCAGATGTAGTACTTAGCTCACATGCCGCAACTACACACATGTATCAATAATGTATTAAAAAAATGCTCTAGAATCCCTAAAGTTTGTTGACCAGTTTATGTATAGGTTCTGCAGTAAGGAATAAAGAATCCTATGCAATAAAGCTGTATGCTTTCAACAACTACTGATTTTTCCATACGCTGTATCAACCTTAGAAGTTTATCAGGCGAGAAAGCAGAAAAGAAAATAGGGATATATATCACGCATGTCAGCTATCTAATATTGTAGTTAGTAGGACAAAGTACATATTCTAAAAACAATGATATCCTAACAATACATGGATCTCAGCACTTTTTCCTCATCTGAAAACTTTGCACAGTGCCACATTTTTGTGCAGATTCATAAAGAATGAGGATTAACAAGGTATTGATTAGGAAGGTTATACTGTACTTGGTGAGATGGTGTGAAATCAGAAAGGACCATCTGCCATGGTTTGCATAGCTACAAAATGATCTTGGCCACAGTCAGCAAGATGACTGTTAAAAAGTCCAATTACAATTGTAGTCATCGTTTCATTTTTTTCTCAAAAGAGACACTCACATAATAGCATGTCTCTTCATGGTTTTTACACAACTGCATTTCCTAAATGTTTCAATTAAATTCTGGTTTAAACATCCACATTAATATTAGCCATCATAGTGAAAACGGGGAAACATTCCAAAGCCATTGAAGGGATTAAAGCTTAGCTTACCTAAACTTTAATTATCTCTGTAATTTTGGGAGATCACTGATGAGGGACTAGCCCAAACTGCCTTTCAGAGGAGGTTCAGTAGAGCAGACTGCCCATAGCTGTGTCCAGGCAGGTTTTGAATATCTGTTTGACCTGGCCCAACTTTTCAGTTTATTCTCACATGACAGAAGCTCCAGTCCTCTAATCATCTTTATGAACTTCCACTGAAATACTCCTGGTATGTCCCTGTCTGTCTTGTACTCAGATAAAAAGTTGCTGGATAAAAAGTTTCATGTTCTAGATTAATACACACTGTGAAGGCCAGACAAGCTAAAATACTAAAAGAAGAAATTATTTTAAGCCAAAAGTTATTAATTATTTGTTGGTAGAATCAAATCAAGGCATTATTGGCAACAAGAGTGTTTGGGCAAAGTCTTGGTTCTACCTTCTTTTCAAAGCTTTCTTGCCATGGGAGTATTCAAAATGCATTTTGTGTTGTATTACTATGAAGATGCTTGAATATGCGTACACTTTTCACATTACGAAGACCCAGTTTTTTTCAAGTCCCATTTTAAAAGGTCTTTTCCAAATTTAGTTCAAGAGAGAAGAAAACAGTGAAATCAGCATGTAAGTAATAGGAAATGCCTATTCCACACACCTGCAATCTCTGCTGTGTGATTACTTCTGAATATGTGAAACAAAACTTGGAGTCTTAAATTCTGTCTGTCCTTGCTTTAGCTTGCTCTGTAGTCTGTCCTTTGTGTAATGCCTGCCTAAGCCTGAATGTGAAAATTGCACCCTCTAAGTGTGTCATAAAACTGATAAAGCCTTTTCTTGGAACTGAATATTCAATTTGAGAGAAATATTAGCTATTCAAGGGACTCAGTGATATCATAAAACTGGTCAATCTGATTTACTCTATCTTGAGTACTATGTGAATTGTTTTAGCCATCAAATAGCTGTATTTCTTTTTAATAGTATCTCACACTACCAGGTCAGAATTTACTACAGAAAACAGCTTCTGATGAACGTACCTATTGTAGCTGTTGGGCTAATTTACAAGGCATTTCATTCTGCAAATGTGCAGATGGAGGCAAGATATTTGAAACGTATCAAATAGTAAGTAAAAATTACAAGTCACCAGGAGGAGGGTTCCTGCTTTGTCCAGAAGCTTAGAAATTTCAGAAGATCCACATCTGTTGTCACCATGCTATGACACTGTCTCAAAATTCTTAAGGTAGCTTACTGGTTCTGCAGTTTAAGCTTTATATACTGTAGGCTATAAATGAACTGTGTATATTGGTTCACCTATATGACCTGTCCATTTTTTTTTTCCTTTTGAAGGATGCAGTGAACTCGGTAGGGCGAAGTGGTTGAATGAACAAAGAAACAGCGGATGCATGACAGCACATATATTAATCTGATAGGAAAAAAAAAGGAAGTACATGGACAGAGCTTCATGGCTAATTTACTCTCCTTGCTTGTCTCTGTTTAGTCCTATCACCACTAACTGACAGGCTGGGAATATGAAAAACAAGCAAACAAAAACAAGCAGATAAAGAATCAAGTTGTCTTCAATTTTATGATTGGTGATGGGTGCTTTTTTTTTTTTTTGGAACTAGGTGTTGCCTTCACAAAATGTATTCCCTGGGTATAATAAAGGTGCTGTCAGTGACTAAAACTTATTTATTCTGTCAAATGATTGAAAAAGGAAGATGATCCTGGATTGTGCAGAATCCTACTACATCCAAGTACTGAACAAACCAACACTTTTTATCTTTAACATAAAAATTAATGCATTCTGAAGCACTGATTAACACTGTACAGTAACAGACCAAGTCAGCCACTTTGAACTTGTAATCTTCATTCTTCCCTAGTGTGGAAATGACCTTTCAAAAATGCTGTCTCTTTTTCAGTATTTCAGAGAGCACAAAAATTGGCAGGTATTTTGATTCATGACAGAAGCCACTACTCTGTCTGCTTGAGACACAATTATTAGAAGCACCTTTGAAGCTGAAAAAATGAAGTCATTGCTGGCAACTAGGCATGCTTCTCCTGGAATCTTCTGGGTCAGCTGCAGCAGTGCTGTCCCTATATCACCTCTCCAACCACCCCCATGCTCTGTGTGAAACCACCTCATTTGGCTCGGGCCTGTAATGTAGTCACTGCACTATCTGCTCCTGTCAAAATGCTCTAGGTTAGCATAAACACTGTCAGCAGTAACCTTTTGGTTGGCTTCTGTTAAAGCTGAGACTGTTTAGCTACAGAAGAACTGTAAAAAGTAAGAGTGCCAGCAGACCAGGGATGTGGGATGAGGAGAGGATGGGCAGCTGGAGGGAGCTGTGATTGTACATCTGACCACATTCTCTTTCAAGTCTGAATATTTCAGCCCCGCAAATCTCACTCTTAAAAGAGCTAACACAGGTAAGCTGATTGAAGAACTAGGAGCTTTGAAACAAATTTTTTAGTAAGAAAAAGTACAAAACCTTGTCATTGTCTACTAAATTCTCTATTTCTCTTACCCTCCTCAAGCCTCCCACTGTCTCAAACTTTTTTTTTCCCCTCTTTGTTGTTTTTTTTGGGGGGAGGGATCCAATGGCATAAAATGGAAGAAAAAAAAAAGGTTTCATTGTCCCTTAGACACAGAACCAGTCAGAAGTATTTTTTCATCTCAGCATCATTTTCTCAACAGGCCAATTAAAAAGAAATTCTAATTTGCCACATTAGACCTTGGACTGGGCTAGGTAAGAGATATGGCTTTGGACCACTTCAGACTAATTAGGGTTTAAAACTAGTGTTTCCTGGGGTGACTTCCATGCCTTAAAAATTCTTCCTTTTGGTGTATCATTCTTGTGACACACACACCCCCCATTCATAAGTGTCTGCTCTTTCCACATGCATGTATTAAGGGAAATTGGATGCTGTAATTTTTCTTCCAAATTCTTCTGCAAGAGATCAGTATGGCAATATTAAAATAGCCCCACATAAAATATCTGACAACAATATAATTACCGAAGTGTACAGATCTACAAAACAGAGTACTTTCAAATGAAAATGGAATCACGACCTTGATTAAAGTAATTTCCCTATGATAAAATATCATTAGGTTTAAAAGATACATATATATCTGAAAGACTGAATTCTGTAACCTGTTTCATAACTTTCTGCATCTAATTTATAAACATTGCTTTTAAATAGAATTCTACAAAAGACCCTTTATAAAGCCAGTGCCGAGTTAAAAAGGAATTTTTATTCTGTTTTCTGAGATCTTATTCTTCATCTTTCATTTATATACAACTTGAATTCTTACATTATGAATTCATTTCCTTTAAATGTGTAGCACGATTAACAATAAATACGCTGTTGTTTTCTCTGTTTTGTTCTGAATGAATCCAAATGTGTTACCAGCTAAATCTGATGAGAGACACGCAGATATTCTGAACTTTCAGTGAATATCTCAGCTGCTTGCTGAACAGCAAACAAATTCATTTGATGCACCATAACCTCCGTGGAATGAAATCTTCCCTTATAAATATATTATTCAAAGTCAAAACATAACTTCCTAATTTCAGCTGAGGACAATATAAAATTTCTACAACAATGAGCTGAAAATTAATAAAATATCTGTTGCAGAGATTCACTTCAGTTTTCTGAATTTGGAGGTTGCTAGGTGATGAAAAATGAGTTGATTGTGTCAGTAGAAAATGCTTCTGGGGAAGTATGAAATGGATTGCAGGGTACCATTCTTTAAACATGAATTAGCATTGTATGAAAAAGAATGTATTTCATAGTATTACAGGTCTGAAGACTTGATAAGAAATTGTTATCAGAAGACAACAGCATGAAAAGGATTCTGGAGGCCCTTAAAGATTAATAATAAGCAATAAATAACTGGAAACTGAAAAAGGTGGAAAAGATGTAAGAAATCCAAGATCCTGAATGATTTTTAGATCTAGAAAAAACTGTAACCAAAACCTTTTTTTAAACACAATTAAGGAAACATGCTGTGGAAAATTTTTACTTGTATACGCACAGTTAAAGGGAAAATAGCATGTCAGCATCTCTTTGTTTGAAAAGCCTAATCAACTTCCTTAAATAATTAGAAGACCTTTACAGCACCTTGCTTTTTTGAGAAGAATACAGTATAAAAGGTAGATACCAATATAATACACTAAGCCATCATTAACACAAGTAAAGTACTCTCTATATTTCCTAGGAACTGGAACATGAAATGCTTAAAAGAAACCCACTATCCTTATCTAATTTTGCATATATAAAATTCTAAATGGCTCAGTGCAATCATCAAGCGGTACTTTCACATTTTTAAGGTATTAATGGTATATTTCCATCTTTCTAAAGTAATACTGCCTTGGATATATTGTTTTTGTTTTAAAGGTCACATTTCCTTGAAGCAAAGTGTGTTGATATGAAGATATTGAGGTGATTAAAGAAAATCAATCTACATGGGAGAACACTGGTGAAAGTAGGACAATTTAGACATAGGAGTAAGTAGAAATGGAATGCAAAACTATTTATAGTAATTCAACTTTAACCTTGGGCACAGTTAGAGGGATGCCTTTGGGAACCAGGGGAAAGCAAGAAAATGCAGAACTGAAAACAGTGGAAAAATCTAAATGCTACTTTAGCAAAATCTGTCAGAAAATGCAGCATATGTATATAAAAAAAAACTTCCCAGATGACAGTTATCGGATAACATGAACGAAATAGACAACAGCAAAACTCATGCAGGATGAATAAGGAGAATTCTCATTTTCCATTTACTGGAACGCTATAGTTGTGGGAAATAGCGTAGGCATGGATTATTTGTAACATTTATGACAATGAGACAGATCTTGTCTCTCTCTTTAGCCCAGTTAAATACTCCTTGTTGTTAGTCTCTTTAAGACAAATCTGGCCTGCCAGCTTTTGTGTTTTCTGCTCTGACAAGCTCTAGTAGGGATTTTGACTTTTTCTGGGTTTTCCTTATGCCACAACTTAACTTCAGAGCAGTACTGCGACATCTCCCAGGAACATGCTTTTGCCTTTGTTAGCTTCTGTACCCTTTGGCAGGTTTTTGGGCATACCAGTGGCTACTAGAAGTATCAGAGTGAAACAGCTTCTGCTTTTCAGACATCTTTTTCTTTTTGTCTAGCTTCCTTCAGATATTTGGGCACACTGTCAAAACAGTTTATGACAATAGACTTAAAATACTTGCCCATGCAGTCATAGACCAAGTATTTGCTAACCCTGGGGATATTTCACACCAAGACATAAATGCAGTTCTGCTCTGCTGGCATTAGCAATGTTGAGAATTTAGCACAGTTCGGCTTTTTCTGGGAGTATAGGTCATGGCATAAAGCAAACAAGGAGATACATGACTATGTTTTCCATGTTATCAAACCCAGATGAGAACTCCCAAGGCTGTTATGTTCTGCCTCTCTCCAGGACTTATTAGCCTGGAGCATGCTCAGTGCTAAACTGCATCTACCTGGTTTCCAGAGAACTTGCAAGGGAGAGCCTGCAGCTTTCTGAAAAAAACACTAGCTTTCTGAAAAATGCCAGGCAAATACTGTAGTGAATAAAGTCTGAATTATAAGAGATGCCTGGGTTACCTCAGAGTTCCCAACATTGATCTTGCTTGTGGACACCTGGCCACGATGAGGATTTTCTGGGAAAATTGTTCTTCTTGAACATAGCTTAGAGCAGGTATCTAAATAAACTTTCTCATAATGACTAAATACATTATGAAAATAGTAAAGGTGAGAAGGGGGAGGATTCCCAAGATCAAAGAATCTGTGGAGAAGAGTTTGCTAACTGGATTAAGATAAAGAGTGATTTGCAGAAAAGCAATCCCAGATTTGTGTACAGACTGGACGAACTCTTGAGAGCAGCCCTGTGGAGAAGTACTTTGGGGTTCTGGTGGATTAAAAGCTTGATGCAAACCAGCAGTGTGCTCTTGAAGCCTAGAAGAGCAACTACAGCCTGGGCTGCATAAAAAGTAAGGTGGCCAACAGGAATAGGATTGCCCCATTCACTCTGTTCTTGTGGGGCCCCATGTGGAGTATTACTTCTGGGCTGGGGGCCCTTTAAGGGTAAGAGGCACCAGTCTTAATTGCTTTAAACCAGTTTTAAATCACCCAAGAAAGGTAGCAGTCACAATACAGTAATAAAGAAGGAATCACTTACCCCCTTTCCAAGGATCGGAGCTCACCAGATGTTTTAAAGGAGGTGATCTCCAAGTAAAAATGCTTCCCTTGCAGCAGCCAGCCCTTAAATGAGGTTAGGGAGGACCCAGGGAATTGCTTCCACCTGTGCTCCCTGGGCTGGCTATGCCCATTCACCAGGTGCTTAATCACTGGTTCAGGCCATGACCTAACAGTAACCCCACAGACTCCCAGCACAAGAAAGAGGTGGAGCAGTTATAGAGGAGGCTGCAAAGATGATTAGAGGGCTGGAGCACCTGTGATGAAAGGCCGAGGGAACTAGGCTTGTTCAGCTGGAGAAGAGAAGGTTCCAGAGAGACCTCACTGCAGCCTTTCAGTACATAAAGTGTGATTATAAAACAGGAGGGAGAATAAATACTTGCGTAGGTATATAGCTTTATGGTTTTAAACTAAAAGAGGGAAGATTTTGATGAGATATTAGGAGGAAATTGCTTGATCTGGTGGATGGTAACCCTGCCCATGGCAGGGGGGTTGGAACTAGATGATCTTTGAGGTCTCTTCCAACCCAAGCCATTCTGTGATTGCATGCTTTAGTGGTTTATGTACAGTAGTATTCCTGGCCAGGTGATTCACAGCATCAGAAAGGGCAAGATCCTCCTGATGACCGAATCTCCATGCCCAACCAAAAACAGATTAAATCATTTCCAGGCCAGTCTTTGCTAGTGTAATCTTCACACAACAACCATGTAAAGAACTTTCAAAGACGTAGGCCCTCAGAAGAAAAGTTTAGATTTTGAGATTCTCACAAGGAGCTCAAAGATCTTGTCATTGGCCAGTGGTCCCTTGTTTCATTAGGACAGAAATTGTATCAGGCTATTAACATTTCCAGAAATCCAAATCTTTGACCATTTGAGTAACTACAGAGATTGTTTTAATACCTGCTTCAGTGAATAATGAGCTCAAAATTGTTCTAATCACATGAAAATCTTTGGTGTTCAGTATTTTTTCAGTGTAAAGGAAGTATGAAATTCAAATTTAGAAATACACAGAATCACAGAATGGCTTGGCTGTTTAGCCTAGGAGGCACCTCTGGAGACAGCTTGTCCCAAACTCCCTGAGCAGATCAGGGTCAGCTACAAGAGCCTGCTCAGGACTGTGTGCAGTCCAGGTTTTGAATGTCTGCACAGATAGAGAATCTACAACCTTTTTAGGCAAGCTTTTCCAGTTGGACTATCACTGTATTTTTTTTTTCTTTAGGCTAGAATGAAATTTCAGTTGCATTTCAGTTTGTGCCCATTGCCTCTCACCCTTTCACTAGACATCACTGGGAAGAGTTGAGGAGTCTAGCTCCATATTCCATGCTCTCTGCTCTCAGGTATTTATACACATTGAATAGTCCCAACTCTCTCAACATCAACTGATATGATAAGAGAATCAGCACATCAACCATCTTTGTGGCATTTCATCACATTTACCCCACACACATCTCTCTTGTGCTGGGGAGCTCAGCACTCCAGATAAGTCTCACCAGTGCTGAGGAGAGTCAGGAGGGACCACCTCCCTCAAGCTGCCGGCAGCATTTTGCCTAACAGACTCCATGAGGCTGTTAGCCTTCTTTGCTCCAAGGGCATACTGCCTGCTCACGGTCAGCTAATTGACCACCAGACCCCAAGGTCCTTCTCTGCCAAATTATTTCCAGCTGGTAAGCCCCTAGCCTCTCCAGCTGTAAGGGATTATTCCTCCCACGAGAAAGATTTAGCATTTTCCTTTGTTAACTTAATGAGGTTCCCCTCAGCCCATTTCTCCAGCCTTTCATAGAATCTCTGAATAGCAGTACAAACAACACTCCTCCCAGTTTTATATCCTCTGGTAACTTGGTGAGAGTGCGCTATGCCTCATAATTCAGTTAATGAAGATATTAATATCTCCCTTGGGCTGTACTACTGGTAACCAGTCTCCAGGTGCACTATGAGCCACTGATTAGAGACCTTTCAGCCCAGCATTTCAGTCAGTTTCAATCCACCCAACTCAATTCACCTCACTTATCTAGAGCTTATTTCATTAGTTTATCTGGATGATATGTGAGACAGCATCAAAAACCCTGCTACAGTCCAATTAATATTCACTGCTCTTCTTCATCTATTGAGACAGTCATCTCATGGTAGAAGGCTGTGACATTGGTCAAATGTGACTGACCAGAAATAGCTTTTTTTCATGAGAGATACCAGAATAACAAATATGAGTAGTTTTACTGTCATGATCTGCCATCAGTCTTACAGTTTTTAATTTGAAGTATATTTTAGCCTTGATTATCTTGCTCCATCGAGTGCTATACAGCATAAGGGTAGCAAATTCTGGATAAAAGCAGTGTTTTTTATGGAGGTATACTTTTTTTCTAACAGTGATGTCAAAATACAGCTGAAATAAAGTTCTTCACTCATTTAACATCAAGTTTCAGATTACAGTCTGTAACAATAAATTGCTTCCTAGCCATTTCTCTGCTAGATTTCACTGGGGCCACAATCGTCAAAGTAATCATTGCTAGCTGCCTTATGAATAATATTTCACATGAGACACCATGTAAGTATAATTAAGGAAAGATGATATACGGTGACACAAGAGTTGAAATTGTCACAGATTCATTTCTTCATAATAGCTCATTAGAATTAGGCAACATCAAGTTTCAGACATCATTATAAAACAGTGACATTGCTGTCATTTAACTTGTTAGGTCTGTCACAGTTTTTGTAATTTTTAAAAATATTTTAGTAGATTTACTGATCCATGAAATTCTCTGTTTTGAGAGAGATGTTTCATGTAATACTTTCAGAAGGACCTCATCTGGTCTATGGCATTCAGTAAAATGGGCACCACTTTAATAGTTCCAAGGTACTGTTTTAAATGATGGTAGTAATATCTCCTCTTGTCTGCTTTATAGCCCTGGCAAATAATTTTGTATCTTCTGAATGGGGTAATAAAATCAATTGATAACACTAAACCATTTAATTTTCACTCACACATATGCTTATTTAACGATGGTTTAAAAAAAAGAACCTCCTCACCAGCATATAATACATTCAGCTGAGCTCACCATGGCATTCTGATATTACCTTTATAAAGGATCTTTAGCAGAAAGTTGACTGAGTCAGAGAGAGCTCCATTCTAATAAATAAACTCTTAGCTGTACAGTTTTCCCCTTCTTTGTGTTTGTAAAATATCACTTCAAATATTAGAACCTTTATTATGATAAATATTTTTAAGATCAGGTCAGTGCTGAAGGCAGCAAGTGCACTTGTTTTAATAAAGATGCACCTCACCTAAAATATTATCCTGTAGCTATAGGTGGCCGTAAACTTAGAATGCCTTTGTCATAGTAGTGTAACATTTACGGACAGTGATATGCTATTGGGTCAATGCTTGCAATTAAATACATATTAAAAACTAAAAAAAAATTTAAGCAGAAAATTGTAATGACATAATAATCACTAAAATAAGCAGTATACGAATGCTATGGGTCTTACATACAACTATGTAAAGTAGCTCAGGTTAGAGGAATTTATTGATTACCTATTTTTGAATAGCAACATCAAGTTTGTCAGTATTGAAATATAGATTTTTTTTTTATATTTTGCTTATGAAGAACAGAAAATAAAATATTTCTCTAATATGTAAATGTAAAATGCTTAATTTTTTTTACTGTGAAGCTTGGAACTGAATAATATTTGCATCAAAGGTTTGAAACAATGTTTAAAATTCTCCCTTGGGGAATACTTTTCCATACTTTTTTACAGTTCTTCAGCAGGGACTCCTGCTGACTCTTTTGCCCTCAAGTACACATTTATTTTTTTAATGGAGCTACAGTGCTTACACATGGGATTGTTAACCTGTAATTCCAAGTTCATATCATGTTGAATATCTATTTTATGTAGTTAAACAATTTAACATTTACTGTATTGAATTTAAGAAATAATGACATCTTGAAAAGAGAAAAAAAAAACTAAATGTGTTAGCAAACATATCAAATACAGTTTTCTGGAAATACATGCATACTTCACCCAATCAACTTATTCTAAGCATCAGCAATGAATACACTTGGACAACTAAAATTGTCAGATTACAAAGTCGGAATTTGTAATAGTAAGTTTCTGAGGATTTTACAGCTCATTCATATTACAGCTCAACTGTGACTTTCAAACCTATCTATTACTGTAAAAACATTTTAGGTTAACTATGCCTCAATCTTACTCCAGAAAACCCGTGAGAATTTTGCTGTTGAACTCAATAGGTACAAAGTCATGCTTATAGTAAAGGTTTGTAAGAAAAGATCTGCAAGTAAAACCTGGAATCACTTTTTATTATTGGAAGACTAGTACACAAAGGATAAAATGGATATTCCAGACATAAAATAAGTCTAGAGTAAACACAGACAAGTATCTGTGTCTATCACATGAAACATATCTCATTACATGAGAACATAATCCTCTGTCCCTAATCTCAAAACAACATATTCTTTCACTGTTCTGTGTTTACTCTCAAGTAAATATTATTTATGTTAAGTTATTTGAAACCAGGTGGACTAACTTTTCACTCCACGCTGGCTGTATGGTTAAGCAGAAGCAGTCTTTGTGTAACTTAAAGGGCTACACTTTGTTCTAAATACTTATGCTCTCAGTAATCAGATTCACAATTTGTAATTACTTTGACAGCCACTGGTCACTCATAGCAATGGCTATAATTCTGACAGGAATTATTTAGAATTCTTTAGCAGTAATCTTGTTTAACATATCTGTTACCTGCTTGCAAAATCAATACCAACACTAATTCGCTGATCATAGACACAAGCACAGCAAATAGGAAGAACTCACTGAATGGTTTACAGGCAACTGTAAATATATTCTACAAAAAATACTGCACAAATGACTGTAAATATTAAATATACCTTCAGAAGTCAAAGGGGGTCGGTCATGCAAAGATTGTTGGTGGAATTATGCAATAAATTTGTAATTCGATTTTTTTAGCTGAACTTCAAAATGTTGGTTTTGAAACCAAAATGAAGAAAAGAAACTAACTGACGTGTAAAAAAAAATGCTTTAGTCCTTTTGTCACTGTAGTAACATTGATTCTGTCAGTAGTGAGGATACATTTGACATAAATCACTACAGCTAAGTCCCCTCGCTTATCACAGGCTTATCACAAGTTGTCTGCGTCAATGAGCAGAGGTCGTAAGTATCCACTTTCCCAGCTCACTTCTGGGGATGACTGTAAGAAGAAAAACTGTCAAATGAGACATCAAAACCTCTTCTTTTTTCAGTACTGCTGGAGTAAAAAAACCCACCAAGACAAGGACATTAGTTTGAACTTCATTGTGGGCAGTTTTACAGCTAGTATAAATTTTTATCATCTGCAAATATGGCTTCTTATTCATTAGTCAATACTGCCATGCATACGTTATTGAAATTTCTGATCAAGTTAGTAGGCAAGCTTCTTAGCTTGAAATTTGGTTATTGTTATTTGTAAAAAATAACACAACTGAAATTAGCAGTCATAGGTGTGAACTTATCACCAAGAAGATGAGAATACAGATTTTTATCTATATCAAAATGAGAAAAAAAACTAAACAAAACCAAAACAAAACAAACATGTAACCTTAAATGTATATGATTATTTACAAAAACAGGATATTTACCTCATACACTTGTAGCATTCAGACTTTACATCAAAACCCAGGAAGCCTTTAGCTACCACAAATAAATAACTTTCTGGGGCCTAGTTTCCATCAGATAAGTGACACTAGAAGTAACACATGGAAGTCATTAGAAGCAAACCTGAAATAAGGTAATGAGATCTGTACTGTAATTTAATTGTGTACAAACTTGTAGAATAAAAATATTGTTTATATGACTACAATGTTATGATTCAGTGGAGTGAAAAATATGGATTAAGCCTTCAGCATGTTAGAATTAGTCATTTTAAAAATCAAAGGAATAATGCTCAGCCTTTCCGCCATCCCGCATTAGTGCTAGACGAACTGCAGAGAGCTGAGGGCCTTAATATAATCTTCAGCATTTGCTTTTTGTTTGTTTGTTTATTTATTTTTGAGCATTTGTGGGTGTTTAGATAGCGAAAACTATATTGCCTTTGTAAACATTTCATAATCTCACCAAAGTGGATGATGGAGTTTGACCTGAACTTTTCAGTCAATATCCAAATAAGTTCATCATCAGACAAAATGAATTCACTCATCTCTCCCTTCATACTGTGTGGCAAATAAAGCTTCCAGCAATGCATCCAATTGTAAATTCGTACCTGTGTGTTCACATGTGAAGGCCCTATTCAGAAATAAATAATACATAACTTGACAATGTATTATTTACTTTAGGAAACACAATGTGATTGATGCAATCAGACACAATATGCTGCAGCACATAACAGAGCAGCTAAAGATTCAGGAGAAAGGAGGAAAAACAAACCAAACCACTTACATTCCTGAAGAAGGAAGAAATTTAGGCATAAAGACACCAAGGTAAGAAAATAATGTTCATTCCAAGCCTTTCTTATGCTGGGAGCCCCAGAACTGAACACATTACTTCAGGTGAGGTATCACAAGAGTGGAACAGAGGAGAAGAATCACCTCTCTCAACCTGCTAGTTACACTTCTTTTGATGCAGACCAGGATATGGTTGACTTTCTAGGCTGCAAGTGCACATTACCAGCTCATGTTGAGCTTTTTGTCCACCGCCTCCTAAGTCCTTCTCTACATGGCTGCTCTCTATTCCCTTGTCACCCAGCCTGTATTTATATTTGTTAATATAATAGTTGTTAAAAGCTGGACCTCAGAGACAGATTCTGCATTTCAATCACAGCCCTACAGAAGGATAGAAAAGGGATAGTTTTCTTTTGTTTGCTCACCACTTGATCCATTCTACAGCCATAGAACCTAACCTGTTACCTGAGTTATTTGTTACTATGTATGCAGGTCTCTCCAAAAGTAATGCCTCTTATTTATTTCCATGGAAACTACAGCAGATACAAGGAGTACAGTAACACTATTTGATAGAAAAATTTCTTAGCTACAGAACACTGTTTTTCAACATAGTCACCACCATTAGCAATGCATGTGACAAACAAGACCCTGCATGCCACAGTTGTAAAATTCTGCATGACCATCTGGAATGTGGCTTGTATTTTCCATCACTGTTGCCACTGCTGAAACCACCTTACTGTGCTCACATCTACTGTTTGGTCTCCATAAGCATTCAGCAAACATCAATGAATGTCAGTGAGCACCATTTTTTCCACATGGAGGAATACAGATCCACACCTTTGGTCCATACTCACTTCCATGTCAGATGCCATAGTGTCAGACTGCTTCTCTGCTGCCAACTGTCCCACAGCAACAATGGGTAACAGAATATTGGTGGGAAGGTTCAACCTCTACTACCATCACACCAATATCCACCTCTGACATCATGAGCCAGCATAATAAAATGAGAAATATTACTTTCAGAATTGCCTTCTGTATGGGAGCTGCTGAGTCATGGCCTGAACCGCTGATTGAGCACCTGGAGGAAAGACCCAGTCAGCCCTGGGAGCACAGGTGAAGGCAATTGCCATTGAGGAAGGGTCTCTTTCTGGAGACCCCTCCTTGGTGGAAGCTTTTCCCTATGAACCTAGAATCTTCTGATACATGTGAGTAATCTACTTCTCTTCCCTTGTTGTACCTTTTTGTTGTCCTGGTCCCTCCACCTCTTTTGTAATGCCTTTTCCATTGTGTTGATCTTTTCAATCACTACACCTTTGCTTATAGTTCTGCATTAAAATATTTTTCTTCTTTGAATGGGCTCAGTTTACCTAATGGTACAAATATAGTTCCTTGATCTTGGTAGTCTAGCTCTCCACCAAGCTTTTTGACTGATTTTTAAATGACTGTGAACTTAGTTTAAACAACAGAATGAATGATGAGTACTGTTAGACCTACTTTTTCTCTTATCAGGATTCTGCTGGAAAACACCTCTAGTGACAACTACTTTTCAGATCCATCAACAAGTTAGCTCTTAATTCATTTTGCATGGGCTTTATGGATATGCATAGTGCTATTTCCCTAAAACAGTGTTGAAGGGAACTTTATTATATATACACAGTTAACTTTATCTATCATACTTGTGATCTGAAACACTGAAAATAAGTTTACATCATGAGACAGATTTTGTATATAGTGTATTGAACATTTTCAATATTTTTTGTGCTTTATCTATCAGTTTGAGATATGATAGAATTTTTGTTCATTTGTTTCTGGTGTTTTACTAAAAGCCAGTCAGACTAACCAGTTTTGAGAAGGCCATCTAACTTGCCTTTTGTGCCAAAAAAAACCAACCCACAAAATCTTTGTGGATCTACTTTACATATAAATATATTTCTAGCTAATTCTCTTCAGGAAAGTATGTAGTGTTCAGAGTTCATTCCGTATTTAGGATAGCTTTAAGAGATCTTATTTAATTTGTCTCTCTCCAAACAGAGAAAGAAATTGGAAGTTCCATTCCTGTTTAAAAATCAGAAGACAGCACAGTTATCTAAACCTACCTATTTACAAAAATTGAATCTCTAGCAAATGCTCTCTACTACTTGTCATCTCTAATGGATTGGAAAGTGCTTCATTGTTGTCAGTGACATTATCAGACACACTGGCATCTGGTTTATGGCCCAGTAGTACTTACTATGTTCCCAATATTGTTCAAATACTAAACAAACTGCACAGCCCTTGATGTTAGGGATGTTGCAGTACAGAGCCTCCAGGTAAGGATTAAGAGGACAGATAGTAAAGCACCCATCTTCATGGGTGTCTACTATTGACTGTTCTCTCAGGACAATGGTGCAGATGAGCTATACTATAGGAAAATAGGTGAAATCTCTGAATCAGTTGCCCTCATCCTTATATGATATTTCAACTTCCCAGACATAAACTGCAAATCTAATACTTACATAATAAAATAGCCTGGGAAATTCTTATAGCATGTTGAAGATAACTTCCTATCACAAGTATTGGGTGAGACAACTAGGAACTAGGTCTGCTGTTTGAGAATAGAGAAGATCTTCCAGAAGAGATGATGGTAGGTGGCTGTCCTGGCCACAGTGATCATAAAACAGTTGAGTTCAACCTTTTTGGTGTAAGGAGAAAAAAGATCAGCAGAATTGCTATCCTGGACTTTAAGAGAGAAAACTTTAAGCTACTCAGGGAGCTAATTAGCAGTGTCCCCCGGGAATCTGTTCCAGAGGTTTTAGTGGCCCGTGAGAGTTGGTCATTGTTTGAGAACCACCTTTTAGGAAATCCAGGAACAGGCAATTCTCTTGTGTCACAAGTCAAGCAAGAAGGGCAGAAGACCAGTCTGGCTGAACAAGGAACTCCCCCCTGGAATTAGAGCAGAAGAAGAAAATAAATGATCTCTAAAAGTGAGGTCTGGCTTCACAGGGAGATTACAGAGCTGTAGTTCAAATCTGCAGGGATAAAACAAGAAAAGCAAAAGCTCAACTTGAGCTAGCACTGGCACGTGTAGTGGCAGACAACAAAAAAGGCTTTTTCAAGATGTCAACAGCAAGAGGAGCCTAAGGAAAACATTCATCTGACACTTGATGAGGGTGGTCACCTAACAAGTAAGGTTGTTGAAAAGGCAGAGGTATTTAAGGCCTCTTTTCTGCCTCAGTCTTTAATAGTAAAGAACAAAGCTATTATCAGGCATAGTCAATATGGGTTCATGGAAGAAAATTCCTGTCTTTATAATTTGATCTTCTCAGATAAGGTCACCCACTTTGTGGATGAAGGTAGAGCAGTGGATATAATCTTTCTGGATTTTACTAAGGCCTTTAATATCATGCCTCACTGCATCCTTCTGGACAAACAGTCCAATTGTGAACTGAGCAAGCTCACTGTATAGTGGGTGATGTACTGGCTCAGTGGTAGAGCTCAAAAGGTCATAGTAAATAAGGCTACATCTGGTTGGCAGCCATTCACTAGCAGTGTTCCCTGCGGCTAAATTATAGGGCGAGTTCTGTTCAACATTTTTGTTAATGATCTGGATGCAGGAGTTGACTGCATCCTCAGCAAGTTTGCTGATGATACTGAACTGGGAGATGCCGCTGAATCTTTAGAAGGATGAGAGGCCTTGCAGAGGGATCTGAAGCAGTCAGGCAGTTGGACATGATATCTTTTTAGGTCCTTTCCAACTGAACTATTCTATTTTAAACCAGCAAACTCACTGTTTGATTTGCTTTTAAAGTCAGGAATTTCTTTCCTGGTAGATCCTTCTTGCTCTTGATAATTATCTACGTATTCAAAGTTCTAATTTTACTGACTTTTTTCCCATCTTTTCTTCACTTTGATTGTATTATACTTTTAAGTACCTATTTGTTGCCTTTACTTCATCACTAGTGTTGTTTACTGGAATTAACTGTCGAGAGGAGAAATAGGCAGGTTTAGCCAAGGTCACAAAAAAGAGGAATATGCATATAAGTCAGACAAGAACACAGGACTTGAATCTGAATGTAAGGCATGCTCTGAAAGCAATGCCTCCTATTTTATGAAGTGGGCCTACAATGTCAGAGGCAGATGTTTGCGGGATGGCAGTAGAGGTTGAACTTTCCGTCAGTATTCCATTACATTTTGTTGCTGTGTGACAGATGGCAGCAGAGGGGCAGTCTGACACTATCATGTCTGACATGGGAGTGTGTATGGAGCAAAGGTGGGTCTGTGAATGTGGAAAAAATGCCACCCACTGACATTCATAAATGCTTGCTGAATACTTATGGAGACCGAACAGTGGATGTGAGTACAGTGAGGTGGCTTCAGGAGCAGCAACAATGATGTGAAAGACAGGCCACCTTCTAGATGGTCATGCAGAATTTTACAAGCATAGCTTCCAGGTTCTTGTTTGCCACTGGCAAAAATACATGGCTAATGGTGGTGCCTATATTAAAAAATAACATTTTGCAGCTGAGAAATTTCTCTATCTGTAAGGATAGGAGGCAGCAGAGATGGGTGATCTGAAACTGACTTATAACAGCTAAGAAAGGCAGTGATTACAGTCCAGTTACAAAAAAAGGAATCGTTTACCCCTTTCCAAGGATCAGGGCTTACCAAACACTCCAACAGAGGTAGCCTCCAAGTAGAGATGCTTTCCTTGTGGCTGCAGCCCTTAAATGAGGTTAGGGAGGTGCACAGGTGAGCTGCTTCCACCTGTGCTTCCAGGGCTGGCTATGCCCCTTCACCAGGTATTCAATCACTGGTTCAAGCCATGACCTAACAGTTCCTGTACGCTATCAAATAGTGTTATTGTACTCTTTGTATCTCTTGTGGTTTCCATAGGAATAAAAAAAAAAAGGCATTACTTCAGAGTGACCTATATGCTTCAGGGTTTACCTTCATGTGAAGAAATCTGACATATGCTAGAGCCAAGTACACAGCAAGAATGAAAGATTCTTATGCTAGTTCATCAGTTATTCATCCTGTGCTGTGGAGATATGACCTTCCAAACATCAGTTTTCATTGACATTCTCATATAATATTTTCTTCTGGTTTTTTTGACTTATGTTTTTTAAATTTATAAATATTACAATTCTGGAAACTCAGCCCTCTTTAATACCTGTTATGGAGATTCTCCACTGTATATCTCTAAAGAGAAATCTCTAATCATAATAAGTAATCCATAAATAATCTCTGTTTATAATAAATAGATGCTTTTAAAAGGTTGCTTACTGTGTTCTGTAGTTTGATTTGGCTGGTATGCAACATGCCCTTTGTTTATTTCTTGTTGAGCTCATTGATCTGCATGCATTCCAGATCTAGTACTTCTGAGTTTTTTTGCTGCTTTAAATCAGATAATGGTTCATTTTGTGAGTTATTTCATTATGATTTATGTTAATAAGGAAGTATTAAAAGATGGCCATATAAGGGAAACACTAGAAGCTAATGTATACTAACCTAAAAGGGAAGAAACAAGTGTCACGTAACGGACAAGCTTGTGCAACATGCCTAACAGACAAGCTTGTGGTTGCAGATGAAGAAGAGAACCTTCACCCCCAACCCCAGAAGGAGCAATGCTGAACCCAAGAGCGAGTTCACGCATGCGCAGGATCAAATGGCTGAAGCAATAGTCAGGGATTGGAACTGGGCATGGACTTACTGTAAATCCTCTTCCATACCCTATAAAACCCCTAACATCCCTCCCTTGGATGTGCGTGTTGGTGGAGCGTAGACTCCCTGCACACCTGATGCTGCTTGCTTGCTTTATATCCTAATAAATAAATTTATACGACTATTGGCAGTTGTTATTGCTGTATTTATAATAATTTTATTTAGAAGGTCTCTTTTTTATGCATAGAAGCTTATGTGTTGTAATATGGTGCTCATGTGGCTCTCCACAGTCATCACCTTTGATAATTCCAACTGTATAGAACGTTTATCACCACCAAGAATTTCTGCATATTTACATTTTCAAACTTTTAGTTTTGATTCTAAATTAAATACTACCTTTCTTTGTAATTTTGGGAGCTTGTTTTTATATAGGTCTACTTTATTTAGCATTCTTAGTTCTTGCTTATTACTCTTTGAGAGTATCAATGTTCTATAAAAATAGGATGGTCTGCTCACTCAGCTGTATTTCTTGTGAAAATGCGGTACCCCTCAACACACAAACCATACACCAGTTCACCTCATGCATTTCTGCCATCTGTCTTTCCTTTAGGAAATCATAAGGACATCTAAAAAACCAATTATATTTTCTTCTATTCAGTTACGTTCTCAGGTCACATTAGAAGAGTTTCTTGACTATGCAGTCAAGACTAATCTTACTGTTATGATTTCCATTACATGAATGTAGAGCACCTTGTATAATCTGTTAAAGCATATATGAATTTTGCTATTTAAATTACCGAATATTACGTGTGCGCCATGTGTACAACTGTTCAAGGTTTTGAGGACAGCAACTAGTGTTCTTTCATGCTGTGCTGGTGGTAAATGTGAAGAACAGATGTGAAACTGGAATGAAGAAATACTGGAATTGTAGACAAGAGGATACGGGAGTTTTTGGACAAAAAAATAACTTGCCTCCACTGGTCTGAAGTGGAATCAGAGTCATAGAATCATAGAATCATTAAGGTTGGAAAGACCACTAAGGTCATCTAATGCAACCATCAAATTATGTCTGCGACCACTCTACGTCATATCACTCAGAGTGACATTTACCCTTTTCTTGAACACCTCCAGGAATGTGAGTCCACCAGTTCTCTGGGCAGCCTGTTGCAATATTTCACCACTCTTTCTGAGAAGTTTTTCCTAATATCCAACCAGAACCTCCTCCGGCACAACTTAAGGCCATCACTTCTTGTCCTGTTGCTGCAGAAAGGTATGACTCCAATGAGTAAATGAGTCTTGGACAGAGGAGAATAATATTGCCAGAAAAAAAAAGACGACCAACCAGTCAGTGCAGAATTGTGAATGCACAAACATTTGAGGAGAATAGAGCAGACATAGAAAGCACAAAGTAAAAAAAGGTTTTTCTTCCTTCTTTCTCATTAAAGCTAATAATGGAATCTCATTTTCGAGGAAGCCTGTCTTCAGACAGTTGGAACAGACAAATTGTTCAGGTACTTCAGATTTGCAAAAGCAGGAAAATTGTACAATGGCAAGGGGAATCTGTTATAGAGCAAATTTACCAAGCTATGTATAGCCAGAAGGTTGGAACCAAAGCAAGGATAAAATAAAGGAAGGAGAAATTTGAAGCAGATGCTAACATTACAGAGAAGTTTCAACAAGTTTGGAAAGGAAGGATAATAATCACCAACTGGATTATAGTAGTTCTTGATTCATTTTGCTGTTACTACAGAGGTCATGTTCTAATGAGGATCATACTCTCAATCCAGGGAAGAGAGAAATATTTATCTTATGATAAAATCATTGGTTTTCTAGGCAACAGACCCCTGGCTGGGGCTTGTTTGGAATATAAAGTTCAAAGTCTGGACTGTTCCGCTGTGTGTTTTGTTTTTGATCAATGTTGGGTAAGTTACTAAAGCTCTGATGATTTACATTGGTGTCTCGTCCCACTCAGTGGGTTTCGAGGGAAGTGAATCTTTTTCTGTCTCCTAAGTTGTGCCTCTCCTAGTCAGCGGGGGTCGCTACCGTGATGGAATCATCCAAGACTCAGAGGAATGATACACATAAATTTACTGAGAGCTTTTTTAACCACTAACAACTACTTGGAGGTAAAATTGGCTAACTGGCTAACTACTATTAATAAGCATTACAGGTAAAATAACTTTAGGCAACGGCTACTAAGAAGAGTAAAAGAATAAAAGAAGGTAAAGAGAAAAGAGAGAAAATGGGGAAAGAGACAGATAGCAAAGCAAAGTGGTTCGCCACTCCTAGATCCAGTGATGCCTTGGTGTCAGATGCTGATCTTCAGTAGTGATGGGTCGTTGGAGGTTGTGTTGTTCAGTTGACGACGACTCACAACGACGGTACGAACTTATTTATAAGTCTAAAGTGGTCAAGGCAGCTTTTTGGAGTGACAGCTTCTGGCTTTGGGATCTCAGCAGGAAGTCCTTTGTTCCCATCTTCCAGGCCTTGCAAATTTAAGTCAGCAGATAAGGGGAAGCAAGGAGACGCCAAATTGTATCTTGTCTTCACAGGATACAATGGTATCATGGAATCATAGAATCACAGAATCATAGAATTGCTCAGGTTGGAAAGGACCTTCAAGATCATCAAGTCCAACCGCAACCTAACCATACTGCTCTAACAACCCACCGCTAAATCATGTCCTCGAGCACCATCATCTCCCAGTCTCCCATATCAAGCTGGAGTTCTTTGCTCCCAGGCCAAGTCTTTGGCCAATTAACACTCGTGAGCACTCCCTTTCGAAGGCAAATAGCTCCAAAGAGATGCTTTCAAATGTAAAATTGTCCCCAAAGTGATGTTAAAAGTCTCATGTTGATTTGGGACACGCCTTACCAGTTTCAGACAATTGGTAGCATTACAATCTGAAATGGCTTAATCGTCTCTTAAATGATCTTAAATGATACCTGATAGAATATTTTTTTAAAAGAATTAAACAAATCACTACTATAATTTAAAAATATTTTTACAATTTTCTGTTTGCATTCAGCTATTTCTCTTCCTGAAGTGAAGATGTAGCGAAATGCCTGCGTGCTTTCATAAGTGGATCTATCTACCAGTTTCATCTAATGACGTGTGATATCTGTAAGATAGCAGAGAATTGACTGTCGTTAGTGAACTGTTGCAGTTGGAATAGAATTTTCCTCACATCAAAAAGAACAAAAAATCGTATACCTTAAATACCTGTTGGACTTTGTGTACATGAAGAAGGATCTGTACATAAAATTACTGAGCAAAGGCCATAGTGAGATTGCTGCTTTAAAAAATATGGAAGGTTTCCTGAACAGTATTTCCTTGGAGTGTTTAAAAAGCATAATATGACAGAACTTTAGAAAATCAAAATAGCGCATAAACTAGTCAAAATAGATGAGAATCAAAAACTCTTGTGAATATCCAAAACCCTGCGCATATGTCAAAGCAGATGATTAGAGCACTATGTCTGTCCTACCTTTCAGTGAGAGGTGGTTTAACGTATAGCTGAACTGTCTCTTGAGGAAATCCAGGTTTTACTGTTCCCCTGATCTTACAGGACGGTGCTTCGATATCTCTCAACTCTCCGGTTAGTTAATAAGAATGGTAAGAAACTACTAACTTTTCCATTCTTTCATCTTTCCCCTATTCAAATGGTTTTGTGTAAGTATGCCTCGTCGTAAGCAAAAAACTAAATTTTTCAAATAGCTTGCTCAACTATTTTTCAGAGCAGTTTATGTCATGAATATTATGAAAAGTAGTCTGTAGCACAAATAGGAAATGAATAGCCATGTTTTTCCTTACATTAAATGCAAGAATTTCTCACTTTTGATGGACTGTTTTGGAGAGATGAAGAGGTATGAAAAATAACACAATGTGAAACTCCTCATTAAAAAAATCAGTTTTTACAGCCATTTGCTCATAATAAGCTACTAAACATCAATTTGTAATAAGCTATTTTTCATGAAGAGAAAAATGAGAAGTAACCTTTTTATAAGCAATTTGTGATGAGAAAGGAAAAATCCATCTTGTTTTACTCATTAGGAAAGGTTTCTAAGTTCAGTGTTTTTATACAAATCTAATTTAGTTCAATTAAAAGCCAGATAAAATCAAGCGGTCAACTTTACCAGAAAAAACTTATTAGATTCAACATTTATAGTTTGATATTCCCATTTTAGCACATCTGGAATATGAAGTGAAAAACCCACCTGTTTTATGGGGCAGCATTTAACCTAATGTGTTTGATGCAATCCTAGATCCCAGTGACTTCACTGCAAATATATGGCAATGTTTTACAGGAACACTGACTGCAGGTTAAATTTTCCTGCTTTTCCCCTGTTAATGTAATTTAAAGACGTTTGTGATAAACAATGTCCCAATAAACCTAGTCTAGTACCATATCTGGAGGTTGGTGGCCCTGCCTGTGGCAGGGGAATTGGAACCTGATCCTTGGGGTCCCTTCCCACCTAAGCCATTCTGTGATTCTATGAATAAAGAAATAGTATTGTTATTCTTCTGTTATTAAGAGGGAAAAAAAAAACAAACATCAAAAAACCTAACATACAGGAAAATATTATTTCTGTTTATATACCCATTATTTGCAGATGGTCAGATACAGCAAATTAAATAAGTACATACCTCACACAAGAAGATACTAAAGGCTGAGTATTAACAATGTTAGTTTCAAGGATAAAAACAATGAAAAGTTTAGAATAGCTGTGACTGCTAAAGCTTTTATCTGAAACTTAAATTGTGCAAGCTATATAACATAACAGCTGCTGTAATAATTCTTTACAGTGCTGCGTTTTATGGGGAAGTTATTATGCATTATTTACTTTTTCACTAATAGGCTTATAAATAACAAACAGTATTATTCAAAAAATAGAGTAGGACTTAACTCATAGCTTCAACTTTAAAACTAGTTCAGTTCAATGTACTGTAAAGTTAAAATGTCTAATACAGTAAAGCTTAACATGAACACCATCTGTCCCTAACTGGCCCAGATGAGGTGAGTATCTAAAAAAAGTACCTAATTATTTGCTGAAGTGAATAAAGATTGTTGCTCTTTAATTTCACCAAGTATATTCAGTGAAAAATATGTCAGCATTTGGGGAAAAATGGAGGAAGAAGGCATTTTACAAAGAATGAATAGAAAAAGTCAGTAACTTCTTAATGTTTTTGGCAAACATTTGACCTTTTTCATGCAAATGTAAGAACACAATTTAACTTTATATCTTCAATTAGTCCCAGGAAACTACTTGAACAGAATGATAAACAAGGGATTTTGAGCAAATTTGAAGAATAGGGTAGAGTTCCTTCTACTAACAGATGGCTTTACAGCAGGTAACAGAAGAAGATAATGAGTAATCAAGTACAATGACTAAGCTGCCTTGGACAGTTCCTGTTTTCTATTCTGCCTCCCACTTTATGTCTCCATCTCCCTGACCACAAGGATTCAACAACTAAGCTGCATATTGATGAAGCCCTCATCCTCAAAATACCTCAAAGTAACAAAAAAAAGAAAAAGAGAAATTGCAGCAGCATTAAGTATAATCTGATAACTGTGAGTGAGAGGATTAGTAATCTGGAATGTAAGCATCAGCAATTTTTTCTTCCGTTTAAATTATTTGACATCCTTAACAGAAAAACTACCAAGAAAATGAAACAGATTGGTGATATGGTAATCAACTGCTAAAAAGAAGTAGGAGGCCTTCTATCTAGCTAGGAATTTCACATTTTTATCATAGGTTTGTCGAGTCATATAGTGAGATAACTCTGTTGGAAGGACAAAACACTATCTATTTGGCATAAAAAAGTGAGTGCTAGTGGAAGTTATTCAAGCATGTCATAGAAGAAATCCTCATCACCAATTCTGTAATATAAATAGTGAAATACATATATGTTTAAACAGATTATACAAGGTGTTCTACATTCATGTAATGGAAATCATAACAATAAGATTGGCCTTGACTGCGTAGTCAAAAAACTCTTCTAATATGACCTCAGAAGGTAACTGAATAGAAGAAAATATAAATTGTTTTTTAGATGTCCTTATGGTTTCCTAAAGAAAAGACAGATGGCAGAAAATGCAAGAGGTGAACTGGTGTATGGTTTGTGTGTGTTGAGGGGTACTGTGTTTTCACGAGAAATACAGCTGAGTGAGCAGACCATCCTATTTTTATGGAACACTGATAAATGTTTGTGCGTTCACAATTCTGCACTGACTGGTTGGTCGTCTTTTTTTTTTTCTGGCAATATTATTCTCCTCTGTCCAAGACTCATTTACTCATTGGAGTCATACCTTTCTGCAGCAACAGGACAAGAAGTGATGGCCTTAAGTTGTGCCGGAGGAGGTTCTGGTTGGATATTAGGAAAAACTTCTCAGAAAGAGTGGTGAAATATTGCAACAGGCTGCCCAGAGAACTGGTGGACTCACATTCCTGGAGGTGTTCAAGAAAAGGGTAAATGTCACTCTGAGTGATATGACGTAGAGTGGTCGCAGACATAATTTGATGGTTGCATTAGATGACCTTAGTGGTCTTTCCAACCTTAATGATTCTATGATTCTATGACTCTGATTCCACTTCAGACCAGTGGAGGCAAGTTATTTTTTTGTCCAAAAACTCCCGTATCCTCTTGTCTACAATTCCAGTATTTCTTCATTCCAGTTTCACATCTGTTCTTCACATTTACCACCAGCACAGCATGAAAGAACACTAGCTGCTGTCGTACACGTGTTGTCACATGTCATACAAGTGTTGTCACGCAGTGTACATGTGCTGTCACGCGCCGCACACGCGTTGTCATGTGCCACACACGCGTTGTCACGTGCTGTCACATGCTGTACATGCATTGTCATGCGCCGCACATGCTCTGCACAGGTGGTGTCGCGTGCTGCACATGTGTTGTCACACGCTGCACATGTGTCGCACATGTGTTGTCACATGCCGTACACGCATCGTACACACCTCGTCATGCCTCATCCACTCCTCTTACACGCCTTGTACACATCTTGTTCGCGCCTCGTACACGTCTCATCAGGCCTCGTGCACGTGTCATCCACGTGTTGTATGTTGTATATTATCCTTGAATCTTCTACTCATACAAATGCTGTGGTGCTTGTTGATTTTCTTTTTTAAGTAGTTGCCTTATTTCACTCCATGTTTTCTTTATTTCTTTACCTTTTGGAATCACTCCTCCATTATGTGACTTACTCTGGAATCTCTAATCTTCCCAGTACTAGTTCCAGAGATTATATTTTTCTTTCACCATCTTCTACACACAAGAGTAGCATTTTTTCTCCTGTAAGTTTTTCTTAGCCATGTATGAACATTTTGTCTGGTCTTGGAAAACTCCCAAAGAAATGGGACAGTACTTCATGGACATCCTGATCCTAGCTTATACTCGACAGTTTACTTTTTAAAATTTATCTATCTATTAGAAAAATTCTTTACCAGCTGCTGCTGTATTATTGCATCTTCAGGTATGAAGGTATAAAGAGAGACAGGAAAATACAGCAAGTCTAACAATCTTTGTATATAAAGAACTGTGATTATTTAGTCGAGTAACTGTTCACAAAGTGATTCAAATGTATCTGTTCATAAGTAGTCTTAATTATCACTCTGCTTAACAGAGCTTTTCCCCATTTAAGATGCTCAAGGTAAGGGGCTACTAATGCAGTTAAGTATTTGACACAGAATTGGGAATGTTACAAATACTAGAAAATCTTCAAATCTGACAAAATGGCATATATTACTCTCTTTATAGACTGTTATTTTTTTCCCTGTGATTCCATCTCCTTTAGAAAGGTTCAATTCATAATTCTAAACTTATTTCGAAAGCTTAAAAAAATATTTCTTTATTCATTTATAAAATTGAGGCCCAATTAATGATTACAAACATGAGAAAGTACAAGAAGCACGCAATGATTTTTTTTTTTTTTTTTGTGACTGAGGAACAAAATCAGCATGTATTCCTGTAGGGTTTGTTTTTGCATCTAAGCACGATATAAGGAATCCCAAGAAACTTGCAAACAGGCAACAAAATTCAAAGAGTCTGTATGGGAGAAAACCCTGCTGACCTCTTAAAGTCCTTGAATGCCACCTGGTCTTACTGTCTGTACTTAAAATAACCTGATTAACGAGGCTGCTGTTTTGGCGCTTCCAAATTAAAAATCTGGAGACCTACAGATCTCAGAATGTTGTAGCAGAACACTTCAAAATACAAGAATGGGATGACACCAAGGTGCTTAGTTATATAAACATTAATAACAAATGTCTGTTGTTAACAGATGCAAATAACTTTTCAATCTATATAGTTTTCTTAATAAATCCTTAAAAAAAAGCAAATGTTTTTATTACAGATTCTCAGTTTTCAAACTGTAATTATTTTGCATCTGTCCAGTCTTACCTCAAGGGATTTAAGAAGCATGTTCAGAAACATAATTTCTATTTAAAAGGGAGTATTGTTAGGCCAGTACTGAAAGCTTTAGGAAATCCTTCCTACACCGTTATTTTTAGGATTAAGGGTAGAAAGAATTAAATAATTTTACGGTTCAAACAATAATTTAGTGTAAGACAGAAGAGAATTTTGGTCTTTAATAACTGGCTGTGTAATGGTCACTAATCACAGGCTTCCTAAGTAAGAGCATATGGGTGCACACTGAAAAGTAATTCTATTATACCAGCTGAGTAAATTATGCCTATCAGCTGAGCCTTGATAACTAGACTGCTCTCAGTTTGTCCCACCTATGGCATGAAAACTGTTTTTGCAGACCAATTTTAACATCCTGTAAAAGTGCTTGTAATATGAACTCCGTAATCTAATGTCACTGAGACTTTCCAATTGGATGAACTAAATCTGCACGCGATCAGTTCCCACAGTTACTACTAACAAGCAGAAACTCACTTAACTGTAGTAACTCACTCACTTTCAGCATATGCTTACACGTTAAGAAAATATTCAGAACTACCCTGAGCCTTTTCTAGGTAAGTTCTCCAGACTGTCACCCATCTGCTGCTACCAAAAATATGAACTCAGTGATACATTTGATTAAATGGATATCTGCTGCCATCATTTCATTTGAAGTTTTGGGGAAAACAACAGATAACAACAGCTTTATTCTTCTGCAACACTCCAGATGGTGAAAATTCTTTTCTGAGCATACTAGGGCTGCAGGTATAAGTGTGTTGACAAAAACATCACTGATTTTTTACACCACTTGATATTCAAAATTAAAGAAAATATTTTTATCTGCTCTTAATATTACCAACATACACGCTTTGTTTGTAGGAAGACACTCAGTGTTGTCTTGTAACGGGAGAGGAGATTATAAGTACTTTTTTTTCTGCTGTCATTATATATCAAACTCAAAAGCAATACAGTAAAGTCCAAAAGTCTATTTCATTAAAACATGAACAATCTGGCCTGTGATTTTCTCTGCCTTGAGCAACTGAACCATCCAGTTCACAAGTCCTGCCCAAGCATTTACTTACAGAATAGAGTTTTGGTCTTACATACCATACCAAGGCCTAAACTTGTAATGGATATTTGGCTATAGCTCGCCAAACTGGTGAGTTTAAAAGATTTGATATATCCTATTAATAATATAGCATGAATGGAGCACAGTGTGTAAGAATGGATCTGTTCTACTGAAACTCAAATTTGAATTTCACAATACAACTGTGACAAAAACCTGCCATAATTTCTCAACAGCACTTTGATGATATGTTTTCCCACATTCTGCAGATCTTTCAGGAGGCTTTGACTAAGCATTAACTCCCACTTCTGTTAATGCAGATCTACTTTCTTAATTGGTTTGGGCCTATCTGAAAGGAGTAGTAATGCAGTTTACATTTGATCTACTCTAACAGATTCTTTTAATAATTTAAAAGAAGAAGCAAGAAGCTGACAAAGTTCAGATATACTAGATGTTTCTGAACATGCTCCTAGCTTCCACCAACTAATAGTGGCTCAAATTTCTTAGTAACTTTTACATTTCATCATTTTAAAATAAATCTAAACTTCATTATGTTTGTTTTTTCATTTTCCTCACACAATTAACTGCATTCCAATTATTTTTTGTGGATTACATGTTTTTGTCTTTATTTCCATGAATGCTACATTAGCAGAAGCCTTATATACTTTATGACACTATCCGAAACAGCAAGAATGAGACAGTGATTGTTCCTTCAGGCAAATATGATTATGTAAGTTAGTGAACTGTAGATGTAAATAACCTGACTGTGTTATTGACAAGTAATAAGTTGGTTGTGTTCTTTTTTTAAAATTCAGTCTGAACTTGGAAGTTCAGTATGGACTACTTGGGACTAAAGTAACATTCATTAATAATTTTCAAGAGTATTTTGATTCCCTTTATTAAGGTAAGGAGTTGAATGTTTGTTACTTTTGAACTTTTTCCAAGCAGTCTGCACCACTCTCTCAACTACTGAACTGCTAGCAAATTCTTTTCTTGCCTAGTAGTTGAGCAGACTTCCAGTTCTCAAATTCCTTTCACTAGCTCCTACATGGAAAATTCTTCTAAATGTGAGAGCTACTAACCCTCTCCTACCCCTACATAAATTTTCCTGGCATCTGCTCTGCAGATAACAACCATTTTTCAGAAACACCAAAACACACACATACACTGGAAGTACTCTGCCAAAGCTGGTAGCCCCAGCAGCAACAGGCCCATTGGTGTCAAACGTATGATGCATAATGGCTGTTTGTCCAGTATTTCCAAATATCTACAGCCAGGCTTCCCTAAAAGCTCATTGCCAGAAGTGGTAGAGCAACAGATTAGCACTTAGATTGGTTGTTTAATAACTGAAAGCCACAACTTACTACTCATAGAAGTGAAGTTGGCAGATCTGAGTGAATAACATTGTCCTCTGGAAAACCTTTTACTGACAGCCCTGTTGCTGGTTTTTTTTACCTAGATATATGTCCTTAAAAAACTTGTGTTCTGCTTTGCCAACCCGCTAAATTCTTTTTTAGATCTGCATGTATGTGAGAACAAGGTCTCTGGAGGATAGCAAAGAAGTCCTTTCAGTTAGGGACTGTACTTGGCATTACTCAGCATAAAAAAAATATCTGTGGGACAGTGCTTGTCAGAAAGAGGCTTTAATAATGCAGAGGAACTGGCACTGATTGGCTGATGAAGTTGGGGCCTTTCTTCAAAAAACTGACAAACAAATGAAAAACAACACATTTATTTCACTGCAACTTGTCATTTGATTATCTCTCAGACTAAGCTCAATTTCCAAGCTGAAAGTTGAGAAACCTCTTCAAAACAGCCATAGTATCAGAGCATTTGAATGAAAAGATGAGAACTGTAAGTCAGATCTCCACTGTGCATTTGGGCAGATGGCATCATCAGCCATCAGGTAATTGATGTTTCCCTTTGGTTTTACATAAAAATATGCCATTTCAACAGTCTTATTCTGATGCAAAATTGAAAATTTTCAACTTCAAATTGAAATAGAAAGATCTACTAGACAAGTTGAACTGCTTCTGAAGATTAAGTCTTTTTCTGAAGTGGTTAGCTTGGACAAGTTACTTAATTTTTTTTCCTAGTGTGAAAGCAGAGATAATACAATTGTCTACCTTGTATTATTAATATATGTGTGAACTGGTATCTGTGGATAGTGCATAGCAAACTAGCATTTCTTGACATGTGGAATAAGTTTCATTGTGCTGATGAGAGTAAGGAAGTCTGATTTTGGATTTTGCAAGGGACAGTTCATTTGACCATAAGAATAAATTGAGCTTTAAAATACAGTTTTGCAAGCAGCAGAATGTAATATGATTTTAACAGGCACTATCAGAAGTAAATGGTGAATGAAACCTACTTAATGCCATCAGCTCTACTACACTTTTCCCCAAAACACTTTTAAAGCATCTTTACTCAGAAACTAAGGAGTGCACAATCATTGGTGAACTAGGTACCTGATATAAACATCAGCTGAATTAGGTATTTAAGGGTTCAAGATTTAAATTAGCATAGAGAGGATATACTTATTTTATTTAAATCCATATCACATTCAAACTTGTATATATTACACACATGCAGAGCTCCTTTCTGAGCTCTAATTACTTGGAAGATTTGGCAGTGGAAGGAGCAGTTGGAAGGCAACGCTTCCTTGACAAACAAATGTTGATTTAAAACATTTTACAAAACATGTTACAAAAACAGTGTTACAGGCAATGAAAAGTTTTCAGCTTCTATGAAACAGTGATCACTTGACAAAAAATCCTTCTCTAAATTTAAGAAAAGCAATATTATATTTGAACTTTTTTAGAGAAATAGCTTCTTTGTCTTCCTAATTCTATGAGTGTGACAAATCCAGAAGAGTTAACTGGTTTTACACACATACTTATATGTGTACTTAAGCATTGATATGATTATCTTCTTGGTGACTGTATGGCAGAGTAATATTCCTTTCTTATACCAGCTGCATTTTGCAAATTATTTTTATGCTAAATATTGTCTATTATGTTGATAATGTTTTTAATGGATGTTTTTAGTATATGACATTCAATGGAGAACTTTGAATTGCCTAATCAGCAACAATATTGATATAAAATAATATCAACATGATCACTTAAAAGTTACTTTAAAATCATGCTATTAAGCCATTATTTTACAATGTTTCTTACAGAACAGCGTAGCATGGAAGACTGCATCTAATCTAAGAATATATTCTCAAATGAATTAAAAAATGCACATTAAATTATCAAGCTTAGGAAGTAAATTCCCCAATAGCATTATGCTGGGGAAAGGCACTCTATGTTGAAAGAGTGATTCCACTTAACATTTTGAAACTTAACATTCTGCTTACATGGTTATAACCTTTTTCAGTCCTAAATGCTGAGCAGAAAATTTTAACTGTAATAAAACTCAAGAATGGGAACGATAGCACAAGTTATCTTCTCCAGCATGTTCTATTAAAAAAATGGTAGTACTGCTATGGAAATCACTTGTAACAGTAAGATACTGAACATCATTAAATGCACCAAGTGGGCTGTAATACAAGAGCCACCGAAAGAAATGCAAGTCTGCCATTTTTGTAAAGATCAGCATGGATCAGTATCAGTATCTTTTCAAACCATTTTGTATTATATTTTAGTCACATTCAAAGCTACTTTGAAAACAGCATTCGTATTCAGTGAAACTGACTGGTGGCCCATCCACCTAATAATCACCTACATTTTCATCTTGAATGTTTTCTATCTGTGCCCCAACTGCTGCTTTTCACCGTGTGTCACAAGAGTCACATTTTCTCCCCAGGTTGTCATTACTATTTAATGGATAACCCAAGACAGCAGATGCCAACATTTTCATTTAAAAAAAAAGGACTAACTAGACAAATACCAAATCAGAGCTGCAATTATATACATTCATGCATCAGTAATCTAAAAAGTTCTAAGATTTTTTTTATATACTTGGCATTTCAGAAGAGATGTTGAAACCTTAAGTATTTTTCCTGGTGAAATTACATGCTCACAGAACAAGGAGGGGAAAATGCTCAGAAAGGCAGGTAAAACCAGAACTATTATAGACTGCTGCATGTAATTTCACCAGGAAAGTGAAAGACTCCCTTTATAGGGAGTCAGAGAGCAGCATGATGTTTAGCTAGCCATCAGTGTGAAATAATCATTTAACTATAAGTGCTTAAAAATAGATCTTTCATTCAGAATAGGTAAGGCAAAGAACAATAAAGTAAGACTTATATAGTTTTATCAATATCAAGGAGAGAAGACAGCATTTTCCCAATACTTTAGAAGTCACAAAGATTATGTCAGAGTAACAGAGGAGACTCATTAGAAAATAATCCACAATCCTTCTTTTCGTGAGGGGGAAGGGGAAGTAATATTTAGAAAGACAAAAGGTGGGTTTAATTCTTATCCTTTGCAAATCTTGAGTTGTCACCAAACTGAATCAAAATGATATAGTATTTGTTGTTGTTTTTGCTGTTGTTTTTTAGCACTATTGCTACTCTCTTTAATACTTGGTATTTCTTTTTCTCCATACTGTGTTGTTGGAGGAAACTTTTCTTTGAATGCAGACATTATGGCCAGCCTCCCTAGAAGACTCCATGTCCATTGAACCTAGAGGACAAGTTTCTCCACCAGCTGGTCATAGATTTCCCTTTATGTTTTTGCCAGTGTTCAGAGGAATTGGGATAAGTCCAATTCTGTAAATCCTGTAATGTGCAAGTGGAAGGCCAGACTGCTGAATATCAATGTTTAAAAACCTAAGTTTGTACCTTGTATGAAAGCTGTAGTCAGCCCAAAGGGTTTGAAACTAAAAATCTCCTTTGACAGATGAAGATCTGCCTTTAAAAATTATTCTGTACTTCCTGTTGCTACATTTTATTATACCAAAGATATAATCTCAATACTCAGAAAAGTGGTGAAGAAACAATGATACAACTATGGATGATTTCAGTGTTTTGCCCCAGGACACAGGTTCATTGAGTGCTCCTAAACAAAATCTATCACAGTCACCATGGAGCTTGGCTGTCCTCCACACACATCAGAGCTCCAGGGCTGACATTTCACCACATCGTCTATCTTCTGACCGTGAGCCTCTGCCTTCATTATTCCTGGATAACACCTCAATTACTGCCTATACATGCTGTCCATCTGGATAGCTGCCAAGTCCTGCAGTCTCATGTGTGCCCTTCTTCTAGCATTCCCAAAAGCAATCCTGAGTGTGTCAGCCCAAAGCTGGATGACAGACTGATAGGAAGTTGGCTAATAATGCTCAGTAGCTACTTAAACCAAGCATACTGTAGTGAGTGTTAAAAGCCACAGAAGGATTCCAATTTTGATGGCAGCTAAGAGGACATGTGCAGTGAAGGGGCTCTTTTAACACGGAACTGTGACAGAAAATATTGCTGTCCTTAACAGAGGCTGCAAGTTGTACATGTTGCTGTGAAGTCTGAGCGACTTTCAGATGAATAGTTTTAAAATCCTTGTATATTCCAAGAGTTCCTTTTCTAAATCCTAGCTGCATTTCCCTCTAGGGACATACCTCCTACTCTGTTTTCAAAAGAAGATCCACTAAACCCTCGCTGCCCAGAAATGATCCCACTGTTTCCTACAGACTCACAGAATTTGCTAAAAGGGTGGTTTAAGAAGAGCATCTAACCACACAGATGTTCAGATGAATACAGGCGAACATCAGCATTTGACTGCTCCCTATAAAGGAGTTGACTCCCTCTAAGTCAACCAGGCTTGGTGTCTGCTATTTCCAGGGAGAGCTTTGATGGAATGGTTGTCTTTGCTACAAAACACCATTTAAAGTTGTGCACCCCTGGAACAAACTGTTTGTCCAAAAACACAGGATAATATCAGAGAGATTAACTAACTGATTTATTTTAATAACATTTGTAGTACTGGTCAAATCTAGAACATGGTGACAAGAATTGTGTTGCTATTTGCAAGCAGTTCACTGCAAACTGCGGCAAAGTTTATTTCATCGTACTTTAGTTCTCCTGTCATCCTCATTCTGTCCATGCACTGATGCACTTTGTCCTCTTTCTTTGCTCTGAACAGTTTCAACTCATTCTGGTCCTGTCACAGCTCATTCTTTTTCACCCACACATTGTAGATTTCTAGAGCAATCCCTTTAGAAGGTAGCTGCTGAGCACTTTTCTCAGATTTTTCCACAGATTCTCTGAAAATCCCAGCCTCCTGGACTAGTTCTATATTTTGGATGCTTATGTCTGGCCATGGCCCAAACAGAGCAGATTTGTCAGCTCAGCCAGGACATTAACATTCACATTGTGTCCCATTCCTTACAGCCAGCATTTAAGCCTCAAAAATAGCTGAAAGGTGCCTGGGAGGACGTAAAATGATATTATTTTCTCCTCTAAATAGAATGGAAAGATATATGATATCAGAACTACCAGCACGCGCAATGATTTTTTTTTTTTTAAAGTAGAACTCTCTAGGTGATATTAAGAGCCAGTAAATATTTTTGTGCAGAGAATATTTAACAGAAAAGTTACGTAACTGTTACATTATTTGAAATGGAAAGTTGTGCTGTTTTAAGCATACACAGACACTCATGAATTCTTTCCCTTCTGAATGACTAGCCTCTTTTCTTCTGATGTCTGTCTCTGGATTGATTAAGAGTGATGAACATAGGAATAGAATTAATGTCCAGTTTTAGTTTGAGCAAGCTATGCTTCCTTTTTTTTTTTTTTTTTTTTTTTTTTTTTTGAAGTGGGAAAGTCAAAATAATTCCTGCTAGGCTTAACTCAGATGCTCTTCACAATTGTAATAAATCTGCAATTAATTTCATATTTGAATTATTTAAAGATGCTCCCACTTTTATTTACTTTTCTTTACCTCTCTTTTCAGCTGGTCTAAAATGAGTATTTTCTCTATTACAAGAATGCTGTGAAAGCACTGTTGTAAGAAGTCTTATGCACTTACCTGACAAACTAACATACCCAATCTATAGAAAGTCACAGTAGTTTAAAATGTAGTACCACTGTAGTTTAAAATGTAGTAACCTCTCTCAGCCACTATATTGCAGTCTATTTTTTTTTTCAAAAATAGATTTTTTTGTATCTGTGTATAACCTTTTTGGAGATGTTTTAGAAATGTTTTAATCTTATTTTTCTCTTAGTAGTCTGACAAATTTCCCTAAATCAATTGAAAACATTTCCTTTAAGTCCAAGAGAAATTGATAAAGCTCAGTACTGAGATCAGCAATGGAGTGTGTCTCAAGGAAATTCTGAGAGGTTTCTTCAATACATTAAGGAATTTATAAATAAAATGTTCATTATGATAACTATCTTGAAAAAAAAGAGTAAGTTATTGTGAAAGATAAAAGTAACTTAGATATCTTACAAGAGTCCAAGATTGAATTCATTCATTATACATGAATGTTTTACATTAAAACTATGTTACTAGGGAATGATGCAAGAGACAGCTAAAACATAGCCATGCACCAGAGCTCATCCATGGTTTACTTACATGGCTGAGAAATCTAGAACTATTGCTTCTCCTTCTCAAATCTCCTATAGGTTTCTAATAGGCTTCATCACTGTTTTCCCTTGAAAACAGTGGTGCCAGGGAGTCATGGTCAATTGGGCAATGAAAGCTTGGATCTCTACCATGCAAATGCTTTCAAGAGTGCATTCTGCAGCCAAAAATTCTCAATACTGTATTTTTGTATGAAATAATACATAAATTGGAGCAATATCTCTCTTCCAGGAGAAATATGGCTGTTAATAGAAAAATAATACCTTGCAGTGTTTTTGCAAAAGGTATCCAAGGGCTTCTGGTATCAATGAAAAGTTTATATTAACATCACTGGAAGGTAGACTGGATCACCAGTCGTTAAAGCATTTGGTCTGTAGCCTTTCCTTCCTTTGAAAAGACAACAAAAATTTGGTTAGTGTGTAAAAATAAAGAAGAAAATTCATTTTGAATAATTTTGAAATGAAAAAGAAATATCATTCTTGTGAAGTCTTCTGGGATTCCTACTTTTCCTTAAGTGTAATAATTCTCTGAATGGGAATTTGGAAGTCCTTCAGTAACCAGTCTCCATACACAAATGAGGTACATATTCAAATTTACAAACATTCAATGTCATGTTTTGTAAGCGCAATCACTTACAAATACATTGCTAGAAGTCTAGAGTCTTTATGCACTGAGTCGTCTTAATATAATTCATAATACTGTACCACACTTAGATGCAGGTAAAGCAGCCTCAAGGATTAGAAAGGTTTAGAATCCAGTCTGACACTTAAAATAAGCTGAAATCATTAATCAGATATGAAGTCCAAAATGAATGGGTCTATGATATTGTTAAAAGCAATACTCACTCAAGAGGGAGACTCAGAACAAGGGTTTTTTAAGAATTCCTGTTTGTGGCCTTAGAGGAACCTGGCATTTCATCAAATATGAAAGAAAACAGAACATATACTGAATCCATATGAAGTACTATTCCCCTCATTTCTCTCCACAAGTAAACACTTTGCATGTTGGAAACATGAAGACATGACACTGTTCAGTGTTAGTCTTGCTTTCAGCTAAGAAAAATAAGATACAGAAACTTATATAGATGTGTTATTTGAATTTCAGAACCACACACATGCACATACACACATAAAAAAGCTTCAATTCCATTATGTAAACAACTCACTCTTGCTTCTAAAACAGGTCAATTTTTGTATGAATAATACAACAAATAATAAATGGAGATTTATTAGCGAGGATAAGAAATTTTCTTCTTGCCAAACACTGCAGTAGTATTAATGAGTAGATACTTTTGCCTGGTAACTACATAATGTTCTGGTTATTCAGCTTATTTGTGCTTGGCTGTAAAAGTGGAATACTGAAGCCTTTGACCTATGGACTAGCAAGCTCATGCATGCATAAACAAGAAGACAACGAGACTGAACTATAGATGCATTTGCAATGAATTTCTAGAACATTTGTAAACAATTCTGTGAGACACAATCAAGGACCCTTTGGAAACTAAAAATTATAGACCAGTTTAACAACCCATTTAGCAACAGAATGAATAGTGTAATTGCATGTGAATTCTTCAACTCAAAAGTAAATTGATGTAGAGACAGCATATATTAGAGAAACAGATAGAAGTGATATGCTTATTCCATTTTGTTCGTATTGTAGTTAAATATGAAACATGCTGAACAAAAAATGTCACTGGCTAAGAAACTGAATATTGTCAGATCCGTAATTCCTGAAAATCACAAAATCATAGAATGTCCTGGATTGGAAGGGGCCTCAAAGATCACCTAGTACCAACCCCCTTCCATGGGCAGGGTTTCCACCCACTAGATCAGGATGCCCAGGGCCTATCCAACCTGGGCTTGAGCTCCTCCATCCATCAAATAAGATCCAAATGTTAGATACATGAATAAATAAATAGGAACTTAAATCTATCAATAATCCACCTCGGAAATATCGTAGATTCTCCCCCTCAGAGAACCAACCACCCAAAAAAGGCAGTCTGCGGAAACCAGGACATTAACTCTTTAACTGCCAGTGCTTTACATGATGTTATCATGTGGAATACCGACAACAAAAAATCACAAAACCATGACACCTTACTTCAACCTCATATGAATAGAACTAAGACATACAACAGTGCTTCTTCAATACAGTTTTCTGGTGAGAAAGTTAATGCTGCTACTAAATTTGCTCTCAGAATGAGAGCTCTAGTAAGCATGTGACCTCTTACAAACAAGTTATGAACATTTACAACAACAGATCCTTATCACTATTGACTAAAAGACTCAAAACAAGAACATTGAATTTACGTGAGTAATGAGTGTAGAAATAACACCTTTATATTTAGAGCTAAAAAGGTGAAAATGCTGAAAGCTGATATCAAGAGATCTTTCTCTCAGCTCTCAGGATTTTTAAATACTGTCTTTAAAGGAGGAGCACTGGTGAGGTGTGCTTCAGCACTGGAAGTGTCCTTTGAAAATGGATGTTACGGCTTTCCAAGGAAAACACATGTATTGCAATTTGAAGAGAACACTGACATAGAATTTCCACACAACATGTAATTGAACTGTGCACCTCATTGTCATAAGAATGTTCAAAGGTATATTCACTATCTGAAATCTATATATTTAATAATTTTTTCTTGCATACTGATTTCTGATTCATCTCAAGCAGCTTGCGTGCATATGAAAGGACTGACTTTTAAGACAAGGAAGGAAGATTCAGAAATTAACAAAACATGTGGTGCTGATTTTTTTATTATTATTACTAAATTTGATGGTTCTTGAAGCAGCATTTTCTTATTAAGATGTAACGAGAAGTATGAGACGTAAGATTTCCGAGGAAGTATTTTCCAGAGAAATAAGTACCCTTTCACTGTTTCTGTATTCTTTGGTAAAAGAGAAATAAGTTTTCCTCCTTTCTCAAGAACTTTGGATAACCTTAGTTTCCACCCCAGTATAGAACAAAGATCAGCAGAGAGGTGCCAGCTTCCAAACTATGCAGGCATTTTACTAAGAAACTGTTATTTTTTATGTGGCCATCACAGTAAACTATTAGAGAAACACAGGATGTTGAGGTGGTTAGGTCATCAAGAATTATACAGTATATAACTATATAAAAACTGTGAAAACAAGAATGTCTCTTGTAAATAATAATTTTATTTTTTTTCTTTTTCCAATTTCTTCACTGTGAAAAATATTTGAAGGTATTGAGATATGTCAGCTGTTGTGAAGAATATTTTGTAGTGAAATATCAAACAATAGAGCACTTTACTTCATATTGAAGTATATTATTTTTCTTACGTTTCTTATGTTTCTTTTTTTTTTATAGAATACCTTCATGAAATCTTGAATAAGCTGGCTATTAAATCTTTAAGAGCAAGGCAAAAAGGACTAAGGTAAGTACCTTTTAAACAACTGTCATGTGACTGACTACAACGGAGAACCAAATCAAAATAAAAATATAATCTTTTAGTTACTCTGTAAAGCACCCTTAAAAAAATTGTCACAAATGGATATCACTTTGGATGATACACAACAGAAAAATTGTTTAAAATAACTTTTTTTTCATGTTCCCTTCACATTTGTTTTAAGTAATAACTGTAGTATTATGCTTTGTCTTCTGTCCTTTAAAACATAAATAATCCAAACAATTTCCTCTCCACCTACACCCCCCCCCACAGCCAGGACACTGAGGGTGGGCAAAAGGTGGGGAGGGGACATTGCAAGTGCAGCCGGTTTAAACCCTCCAAAGGATATTCCCTACCATATGGCCTCATGCTCATCATGCTGGGGAGGAAGAAAGAAAAGGGGGAACTCGCATTATGAAAGCATTTGTTTCCCAAGCAACCAGTATGCATATTGAGGCCCTGCTCCCCAAGAAGTGGTTGAACATCATTTTCTGATGGCAGATATATTTGTTTTCTCCTTGTGCTTCCACATGGCTCTTGCTTGTTTTTTCCCCCTTTAATTATGCCACTCCTGTCTCAAACCTACAGACTGTTTTCTTTTTCCTCCATCTCATCTTCTCCTCGCCCTGTTCTGCTGAGGATGGGGAGTGAGAGAACAGCTATGTGGTACCTAGGCTGCCGAACAGTGTTAAACCACAACAGACCCCCACTGCACATCACGACCTCTTTCCTAATCAGTTAATTATGCTCGTGCATATCTCAGTTCTCATTCCATCATTTAGATCTTGAAATGATCCCTCCCACACCGAAATGGTTAGAAAGCTGCCAGTACATAGCTGTGACTGTAATGCTTCCAAAAGCACTTGTACTTTCGAGCCTCTTCAACTCAAATTTTTGGGACTTTAAATTCTCCTCACCTTTATTTTCCGTGCCTGTACCTATCCTGCTGGAATACTCCACCATTTTTCAGTGCTGGCCAAAATCAGCCTGATGTTAACTTTCAGAAAGATTAAAAGAAAGCCTTTAAAGCAAGTAAGGAGTACTGCAAAGCAAAAATACCTTGGTAATCAACAGTGTATACTAGGTCAAAGTACCTATTTTGTATCTTCTTGACATAGGAAAGAGCAACTGAAAGGTAGTAACAAAGCAGTTTGAAAGTTTAGATTTTATTCAAGACAGTGTCTGAACTACCATTTGTTTCCGACTCACCTCATCTCTGGTTTTACCTGGAATGCAATTAAGAGTTTAACAGCCTTTTGATTCAGATAATCGCAAAGAGGTAATGCTATTCTATTTCAGCATGATAATCTGGCAGCTTTGGGCTTCAGTGATAAATTTCTATACCTGTCTCTTTGTAGGAGTTTGTTTTTTTCTTAATTCCAGGAAGTAGTGAGACTATCCTGCCAAAAGGGCTTTGCTACTGGCCATTTATGCCTCTCTTCTCTAGGTTCTTTCCTCACCACCCTTTATAATCCTGCTTTTCATATGTTGGCCATGGGGAGTGGAGAAGCTGGATCAAAGTACCTCCACCACCCATTTCGTAATTCAGTCATGTGCTCACAGAAGGTAACCTCTGACAGGAAAATCCTGATCCATATAAGCACCAGAAGGTGAAAACCCAGGTCTTGTTCTGAATAGCTTTGGTGCATAAATAACCAACGTATGTGTTCTACAACAAATGTTATTCTTCCGCATATATATATTTTAATAAACAAAAGCTGCTTAATAGAAATTAAAAAATGTCTCAGTATCCTTGTCTGTGAGCATCCTTATTCTGACTATGTTTATTTAGTGAAAAAACAAAGATGACTAATCAGTATTTGTGCTATCACTGAGATTGCTATACTCAGAAGTCACAAATTCAGGCACAGGCACAAATTACTTCACCTCTGATGAGCTGTAATCTTCGAGCAGATTCAGAGTCAAATTCTGGACAACAGCCTGAGCCCTGTTGAATAAATGAAACAAAATCTGCTCACTCAAAGTTTAAGAGAAAGAACTAACGTTAACTGCTGTTTTCATTATTTTAGTAGAAAAGAATAAAGGCAAGTTCTCACTGAAAGAACATTGCGCAAAATCTTTTTCACTGAGATACTTTCCTCTTGTTTCTTTTCTGTAAAGTGGATTTAATCTCCAAAGCTGCCTATTTGGCATATTTCATAATAACAATTTATTTTAAATTGCCACAGAAGTATATACAATACACTGTTATTTGCAGAACAACCTGTTGTTAGGGTCAGGTTTTTTTGGCAAATTGCTACTATTGCATTTGGGATTGATTTACAGACATAGGAAGACTGCCAAAATAGACTTTGTACTACTTTACTGCTTTCAGAGATACGCTAAGTTTAAACTGGTGTGCTCAAGAGCAGAATCAGATTATGCAGATAGAAAATTCTACTCTTTTAGGCAAGAATAAACTAGCAAACACTGAATTTATTTCAAGTTGGAAAGATATTTTTGTAGGAATGGAATTTTACACCTAACAAAACTACACAATTAGAAAATGAGGAATATGACACAACCATCAAAAGTAAAAAATAATTTCAAGTACAAAAACTCTATGTCATTTTCTTCCCAGCACATGAGTTGAGCAGACAATTACACATTACCAGTAGATCAATCAGTGTAAATATGTCACAAGAAATCAGTTTCAGCACAGGTATGATGTGCATTTCAAATTGAGAAACACAGCCTTAGAGAATCATAGGATGGCTTAGGTTGGAAGGGACCTTAAAGATCAACCAGTTCCAACCCCCTATCATGGGCAGGGTTGCCAACCACTGCTTGCTTCTATTGTTTGTCACCAGACTTTTCAGTGGGAAAATTTCTATTCACATTTTTAAAGGGATATTTTCTGAAAGCAGGCACTACAGTTTGCTTTGTTTTTCGTGACTTTTTTTTTTTTAATATATCCTGCTTTTTAAGAGTAGATCAGCAAGCCAGTTTTCACTGAAGTGCATTCAAACCTCTTTGCCACAGTATAGACTGTGCAAGCCTACAAGAAAGTGACTGTATACCTGTACACTCACTGTACAGGGAGTTTGAGAGGAGTCAGGAAATAATTTAGTTCGAACCCTTCCCACCTGCGGTAGTGAGGGAACGGGAAGTATACATGGAGCTCAAACTTAGTACATAATATGCCTAACAGGATCTGGTCCTAGGAGCTGGTACAAGATCTACTGCAGCCCTGTTGAATTCACTGGATTTTGATTGTTTTATTCTGAAAGCAGACATATAGCAGAGCATAAAAGTGAAAATATACTCTTTTACAGGGCTGAGAGCTTATCAGCGAACTTTCTTAAAAATAAATGCTTAGCCACTATCACAGATACACCAGGACTAGTGGTAACAAACAAGATTTGAAATGCTTTCTGACCAGCACTAAATACAGCCGATTCAATTTGGTTCAGTACTGAGCTTCAAGACACTGTAAATGAGAGACAAATGGTCTTCACTTCAGAAAAGAGACTGCTTATCCTTTCCAAAGACAGCTGTTTGGAATCTAGAGAGATGCAGGCAAAGATGTGTGACCTGGTAGAGTGGAAATGAAGTAGCTGAGATGTCTCACAGAACTGTATGTTTGAATGAGCTTGCTTCTCTTGAGTACAACTGTTTCCATCCAGAGCAGTAAAGTATTTTCAAAGCACAAGGTAACAGAAGTTAATTGAGTGGAGTTCCAGAACTAGAGGAAAGATAAACAAGCAAGAAAAATATTTTCTTTCCATAGGTATTTTCAAATTACCAGTATGTAGGTAAAATTTGGAAATTGACTTGGATGAATTTTTACCTTTCTTCTGACTTTTATGTTGAATTATGTAAGAAATAATTACATAAGAAAATAAAAATTGCAGGTGTTGCTTTTACACATAGCCAAGAGCTGTCAGTGCAAAGCAGATAACTGTAAAATGGACTTAGCTGTCCTTTCCAGAGTATTTTCTCACACCTCTCACAGAGCAGAGGTGAAAAGTGGGTAGAATATCCTTCTGCGACAGAAACTATAGAATTAACCATAGGAGTTTTAAAATCTTTATGACTAAGGAAGCTGTTTAATATGCAAGTATGGGGTTAAACATTAAACATTTTTAATAAGTAAAATAACAGATATTGGAATTTCCTACCTAAGAAACAGGATGTTAGGAAATACTACTTTTCCAAAAGAGAGGTCAGGCATTGGAATGGGCTGCCCAGGGAGGTGATGGAGTCACCAACCCTGGAGGTGTTCAGGGAACGTTTAGAAGTTGTGTTGACAGACATGGTCTAGTGAGAACTATTGGCGACAGGTGGACAGGTGGTCTGGATGATCCTGTAGGTCTTTTCCAACCTTGGTGATTTTATGATTCTGTGAGTGAATTCACTTAAAAATGCAGCTTTCAAAGCTCACAAGTTTATGAGATCTTAACTAAGGTGATCTGCTGTTAATTTAACATATACCCTAGATACTGAGATAGTGAATTAAGCATAGCTGAGGATTATTTTTTTAATTATTACTGTTATTTTGAGTGTATTTGCATTGCTGTACTAGCTCTGCTATATGTGGAAAGTGTTTTTAAGAGCAGCACAGTTGTGTGGGAACTGCTGAGTCATGGCCTGAACCACTGATTGAGCTCCTGGAGGAAAGACTCAGTCAACCCTGGGAGCACAGGTGAAGGCAGTTCACTTGTGCCTCCGGAAACGGGTGGAGCCAGGCACAGACACAGAATCAGGATCAGAATCTTCTGATATGAGTGAGTGATCTACTTCCCTTCCTTTGTAGCATCTTTCTATCGTGCTGGTCCTTCCACCTCTTTTGTAACACCTTTTCTATTGTTTATGTTGTTCAAGGCATTGACTAAATTATCTGTGTTCTGCTGTGCTTGCAGTAAGATTCTCAACTGCAAACAATTTTAGAGCATTTTTCTTGAATTTAAGTTTTTGAATTTTTTCAAAAAGTGAAGTAACAAAGGTTTTATTTTGAATGACAAAATAAGATATATCTTATTGTTTAACAAAATCCTGTTTTGAGCCCCCAAAGTTTCCACTTCCATTAAGTCTACAAAATGTTGACTGTCTCATTTTAAGTATTGTAGTAGGAATTACTTGGTGCTGATACAGTATTAAAACCTCATCTCCACGTGGCCACAGAGGCTTCTGTCATCAAAGAATTGCAAGGTTTTTCCATCTTAGTATCTGTCAACACTTAAAATGTCTGAAGTATTATGTGATTCCATAACTAATACCTTAATCAGAGTTCAGTCTCAGCTAGAGAAAAAATATAACTTCTTTTAGAAATTCACAAATAGATTGGTCTTACCTTCCATTTAAATTGTGCTCCAATTCTCATTTTTATAATTTCAACTTTTCCTCATCTGAGTATGCTCTTTACAATATCACTTAAGGCAGAAATTTCATATGAACATAGGGTGAATGGCCCAGAGGATATATGCAGTAACACTTCAGCAAAACAACTTGTGAGAAAAGAACTACCACAACTCGAAATGTGCTCTTCAAATCATTTAAAGTGTGTTAAAGTACCTTTGTACTTTACTTGAGGTTAAATACCAAAATGATAAAGGTTTTATTGTACTTTATCTAGAGTATCATCAATCCCCTAAGTATTTTTTCGGTGGTTTAAACCTTTCATCCTCAGACTGGTTCTCCTTGGATTTCACGTAAATGTTCCCTTTTCCTTCAAGCAATTTCTTCTAATTACTCCTTAAGTTAAAGGCAAGATTCACTTTCTACAGCAGTTAATAAATTCCACTTAAGTACCAGAGCACACTTGGGGAAAAGGGATGCAATCTTTTGCAATTCAAGATTTGCATCAAGTGATTTGGGTGTCACTGTTAAAGCGTTGGACCTTGACACTGGTGATGGATTTAAACTTTTGGAAAAACAGCCTGTCATTCCATTCTTTTAGATGAACTTTCTCCCAGAAATGTAGGTAAAATGAGTTTCATGAAGAAAATATCCAGACTAAGTCAATGACTTTTCCTCCATGGGAAAATCATAAGAACTATTTGTCATATGTAATTGTATGACAGTATGTCACATTGAAACACCAATTTTCAAAGAAAGAATAAGCATAAGCAAAGTTGGAAACTCTTGATCACTCCCAACTGGTTTATCTTAGTTAGTCTCCTATGTATCTGTAGGGAATAATGGAACTGAAAAACAAAGTGCTTTTGAATCCAATGCACAACTACTTGTGTCTCTACAGAGCATCTCAGATGACAAGGATGTCCTGCAGAGTGCATTGGCAGAAAGAGTTTTCTATTCTTGTTTTCTGTATTTTCCTGAACACATTGTTTGTGCTTAAAAATAGTAAGAAATTACCATAATTCACTTTCACAATATGTAATATTCTTTCCCAAGATATTTGTAGCACAAAGATTTTTCAATTCCTTCTAGGTTTAGAGGGAAAGGGAAAAGGCTTCTGGATCAAGTGCCCTCAGCAATACAAACAGAGGAACAAACTTGTCATTGGCAATAGGAAATTACTACTTAAAAGCCTTTCTGGAGGCAGACAACTGAGCCTCAAGTGGCAATCCTTAAAATCTGCTGCCTACATAGCTATTCTAATCCACTTAGCCTTTTTTGGAAGGTAGCAACCTGAAGTTGAAATTCTTGTGTGAAAGCCCTAAAAGCAATTTCTCTTAAACTGTCCCCCTACGCAGTAGTATAACTCACTAGCATCACTGTTACACATGTTCATTGATTGTATAGGGATGACTAATTATTTTTGGTCATATAGAAGTAATTGTCTGAGTTTGTAGAGAAACTGATCAACACCTATACAAATGTATACTTTTGATTTGATTCAGGCTTTTGTCCTTAAAATTTTGAAATCATTTAATATTTAGCAGCTCATGAAAATCCATAAGAAATGAGAAAAAAATATAGTATTTAAGAACATTACACTTGTAATGTACTTAAGTACTTACTATGTAAGAACTTCTTACATTTAAGAAGTTTACCATAACAGGCACCTCTGTGACTAATGAGGAGCTTGCACAAGAACCACAGCAGTTCTTAATTACATCATTAAAGTTTCAAGGAAAATAAATTCAGAGAATATTGTTAAAATGGCAAGAACATTAGAAAGAGACATGGAAAAAGACGTCTTTTTTTCATTTCGATTTATAGCCTGTCTGCCCTTGAATTTACACATCCACTGTCGGAATGTGCTACAGAAAAGCCTCAATGGATTTCTAGCGCCAGTGCTTTCCTGCAAGTGGCATGTGGTGAGTTCTTTAATCCAAACTCTAAATTAAACTTGTTTGAATTATGCCATTAATCAATTTACAGTTATCCCTAAGACAAATACTTCAGACAAACTTCTATTAACGTTTCTCTTTTATTCTGAATTAGTTACTTTAAATTGTTTCTGCATCTGTTCATTAATATCCATGCTTTTTTTTTCATTTATATCTGACAAGAGGACAGGTGAGAAGATAACACAGTGCTGCAAGCATTGACGGATCCTCTGATGACAGGACAGATTGGTACTTTTATCCATTTTTATATAGCTACTGTAAATATGCTATTTTCTTCCTCACAAGCTGCAGCATAATGGGAAATTACTGAGCTTCTCAGAATAGTCTTTAAAAAGGTTGTATGAGCTCAGAGTTCATCAGTATGGGTTTAAATTACCTGTAGTAATATAGCCTACATATACACTAATATTATTATACCTATTCGATTTTAGTTGTTTTTGGAACAGGCAGTCTGCTACAAACTGCCAGAACTCCTCCAGTACATTTAAACATCAATTAGAGATTCTCATATGTTCTGTAATTCTCATTTTCAGAAGTTTGTTAGTGTCATCAGCAAACACTAGTAAATATGCTGTCCAAGTTGTAATTTTTTTCTGTTCAGGTCATGCTACAGAGCTAGGAAGATCCAAAAGAAGAAAGTAGAATGGAATTAGGAGATGTGCTGAAATATGAAGTCAGCATTATCAAGTAATGTAAGTCTTTGTCTGTTATCCTGGAGAGAGAGGATTAAAGCTGATAAGTGACTAGTTGAAATACTATTACTAATCCATTTTTAAAACCCCATCAGAGTGGCAAAATCTAAGGATCACAGGCAAATGTCTACACATCTGTTCAGTGAAACATTAACTGATTTGATATATATATTTACAATATGTTATACAGCATTAATTCAGTTGCTGTATACTTGCAAAATAATGCTGTTTGTTCTATATGATATTTTCCCTTAAACTGTATTTCACTGCACACAGCATAAATACTGTTGAAAATACACATATGCTGACTTGTTGGAATCTATTGTACTTTCAAAAGGTATTCTGAGACATCACCTCTGATAGTAACTCTAAATCATTTTGTGCTTATACCAACTTACATAGTTCTGACCTGCATTTAATTCATCACATCTTAACTTTCCAAACACATATACAGTATTTTTTTCTTCAAGTGTTCAACAGCATATCCATCAACATGCCATGGGATCTATGATCCCAAGGAGACCAAACTGGAGAAACATATTTTTAAAGGTGTTTTAAGTTTTCTTCATGATAAAACAACCTGAATTAAACTAAATGAAAGCATTAGCAATTTTAATCAATTTCACCATGAAGAATACCAAGAAGTAATTTTTTTGTTTTCTATTGCTTATGCAGTGCTTGTAGTTTATGACAACTTCTTATGATTTTGCTTTCCCTGAGGTCTCTTGGGTTATTGTATCTGGAATACGATGATACAGCTTTGTTGACTGTAGTACAAAAATGGTATATGAGCCCACTCGGAAAGATTCATTAAGAAAATAAAAATATTTTTTAAAACGTGTTCATCAGATTCCTGAAACACACCATATGCAGTTAAAAAGAAGTATTTACACCTTATGTTTAGTAGGGAGACAGTTATTTCGATTATTAATCCTCAGGAAATTTTACTTCATTTTTTTCAGTTTATGGCTATATTGACCATTTGCAAGGTAAATGTTACACGGAATTTCACTCTGTATAAGGTTACCTGAAAAAGATGTAAAGAATGAACTTTTTTGTAGGTGAAGTTAACTGCACTAAGAAGGAGCTCTGAGACTGCCACCAGCTCTGGCTTCAGCTGTGAAGACTACTCTACATTTTCAGAAATCAGCTACTCATCTGTTCTCATGAACTGGTCCTGAAAACTTTCATTCACATGAAGAGCTGTACTGATTTGTGGTCCTTTGATAAAGACCAGAGTTGGTAGCAGAAACCAGTGATTGGGATAGCACTGTTGTAATAACTCATAAATTAATGAACTACCAGAAAGAGCAGGATACGCTCTTTTCATTATTTATTTTTTAATCTTGTATAGAAATCAGTGAAAATAAGGCAGTTTGGACTTGTAATATTTTTATGTAGATAATTTATACTCTGTACCTGAAATAACTTTGTTTTATTTGCAGAAACTCATCAGTGTTTGGCGTTCTATAATTAACAATCATAACCTAGAATTATTTGTTAGAACTTCTGCTTTGATTTTGTTTTGATTCACCAAAGACTGAAAAATAACATAAATAATTCTCAACTCATTTTTCACATATTATATATGTGAAACTAAATATAATTTCTTCTTGATATCTTATTAAAGGTAAACCTCTTCGTATGAACAGTGAATTCAGAACAACAACAAATAAAAAAAAAGTTCCTGGTCCATCTGTGCCATATTTTCAGAGACAAATTTGATTTTAAATTCATTGGAGAGAGAAATACTCTCTTGAGATAGTCTCAAGTTCATTTGAAATTGGAAGAAGGAAAAAAGAGTCAAACAACATGAATATCTGGACGCACGTTTTGTCAGTGCAATTCAGGTCTTCTGCTAAGGAAAAGTTTTTTGCTAAGTAGTGTTTTACCTGAGCATTTTAAATATGCTTTTTCTCTTGGGATGATTTTGTAGTTCTGGTGAAGCAAATAAAGATTTTATCATTGTTTTGAAGATTAGGATTTAACTTGCCAACTTCCATGTATCTTTTCTATATTTACCTCCATTTCTCCTCTCCTGTTTTTGCTAGAATTCCTGAGGTTCTTGGGGAAGCCTTCATATTTTATTAAAAGGAAAAGAATCAAAATAAATAAATTCATACAACTAATTTCATGTATGAAGCTGATTTCAGAGAGAGTAATGGAATGGCTGCTTAATAAGGCATGTCATAGTCAGGTATTAAAATTTCTACTGTTCTTGCACCACAATTCTGTCTTTTAATTAAGAATGGTGAAGACATTTTTCCAAGACTTTTCAGGAAACATTCCATAGCCTGAAACCTCCAGGCATATATATGAAAGCCTGATAAGATGTTAAAGTTCCTCATTTAACTTCCAAAGAGAAAAGCTCTACATTGAAATCCTCATTTAGTGTTTAAGATCCATCTACTGAGCAATATCGTTAATTGATATTTCCTGTTCCTGGATCATCTGGCCTCTTTCAGCTAAATTACTCAGTGTTAAACTTTGCCTTTATTTAGGGCCACAGGATGACTCAGATTGGAAGGGACCTTTGCAAATCATCCTCTAGGCACAGTAATTTACAGCTTATACTGGTATCTCCAGATACATGTAATATTCCATACTATGGCCATTCTGCCTTTCTAACCTGGAATCTTGAAATAATTTTCTTGTTATATATGTGTGCACAGTTATATTTTAAAAAGGAATCAGAATGAAAATTCATTTAAAAAGCAGAATTACTGGCACTAAAATGTTACAAATCATGTCCTGAAATATGTTGGAATTAATTATATTGCTATTTGACTTTTAAGAGTGTTTATTGTTATTATTTTTCTGTCATGATACTCTGTTCTATGGGATGAAAAAGTAGGTGCAGCTGCTAGTGTACCGCAAAATTCAAAGGATTTTGCTCTAGTCTCAGGATTGTTTTGTGAACTGAAATGCCATTATACCTGGCAAGATAAACCAGTTCCATTGCCAAGCTGCTGGTACATTTTACTGCATTAGTAAATAGGAGAAAAGAAATATACATGGGGACACTACGTTTTTGTACATAAACAGAAAACGGTCAGCGTGGCTAGCATATAATAGCTATGATTTGTTTTTACACAGGAAGCCCTTGATTTCATAATTGTTATTTTATTGGGGGAGAGGAAAAATCCTGAAGTTTTTGCAAAGCCTGACACATACGTTATCCCAGTCTTTTCTTAAAAAGTGAAAATCAGTTCTGCAGCATTCATATTCTTAAGCAAGTGTCAATACATGGGATATTAATTTTTCCCACTGAGAACTATCTGTGCAGGAGACTCATTTGTAATACCTGACAGTGAAAAAGTAGCTCTTGAATGCATGTCATCATTTACCTGCAACGTATTCCTGTCCCTGTAAGACAGACTGATGCTCTATATGACAGTTTTCCAAATAAATCTGATTCCATTCTGTCTTGTAATCGTTGTATTTCTCTGTGTTGTCTATTAAGACTTGCCAAAAAAAAATCAATTATTTTCAGCAGAGACCATGCTGTGTTCTGATTAGAAAGGAAATAGTAGAGGAATTAATGGTTTTGAGGCAATAAAACCAAAACCCTTCTCATGCTCTATTGCATTAATCAAATCTTACTTTTCAAGACATAATTCAGATAATTAATCTGTTGTTACTGGTTGCATTCATTATAACCACTGTTGTATCGTTTATATTAAAAAACAAATATGTTTTTAACAAATGATGGTATTTCAAAACTTGGCTAGTGACAGCTAGTTCCATTAGTGACAGCAAATAATTGGATAGTGATGAAGTATAGTAAAGACTTGGGTGAAAGAACCCCTCTTCACAGACTAGACAGCACTCAACTTCTGAATCACCGCAGTCCTTCAATGCCCATAATTTGTATTCTCCACACAGTTTCCAATCAGCATGAGTTTTATACAATACTTTTAGCTCATCTATCTCAGTAAACTGTGACTATCTCCATAGCTAACCAGTAGCAACAAGAGCATACTGAAGCAGAAGTACTGCGAGATTTGTGATAAATGTTTTGGATTTGCAGGAAATCAGAATGATAATTTTCTAGTGACTTCAGCAAGTAAGGGCCTGTGGCCCTTTATGTTAAATCTTTACATTAAAATTGCATTTTTTTTTTAAAATAAATTCTCACTCATTTCTTGGAAAGCAGAAGTTCTGATGAAAAGAGAAGCACTTATGAATACTTTTAGAGGATATAGTTTAAAGATAGACACATAAATGTGGGAATGATTCTTACTCTGTAAAGGACACAGGGAGGAACACAAACAGAAGTACCAGAGATTCCTGGAAGAAAAAGCAGCCAAACAAGTATGAGTTCAGGAGGACTTGCATGCTCATAAATAATCATCGAGCCAAGAGATGAGGGCAGTCTGGGAGTCAAGTCCTCTGCTTTATTTGGAGAGATTACGTGGAAAAAGCTTTCCTACAGACTTTCTGTGGATTTACAGTATAACTAGGTGTGTGGAGAGAAAAGTATCATATAACTATTTATAGTAAATTGAGCAGATTAATTAAGAAAGAATCTGAGCAATATAGAAATTAATTTGGACTGTAGAAAAAGGATTTTATCCTGAATCCTCCACACTGCTACAGTCACCTGCTGGAACACAGAAGGTACATTTGTTGGCCCTCTTTTTCAGTATGAATTAAACCCTGACTTTCCAGAAGAAATAAGAAAAGAAAAAATATTTGAAATATTTTGACTTTTTGGTAAGCTACTCTGATTATAAATATCTGAGCATTTTCCTTATCCTTCCAGACACCAGCAACCAAAAGGAGGAGTAGAACCTTGAGTTCCAACCAAGGAAATAACAGAAACCATCTGAGAAGATTCATCCACACAACATGTCTAATAGCCTTCCTGAGGATACTTGCATCTCAAATAATTTCCCATGTAAAAAACCAACAGGTCTGCCTTTCTGAACCAACAGATAAGAATACAAATACAGATTTTGCATCAGCAGTCTTCCCTTTTCTTTTTTCTTTTTTTTTTTTTTCTTATGGCTTGAGGTCATATGATCAGGAGCAAGGCCATATGGCCTGGAGCAACATAAAATATGGCACCCAGAATTACTTATTTAGACGTGGATTCTAATTCCCTATGCTCTGCAATACATTATGCTATTTCAGTATTTCAATTCACTCTTTCCTTTATGAACATGGTCAAACAAAGCACAATGGTGGCACAAATACTGGGTTAAGGGGTTGTGGCCTACTTTCAACTCCTTATTGCTTCACCTCCCCTCGGATGGCCACTGCCATACTGCAGCACATGCACAGTCTTTCCCTGTTCCAGTTCTGTCAAACGATCTGAATTTAAAAAAACAAACAAACAAAAAACCACAGATGGAACAAGAGTGAAGCAGATGCATAGTTAAGTTGTCAGATCCAAAGGATGATGAATTCCACCTTATGAAGGCAGAGGGTACAAAGGAGACAACAACAAGACACTCAAGGCTGTGATCTAGTGAGCTGCTCAGCTGCAGTCAGAAGAGCATCTCTGGTCTCATCCTCAGATGTGCACTTGTGTGGTTTTGCCAAGAGATCTCCAGTCCCTTGTGAGAATTTTAAAGTTTGCACTATAATAAACCTTACAACGGTCTAAACTACTTCCACACTAAATCTAGATCCATGCTACCAGTCTGTTTTGTTTCAGGCTTTTTTTTTTTTTTTTTTGGTAATTATATTCTTAAACATATAAACTGGGATTATTTGCAGAATAACGGATCAATCAATAGGGTGAACTACATCTGCAATACTAAAATTACTAAATCTATTACAATTTATAGCCACTGAGACTTTGTTCCACTGTATGAACAATTTTTGGCAAATTACTGATGATCATACAAAGAGAACAGATAAAAGTTTCATTTATAAAGCCAAAGAAGAAATATGTCTCATCTACTTTTCTAGACATTAGGAAAGCTTTCCAAACAGAAATGATGACTAAAATTATTTCCTGTGTTCCATGCCTACTTTCCCCTGTGTATTAATTACTCTTCCATGCTTATCTGATACCAGTCTGCTTTTAAATCACTAATTAAAATATGAAATGTGGAAGGCTATTTTTAAGCACAGAATTCTATTGTTTCACCCAGCTGAATTATTCCTTCCATACTCAAAGAGGAGTTACCACACATTTCTGATCGCAGGGTCCAAAAATGAACAGATACGGAGCAGACAGCACTAGCTTTCAGATCGCCTTTCAAAACAAAGCTTTTTCCTTGTTGGCAGTTTCCATCTCAACGGTTAACCAAAATCACTATCCTCTGGGAACTATCCTGATCTAATTTGTAATGCTGGAGCATGACCACAAATACAGCCACGCTAATCTCATCCGCATTCAAAACACAGGGAAAAGACTGTTTCGGACAGAAAGATTCCTTCCTTTTCTTGTCCCTGTACAATTCTCCTCTATCTCTGCTCTGCTTAACTGATTATTCTGGATGTTCATTTTCTTGTTTGAAAAAGCATCCATCAAAAATGCATTTACAAAATACTCTTCTTCCACAGGATCTTTCAAATCACATTCTGTCAGATGCTTGCCCCAAATGAAGTGTTGGCACTTGGTAAATCGTAGTAAGGATGACTCTACAGGGTCTTTCATTAGTATTTTTGCAAGATTACATGAACACATTGCAAGCAGGAGATTATAAAATACATTAAGTAAATGAAGTCTGAAAAGTGTACTAACAGTATATCAGATCAATTTGAATCAACAGATTTTCAAGAAATATCACCAATTCCCTGCTGTTTAACAGACTCAGTATTCACAATGGGAAATCTGCATGGTCAAACAGTCCATCAGACAGCAGATATTATTCTGACTAAAATCCATCTAAATTATCTACATAATATTTTGTGTGCATAGAATAAAAAAACCTTACATCCCTAACTATAACTTTGAGAAGTGAAAGTTATGCAATCGATACTAGCATTGAACAAGGGGGCACTTTTGCAATATACCTCCAGGCTGTTAGAAATCATGAGGGTACCTAATTACCTGTTTTTGTAAAAAGCTATGACCCGTTGTGGACTCATTTTGGTAATACACTGAAGTATTTCAGCCAAATAAAAAGATTTTTGTTCCCTCTCTAAATTTTGACGTCATAAGAATATTTATAATAACAAATGAACCCACACCAAACTAGGCTCAATTATATCCATCCCAGAAAGAAAATTGAGAATATTAAGAAGAAAGTCATTGGTATGAAGTTTATTTTGAGACTGGAGCTTTCTCTTGTGTGAAACTGTGTAAACAAGGAGGAATTCACCATTTGTCAGATTCATTCTGGGCAAGGTCAATAACAGCCTCTCCTGGTAAATCTCACAAAGTGCAAAATCAAGATTTCCACCATAGCAGCTGATACTAGTGAAATATGTACACCTCTATGAGGTCTCAGTTATCACACTCACATTAGTAGATGTTCCAACCTGAATAGATGTTCCAACCTGAATAGATGTTCCAACCTTTTGTTACATGTTACAGCTTTGCACAATACTGGAGCTACAACCTGTATACTTTTTTTGTACAAGAGTGAAGACTATAAAGAATAAAGCCAAAGATACTAAGAGCAAGGTTACTGAACATGCATACATGCAAGCACGTCTGATCTGCATATACACTGGTAATTTGTGTCTTCAGTCTTCAGAAATTAAGTGCAATGAGCAACAGCAGTTGTCGAAAGGGATACTGTTGATTTATATTCACTGTGCAAAGGTGACCATATTGGAGGCATAAGTGAAGTATTCTCATATACAAATTCACATAGGGCCTTCTTGACCTTCCCAGACACTTGCTGATTATACTGATTTCACTTTAAATGAAGAGGTTGGAAGGGAAGCATTGCCAGTAATCTTTTCCTCTCCCTTCTCAATTAAAAAAAGAACAGAAAAACAGAAGTATTTTATGAAGTTATCAATAATTTTTAATGCCTAAAAATTAACCTCTTTAGCTACCTCTTACAAATAAAAATAATCATTTTTAAATATTAGTATTGCAGTAATTCTTAGAGAGCTAAATCATCCTTGGGCAGTTACAACAGGCATGCAATATGCCTATATTGCAATTCTCAACCAAGATTTAAAAATATTTAAATACAAATTCAAATTGTAAATGCATAAGTAAAATCTAAATTAAAATAACTTACCCTTCCCACACCCCTGCCACACACACATTCCTACTAGCCTGGGACTCATTATATAGTTGTAAAAAAAAAAAAGTTATTTAGAAATAGCATGGTGATGTGTGCACATAGTGGGCAAAGGAGAGAGAACACAAGAGAAGAGGTTATCATGCCTTTTTCCATGCGTCCCTGGCTATTTCCCATTACCCTTCCTTCTTTCTTTTAATTGCCTCTTCCTGCCAATGATTTTGCTTGGAGTTATTTGACAGTGTTGGTTATATAGGGTATTATTTCTGCAAGTAATGTTCATGAGAAATGGAGGATTATCCTAGATTTGGGTATACCTATATAAATAGACAAACAAGCATAACTTATGAATGTGGGTGATATTCTGGCCACAAAGATTTGCTGTGGACTAAATGAAGTCTGACTGACCAAGATTTCATGGATTTCAGAGGACTTCATCAGGGATAAATCTATCAGAATTAGGACTTGAACACAAAGTAATTTAATTCCTTTCTGGTGCCTTTACTACCAAACAATCCAAGCTCTGTACAAAATACTTTCATAGAAGCAAAAACATCTGCATTTAGTACAACAATGAACTTTTAATACCAAATGTAGTATAATATCCTAGCTTTCATGTTTTGCTTCTCAGCTTATTCACAGTAATTCTGTTAACATTCAACACATGACTTATCTCTGAGCTCTGCACATTCATTACTGTTGATGTTAAAATGTATATCTCTCTAAATTAATTATAGGAATGTGTCTCAAGGTAGTTTTGCAAAAAAAAAGAGAACATTGTTTCACACAGTTTTGGAAATTATGCTGTACTAGGACTTATCTTGCATTCATTATCTGAACTCAGAATGAAGGAGATCACATCCAAGATTTCATTACAGACTTTTCCTGTCTTTGTGTGCAGGTGGTAGCATTTGATTACTGCAACTTCTAAAATGTTACTTTCTTGTTATTTCATGAATGAATTCCACAAATATTTTCACCTCTCTTCCTTTTATATCTTTTCTCTATAAACTTCCCATTTAAATAAAAATGCTCTTAAAATCAGTGCTGTTTGGGAATACAAACTCTTACTGATTATAAGAGAACAGCATATATCCACCAACGCATTCAGGAGTTTCACTTCAAATCCATTAATTTTAATAGAGTATTTTCTTTTCGACTTTTCTTGCTAAGTGTGTACAACTACTTCTACAATGAAATGGTGTGTATTTTTTTTTAATGAAAATCTATTTTTTTCTACTGGTTCAGGAATATTTTCTGCTTTAAAAGACTTACATTTTAAGAAAAAAAGATTTACAGTAATATATCTACTATAATGTCAGTTCAAGTTAGAAAGCACCTTTCCTTGCAATAAGATATTATAAAATCACATGGACTACGTATTAGAGCTCCAGTAAGTCAAGTCATAAACATGAAATAGCAAATGCAAGGCAGTTTTATTTGGACACATACAGATACCCCAAAATATTTCATGGAGACAGAAATGTATAGTATCGTCTGGGCATAAGATAGCACAAGCTCTTATCCTGTCACTCCACTGCACTTGCTTCAAACTATATAGTCAAGTTTCCAAAGGCAAGCTCCTGTCAGGTCAGAAAAAAACATTTTTTTTAGTCCATCCCACTCATCTCCCCATACCACATTGTTTTACTTCAGGTCATACTGAACTGTATCAAAGTACAGGCTGTCATACATATTTGCAATATGCTGTAGCACATCATTAGTGGATACAGACATTCAGACTAAGGACAAGTTTGTGTATATATGTATGTACACAGAAAGATAACTGGATGTGATCTTTGCTGTTCACCCAGCTACAGTTTGGTTACACAGAGATCACTCCAGGGATATATAAATATAATAGAAAAGATTCATACACCATCTCAACTTCCCTTTTACCTGTCTGACACTGTCAACTTGCACAAAACCGAGCTGCACAGAAATATTATTGTATGTGTATCTATCTTTGCAAATTTCATTTTAATAATACAGACAAGCACAGGGATTTCAACTTTTTAGAGTCTTATTCTTTTCTACTTGTTGTCATGGATACTACATCTTCTCCTTTTTCCCTTTTCTCTCCTTCATCATATTTGACTTTTGCATGCTGGTGTCCATGGTGACATCCTGCTATCAGCACACACTGCATGTCTCAACTTCCACATTTTTACAATGGGCTCAGGTATTTAAAGGAGTTTCCCCTATGTGACATTATTGCATCTTAATCTCTCTTTACTAGGAGGAAAAAAAAAAGAACAATAAAAAAACAAACAAAAAAACCGGTTTGTGTACTCATGCAATATTTTCAGTTTTATTCACTTCAATAAACTCATGAGTTGCAACATCTTATTTTCAGGATGGCCTCTGGGGACAGCTGCCATACATTCAATCCATCACACAGGCAAAGGAGGATGCAGAGCAATCAGGCAAGTGTTTATGCATCAAAATATAATTGGCTAAATTTTCAGAGATGCTGAGCTTCAAAAGTAGATAGTGTGAGCAATCAAGCAGAGATAGATATTTCAGAATCTGAGAAAAGTAAGCCAGGGCATTTCAGAAATGTGTATTTCCTCCTGAAGTAACACACACACAAAAAAAGATAGGAAATAAAAAAAAAAAAGAAAGAAGGAAAAAAAGGAAAAAAGGAAAAAATGAATTAAACAGTGATGCACAGGATTTCATTATTTGATTATTCTCCATTTATTAGACCCTCTCTTCAAAGGACTCAGCATGCACACTATGGGGATGGACAACCTACCACTTAGAACATGCTTGAAGATCCTTCTTGAACTTCTATTGCTATGAATGCTCATCTTGTTTTAATGAGTTGGAGTTTAAAGGATCTGTACAGAGTTATATTGGTCTTTGCTTAGTATAAGGACTAGAAAATTTTGTCTTGTGGGAAGAAGAAAATATTTTCTGTCATACTTCTGAGCAGTGTATCAATGGTAATAAACTACTGATCACAGTGAGTCAGTGGCAAAGCTTCCAATAGCTTTATTAAGGCCAGGATCCCAAACAGCACTGCAGATTTCCAGTGTGTGAGACGTAACCTGAGCAGAAAGTAGGTACAAGCTTAGGCTTACCATAGCCCCACTGAAACTGAAAAACAGAGCAGAAGTGAATCATTGTACTGGATTTTGCCAGCTGGTTGCTTTCTAACACTCCCCTGAATATTTGTGATAGGGATCCTGGCAAATTGTTGTAGTCAACACAGTAAGAAATCATTCAGATCTTTATCTTGATGTGATAAAGTAACTCAAATAAAAGAGGCTTATATGAAATCATATTTGTCAGAGCACAAGTGTAGGATTTCTTAAGTGTATGGTATTCACAGGGAGCTTTCCCAAGCACTATGAATTGCAGAAATTCAGCCATGGGTACTGTGAATCACTGACTTGGTAGTTCATCCCTGAGATGCAATTCAGAAACATCTCCCTAATTTCCTTCACTTGTTTTTCCAGCTCCCCAGGAGAGGACTATTCTAACTTGCCTGCTCAGTATACTGAGATCCGAAAACTGGCTGCTAATTACCATGTGTTTCAGTTCTCAACTAAACGGATGATCTGGGAAATCAAGCCATGGTCTCATATGCACAATACGATCAATAAGCTACTGTCTAGACTGCTGAGACACAATGCTAGTGTTTGCTGTTATATAGTGCATATGCACTCTGAATTGCTCCAAAATTCTGATGATCATGTACAGTGAAGGTATACAAACTATTTGGTCAAATATACCCCTATTCTGAAAAAAAAACAAAAGAAAAAAAACCTCACAACAATAGCAACAGCAACAATCAAACCATGAATGCAGTCTTAGTAGCAACAGATAACTGATTCCAGTATAGCTTCTAGCTAATGGGAAAAAAAAAGGGTGTGAATATTTCAAAGTAAGTTTTACAGGTTATCTTTTCCTGATTTTTAAAAAGGTGGGGAGGAGCACACGTAAATTATGGCTAGTTCGTTATCTAATATTCAAAAAGCCTTTTAAAAGTAATAAATGGACAATAAAAAAGCTATACAGACTACAGGGAAAACATAATGGGAATCTATACAGGAAGAATTCCTTTTTTCATATGGAATAGTACAGCTCTATTGAATGCAATGAACTTGAGAAAATTCACACCAATTAGCAGTGTAGCATGTGTTCCCTCAATAACTAATAATGAAAAATTGAGACTATAAAAAATTTTCATCATATTCATATTTAGGTTTCTGTAGTTATAGAACAGCCTTTACATATACATATGAAATCAGTAGTTGTGGGACGACATTTGGGAGAAATCAGTAACCAAAATAAATGTAAATCTTGAAGTATTCATTTGATTTTGCAGCAGACAAAAACCAAGAAGAAAAAAAGAACGCTTACAAAACAATACAAAGTAGTTCCCACATTGCAGAGGGGAGTTAGTCTTAGAGCAGATCAGATTTAACTGCGTTAAAAATTAAATGCTATTACTGGCAAGCTCCATTTGCAAAGGATTTTACAATTATGGACCAAAAAGGCAGGTTAATCCATCTTAAGATTTATCATTTGTGATACTATCTTGATTTTTCAGGCATTTTCTGACATATCTCAATTCTATCATGATGATTTCAAATTAAAATCCTTTATTTGCGATCTCTGTATCTACTCTAATGCTTAAACCTTAACCCTTTCTAACACTAAGGTCATTATCTGATCCTTCCAGTATATCCTCTCTGAAACATTAAAGCTCTTATCTAGGGATCTATCACAGGGTCACACAGCTGTCTAAAAATGTGATAGCCATGACTGAAAAAAAAAAATAACCCTTTGCTGTCTTCATCACTTGTGATGCTTACATGTTATCCATCAATTATTTTTGGCAGTGGAGTACTGGTTTTGGTGTGCATCTCTTCTAAGTGAGATTCACACCAGCACTGTCAAAAAGAGCAAAACTGCAAGCAAGTCATTATTCCATGCTTCTATATGCCTGAATACTTGCTCTTCATTAGTTTAAATTTTGGGCATACACATGACACTCAGGAAATGTGTAACAGCAACTTGTCTTGTTCAGCTAAATAAAGCTACCAGCATATTACAAACTGCTTTCTTTTTGAAGTTCTCTATATCAAATCATTACAGGTGGCCCAAGATCTGCCTGGGGAGGATTTTTTATTTGCTTCTGGTTATAACCTGACAGTTTGAAGAGACAATCAGTTCTAAGTAACATTTGTCCATTAGGGCTCCAGAATGATGTAGGAAATAAATTTGCCTATTTACTTCCTTACACGTTTCTTCCTTTTAAAGAATAACTCAAAAGAAGATTTGCCAAAGCTCTAGGCACCCTAATATACCATTAATAATTCAATTAAATCATAGTAGCATTAAAATAATAAATTCAAAAAGCATTCAGCCAGACGGCTGGCTCTCAGCAACTGGATACACTTCTGTGACACAGTAGATCCAGATAATTTGTGGATCACATTTTGGCACATACATCTTGATACATCCTGGGAAGGAATGCACTTGAGGTTGTGCATTTCCAATTAGCCTGCTAAAATATCTTCGGTAACAAACTCAGGTTTCAGCTAATGAACTTTTTAAAAGAGAAATTGCTAACTTTACAAGTCTTTATTTTTAATTCATAAAAAATATTTTTCCCAGCAGAAATATCATACGGTTATAACTCACAAGATCCACTTTTCTGTGTCTTGATATTTCAATTTTCTGCAGCAGGTTTAGCTCCCATGCACGTAATCATCACAAACCACTATAATCACAGACTCCTTATGAGCCCTGACAGATAGGTACCATGGGAGATATAACCTAACCTAAGACCATAATAGACATGAGAATGAAAAAACAATTACTGAACTACAGCTTCAGAAAGCACTTAAGTACCTGCAAAGCAAAATATTTTGGGCTTAGATATCTGATAGATATTTCTTCCTCTGGAAAGAATACCTGGCAGCAGTATTTTGAAGACATGTAGAGCAAACCATTGAAGAAACAGTAACTTTTGCAGAGCTGAGAAAGACAGATACCTTTTTTTCCTGAAAACTTCGTTTAGCTGTATTTTCTACCTGTATTTTTTCTTGTGAACAAGAACTCTTTCTATGTTTTGTTGTTTTTTTTATTGTTCGTTTGTTTGTTTTTCCTCCTGTTTCCTTTTGGAAGCCTATTAACTAAAACTAAACTCCTTCTATGCTCTGGAAAGCTGATGATTACTGATAGAAACTTACTTGGAAATATTTCCAGTTGAATATTACAGTGTTCTACTCCCTGTGGAGAAAGTAAGCTGCTATTTAACAGAAAACTTGCTTAAGTTTGTAAACTTAAATGAAGGACAGCAGAGCATAAAGGACTGCAGTCAATTCAGGATAATATACTGTCTTTTTTTTTTTTTTAAAGGAGGAGAAAAATCCTAAACATTGATACAGACTTCTCATAAGGGCTCTTAAGGTAAACTTACGAATTGTAAATTTGTGTACTAGAAATACTAGTTTAGAGGCAGTTTAGAGTTGTCTTGTATCATCTGCAGCCTCAAAGCTTGCTTCCCATTGTCCTGTTGAATGTTTGCCTGGTGTAGAAGATACTTATATGGAGGCAGAGCGGAAGTTGATTCATATATTTAACGTAGAATTGCTTTTAGATAGTATTAAAACCTTTTGAAAGCATTAATTATGCAATAGCACTGTAATAAATAAGACAGCTTTCAGGCTCATATCTCTGATTTCTTTGTGCATAAATCCCTATTGATAATGCAATAACTACAGCTACCTAATTAGACCTTGTTTTGGAAGCGCTGTGTACTGCTGCCACAGCTCTTAGCACTTCCAAATGAAGCCAGAGGATACTGCAGCACTCAGCAATTCAGACTGTCTTCTTCAACAGCACTCGTGGCTACAGTGGTGTGCAGCAGTGTTTTAGAGTTTACCGTTTTCAGTCCTGGTTTGGTGTAAGAAATCTGGTATTTCCATGCCCAACGGCCTTCTTGTTGGTGAAAGGTCACTGTGGGATGTGCTTGTATTTATTCTTTCCTATGTTTTTTCTACTTTACTTTTAAAACATAAAACCTTGTTTTCCAAATTGCAAAGCTGAGAAAATACATTTATAGGATATTTTAAATGGTAAGCCTGAACAGCACATGCACTTGGAGAACTAGCTAGTCAAATTTTTGAAGGAATATTTAATTTGTTATGACCATAGCAAACGGGAACATTTTTACGTTATTTAGTGAGGATGAGAGCAACACTTGCAGGACTTGCCAGGGAAGAAGTAAGAAGCAAGCTTTTTCCCATAGTACCATCCTATCTCAATTTCTCAAGAAGTGTCCAGCTCACTGCAGATTTCTTCCTACACAAAATTTCAAGTTTAGATCTGAATGTAGATATTCCAAAAGTCAAGAATCACTATCAGGTTATGCACAGACACCATCTTGTATTTCTTAGACCATTTCAAGAGAGTGGTGTGCTGCTGCTTAGCTGCCCATCAGTGTTAAAATGACATGTCTGAAAGAATTCATAAACAGGAGCCTTTCCTACTTAGCTACTTCCTGAACAGGGAAAGACCTGTTTTCTTCCATTTAAAAGAAACTTATGTTTCTAAAGGTTTTCTTATGCGCGTGGCATAGCAATTCTGTTGATATGCGCATGTCCTTTTCTGAAGCCTACCTATCTCAAATCATCTGAATCCTGACAAACTCATCCTTCCTTACCTTTCACTCTCCTTTACCTAGTCCTCTTGGGCTATCCTACTATTAAGGGCTTCTGCAAGCTGAATACTAGCAGACTGGCCCTGTAATGGTGATTTTACATACAGACTACTCTGAGCATGAGACGGCTGCTCCTGATGGTGCCTCTCAGAACTGTCTTCTTCCTTTTATGCTTGTACGCTTTATGTTTGTATGCATTGACCATAACAATGCTATTGGCAATCACAAAGTAATAAAAACATTTTCTACCAACAGTTATTAATCCATTGAAAAATGATGTCAAACATGAAAGCAGTCTACGAAAACCACATACTTTTCAAGCTCAACTATTGTGCTAATGTATGTATCTGTTGCATATTTTGGTTCTATTCTCCTTATTCCCATGGGCAGCTGAGCCACTCAAGGAAATAAACTGCAATCCAAAAAGAAGACATGAGAAATCTACCTACTAGCAATGCCTCATTAGTATTTATTCATTGATTTTCTTTGCTTTAAAGAACATAAGCCAGAATGTAATACAGACTTTTTTATTAGTATTTAAATTCCACTTTACTCTAATTGGTATATTGCTTCTTGCATTCCATCACTGATTTCAGTTGGCTTGCCAGCAAAACAATCCTTTATTTAATGGAGCTTGTTCCAGATATGACCTTGGACATGTAAAACAAAGATTTATGTTGTGAGGAAATTTTCTTCCAAAATTGATGGTGAAAGGAAAAGGTACCTCAGGGAGCCTGAATATAAAGTACAAAGTAAAATTCAGCTCCAGGACTGACCCTACAGTGGAACTGAAAATAAAAATCATTTTAATGACTGTCAATGAACTGAAAATATTAGAGCAGATAACTAATCTAAATGATCTTATTTATATATTGGTGAATTGCATGACTACTTACTAGGCAATAGGTAGCAATTGTAGAAAAAGGATCAAATATTTCTTAGCATATTAAATAAATGTTTAATGTGTTCAAATTAAATGAGTAGCCACATATATCTCAGTCAAACAAACTTATCTGTCAAAAGTTCAGAAATCTCTAAGTAACTTTTTAATTTAAAACAATGGCAAGTAACTAGGATTTAGGAGTGAACATTTTCTTTCCAAGTTTCTGATTGAAAGATGAATGTTTGAAGCAATTGGCTTTTAATTGGCCTTACATTTACTTTTCCATTTTTTATTTTTCTTGGCAAAAAAATGTCAGTTAAAAGAAAATGTTTCTAAAAATGATTTTTAAATCTAAGTTTAACAATATTTAATCTTAAGATAATTAATTTACACCATCTTCTACATGAATAGACTTCCTCATGAAGTCCATATTGAATCTCAAGAATTTTAATATTGAGTATTTTGCTTATACTTTTCTTTCAGCTGTGATTATTTGTTTTAAATTTAACTTTAATTTGTGAATAATTTAGGCTGTATCCCAATCTTCAGCAAATAACCAGCAGCTGAAACACTGGCCTCAATCTATTGAACATTAAGTGCTGATAACTTTTGAAAATTAGGTGATTTGTAAAACCTTTATCTAAATATTCTGTTTTAGTATGTGATAACTTAATAGTTATGAAATGTGAAAGGCATGATGGAGTGCCCATAAGCACTGTTTCTTTGGAAAGTATGGAAATAATTTTGAGTGGTAGCAGGGGAAGACACTTTGTTGTTTGCCTCCCCTTTGCTAAAACTTAGTTTTACCTAACATACATCTACACATAAAGGTTTTGTGAATACTCTTTAATCTACTCCTGTTGCTGCCCTATAAATACCTGTTTCACTGGTGGTTTAAATTTAGGGAAAAACTGTACACATCAGGTGGCTTGGAGCGCTGACACTGTTCTAGCTAGTGAGGCTGTGAAAAGCAGCAGGATGATGACATCTCCCACTGCTACCGCCAGAAGAGCAAGATACCTCTCTGGTGGCTTCTTTATGTCATTTAAGACAATCCAATCTAATTTTTTTTTTTTTTTTTAAACTTGCCCTTCTCCCGCGTCCTTTACGTAGGTGCAGTTTGAAGGTTGTTGCATTGTTTCAGTCTGGCATGGCATAGACTTATCCTACTCCTAGTGAAGGCAGAGAATGTTTATTCTAATTAACAGCTAAGAAATAGAGGCTCTAAGAAGCAGTTTTTTTTCTCTACCTCTTGTTCCAGAAGAGGGGTACAAAGTGCTGGCTCATACCCATAGTAAGCCTTCCCCAAGCATACAAACTACATTTCTACCACAGTCTGTGGAAATGTGAAAAAACAAACAAACCATTATTGAATCTCCATCCTTTCACACAGAACAGGAGGTTGGCCAAGGGATTTTTTTTTCTACTGTCTGGTGAAGTAAGAAATTTTATATAGAGAGATATATATAAAAGTAAGTCTTTCTATCCCAGGCAGCTTCATAAAGCAAGTGGCTGTATTAACCATTCTAAACAAACCCAAGCAATTAAGCACAAACAACTCAATTCAAGAAACTGTGGTGACTTGCAGTGAAAATGAATAATACATTCATTTACCAGAAATTGTTACTGGGGAGACTGAGACTCAAAAGTTAATCATTTCATATCTATTCTCATTCAAATATTTTGTCAGTTTATGTCCTAAACTATATGCATTTCCCAAATTCTCAACTTTATAACGTTTAACCCTTTAATAAAAATTGAATGCACCCTTTATATCTTTACTCTAAGATTAATTGCAAAGACAACTTCTACACATAGAGGAAAAAAATTAAAGTGAGCAGTTAAAATAATGATTTGTCTTCTAATGTTCTCTCACTGTTTCTGTGTGCTTACTCTGGGCTACTCTCATTTTTTTTTCCCTCTGTAGTTGGTAGTTTAAGACAATTTAAAAGATTTAGATATCTCTTCCCTTTGTCCCATCCATCCTATCCCCTCTGATATTTGCAGATTTGCCTACTGTAATCAAACTTGCTTTTTCAGAATAGGTTAATTATGCAGGTGCACAAGTCCACATGAATTATCATCTTATGTTTTTTTTCCAGAATAATAAGAGGTTTTGGCTGCATTAATTGCCTTCATCACAGAAGAGAGCCCTACTGTTCCTACGAAAGGAAGTGCACTAGTAAATAACCTCAGAAGCCTCTTATGCTGTCAATAGAGAAAGTAAGACAAAATGCATCCTCATCACTTTGTAAAGCCTGGCTGAGTTCTCTGATGAATTCCTCTGCCAAACTTGCAACATTCTGTAGTTCAGTTTATATGCAAAAGGCTCTTGGATTCTTTCTGTTGATAGTGTCTTCAAAATAAAGTCTCTTGCCAGTTCAGTTTAAATAAATCAATAAGCCTTGTATTTTCTTCCTTTTAAACACAATTCCATTTTAATGTTTCTTGCTTTGGTAGTTTTATAACAGTGACTTGCTGGATAATATAACAGAAATATAGCTGCTAACTAAATTCTGGGCTTTCCTGATTAAAAAATATATTTGCAATATATTTATGCATGTGCATATCTACATATTTGTATATAAAATATGTCTAAAGAAAGTCTGTCTGAAAACTTACTTTGTCATAACACCCCTGCTACAGTGATTGCAATTAAGAAGTTTTCAGCATGAGTTTTCAGTAGTTTCAAGACAATGGTGACATTTTCTCCATCTGCTTAATGCACTTGCACGCACAGCAATGCAGTTTTTCCCCTTCCAAATAGAGGATCAAATAGATTGTACCATCCTGGGAGGATCATACGCATTTTTGTCAGAATAAACACCATTCACTACGTTTAAGATTAAAAGAGTTCAGTTGGGGATCTCCATAGACCTAATACTTTCTGGGACACAGGCAAATGGGCCCCCTGTCAGCCAATAGTATCTCCACCGCTTCCCATTATTATTTTAGCTTTCAGTGAACAGATTAAGACCACATGTATGTAAACAAATACAGAATATGGCCTGGTAAATTTTGGGGCTATATCAGCACTCCAGCAATGCATCTTTGACTTTATTCTTAATGTAGTGCCTTGTTACTAGTGTAACAAAAATGGGCAATCTGATCAGGGTTAAAGTTTTTCTCAGTGATGGTACTGTGTACTCCCTCACTTCACTGGATTCACAGATCTATCAGGAATTTAAGAAGTTATAATGCTTATTGCTCATCAAAATAATATTAGATTGCTTTGAATAATGCTATGGAGTATTACTTTTAAAGAAGTAATTAAAAAAATGCTGTTGTCTTTAATTTTCACTATTTTTTAGAATATAGACATACACTTTCAGCTTGAGCAGGGCTCATAAGCCTGGCTTTCAGTTTTGCTTTTTTTTCTTTATCATTTTAATTGCCATTACAATAAAATGCTTTCTTAAAATTACTTTTAGTACTTGGTCACAACTGGTGTCTCTAGCCTGAGTGTTCTTTGATTTTACAGAAATTTATTGTGCTGTGCTCTCCTCCAAATTGTACAATGTGTAAAATGTCAGTAAACTAATAAACAATCTGGAAAGAAATAAGAGAAAAGGTCAAACTCACATTGTCAGTATTGGAATTGCACAAAACTAAGGTAGGTGCAGTCCGCAATTAAAACTCATGTAAATAACTGCATTGAAATTCAGCATCCTGTGATCACAATAAGGTCTTATTTTTAACCCAGTAGGAGATTATGTCTGGTTATTATTAAAACTAAATCACATCATCAGGAAAAACAAAACAAAACACTCATATGTGTGATATACAAGAATTACTTGTATATATAGAGAAGAATCATTTCACCTCAAGGGACTCAATTTCCTATACAACTAGAATTATGATCTTTCAAAAGATCCATTCTATCTGATTATTTCATAGGTTGTACTGCTCTAGAACTTGAATTCTAACTATTTCATGAATATTCATTTTCAGTAGTTTCCAGATATAAATTATTCAAACTGAAACAGAAAGATAGGTTGTCCTGCTGCCAGTCAAGTGCCAGAGTCAAAGCTGGGTACAGTCATGCTCAGATACAGCCACCTGAAATTACTGAACAGCTCTCCTGGCATACAGTCAGCCTCACCCAGAAGGACACTCCTTGAGTATTTCCTGCTGTTTCAACTTGAATCGTTTTTATTCTGTTTATCTCCTGCTCTTTTTTATTGTGTAGCAAAATTATTCTCTGTACCCTAGCAAAGTACAAACCCTGATTCCAAATATATATTTAGATAAACTAGAAAGGGGAAGAAAAAAACAGCAGTATTTTATTGAAATCAGCACATACATTCATCAGCCATTGGAGCTTTAATTAGACTTTTGTTTTCCACGATTTCTCTAAAGAAATAGTATTTATTTCCTGTCCTTGCCTCAAGCATCTGATCAGAATTCAAATTTTTTGCTTATCAGCTTTCCCAGACAGCATAAAGTTGTTTGTTTTTTCTTTTCTTTTTTTGTAGTAAGTATCAGTCCATTAAATTGAAATATATTCTTGTAAAAATGTATTATAAATAATTTCATAACCATTCTTAAAGGGCAGAGTTTGAATCTGAATCCATAAAATTAAAATCACTTAAATAATTGATTAAGTGGTGCTAAACTATGTTTTGAGAGGTTTTATGTACATCTACATAAAGTAATTTCTTCTAAACATTAACCTATTAATAGCAGAGTACAATATTTCAGATGGTAAGGCAACGGGGGTTGTGTAATAAAATTGGAAATACTACTGATTTATATAGGAAAATACTGGAAATTACTAGGCTTATATTGCTGTCTCTGACTATTGATAGTACACACTTGCTAGCAAACTGTCTAGAAAAAATATGAAATTTTGTAGCCAGGTTATATGCAAAGTAATGAAGTAATACATTGGAATCTTAGATGCTACACTGTTAATAAGCATTAATAGTCACCACTATTTTGCAGAAACATTAAAATGGATTTTTTTTCCAAGCCTTTGGCAGAACCACTTGTATTAAATAGTAGTAACAGCTTTAGCTATGTTGTGTTGAGCTATATCCACTCATGCTCATTGAGACTCAATTATTACAATATAAGCCATGTACCAGCTAAGAAGTTTGAGAAAGACACTTGCAACCAAAAGATTGCAAAGTTACTATTTCTGGGAGAAAAGGCTCACCAGGGGCAAGAAGGCCTCCATGAGCCAGCCTTAGACCTAGTAGTTTGTCTTAATCCCTGTCTGGTTCCATCTAAATAGCAGCAGTGGAGCAAGAATTGAAATTGCTCAAGGGATCCTTCACTGTGCTTTATGAATTGGTATGAAGATTATTAGCAGGAATACACGAGCATGAACAGAGTATATATACTGGAGTATAACAGAGTTGAAAAAAGAAAGGTACACAAGTGAGATACGGGCTACAAAGATTTTTAGTACATTTAGCCTTTAGAAAGATTGAGAAAGGAAACTCATGAAAACAGAGATTGAATGTTCATAAAGGAAAAACAAAAAAAATGAGAGATGCCAACTGTGTTTTCTAGTACTGTCTATGTGGTATAACACAGCAGAAATACAAAAAAAAAACTTGAGCCTATGTAGAGTGCTGCAAGGAAAATAAGAGCAAGATGCTCTGCAGATGATAGCAATTTTTTGCCTCACATTTAGCCACTGAGTTACCACTGCAGACTTTCCCTGTTCAAGGGGGTCTGAACCAAAACAATCCATTGTACATGCATTAACGATTGGCTAACACTTTCATTCACTATAGAGTATCTGAACAAGGACTAAATTCGAAACAATGGTTTACTGATGAATAATTACATATTGACAAACTTTTAAATTATCATAACCAGTCAATCTTCACAGACATGCAATTTATTGCACATAGCAGCATTTTCAAAATAAATTAATAATTTTGCCAGGTGCAAAATGGAAATAGCAAAGACAATCATTACACTACAGCATAATAACATGAAAATAAGCCAATTCAACTTTGAAAAAAAAACACTGCTGAAGTATTTGCTATATGACTATATTTTTCAATTTCGTCCTTCCTGGAAAAAATTGAGTAGAAAAGAAAATCAAGGAGTGTTCCTCAAATTGACATTCCATTCACTTTCACTATAAATGTTTTTGAGCATAGCGACAAACTAGTGTGCTATCTCTTTGTAGTTTCCTATTTCTATCCTCGGAGAACATAACGGATAGTTCAGATTTGTCAGCGTGGGTCTTAATAACACTACAGAAGTTTCACCCCTGAAAAACATTTAGAACCTAACTTTTGCAGTCACCTTGAATTTTGATGATCTGAAGTCACATCTAGAAAAGAAAGGCACCTTACAGAGGTGACATCTTGAAATGGAAATGTTTCTTTATATATACAATAGCTCTCACTATCCCTTGTTCCAAAGACAAGATATCATTCACTCTTCAGACTCACTGTAGCAATGATACACTAGAAATTACTTCTACAAGTTAACGAACATGCATTTGATACAGTGTACTTTTTTTTTTTGAGAGAAAGGATCCAATGAGATATGACTATTGAATTTTCAGCTTTCCAACTCACATTTCCGTTGCAGATCCCAAATATAAATCACTGCTCAAGTTTTTGAATGAGCCCATTTCAAAGATGAAATCTAATAATCAATTCAAAAGTTATTACATTCTAGAAATTCCATTTTTTGTTTCCAGCTCTAATGTGAGGAACATGTTTGAAAAAAATACCTTGTCATTTTTCATATATCAGTCTTGTAGTTCATTATTTTAAAATAATTCTACAATTTGGATGAACAAAAATCATATACAGAATGTCAGAATCTTATCTCTTCAGTGGAGAAATAAAAACGTAGACTCAAAAGTTCTTAATAGTAGAAATTCAAGACCTAGACCTGACATTCCCAGTGACTGTCTTTCATATGCACAGCTAATTAAAAAGCTGTTTTCTCAGTTTTTAAGATGAAGTGACCATGATTAAATAATTTTTAAACAGTTTTTAAAAATAATTTTCATTGACTATGGGAAAATTGCAGAGAAAATAGCTGCTGCTCAGCCCCACCCTCAAGGTAACCAGGCTCTCAAACAACACATTTCTTCTGTCCCATGAGGACAAAATTCCAACCCACTCAAAAGCTCTTGAGTGAACTTGCATGTAAATAGTAAAATTTCACACTAAATGAATCCAAGTTCTGCAATAGAAAGCCAACAGAAGGGTGAAAAAGAGAGGATTGTTAACATTTGATTGTCATTTCCCATCTGGTTGAATTTAACACATGATAAGAATTTAACACAAATTCAAAAGCTTAAATTCATTCAATAAAAGACAAAGCCTAAATAAAATTCTATCACTACAACTACCTCCTCTAAGTGGCTGGGGACAAAAGAAGAAAATTTCTTTTTTAACGCTCCAAATATAGTAGGTGAAAAATCACTCATTCAAAAGGTCTGGAAATAGACAGTATATAAGTTTACACACATGTAAAGAGGTTAGATCTTGCAAAAAATGGTCTAATGAGAAAGCTATATAGGGAGAAAGATTAAAGAAAATAATTTTTTCTCCAGCATTTGACTGTGGCAGCATAGGAAATAACAAAGCTACACTCCTATAAATAAAGAAACTATCTCAGTCTTGTGCAACTGTCCTCTCCAGTTACAAGAAATCATGCCACACACTATTTTATTCATAAACTTGATAAGATCCATCTTCAGTTATTTTGGGAGTATTTTTGCTCTCATTATTTCTCTTTTCAACACTTAACAGTTTTGCTCTGGAAGTAACACTTTCACATTTAAATGTTGACACCTTACAGTGTAGCTTTTAAAATGTGAAAAAGTACCATTTAACCAAATTTCCATGTCATTTTAATCTAAAGGTGTCATATGCTGGAGGCAGCATTTCTTCAAAGTTTAGGGTTTGCCGTATGAGATACTAGAATTTTTCAGCATCTATAATGTAAAGGGAATTTTTTTTCCCCTCTTCCATTAAAAGAAAGAAAGAAAAAGTTGTTTTTAGGACTGTTCAAGTAATGAATTATTCTCTCTCTACTCTGTAGCAGTTCAGACAGCTTACAAGAAGTGAGATGTCAGGAACTGTATGTCTACTACATTGGAGCAAGTTAACTGGGAGACAACTACAGAAAATAATATTGCTGTTATTACTGCTGGAGATAGGAAATAGGTACATTATTGAACAATAAATGATGAATTGGTAATAATGTCTGATTATAGCGGCTTTAATAATGATTTCAGAATAGTAAAAGGATTCAGTGGGAAATAAAATTTAAAAATACATCGCTGGAGTCAAACTTTATCACTCTACATCCAATATGGGGAAAGGCAAATTCTAAATGAATCTTAACAGAAAGCAAGCATGTATTTACTAGAAAAGAAGCGTTCTTAATGCAGAGATACACACAAATAATTAAGGTAAATGTCTAAGGTCCTATACTTAAACAAGGCTTGTGATCAAATTGCAGGTGAGGGAACTCATAATCTTCTTAACTGTCAACATATAGCATAACCAGTAGTTTTATGAATAAAATGCAGGTCTTAACAGAAGAAAACAAGATGCTTCCATGAAACGTTCTCCAAATGCATAATCAATTTCTCTTTACATCAAGAGTATATGGAACTACTCATTAAGAAGAAAATTAGGGAAACTTTGTAAAGGGAAAAAAGAAGGAACAGTTTTGTCACGAGATTTTATCCCAAGCAGAGAAATTAGGAAAAACTGAATCAGTAATGACTTTGAAGCAGACCTGTCTGGGGTTTCAGGAGGACTCATCAAAGTAAACCTCAGGCTTCTAAGAACACAAAAGCAAGGGGAAGACCACAGGGGACAAAGAAGAACTGACAACCAGTCATTGCTCACAGAAGCTCTAGAAGGACCACATCTTTAATGGATACTCTCAAATAAGTGCTGGCAGATTTGTTGTGCCCTTGCGTTGCTGTTTTACCCGGCTGGCAGCTCAGCACCACACAGCTGCTTGCTCACCTTCCAGGTGGCATGGGGAAGAGAATCAGAAAGGTAAAACTGCAAAAATTCATGGGTTGAGATAAGACAGTTTGCTAGGCAAAGCAAAAGCTTCATGTGCAAGCAAAGCAAAACAAGGAATTCATTTGCTACTTCCCATCGGCAGGCAGATGCTCATCCACTTCCATGAAAGCAGGGCTCATCATACTTAACACTTTCTTGTGAAGACAAATGCCATCACTCCAAATGTGCCATACTCCTCACTTACTCCCTCTTTTTCCCAGCTTTTATTGCTGAATATGATGCTACATGGCACAGGGCACCCCTTTGGACACACTGGGTCAGCTTTAATGTTTCTGTCCGCTCCCAACTCCTTGTACAACCCCAGCTCCTCACTGGAAGGACAGTGTGAGGAGCTGAAACATCCTTGGCTCTGTGTAAGCACTGCTCTGCAACATCTAAAAACAGTGGTATCACCACATCAAATTACAAAATACTGCATCACAGGAGGCTCTAAAAAGAAAATAAGCTGTATCTCAGCAGAAAAACATGACATCTCATCTTTTAAATCTTTAGCAATAAGGTACAGACATTTATACTTATGATTCATTAGTTACTTCCATTATAAATGAAGGAGAGTTTTAAAATTAGGAATTATTTTTTCTCCTCCCTGTGAAAATAAATGTATCTATCCTGGAAACGTGCTTAAACTTACATTTCATTTCTAAAGAAACTTTATTAGGTATGAAAAAATTGCTAACATAAGTCTGTTGAAGAAAACATGCCTTGACAGAGATCTCGTGAATATTTGTTTAGTAGCTTCATTTTCACTTTTTGCCTGTGTGATAAACATTATATTCACAATTAATTATTAATCAAAACCAGGAATATAAAGCCACCCTCTTCCAGTAACCTCAGTATCAATTTCTGGTTAAGAAGTCTGCATTTACATACAAATTGTTCCAAAAACACGACAGCTGTTTGAGAAGGAGTATGGAAAGTTAATGATGCTGTATGATCCTTATTTCTGTGAATTCTGACTTCCACAAACTTGAATAAAAAGTACAACACTTTCATATGATTGATCTTAAATCTTCTTCCCTTATCAGCTTTTGACCATAAGCATTGAATAATTAATTTATTGCCAGGTTTTATTTGTAAAAATAACCATGAGGTGTAACAAATAAAATACATAGTATGTACATTAATGCCTAGAATTATATAAGCATGAAAATAAGATGCTGCTTCTTCAAGGTGATCTCCTTATTTACATCCCCAGCTACATTTTTATTATAGGTATAGGTGTCTTGTCTAGGCAGTTATTTGAAAACCAACATTGACCAATAAGGTCAACTTTGTCAAATTCCACATAAGCTGCGCTTTTAATACCAAAGGAGTCAGTGTATGTAATAAAAAAATAAAACAATAATATAAAAATGAAAGTGATTTAACCTATCATAAGTCTATTTTTCCAAGCTCTTTCATTTGATCTTGCCTCTTCAGTTTTCCCTGTGTGGACCTTGCTGTTAATTGTGTTTCAAAATAAGAAGCAGACCATTAAAGCACTGTAGTCAATAGTACTCTAGCACAAGTTTTAAGTGCATCGTCTGATTATTTGCTGTCTCTGTTCAGCAGACTGACTTCTGAAAATCCATCTCTAAGGACTGTAACTATTCCTTTTCCACTCTAAAAGGAGACAGGACAGCACAAAGCTGCCCAAGACATAGCTGAATCCTTCCCATCTCAATTAAGAACAATAACTGCAGCAAAGTTGCATCACTGCAACATCTTAGAGCCGGGAAAATCAAGTTCAAAGAAAGATTATGCCAAGGATAGACATTCTAGCTTCAGAGAAACCAAGACTGAAGCTAGATCATGTCCATAAACTGCTGTAATATGCTTACAAACAAGTATCACAAATGAAAGTCTTGGTCTGAATTAGTCTGCCACAATTAGAAATAACAGGGTATATTAGGAATGGATAGTTTTAACTCATACTAACTGTTCTATATCATTAAGCATGAAGGTACTAAAGACGTGACTGTGATTAAGACATTTTCAAATAGCAATTAGAATTAAAATGATAGTACAAAGAAAGGTAGTAAGTTGTACTGACAGTTTAGAAAAAAATAAAAAAAAATTGCAGAAAAAAACATTCTTTCATTGTGATAGTGGATAACTGAAGAGAGAAATACAGCAAAAAGTTTTATGTTAGCTTCGGTACTTAAAAATGTACAACTAACCAGAGTCTACTGAACACACTTTCAGAAGGATGTTAGAAGGCATGAGTTTTCTTGAGAGTTCACTCAGCTTGTGAAACGTTAGGTATTTATGCAAATATTCCTGATAACTACATTAATATTTTAACATTAGCAACACATGACCATTTTGTTTATCTTGGATAGATCATAAAACAGTTTCTAATATCTATCTGAATTTTAAAAGATCGTGCCATTATCAGAAATTTTTCATCATTTTCTGTACGGTAAAAACATGAGAAATTGGAACTTGGCAGTATTTCAAAAGGTTTCCAAATGAATTGTGCTTTATAATTTTATTTTTCCATCAACTGCACTGTAATACACTTTACCTGGGGACCTTGGCAGCTACACGAACATTTAAGATAAAACTGCTATTTATCAGAATAAATATTTCATAAATCATTTGTATCTATAGTAACTTTAAGATCAAAAGTGTTTGGTCTAAACAGGTTTGTCACAGAAATATACATGATATTTCTCATGGCTGTATTTTTAGACAGTCCTAAATGCCTGGAAAGGTGAAAGGTTCCTTGTGTGTTCTATGAAAAATGGCAAAAAAAAAAACCAAAACTCTGACACTTTCCTAATGCCAATATCTTTTCCATTTAAAGTAAATATCAGATCATTTTGTGTACATATAAATTAAGCACTTATTTTAATCTTCAAGATCTCCTGCTTAAGAGCCACATCACAGGATCATGTAACAACATGCATTTTGGTTGTCAGACAGAAAATATTCTTCCACATTGAAAACAATGATAATTATGCAATTTATCCAACAATTGGATCATGGTCACTTAACTTTTATTATGACTAGCCAACCATCATAATATAATAGATGGAAGAAAGCTGCCAGATATCCCAAAGTCTATACTCAACAACATTGCCAGTCAGTTCCATCTAGACATGCTCCTTAAAGGAATAGGAAGCTATTTCAACATCCATTCAGATAAGAGAGTTGAATAAAAATTCAGTTCTGAGGCCTTGAAAACTCTGTACAGAATTTGCAGTCTGCTGCTAGCAGTGAGAATGCTACATTAATGGGTCACATGACTACATACTGTCAAATCAAAATATCTTCTAGACATATTATGTCTGCTACCAAGTCATAGACTTTCCACTGATACCAGGTAAAACTTTCTAAAATTCTCCTCCAAATTATTATTAATGATGATCATATACCACAGAATATTTTAAAGGTATCCAGATCTCAGTTCACTTTAACATGTTACACCAAAAACAGGCTTCCTCAGCTGAATTCTGCTGTTTGCTCTTACATCTGAGAAACTGTGCAAATAACAGTTTCACTAAAAACAGACACCAGTGCTTGCCACAAAATTGAGCAAATAATAAATGAGTTTGAGTGCCCTGTGTTATTTCACAGATATAATCAGTCATACAGGTTTTAACACTTGCACTCTGAGATGACAACTTCATCCCCTGTTTATGCACGATTAAGATACGTAATTTTAAAATTTACTCTTCCAAGAATTGCCTTTTAAAGCTGCTTAGGTAAGGTAGGCAGGTTGTGCATTGCTGGAAGTGCTGGGAGACACTCTTCAACTTCAGCATCCTCCCCAGTGACAGCATAGCTCTGCACAAATCCAAATAAAAACCACACTTTTGAGGGACTAATTATCCTGTCAGTAAGAGGGAGAAAATTTTAAACGTTGACATAGCTAGGGTCTGTAAAAGAGGCCTGTAGAGATATAAACACTGGATTTTGCTGGTTATTTCAGGATGAAAATCCAGCACTCTTATGCAAATAAAATTTCAAAAGTTATTGTGAAGCTTATGGAGAGCATATTTAGTTAAAGGATGTTATTGCTAGTGTACTGGTAAGCAACAGGTGATATTTCTTTAGGATTTAGGATTTCTTTAGGAGCTTTAGTATTTAAAATGTCTAACGTAGAATTATACTAAAGCTGTTTAACTGCTACCTGTAGTGCACTTATGCACTTAGAAATAGAAGAAGATTTAGTTTTTACTAAAGTTTACTTTTATGAAAAATAATGAATGACTACTTGTTGCAATCTACTGATTCAGAACTGGATATAGAGCACATTGAACCTTCTCTGTTAATGTAATGGGCTTCTGATAAGACTAACAATACACGTAAGCTGCAATGCTGACATTTCCATCCACTGAATGCCATATCTACTGTACTTTGTTCTGTAAAGCTTTGTTTTCCATGCTTTAGTTCCTGTCTGCTTCTGTAAGTATGCAGTAGCTGCTTTCATAGGCTTCATACTAGGAATTGTATTCATCAAGTATCCTGTCTAAGTCTTAAAATTACAATAATAATGGATTCGACTGAACTGTACACTTTTACTGGGACCGGCAAAAAACAGCTATTCATCCACTGAGTCAGACACTGACTAAATTCAAAGCTTTACTGAATTTCTGTAAGATTACTGGGTTTCTGTTTCATGACTTAAAATACAGTTGTATCAGTAAAAGTGCATTTACTTGCAGCAAAGTGTCTTTTGGAAAAAGAGAAATAAAAGTTAAACTCTCCTATGTGAATTTTTTGTCCCTTCAGGGGCTCTGCTAAGAACTGATCTTTCAGCTTGTCAGCAAAACTGGATCCACCCAAACACTGGACAGTAACATTTAGCCTTTAGCCCAAGGGCTCCAATCTAAAGGACGTGCAAAATGAAAGCCTTTCATATGGATAACTGAGATGTTCAAAGATGCTCATTCCATGAGAAACCTGATTTAGTGTAAGGTATTCTAGCCTATGGCAGGGATGATCTCTTAGGTCCCTTCCAACCAAAACCATTCTATGATACCTCAGTTTACTGTTGCAAAAGCAAAAATTTCCTTCTAATAGGAATTATACTTTTTTCTGCTTGAACAATTTTCTAGTCCTACCGTTCCCAGGAATTTGCAAAAAAATTTCCTCTGCAAATCTACAGTAACCTGGATAATTTTTGTAGCATCTTCCAAGTTACGTTTCTGCGGAGTCTACCCATTCTAATCGTACACAAAATCCTAAGAGGCACGAATCCAAACTAAGCTGTGGGTGTCTTTATTGTTCACCAAGTGGGCACAGATATGTTCATGATGTCTGTGATTGGCTGACATTTGGTAAATGCCTATGGGTAGGACAGCTTTAGTATTAATCATCTGTGACATGGCTTAAAAGGGCTTTATATGACTCAGTATACTTTGATCTGTAAAGATCTGGACCTTTACTTTTAGGACAGTCCTTTCCAAATGAATAAATTGCCAACATTTTGTTCTAAAAAATGTCTAGATTACCTTTTTTAGTCACAAAAAAAAATGAACTTATATGTAGCAATAATATGAAGATGTGTCATTTTGCTATAGATAGAAAGCTATATCTGCTAAAGAGTAGTATGCTGTAGAGCATAACAAAACCTTAAGCATCTCCAGCATTCTTGCAATAAGTTTTTTGATTTCTGCAAATATCTAAATCATTCTTCCAAAACAGCAATGCAGTTCCAGAAGCCTCAACAGATATCACTTTTATCTACATGATCAGCAAATGACTTTCAGTGGTAACACCATCTGACCTCTAACATTAAAATCATCTCTGCTCTGAAATTAGTTCTGTTACGTCCTTCTGCTTTCATTGGCTCTCCATGCTTGCATAGCTATCAAAATGATGATCCACAAAGTTGACTGCTGTTACTGATAAAGTTACTGTAACATAATGTAGGAACCATTATCTCAATAAAAAATAGAAATTTTTAAGGAATTCAAATTTCAAGAGGAAGGGGCCACCTTTCACAAATCCTTCAACAGAAATTCTCATTCCTCGCCACATTCAGGGAGCAAATTCAGTGTTTCCACATCCTCTGAGGGGACTCCTACATAACTAGTTATCTTGGGGGATCTACTGCCTTTTCAACATTTTGAAAATTTCTATCCTAATAAAGAATTGTAAAAACAGCACTATGTTGTATCAGAATGGAAACCACTTTCTTCTCTAACCTTGCATGTTTATGGAAATTTTGAAATACTATGGTAAATTAAATAACATTATGCGAATTTATGCTGATGTTGTGTTATTCTACAGTAATACAGGCAGAATTTTAGTAAGTAGTCATTGGAAGAGGTAAAACATATATTCATATACAATTGATTCAACTGTTTGAAGAAAGCCTGGTGGTAGCATAATTTTCTATAAATATTTTACTCATTGAAACAGCTAATTTATAAATAACAAACTTGACTGGTTAATATTTTATTCAATGCAAAATACCAAAATTCATTGCATAAATCACATGCAATAATTCATATACCTGTAATTGCTTGTCACTACTCAAGGATTCAAAAGAATATTTTTCTTGTGCTGGTATTAAATCAGTAATGGATGAATATGTCAGAAGTTTTGTGTGTTTTTTTCCTGTTTTCTGCAATTCATTGCTTATGTTTACCTTTGTTGTTAGCTCTTACAGAGAACTTTGTTACATAAATAGTAAGTTGGGATTCCATAGTAAAAAAATTACAGCATTTCTGCCTAGAAGTTTGCCCTGATAGAACAGAAACTTGGTATGAAAAAAATAGAAAAAACTTAGTAAATTAAAGAATATATATATTAACTCAAATTACAAGTAACAAAGTGTATAAAGTAATAAAGGAAATTAAAGACATCAACAAAAAAAATATATTCTATTTGAGTTCGGACATCAAGAGTTTGAACCATAACAAACATGGTAGTAATATAAGCTTATACCAGAATGAGAATAAAATTGTCAACAATTACATAAGTGAAAAAAATATATGTTTAAATACTTTCTGTATTTCAATATAGGTATAGAATATCCTCACTCCACAAGCTTGTAAAGTATTTTCTATCAAAGATGAATATAAAATTTATTACATGGATAAACATTAGAAATCAAATGCTGACTATCTCCAACTGTTCTAAAAATGTAGCTGAGGATATCCATTGATGTTAGAGATTTTAAAAATAAACCTTGAGAAAATATTGAAACACTGTAGGACTGTTAATATTGTACGAATGTTTACAATGGGAAAGTAAAATAATCTGAAGAATCATAGAATCACTACAGCTGGAAAAGACCAGTGAGATCCTCTAGTCCAGCCATCCACCTGCCACCAACACTGCCCATTAAACATTATCCCTAAGTACAAGATCTACCTTTTCCTTCAACACCTTCAGGGATGATGACCACCACTTTCCCAGGCAACATGTTCCAATGCCTCACCACACTTACTGAGAGGAAATTCTTCCTAAAATCCAGTCTACAGCTCCCCTTGCACACCTTGAGGCCATTCCCTCTTGTCCTATTGCTAGAGAAGAGGCAAACCTCCACGTTGCTACACTCTCCCTCTAGGGAGACTACATCAACAGCTTCTCTCACATCCACCAAGTGGGTCACCTCGTCATAGAAGGAGACAAGGTTGGCCAGGCAGGACTTGCTTTTCATGAACCCATGCTGGGTGTCCTGATCCCCTTGTTGTCCTGCACATGCTGTGTAATTACATTCAAGGTGATCTGAATCAGAACGGGCTGATCAGTTTTCAGAAGAAAACTCTTCCAGCAAAGTAATTCTGATTACTTCCTTTGATATTTCGAAAAAGTTAACTTTTTAAAGCTAATAGATATGAATTTGATGTAGTACCACCTAATACTCCAACACTGATAGCTCATGTGATAAACAGATTACAAGCCACCTAATAAATAAATACATTCACTGTTGTGTTTTCCAGTGAAGAATGATGTGAGAACTTCTACTCAGATTTTGCTGGGGCTGATACTAGGCTTCTCTATTTAACATTTTCACTGATATCTTAGACATTCTTACCACTAAGCTTTGCCTGGGACACAAAGATAACTGTGTGTTTCACCTTATCTGGCATCTTACTTTTTTGATATCTTGAATTTATTCAGCAATCTATGTTCAACTATTTGTAAGCTCTATGAGCTTTTCAAGACTGGTCAAGATCGTGAAAGTGGTTTGTTGTTCACTACTGACAAAACGTCCTTGAAAAAAAGTACCATAGACAATAAAGTTTCCACAGAATAATATGTATTTTGAAAGCAGTTTTTACCAACTGATGAATAATCTTTATCCTTTTATTTTGTGAAATACATTTTAACTGCTCCAGGTATATCTTTATATAGATGCCCTTGACCCTTTCATTTATAATCATAACATTGGATTCAGACTACCTCTTCTGGGAAATTAAACCCTAGGCACTTAAGAAACTGAAAGTTGGGTTCCCAAGTCTTCCACCAGCATTGTCTCCTTTTGTAAACTTATTCTGTAAAAAGTTTATTTTAACCTAAATGTAGAACAAAAAGAGATCTGAAATGTTGCAAGCTATTTGAAAAATATAACTGTTCTACATTCAAGCAGAATCTTAATATTATTAATTCCCTATTCACATTATTTTGTACCCTAATGAATAAGCACTTAAGTCAGTTTAAACTCTGTTGTACTTGATGCTGTATGTGCATCATGAAGAAAGGTTCCTGCTTGAAGGGATGTGCGGTTCAAGACTTTCACCCTGCAAAGATCTGTTCAGGTTAGTTCTGTTACTTGTGAGAAGAGTGACAAAAATGTACAAGCCTAAATAATTTGTTTATATGTTGTGATGGGGAAGGGATACTAGCGATATCAGCGGAACTGCTCACAGACTATTTAATTATTGGCACATCTTTGATTGATTAAGGTCATATACATAGCATTTCTTGTCTTTTGCACAGAACAATTTATATGTTTTCTAATGGTGTGGAATCAGACAGAAGTTGCTGGGAGCTAAGTTTTTGATCAAATGGTCAGTCTTGTCTCCTCACCTGCATGGTATATTGTGAATCATTGACTTCTGATATTTCAGTGTTGTATCTCCTATTAGTGAGCCTCTGATGGCTGTGGTCAGCACCTTGCCTGCTGACACTGAGAGGTAAGACAGGCTCCACTCCTTTCCCAGCCTGTCAGCTCTGCTGGTGCGGCCTGGGGTCAGGTAACTGTGACAGGCCACAGTACTGGGCTGATGGCACAAGCCTCATGGGGGCAAGGCAAGGCCTCTCTTCAAATTTGCATGCACAGAAGAGTGAGGAAAGTCACAAACATAGATACTCCTGTGACTCCCTGTGTCAGCTTAGATACTGTTTAGAAGCGATGGGAAGTTTCTAAAATGTTTTGTAAAAAGCTGTATTTGTTATCCTCAGAAGCAGACATTGGAAATTGTTTGACTTTTTCACCTTAACATTGAAATATCATTAAATTTCTCATGCAAGAACATTGACACCTTTTAATGTTATTGACAACATTTCCATCTGCTGTAGCATTTTCTAACAGAAAAGAAATGCCTGTGCATGATGCACGAATAGCAAAGATGCAATCTGAAATATTTAGTGCTTGGACCAACATTCCTGTGTGTTATAAGTGACCTAGTACCTGAATTTTTCACCTGCATTCTGAACAAAAGATTGTTTCTAGTGAACACATTTTATGTAAGTGATTTTCTAAAATGAAACAGACAATTTTCATCACACAGTGCTGATAATTTACCACTGGAATCCTTTGTCCTGATGCACAGTCGTTAATAATTAGACACAGATCATAAAACATTATTTGTTTATGCATATAGCCTTAGTACGCAGGCATTAATCTTGACTATAAAGTGGAAGGTAAACTAAAAACTATAAAACATAACTGTCTACTTCTTTCCACAAGTTTTTCTGTATCAAGTAGTTGTATGCAAAGCAACTAACATCTATTTAGGGTTGTAACTGTAAAAAGTATATTTCAGTTTTGGAATATATTAGTGAAGAAATTTCAGTTTTGAAGTGTAATTTGTGGATTTATGACAGTGAAATGCCAAACCATGTGTCCATATTATGTTAAGGTATATTTGTAAATCAACACTATCTTCATGAAAGGTCCAGAACTAAGCTGTTCTATAAAAATGAGCAAGTAAATATCTACAAATATGTACATGAATCTTGGAAAGTTATTTTGTATCAGTGCCTGCTTTCATCTAGAGGTATACAACAGCCAAAAAGAGGAAAAATTCCAAACTTTCTTTTGCCATTTCATCAGCCTAGAAAACCTGAGATATTTTTGATTAGCAATCATTCAAAGAGAAATTACTGAAGTGCTACTTAAAATAAGCTGTCAACAGGAAAAGGATAGATATACTTGGCATGCTCATGAAATAGGGTTAAGACTTTAAATGAGCAGTACAATTTAGCATTTAGATTACTAAGGATGAGATAGGGCAAATAAAGCTCACAAAACGTGGAACAGAAAGAAAAGGAAAAAAAATGGCTTTAAAAAAATATCGGACTGAGTTACTCTATGATTTTTGTTGACAGTACCTGCCTAATTAAAGGCAATTTTAAGCTTTTGTGATCCTACACAAGAAAGATGTAAAAAAAGATACTGCATTTTCCTGTTAGAGTATGATATAATTTTGCAGTGATACAATGAAAACACAGAGCACACTATGCAATTTATACCGTACTATATAGTTTAGTATAATACATGCATGTGACCTTGAACATTCTTGAGTATGTATAAGAAAGCCTAGCTTCACTGGAGAACTCAGGTTAATTTATCGTAATATAATCTGAGTAAAAAAATAAACTGTCTCTTGAAAAGAGACAACATATTTGTAAAAAGATTCATCAGTGCTTTATAGCAAAAGATGAACATTTGCTTCCTCATCTTATATTTACAGAACACTTTTTGTATAAATGTTACATTTTCATACAATGATAGCATGTAACCTGCTGCTCAGGTTTTGTTTCAGTTATTATCATTGCCACCCCACTCTCATTGTAATAAACACTGCAATGACTCTAAGGTGTAGAAGTCAGTGTATCAGTCCTAAACTTTAGTCTTACATATTAGAACAGTTATGTAATCTCTTACATTCACTACACAGCACCCCGGGTTGTGTAGTTTGTTGTGAATACAAATGCTGGTAAAAAAAAATAAAAAATCAGGAATGTCCATTGCCAGTACCTGTTTGTATCCCCTAGTTGGTTCTGACTACAAAAATCTATACAATTTATTGAGCTTTATGACATTCCTTGATATCTTATTGGGTTTGGGGAACCTAACATTGGACTACATAGTGAGCCTACACTATTGTTATAATTTCTTAGACTAGGCAAAATAACTTCTATCACGTACAGCAGCTATATGTAAGTTGCCTCTTAAGCTGTGTAATTTACAAGGATTAAAAAGTTATAAATAACTTAGCATAAACATACTTTTTGGTAATACAGTATTTAACATCACAAGGTTAGAAACATAGTGGATGAAACTGAATTCCAATGAACTCCTATCCCCTGTGACCTGGATAGACAAATACACATAATCAGACACACAACATGCTGTGTGCTTCAACTGAGTATGTACTTCACCTGAGAGAGTAAATGGGTTATTTACTAATATTACTACTTATAAAATTAAATGAGATTTGATGTTATTAATGTCAGTATTGTATGTTCTCCATAACAGCAAACTAAAAGATGATTTGGTGTGTGAAACAATTCCTTACTCATTATGTTTCAATTAATGCAAATGCTTACATTTTATCTCTTAAGTCAGGGAACATATTTACTACAACTAGAATAAATGATTAATAATCATAGAAAAATAACTAGCCTGCATATGAACCCACTTTCAAGGTTTATTGAGATAGCCCTTCAAGTGCGAAAGCATCCCAAAATTAACTTCAGTTTACATTAGCAGCATTACTCCCTAGCAGGAGACACCAATGTGGATTTCATATCAGATGGCAATGAGGCCATTAGATTAAAATGATTTGTCTACAGTATCCATCCCATTCTGCTACTGGAAAATCAACATTTGCTCCTCTTCATTTCTAAACTGGTATCAATGTCTGTGCATCCTTTCCTCCTATGATGTTCAAACTTGTTCTTCATACTAAAAAAAGTTTCCTGATCACATAGTCCTTAATTACTTTGTACTGATTATTTTTATTATTTCTTATTTCTGGAGCTATTGGTTTTCTTGTAATCATTGTTTTATGAGGTCTGCCAAAGTAGGAGTACTACTTTCTCTGATTTTTATGGGCATTTTCTATGTTCAAGAACTTCTAATAAGATCTTCCACACTTTGTTTCAAGCAGAAGCAGATTCTAGACATTTAATAGCATGCTCTACCATACAACATTTAGTACCTTTCTGTTTAATAGTTTATAACTAGAAGCATAATTGATGAATACTCTAAGTACAGGCTGTATTTGTTGACAGCTGCAAAAATTTGATAGACTATCTGCAGTTGCAGTTTAAGAAAATTATATGTAATTACAAGTCTAGCATGAATGTATGCATACACACAAATGGACAAATCAATAAGAAACTCAGGAAAATGTGCTAAATTTCATGAAAGCAATTCACAGACGTAATTTCAGCATGTAATCAGGAATGTCGATGCATTGCTGAATTCAATGTAGACAACCCAAATAAAATTGGTAATATTAAGATTGTCTAACACTTCTTATCAAAGTAAATTATTCATGTTGCTTGTGGTTTTGGCAAGCTTGCATGATTCAGGATGAATTTTTTCTAAGGCAGCTAGTCCATTTGTCATAATGAAATGTGTTCTTTCACCAAGCTAGAGGATCTAGAGAATGTGGCACTGCACTTTGAAATATCATAGGAAATGTCCTAATTTTAGGACAGCCCTGTGTCTCTGGTATCAGTTGTTACCAAGAGTTATACAATACGATGGAATCAAACTTGAATTGTGTAGACCCTGACAAGTTTGTCTGTTTTTAATGGAAATTAAAAAAAAAAAATCTTTGTAAGTTCCTGTTAAAAATGAAGTTTTAATGTTTGAAAAAACTACAAGATTTCAAGACAGTAATAATTTAAACTGAAAAAGTCACTAGTTCAATATTTGGATGCAATAAATAATACATTAAACCACAGGAGCAAATATTGAATAAACATACCATGCTATGCATCTCCCCCTTGTGGAAAGTAACCTAGCCAAAAAGTGAAAACCAACTATTAAATGAATTGCTAAGGCAACAGCTCTTTGCACATAAATCCTTCCCAGAGATGGCCTGAAGGCTGAATCTCTTTAAAGATCTAGTACCCCTGGATGGTTCCACACACTTGGATGTTTGCTTTTGCTGAGAATCTACTTGCCCAAAACACTGACTACTGAAGTAAACAACATATGCTTTGAAGTTCTGTTCTCAACTGCAATTTCTTAGTGCTGTTTCTATGAAACATTATAATCCTTTGTCTGCCTCACATTTGCAAAATGTTTCTTCTTTCATTAGCCTTAGAATTTCATATGGAAAAACTGCAGTGAATGACTGCACAGAAATAATTGACCTGAGAACTACTCCTCTCAGGAAGAGGTTGGAGAACTCAAGTCATGAATGTACTAATTAAGGAGATAAACACATTTCAACAGGCAAATCCATGGATCAAATAAATAGAAACATATTTCAGAATTCACCAGTGGTGAAGTAACGTTCCTACAGAATGCTGGATAGGAAGAACTATTGAAAATTCAATAACTTTTTATGGCTTTAATTTGCTTTTCCATAACACCCATCAGACAAACTATTGCTCCATTCCATTGCAGAATCTTCCAAGATGAGGCTTAACATCCCAGGGCATAAGTAAATAGGCTTTTGTTTTGGTTAGATAGTTTTTACTACAGAGAACCCAGCAAAAAACATTCCAATCAGCTGCTAATCTTAACTCAATTTCCACATTTCTTTGAAGTCAAAACAATTATAAATGTTAGTATTATTAAACCTAAAACACAAATGGGGGAGATTTTAACAAGGACACAGCATCAGAAACAGAATCCAAATCCACAGTACCTGAACCCATTAATCTGTATTGCATGGTAAATTACTATATTTTCTATTCTATAAGGAAGTTTTCATTACAAGCTTCTTATACTCTTCAAGGAGAATTGCAGGCTTTATATTCTCCCATCCTACTCCACAGAAGATAGAAGCTCGGCTGGAAACTAAATTAACTAAATAAGTAAAAGGCCATGAGAAGGAACCTCACTTCTGGAGGCAGTGTATGTGAATACATATAAACCTATTAACAACCATGAACACTGAAGAAGGAAATCCTTTGTTTTCAAATGACGCACAAACCCACAAGTGGGATAGGTACATAAAAGCATGTTTGTGAAGTGGAATCCCAAAGAGAAACAAAATTGTGGTCGTCAGCAGCAGAACAACCATCTGAACTGCCTAGGATTCATATACAAAGACATTAGGAAGAATGTGGTAACTAAAGTGTCTAATAAATCTCATGGTTTGGTTTCAAGGTTGTCAGAGAAACAGGCACAAAAGTGCAGTGTGAGTAATCTTTGATCATTTAAATCCCACTTAAGCAACTCCAGACCAGTTTGCTGCGCAGAGAACTTCACCAGCTGGTACCTCTGGAAATGAAGAACTCATGTATCATCTTTCTGACTGCTCTCAGAAAAACATACCCTTTCAGAAACATATTCTTATGCTTCTGGCTCCCTTTCATAAAAGAGGTTTTACAGTCTCTCAAAGTCTTTAAAAACTCTTGATTTATGCAGAACAGTTTTTTGAAATATTCTTTGTAAATCTTTTCAAAAAATTGTAAAGCATACCCACTAACCACGTAGTCTACAAACAGTTATAGCCAGTTATAAACCAATCTGTTTTAAATCCTGTATGGAAAGTAAACTATAAAGACTATTTCTTAATATTTTTCTGTCTCTAAAATCCATGCACAGACAATAGCTAACACTGGAATAGATTTAGTTATCTGTAATATATATTTTAATGACATTTATTTCTTCCCTTTCTCATGTTGCTTCCTTTATAATGAATTGTCTGACAACATCAGACAGGCTAAATTACAAAAGGTCAGAAGTCTTTTTTGTAATCCTATTTTATCATATTCTGCCATGTTTATATTTTAATTCACAGAGAAGATTTTTTTTATTGAATATTCAAGCTATTTTATCTCTTGCTGACAGACTGAAACACTCAGGAGGACTTTCATTTGTACAGAAAACTCTTTCTTTAAAATCAGTAACTATCTGATATCTTCTTGGATCATCTATTTTAAACTTTCAAAGGCAAAAAACCTAGAAGTTTCTCCCATATTACTTTTTCCAGGGAACAGTTTTATTAGTTTAAATCATAATTTCTTTTAGTGAGTGTAAAGATAGATACAGCTTACCAACAGTTATTTTACAAATTGCCATTTCAACAAACAGGTGTTATTCTGTTTCTACAATGTGCACATTCTCTCAGAAGCTGCATAATAAAATATAGGAGGCTTTGATTTAAATTTTTTTGTGAAGCTGAAATAAGAAATCTTGGTAAATTTTAATATTTTCAAATTACAACAGCAGAATAAAAAAGGCAGTCACTGGAACAATTGCTTTTAGCTGTAGTACTTGAACTACATCCTCTTTTATTCCTTTCTGTACCACTGCCACATAGGCAATCTGTGGATTGATTGTAAATGGACTTTCCAGGCAAGTCTAGAATGATAGAATCACTAAGGTTGGAAAAGACCAGTAAGATCATTTAGTCCAGCCATCAACCCATCACTACCATGCCACACAACACCGCATTTACCTGTTTCTTGCACTCCTCCAGGGATGGTGACTCCTCCACTTCCCTGGGCATCCTGTGCCTATACTTCACTGCTCTTTCTGAGAAGAAATTTTTCCTAATATCTAACCTGAACCTTCCCTGATGTAACTTAAGGCCATTACCTCTTGTAATATCAAGACTTACCTAGGAGAAGAGACCAACGCCACCTCACTACAACCTCCTTCCAAGCAGCTGTAGAGAGTGATAACATCTTAGCTGAGCCTCCTGTCCAGACTGAAGAACTCCAGTTCACTCAGCCGCTCCCCATAAGACTTGTGCTCCAGACCCTTCACAGCTTCACTGCACTTCTCTGGACATGCTCCAGGGTCTCCATGTCCTTTTTGCAATGTGGGGCCCAAAAGTGAACTGGGGTACAGCCTCATCAGTGCTAAGTAGAGTGGGACAGTCATCTCCCTAGTCCTGCTGACTGCGCTATTTCTGACACAAGCCAGGATGCCACTGGCCTTATTGGCCACCTGGGCACATGGCTGAGTCATATTCAGCTGGCTGTTAACTAATATCTCTAGATCCTTTTCTTTGACACAGTTTTCCAGCCACTCTGCCCCAAGCCTCTAGCGATGCATGATGTTGTGACCGTGACAAAAGAGCATGACCTGGCACTGGGTCTTGCTGCACTTCATCCCATTGGCCTCAGCCCATCATTACAACCTATCCAGATCCCTCTGTAGGATCTTCCTAACCTCAAGCAGATCAACACTTCCTCCCAGCTTAGTGCCATTTGCCAACCTACTGAGGGTACACTCAATCCCCTCCTCCAGATCATCAGTAAAGATATTAAACAGAGCCAGCCCCAACACTGACCCTTGGGGAACACCAGTTGTGACTGGTCAACAGCTGAATTTAACTCCATTCACCACCACTCCCTGGGGCTGGCCATCCAGCCAGTTTTTTCACCCAGTAGAGAATACACTTGTCCAAGCCATGTGCTGCCATCTTCTCCAGGAGCACCACATTCACCTCCCTGGATTCTCATGCACATTTGTGAATACAGTCTGACCTCATTCAAACAATTTTTTTTTTAAACCACAAACAAAGCCCACATACAGTAGCCGTAATGATGAGAGAATTTTTCTAAACAATTATTCCTCACTACATTCTCTGAACTTAATAAGCAACAAACAGACATCTGACCTAAATATTATTCTTACTAGTGTGCTACTGTGGAGCTAAGCTCTTGTGCATGCGTTAAACACTGTGGAATAGTAAGACCAGGCTGCTCCAGAACAAGAATGAGCCAGAAGCCAAAGTAACCTCAAGCAGTGGTCAGTGGTGGAAAGGGAATACCCTCACCACCTCCTGTGCAAATCCATAGTACATGAACAGAATTAGAGCAGAAAGCCTAAAAATTCAGGGATATTAAGGAAAGGTAAAGTCTTAAGTCAGCTTGAGTACACAGAGCACTCAAGCAGCCATTCACCTTTACCACAGAAAGAGACTGAAGACAGACAGATCTGAAACAACACCCAGAGGAGAATCAAGGCTCACAGGTAATGCTTACATAGAGGCCCCAAGAACGCAGGCAGGGCTGTGACTTGGGGTTCCAAATGAGGCTGATCAAAACCATTAATTGAGGCCTGCCAATGCCTTCTGGGCCCTGGCATTGAGCAAGCTCTTGTCAAGGAGTAAACATCACTTTAAAGGAGGCAGATAAACTCTTTAGAACAAAAGCTCAGGGAAGAAACTGTTTAGAGCTCACATAAAATGTGATTGCTTCTTGGACTTCAGCTGATCTAAAGTAATTTGTAATAAAACTGAGAATGTGGCTCTAGAAGGTATCACTTTTGCATTTTGTCCTTTAGAAATAATATTCTTATGATTCAGTGATTCAGGTTTATAACATATATGGAAAATGAAATGGAGTTTCTCTACAGCACATTATCTAGTCTTCACAAATTTCAGTTGAAAGGATTTGACAAAAAATTATTAAGTGTATCTTATTTTAAGTGAAAATGCTACTGCAAAAATTCTGAGAGGTGCCAAGGTATTCCTTTCTCAATTACAGCTACTTTGGTGTAGAAACTGTATGAAGTCAATAATCATCTACTGAGCATGCCATAAGTGAGAGAAATTGCTTGATTGAAGGCCTGGTGGGAGTTTTGGGGCAGTGTTGAAGTCCTAGGAGGCCACCATGAATTGAAAATCCCTTAGGATTTCTCTGATGTACAGCCTAGGCTGTAATCACTCTAGCAGCACAGAGGAAAAAGCATATTAGGCCATGTCTCATTGCCCAGAAACCAGAGGTAGCAAACCCTTGTGTTACTATTAGCTTGTTGAAGGACTGATTTTGTTTTCAATGAAATTATTGGCAACAGAAATTTAAAATAATATATATATTTATACGCTTACTACCAATCAAAGCTACAGGTTTCCTGAGCTCAGTTTTTATTTTACACTTAAATTGCCCATATCTTCCTCTGATGATGTCAGTCATGTGAAATACTATTTTTTATATTCAGAAGGAACCTTGTACAGAAGATTCATGATGATTTTTCCCCTTTTTGTCCTGTCAATCCTGCCTAGCAAAACCCTAAACTGTATTCCTGTTCAGCTGTAATTTATTACATTGTATTGGAAATCTTTGACCAAAATCACCAGTACTGCAGTAAAGTATTATAAGTCCACGGAGAGAGGCAACACTGCCCTCCTAAATCACAATATTTTAAGACCCTGCAGGGTCCTTCCTGAGGGTCCGAACCACCAATAGTTATCATCAGGGGAAGCCTGCGGATTTTACATGGCATTTCCACTTCAAGAAGATTCTCAGATACAAGCCACAGCTTTCAGTTCTCTCAGTCACTTATAAAGAGCAGCATTTCTTTCCCATGGTATCTCTCAACTCTCACTCTGTTCCAAACTAACAAACAAACAAAAAAACAACCCTCTATGGAGCATCTGGCCTGGGTCACTTTACAGATGAGCCAGCTCTTACAGAAGTAAACTATGAATCTTTGGCAGAAATGTTAAAATTGTAGGATGGTTTGGGTTGGAAGAGACCTTAAAAAATCATTTAGTTTGGATGCTTCTGCCATGGATCAGGCTGCCCAGGACCCCATCCAACCTGGCCTTGAACACCTCTCAGGATGGGGCATCCACAGCCTCTCTGGGCAATCTGTTCCACAGCCTCACCACCCTCATAGTAAGGAATTTAATATCGAATCTTAGTCTCCACTCTTTTAGTTTAATGCCATTAATCCTTGTCCTATTACTACAGTCCCTGATAAAGAGTCCCTCTCCAGCTTTCTTATACGCTCCCTTCAGGTACTGGAAAGTTTCACCATAGTCTTCTATTCTCCAGGGTAAACAACCCCAGCTTTCCCAGCCTTTCTTCATAGGAGAAATGCTCCAGCTCACTGAACATCCTCATGACCCTCATTTGGACTCAATCCAGCAGGTCCATACTCTTCTCATGCTGGGAGCCCCAGAACAGAATGCAGTACTTCTATGTGGGGTCCCACTAAAGAATGAGAGAATTGCTTCCTTCAACCTGCTGGTCATGCTTCTTTTCAGTCCAGGATACAGGTCACTGATTATATTCTGTAAAGATCAGAGTCATGAAAAAGCAACAAATCAACCAGAAGAGGCTAGAGTGTTTCCATTACAGATACTTCCTCTGGATAGCAATGGAAAAGTGGGTGAATCATATACAGAGTTTGGAGTAAACATTATTATCCACAGCTGCACAAATAGCATTATTAAGATAGTGGAGTTACATTGCAAGACAATGGACTTGCATGTGTTCAAGAATGTCAGTAAATAATTTGTTTAAACAAGCATTCCATCTGATTTCTCTCTTTTTGCAGTTTCACAGCAAAGACATCAACCCTTAAAAGCTTATTCTATCACATTTAGTCAAATAACTTAATTTATGGAAAACTAAAAAAATTCAAGGGGCAGGTCTATAGCTGAATAAGTCACTGATGACTGACTTTTCCCATAAGCCATTGTAACCTTTAATGGAACAAATCCAGATAAGGCTGTGTTTTACCAGTGTAAATATTTTATATAATATAAAGGATGTCGTTATCTTAGCTGCTTCAGGTTATGCCATCAAATAAATTGTATAAAAATCTCATCCACCTGTTTTCTGACCTATTCCCCAGTAACACATTTTACTAGGATTTACAGAAACTGTCAAAACATCCTAAGGGGAAGAATGAAACACGTAAATACTACTAAATCCTCAATACTTTGCTGAATGAATCAAATATTATCTATAACAGTCAACTCTGTCAAAGAAGAACTTCAGATTGACCTGAAATAATAGCTTAATGTCACAGGAAATTCACTGTTGATAAATTGAAAGTACTGTAGAGTCAATGGAAAAATAAGAACCTCTAGGTTCTGAATAACTGTATCTTTTAAGGTTAAAGTACTTAAATGAAAACCTCTGCTTAGAAATTGTTTTTGCCAAGTAAACATACCAGAAGTATCTGTGGTCATCTACAGAAAAGATACAAAATGAATTTGCTTTTACTGTGGAAAATCATTCATTCTAGCTGAGAAAACAAACAAACAAACAAACAAAAAAAGCTGTGAAAAAGGATCTGGCAATAACAATATTTATCAGCCTTGGATAAATCCTATTTGAAAAAATGGCTTAAAGGATTGGGATTACTTACTTTAGAAAGGTAAGGAGTAAGAAGGTTCGTGACAAAAGAGCATAAAACAGTAACTGGTGAAAAAATGATAGCAGAGAAGCTCTAGCTCTTCTTTTAATAAAGGAACAAGGAATCACTCCACAAAACTGAAAAATGGCAAGTCAGGATGAAAGAAAATATTCTTTTTAAAGGAAGGCGATTTTAGGCTATGTAATTTCCTGCCACAGGATGCCTTTTAGGCCATGAGTTCTGCAGAATGCCATGAACACCTTGCTTTCTAATTGCACAAAGAGTTTAATAAGGAATGATAAGTTTTGGAAAAGTTACACATTCTCAAGGTAGAAGAATAAATAGGGAATATGTCCTACTCTATATTATATTCTTGTACTCCTATAAAAAATCTGGATTGGTAATTTACCATAGCCACCAGGTAAGTTTTAAGATCATTGGCATGTTCTGTTATTGGTTATTTGCATGAAGATATGTGTTTTTAAGAAAAGTAGCAATGAGAAAGTACTGACTAAACATCAGTTTCATGGCATTTTCATTTACTCTATAAGGATATTTTTGGACTACAAACCCCAGTGATTTAGAAAACAAATGGTTTTATTTTATATGAGAAAATTTAGAGAAATAAAATGGAATTCTTTCCATTTCTGGAAAGAAATAAATAAAAGAATTAAATGGAATGATTTCCATTTCTGTCTAACATTGAATTATGCAAAAATCACTCTTCAGAATTTCTTACAAGTGTTGTGAATTTCCAAACTGATACTAAATGCTTGATTATGATTGAATATTTCTGCAAGAAAACATTCATTCATCCTTTCTAAAACAATCCTAAATTCCGTCACTGATTTGTGACAAAATATATTAATCTGTTGAAGGAATTAGTAACGTCTAACATTTTCACTATGCTGGCATTATACTTATTTATAAAACTTATGAATTAATTAATGAACTTACAAAAGATGTGCGTCAAATTCCAATGAGATAAGAATTTATGCTAGTAGCACATTTTAAGAGATAAGAAGGAAAATAAAAATCTAGTCCTCATTCTAAATGTTCAAGATTGACTCTAGCTACCCAGGGACTGAGCATTACTATACATTGGCTATACATGTGCTTCAGTGACTGAAAATGCTTAGGATGTGTGATGTGCTATTTTCACAAATGAAAACTATAATAGACTACTCCACTGCAATGAATATGAATTTGCTTTTGATGTCAATGAGATACGAGGAAAGACCGGAGTAAACAGGGAAAAAACATTCACTAACATTTGAATGTCTATTTTGTTCCTTTTAAAATGTATTCTATAATATAATACTGCTAAAATCTACTTATGCACTACAGTAGATGCTGGAAGACCTCAACACTGTGGAGAACCAGGATGCATACAAGAAATGTTTAAGAACTACAGATGACCTGTTTTTCTTGACAACGAACAAAGTAAAATGCCTGTAAGGAGAATATGATCAAAACAGTGCAATCATTTATTTTTAAACAAAATGAAATAGTATAGTGTGATTTATAACGTGACTGATGTTTTCATGATTGATTTATGAAGTTGTATGCCTTTTTAATTATTAAAATCTACATCAACATGGATGCATAATATGTGATTCAATGGAAAAATTAAATCTGATCAAATTTAAAATTGAATTTAAATTTATCCTTCCAAGATGCTGAATTAATTTTAGATGTAATTTGTATATTCAATAAATGATTAAAAACTTTTATTTATTTTAATACTGATTAATCTGATTATAGTGTTGAACAAATTTAACCTTAATCAACTCAAACGAAGGACCAATTGTACAAAGAAAAGAGGTATTGATCAAAATATTATAGTAGTGCATTCACTGTATCACATTTTTAGTATTTTTTCTTGGAAGAGTTAGAATCATAACAAATATGAATATAGAGCCATAAGTAGAAAAATTCTTTATGATTTTCTGACGTGCATGTCTAAGTAGCACTTTATAACAGTATTTTTGAAACAGCTCTACTGTGGAGTTACTCAATAGGAGTTTTCCAGTGTTATTAAATTTATTTGATAGAAATGCTGCACCATATACATGGATGTTTTATGACAGGTTTGGTACTGGCATTTTGAAAATGCATGTGTAGAAGCTGCATGGTTTAATGAAGAAGCAACCATTTATTCTTGAAATCTAACAAACAGTCCCTAAACAAATGATGATATGACTTAGGAAATAGTTTTCATGGCAATTTTATACAACTTTTGTCCTGGATTCCATATCCAGTGCTTGTTTTACGGATGGTGAATTATCATGTAAGCTGGGTACAAGAACATTAGAAAAATGAAGATAACCCTGAAAAAGGAAAGATAAGATTTAATGACCAAAATAGATATGAATATTGGAAACGTATGTTTTGAAGTTTATAGTACCATCATTTTGCTATGAAGAGAACTCTTTTCCATGGATCTTTCCCCCATCCCAAGAAAACTTGAATCAACAACCACACAAAATCTATACAAATTTAAACAACAAACTGCCATATTTGAAGTTATATATATGTAGCTCTGTATTTGACTCAGGACAAATATTTAATTCTCTCTGATGGAACTGTACAACTAATTCTGGAAAGGGATGATTTAATTAGGTAAATTAGGAAACTGAGTTGATGCTATTTTCAATGAAGATATTTTCTTACCTGGGCATGTTAAAAAAAGCTAGAGTACTCTCCAGTGCAGACAACCGTAGGTAAGAACAGATTAAATTTTAAGTGTCTTACTTCCACAGTGCAAAGCTATGTCCCAAGCCCATGCAAATCTTTCGACTGGTTTAAAACTCAGGATAAAATTTTTCCCATCCTGCTGCAATTACACTATTGATCACAGCTGAACTTGAGCTTGAGCTTTATCAGTTGAAGTGATTACTACTGTATAATACTTTTTTCAGTACTAGTGTCCATGCTGAAGCTTAAAGATGCTGATTGAGCAAGGTAAGAAAAACTTGGAAAAATCACTAGGTTTCATGAGCAAACCAGCTCAATTTACTCTTTACTTAGTCTTTAGGTCTTTCCTTCTAGAAATGTTTGAGAGATGTGCCATGTAAACAAGCTTATGTATAAGGGAATAGTCCACTTGAGATGGATGGAGTAATTCTCTATGAAATTTGGATTCAAGTGCAAGCTAGCAATATTTAAGCACCTGATGATAAATTACAAGGAGGCGGATTCTCTCTTTAGAATTAAGTTGGAAAAATGTTAGTTATCCAGGTGCGCTATGAACAGTTAAAATCTAGTGGTGATGCGGGATTATTCAATTTGGAGAAGGCACTAACAGAAACACAGTAGGATTTCTAAGTCAGTGGGAAAGAAGTCCATTAACTCTTCTTTACAAATCACTGTCTCCCATTAAGATTTCTTCAGATTTCCCTACACTACATGTATTAAATTCCACTAACAGTACAAAAGCTACACTGAAACTGCAATTTAATGATACCTTAAACATGTGAATAATATTACTGAACTTTCTGAGTCTACAGGCATTCTCAGATTAAGCATATGTGCAAAAATTTACAAATGCCTTACTAAACAAGCTCTTCCATTCACTTTCGTGTTCCTAGGTATTAACATGTATAGTTTCTGATCCCTCCTTAACTTTCTTCTTTTGTCACTGCTATCCAAAAGGAACAAGCTGACTGAAAAGAATCAGGAGTACCACACTGCCATTATGAACTCCTAAGGCAATGGCAACTGCTCTAGAAATCTTCACAGAATGACAAGAATAGTAACAAACTATGAAAATTAAATTAAATACTTTTTGCATTATTTTCAGTTGTTAAGTACTACAATGCTGCAGATCAAAATAAGAAAAAAAGGAGTTCTGTCACTGTTATATCTCATTTTCCACAAGAGTCTATAGACACTGATTCTTAAACTGCAAAAGAGGCCAGATATGCTCTCTTCCAAGCAAGTGACCTATTCACTAGATCATATACTAGAGTGAGAATTAAAGTCACAGGGTTATAATGCTTTTCTCTGTTAGGAAGGAAGGAAGGAATAGAGGAAGGAAAGAAGAAAAGAAGGAAGGAAAGAAAATGCTTATATATTCCTTAAGTATTATTAAAAAAAAAAAAAAAACACAGGGAAAAAACAGGCAGAAAATTTATACAAGTTAGCAAACTGTGGATGGATTGTAGACACTGCCGGGGGATGTATCTACAGCTTCAGATGTGTAGTTTTTTCCTACTTGGCTTTTTCAATTGTCTGGCAAGAAGCACTTGAATTAAGTAGTTTTGTCATTGTGAAAAGGAGAAAATGGGTCCTTGTGCAATTTATTCTGTTGCCAGTGTCATCTTAATTTGAAACACTTGTGAAACTGTGGCCTATGAATATTCAATAATTTCAGTGATTTTTATTGGTTCCTCCTAACCTTTCTTTCAGAGGACAATGATGTTGTGTATGGAAATGAGGAAACATGATTTGCAGACTCAGGACTGGTGCAATTACATGATTGGATGTGTTTACAATAGAGTTTTATTAGAAATTGTACATAAGCTACTGCAGATTTTAATGGAATGCTTTCTCCCTTTCATGTTCCTAACAAAAGAAGAGTCTCATGTTCATGAATTCAACTTTAGGAAAACTTTTAAAATCTATCCTTGGGTCCTGTTTTCTTCTCAGTCACAGTATGTCCCAATTTTGTGACAATTGTCATGCAACAAAATTTTCTTCCATATAAATGGCAGCAAGTCAGATTCAATTTACCTATCTGTATTCATGTGTGAATATGAATAGGAGCTGATTTAGATGTTAGCTAATCTGATCTTATGCTAAGCTATTATCTGCACATATTCCTTACTTTTATGAAAAAAGATTGCCTCCATCTTCAACTTGCAAGTCATTTCAGGTTTCATAGTGATCTATAGCAGCAACAATATCTCAGGTAAAAACAGATCTGTAGCATCATGTTGCCATTTAAAACAGAAATAAGGTAGGGTCATAGAAACTTGACTCAAGGCAGTACTCTTAACTCTGCTGAGCAAACAGCTGCATGGTAGCAATTTTTGCACAATTATTTCTAACTATTATGTTGCCAGGTAATAATTTTTTGTAATTAATGATTTTGTAATTCGCCTCTTTTTGATATTTCCTTGCACAGGTGAAGACTATTCTTGACAATTACTTTTTTTTTTTTTGGACCCCAGCTGTTGCATCAGAGCTGCTGATAGACTAGGCTACAGCAGTAAAATGGACAAACTTTTCCCTGATAAAGTTATAAACCAATACATTAGTCTGTCTTTGCTATGCCTTACTATCCAAAAACTTAAGGATATGAAATTCTCTTTCTTCTCTGCCTCATGTATCTTCACTGATTCCATCATATTTCATACTCCCTTCATCCTTCAAACTTGTCACAAGCCTCCTGTAGAGTACTACCCAAATCAGTTTCATTGTCTCACTTGCACATGCATCACACACAAGCAGTCCTAAGACTGAGGAGTCACACGCTCTTTTCCTAAGAAACAGCTCTGATGTTCACAGCAGTTCCATGTATCACAACAAAGTAGCGACACCTTTTTCTACTGTGCTCTGTCTGCTTGCTGCAAATATCCTGACTGATGTGGCAATGAAAGTGTTAGACCAGACCACAGGAATGGCCAACGGTCTGTCCTCTGCTGGGTGCCTCCGAGGAAAAACTCCACTACTGCAGAAAGTGTCTGCAACTCCTTCCCTTTCCTAGGCATTCCGTATCTTTATCTTACATCAGAGATTGGAGATGAAGTGATATCTGGTTCTTTCATACAAGCATCTTAACTTTTTGTTTGTGTTTAGCAGAAGAAATGAAGGAAAATATTTCAACAAAGAATTAAGGTAATCCAAAACTCTTTTCTCTTCCAAAATATTTGAGAAAAAAAATTAACATTACACTATATATAATTTTCATTGAGCTTGGATTAATCTTCCACTTTACATTTTCAGTACATTTACATAACACAACCAGCTTGATCAGACCAAAGTCCCATCCTGTCCACTACTATATTGCTAACATATGCCATAGAAAGCTGGGTAGGAAGAGCTGACTAGGACAGGAGCCCCATGTGTATGGAGCCCAGTCCCTACATGAATGCAGTATATGAACAAGGCAAAGATACTTTTCCCCTAGACTCTAGCAGCCACTTTCATTTAAGAGTCCTTGTAATCTGCACATGGTTTCAATGTGTTAAATAGATTTTCCTGCAGATTTTTCTTCCGTAAGTTCCTTCGTTCTTCACTTAATCCTCTATTAATATCTGTGGCTAAAAATGTGGCAGTCCACAGCCACAGAAATGCATAAATGTTATACCTCTCTATGATGTTTTCACTGCTAGGTTAGATTTATATTCTCTATGACTTATGTACACTGAGCAGTTGTTTAATGTACATATTGGTATACCGAAGTGAACAAGAAAGCAGATGTGAGAAACCATAGCGCTGTAACATGCAGTGGCCAAGCCTGTGTTGCTCATCTCAGTGAATTAGAAGGGGCAAACTAAGGGTTAACTATTGCATGGGGCTGGGGTAAGTAGAATGTAAGGCAGGATAAGAAAAGGAACTTGTAGAAACTCCATCATCAGCAGTGACCAGTGCAGGGAACCGGTTGAAGCTGGAGTGCCTCTGCAAAACAGCAGTGGGGTGAAAAGGGCAGAGTGAGGAAGACGTTGAGCCTTCATCCAACAACCACCAAGAGGAGGTGAGGAAGACATTGAGCCTTCATCCAGCAACCACCAGGAGGAGCTACAACGCATGTGCCAAGGGGAGGGACAGTATGCAAAAGAATTCCTGGAAGATGATGAATATGTAGATGGATTCCAGGAGACCTGCTAACTGTGTATGAGCTTGGCTTTTAAATGTGTGGTGTTTTTTGCTTATTGGTGTGCAAGTTAGGAGGAAATATCCCTCTTGCACCCAACATATGCGCAGCGCTGAATAAAACATACCTGCTTTGTAATCTCACTTGGGTTACAGAATTTGATTCCGCAAGTCATCAGAAACTAAAATCAAAATCTCTTTTCTGAATCTGACAAGTTAAGGGAGTTTCCTCAAGTACCGCAATGTCTGCGCTAGTTATTCAATGCAAAGCTACAAGAATTACATTTCCTGTTGCTTTGTGAAAGCAATTTCTTTAAGAATTTTAAAAATTATTTAATGTTAGATTTCAAAAACTTGTTTGCAATCTAAATCAAAAATTCAACACCAGTTGAACTAAATCTGTTTTTGAAAATACCCAAAAAGCTCTGAATTTATTAAGTTATGCTATTTTTTCATACTGTTGGGCTGTGTCTAGCCATCCCTGCATGACTTATTTGTTCCTTTCTTTTCCCACTTGTTAGCCTGTCCTTGTTTTATCAGTCATTGTCCCTAATAGCTTCCTGGCTGTTAAAGGCATGAGTCTTCAATTCCAGTGACTTCTCTCCACTTTTTCATCCTTTGTACATTCCTGTTTCAGGTAGTATTTTTTTAGATTGTGTCATCAATCACTGTTTACTGCATTTTTGCAATGTTCCACTGTCTCTTATTTAACAAAATCTGAAAAAATTGTTAATTTTTTACAAGGTAGACTTTTGTTAAATCTCAGTGCAAACAGCAGGGGCAATCTGTAACATCTGCCACAGAGAGGGTAAGTGTGCTCTCTCTAGTACAGGGCAAAATGGCCTTTGTAATGCGTTTTAGCAAAGTCTTTACTCCTAATGCACTAGCTTACTGAGGCGTGCAAAAGTCATTTCCACATTAATCTACACCCGAAAAGGCTTCTCTGATAAGACTTGGCCTCAGTCAGTAAATCCTTCTCAGCTCATCTTAGTACTACTGCAAGGCTAATTGCACAGGCAACAATCAAATATCTAGCCAGGGGACCGACTTAATTTTAAGCTCCTGTTGGAGCTTTACTGTTGCACAATTCAGTTTTGATTTGCAGTATCTAAAGTACTACACTTAAACTTCTGTACTTAGTTTGTGCTGACATTATTTCTAATAAAAATGAAGCATTTCCCCCTTCTACATATATATGCATGCACCTCCAATTATTAATGTTAAACCCTTGTCTGTCTATGTCAGCAAAGTTTAATTCTTTCTAGCAGTTCTCTTTTAAATCTACACTCACTGCGATCACTCTGTGCATGAGAAGAACAGCAGATTAAAATGACTTCTCAAAATGGTGTTAGACATAAATGCAAAAGCTTTGACTAAAATTAATCCACATCTTTAGATATAGTTCTCTGAAATGAGGATTTGTAATATTTCTGAGAATGAGTCTTATTGCTCATCCAGGGTGCAGCATGTTCTGTGTTACAGGAGGAGATTCAAAACATGAGATGTGTTTGATTCTGAAACAAGCAGTTTGTAGGAAGAAAGGACTTTGTATGTAACAGACTGCTGTTTTAAAAAATACAGTAATGAGAATATTAATTGTGGCCACTGGGCCCAAGACAGCATATTTTTACTCCTCAATAAAATACTGCAGCCTTCTAGTATCAGAAAATGCAACTGTTTAACAAGATGGCTCATTAAATTTGAGTGATTATTATTATAAACACAGAAGTTTTATCACTTTTTAATTTTTTAAATGTGTTTTTAATTTGTCTTCTACATATCTTTAGGTCATGCCTTTAATATTTTCACTGCAAGTATGAAGACTTCTTAAACAACAGTGGAAATTTACTGATAATCATTCAATTCCTGTAGAAGGGATTAGGGAAAAATACCAAATATACCAAGATTAAGATAAAACTGCAAAGGCTGTCAACAATGCTTCCACTTCAGTTTGCCAGCTGTGCCAGTTGGTGAGTGGGTGGGAGCCAGAGGCCCAGTCTTCCTCTGCTAGGTGACAGGCAGGAACGAAATGATGGCTAGGGCAAAACACAACTTCTTGTGTCCCTCAAGTACACATACAACTAAATATATATTATCACATACTCAGAGATTATAATATTCCAGCCGAGGAATAAACAAAATACAAATGGTGCCTTCTGTGCATTCAGAGGACAAACCATTTGGTCTGTGCCATCATAACATTTTTCATCGGTCCAAAGGCCTGTCTTACTTTCCTGTGGGAACTGAGCTGCCTCTAACTCTTTACAACTTGTGTAAGAACAGTAGTTCTTACACAATAGTTCTGGCACAATAGCAAGCTATCATAATAATTTTATTATTCCCATGTACTTCCACAGAATTTAAAAAAAAATGATTTAGAGGAAAATATAACAGGGAATGTAGTTTTGCACATCTTGACAATTGAAATTGTACAAGATTTGGGTAGACTAGCTGGTCATCTATAACTGTGGAAGACAGTGTCAAATGCTAATATGGAAGCACAGGAAACTTTCCTGGATCCATGAAACAATGCAATCAGTTTGCAGCACAGAAAATTCCTCATCACTACAGCTTTATACATATTACATAGCTACTAAATGGCTAATGCTTGAGAAATATTATTCATCTACCTGCAATTTTTTTCTAATATTATTACATTATTTAATGAATAATATGGAAGCAGTAAGGAAAGAACACACAGAGTAAGGAACTATTGCCTACTAATGCAATTTCAGGACAAAAATTTACTCAGCTTCCTGCAGTTATATAGTGAGGCTGTGGCTACAACTGAAATGCAGTTTCTAAACAAATGGATGTAAAGAATTGATTGTAAGTTAATGTGATTAACATAAATATAGCACAAATATTAATAGAAACAAATACTAAGGCATAAGATTCTATGCTATATAGCCTCAGGAAATGAAATGTTTAACTGGCTTAGTTTCTGCAATTTAAATATTTTTTCATCCACCACTCAAAGGAGTCATGAAAATTAATTAATGTCTGCTTTGACCTATAGATTGCTATAAAATGCCAGGTTTTATGAATAGTTCTGGATTATGGATTTTTCATAGGACTTTGCTTTCATTATTTTTCATTCCCATATGCACAGTGTATTTTGTGGGTTTTGTTTTACTATTAAGAAGTGTGTTTAATGGATTGCGTGTAGCTACAACTACTACAGATGCTCATATGTATGTATCACTCAAAAAAATGTAGGCTTATCTTTTTAATTTTTTTAAAAGAAATTTCTTTGCTACTTTTAGTTCAAGCATGCATGACATACATACATATCCTTTCTGTGTTGGCTGTATTTCACAGGAAGGACTTGAATTTGTGCAGAAGAACGTGCCTCTCCACAACTGCAGGAACTGAACTCAAGCTGTACTCTCCAAAGAGCATGCATAAACATAAAATTTACTTCATGTATACAGTGTATCCATGCATTTTAGGTACGTCAAGTTGGTCAAATATGTCATGGAGAAGCAACCTGCACACTAAGATCCCATGTATTCAGGAGATACCAGACTGGGTACCAATTGCAACTGGTTTTGCTCTGACATGGGATACAGAATACATAGTGCATTTTTACCTGCTAATATGAGTGTTCTGTACTAAGGTTATGAGTTTCATTTAAAACAGAACTTGAAAATGTAGAAGTTAAGTAACTTTAGAGCTGTTACAAATTAACCACAGGTAGTAGCTAACTAGTGAAGAAATGTGAGGAGGCGAGCTGCTTATTTATATCACAGACAATTCATTTATTTATACAATTGCTATAAAGTCATCTACATTTCCTCTTGTCTAAAACTGAGTAATTGTTACCAAATTGTCTATTTGTTTTCTGTAATTTCCTGATCTCATGTTAAAAATATTCCCATTATTACATTAATAGCAAGAAGAATGGTAAAGATGAAAAAGTGCAGCAGTAAACTATAAATTATGAGCTGTTTCCTTCTCTTATGACTCTAGCTGTTAACACAGAAAAGCGGCTCCCAAGCTAAACTAAGACTTCATAGTGCATTTTGAATAGAAGTCAGAATCTTAAGGCAAGCAGAGGAAAGCAGAAATCACTAAATATGAGCTGAGATTAATTTTTCTATTCTGCTGTTGAGAAATGCACCTTGCAAATAGAACTGAGTATTAGTTCAGATTAAATATATTCTGATGGGGACATACAGCACACACTGTTCCAATCCATAAAAACAAAAACAAAAACAAAACAAAACAAAACAAAAACACCCAAAACCTATGATCCTGGCTAAAAGAAGAAAAAATCCATATCAAGCAACTGACTGGATAAACAAACATTGGAGAATGCTGCAGAGCAGTGTAACCATATTAAAATATAGATACACTTTATAAAAATTGCATGATGGAACTCCATTTTGGTCTCCCATCAGTTTGTGTATAAAGTGTCCCTCACAGAGCACAGCCAGTGGTAGCAAAGGAATACCTGATCCTTTAACACAGCATTCCTTGTAGGAGAGAAAAAGTTTTCTCTGTTTATAAAACTAGTGCTACAGATCACTTACTGTCCTTTTCCCCAGGGCCTCCCATCCCTTCCAGGCTTTTGTCTCTTTTGTCTCTTTATTCTTCTCATGTTCTTCTCCACTCTCTTGGTCCTGATGCTCAGCAAGAAGACACTAAAAAGATATTGGAATCAGTTAACAGAAGAAGCTGGAAGGAGACAGAAGCAAATGCACTGATGACAATAAAGACTTAGGTGAATGTCAGGTCTTACTCCATTTGCACAGCCTTCTAATTAAAACTTCATGCCATCATTATGTGTCTTACTTGAATGCACTCTCAACATACTAACAATTTTTATTTTGTTCTATTTTTAGTCTTCATGGATTTTTCATCATAAAATCAAAGAATCATATAATCGTTTAGGTTGCAAAAGACTCTTAAGCTCCTCAAGTCCAACCATCAAACAAATACCACCAACTCCAGCTAAACCATGTCCCTAAGCACCACATCCACGTCTCTTATGTACCTTGAGAAATGGCGACTCCTGGGAAGCCTGTTCCAATGCCTGACTACCTTTTCCATGAAGAAATTCTTCCTAAAAAACAGTCTAAACCTTTTCCGGTGCAACTTGAAGACTTTTCTTCCCTTCCTATCACAATCGAGGTGAGGTCCCACCAGAGCAGTGTACAGGGGACAATCATTTCTCCAGTTCTGCTGTCCACACTAATTCTAAAGTGGACCGGGATGCCTTTGGCCTTTCTAGCCAATCTTCCCTAAGACCATATAGCTGCATAGGGTTCTTATGACCCAAGTGCAGTACATTTAAAGTGCAGTTAGCCTTGTAGAAAGTTGTATAATTTGATGTGCGCCAGCAATCTAGCCAATCTAGAGACCTCTGTAGAGCCTTCCCACAAGCAGATCAACACACAATTTGGTGTCATCTGTGAACACACTGAAGGTGAATGCACTCCCTTCAAGATCATTAATAAAAATATATATACTTAAAACAATCCTAGTACTGAGCCCTAGGAAATGCCACTTATGACTGGCCACCAGCGGATTTAACTTCTGCAGATTACAAGGGCTTTATTCCACGCCCTGTCTCTGGCTTCCAGATCAGTGGGCTGGGTACCCTGAGAATAATTGGTCTTACTAATAAAGTCTGAGGCAAAGAAGGCATTAAGTACTTCAGTCAGCTACTACAAGTCCAGCGAGGCACCTTCTGTAGTCGGTTCCCTCATCATCAGCATCAGGAGGCTATCCTCCACACATTCTAGCAATCTTCCAGTGTGTTTCTTCTCTGTTGTACTGTATTTCCAGCAGAGTCTGGAAAACTGAAGTCTCCCATCAGAACAAGCACTAGCAAAAATAACACTTCTAGCTTCTCATAAAATGTTTTATCTGTTTCTTCTTTTCCCTTGCTGGTCTTTCCACTGACTCTTAACCAAAGACATTTGACTCCTTCATCACCATTACTAAGTTCTATGCAGTGAAGACCTTTCCTAATGTAGATGGCTGTCCCATCTCACCTCCTTCCCTGCCTGTAGCCCCTGAAATGCCTGTAACTGTCCATCACAGCACTGCAGTTATGCAGGCATGTTTTGTTTTGTTTCAAATAGAACATGTCTACATCCTAACAGATATCCATGTGAAAACCCAGTACGTCTTCTGTAGGTTGGAAAGCTTCTATGAAAAAAAAAACTCCACAACAACAATTGCTACAATTTCAGCATTTTTCTCTGTTTTCAAGGAAATTCCTTTTGTAGGTTTTGTACTGAAAATCTCTTTCTCATTTTCCACTTCTATCCCATGGACAAACAATATCTGACTGTGATATTTGATATACTCTTTGTCTATAATATAACCTTTTGCACTTCCATGACACCCAGGAGTATTGTCAATGACCTCAGAAACATTGAGGCTACTTAAGCATTATCCTGGCAGTCAAAGTAACTCTATTTGGGAACCTGAAACACTTAGGTTTGAAATCTATTAAATGCAAATAAAATAACTTCTGTTTACATTTCACTGATGCCTGGAAGGTCTGCTCTATTAACCAATGTCTGGAGGATATTTGTTTTGAACATGTGGTTTATTAACAGACCAGAGAAATTTCCACTTGTTGTTGATAAATCTATATGAGCCAGAGAGTTTTGTTTTATTACCATCTCCCATTTTTTTTAAAATTTACATTCAAAACACCCTGTAAAAATGAATTCAGTATATTTTGCTACACATTCAGAAACAAGTTGAATAGGAATCCCACAAATTAGATGTGTAAACACAGAGAGGCTTGTATCTCCTTAAAGTATCGCTGCTTAGATCTCCAAATGAAGCCAAAACCAGGAGATCTATTTTTATGACTGAGGTAAAGGAAGATTTATTTTTGTAATGGAAGCAACATGAATAGTCTGTGGCTGCTAACAAGGAATCCTGGAACTCCATTACAAAAGTGGAAAGAAAATTCTGATGCAAATCACCACCAAATTTATGTCACATTATCAAAAGTTCATTGCTGTCAAGAAAGCACACTGCTCTTACACTGAACCAACTAAACAGAGACAGAATTCTCCTGGATATTCATTTCTGCAACTGTTTGATAGTTATTTTATTATCATTGTATTTTTGGTGTTATTCTGCATCACTGTTTTCTTCATCTTTAATTATAGAGGTTGAGAGGTTTGCTCATGACTGAAAACAGAATAACATTTAACCTGCTTATTCAAAATCTGCGTACGATTTTATACTTTTGATCTCCTGTGAGAAGGAGAAGCATTGAAAAGCCTGTTCAATGTTCAGTGTCCTTTTATTTTCTCTATCATATTGATATTTGCAAACTTCATGTGGTAAGATGAGATAGAAGCAACCATATATACTTTTTCTCTCTCTAAATGTTTACATATATATAGTATTAATATATAATATATTTATCTAACATACTGGAACATATATTTATTGTGTGCATTTATGGATATATACATAAATCTGTTTGTATGGGGGGAATTAGCCTTAAGGATGAAATACCAAGGTTCTCCAACGTCAAACATTAAGATAGTCCCTGTTTTCGACTAAGCCATTTTCAGTACATTTTCAGTAAGATTTTCAAATATTTTTGGAATCAGTTTAAATCTGCAGTCATGAAAGGTAATGAAGAAATTTCCAAAAACTCTCATGAGCAACCATACGCTTTTCATATATCGTATCGTAGCTACTTTTATTTTCCTTAAAAAGATGAAAAAACTTTACACCACCAGAATGGCACTAAGATTCAAACAAACAAACAAGCAAAAAAAAAACAACAAGAAAAATTCAACCCCTTTCCAGCCCCAGGCTCTCACAGAAATAAATGTTCATGGCTAAATTAAATTTCTTAGCAATGAGTTACTTCAGTTATGGTGGTGGCAAATTCTGAATATTTTATTAATGGTATAATTTATACGGAATGTATTAAAAGCAAGAACTTGAAAGGAAATAAACTGAAGCACCTGGTTTTCAAATCTGTGAGCCATTCTCACCATTAGTATCCATAAAATGAACAAACCAAATATTTACAGCAGGAACATCCAACCTTATGTGAGCCTGTCTAAACCTAGACAGTCTAACTGGCATCCTCTCAACCAAGTATACACAATTTCAAAAGTGTATTAGGTGGCCCAAGTTCTGGATGCCAAATCAGTGGCAGGACCAGTGAAGGTAGGAGCATGATTGGCAGCTCTTATCCCAGAAGCTGAAGCTAAAGGAGACATGTAATCACAAACATCATCAGCAACAGCAGGAGGCTTCCCTCAGGTACAAATGGAACTTATTTTTTTCTCCTGCAACAACACAAGAGAATTTTCTGCATTGTTCAGCTTGCTAGCTCATATGGAAAGGCTGTCACCAAAGAACTGAGTCAAAGGAGTTATGAAAGTATAAAAAATTAAGGGATCAGAATCCAATTGCATTGTTTTCATTTACACATAAAGATCCAGTTCAGGCCATGGAGGTAATTTCATAGTACAATATTAAGAACTTCTTAATCTATCATGCTGTTCTTCATAGCGGAAAAGAAAAGGTTGGTTCAATAATCAAATCCCAAGTCAGCTGCTGCGATTACTGTGATTCCCTTTTTGTTTTTGATAAAACAGACATTTTTTTCCTTTGAGAGTTGTACAAGTCTGAATCAATGAACCAAAATTGGTTCCAACACACCAATTTTGGTTCATTGATTTCCAGGCCGATATTCCTTTTATTTACTAGACAAAATCTCACAATCCGTCAGTGATATCTGTAGCCCGTTTTGCTTGAGCTTGTTTCAGACTTTAGTCTTCTTTTCATTCTTCTTTTATTATCAGTAATTGTTTCAGGTTACTATTAGATTTTACAGATGTCTACTTCTCACAGCTGAGTACACACACAAGGCATGTTTTGGGGCTTCACTTTCTGTAGGTTATAGAATCATAGAATCGTTTGAATTGGAAGGGACCTTTAAAGGTCACCTGGTCCAACCAAGTCCCCTACAACGAACAGGGACATCCACAGCTAGATCAGATTGCTCTGAGCCCCATCCAGCCCAGATTTGATTCTAAACACTGTATATTACGTACTGCATTAAACTGCCTCCAAAAAATATCTGTAAATTTGCTTTTTTTCAACCAGATCTGTTCACACATGTACAAACAACATGAGCCGGTACAGCACACTGGGCAGCACTCTGTTGACATGGCCACGGAGGAAATGCTGAAACTCCTCGGCACAGGCTCCCCTCGAGCCTCAGACAAACCAAATTGAACCTGAACACATTTTACAAACAAGAGGCTCTACTGTTTAGGCTAGGTATATATATATGTATGTGTATGGAAATATATACACATATATGTACACACAATAAACAGGTAGTCATGGTAGGCTTTTATCCTTTATGAACAAAATGAGAAAAAAAGATCTATGCACGACTAAGAGAGGTTAAACTTAGAATTCCAATACTACTGCTGCAAAACATAACTACATCTTTAACTTTGATATGTTCTGGGTTTGCAGGAGCAAACTTGACTCAATATTGCTTTAGCTGGAAGTCTAAACCAGAGCTAAGTCATAGAGTTAAGATGTGTATTTTTCTGAGATTACACCTTATTAATGCCATGTCAGGGTAAATGAAAATTAATAGTTTATAAATTTCCATTTTTCTCTTTTATTTTCATTACAGTGGCAAAGAGAAGATTCTCACACTGTTGAAGATGAAAAGTTACAATTATTTGTTCCATTTGCATTTTGGTATCATTTTATTTTTCTGTTTAAAAAATTAGTATTTCCTTACACTACTCTCGCAAATGTGATATTTGTTTGAGAAAACTTTTTAAAATTCTGTATGGAAATATGTGGCTGGGATCAGAAAGATCTTTAATTTTGTGACCTGAATGTTCTTATATAAAATCCAGAAGGCTAGAAAAAAGCTGAATATGGCAAAAAAAAGAAGACCTCAAAATTTCATTTTAAATCACTATGTGCAACTAAATAAAGTTCCTAAATTTTATCTGTTTTGAAATGTCTCTCTTTTGATTCAAAGGAACTTCAGAAGAAATGAATATTTTGGTTCAATTAATGCTTCTAAGATACGGAATTAACAAAATTCAAGTGATCATAAATTGAAGAACTTGAAAACATGTGTTTCAAAGGATAACAGAAAGATATAGGCATCCGATATTTTTAATGTATTCATCTTTCTAAAAAGAACTAAAAGGCTTAATTCATTGTATATTACTTTGACATGTGGAAGAATTACTTTTCTATTATAATCCTGTGCTTAAGAAATTTTATTTAACATCATGGCTTCAATTCTACTCAAAGAGTATATGTGTATAATTCTGTATTTAAAAAATGTTGTGTTTTTTATATATACTTTTGAAAATGGGTGTTTTAAAATAGCTGTTAATGTGCATCTTATACCTATTTTATTGAACATTTTTATCAGATCCATTCATCGTTCTATCTCACCTTTTAATTTTCTCATTCTGCCCAAATAAGACTTTTGCTAACTGAGGTGAAATGTGTGACTTTGATGTTTTCAGTGAACTCCAGGATAGGACCCTTAAGCAAATGTTAATGAAGAAGTATATGTCTGCTTTTACTCCATATTCAGCATCTCAGCCCTACACTGTAGACGTAATTTTATTTTTGATTGATGATTTTACAGTTGTTTATCATACAGACCACCCCTGGCTATGTCATTCTAAACATATTTTTATATACCACAATAAAATTAGCTACAAAAATGATCACAATGACAGAAGTAAGAAAGGAAAGAGCGAGTGCAAACTAGGTTTATGAAAGGACAGGTGAAGTAGAAGTAAAGCCATGGAGAAGAGACGACTGTTTGGTTGAGAATAAATGAGCTTTTAGAAGAGAGATGAAAGAGCACATTCATGTTGGGGAATGAATTGAAAATGGGAGCTTATTCCACAACAGCCAGGCAAGAAGAGAAAGAGTGTGTGAAGTCAATAAGAATGAGAGAATTAAAATTGCCTTTATGTTCCTGCTTTTTGCATCTCAACAAACAACATTAAGCAATCAAAGGTTAATAACCAGCAACTTGTCACAACTGCACAGCTCTCCTCCCAGAATGGCACAGCAGCAGCAAGGCAAAGCATTCACACTTGCCAGATATGACATGCCTTGATAATTCTAAACTAGTACTGAAAAAGCTGGAATTAGATTAATAGAGAGCAGAGCAAATGGAAGGAATGATAAACAAGCAGACCATAGACTATCACTGAAACCTGTCCAGAAAGAGTAACAAAAAGCAAAAAGTTCACTGCTGTTTTATGAACTCTGGCAGCATACTTAAAAGGTTATATATATGTGAGAATATATGTGAGAATGTGGCCACAGGCACTGCATTTCTTCAGATCATTTTTTTAATGTGTATTTCTCAAAATTGTATCAGCCTGGTTTCTGGACAATCACAGAATCATATAATCATAGAATGATTAATGTTGCAAGGCATCTCTGGAAGACATTCTGGTCCAACCGCCAGCTCAAACAGGGCTACCCAGAGCAGGCTGCCCAGGACAATGTCCAGGTATCTTCTGAAGATCTCCAAGGAGGAAAATAAATTTACAACTCTTGCAGCAACATGTTCTAGCGCTAGGCTATCCTCACAACAAAAGAAGTGTTTCCCAATGTTCCGAAACCACCAGTGTTTCCGTTTTTGCTCAGTGTCTCTGGGCACTACCATAAACAGCCTGGCTTTGTCATCCTTGCATCCTCCCTTCAGGTATTTGTAGACATTTTTCAGATTCCCCCCAAACCTTTTTTCTCTAAGCTAAGTAGTTCCAGCTCTCTCAGCCTTTCCTCATGTGAGAGACACTCCAGCTCTTTCATCACCATTGTAAGCCCTTTGTTAGACTCCTTCCAGTATGTCCGTGTCTCTCTTGTTCTGGGGAAGGCAGAACTGCATTCCAGATGTGGCCTCAACTGTGCTGAGCAGAGGCAAAGCATCACCTCTCTTCCTTAACCTGCTGGCAATACTTTTTGCCTAACACAGCCCTCCATTAGCCTTCTTTGTGGACAGGGCACACCATTGGCCCAATTCGCTATTGTTACTGTTTTAGTAAAGCAAAGATGAGGGCGATTTGTCTTTCTTTTTTACCTTGATGCTTCTAATATAGTGTTTGTTGACCTTGTTACAAATGGTACAACAAATACAGGCAGAGGCGTTCATACTCAGTTTAAGCTACATACGTATTCTATGTGTAGTGGAAATGCTAAGTCATGGCCTGAACCAGTGATTGAGCACCTGGTGGGAAGGCAGGGCCAACCCAGGGGAGCTCAGGTGCAAGCAATGTACCTGAGTGACCAGAAGGGGTGGAGCCAGGATCCACCCCTTCCCAGACCTCATTTAAGTGTTGGCAGTGGAGGTAAGGGCATCTGTTGCTGGAGATCCCTGTTTACTTGAGGCTTTCCAGAGGTAAGCAGCTCTTCGTTACTGCATCCACAGCAGCTGTATTTGGGCTTGTTCTCATTTGCTGTAGCCGGAGACTTTGCCACACTGTTATTATCATCCCATTATAGCATTATGATATGCCAATTAATACGGATCATGAGCGTTGTTATTAAGATGCTGTTTTCAATATTGTTTTTCTAAGGTGAGAAAAGCAAGCAAGGGTTATGAGCAGATAACTGAACTGATAAAGACATAGTATGTAAATGACCACTGTGCAGTACGGTGCAATGAATGCAAGACATAAAGGGTTTATATATGCAGTTTGCACAGATAAAAGAACAAAAACCAAAGCATCACTGTACTTCAGCTCTCTTTTCCAAAAGTAATGTAGCCCAAAGATTTCTGGGTTGAGTATTTAGGACAGGATAAAATCTATACACACAAATTGTGCAAAAGTCATAGAAGTCTTAGTTTATAACTGTACTGCTAGAAAAAATGTACTGCTTCTAAAAATACAGTAACTTTTCAAAGTCTCTTCTTTTAACATATTAAACGAGTTTCCAAATATCTGTATCTGATACTTCAATTTCCCTGAGCAAGTGCATTTTTATTTTCCTTACTGACATTCATCTCTGACTTTCTTGTTGCAGTGATGAATTCTTTGGAATGTTGCCTTACGAATACTTAAAGGAAGAATGGAACAGAATAAGCAGATACTTATAGCAGAATTATGATTTTCTAGTCCAGGAGAACTATTTCCTATGCCCTATTAAGACATCAGTAGGGGCACAGTAGCCCAAGAATCAAATCTTTACAGTACAATGAAGGAAACTGCTTGTTTTTATCTTTTTGCTAAAGCAAGATTCTTATAAGATAGCAAAGTATCATGAGTTATTCTTAACCAACCCCTCTTCATAAAATCTTCATCCAGGGTCTAGCACCTGCAACAATGTCAAGAAATTCTTGGCAGTGAGGCTGGAGGCAAACATTTAGCATCCTCACTTAAGGGTTTAGTCAGTCATCTGTAGAGGACTTCATACTTGCCCACCGCTGATGGCAAGGGTTGGATGCTTTATTTCTTTTTTGAACAGAAGCAAGAATTTGTTATCCCTTAGCACTAAGAATTACACAAAATTGTCCTTCCTCCACTATTGTGATGCAAGCTCTGTTTGAAAGAGAGAACCCTGCACTGGTTCAAACAGAGCTAAGACTTAATTTGTTAACACACTATAACAGAAATTTGAGAAAGAACAATCTTAACTGACAGAGTCCACCCATAAGAAAATGGGAAGACAGTTATTCATGTAACCAGCACAGACAGGCAGGGAGAAAAGGCACACTGAGCCTGCAGAGGTACAATTTTTCATGCAGTTTCTCCCAGAGCTAGGAAAACTCCAACTGCATATGATTATATATATTTTTACATGGACCACAACATTTTGTCATGAATTTTTCCTTTAGAATTTACCAGACCATGCTAATCCACTGCAGAGAATGCAAAAATTTCTCTTAAGTGTGTATCTATTACTCCATGCTCCAATGTCACATTGGCAGCATGAGAACAGAAGTCAACAGTTGTATCACATACATTCCTTTCAAAAGACTCTTAGTTTTCTTTAATTTACAAATACACGCCTATCAGCCTAGTCCAATGATTTCACTGCTTTGTATTTAGTTTACATTTCTTTATAGGAAACAGTTATGAGAAAATATCCATTCTCAGACCTGTACACTACCTACAAATTTCTGATTCTACTCAAAAGAAAAATGTGTAACAGAAAATAAAATCTGTATAGTTAGGTAATTGGTTAAGAATAACTTGTTCAGGTTTTTTTTCTGTTCAGAAATACCTAGAGAAAGAGGTTAGAAATGCTAATTACAGAACTTACCATGTTTTTAGCACAGTCAGTAAACAGTGCTCTGATCCATTTCAGCTTCCTGCTAAACAAGAACGCTATCAGATATTGCATGATGCATGACAACATAGTGTTATTCCACATCATGTTAATGTGTTCTGTCTTTAGATTGTGCTGAAACCACTTTTCAACTCAAAAGTAAATCCTAAGGTTTTTTGGAATGACTGTAGCTGGAATATGAGAACACAAGAGAATCTGAAGGTCAAACCGTATTGCTCCCATGTTGTATGATCTCTCCGCAGTGCTTGAGAGAGAGCTCTTATGCTGCTCAGCCTATATTCTCTAAAACATGCTTTCAGAAGTTATGTCAGCCTCTGGATAAAGACATTACGTCATTAATTTGAAAAAAATGTTCTGCTTCTAGTGTGCTATAACACCAGGATATAAAATGTTTGTGTGCACATACAGTACCAGATTTAACCAGTATTTATATCTGTGTAAGTTCAGATAATAAAGTAAGGTCTTAAAATTTAGAAGGCCACCTCTGTACTTCCTGGCTTTAGCAAAATGTATGGCTCAATAACCATGATACAAAAGGAAAAGCCCTTCAGACAGCTGATGGAAGCAGTGCACAGGCTCCCTGCTGACTGGGACGAATCGGGGAGACATGGGGCAGATGCACGAATCGGGGAGACATGGGGCAGATGCACGAATCGGGGAGACATGGGGCAGATGCACGAATCGGGG